>NW_028259169.1:6221666-7643333 GCF_977971745.1 Zootermopsis nevadensis
CTTATGTCACTTTGAGGGAACTTATATGTCAAATTCATGTTATAGTCAGGTCAATGTATGTCGAAGGGTTTGGAGGATAGAGACATTTAAATTTTTAGAGATTATTCGAAAGTCAATTTTTAAAAGGCAAATATCTCCCGATCTGTAGGAATCTGAGAGACAAAACTTATGTCACTTTGAGGGAACGTATATATCAACTTCCTGTCAGAGTCACGTCAAGGTATGTCCATGGGTTTGGAGGATACAGACATTTAAATTTTTAGAGATTATTCGAAAGTCAATTTTTTAAAGGCAAATATCTCCCGATCTGTAGGCATCTGAGAAACAAACCTTATGTCAGTTTGAGGGAACGTATATGTCAACTTCATGTCAGAGTCTCGTCAATGTATGTCCAAGGGTTTGGAAGATAGAGACATTTTAATTTTTCGATAATATTCGAAAGTCAATTTTTGAAATGGCAAATATCTCCCGATCTGTAGGAATCTGAGAGACAAAACTTATGTCACTTTGAGGGAACGTATATGTCAACTTCCTGTCAGTGTCACGTCAATGTATATCCAAGGGTTTGGAGGATAGATACATTTAAATTTTTCGAGATTATTCGAAAGTCAATTTTTGAAAAGGCAAATATCTTCCGATCTGTAGGAATCTGAGAGACAAAACTTATGTCACTTTGAGGGAACGTAAATGTCAACTTCATGTCAGAATCTCGTCAATGTATGTCCAAGGGTTTGGAGGATAGAGACCTTTTACTTTTTCGAGATTATTCGAAATTCAATTTTTAAAAGGCAAATATCTCCCGATCTGTAGGAATCTGAGAGTAAAATCTTATGCCACTTTGATGGAACGTATATGTCAACTTGATGTCAGAGTGTCGTCAATGTATGTCCAAGGGTTTGGAGGAAAGAGACATTTTAATTTTTCGAGATTATTCGAAAGTCAATTTTAAAAGGCAAGTATCTCCCGATCTGTAAGCATCTGAGAGACAAACCTTATGTCACTTTGAGGGAAAACATATGTCAACTTCATGTCAGAATCTCGTCAATGTTTGTCCAAGGGTTTGGACGATAGAGACATTTTAATTTTTCGAGATTATTCGAAAGTCAATTTTAAAACGGAAATATCTCCCGATCTGTAGGCATCAAAGAGACAAACCTTATGTCACTTTGAGGGAACGCATATGTCAACTTCCTGTCAAAGTCACGTCAATGTATGTCCAAGGGTTTAGAGGATAGAGACATTTAAATTTTTAGAGATTATTCGAAAGCATATTATTTAAAAAGCAAATATCTCCCGATCTGTTGGAATCTGAGAGACAAAACTTATGTAACTTTGAGGGAACGTATATGTCAACTTCATGTCAGAGTCACGTCAATGTATGTCCAAGGGTTTGGAGGATAGAGACATTTTAATTTTTCGAGATTATTCGAAAGTCAATTTTTGAAAAGGCAAATATCTCCCGATCTGTAGGAATCTGAGACACAAAACTTATGTCACTTTGAGGGAACGCATACGTCAACGTCATGTCTGAGTCACGTCAATGTATGTCCAAGGGTTTGCAGGATACAGACATTTTAATAATTCAGGGTTATTCGAAAGTCAATTATTCAGAGGCATATATCTCCTGATCTGTAGGAATCTGAGAGACAAAACTTATGTCACTTTGAGGGAACGTATATGTAAACTTCATGTCAGAATCTCGTCAATGTATGTAAAAGGGTTTGGACAATAGAGACATTTCAATTTTTCGAGATTATTCGAAAGTCAATTTTTAAAAGGCAAATATCTCCCTATCTGTAGGCATCTGAGAGACAAACCTTATGTCACTTTCAGGGAACGCATATGTCAACTTCATGTCAGAGTCTCGTCAATGTATGTCCAAGGGTTTGGAGGATAGAGACATTTAAATTATTCGAGATATTTCGAAAGTCAATTTTTAAAAGGCAAATATCTCCCGATCTGTAGGAATCTGAGAGACAAAACTTATGTCACTTTGAGGGAACGTATATGTAAACGACCTGTCAGAGTCACGTCAATGTATGTCCAAGGGTTTTGGAGGATAGAGACATTTTAATTTTACGAGATTATTCGAAAGTCAATTTTTAAAAGGCAAATATCCCCCGATCTGTAGGTATCAGAGAAACAAAACTAATGTCACTTTGACGGAACATATATGTCAACTTCCTGTCAGAGTCACGTCAATGTATGTCGAAGGGTTTGGAGGATAGAGACATTTAAATTTTTAGAAATTATTCGAAAGTCAATTTTTAAAAGGCAAATATCTCCCGATCTGTAGGAATCTGAGAGACAAAACTTATGTCACTTTGAGGGAACGTATATGTAAACGACCTGTCAGAGTCACGTCAATGTATGTCCAAGGGTTTTGGAGGATAGAGACATTTTAATTTTACGAGATTATTCGAAAGTCAATTTTTAAAAGGCAAATATCTCCCGATCTGTAGGAATCTGAGAGACAAAACTTATGTCACTTTGAGGGAACGTATATGTCAACTTCATATCAGAATCTCGTCATTGTATGTCAAAGGGTTTTTACGATAGAGACATTTTAATTTTTCGAGATTATTCGAAAGTCAATTTTTAAAAGGCAAATATCTCCCGATCTGTAGGCACCTGAGACAAACCTTAGGTCACTTTGAGGGAACGCATATGTCAACTTCATGTCAGAGTATCGTCAATGTTTGTCCAAGGGTTTGGAGGATAGAGACATTTAAATTTTTCGAGATTATTCGAAAGTCAATTTTTGAAAAGGCAAATATCTCCCGATCTGTAGGAATCTGAGACACAAAACTTATGTCACTTTGAGGGAACGCATACGTCAACGTCATGTCTGAGTCACGTCAATGTATGTCCAAGGGTTTGCAGGATACAGACATTTTAATAATTCAGGGTTATTCGAAAGTCAATTATTCAGAGGCATATATCTCCTGATCTGTAGGAATCTGAGAGACAAAACTTATGTCACATTGAGGGAACGTTCATGTCAGAGTCATGTCATAGTCACGTCAATGTATGTCCAAGGGTTTGGAGGATAGAGATATTTGAATTTTTCGAGATTATTCGAAAGGCAATTATTAAAAGGCAAATATCTCCCGATCTGTAGGAATCTGAGAGACCAAACTTATGTCACTTTGAGGGAACGTATATATCAACTTCCTGTCAGAGTCACGTCAAGGTATGTCCATGGGTTTGGAGGATACAGACATTTAAATTTTTAGAGATTATTCGAAAGTCAATTTTTTAAAGGCAAATATCTCCCGATCTGTAGGCATCTGAGAAACAAACCTTATGTCAGTTTGAGGGAACGTATATGTCAACTTCATGTCAGAGTCTCGTCAATGTATGTCCAAGGGTTTGGAAGATAGAGACATTTTAATTTTTCGATAATATTCGAAAGTCAATTTTTGAAATGGCAAATATCTCCCGATCTGTAGGAATCTGAGAGACAAAACTTATGTCACTTTGAGGGAACGTATATGTCAACTTCCTGTCAGTGTCACGTCAATGTATATCCAAGGGTTTGGAGGATAGATACATTTAAATTTTTCGAGATTATTCGAAAGTCAATTTTTGAAAAGGCAAATATCTTCCGATCTGTAGGAATCTGAGAGACAAAACTTATGTCACTTTGAGGGAACGTAAATGTCAACTTCATGTCAGAATCTCGTCAATGTATGTCCAAGGGTTTGGAGGATAGAGACCTTTTACTTTTTCGAGATTATTCGAAATTCAATTTTTAAAAGGCAAATATCTCCCGATCTGTAGGAATCTGAGAGTAAAATCTTATGCCACTTTGATGGAACGTATATGTCAACTTGATGTCAGAGTGTCGTCAATGTATGTCCAAGGGTTTGGAGGAAAGAGACATTTTAATTTTTCGAGATTATTCGAAAGTCAATTTTAAAAGGCAAGTATCTCCCGATCTGTAAGCATCTGAGAGACAAACCTTATGTCACTTTGAGGGAAAACATATGTCAACTTCATGTCAGAATCTCGTCAATGTTTGTCCAAGGGTTTGGACGATAGAGACATTTTAATTTTTCGAGATTATTCGAAAGTCAATTTTAAAACGGAAATATCTCCCGATCTGTAGGCATCAAAGAGACAAACCTTATGTCACTTTGAGGGAACGCATATGTCAACTTCCTGTCAAAGTCACGTCAATGTATGTCCAAGGGTTTAGAGGATAGAGACATTTAAATTTTTAGAGATTATTCGAAAGCATATTATTTAAAAAGCAAATATCTCCCGATCTGTTGGAATCTGAGAGACAAAACTTATGTAACTTTGAGGGAACGTATATGTCAACTTCATGTCAGAGTCACGTCAATGTATGTCCAAGGGTTTGGAGGATAGAGACATTTTAATTTTTCGAGATTATTCGAAAGTCAATTTTTGAAAAGGCAAATATCTCCCGATCTGTAGGAATCTGAGACACAAAACTTATGTCACTTTGAGGGAACGCATACGTCAACGTCATGTCTGAGTCACGTCAATGTATGTCCAAGGGTTTGCAGGATACAGACATTTCAATTTTTCGAGATTATTCGAAAGTCAATTTTTAAAAGGCAAATATCTCCCGATCTGTAGGCGTCTGAGAAACAAAACTTATGTCACTTTGAGGGAACGTATATGTAAACTTCATGTCAGAATCTCGTCAATGTATGTAAAAGGGTTTGGACAATAGAGACATTTCAATTTTTCGAGATTATTCGAAAGTCAATTTTTAAAAGGCAAATATCTCCCTATCTGTAGGCATCTGAGAGACAAACCTTATGTCACTTTCAGGGAACGCATATGTCAACTTCATGTCAGAGTCTCGTCAATGTATGTCCAAGGGTTTGGAGGATAGAGACATTTAAATTATTCGAGATATTTCGAAAGTCAATTTTTAAAAGGCAAATATCTCCCGATCTGTAGGAATCTGAGAGACAAAACTTATGTCACTTTGAGGGAACGTATATGTAAACGACCTGTCAGAGTCACGTCAATGTATGTCCAAGGGTTTTGGAGGATAGAGACATTTTAATTTTACGAGATTATTCGAAAGTCAATTTTTAAAAGGCAAATATCCCCCGATCTGTAGGTATCAGAGAAACAAAACTAATGTCACTTTGACGGAACATATATGTCAACTTCCTGTCAGAGTCACGTCAATGTATGTCGAAGGGTTTGGAGGATAGAGACATTTAAATTTTTAGAAATTATTCGAAAGTCAATTTTTAAAAGGCAAATATCTCCCGATCTGTAGGAATCTGAGAGACAAAACTTATGTCACTTTGAGGGAACGTATATGTAAACGACCTGTCAGAGTCACGTCAATGTATGTCCAAGGGTTTTGGAGGATAGAGACATTTTAATTTTACGAGATTATTCGAAAGTCAATTTTTAAAAGGCAAATATCTCCCGATCTGTAGGAATCTGAGAGACAAAACTTATGTCACTTTGAGGGAACGTATATGTCAACTTCATATCAGAATCTCGTCATTGTATGTCAAAGGGTTTTTACGATAGAGACATTTTAATTTTTCGAGATTATTCGAAAGTCAATTTTTAAAAGGCAAATATCTCCCGATCTGTAGGCACCTGAGACAAACCTTAGGTCACTTTGAGGGAACGCATATGTCAACTTCATGTCAGAGTATCGTCAATGTTTGTCCAAGGGTTTGGAGGATAGAGACATTTAAATTTTTCGAGATTATTCGAAAGTCAATTTTTGAAAAGGCAAATATCTCCCGATCTGTAGGAATCTGAGACACAAAACTTATGTCACTTTGAGGGAACGCATACGTCAACGTCATGTCTGAGTCACGTCAATGTATGTCCAAGGGTTTGCAGGATACAGACATTTTAATAATTCAGGGTTATTCGAAAGTCAATTATTCAGAGGCATATATCTCCTGATCTGTAGGAATCTGAGAGACAAAACTTATGTCCCTTTGAGGGAACGTATATGTAAACTTCCTGTCAGAGTCTCGTCAATGTATGTAAAAGGGTTTGGAGGATAGAGACATTTTAATTTTTCGAGATTATTCGAAAGTCAATTTTTAAAAGGCAAATATCTCCCGATCTGTAGGAATCTGAGAGACAAAACTGATGTCACTTTGAGGGAACGTATATGTCAACTTCATCTCAGAATCTCGTCAATGTATGTCCAAGGGTTTGGACGATAGAGACATTTTAATTTTTCGAGATTATTCGAAAGTCAATTTTTAAAAGGCAAATATCTCCCGATCTGTTACGCATCTGAGAGACAAACCTTATGTCACTTTGAGGGAACGCATATGTCAACTTCATGTCAGAGTCTCGTCAATGCATGTCCAAGGGTTTGGAGGATAGAGACATTTAAATTTTTAGAAATTATTCGAAAGTCAATTTTCGCAAAGGCAAATATCTCCCGATCTGTAGGCATCTGAGAGACAAAACTTATGTAACTTTGAGGGAACGTATATGTCAACTTCATGTCAGAATCTCGTCATTGTATGTCCAAGGGTTTGGACGATAGAGACATTTTAATTTTTAGAGATTATTCAAAAGTCAATTTTTAAAAGGCAAATATCTCCCGATCTGTAGGAATCTGAGAGACAAAACTTATGTCACTTTGAGGGAACGTATATGTAAACGTCCTGTCAGAGTCACGTCAATGTATGTCCAAGGGTTTGGAGGATAGAGACGTTCTAATTTATCGAGATTATTCGAAAGTCAATTTATCAAAAGGCAAATATCTCCCGATCTGTAGGAATCTGAGAGACAAAACTTATGTCACTTTCAGGTAACGTATATGTCAATTTCATATCAGAGTCTCGTCATTGTATGTCCAAGGGTTTGGACGATAAAGACATTTTAATTTTTCGAGATTATTCGAAAGTCAATTATTTAAAGGCAAATATCTCCCGATCTGTTGGCATCTGAGAGACAAACCTTATGTCACTTTGAGGGAACGCATATGTCAACATCATGTCAGAGTCTCGTCAATGTATGTCCAAGGGTTTGGAGGATAGAGACATTTAAATTTTTCGAGATTATTCGAAAGTCAATTTTTGAAAAGGCAAATATCTCCCGATCTGTACTAATCTGAGAGACAAAACTTATGTCACTTTGAGGGAACGTATATGTCAACTTCCTTTCATAGTCACGTCAATGTATGTCGAAGGGTTTGGAGGATAGAGACATTTAAATTTTTAGAGATTATTGGAAAGTCAATTTTTAAACGGCAAATATCTCCCGATCTGTAGGAATCTGAGAGACAAAACTTATGTCACTTTGAGGGAACGTGTATGTCAACTTCCTGTCAGAGGCACGTCAATGTATGTCCAAGGGTTTGGAAGATAGAGACATTTAAATTTTTAGAGATTATTCGAAAGTCAATTTTTAAAGGCAAATACCTCCCGATCAATAGAAATCTAAGAGACAAAACGTATGTCACTTTGAGGGAACGTATATGTCAACGTCATGTCAGAATCTCGTCAATGTATGTCCATGGGTTTGGACGATAGAGACATTTTAATTTTTCAAGATTATTCGAAATCAATTTTTCAAAGGCAAATATCTCCCGATCTGTAGGCATCTGAGAGACAAAACTTACGTCACTTTGAGGGAACGTATATGTCAACTTCATGTCAGAATCTCGTCAATGTATTTCCAAGGGTTTGGACCATAGAGACATTTTAATTTTTCGAGATTATTCGAAAGTCAATTTTTAAAATTCAAATATCTCCCGATCTGTAGGCATCTGAGGGACAAACCTTATGTCACTTTGAGGGAACGCATATGTCAACGTCATGTCAGAGTATCGTCAATGTATGTCCAACGGTTTGGAGGATAGAGACATTTTAATTTTTCGAGATTATACGAAAGTCAATTTTTGAAAAGGCAAATATCTCCCGATCTGTATTTATCTGAGAGACAAAACTTATGTCACTTTGAGGGAACGTATATGTCAACTTCATGTCATAGTCACGTCAATGTATGTCGAAGGGTTTGGAGGATAGAGACATTTAAATTTTTAGAGATTATTGGAAAGTCAATTTTTAAACGGCAAATATCTCCCGATGTGTAGGAATCTGAGAGACAAAACTTATGTCACTTTGAGGGAACGTGTATGTCAACTTCCTGTCAGAGGCACGACAATGTATGTCCAAGGGTTTGGAGGATAGAGACATTTAAATTTCTAGAGATTATTCGAAAGTGAATTATTAAAAGGCAAATATCCCCCGATCTGTAGGAATCTGAGAGACAAACCTTATGTCACTTTGAGGGAACATATATGTCAACTTCCTGTAAGAGTCACGTCAATGTATGTCCAAGGGTTTGGAGGATAGAGACATATAAATTTTTAGAAATTATTCGAAAGTCAATTTTTAAAAGGCAAATATCTCTCGATCTGTAGGAATCTGAGAGACAAAATTTAGGTCACTTTGAGGGAACGTATATGTCAACTTCATATCAGAATCTCGTCATTGTATGCCAAAGGGTTTTTACGATAGAGACATTTTAATTTTTCGAGATTATTCGAAGTCAATTTTTAAAAGGCAAATATCTCCCGATCTGTAGGCATCTGAGAGACAAACCTTATGTCATTTTGAGGGAACGCATATGTCAACATAATGTCAGAGTCTCGTCAATGTATGTCCAAGGCTTTGGAGGATAGAGACATTTAAATTTTTCGAGATTATTCGAAAGTCGATTTTTGAAAAGGCAAATATCTCCCGATCTGTATTAATATGAGATACAAAACTTGTGTCACTTTGAGGGAACGTAAATGTCAATTTCCTGTCATAGTCACTTCAATGTATGTCTAAGGGTTTGGAGGATAGAGACCTATAAATTTCTAGAGATTATTGGATAGTCAATTTTTAAACGGCAAATATCTCTCGATCTGTAGGAATCTGAGAGACAAAACTTATGTCACTTTGAGGGAACGTGTATGTCAACTTCCTGTCAGAGGCTCGTCAATGTATGTCCAAGGGTTGGGAGGATAGAGACATTTAAATTTTTAGAGATTATTCGAAAGTCAATTTTTTTAAAGGCAAATATCTCCCGATCAATAGAAATCTAAGAGACAAAACGTATGTCACTTTGAGGGAATGTATATGTCAACGTCATGTCAGAATCTCGTCAATGTATGTCCATGGGTTTGGACGATAGAGACATTTTAATTTTTCAAGATTATTCGAAATCAACTTTTAAAAGGCAAATATCTCCCGATCTGTATGCATCTGAGAGACAAAACTTACGTCACTTTGAGGGAACGTATATGTCAACTTCATGTCAGAATCTCGTCAACGTATTTCCAAGGGTTTGGACCATAGAGACATTTTAATTTTTCGAGATTATTCGAAAGTGAATTTTTAAAAGGCAAATATCTCCCGATCTGTAGGCATCTGAGAGACAAACCTTATGTCACTTTGAGGGAACATATATGTCAACTTCCTGTCAGAGTCACGTCAATGTATGTCGAAGGGTTTGGAGGATAGAGACATTTTAATTTTTCGAGATTATTCGAAAGTCAATTTTTAAAAGGCAAATATCTCCCGATCTGTAGGCATCTGAGAGACAAAACTTATGTCACTTTGAGGGAACGTGTATGTCAACTTCCTGTCAGAGGCACGTCAATGTATGTCCAAGGGTTTGGAGGATAGAGACATTTAAATTTTTAGAGTTTATTCGAAAGTGAATTATTAAAAGGCAAATATCCCCCGATCTGTAGGAATCTGAGAGACAAACCTTATGTCACTTTGAGGGAACATATATGTCAACTTCCTGTCAGAGTCTCGTCAATGTATGTCCAAGGGTTTTGGAGGATAGAGACATTTTAATTTTACGAGATTATTCGAAAGTCAATTTTTAAAAGGCAAATATCTCCCGATCTGTAGGAATCTGAGAGACAAAACTTATGTCACTTTGAGGGAACGTATATGTCAACTTCATATCAGAATCTCGTCATTGTATGTCAAAGGGTTTTTACGATAGAGACATTTTAATTTTTCGAGATTATTCGAAAGTCAATTTTTAAAAGGCAAATATCTCCCGATCTGTAGGCACCTGAGAGACAAACCTTAGGTCACTTTGAGGGAACGCATATGTCAACTTCATGTCAGAGTATCGTCAATGTTTGTCCAAGGGTTTGGAGGATAGAGACATTTTAATTTTTCGAGATTATTCGAAAGTCAATTTTTGAAAAGGCAAATATCACCCGATCTGTAGGAATCTGAGACACAAAACTTATGTCACTTTGAGGGAACGCATACGTCAACGTCATGTCTGAGTCACGTCAATGTATGTCCAAGGGTTTGCAGGATACAGACATTTTAATAATTCAGGGTTATTCGAAAGTCAATTATTCAGAGGCATATATCTCCTGATCTGTAGGAATCTGAGAGACAAAACTTATGTCCCTTTGAGGGAACGTATATGTAAACTTCCTGTCAGAGTCTCGTCAATGTATGTAAAAGGGTTTGGAGGATAGAGACATTTTAATTTTTCGAGATTATTCGAAAGTCAATTTTTAAAAGGTAAATATCTCCCGATCTGTAGGAATCTGAGAGACAAAACTGATGTCACTTTGAGGGAACGTATATGTCAACTTCATCTCAGAATCTCGTCAATGTATGTCCAAGGGTTTGGACGATAGAGACATTTTAATTTTTCGAGATTATTCGAAAGTCAATTTTTAAAAGGCAAATATCTCCCGATCTGTTACGCATCTGAGAGACAAACCTTATGTCACTTTGAGGGAACGCATATGTCAACTTCATGTCAGAGTCTCGTCAATGCATGTCCAAGGGTTTGGAGGATAGAGACATTTAAATTTTTAGAAATTATTCGAAAGTCAATTTTCGGAAAGGCAAATATCTCCCGATCTGTAGGCATCTGAGAGACAAAACTTATGTAACTTTGAGGGAACGTATATGTCAACTTCATGTCAGAATCTCGTCAATGTATGTCCAAGGGTTTGGACGATAGAGACATTTTAATTTTTAGAGATTATTCGAAAGTCAATTTTTAAAAGGCAAATATCTCCCGATCTGTAGGAATCTGAGAGACAAAACTTATGTCACTTTGAGGGAACGTATATGTAAACGTCCTGTCAGAGTCACGTCAATGTATGTCCAAGGGTTTGGAGGATAGAGACGTTCTAATTTTTCGAGATTATTCGAAAGTCAATTTATCAAAAGGCAAATATCTCCCGATCTGTAGGAATCTGTGAGACAAAACTTATGTCACTTTCAGGTAACGTATATGTCAATTTCATATCAGAGTCTCGTCATTGTATGTCCAAGGGTTTGGACGATAGAGACATTTTAATTTTTCGAGATTATTCGAAAGTCAATTATTTAAAGGCAAATATCTCCCGATCTGTTGGCATCTGAGAGACAAACCTTATGTCACTTTGAGGGAACGCATATGTGAACATCATGTCAGAGTCTCGTCAATGTATGTCCAAGGGTTTGGAGGATAGAGACATTTAAATTTTTCGAGATTATTCGAAAGTCAATTTTTGAAAAGGCAAATATCTCCCGATCTGTATTAATCTGAGAGACAAAACTTATGTCACTTTGAGGGAACGTATATGTCAACTTCCTGTCATAGTCACGTCAATGTATGTCGAAGGGTTTGGAGGATAGAGACATTTAAATTTTTAGAGATTATTGGAAAGTCAATTATTAAACGGCAAATATCTCCCGATCAATAGAAATCTAAGAGACAAAACGTATGTCACTTTGAGGGAACGTATATGTCAACGTCATGTCAGAATCTCGTCAATGTATGTCCATGGGTTTGGACGATAGAGACATTTTAATTTTTCAAGATTATTCGAAATCAACTTTTAAAAGGCAAATATCTCCCGATCTGTATGCATCTGAGAGACAAAACTTACGTCACTTTGAGGGAACGTATATGTCAACTTCATGTCAGAATCTCGTCAACGTATTTCCAAGGGTTTGGACCATAGAGACATTTTAATTTTTCGAGATTATTCGAAAGTCAATTTTTAAAAGGCAAATATCTCCCGATCTGTAGGCATCTGAGAGACAAACCTTATGTCACTTTGAGGGAACATATATGTCAACTTCCTGTCAGAGTCACGTCAATGTATGTCGAAGGGTTTGGAGGATAGAGACATTTTAATTTTTCGAGATTATTCGAAAGTCAATTTTTAAAAGGCAAATATCTCCCGATCTGTAGGCATCTGAGAGACAAAACTTATGTCACTTTGAGGGAACGTGTATGTCAACTTCCTGTCAGAGGCACGTCAATGTATGTCCAAGGGTTTGGAGGATAGAGACATTTAAATTTTTAGAGTTTATTCGAAAGTGAATTATTAAAAGGCAAATATCCCCCGATCTGTAGGAATCTGAGAGACAAACCTTATGTCACTTTGAGGGAACATATATGTCAACTTCCTGTCAGAGTCACGTCAATGTATGTCCAAGGGTTTTGGAGGATAGAGACATTTAATTTTACGAGATTATTCGAAAGTCAATTTTTAAAAGGCAAATATCTCCCGATCTGTAGGAATCTGAGAGACAAAACTTATGTCACTTTGAGGGAACGTATATGTCAACTTCCTGTCATAGTCACGTCAATGTATGTCGAAGGGTTTGGAGGATAGAGACATTTAAATTTTTAGAGATTATTGGAAAGTCAATTATTAAACGGCAAATATCTCCCGATCTGTAGGAATCTGAGAGACAAAACTTATGTCACTTTGAGGGAACGTGTATGTCAACTTCCTGTCAGAGGCACGTCAATGTATGTCCAAGGGTTTGGAAGATAGAGACATTTAAATTTTTAGAGATTATTCGAAAGTCAATTTTTTAAAGGCAAATACCTCCCGATCAATAGAAATCTAAGAGACAAAACTTATGTCACTTTGAGGGAACGTATATGTCAACGTCATGTCAGAATCTCGTCAATGTATGTCCATGGGTTTGGACGATAGAGACATTTTAATTTTTCAAGATTATTCGAAATCAATTTTTAAAAGGCAAATATCTCCCGATCTGTAGGCATCTGAGAGACAAAACTTACGTCACTTTGAGGGAACGTATATGTCAACTTCATGTCAGAATCTCGTTAATGTATTTCCAAGGGTTTGGACCATAGAGACATTTTAATTTTTCGAGATTATTCGAAAGTCAATTTTTAAAAGGCAAATATCTCCCGATCTGTAGGCATCTGAGGGACAAACCGCATGTCACTTTGAGGGAACGCATATGTCAACGTCATGTCAGAGTATCGCCAATGTATGTCCAACGGTTTGGAGGATAGAGACATTTTAATTTTTCGAGATTATACGAAAGTCAATTTCTGAAAAGGCAAATATCTCCCGATCTGTATTTATCTGAGAGACAAAACTTATGTCACTTTGAGGGAACGTATATGTCAACTTCATGTCATAGTTACGTCAATGTATGTCGAAGGGTTTGGAGGATAGAGACATTTAAATTTTTAGAGATTATTGGAAAGTCAATTTTTAAACGGCAAATATCTCCCGATGTGTAGGAATCTGAGAGACAAAATTTATGTCACTTTGAGGGAACGTGTATGTCAACTTCCTGTCAGAGGCACGACAATGTATGTCCAAGGGTTTGGAGGATAGAGACATTTAAATTTTTAGAGATTATTCGAAAGTGAATTATTAAAAGGCAAATATCCCCCGATCTGTAGGAATCTGAGAGACAAACCTTATGTCTCTTTGAGGGAACATATATGTCAACTTCCTGTAAGAGTCACGTCAATGTATGTCCAAGGGTTTGGAGGATAGAGACATTTAAATTTTTAGAAATTATTCGAAAGTCAATTTTTAAAAGGCAAATATCTCCCGATCTGTAGGAATCTGAGAGACAAAATTTATGTCACTTTGAGGGAACGTATATGTCAACTTCATATCAGAATCTCGTCATTGTATGTCAAAGGGTTTTTACGATAGAGACATTTTAATTTTTCGAGATTATTCGAAGTCAATTTTTAAAAGGCAAATATCTCCCGATCTGTAGGCACCTGAGAGACAAACCTTACGTCACTTTGAGGGAACGCATATGTCAACTTCATGTCAAGTCTCGTCAATGTTTGTCCAAGGGTTTGGAGGATAGAGACATTTTACTTTTTCGAGATTATTCGAAAGTCAATTTTTGAAAAGGCAAATATCTCCCGATCTGTAGGAATCTGAGACACAAAACTTATGTCACTTTGAGGGAACGCATACGTCATCGTCATGTCTGAGTCACGTCAATGTATGTCCAAGGGTTTGCAGGATACAGACATTTTAATTATTCAGGGTTATTCGAAAGTCAATTATTCAGAGGCATATATCTCCTGATCTGTAGGAATCTGAGAGACAAAACTTATGTCCCTTTGAGGGAACGTATATGTAAACTTCCTGTCAGAGTCACGTCAATATATGTCCAATGGTTTGGAGGATAGAGACATTTCAATTTTTCGAGATTATTCGAAAGTCAATTTTTAAAAGGCAAATATCTCCCGATCTGTAGGCGTCTGAGAAACAAAACTTATGTCACTTTGAGGGAACGTATATGTAAACTTCATGTCAGAATCTCGTCAATGTATGTCCAAGGGTTTGGACAATAGAGACATTTCAATTTTTCGAGATTATTCGAAAGTCAATTTTTAAAAGGCAAATATCTCCCTATCTGTAGGCATCTGAGAGACAAACCTTATGTCACTTTGAGGGAACGCATATGTCAACTTCATGTCAGAGTCTCGTCAATGTATGTCCAAGAGTTTGGAGGATAGAGACATTTAAATTATTCGAGATATTTCGAAAGTGAATTTTTAAAAGGCAAATATCCCCCGATCTGTAGGTATCAGAGAAACAAAACTAATGTCACTTTGACGGAACATATACGTCAACTTCCTGTCAGAGTCACGTCAATGTATGTCCAAGGGTTTGGAGGATAGAAACATTTAAATTTTTAGAGATTATTCGAAAGTCAATTTTTAAAAGACAAATATCTCCCGATGTGTAGGAATCTGAGAGACAAAACCTATATCACTTTGAGGGAACGCATATGTCAACTTCATGTCAGAGTCTTGTCAATGTATGTCAAAGGGTTTGGAGGATAGAGACATTTTAATTTTTCGAGATTATTCGAAAGTCAAGTTTTGAAAAGGCAAATATCTCCCGATCTGTAGGAATCTGAGAGACAAAACTTATGTCACTTTGAGGGAACGCATATGTCATCGTCATGTCAGAGTCTTGTCAATGTATGTTTAAGGGTTTGCAGGATACAGACATTTTAAATTTTCAGGGTTATTCGAAAGTCAATTATTCAGAGGCATATATCTCCCGATCTGTAGGAATCTGAGAGACAAAACTTATGACACTTTGAGGGAACGTATATATAAACTTCCTGTCAGATTCACGTCAATGTATGTCCAAGGGTTTGGAGGATAGAGACATTTAAATTTTTCGAGATTATTCGAAAGTCAATTTATCAAAAGGCAAATATCTCCCAATCTGTAGGAATCTGAGAGACAAAACTTATGTCACATTGAGGGAACGCATTTGTCAACTTCATGTCAGAATCTCGTCAATGTATCTCCTAGGGTTTGGACGATAGAGACATTTTAATTTTTCGAGATTATCCGAAAGTCAATTTTTAAAAGTCAAATATCTCCCGATCTGTAGGCATCTGAGAGACAAAACGTATGTCACTTTGAGGGAACGCATACGTTATCGTCATGTCAGAGTAACGTCAACGCATGTCCAAGGGTTTGCAGGATACAGACATTTTAATTTTTCAGGGTTATTCGAAAGTCAATTATTCAGAGGCATATAACTCCCGATCTGTAGGAATCTGAGAGACAAAACTTATGTCACTTTGAGGGAACGTATATGTAAACTTCCTGTCAGAGTCACGTCAATGTATATCCAAGTGTTTGGAGGATAGAGACATTTTAATTTTTCGAGTTTATTCGAAAGTCAATTTTTAAAAGGCAAATATCTCCCGATCTGTAGGCATCTGAGAGACAAAACTTATGTCACTTTGAGGGAACGTATATATCAACTTCATGTCAGAATCTCGTCAATGTATGTCCAAGGGTTTGGACGATAGAGACATTTTAATTTTTCGATATTATTCGAAAGTCAATTTTTAAAGGCAAATATCTCCCGATCTGTAGGCATCTGAGAGACAAACCTGATGTCAATTTGAGGGAACGCATATGTCAACTTCATGTCAGAGTCTCGTCAATGTATGTCCAAGGGTTTGGAGGATAGAGACATTTAAATTTTTAGAAATTATTCGAAAGTCAATTTTCAGAAAGGCAAATATCTCCCGATCTGTAGGCATCTAAGAGACAAAACTTATGTAACTTTGAGGGAACGTATATGTCAACTTCATGTCAGAATCTCGTCAATGTATGTCCAAGGGTTTGGACGATAGAGACATTTTAATTTTTAGAGATTATTCGAAAGTCAATTTTTAAAAGGCAAATATCTCCCGATCTGTAGGCCTCTGAGAGACAAACCTTATGTCACTTTGAGGGAACGTATATGTCAACTTCCTGTCATAGTCACGTCAATGTATGTAGAAGGGTTTGGAGGATAGAGACATTTAAATTTTTAGAGATTATTGGAAAGTCAATTATTAAACGGCAAATATCTCCCGATCTGTAGGAATCTGAGAGACAAAACTTATGTCACTTTGAGGGAACGTGTATGTCAACTTCCTGTCAGAGGCACGTCAATGTATGTCCAAGGGTTTGGAAGATAGAGACATTTAAATTTTTAGAGATTATTCGAAAGTCAATTTTTTAAAGGCAAATACCTCCCGATCAATAGAAATCTAAGAGACAAAACTTATGTCACTTTGAGGGAACGTATATGTCAACGTCATGTCAGAATCTCGTCAATGTATGTCCATGGGTTTGGACGATAGAGACATTTTAATTTTTCAAGATTATTCGAAATCAATTTTTAAAAGGCAAATATCTCCCGATCTGTAGGCATCTGAGAGACAACACTTACGTCACTTTGAGGGAACGTATATGTCAACTTCATGTCAGAATCTCGTTAATGTATTTCCAAGGGTTTGGACCATAGAGACATTTTAATTTTTCGAGATTATACGAAAGTCAATTTCTGAAAAGGCAAATATCTCCCGATCTGTATTTATCTGAGAGACAAAACTTATGTCACTTTGAGGGAACGTATATGTCAACTTCATGTCATAGTCACGTCAATGTATGTCTAAGGGTTTGGAGGATAGAGACATTTAAATTTTTAGAGATTATTGGAAAGTCAATTTTTAAACGGCAAATATCTCCCGATGTGTAGGAATCTGAGAGACAAAATTTATGTCACTTTGAGGGAACGTATATGTCAACTTCATATCAGAATCTCGTCATTGTATGTCAAAGGGTTTTTACGATAGAGACATTTTAATTTTTCGAGATTATTCGAAGTCAATTTTTAAAAGGCAAATATCTCCCGATCTGTAGGCACCTGAGAGACAAACCTTACGTCACTTTGAGGGAACGCATATGTCAACTTCATGTCAAGTCTCGTCAATGTTTGTCCAAGGGTTTGGAGGATAGAGACATTTTACTTTTTCGAGATTATTCGAAAGTCAATTTTTGGAAAGGCAAATATCTCCCGATCTGTAGGAATCTGAGACACAAAACTTATGTCACTTTGAGGGAACGCATACGTCATCGTCATGTCTGAGTCACGTCAATGTATGTCCAAGGGTTTGCAGGATACAGACATTTTAATTATTCAGGGTTATTCGAAAGTCAATTATTCAGAGGCATATATCTCCTGATCTGTAGGAATCTGAGAGACAAAACTTATGTCCCTTTGAGGGAACGTATATGTAAACTTCCTGTCAGAGTCACGTCAATATATGTCCAATGGTTTGGAGGATAGAGACATTTCAATTTTTCGAGATTATTCGAAAGTCAATTTTTAAAAGGCAAATATCTCCCGATCTGTAGGCGTCTGAGAAACAAAACTTATGTCACTTTGAGGGAACGTATATGTAAACTTCATGTCAGAATCTCGTCAATGTATGTCCAAGGGTTTGGACAATAGAGACATTTCAATTTTTCGAGATTATTCGAAAGTCAATTTTTAAAAGGCAAATATCTCCCTATCTGTAGGCATCTGAGAGACAAACCTTATGTCACTTTGAGGGAACGCATATGTCAACTTCATGTCAGAGTCTCGTCAATGTATGTCCAAGAGTTTGGAGGATAGAGACATTTAAATTATTCGAGATATTTCGAAAGTGAATTTTTAAAAGGCAAATATCCCCCGATCTGTAGGTATCAGAGAAACAAAACTAATGTCACTTTGACGGAACATATACGTCAACTTCCTGTCAGAGTCACGTCAATGTATGTCCAAGGGTTTGGAGGATAGAAACATTTAAATTTTTAGAGATTATTCGAAAGTCAATTTTTAAAAGACAAATATCTCCCGATGTGTAGGAATCTGAGAGACAAAACCTATATCACTTTGAGGGAACGCATATGTCAACTTCATGTCAGAGTCTTGTCAATGTATGTCAAAGGGTTTGGAGGATAGAGACATTTTAATTTTTCGAGATTATTCGAAAGTCAAGTTTTGAAAAGGCAAATATCTCCCGATCTGTAGGAATCTGAGAGACAAAACTTATGTCACTTTGAGGGAACGCATATGTCATCGTCATGTCAGAGTCTTGTCAATGTATGTTTAAGGGTTTGCAGGATACAGACATTTTAAATTTTCAGGGTTATTCGAAAGTCAATTATTCAGAGGCATATATCTCCCGATCTGTAGGAATCTGAGAGACAAAACTTATGACACTTTGAGGGAACGTATATATAAACTTCCTGTCAGATTCACGTCAATGTATGTCCAAGGGTTTGGAGGATAGAGACATTTAAATTTTTCGAGATTATTCGAAAGTCAATTTATCAAAAGGCAAATATCTCCCAATCTGTAGGAATCTGAGAGACAAAACTTATGTCACATTGAGGGAACGCATTTGTCAACTTCATGTCAGAATCTCGTCAATGTATCTCCTAGGGTTTGGACGATAGAGACATTTTAATTTTTCGAGATTATCCGAAAGTCAATTTTTAAAAGTCAAATATCTCCCGATCTGTAGGCATCTGAGAGACAAAACGTATGTCACTTTGAGGGAACGCATACGTTATCGTCATGTCAGAGTAACGTCAACGCATGTCCAAGGGTTTGCAGGATACAGACATTTTAATTTTTCAGGGTTATTCGAAAGTCAATTATTCAGAGGCATATAACTCCCGATCTGTAGGAATCTGAGAGACAAAACTTATGTCACTTTGAGGGAACGTATATGTAAACTTCCTGTCAGAGTCACGTCAATGTATATCCAAGTGTTTGGAGGATAGAGACATTTTAATTTTTCGAGTTTATTCGAAAGTCAATTTTTAAAAGGCAAATATCTCCCGATCTGTAGGCATCTGAGAGACAAAACTTATGTCACTTTGAGGGAACGTATATATCAACTTCATGTCAGAATCTCGTCAATGTATGTCCAAGGGTTTGGACGATAGAGACATTTTAATTTTTCGATATTATTCGAAAGTCAATTTTTAAAGGCAAATATCTCCCGATCTGTAGGCATCTGAGAGACAAACCTGATGTCAATTTGAGGGAACGCATATGTCAACTTCATGTCAGAGTCTCGTCAATGTATGTCCAAGGGTTTGGAGGATAGAGACATTTAAATTTTTAGAAATTATTCGAAAGTCAATTTTCGGAAAGGCAAATATCTCCCGATCTGTAGGCATCTAAGAGACAAAACTTATGTAACTTTGAGGGAACGTATATGTCAACTTCATGTCAGAATCTCGTCAATGTATGTCCAAGGGTTTGGACGATAGAGACATTTTAATTTTTAGAGATTATTCGAAAGTCAATTTTTAAAAGGCAAATATCTCCCGATCTGTAGGCATCTGAGAGACAAACCTTATGTCACTTTGAGGGAACGTATATGTCAACTTCCTGTCATAGTCACGTCAATGTATGTAGAAGGGTTTGGAGGATAGAGACATTTAAATTTTTAGAGATTATTGGAAAGTCAATTATTAAACGGCAAATATCTCCCGATCTGTAGGAATCTGAGAGACAAAACTTATGTCACTTTGAGGGAACGTGTATGTCAACTTCCTGTCAGAGGCACGTCAATGTATGTCCAAGGGTTTGGAAGATAGAGACATTTAAATTTTTAGAGATTATTCGAAAGTCAATTTTTTAAAGGCAAATACCTCCCGATCAATAGAAATCTAAGAGACAAAACTTATGTCACTTTGAGGGAACGTATATGTCAACGTCATGTCAGAATCTCGTCAATGTATGTCCATGGGTTTGGACGATAGAGACATTTTAATTTTTCAAGATTATTCGAAATCAATTTTTAAAAGGCAAATATCTCCCGATCTGTAGGCATCTGAGAGACAACACTTACGTCACTTTGAGGGAACGTATATGTCAACTTCATGTCAGAATCTCGTTAATGTATTTCCAAGGGTTTGGACCATAGAGACATTTTAATTTTTCGAGATTATACGAAAGTCAATTTCTGAAAAGGCAAATATCTCCCGATCTGTATTTATCTGAGAGACAAAACTTATGTCACTTTGAGGGAACGTATATGTCAACTTCATGTCATAGTCACGTCAATGTATGTCTAAGGGTTTGGAGGATAGAGACATTTAAATTTTTAGAGATTATTGGAAAGTCAATTTTTAAACGGCAAATATCTCCCGATGTGTAGGAATCTGAGAGACAAAATTTATGTCACTTTGAAGGAACGTGTATGTCAACTTCCTGTCAGAGGCACGACAATGTATGTCCAAGGGTTTGGAGGATAGAGACATTTAAATTTTTAGAGATTATTCGAAAGTGAATTATTAAAAGGCAAATATCCCCCGATCTGTAGGAATCTGAGAGACAAACCTTATGTCTCTTTGAGGGAACATATATGTCAACTTCCTGTAAGAGTCACGTCAATGTATGTCCAAGGGTTTGGAGGATAGAGACATTTAAATTTTTAGAAATTATTCGAAAGTCAATTTTTAAAAGGCAAATATCTCCCGATCTGTATGAATCTGAGAGACAAAATTTATGTCACTTTGAGGGAACGTATATGTCAACTTCATATCAGAATCTCGTCATTGTATGTCAAAGGGTTTTTACGATAGAGACATTTTAATTTTTCGAGATTATTCGAAGTCAATTTTTAAAAGGCAAATATCTCCCGATCTGTAGGCACCTGAGAGACAAACCTTACGTCACTTTGAGGGAACGCATATGTCAACTTCATGTCAAGTCTCGTCAATGTTTGTCCAAGGGTTTGGAGGATAGAGACATTTTACTTTTTCGAGATTATTCGAAAGTCAATTTCTGAAAAGGCAAATATCTCCCGATTTGTAGGAATCTGAGACACAAAACTTATGTCACTTTGAGGGAACGCATACGTCATCGTCATGTCTGAGTCACGTCAATGTATGTCCAAGGGTTTGCAGGATACAGACATTTTAATTATTCAGGGTTATTCGAAAGTCAATTATTCAGAGGCATATATCTCCTGATCTGTAGGAATCTGAGAGACAAAACTTATGTCCCTTTGAGGGAACGTATATGTAAACTTCCTGTCAGAGTCACGTCAATATATGTCCAATGGTTTGGAGGATAGAGACATTTCAATTTTTCGAGATTATTCGAAAGTCAATTTTTAAAAGGCAAATATCTCCCGATCTGTAGGCGTCTGAGAAACAAAACTTATGTCACTTTGAGGGAACGTATATGTAAACTTCATGTCAGAATCTCGTCAATGTATGTCCAAGGGTTTGGACAATAGAGACATTTCAATTTTTCGAGATTATTCGAAAGTCAATTTTTAAAAGGCAAATATCTCCCTATCTGTAGGCATCTGAGAGACAAACCTTATGTCACTTTGAGGGAACGCATATGTCAACTTCATGTCAGAGTCACGTCAATGTATGTCCAAGGGTTTGGAGGATAGAATCATTTAAATTTTTAGAGATTATTCGAAAGTCAATTTTTAAAAGACAAATATCTCCCGATGTGTAGGAATCTGAGAGACAAAACCTATATCACTTTGAGGGAACGCATATGTCAACTTCATGTCAGAGTCTTGTCAATGTATGTCAAAGGGTTTGGAGGATAGAGACATTTTAATTTTTCGAGATTATTCGAAAGTCAAGTTTTGAAAAGGCAAATATCTCCCGATCTGTAGGAATCTGAGAGACAAAACTTATGTCACTTTGAGGGAACGCATATGTCATCGTCATGTCAGAGTCTTGTCAATGTATGTTTAAGGGTTTGCAGGATACAGACATTTTAAATTTTCAGGGTTATTCGAAAGTCAATTATTCAGAGGCATATATCTCCCGATCTGTAGGAATCTGAGAGACAAAACTTATGACACTTTGAGGGAACGTATATATAAACTTCCTGTCAGATTCACGTCAATGTATGTCCAAGGGTTTGGAGGATAGAGACATTTAAATTTTTCGAGATTATTCGAAAGTCAATTTATCAAAAGGCAAATATCTCCCAATCTGTAGGAATCTGAGAGACAAAACTTATGTCACATTGAGGGAACGCATTTGTCAACTTCATGTCAGAATCTCGTCAATGTATCTCCTAGGGTTTGGACGATAGAGACATTTTAATTTTTCGAGATTATCCGAAAGTCAATTTTTAAAAGTCAAATATCTCCCGATCTGTAGGCATCTGAGAGACAAAACGTATGTCACTTTGATTGAACGCATACGTTATCGTCATGTCAGAGTAACGTCAATGCATGTCCAAGGGTTTGCAGGATACAGACATTTTAATTTTTCAGGGTTATTCGAAAGTCAATTATTCAGAGGCATATAACTCCCGATCTGTAGGAATCTGAGAGACAAAACTTATGTCACTTTGAGGGAACGTATATGTAAACTTCCTGTCAGAGTCACGTCAATGTATATCCAAGTGTTTGGAGGATAGAGACATTTTAATTTTTCGAGTTTATTCGAAAGTCAATTTTTAAAAGGCAAATATCTCCCGATCTGTAGGCATCTGAGAGACAAAACTTATGTCACTTTGAGGGAACGTATATATCAACTTCATGTCAGAATCTCGTCAATGTATGTCCAAGGGTTTGGACTATAGAGACATTTTAATTTTTCGATATTATTCGAAAGTCAATTTTTAAAGGCAAATATCTCCCGATCTGTAGGCATCTGAGAGACAAACCTGATGTCAATTTGAGGGAACGCATATGTCAACTTCATGTCAGAGTCTCGTCAATGTATGTCCAAGGGTTTGGAGGATAGAGACATTTAAATTTTTAGAAATTATTCGAAAGTCAATTTTCGGAAAGGCAAATATCTCCCGATCTGTAGTCATCTGAGAGACAAAACTTATGTAACTTTGAGGGAACGTATATGTCAACTTCATGTCAGAATCTCGTCAATGTATGTCCAAGGGTTTGGACGATAGAGACATTTTAATTTTTAGAGATTATTCGAAAGTCAATTTTTAAAAGGCAAATATCTCCCGATCTGTAGGCATCTGAGAGACAAACCTTATGTCACTTTGAGGGAACGCATATGTCAACTTCATGTCAGAGTCTCGTCAATGTATGTCCAAGAGTTTGGAGGATAGAGACATTTAAATTATTCGAGATATTTCGAAAGTGAATTTTTAAAAGGCAAATATCTCCCGATCTGTAGGCATCTGAGAGACAAACCTTATGTCACTTTGAGGGAACGCATATGTCAACTTCATGTCAGAGTGTCGTCAATGTATGTCCAAGAGTTTGGAGGATAGAGACATTTAAATTATTCGAGATATTTCGAAAGTGAATTTTTAAAAGGCAAATATCCCCCGATCTGTAGGTATCAGAGAAACAAAACTAATGTCACTTTGACGGAACATATACGTCAACTTCCTGTCAGAGTCACGTCAATGTATGTCCAAGGGTTTGGAGGATAGAAACATTTAAATTTTTAGAGATTATTCGAAAGTCAATTTTTAAAAGACAAATATCTCCCGATGTGTAGGAATCTGAGAGACAAAACCTATATCACTTTGAGGGAACGCATATGTCAACTTCATGTCAGAGTCTTGTCAATGTATGTCAAAGGGTTTGGAGGATAGAGACATTTTAATTTTTCGAGATTATTCGAAAGTCAAGTTTTGAAAAGGCAAATATCTCCCGATCTGTAGGAATCTGAGAGACAAAACTTATGTCACTTTGAGGGAACGCATATGTCATCGTCATGTCAGAGTCTTGTCAATGTATGTTTAAGGGTTTGCAGGATACAGACATTTTAAATTTTCAGGGTTATTCGAAAGTCAATTATTCAGAGGCATATATCTCCCGATCTGTAGGAATCTGAGAGACAAAACTTATGACACTTTGAGGGAACGTATATATAAACTTCCTGTCAGATTCACGTCAATGTATGTCCAAGGGTTTGGAGGATAGAGACATTTAAATTTTTCGAGATTATTCGAAAGTCAATTTATCAAAAGGCAAATATCTCCCAATCTGTAGGAATCTGAGAGACAAAACTTATGTCACATTGAGGGAACGCATTTGTCAACTTCATGTCAGAATCTCGTCAATGTATCTCCTAGGGTTTGGACGATAGAGACATTTTAATTTTTCGAGATTATCCGAAAGTCAATTTTTAAAAGTCAAATATCTCCCGATCTGTAGGCATCTGAGAGACAAAACGTATGTCACTTTGAGGGAACGCATACGTTATCGTCATGTCAGAGTAACGTCAATGCATGTCCAAGGGTTTGCAGGATACAGACATTTTAATTTTTCAGGGTTATTCGAAAGTCAATTATTCAGAGGCATATAACTCCCGATCTGTAGGAATCTGAGAGACAAAACTTATGTCACTTTGAGGGAACGTATATGTAAACTTCCTGTCAGAGTCACGTCAATGTATATCCAAGTGTTTGGAGGATAGAGACATTTTAATTTTTCGAGTTTATTCGAAAGTCAATTTTTAAAAGGCAAATATCTCCCGATCTGTAGGCATCTGAGAGACAAAACTTATGTCACTTTGAGGGAACGTATATATCAACTTCATGTCAGAATCTCGTAAATGTATGTCCAAGGGTTTGGACGATAGAGACATTTTAATTTTTCGATATTATTCGAAAGTCAATTTTTAAAGGCAAATATCTCCCGATCTGTAGGCATCTGAGAGACAAACCTGATGTCAATTTGAGGGAACGCATATGTCAACTTCATGTCAGAGTCTCGTCAATGTATGTCCAAGGGTTTGGAGGATAGAGACATTTAAATTTTTAGAAATTATTCGAAAGTCAATTTTCGGAAAGGCAAATATCTCCCGATCTGTAGGCATCTGTGAGACAAAACTTATGTAACTTTGAGGGAACGTATATGTCAACTTCATGTCAGAATCTCGTCAATGTATGTCCAAGGGTTTGGACGATAGAGACATTTTAATTTTTAGAGATTATTCGAAAGTCAATTTTTAAAAGGCAAATATCTCCCGATCTGTAGGCATCTGAGAGACAAACCTTATGTCACTTTGAGGGAACGCAAATGTCAACTTCATGTCAGAGTCTCGTCAATGTATGTCCAAGGGTTTGGAGGATAGAGACATTTTAATTTTTCGAGATTATTCGAAAGTGAATTTTTAAAAGGCAAATATCTCCCGATCTGTAGGAATCTGAGAGACAAAACTTATGTCACTTTGAGGGAACGTATATGTAAACGTCCTGTCAGAGTCACGTCAATGTATGTCCAAGGGTTTGGAGGATAGAGACGTTTTAATTTTTCGAGATTATTCGAAAGTCAATTTTTCAAAATGCAAATATCTCCCGATCTGTAGGAATCTGAGAGACAAACCTTATGTCACTTTGAGGAAACGCATATGTCAACATCATGTCAGAGTCTCGTCAATGTATGTCCAAGGGTTTGGAGGATAGAGACATTTAAATTTTTCGAGATTATTCGAAAGTCAATCTTTGAAAAGGCAAATATCTCCCGATCTGTATTAATCTGAGAGACAAAACTTATGTCACTTTGAGGGAACGTATATGTCAACTTCCTGTCATAGTCACGTCAATGTATGTCGAAGGGTTTGGAGGATAGAGACATTTAAATTTTTAGAGATTATTGGAAAGTCAATTTTTAAACGGCAAATATCTCCCGATCTGTAGGAATCTGAGAGACAAAACTTATGTCACTTTGAGGGAACGTGTATGTCAACTTCCTGTCAGAGGCACGTCAATGTATGTCCAAGGGTTTGGAAGATAGAGACATTTAAATGTTTAGAGATTATTCGAAAGTCAATTCTTTAAAGGCAAATATCTCCCGATCAATAGGAATCTAAGAGACAAAACTTATGTCACTTTGAGGGAACGTATATGTCAACGTCATGTCAGAATCTCGTCAATGTATGTCCATGGGTTTGGACGATAGAGACATTTTAATTTTTCGAGATTATTCGAAATCAATTTTTAAAAGGCAAATATCTCACGATCTGTAGGCATCTGAGAGACAAACCTTATGTCACTTTGAGGGAACGTATATGCCAACGTCATGTCAGATTCTCGTCAATGTATGACGAAGGGTTTGGACGATAGAGACATTTTAATTTTTCGAGATTATTCGAAAGTTAATTTTTAAAAGGCAAATATCTCCCGATCTGTAGGCATCTGAGAGACAAACCTTATGTCACTTTGAGGGAACGCATATGTCAACGTCATGTCAGAGTATCGTCAATGTATGTCCAAGGGTTTGGAGGATAGAGACATTTAAATTTTTCGAGATTATTCGAAAGTGAATTTTTAAAAGGCAAATATCTCCCGATCTGTAGGAATCTGAGAGACAAAACTTATGTCACTTTGAGGGAACGTATATGTCAACGTCATGTCAGAATCTCGTCAATGTATGTCCTAGGGTTTTGAGGATAGAGACATTTTAATTTTTCGAGATTATTCGATAAGGAATTTTTAAAAGGCAAATATCTCCCGATCTGTAGGAATCTGAGAGACAAAGCTAATGTCACTTTGAGGGAACATATATGTCAACTTTCTGTCAGAGTCACGTCAATGTATGTCCAAGGGTTTGGAGGATAGAGACATTAAATTTTTAGAAATTATTCGAAAGTCAATTTTTCAAAAGGCAAATATATCCCGATCTGTAGGAATCTGAGAGACAAAACTTATGTCACTTTGAGGGAACGTATATGTCAACTTCATATCAGAATCTCGTCATTTTATGTCCAAGTGTTTGGGCGATAGGGACATTTTAATTATTCGAGATTATTCGAAAGTCAATTATTTAAAGGGAAATATCTCCCGATCTGTGGGCATCTGAGAGACAAACCTTATGTCACTTTGAGGGAGCGCATATGTCAACATCATGTCAGAGTCTCGTCAATGTATGTCCAAGGGTTTGGAGGATAGAGACATTTAAATTTTTCGAGATTATTCGAAAGTCAATTTTTGAAAAGGCAAATATCTCCCGATCTGTATTAATCTGAGAGATAAAAATTATGTCACTTTGAGGGAACATAAATGTCAACTTCCTGTGATAGTCACGTCAATGTATGTCGAAGGGTTTGGAGGATAGAGACATTTAAATTTTTAGAGATTATTGGAAAGTCAATTTTTAAACGGCAAATATCTCCCGATCTGTGTTAATCTTAGAGACAAAACTTATGTCCCTTTGAGGGAACGTGTATGTCAACTTCCTGTCAGAGGCACGTCAATGTATGTCCAAGGGTTTGAAGAATAGAGACATTTAAATTTTTAGAGATTATTCGAAAGTCAATTTTTTAAAGGCAAATATCTCCCGATCAATAGGAATTTAAGAGACAAAACTTATGTCACTTTGAGGGAACGTATATGTCAACGTCATGTCAGAATCCCGTCAATGTATGTCCATGGGTTTGGACGATAGAGACATTTAAATTTTTGAGATTATTCGAAATCAATTATTAAATGGCAAATATCTCCCGATCTGTGTGCATCTGAGAGACAAAACTTATGTCACTTTGAGGGAACGCATATGTCAACTTGGTGTCAGAATCTCGTCAATGTATGTCCAAGGGTTTGGACGATAGAGACATTTTAATTTTTCGAGATTATTCGAAAGTCAATTTTTAAAAGGCAAATATCTCCCGATCTGTAGACATCTGAGAGACAAACCTTATGTCACTTTGAGGGAACGTATATGTCAACTTCGTGTCAGAATCTCGTCAATGTATCTCCAAGGGTTTGGACGATAGAGACATTTTAATTTTTCGAGATTATACGAAAGTCAATTTCTGAAAAAGCAAATATCTCCCGATCTGTATTAATCTGAGATACAAAACTTGTGTCTCTTTGAGGGAACGTAAATGTCAACTTCCTGTCATAGTCACGTCAATGTATGTCGAAGGGTTTGGAGGATAGAGACATTTAAATTTTTAGAAATTATTGGAAAGTCAATTTTTAAACGGCAAATATCTCTCGATCTGTAGGAATCTGAGAGACAAAACTTATGTCACTTTGAGGGAACGTGTATGTCAACGTCCTGTCAGAGGCACGTCAATGTATGTCCAAGGGTTTGGAGGATAGAGACATTTAAATTTTTAGAGATTATTCGAAAGTCAATTTTTTTAAAGGCAAATATCTCCCGATAAATAGGAATCTAAGAGACAAAACGTATGTCACTTTGAGGGAACGTATATGTCAACGTCATGTCAGAATCTCGTCAATGTATGTCCATGGGTTTGGACGATAGAGACATTTTAATTTTTCAAGATTATTCGAAATCAATTTTTAAAAGGCAAATATCTCCCGATCTGTAGGCATCTGAGAGACAAAACTTATGTCACTTTGAGGGAACGTATATGTCAACTTCATGTCAGAATCTCGTCAATGTATTTCCAAGGGTTTGGACCATAGAGACATTTTAATTTTTCAAGATTATTCGAAATTCAATTTTTAAAAGGCAAATATCTCCCGATCTGTAGGCATCTGAGAGACAAACCTAATGTCACTTTGAGGGAACGCATATGTCAACGTCATGTCAGAGTATCGTCAATGTATGTCCAACGGTTTGGAGGATAGAGACATTTTAATTTTTCGAGATTATACGAAAGTCAATTTCTGAAAAAGCAAATATCTCCCGATCTGTATTAATCTGAGAGACAAAACTTATGTCACTTTGAGGGAACGTATATGTCAACTTCATGTCATAGTCACGTCAATGTATGTCGAAGGGTTTGGAGGATAGAGACATTTAAATTTTTAGAGATTATTGGAAAGTCAATTTTTAAACGGCAAATATCTCCCGATGTGTAGGAATCTGAGAGACAAAACTTATGTCACTTTGAGGGAACGTGTATGTCAACTTCCTGTCAGAGGCACGTCAATGTATGTCCAAGGGTTTGGAGGATAGAGACATTTAAATTTTTAGAGATTATTCGAAAGTGAATTATTAAAAGGCAAATATCCCCCGATCTGTAGGAATCTGAGAGACAAACCTTATGTCACTTTGAGGGAACATATATGTCAACTTCCTGTCAGAGGCACGTCAATGTATGTCCAAGGGTTTGGAGGATAGAGACATTTAAATTTTTAGAGATTATTCGAAAGTCAATTTTTTTAAAGGCAAATATCTCCCGATCAATAGGAATCTAAGAGACAAAACGTATGTCACTTTGAGGGAACGTATATGTCAACGTCATGTCAGAATCTCGTCAATGTATGTCCATGGGTTTGGACGATAGAGACATTTTAATTTTTCAAGATTATTCGAAATCAATTTTTAAAAGGCAAATATCTCCCGATCTGTAGGCATCTGAGTGACAAAACTTATGTCACTTTGAGGGAACGTATATGTCAACTTCATGTCAGAATCTCGTTAATGTATTTCCAAGGGTTTGGACCATAGAGACATTTTAATTTTTCGAGATTATTCGAAATTCAATTTTTAAAAGGCAAATATCTCCCGATCTGTAGGCATCTGAGAGACAAACCTTATGTTACTTTGAGGGAACGCATATGTCAACGTCATGTCAGAGTATCGTCAATGTATGTCCAACGGTTTGGAGGATAGAGACATTTTAATTTTTCGAGATTATACGAAAGTCAATTTCTGAAAAGGCAAATATCTCCAGATCTGTATTAATCTGAGAGACAAAACTTATGTCACTTTGAGGGAACGTATATGTCAACTTCATGTCATAGTCACGTCAATGTATGTCGAAGGGTTTGGAGGATAGAGACATTTAAATTTTTAGAGATTATTGGAAAGTCAATTTTTAAACGGCAAATATCTCCCGATGTGTAGGAATCTGAGAGACAAAACTTATGTCACTTTGAGGGAACGTGTATGTCAACTTCCTGTCAGAGGCACGTCAATGTATGTCCAAGGGTTTGGAGGATAGAGACATTTAAATTTTTAGAGATTATTCGAAAGTGAATTATTAAAAGGCAAATATCCCCCGATCTGTAGGAATCTGAAAGACAAACCTTATGTCACTTTGAGGGAACATATATGTCAAGTTCCTGTCAGAGGCACGTCAATGTATGTCCAAGGGTCGGAGGATAGAGACATTTAAATTTTTAGAAATTATTCGAAAGTCAATTTTTAAAAGGCAAATATCTCTCGATCTGTAGGAATCTGAGAGACAAAACTTATGTCACTTTGGAGGGAACGTATATGTAAACGTCCTGTCAGAGTCACGTCAATGTATGTCCATGGGTTTGGACGATAGAGACATTTAAATTTTTGAGATTATTCGAAATCAATTATTAAATGGCAAATATCTCCCGATCTGTGTGCATCTGAGAGACAAAACTTATGTCACTTTGAGGGAACGCATATGTCAACTTGGTGTCAGAATCTCGTCAATGTATGTCCAAGGGTTTGGACGATAGAGACATTTTAATTTTTCGAGATTATTCGAAAATCAATTTTTAAAAGGCAAATATCTCCCGATCTGTAAACATCTGAGAGACAAACCTTATGTCACTTTGAGGGAACGAATATGTCAACTTCGTGTCAGAATCTCGTCAATGTATCTCCAAGGGTTTGGACGATAGAGACATTTTAATTTTTTGAGATTATACGAAAGTCAATTTCTGAAAAAGCAAATATCTCCCGATCTGTATTAATCTGAGATACAAAACTTGTGTCTCTTTGAGGGAACGTAAATGTCAACTTCCTGTCATAGTCATGTCAATGTATGTCGAAGGGTTTGGAGGATAGAGACATTTAAATTTTTAGAAATTATTGGAAAGTCAATTTTTAAACGGCAAATATCTCTCGATCTGTAGGAATCTGAGAGACAAAACTTATGTCACTTTGAGGGAACGTGTATGTCAACGTCCTGTCAGAGGCATGTCAATGTATGTCCAAGGGTTTGGAGGATAGAGACATTTAAATTTTTAGAGATTATTCGAAAGTCAATTTTTTTAAAGGCAAATATCTCCCGATCAATAGGAATCTAAGAGACAAAACGTATGTCACTTTGAGGGAACGTATATGTCAACGTCATGTCAGAATCTCGTCAATGTATGTCCATGGGTTTGGACGATAGAGACATTTTAATTTTTCAAGATTATTCGAAATCAATTTTTAAAAGGCAAATATCTCCCGATCTGTAGGCATCTGAGAGACAAAACTTATGTCACTTTGAGGGAACGTATATGTCAACTTCATGTCAGAATCTCGTCAATGTATTTCCAAGGGTTTGGACCATAGAGACATTTTAATTTTTCAAGATTATTCGAAATTCAATTTTTAAAAGGCAAATATCTCCCGATCTGTAGGCATCTGAGAGACAAACCTAATGTCACTTTGAGGGAACGCATATGTCAACGTCATGTCAGAGTATCGTCAATGTATGTCCAACGGTTTGGAGGATAGAGACATTTTAATTTTTCGAGATTATACGAAAGTCAATTTCTGAAAAAGCAAATATCTCCCGATCTGTATTAATCTGAGAGACAAAACTTATGTCACTTTGAGGGAACGTATATGTCAACTTCATGTCATAGTCACGTCAATGTATGTCGAAGGGTTTTGAGGATAGAGACATTTAAATTTTTAGAGATTATTGGAAAGTCAATTTTTAAACGGCAAATATCTCCCGATGTGTAGGAATCTGAGAGACAAAACTTATGTCACTTTGAGGGAACGTGTATGTCAACTTCCTGTCAGAGGCACGTCAATGTATGTCCAAGGGTTTGGAGGATAGAGACATTTAAATTTTTAGAGATTATTCGAAAGTCAATTTCTTTAAAGGCAAATATCTCCCGATCAATAAGAATCTAAGAGACAAAACGTATGTCACTTTGAGGGAACGTATATGTCAACTTCATGTCAGAATCTCGTCAATGTATGTCCATGGGTTTGGACGATAGAGACATTTAAATTTTTCAAGATTATTAGAAATCAATTATTAAAAGGCAAATATCTCCCGATCTGTAGGCATCTGAGAGACAGAACTTATGTCACTTTGAGGGAACGTATATGTCAACGTCATGTCAGAATCTCGACAATGTATTTCCAAGGGTTTGGACCATAGAGACATTTTAATTTTTCGAGATTATTCGAAAGTCAATTTTTAAAAGGCAAATATCTCCCGATCTGTAGGCATCTGAGAGACAAACCTTATGTCACTTTGAGGGAACGCATATGTCAACGTCATGTCAGAGTATCGTCAATGTATGTCGAAGGGTTTGGAGGATAGAGACATTTAAATTTTTAGAGATTATTGGAAAGTCAATTTTTAATCGGCAAATATCTCCCGATGTGTAGGAATCTGAGAGACAAAACTTATGTCACTTTGAGGGAACGTGTATGTCAACTTCCTGTCAGAGGCACGTCAATGTATGTCCAAGGGTTTGGAGGATAGAGACATTTAAATTTTTAGAGATTATTCGAAAGTGAATTATTAAAAGGCAAATATCCCCCGATCTGTAGGAATCTGAGAGACAAACCTTATGTCACTTTGAGGGAACATATATGTCAACTTCCTGTCAGAGGCACGTCAATGTATGTCCAAGGGTTTGGAGGATAGAGACATTTAAATTTTTAGAGATTATTCGAAAGTCAATTTTTTTAAAGGCAAATATCTCCCGATCAATAGGAATCTAAGAGACAAAACGTATGTCACTTTGAGGGAACGTATATGTCAACGTCATGTCAGAATCTCGTCAATGTATGTCCATGGGTTTGGACGATAGAGACATTTTAATTTTTCAAGATTATTCGAAATCAATTTTTAAAAGGCAAATATCTCCCGATCTGTAGGCATCTGAGAGACAAAACTTATGTCACTTTGAGGGAACGTATATGTCAACTTCATGTCAGAATCTCGTCAATGTATTTCCAAGGGTTTGGACCATAGAGACATTTTAATTTTTCGAGATTATTCGAAATTCAATTTTTAAAAGGCAAATATCTCCCGATCTGTAGGCATCTGAGAGACAAACCTTATGTTACTTTGAGGGAACGCATATGTCAACGTCATGTCAGAGTATCGTCAATGTATGTCCAACGGTTTGGAGGATAGAGACATTTTAATTTTTCGAGATTATACGAAAGTCAATTTCTGAAAAGGCAAATATCTCCAGATCTGTATTAATCTGAGAGACAAAACTTATGTCACTTTGAGGGAACGTATATGTCAACTTCATGTCATAGTCACGTCAATGTATGTCGAAGGGTTTGGAGGATAGAGACATTTAAATTTTTAGAGATTATTGGAAAGTCAATTTTTAAACGGCAAATATCTCCCGATGTGTAGGAATCTGAGAGACAAAACTTATGTCACTTTGAGGGAACGTGTATGTCAACTTCCTGTCAGAGGCACGTCAATGTATGTCCAAGGGTTTGGAGGATAGAGACATTTAAATTTTTAGAGATTATTCGAAAGTGAATTATTAAAAGGCAAATATCCCCCGATCTGTAGGAATCTGAAAGACAAACCTTATGTCACTTTGAGGGAACATATATGTCAAGTTCCTGTCAGAGGCACGTCAATGTATGTCCAAGGGTCGGAGGATAGAGACATTTAAATTTTTAGAAATTATTCGAAAGTCAATTTTTAAAAGGCAAATATCTCTCGATCTGTAGGAATCTGAGAGACAAAACTTATGTCACTTTGGAGGGAACGTATATGTAAACGTCCTGTCAGAGTCACGTCAATGTATGTCCAAGGGTTTGGAGGATAGAGACATTTTAATTTTACGAGATTATTCGAAAGTCAGTTTTTAAAGGCAAATATCTCCCGATCTGTAGGAATCTGAGATACAAAACTTATGTCACTTTTAGGGAACGGATGTGTCAACTTCATGTCAGAGTCTCGTCAATGTATGTCCAAGGGTTTGGAGGATAGAGACATTTTAATTTTTCGAGATTATTCGAAAGTCAATTTTTAAAAGGCAAATATCTCCCGATCTGCAGGCATCTGAGAGACAAACCTTATGTCACTTTGAGGGAACGCATATGTCAACTTCATGTCAGAGTCTCGTCAATGTATGTCCAAGGGTTTGGAGGATAGAGACATTTAAATTTTTCGAGATTATTCGAAAGTCAATTTTTGAAAAGGCAAATATCTCCCGATCTGTAGGAATCTGAGACACAAAACTTATGTCACTTTGAGGGAACGCAAACGTCATCGTCATGTCAGAGTCACGTCTATGTATGTCCAAGGGTTTGCAGGATACAGACATTACAATTTTTCAGTGTTAATCGAAAGACAATTATTCAGAGGCATATATCTCCCGATCTGTTGGAATCTGAGAGACAAAACTTATGTCACTTTGAGGGAACATATATGTAAACTTCCTGTCAGAGTCACGTCAATGTATGTCCAAGGGTTTGGAGGATAGAGACATTTTAATTTTTCGAGATTATTCCAAAGTCAATTTTTCAAAAGGCAAATATCTCCCGATCTGTAGGAATCTGAAAGACAAAACTTATGTCACATTGAGGGAACGTAAATGTCAACTTCATGTCAGAATCTCGTCAATGTATGTCCAAGGGTTTGGACGATAGAGACATTTTAATTTTTCGAGATTATTCGAAAGTCAATTTTTAAAAGGCAAATATCTCCCGATCTGTAGGAATCTGAGAGACAAAGCTAATGTCACTTTGAGGGAACATATATGTCAACTTTCTGTCAGAGTCACGTCAATGTATGTCCAAGGGTTTGGAGGATAGAGACATTTAAATTTTTAGAAATTATTCGAAAGTCAATTTTTCAAAAGGCAAATATCTCCCGATCTGTAGGAATCTGAGAGACAAAACTTATGTCACTTTGAGGGAACGTATATGTCAACTTCATATCAGAATCTCGTCATTTTATGTCCAAGGGTTTGGACGATAGGGACATTTTAATTATTCGAGATTATTCGAAAGTCAATTATTTAAAGGGAAATATCTCCCGATCTGTAGGCATCTGAGAGACAAACCTTATGTCACTTTGAGGGAGCGCATATGTCAACATCATTTCAGAGTCTCGTCAATGTATGTCCAAGGGTTTGGAGGATAGAGACATTTAAATTTTTCGAGATTATTCGAAAGTCAATTTTTGAAAAGGCAAATATCTCCCGATCTGTATTAATCTGAAAGATAAAAATTATGTCACTTTGAGGGAACGTAAATGTCAACTTCCTGTGATAGTCACGTCAATGTATGTCGATGGGTTTGGAGGATAGAGACATTTAAATTTTTAGAGATTATTGGAAAGTCAATTTTTAAAAGGCAAATATCTCCCGATCTGTAGGCATCTGAGAGACAAAACTTATGTCCCTTTGAGGGAACGTGTATGTCAACTTCCTGTCAGAGGCACGTCAATGTATGTCCAAGGGTTTGGAGAATAGAGACATTTAAATTTTTAGAGATTATTCGAAAGTCAATTTTTTAAAGGCAAATATCTCCCGATCAATAGGAATTTAAGAGACAAAACTTATGTCACTTTGAGGGAACGTATATGTCAACGTCGTGTCAGAATCCCGTCAATGTATGTCCATGGGTTTGGACGATAGAGACATTTAAATTTTTGAGATTATTCGAAATCAATTATTAAAAGGCAAATATCTCCCGATCTGTGTGCATCTGAGAGACAAAACTTATGTCACTTTGAGGGAACGCATATGTCAACTTGGTGTCAGAATCTCGTCAATGTATGTCCAAGGGTTTGGACGATAGAGACATTTTAATTTTTCGAGATTATTCGAAAGTCAATTGTTAAAAGGCAAATATCTCCCGATCTGTAGGCATCTGAGAGACAAAAATTATGTCACTTTGAGGGAACGCATATGTCAACATCATGTCAGAGTCTCGTCAATGTATGTCCAAGGCTTTGGAGGATAGAGACATTTAAATTTTTCGAGATTATTCGAAAGTCAATTTTTGAAAAGGCAAATATCTCCCGATCTGTATTAATCTGAGATACAAAACTTGTGTCACTTTGAGGGAACGTAAATGTCAACTTCCTGTCATAGTCACGTCAATGTATGTCGAAGGGTTTGGAGGATAGAGACATTTAAATTTTTAGAAATTATCGGAAAGTCAATTTTTAAACGGCAAATATCTCTCGATCTGTAGGAATCTGAGAGACAAAACTTATGTCACTTTGAGGGAACGTGTATGTCAACGTCATGTCAGAATCTCGTCAATGTATGTCCATGGGTTTGGACGATAGAGACATTTTAATTTTTCAAGATTATTCGAAATCAATTTTTAAAAGGCAAATATCTCCCGATCTGTAGGCATCTGAGAGACAAAACTTATGTCACTTTGAGGGAACGTATATGTCAACTTCATGTCAGAATCTCGTCAATGTATTTCCAAGGGTTTGGACCATAGAGACATTTTAATTTTTCGAGATTATTCGAAATTCAATTTTTAAAAGGCAAATATCTCCCGATCTGTAGGTATCTGAGAGACAAACCTTATGTCACTTTGAGGGAACGCATATGTCAACGTCATGTCAGAGTATCGTCAATGTATGTCCAACGGTTTGGAGGATAGAGACATTTTAATTTTTCGAGATTATACGAAAGTCAATTTCTGAAAAGGCAAATATCTCCCGATCTGTATTAATCTGAGAGACAAAACTTATGTCACTTTGAGGGAACGTATATGTCAACTTCATGTCATAGTCACGTCAATGTATGTCGAAGGGTATGGAGGATAGAGACATTTAAATTTTTAGAGATTATTGGAAAGTCAATTTTTAAACGGCAAATATCTCCCGATGTGTAGGAATCTGAGAGACAAAACTTATGTCACTTTGAGGGAACGTGTATGTCAACTTCCTGTCAGAGGCACGTCAATGTATGTCCAAGGGTTTGGAGGATAGAGACATTTAAATTTTTAGAGATTATTCGAAAGTCAATTTCTTTAAAGGCAAATATCTCCCGATCAATAGGAATCTAAGAGACAAAACGTATGTCACTTTGAGGGAACGTATATGTCAACTTCATGTCAGAATCTCGTCAATGTATGTCAATGGGTTTGGACGATAGAGACATTTTAATTTTTCAAGATTATTCGAAATCAATTATTAAAAGGCAAATATCTCCCGATCTGTAGGCATCTGAGAGACAAAACTTATGTCACTTTGAGGGAACGTATATGTCAACTTCATGTCAGAATCTCGTCAATGTATTTCCAAGGGTTTGGACCATAGAGACATTTTAATTTTTCGAGATTATTCGAAAGTCAATTTTTAAAAGGCAAATATCTCCCGATCTGTAGGCATCTGAGAGACAAACCTTATGTCACTTTGAGGGAACGCATATGTCAAAGTCATGTCAGAGTATCGTCAATGTATGTCGAAGGGTTTGGAGGATAGAGACATTTAAATTTTTAGAGATTATTGGAAAGTCAATTTTTAAACGGCAAATATCTCCCGATGTGTAGGAATCTGAGAGACAAAACTTATGTCACTTTGAGGGAACGTGTATGTCAACTTCCTGTCAGAGGCACGTCAATGTATGTCCAAGGGTTTGGAGGATAGAGACATTTAAATTTTTAGAGATTATTCGAAAGTGAATTATTAAAAGGCAAATATCCCCAGATCTGTAGGAATCTGAGAGACAAACCTTATGTCACTTTGAGGGAACATATATGTCAACTTCCTGTCAGAGGCACGTCAATGTATGTCCAAGGGTTTGGAGGATAGAGACATTTAAATTTTTAGAAATTATTCGAAAGTCAATTTTTAAAAGGCAAATATGTCCCGATCTGTAGGAACCTGAGAGACAAAACTTATGTCACTTTGGAGGGAACGTATATGTAAACGTCCTGTCAGAGTCTCGTCAATGTATGTCCAAGGGTTTGGAGGATAGAGACATTTTAATTTTACGAGATTATTCGAAAGTCAGTTTTTAAAGGCAAATATCTCCCGATCTGTAGGAATCTGAGATACAAAACTTATGTCACTTTTAGGGAACGGATGTGTCAACTTCATGTCAGAGTCTCGTCAATGTATGTCCAAGGGTTTGGAGGATAGAGACATTTAAATTTTTCGAGATTATTCGAAAGTCAATTTTTGAAAAGGCAAATATCTCCCGATCTGTAGGAATCTGAGACACAAAACTTATGTCACTTTGAGGGAACGTGTATGTCAACTTCATGTCAGAATCTCGTCAATGTATGTTTAAGGGTTTGGATGATAGAGACATTTTAATTTTTCGAGATTATTCGAAAGTCAATTGTTAAAAGGCAAATATCTCCCGATCTGTAAGCATCTGAGAGACAAACCTTATGCCACTTTGAGGGAACGCATATGCCAACTTCATGTCAGAGTCTCGTCAATGTATGTCCAAGGGTATGGAGGATAGCGACATTTTAATTTTTCGAGATTATTCGAAAGTCAATTTCTGAAAAGGCAAATATCTCCCGATCTGTATTAATCTGAGAGACAAAACTTATGTCACTTTGAGGGAACGTATATGTCAACATCATGTCATAGTCACGTCAATGTATGTCGAAGGATTTGGAGGATAGAGAAATTTAAATTTTTAGAGATTATTGGAAAGTCAATTTTTAAAAGGCAAATATCTCCCGATCTGTAGGAATCTGAGAGACAAAACTTATGTCACTTTGAGGGAACGTGTATGTCAACTTCCTGTCAGAGGAACGTCAATGTATGTCCAAGGGTTTGGAGGATAGAGACATTTAAATTTTTAGAGATTATTCGAAAGTGAATTTTTAAAAGGCAAATATCCCCCGATCTGTAGGAATCTGAGAGACAAACTTTATGTCACTTTGAGGGACCATATATGTCAACTTCCTGTCAGAGTCACGTCAATGTATGTCCAAGGGTTTGGAGGATAGAGACATTTAAATTTTTAGAAATTATTCGAAAGTCAATTTTTAAAAGGCAAATATCACTCGATCTGTAGGAATCTGAGAAACAAAACTTATGTCACTTTGAGGGAACGTATATGTAAACGTCCTGTCAGAGTCACGTCAATGTATGTCCAAGGGTTTGGAGGATAGAGACATTTAAATTTTACGAGATTATTCGAAAGTCAGTTTTTAAAAGGCAAATATCTCCCGATCTGTAGGAATCTGAGTTACAAAACTTATGTCACTTTGAGGGAACGGATATGTCAACTTCATGTCAGAGTCTCGTCAATGTATGTCCAAGGGTTTGGAGGATAGAGACATTTTAATTTTTCGAAATTATTCGAAAGTGAATTTTTAAAAGGCAAATATCTCCCGATCTGCAGGCATCTGAGAGACAAACCTTATGTCACTTTGAGGGAACGCATATGTCAACTTCATGTCAGAGTCTCGTCAATGTATGTCCAAGGGTTTGGACGATAGAGACATTTTTATTTTTCGAGATTATTCGAAAGTCAATTATTTAAAGGCAAATATCTCCCGATCTGTAGGCATCTGAGAGACAAACCTTATGTCACTTTGAGGGAACGTATATGTCAACTTCGTGTCAGAATCTCGTCAATGTATCTCCAAGGGTTTGGACGATAGAGACATTTTAATTTTTCGAGATTATTCGAAAGTGAATTTTTAAAAGGTAAATATCTCCCGATCTGTAGGAATCTGAGAGACAAACCTTATGTCACTTTGAGGGAACGTCTCTGACATCGTCATGTCAGAGTCAGGTCAATGTATGTCTAAGGGTTTGGAGGATAGACACATTTAAATTTTTCGAGATTATTCCAATGACAATTATTCAAAGGCAAATATCTACCGATCTGTAGGAATCTGAGAGACAAAACTTATGTCACTTTGATTGAACGTATGTGTCATCGTCAGGTCAGAGTCACATCAATGTATGTCCAAGGGTTTGGAGGATAGAGACATTTTAATTTATCGAGATTATTCGAAAGTCAATTATTCAAAGGCAAATAACTCCCGATGTGTAGGAATCTGAGAGACAAAACTTATGTCACTTTGAGGGAACGCATATGTCATCGTCATGTCAGAGTCACGTCAATGTATGTCCAAGGGTTTGGAGGATAGAGACATTTAAATTTTTAGAGATTATTCGAAAGTCAATTTTTAAAAGGCAAATATCTCCCGATCTGTAGCAATCTGAGAGACAAAACTTATGTCACTTTGAGGGAACGTGTATGTAAACGCCCTATCAGAGTCACGTCAATGTATGTCCAAGGGTTTGGAGGATAGAGACATTTAAATTTTTAGAGATTATTCGAAAGTCAATTTTTTTAAAGGCAAATATCTCCCGATCAATAGGAATCTAAGAGACAAAACGTATGTCACTTTGAGGGAACGTATATGTCAAAGTCATGTCAGAATCTCGTCAATGTATGTCCATGGGTTTGGACGATATAGACATTTTAATTTTTCGAGATTATTCGAAATCAATTTTTAAAAGGCAAATATCTCCCGATCTGTAGGCAGCTGAGAGACAAAACGTATGTCACTTTGAGGGAACGTATATGTCAACTTCATGTCAGAATCTCGTCAATGTATGTCCAAGGGTTTGGACGATAGAGACATTTAAATTTTTAGAGATTATTCGAAAGTCAATTTTTAAAAGGCTAATATCTCCCGATCTGTAGGAATCTGAGAGACAAAACTTATGTCACTTTGAGGGAACGTATATGTAAATGTCCTGTCAGAGTCACATCAATGTATGTGGAAGGGTTTGGAGGATAGAGACATTTAAATTTTTAGAGATTATTCGAAAGTCAATTTTTAAAAGGCAAATATCTCCCGATCTGTAGGAATCTGAGAGACGAAACTTATGTCACTTTGAGGGAACGTATATGTCAACTTCCTGTAAGAGTCACGTCAATGTATGTCCAAGGGTTTGGAGGATAGAGACATTTAAAATTTTAGAGATTATTCGAAAGTGAATTTTTGAAAAAGCAAATATCTCCCGATCAATAGGAAGCTAAGAGACAAAACTTATGTCACTTTGAGGGAACGTATATGTCAACTTCATGTCAGAATCTCGTCAATGTATGTCCAAGTGTTTGGAGGATAGAGACATTTTAATTTTTCGAGATTATTCGCAAGTCAATTTTTACAAGCAAATATCTCCCGATCTGTAGGCATCTGAGAGACAAACCTTATGTCACTTTGAGGGAACGTATATGTCAACTTGCTGTCAGAGGCACGTCAATGTATGTCCAAGGGTTTGGAGGATAGAAACATTTAAATTTTTAGAGATTATTCGAAAGTCAATTTTTGAAAAGGCAAATATCTCCCGATCAATAGGAATCTAAGAGACAAAACTTATGTCACTTTGAGCGACCGTATATGTCAACTTCATGTGAGAATCTCGTCAATGTATGTCCAAGGGTTTGGACGATAGAGACATTTTAATTTTTCGAGATTATTCGAAAGTCAATTCTTAAAAGGCAAATATCTCCCGATCTGTAGGCATCTGAGAGACAACCCTTATGCCACTTTGAGGGAACGCATATGTCAACTTCATGTCAGAGTCTCGTCAATGTATGTCCAAGGGTTTGGAGGATAGAGACATTTGAATTTTTCGAGATTATTCGAAAGTCAATTTTTGAAAAGGCAAATATCTCCCGATCTGTATTAATCTGAGAGACAAAACTTATGTCACTTTGAGGGAACGTATATGTCAACTTCATGTCATAGTCACGTCAATGTATTTCGAAGGGTTTGGAGGATAGAGACATTTAAATTTTTAGAGATTATTCGAAAGTCAATTATTAACAGGCAAATATCTCCCAATCTGTTGGAATCTGAGAGACAAAACTTATGTCACTTTGAGGGAACGTATATGTCAACTTCAGGTCAGAGTCACGTCAATGTATGTCAAAGGGTTTGGAGGATAGAGACATTTAAATTTTTAGAGATTATTCGAAAGTCAATTTTTGAAAAGGCAAATATCTCACGATCTGTAGGAATCAGAGAGACAAACCTTATGTCACCTTGAGGGAACGTATATGTCAACTAGATGTCAGAATCTCGTCAATGTATGTCCAAGGGTTTGGACGATAGAGATATTTTAATTTTTCGAGATTATTCGAAAGTCAATTTCTAAAAGACAAATATCTCCCGATCTGTAGGCATCTGAGAGACAAACCTTATGTCACATTGAGGGAACGCATATGTCAACTTCATGTCAGAGTCTCGTCAATGTATGTTCAAGGGTTTGGAGGATAGAGACATTTAAATTTTTAGAGATTATTAAAAAGTCAATTTTTGAAAAGGCAAATATCTCCCGATCAATAGGAATCTAAGATACAAAACTTATGTCACTTTGAGGGAACGTATATGTCAACTTCATGTGAGAATCTCGTCAATGTATGTTTAAGGGTTTGGACGATAGAGACATTTTAATTTTTCGAGATTATTCGAAAGTCAATTGTTAAAAGGCAAATATCTCCCGATCTGTAGGCATCTGAGAGACAAATCTTATGCCACTTTGAGGGAACGTATATGCCAACTTGCAGTCAGAGGCACGTCAATGTATGTCCAAGGGTTTGGAGGATAGACACATTTAAATTTTTAGAGATTATTTGAAAGTCAATTTTTAAAAGGCAAATATCTCCCGATCTGTAGGAATCTGAGAGACAAAACTTATGTCACTTTGAGGGAACGTATATATCAACTTCCTGTCAGAGTCACGTCAATGTATGTCCAAGGGTTTGGAGGATAGAGACATTTAAATTTTTAGAAATTATTCGAAAGTCAATTCTTGAAAACGCAAATATCTCCCGATCTGTAGGAATCAGAGAGACAAAACTTATGTCACCTTGAGGGAACGTATATTTCAACTAGATGTCAGAATCTCGTCAATGTATGTCCAAGGGTTTGGACGATAGAGATATTTTAATTTTTCTAGATTATGCGAAAGTCAATTTCTAAAAGGCAAATATCTCCCGATCTGTAGGAATCTGAGAGACAAACCTTATGTCACATTGAAAGAACTTATATGTCAACTTCATGTCAGAGTCTCGTCAATGTATGTGCAAGGGTTTGGAGGATAGAGACATCTTAATTTTTCGAGATTATTCGAAAGTCAATTTTTCAAAAGGCAAATATCTCCCGATCTGTAGGAATCTGAGAGACAGAACTTATGTCACTTTGTGGGAACGTATATGTCAACTTCATGTCAGAATGTCGTCAATGTATGTCCAAGGGTTTGGACGATAGAGACATTTAAATTTTTAGAGATTATTCGAAAGTCAATTTTTAAAAGGCGAATATCTCCCGATCTGTAGGAATCTGAGAGACAAAACTTACGTCACTTTGAGGGAACGTATGTGTAAACGTCCTGTAAGAGTAACGTCAATGTATGTCCAAGGGTTTGGAGGATAGAGACATTTATATTTTTAGAGATTATTCGAAAGTCAATTTTTAGAAGGCAAATATCTCCCGATCTGTAGGAATCTGAGAGACAAAACTTACGTCACTTAGAGGGAACGTATATGTCAACTTCCTGTCAGAGTCACGTCAATGTATGTCCAAGGGTTTGTAGGATAGAGACATTTAAATTTTTAGATATTATTCGAAAGTCAATTTTTAAAAGGCAAGTATCTCCCGATCTGTAGGAATTTGAGAGACAAAACTTATGTCACTTTGAGGGAACGTATATGTCAACTTCATGTCAGAATCTCGTCAATGTATGTCCAAGGGTTTGGACGATAGACACATTTTAATTTTTCGAGATTATTTGAAAGTCTATTTTTAAAGGCAAATATCTCCCGATCTGTAGGCATCTGAGAGACAAACCTTACGTCACTTAGAGGGAACGTATATGTTAACTTCCTGTCAGAGTCACGTCAATGTATGTCCAAGGGTTTGTAGGATAGAGACATTTAAATTCTTAGATATTATTCGAAAGTCAATTTTTAAAAGGCAAATATCTCCCGATCTGTAGGAATTTGAGAGACAAAACTTATGTCACTTTGAGGGAACGTATATGTCAACCTCATGTCAGAATCTCGTCAATGTATGTCCAAGGGTTTGGACGATAGAGACATTTAAATTTTTAGATATTATTCGAAAGTCAATTTTTAAAAGGCTAATATCTCCCGATCTGTAGGAATCTGAGAGACAAAACTTATATCACTTTGAGGGAACGTATATGTAAACGTCCTGTCAGAGTCACGTAAATGTATGTCCAAGGCGTTGGTGGATAGAGACATTTATATTTTTAGAGATTATTCGAAAGTCAATTATTAAAAGGCAAATATCTCCCGATCTGTAGGAATCTGAGAGACAAAACTTATGTCACTTTGAGGGAACGTATATGTAAATGTCCTGTCAGAGTCACGTCAATGTATGTGGAAGGGTTTGGAGGATAGAGACATTTAAATTTTTAGAGATTATTCGAAAGTCAACTTTTAAAAGGCAAATATCTCCCGATCTGTAGGAATCTGAGAGACGAAACTTATGTCACTTTGAGGGAACGTATATGTCAACTTCCTGTAAGAGTCACGTCAATGTATGTCCAAGGGTTTGGAGGATAGAGACATTTAAATTTTTAGAGATTATTCGAAAGTGAATTTTTGAAAAAGCAAATATCTCCCGATCAATAGGAAGCTAAGAGACAAAACTTATGTCACTTTGAGGGAACGTATATGTCAACTTCATGTCAGAATCTCGTCAATGTATGTCCAAGTGTTTGGAGGATAGAGACATTTTAATTTTTCGAGATTATTCGCAAGTCAATTTTTACAAGCAAATATCTCCCGATCTGTAGGCATCTGAGAGACAAACCTTATGTCACTTTGAGGGAACGCATATGTTAACTTCATGTCAGAGTCTCGTCAATGTATGTCGAAGGGTTTGGAGGATAGAGACATTTAAATTTTTCGAAATTATTCGAAAGTCAATTTTTAAAAGGCAAATATCTCCCAATCTGTAGGAATCTAAGAGACAAAACTTATGCCACTTTGAGGGAACGTATATGTCAACTTCATGTCAGAATCTCGTCAATGTATGTCCAAGGGTTTGGACGATAGAGACATTTTAATTTCTCGAGATTATTCGAAAGTCAATTTTTAAAAGGCAAATATCTTCCGATTTGTAGGCATCTGAGAGACAAAAGTTATGTCACTTTGAGGGAACGTATATGTCAACATCATGTCAGAATCTCGTCAATGTATGTCCAAGGGTTTGGACGATAGAGACATTTTAATTTTTCGAGATTATTCGAAAGTCAATTTTTAAGAGGCAAATATCTCCCGATCTGTAGGAATCTGAGAGACAAAACTAATGTCACTTTTAGGAAACATATATGTCAACTTCCGGTCAGAGTCACGTCAATGTATGTCTAAGAGTTTGGATTATAAAGAAATTTAAATTTTTAGAGATTATTCGAAAGTCAATTTTTAAAAGGCAAATATCTCCCGATCTGTAGGAATCTGAAAGACAAAACTTATGTCACTTTGAAGGAACGCATACGTCATCGTCATGTCAGAGTCACGTCAATGTATGTCCAAGGGTTTGCAGGATACAGTCATTTTAATTTTTCAGGGTTATTCGAAAGTCAATTATTCAGAGGCATATATCTCTCGATATGTAGGAATCTGAGAGACACAACTCATGTCACTATGAGGACATTTACATATCAACTTCATGTCAGAGTCACGACAATGTACGAAGAAGGGTTTGAAGGATAGAGACATTTGAATTTTTCGAGATTATTCAAAAGTCAATTTTTGTAAAGGCAAATATCTCCCGATCTGTAGGAATCTGAGAGACAAACCTTATGTCACATTGAAAGAACATATATGTCAACTTCATGTCAGAGTCTCGTCAATGTATGTGCAAGGGTTTGGAGGATAGAGACATCTTAATTTTTCGAGATTATTCGAAAGTCAATTTTTCAAAAGGCAAATATCTCCCGATCTGTAGGAATCTGAGAGACAAAACTTATGTCACTTTGAGGGAACGTATGTGTAAACGTCCTGTAAGAGTAACGTCAATGTATGTCCAAGAGTTTGGAGGATAGAGACATTTATATTTTTAGAGATTATTCGAAAGTCAATTTTTAGAAGGCAAATATCTCCCGATCTGTAGGAATCTGAGAGACAAAACTTACGTCACTTAGAGGGAACGTATATGTCAACTTCCTGTCAGAGTCACGTCAATGTATGTCCAAGGGTTTGTAGGATAGAGACATTTAAATTTTTAGATATTATTCGAAAGTCAATTTTTAAAAGGCAAATATCTTCCGATCTGTAGGACTTTGATAGACAAAACTTATGTCACTTTGAGGGAACGTATATGTCAACTTCATGTCAGAATCTCGTCAATGTATGTCCAAGGGTTTGGACGATAGACACATTTTAATTTTTCGAGATTATTTGAAAGTCTATTTTTAAAGGCAAATATTTCCCGATCTGTAGGCATCTGAGAGACAAACCTTACGTCACTTAGAGGGAACGTATATGTCAACTTCCTGTCAGAGTCACGTCAATGTATGTCCAAGGGTTTGTAGGATAGAGACATTTAAATTCTTAGATATTATTCGAAAGTCAATTTTTAAAAGGCAAATATCTCCCGATATGTAGGAATTTGAGAGACAAAACTTATGTCACTTTGAGGGAACGTATATGTGAACTTCATGTCAGAATCTCGTCAATGTATGTCCAAGGGTTTGGACGATAGAGACATTTAAATTTTTAGAGATTATTCGAAAGGCAATTTTTAAAAGGCTAATATCTCCCGATCTGTAGGAATCTGAGAGACAAAACTTATGTCCCTTTGAGGGAACTTATATGTAAACGTCCTGTCAGAGTCACGTCAATGTATGTCCAAGGCGTTGGTGGATAGAGACATTTATATTTTTAGAGATTATTCGAAAGTCAATTATTAAAAGGCAAATATCTCCCGATCTGTAGGAATCTGAGAGACAAAACTTATGTCACTTTGAGGGAACGTATATGTAAATGTCCTGTCAGAGTCACGTCAATGTATGTGGAAGGGTTTGGAGGATAGAGACATTTAAATTTTTAGAGATTATTCGAAAGTCAACTTTTAAAAGGCAAATATCTCCCGATCTGTAGGAATCTGAGAGACGAAACTTATGTCACTTTGAGGGAATGTATATGTCAACTTCCTGTAAGAGTCACGTCAATGTATGTCCAAGGGTTTGGAGGATAGAGACATTTAAATTTTTAGAGATTATTCGAAAGTGAATTTTTGAAAAAGCAAATATCTCCCGATCAATAGGAAGCTAAGAGACAAAACTTATGTCACTTTGAGGGAACGTATATGTCAACTTCATGTCAGAATCTCGTCAATGTATGTCCAAGTGTTTGGAGGATAGAGACATTTTAATTTTTCGAGATTATTCGCAAGTCAGTTTTTACAAGCAAATATCTCCCGATCTGTAGGCATCTGAGAGACAAACCTTATGTCACTTTGAGGGAACGCATATGTTAACTTCATGTCAGAGTCTCGTCAATGTATGTCCAAGGGTTTGGAGGATAGAGACATTTAAATTTTTCGAAATTATTCGAAAGTCAATTTTTAAAAGGCAAATATCTCCCGATCTGTAGGAATCTGAGAGACAAAACTTATGCCACTTTGAGGGAACGTATATGTCAACTTCATGTCAGAATCTCGTCAATGTATGTCCAAGGGTTTGGACGATAGAGACATTTTAATTTCAAGAGATTATTCGAAAGTCAATTTTTAAAAGGCAAATATCTTCCGATTTGTAGGCATCTGAGAGACAAAACTTATGTCACTTTGAGGGAACGTATATGTCAACATCATGTCAGAATCTTGTCAATGTATGTCCAAGGGTTTGGACGATAGAGACATTTTAATTTTTCGAGATTATTCGAAAGTCAATTTTTAAGCGGCAAATATCTCCCGATCTGTAGGAATCTGAGAGACAAAACTAATGTCACTTTCAGGGAACATATATGTCAACTTCCGGTCAGAGTCACGTCAATGTATGTCTAAGAGTTTGGATTATAAAGACATTTAAATTTTTAGAGATTATTCGAAAGTCAATTTTTAAAAGGCAAATATCTCCCGATCTGTGGGAATCTGAGAGACAAAACTTATGTCACTTTGAGGGAACGCATACGTCATCGTCATGTCAGAGTCACGTCAATGTATGTCCAAGGGTTTGCAGGATACAGACATTTTAATTTTTCAGGGTTATTCGAAAGTCAATTATTCAGAGGCATATATCTCTCGATATGTAGGAATCTGAGAGACACAACTCATGTCACTATGAGGACATTTACATATCAACTTCATGTCAGAGTCACGACAATGTACGAAGAAGGGTTTGAAGGATAGAGACATTTGAATTTTTCGAGATTATTCAAAAGTCAATTTTTGTAAAGGCAAATATCTCCCGATCTGTAGGAATCTGAGAGACAAACCTTATGTCACATTGAAAGAACTTATATGTCAACTTCATGTCAGAGTCTCGTCAATGTATGTGCAAGGGTTTGGAGGATAGAGACATCTTAATTTTTCGAGATTATTCGAAAGTCAATTTTTCAAAAGGCAAATATCTCCCGATCTGTAGGAATCTGAGAGGCAAAACTTATGTCACTTTGTGGGAACGTATATGTCAACTTCATGTCAGAATGTCGTCAATGTATGTCCAAGGGTTTGGACGATAGAGACATTTAAATTTTTAGAGATTATTCGAAAGTCAATTTTTAAAAGGCGAATATCTCGCGATCTGTAGGAATCTGAGAGACAAAACTTATGTCACTTTGAGGGAACTTATATGTCAACTTCATGTCAGAATCTCGTCAATGTATGTCCAAGGGTTTGGACGATAGACACATTTTAATTTTTCGAGATTATTTGAAAGTCTATTTTTAAAGGCAAATATCTCGCGATCTGTAGGCATCTGAGAGACATACCTTATGTCACTTTGAGGGAACGCATATGTTAACTTCATGTCAGAGTCTCGTCAATGTATGTCCAAGGGTTTGGAGGATAGAGACATTTTAATTTTTCGAGATTATTCGAAAGTCAATTTTTAAAGGCAAATATCTCCCGATCTGTAGGAATCTGAGAGACAAACCTTATGCCACTTTGAGGGAACGTATATGTCAACTACATGTCAGAGTCTCGTCAATGTATGTCCAAACGTTTGGAGGATAGAGACATTAGAATTTTTCGAGATTATTCTAAAGTCAATCTTTAAAGGCAAATATCTCCCGATCTGTAGGCATCTGAGAGACAAAACGTATGTCACTTTGAGGGAACGAAAATATCGACTTCATGTCAGAGTCTCGTCAATATATGTCTAAGGGTTTGGAGGATAGAGACATTTTAATTTTTCGTGATTATTCGAAGGCAATTTTTGAAAAGGCAAATATCTCCCGATCTGTAGGAATCTGAGAGACAAAACTTATGTCACTTTGAGGGAACGTATATGTCAACTTCATGTCACAGTTTTGTCAATGTATGTCCAAGGGTTTGGAGGATAGAGATTTTTGAATTTTTCGTGATTATTCAAATGACAATTTTTGAAAAGGCAAATATCTCCCGATCTGTAGGAATCTGAGAGACAAAACTTATGTCACCTTGAGGGAACGAATATGTAAACTTCCAGTCAGAGTCACGTCAATGTATGTCCTAGGGTTTGGAGGATAGAGACATTTTAATTTTTCGAGATTATTCGAAAGTCAAGTTCTGAAAAGGCAAATATCTCCAGATCTGTAGGAATCTGAGAGACAAAACTTATGTCACTTTGAGGGAACGCATACGTCATCGTCATGTCAGAGTCACGTCAATGTATGTGCAAGGGTTTGCAGGATACAGACAAATTAATTTTTCATGGTTATTCGAAAGTCAATTATTCAGAGGCATATATCTCTCGATATGTAGGAATCTGAGAGACACAACTCATGTCACTATGAGGACATTTACATATCAACTTCATGTCAGAGTCACGACAATGTACGAAAAAGGGTTTGAAGGATAGAGACATTTGAATATTTCGAGATTATTCGAAAGTCAATTTTTGAAAAGGCAAATATCTCCCGATCTGTAGGAATCAGAGAGACAAACCTTATGTCACATTGAGGGAACGTATATGTCAACTTCATGTCTGAGTCACGTCAATGTATGTGCAAGGGTTTGGAGGATAGAGACATCTTAATTTTTCGAGATTATTCGAAAGTCAATTTTTCAAAAGGCAAATATCTACCGATCTGTAGGAATCTGAGAGACAAAACTTATGTCACTTTGAGGGAACGTATATGTAAACGTCCTGTCAGAGTCACGTCAATGTATGTCCAAGGGTTTGGAGGATAGAGACATTTAAATTTTTAGAGATTATTCGAAAGTCAACTTTTAAAAGGCAAATATCTCCCGATCTGTAGGAATCTGAGAGACGAAACTTATGTCACTTTGAGGGAACGTATATGTCAACTTCCTATAAAAGTCACGTCAATGTATGTCTAAGGGTTTGGAGGATAGAGACATTTAAATTTTTAGAGATTATTCGAAAGTGAATTTTTGAAAAAGCAAATATCTCCCGATCAATAAGAAGCTAAGAGACAAAACTTATGTCACTTTGAGGGAACGTATATGTCAACTTCATGTCAGAATCTCGTCAATGTATGTCCAAGTGTTTGGAGGATAGAGACATTTTAATTTTTCGAGATTATACGCAAGTCAATTTTTACAAGCAAATATCTCCCGATCTGTAGGCATCTGAGAGACAAAACTTATGTCACTTTGAGGGAACGGATATGTCAACGTCACGTCAGAATCTCGTCAATGTATGTCCAAGTGTTTGGAGGATAGAGACATTTTAATTTTTCGAGATTATTCGAAAGTCAATTTTTAAAAGGCAAATATCTCCCAATCTGTTGGAATCTGAGAGACAAAACTTATGTCACTATGAGGGAACGTATATGTAAACGTCCTGTCAGAGGCACGTCAATGTATGTCCAAAGGTTTGGAGGATAGAGACATTTAAATTCTTAGAGATTATTCGAAAGTCAATTTTTGAAAAGGCAAATATCTCCCGATCAATAGGAATCTAAGAAACAAAACTTATGTCACTTTGAGGGAACGTATACGTCAACTTCATGTGAGAATCTTGTCAATGTATGTCCAAGGGTTTGGACGATAGAGACATTTAAATTTTTCGAGATTATTCGAAAGTCAGTTTTTAAAAGGCAAATATCTCCCGATCTGTAGGCATCTGAGAGACAAACCTTATGCCACTTTGAGGGAACGTATATGTCAACTTGCAGTCAGAGGCACGTCAATGTATGTCCAAGGGTTTGGAGGATATAGACATTTAAATTTTTAGAGATTATTTGAAAGTCAATTTTTAAAAGACAAATATCTCCCGATCTGTAGGAATCTGAGAGACAAAACTTATGTCACTTTGAGGGAACGTATATGTCAACATCCTGTCACAGTCACGTCAATGTATGTCCAAGGGTTTGGAGGATAGAGACATTTAAATTTTTAGAGATTATTCGAAAGTCAATTTTTGAAAAGGCAAATATCTCCCGATCTGTAGGAATCAGAGAGACAAAACTTGTGTCACCTTAAGGGAACGTATATGTCAACAAGATGTCAGAATCTTGTCAATGTATGTCCAAGGGTTTGGACGATAGAGATATTTTAATTTTTCGAGATTATTCGAAAGTCAATTTCTAAAAGGCAAATATCTCCCGATCTGTAGGCATCTGAGAGACAAACCTTATGTCACATTGAGGGAACGCATATGTCAACTTCATGTCAGAGTCTCGTCAATGTATGTTCAAGGGTTTGGAGGATAGAGACATTTTAAATTTTTCGAGATTATTCGAAAGTCAATTATTAAAAGGCAAATATCTCCCGATCTGTAAGAATCTGAGAGACAAAACTTATGTCACTTTGAGGGAACGTATATGTCAACTTGCTGTCAGAGGCACGTCAATGTATGTCCAACGGTTTGAAGGATAGAGACATTTAAATTTTTAGAGATTATTCGAAAGTCAATTTTTGAAAAGGCAAATATCTCCCGATCAATAGGAATCTAAGAGACAAAACTTATGTCACTTTGAGCGAACGTATATGTCAACTTCATGTGAGAATCTCGTCAATGTATGTCCAAGGGTTTGGACGATAGAGACATTTTAATTTTTCGAGATTATTCGAAAGTCAATTTTTAAAAGGCAAATATCTCCTGATCTGTAGGCATCTGAGAGACAACCCTTATGCCACTTTGAGGGAACGCATATGTAAACTTCATGTCAGAGTCTCGTCAATGTATGTCCAAGGGTTTGGAGGATAGAGACATTTTAATTTTTCGAGATTATTCGAAAGTCAATTTTTGAAAAGGCAAATATCTCCTGATCTGTATTAATCTGAGAGACAAAACTTATGTCACTTTGAGGGAAAGTATATGTCAACTTCATGTCATAGTCACGTCAATGTATGTCAAAGGGTTTGGAGGATAGAGACATTTAAATTTTTAGAGATTATTCGAAAGTCAATTATTAAAAGGCAAATATCTCCCAATCTGTTGGAATCTGAGAGACAAAACTTATGTCACTTTGAGGGAACGTATATGTCAACTTCATGTCAGAATGTCGTCAATGTATGTCCAAGGGTTTGGACGATAGAGACATTTAAATTTTTAGAGATTATTCGAAAGTCAATTTTTAAAAGGCGAATATCTCCCGATCTGTAGGAATCTGAGAGACAAAACTTATGTCACTTTGAGGGAACGTATGTGTAAACGTCCTGTAAGAGTAACGTCAATGTATGTCCAAGGGTTTGGAGGATAGAGACATTTATATTTTTAGAGATTATTCGAAAGTCAATTTTTAGAAGGCATATATCTCCCGATCTGTAGGAATCTGAGAGACAAAACTTACGTCACTTAGAGGGAACGTATATGTCAACTTCCTGTCAGAGTCACGTCAATGTATATCCAAGGGTTTGTAGGATAGAGACATTTAAATTTTTAGATATTATTCGAAAGTCAATTTTTAAAAGGCAAGTATCTCCCGATCTGTAGGAATTTGAGAGACAAAACTTATGTCACTTTGAGGGAACGTATATGTCAACTTCATGTCAGAATCTCGTCAATGTATGTCCAAGGGTTTGGACGATAGACACATTTTAATTTTTCGAGATTATTTGAAAGTCTATTTTTAAAGGCAAATATCTCCCGATCTGTAGGCATCTGAGAGACAAACCTTACGTCACTTAGAGGGAACGTATATGTTAACTTCCTGTCAGAGTCACGTCAATGTATGTCCAAGGGTTTGTAGGATAGAGACATTTAAATTCTTAGATATTATTCGAAAGTCAATTTTTAAAAGGCAAATATCTCCCGATCTGTAGGAATTTGAGAGACAAAACTTATGTCACTTTGAGGGAACGTATATGTCAACCTCATGTCAGAATCTCGTCAATGTATGTCCAAGGGTTTGGACGATAGAGACATTTAAATTTTTAGATATTATTCGAAAGTCAATTTTTAAAAGGCTAATATCTCCCGATCTGTAGGAATCTGAGAGACAAAACTTATGTCACTTTGAGGGAACGTATATGTAAATGTCCTGTCAGAGTCACGTCAATGTATGTGGAAGGGTTTGGAGGATAGAGACATTTAAATTTTTAGAGATTATTCGAAAGTCAACTTTTAAAAGGCAAATATCTCCCGATCTGTAGGAATCTGAGAGACGAAACTTATGTCACTTTGAGGGAACGTATATGTCAACTTCCTGTAAGAGTCACGTCAATGTATGTCCAAGGGTTTGGAGGATAGAGACATTTAAATTTTTAGAGATTATTCGAAAGTGAATTTTTGAAAAAGCAAATATCTCCCGATCAATAGGAAGCTAAGAGACAAAACTTATGTCACTTTGAGGGAACGTATATGTCAACTTCATGTCAGAATCTCGTCAATGTATGTCCAAGTGTTTGGAGGATAGAGACATTTTAATTTTTCGAGATTATTCGCAAGTCAATTTTTACAAGCAAATATCTCCCGATCTGTAGGCATCTGAGAGACAAACCTTATGTCACTTTGAGGGAACGCATATGTTAACTTCATGTCAGAGTCTCGTCAATGTATGTCGAAGGGTTTGGAGGATAGAGACATTTAAATTTTTCGAAATTATTCGAAAGTCAATTTTTAAAAGGCAAATATCTCCCGATCTGTAGGAATCTAAGAGACAAAACTAATGCCACTTTGAGGGAACGTATATGTCAACTTCATGTCAGAATCTCGTCAATGTATGTCCAAGGGTTTGGACGATAGAGACATTTTAATTTCTCGAGATTATTCGAAAGTCAATTTTTAAAAGGCAAATATCTTCCGATTTGTAGGCATCTGAGAGACAAAAGTTATGTCACTTTGAGGGAACGTATATGTCAACATCATGTCAGAATCTCGTCTATGTATGTCCAAGGGTTTGGACGATAGAGACATTTTAATTTTTCGAGATTATTTGAAAGTCAATTTTTAAGAGGCAAATATCTCCCGATCTGTAGGAATCTGAGAGACAAAACTAATGTCACTTTTAGGAAATATATATGTCAACTTCCGGTCAGAGTCACGTCAATCTATGTCTAAGAGTTTGGATTATAAAGCCATTTAAATTTTTAGAGATTATTCGAAAGTCAATTTTTAAAAGGCAAATATCTCCCGATCTGTAGGAATCTGAAAGACAAAACTTATGTCACTTTGAGGGAACGCATACGTCATCGTCATGTCAGAGTCACGTCAATGTATGTCCAAGGGTTTGCAGGATACAGTCATTTTAATTTTTCAGGGTTATTCGAAAGTCAATTATTCAGAGGCATATATCTCTCGATATGTAGGAATCTGAGAGACACAACTCATGTCACTATGAGGACATTTACATATCAACTTCATGTCAGAGTCACGACAATGTACGAAGAAGGGTTTGAAGGATAGAGACATTTGAATTTTTCGAGATTATTCAAAAGTCAATTTTTGTAAAGGCAAATATCTCCCGATCTGTAGGAATCTGAGAGACAAACCTTATGTCACATTGAAAGAACATATATGTCAACTTCATGTCAGAGTCTCGTCAATGTATGTGCAAGGGTTTGGAGGATAGAGACATCTTAATTTTTCGAGATTATTCGAAAGTCAATTTTTCAAAAGGCAAATATCTCCCGATCTGTAGGAATCTGAGAGACAAAACTTATGTCACTTTGAGGGAACGTATGTGTAAACGTCCTGTAAGAGTAACGTCAATGTATGTCCAAGAGTTTGGAGGATAGAGACATTTATATTTTTAGAGATTATTCGAAAGTCAATTTTTAGAAGGCAAATATCTCCCGATCTGTAGGAATCTGAGAGACAAAACTTACGTCACTTAGAGGGAACGTATATGTCAACTTCATGTCAGAATGTCGTCAATGTATGTCCAAGGGTTTGTAGGATAGAGACATTTAAATTCTTAGATATTATTCGAAAGTCAATTTTTAAAAGGCAAATATCTCCCGATCTGTAGGAATTTGAGAGACAAAACTTATGTCACTTTGAGGGAACGTATATGTGAACTTCATGTCAGAATCTCGTCAATGTATGTCCAAGGGTTTGGACGATAGAGACATTTAAATTTTTAGAGATTATTCGAAAGGCAATTTTTAAAAGGCTAATATCTCCCGATCTGTAGGAATCTGAGAGACAAAACTTATGTCCCTTTGAGGGAACTTATATGTAAACGTCCTGTCAGAGTCACGTCAATGTATGTCCAAGGCGTTGGTGGATAGAGACATTTATATTTTTAGAGATTATTCGAAAGTCAATTATTAAAAGGCAAATATCTCCCGATCTGTAGGAATCTGAGAGACAAAACTTATGTCACTTTGAGGGAACGTATATGTAAATGTCCTGTCAGAGTCACGTCAATGTATGTGGAAGGGTTTGGAGGATAGAGACATTTAAATTTTTAGAGATTATTCGAAAGTCAACTTTTAAAAGGCAAATATCTCCCGATCTGTAGGAATCTGAGAGACGAAACTTATGTCACTTTGAGGGAACGTATATGTCAACTTCCTGTAAGAGTCACGTCAATGTATGTCCAAGGGTTTGGAGGATAGAGACATTTAAATTTTTAGAGATTATTCGAAAGTGAATTTTTGAAAAAGCAAATATCTCCCGATCAATAGGTAGCTAAGAGACAAAACTTATGTCACTTTGAGGGAACGTATATGTCAACTTCATGTCAGAATCTCGTCAATGTATGTCCAAGTGTTTGGAGGATAGAGACATTTTAATTTTTCGAGATTATTCGCAAGTCAGTTTTTACAAGCAAATATCTCCCGATCTGTAGGCATCTGAGAGACAAACCTTATGTCACTTTGAGGGAACGCATATGTTAACTTCATGTCAGAGTCTCGTCAATGTACGTCCAAATGTTTGGAGGATAGAGACATTTAAAATTTTCGAAATTATTCGAAAGTCAATTTTTAAAAGGCAAATATCTCCCGATCTGTAGGAATCTGAGAGACAAAACTTATGCCACTTTGAGGGAACGTATATGTCAACTTCATGTCAGAATCTCGTCAATGTATGTCCAAGGGTTTGGACGATAGAGACATTTTAATTTCAAGAGATTATTCGAAAGTCAATTTTTAAAAGGCAAATATCTTCCGATTTGTAGGCATCTGAGAGACAAAACTTATGTCACTTTGAGGGAACGTATATGTCAACATCATGTCAGAATCTTGTCAATGTATGTCCAAGGGTTTGGACGATAGAGACATTTTAATTTTTCGAGATTATTCGAAAGTCAATTTTTAAGAGGCAAATATCTCCCGATCTGTAGGAATCTGAGAGACAAAACTAATGTCACTTTCAGGGAACATATATGTCAACTTCCGGTCAGAGTCACGTCAATGTATGTCTAAGAGTTTGGATTATAAAGACATTTAAATTTTTAGAGATTATTCGAAAGTCAATTTTTAAAAGGCAATTATCTCCCGATCTGTGGGAATCTGAGAGACAAAACTTATGTCACTTTGAGGGAACGCATACGTCATCGTCATGTCAGAGTCACGTCAATGTATGTCCAAGGGTTTGCAGGATACAGACATTTTAATTTTTCAGGGTTATTCGAAAGTCAATTATTCAGAGGCATATATCTCTCGATATGTAGGAATCTGAGAGACACAACTCATGTCACTATGAGGACATTTACATATCAACTTCATGTCAGAGTCACGACAATGTACGAAGAAGGGTTTGAAGGATAGAGACATCTTAATTTTTCGAGATTATTCGAAAGTCAATTTTTCAAAAGGCAAATATCTCCCGATCTGTAGGAATCTGAGAGGCAAAACTTATGTCACTTTGTGGGAACGTATATGTCAACTTCATGTCAGAATGTCGTCAATGTATGTCCAAGGGTTTGGACGATAGAGACATTTAAATTTTTAGAGATTATTCGAAAGTCAATTTTTAAAAGGCGAATATCTCCCGATCTGTAGGAATCTGAGAGACAAAACTTATGTCACTTTGAGGGAACTTATATGTCAACTTCATGTCAGAATCTCGTCAATGTATGTCCAAGGGTTTGGACGATAGACACATTTTAATTTTTCGAGATTATTTGAAAGTCTATTTTTAAAGGCAAATATCTCGCGATCTGTAGGCATCTGAGAGACATACCTTATGTCACTTTGAGGGAACGCATATGTTAACTTCATGTCAGAGTCTCGTCAATGTATGTCCAAGGGTTTGGAAGATAGAGACATTTTAATTTTTCGAGATTATTCGAAAGTCAATTTTTAAAGGCAAATATCTCCCGATCTGTAGGAATCTGAGAGACAAACCTTATGCCACTTTGAGGGAACGTATATGTCAACTACATGTCAGAGTCTCGTCAATGTATGTCCAAACGTTTGGAGGATAGAGACATTAGAATTTTTCGAGATTATTCTAAAGTCAATCTTTAAAGGCAAATATCTCCCGATCTGTAGGCATCTGAGAGACAAAACGTATGTCACTTTGAGGGAACGAAAATATCGACTTCATGTCAGAGTCTCGTCAATATATGTCCAAGTGTTTGGAGGATAGAGACATTTTAATTTTTCGTGATTATTCGAAGGCAATTTTTGAAAAGGCAAATATCTCCCGATCTGTAGGAATCTGAGAGACAAAACTTATGTCACTTTGAGGGAACGCATACGTCATCGTCATGTCAGAGTCACGTCAATGTATGTGCAAGGGTTTGCAGGATACAGACAAATTAATTTTTCATGGTTATTCGAAAGTCAATTATTCAGAGGCATATATCTCTCGATATGTAGGAATCTGAGAGACACAACTCATGTCACTATGAGGACATTTACATATCAACTTCATGTCAGAGTCACGACAATGTACGAAAAAGGGTTTGAAGGATAGAGACATTTGAATTTTTCGAGATTATTCGAAAGTCAATTTTTGAAAAGGCAAATATCTCCCGATCTGTAGGAATCAGAGAGACAAACCTTATGTCACATTGAGGGAACGTATATGTCAACTTCATGTCTGAGTCACGTCAATGTATGTGCAAGGGTTTGGAGGATAGAGACATCTTAATTTTTCGAGATTATTCGAAAGTCAATTTTTCAAAAGGCAAATATCTACCGATCTGTAGGAATCTGAGAGACAAAACTTATGTCACTTTGAGGGAACGTATATGTAAACGTCCTGTCAGAGTCACGTCAATGTATGTCCAAGGGTTTGGTGGATAGAGCCATTTATATTTTTAGAGATTATTCGAAAGTCAATTATTAAAAGGCAAATATCTCCCGATCTGTGGAAATCTGAGAGACAAAACTTATGTCACTTTGAGGGAACGTATATGTAAATGTCCTGTCAGAGTCACGTCAATGTATGTGGAAGGGTTTGGAGGATAGAGACATTTAAATTTTTAGAGATTATTTGAAAGTCAACTTTTAAAAGGCAAATATCTCCCGATCTGTAGGAATCTGAGAGACGAAACTTATGTCACTTTGAGGGAACGTATATGTCAACTTCCTATAAGAGTCACGTCAATGTATGTCTAAGGGTTTGGAGGATAGAGACATTTAAATTTTTAGAGATTATTCGAAAGTGAATTTTTGAAAAAGCAAATATCTCCCGATCAATAAGAAGCTAAGAGACAAAACTTATGTCACTTTGAGGGAACGTATATGTGAACTTCATGTCAGAATCTCGTCAATGTATGTCCAAGTGTTTGGAGGATAGAGACATTTTAATTTTTCGAGATTATACGCAAGTCAATTTTTACAAGCAAATATCTCCCGATCTGTAGGCATCTGAGAGACAAAACTTATGTCACTTTGAGGGAACGGATATGTCAACGTCACGTCAGAATCTCGTCAATGTATGTCCAAGTGTTTGGAGGATAGAGACATTTTAATTTTTCGAGATTATTCGAAAGTCAATTTTTAAAAGGCAAATATCTCCCAATCTGTTGGAATCTGAGAGACAAAACTTATGTCACTATGAGGGAACGTATATGTAAACGTCCTGTCAGAGGCACGTCAATGTATGTCCAAAGGTTTGGAAGATAGAGACATTTAAATTCTTAGAGATTATTCGAAAGTCAATTTTTGAAAAGGCAAATATCTCCCGATCTGTATTAATCTGAGAGACAAAACTTATGTCACTTTGAGGGAACGTATATGTCAACTTCATGTCATAGTCACGTCAATGTATGTCAAAGGGTTTGGAGGATAGAGACATTTAAATTTTTAGAGATTATTCGAAAGTCAATTATTAAAAGGCAAATATCTCCCAATCTGTTGGAATCTGAGAGACAAAACTTATGTCACTTTGAGGGAACGTATATGTCAACTTCCGGTCAGAGTCACGTCAATGTATGTCAAATGGTTTGGAGGATAGAGACATTTAAATATTTAGAGATTATTCGAAAGTCAATTTTTGAAAATGCAAATATCTCACGATCTGTAGGAATCAGAGAGACAAAACTTATGTCACCTTGAGGGAACGTATATGTCAACTAGATGTCAGAATCTCGTCAATGTATGTCCAAGAGTTTGGACGATAGAGATATTTTAATTTTTCGAGATTATTCGAAAGTCAATTCCTAAAAGGCAAATATCTCCCGATCTGTAGGCATCTGAGAGACAAACCTTATGTCACATTGAGGGAACGCATATGTCAACTTCATGTCAGAGTCTCGTCAATGTATGTTCAAGGGTTTGGAGGATAGAGAAATTTTAATTTTTCGAGATTATTCGAAAGTCAATTATTAAAAGGCAAATATCTCCCGATCTGTATTAATCTGAGAGACAAAACTTATGTCACTTTGAGGGAACGTATATGTCAACTTGCTGTCAGAGGCACGTCAATGTATGTCCAAGGGTTTGGAGGATAGAGACATTTAAATTTTTAGAGATTATTAAAAAGTCAATTTTTGAAAAGGCAAATATCTCCCGATCAATAGGAATCTAAGAGACAAAACTTATGTCACTTTGAGGGAACGTATATGCCAACTTCATGTGAGAATCTCGTCAATGTATGTCCAAGGGTTTGGACGATAGAGACATTTTAATTTTTCGAGATTATTCGAAAGTCAATTTTTAAAAGGCAAATATCTCCCGATCTGTAGGCATCTGAGAGACAAACCTTATGCCACTTTGAGGGAACGTATATGCCAACTTGCAGTCAGAGGCACGTCAATGTATGTCCAAGGGTTTGGAGGATAGACACATTTAAATTTTTAGAGATTATTTGAAAGTCAATTTTTAAAAGGCAAATATCTCCCGATCTGTAGGAATCTGAGAGACAAAACTTATGTCACTTTGAGGGAACGTATATATCAACTTCCTGTCAGAGTCACGTCAATGTATGTCCAAGGGTTTGGAGGATAGAGACATTTAAATTTTTAGAAATTATTCGAAAGTCAATTCTTGAAAAGGCAAATATCTCCCGATCTGTAGGAATCAGAGAGACAAAACTTATGTCACCTCGAGGGAACGAATATGTCAACTAGATGTCAGAATCTCGTCAATGTATGTCCAAGGGTTTGGACAATAGAGATATTTTAATTTTTCGAGATTATTCGAAAGTCAATTTCTAAAAGGCAAATATCTCTCGATCTGTAGGCATCTGAGAGACAAACCTTATGTCACATGAGGGAACGCATATGTCAACTTCATGTCAGAGTCTCGTCAATGTATGTTAAAGGGTTTGGAGGATAGAGACATTTTAATTTTTCGAGATTATTCGAAAGTCAATTTTTAAAAGGCAAATATCTCCCGATCTGTAGGAATCTGAGAGACAAAACTTATGTCACTTTGAGGGAACGTATATGTCAACTTGCTGTCAGAGGCACGTCAATGTATGTCCAAGGGTTTGGAGGATAGAGACATTTAAATTTTTAGAGATTATTCGAAAGTCAATTTTTGAAAAGGCAAATATCTGACGATCAATAGGAATCTAAGAGACAAAACTTATGTCACTTTGAGGGAACGTATATGTCAACTAAATGTGAGAATCCCGTCAATGTATGTCCAAGGGTTTGGACGATAGAGACATTTAAATTTTTCGAGATTATTCGAAAGTCAATTTTTAAAAGGCAAATATCTCCCGATCTGTATTAATCTGAGAGACAAAACTTATGTCACTTTGAGGGAACGTATATGTCAACTTTATGTCATAGTCACGTCAATGTATTTCGAAGGGTTTGGAGGATAGAGACATTTATTTTTTTAGAGATTATTCGAAAGTCAATTATTAAAAGGCAAATATCTCCCAATCTGTTGGAATCTGAGAGACAAAACATATGTCACTTAGAGGGAACGTATATGTCAACTTCATGTCAGAATCTCGTCAATGTATGTCCAAGGGTTTGGACGATAGAGACATTTTAATTTTTCGAGATTATTCGAAAGTCAATTTTTAAAAGGCAAATATCTCCCGATTTGTAGGCATATGAGAGACAACCCTTATGTCACTTTGAGGGAACGCATATGTCAACTGCATGTCAGAGTCTCGTCAATGTATGTCCAAGGGTTTGGACGATAGAGATATTTTAATTTTTCGAGATTATTCGAAAGTCAATTTCTAAAAGGCAAATATCTCCCGATCTGTAGGCATCTGAGAGACAAACCTTATGTCACATTGAGGGAACGCATATGTCAACTTCATGTCAGAGTCTCGCCAATGTATGTTCAAGGGTTTGGAGGATAGAGACATTTTAAATTTTTCGAGATTATTCGAAAGTCAATTATTAAAAGGCAAATATCTCCCGATCTGTAAGAATCTGAGAGACAAAAGTTATGTCACTTTGAGGGAACGTATATGTCAACTTGCTGTCAGAGGCACGTCAATGTATGTCCAACGGTTTGGAGGATAGAGACATTTAAATTTTTAGAGATTATTCGAAAGTCAATTTTTGAAAAGGCAAATATCTCCCGATCAATAGGAATCTAAGAGACAAAACTTATGTCACTTTGAGCGAACGTATATGTCAACTTCATGTGAGAATCTCGTCAATGTATGTCCAAGGGTTTGGACGATAGAGACATTTTAATTTTTCGAGATTATTCGAAAGTCAATTTTTAAAAGGCAAATATCTCCTGATCTGTAGGCATCTGAGAGACAACCCTTATGCCACTTTGAGGGAACGCATATGTAAACTTCATGTCAGAGTCTCGTCAATGTATGTCCAAGGGTTTGGAGGATAGAGACATTTTAATTTTTCGAGATTATTCGAAAGTCAATTTTTGAAAAGGCAAATATCTCCCGATCTGTATTAATCTGAGAGACAAAACTTATGTCACTTTGAGGGAACGTATATGTCAACTTCATGTCATAGTCACGTCAATGTATGTCAAAGGGTTTGGAGGATAGAGACATTTAAATTTTTAGAGATTATTCGAAAGTCAATTATTAAAAGGCAAATATCTCCCAATCTGTTGGAATCTGAGAGACAAAACTTATGTCACTTTGAGGGAACGTATATGTCAACTTCCGGTCAGAGTCACGTCAATGTATGTCAAAGGGTTTGGAGGATAGAGACATTTAAATATTTAGAGATTATTCGAAAGTCAATTTTTGAAAATGCAAATATCTCACGATCTGTAGGAATCAGAGAGACAAAACTTATGTCACCTTGAGGGAACGTATATGTCAACTAGATGTCAGAATCTCGTCAATGTATGTCCAAGAGTTTGGACGATAGAGATATTTTAATTTTTCGAGATTATTCGAAAGTCAATTCCTAAAAGGCAAATATCTCCCGATCTGTAGGCATCTGAGAGACAAACCTTATGTCACATTGAGGGAACGCATATGTCAACTTCATGTCAGAGTCTCGTCAATGTATGTTCAAGGGTTTGGAGGATAGAGAAATTTTAATTTTTCGAGATTATTCGAAAGTCAATTTTTAAAAGGCAAATATCTCCCGATCTGTATTAATCTGAGAGACAAAACTTATGTCACTTTGAGGGAACGTATATGTCAACTTGCTGTCAGAGGCACGTCAATGTATGTCCAAGGGTTTGGAGGATAGAGACATTTAAATTTTTAGAGATTATTAAAAAGTCAATTTTTGAAAAGGCAAATATCTCCCGATCAATAGGAATCTAAGAGACAAAACATATGTCACTTTGAGGGAACGTATATGTCAACTTCATGTGAGAATCTCGTCAATGTATGTCCAAGGGTTTGGACGATAGAGACATTTTAATTTTTCGAGAATATTCGAAAGTCAATTTTTAAAAGGCAAATATCTCCCGATCTGTAGGCATCTGAGAGACAAACCTTATGCCACTTTGAGGGAACGTATATGCCAACTTGCAGTCAGAGGCACGTCAATGTATGTCCAAGGGTTTGGAGGATAGACACATTTAAATTTTTAGAGATTATTTGAAAGTCAATTTTTAAAAGGCAAATATCTCCCGATCTGTAGGAATCTGAGAGACAAAACTTATGTCACTTTGAGGGAACGTATATATCAACTTCCTGTCAGAGTCACGTCAATGTATGTCCAAGGGTTTGGAGGATAGAGACATTTAAATTTTTAGAAATTATTCGAAAGTCAATTCTTGAAAAGGCAAATATCTCCCGATCTGTAGGAACCAGAGAGACAAACCTTATGTCACCTCGAGGGAACGAATATGTCAACTAGATGTCAGAATCTCGTCAATGTATGTCCAAGGGTTTGGACGATAGAGATATTTTAATTTTTCGAGATTATTCGAAAGTCAATTTCTAAAAGGCAAATATCTCTCGATCTGTAGGCATCTGAGAGACAAACCTTATGTCACATGAGGGAACGCATATGTCAACTTCATGTCAGAGTCTCGTCAATGTATGTTAAAGGGTTTGGAGGATAGAGACATTTTAATTTTTCGAGATTATTCGAAAGTCAATTTTTAAAAGGCAAATATCTCCCGATCTGTAGGAATCTGAGAGACAAAACTTATGTCACTTTGAGGGAACGTATATGTCAACTTGCTGTCAGAGGCACGTCAATGTATGTCCAAGGGTTTGGAGGATAGAGACATTTAAATTTTTAGAGATTATTCGAAAACCAATTTTTGAAAAGGCAAATATCTGACGATCAATAGGAATCTAAGAGACAAAACTTATGTCACTTTGAGGGAACGTATATGTCAACTAAATGTGAGAATCCCGTCAATGTATGTCCAAGGGTTTGGACGATAGAGACATTTTAATTTTTCGAGATTATTCGAAAGTCAATTTTTAAAAGGCAAATATCTCCCGATCTGTATTAATCTGAGAGACAAAACTTATGTCACTTTGAGGGAACGTATATGTCAACTTCATGTCATAGTCACGTCAATGTATTTCGAAGGGTTTGGAGGATAGAGACATTTAATTTTTTAGAGATTATTCGAAAGTCAATTATTAAAAGGCAAATATCTCCCAATCTGTTGGAATCTGAGAAACAAAACATATGTCACTTAGAGGGAACGTATATGTCAACTTCATGTCAGAATCTCGTCAATGTATGTCCAAGGGTTTGGACGATAGAGACATTTTAATTTTTCGAGATTATTCGAAAGTCAATTTTTAAAAGGCAAATATCTCCCGATTTGTAGGCATATGAGAGACAACCCTTATGTCACTTTGAGGGAACGCATATGTCAACTGCATGTCAGAGTCTCGTCAATGTATGTCCAAGGGTTTGGACGATAGAGATATTTTAATTTTTCGAGATTATTCGAAAGTCAATTTCTAAAAGGCAAATATCTCCCGATCTGTAGGCATCTGAGAGACAAACCTTATGTCACATTGAGGGAACGCATATGTCAACTTCATGTCAGAGTCTCGTCAATGTATGTTCAAGGGTTTGGAGGATAGAGACATTTTAAATTTTTCGAGATTATTCGAAAGTCAATTATTAAAAGGCAAATATCTCCCGATCTGTAAGAATCTGAGAGACAAAAGTTATGTCACTTTGAGGGAACGTATATGTCAACTTGCTGTCAGAGGCACGTCAATGTATGTCCAACGGTTTGGAGGATAGAGACATTTAAATTTTTAGAGATTATTCGAAAGTCAATTTTTGAAAAGGCAAATATCTCCCGATCAATAGGAATCTAAGAGACAAAACTTATGTCACTTTGAGCGAACGTATATGTCAACTTCATGTGAGAATCTCGTCAATGTATGTCCAAGGGTTTGGACGATAGAGACATTTTAATTTTTCGAGATTATTCGAAAGTCAATTTTTAAAAGGCAAATATCTCCTGATCTGTAGGCATCTGAGAGACAACCCTTATGCCACTTTGAGGGAACGCATATGTAAACTTCATGTCAGAGTCTCGTCAATGTATGTCCAAGGGTTTGGAGGATAGAGACATTTTAATTTTTCGAGATTATTCGAAAGTCAATTTTTGAAAAGGCAAATATCTCCCGATCTGTATTAATCTGAGAGACAAAACTTATGTCACTTTGAGGGAACGTATATGTCAACTTCATGTCATAGTCACGTCAATGTATGTCAAAGGGTTTGGAGGATAGAGACATTTAAATTTTTAGAGATTATTCGAAAGTCAATTATTAAAAGGCAAATATCTCCCAATCTGTTGGAATCTGAGAGACAAAACTTATGTCACTTTGAGGGAACGTATATGTCAACTTCCGGTCAGAGTCACGTCAATGTATGTCAAAGGGTTTGGAGGATAGAGACATTTAAATATTTAGAGATTATTCGAAAGTCAATTTTTGAAAATGCAAATATCTCACGATCTGTAGGAATCAGAGAGACAAAACTTATGTCACCTTGAGGGAACGTATATGTCAACTAGATGTCAGAATCTCGTCAATGTATGTCCAAGAGTTTGGACGATAGAGATATTTTAATTTTTCGAGATTATTCGAAAGTCAATTCCTAAAAGGCAAATATCTCCCGATCTGTAGGCATCTGAGAGACAAACCTTATGTCACATTGAGGGAACGCATATGTCAACTTCATGTCAGAGTCTCGTCAATGTATGTTCAAGGGTTTGGAGGATAGAGAAATTTTAATTTTTCGAGATTATTCGAAAGTCAATTTTTAAAAGGCAAATATCTCCCGATCTGTATTAATCTGAGAGACAAAACTTATGTCACTTTGAGGGAACGTATATGTCAACTTGCTGTCAGAGGCACGTCAATGTATGTCCAAGGGTTTGGAGGATAGAGACATTTAAATTTTTAGAGATTATTAAAAAGTCAATTTTTGAAAAGGCAAATATCTCCCGATCAATAGGAATCTAAGAGACAAAACTTATGTCACTTTGAGGGAACGTATATGTCAACTTCATGTGAGAATCTCGTCAATGTACGAGGGTCGCTCATTAAATAATGCCCCACATTTTTTTTCTCAGCCAATAATGAAGATAGAAAAGTGTACTTTTACATGCTTGAGATTTGATGTTTCTCGCGTTCGTGTACGGAGTTTCAAATGATTCCAACCAATGGCGGAGCTGTAGTGAACTGTTAAATTGGCGTCTGTGAACGACTCTCGTTACAAGCAACGAGCTGTAATTGAATTCTTTTTTGCTGAAAAAGAAACTGTGGTGAGCATTCATAAATGTTTGTGTGCTGTGTATGGAAGCTGTGCAGTCGATAGGAGCACCGTTGGTCGCTGGGCTAAGAGAGTTAAAGCTTCAGGAAGTGAAGAAACCGAGCTCCATGATCTGCCGCGCTCTGGGCGTCCTGCCACAGCCACCACTCCAGACATGTTGAACCGCGCGGATGCCATTATTCGTGAGGATCGGCGCATCACAACTCGACAATTGGCCCAACAGCTTTCAGTCAGCAATGGAAGTGTAATTGCAATTATCCGGGCTCTTGCATATTCGAAGGTGTGCGCAAGATGGGTTCCACGAAGTCTCACAGCAGACCACAGGATTCAAAGGAAAACAATTTCTTCTGAATTGTTGGAAGCGTTTTGATGCTGAGGGATCATTACAGGTGACGAAACCTGGATACACCACTTTGAGCCGGAGACAAAAAGGCAGTCAATGGAGTGGCATCACCCTCAATCACCGAGAAAGAAGAAATTCAAGACAACTCCCTCCGCCGGAAAAGTCATGATGACTGTCTTTTGGGACAGTGATGGGTTCATTCTTGTGGATGTAATGCCAAGAGGTGCGAGACGCGTACATCGGGACCCTGAAACCCTCAAGAAGCGTTTCCGACGAGCTCGGCCTCACAAGCATCCAGCAGAAATTTTGCTCCTGCACGACAATGCACGCCCTCACACAAGTCCGAGAACCCGGGAAGAAATCACCAAATTGGGTTGGACGGTGCTGACCCAACCACCCTCCGACTTTCATCTCTTTGGGCCACTCAAAGATGCTATCCGCGGAACAAGATTTGAAGATGACGAGAGCGTGATTCAAGCAGTGAGGACATGGCTACGTGCACAGGACAAGAGCTGGTACCGGCAAGGCATGCACGCACTTGTTCCACGATGGCGTAAAGCCGTACAAGTTGATGGGGACTATGTGGAAAAATAGTATGTGTAAGGGAAACATTGATTTATATTGTCACTAAATTTCAGCCATCTTGAATAAATATATTCTGAGGAAAAAAATGTGGGGCATTACTTAATGAGCGACCCTCGTATGTCCAAGGGTTTGGACGATAGAGACATTTTAATTTTTCGAGAATATTCGAAAGTCAATTTTTAAAAGGCAAATATCTCCCGATCTGTAGGCATCTGAGAGACAAACCTTATGCCACTTTGAGGGAACGTATATGCCAACTTGCAGTCAGAGGCACGTCAATGTATGTCCAAGGGTTTGGAGGATAGACACATTTAAATTTTTAGAGATTATTTGAAAGTCAATTTTTAAAAGGCAAATATCTCCCGATCTGTAGGAATCTGAGAGACAAAACTTATGTCACTTTGAGGGAACGTATATATCAACTTCCTGTCAGAGTCACGTCAATGTATGTCCAAGGGTTTGGAGGATAGAGACATTTAAATTTTTAGAAATTATTCGAAAGTCAATTCTTGAAAAGGCAAATATCTCCCGATCTGTAGGAATCAGAGAGACAAACCTTATGTCACCTCGAGGGAACGAATATGTCAACTAGATGTCAGAATCTCGTCAATGTATGTCCAAGGGTTTGGACGATAGAGATATTTTAATTTTTCGAGATTATTCGAAAGTCAATTTCTAAAAGGCAAATATCTCTCGATCTGTAGGCATCTGAGAGACAAACCTTATGTCACATGAGGGAACGCATATGTCAACTTCATGTCAGAGTCTCGTCAATGTATGTTAAAGGGTTTGGAGGATAGAGACATTTTAATTTTTCGAGATTATTCGAAAGTCAATTTTTAAAAGGCAAATATCTCCCGATCTGTAGGAATCTGAGAGACAAAACTTATGTCACTTTGAGGGAACGTATATGTCAACTTGCTGTCAGAGGCACGTCAATGTATGTCCAAGGGTTTGGAGGATAGAGACATTTAAATTTTTAGAGATTATTCGAAAGTCAATTTTTGAAAAGGCAAATATCTGACGATCAATAGGAATCTAAGAGACAAAACTTATGTCACTTTGAGGGAACGTATATGTCAACTAAATGTGAGAATCCCGTCAATGTATGTCCAAGGGTTTGGACGATAGAGACATTTTAATTTTTCGAGATTATTCGAAAGTCAATTTTTAAAAGGCAAATATCTCCCGATCTGTATTAATCTGAGAGACAAAACTTATGTCACTTTGAGGGAACGTATATGTCAACTTCATGTCATAGTCACGTCAATGTATTTCGAAGGGTTTGGAGGATAGAGACATTTAATTTTTTAGAGATTATTCGAAAGTCAATTATTAAAAGGCAAATATCTCCCAATCTGTTGGAATCTGAGAGACAAAACATATGTCACTTAGAGGGAACGTATATGTCAACTTCATGTCAGAATCTCGTCAATGTATGTCCAAGGGTTTGGACGATAGAGACATTTTAATTTTTCGAGATTATTCGAAAGTCAATTTTTAAAAGGCAAATATCTCCCGATTTGTAGGCATATGAGAGACAACCCTTATGTCACTTTGAGGGAACGCATATGTCAACTGCATGTCAGAGTCTCGTCAATGTATGTCCAAGGGTTTGGACGATAGAGATATTTTAATTTTTCGAGATTATTCGAAAGTTAATTTCTAAAAGGCAAATATCTCCCGATCTGTAGGCATCTGAGAGACAAACCTTATGTCACATTGAGGGAACGCATATGTCAACTTCATGTCAGAGTCTCGTCAATGTATGTTCAAGGGTTTGGAGGATAGAGACATTTTAAATTTTTCGAGATTATTCGAAAGTCAATTATTAAAAGGCAAATATCTCCCGATCTGTAAGAATCTGAGAGACAAAAGTTATGTCACTTTGAGGGAACGTATATGTCAACTTGCTGTCAGAGGCACGTCAATGTATGTCCAACGGTTTGGAGGATAGAGACATTTAAATTTTTAGAGATTATTCGAAAGTCAATTTTTGAAAAGGCAAATATCTCCCGATCAATAGGAATCTAAGAGACAAAACTTATGTCACTTTGAGCGAACGTATATGTCAACTTCATGTGAGAATCTCGTCAATGTATGTCCAAGGGTTTGGACGATAGAGACATTTTAATTTTTCGAGATTATTCGAAAGTCAATTTTTAAAAGGCAAATATCTCCTGATCTGTAGGCATCTGAGAGACAACCCTTATGCCACTTTGAGGGAACGCATATGTAAACTTCATGTCAGAGTCTCGTCAATGTATGTCCAAGGGTTTGGAGGATAGAGACATTTTAATTTTTCGAGATTATTCGAAAGTCAATTTTTGGAAAGGCAAATATCTCCCGATCTGTATTAATCTGAGAGACAAAACTTATGTCACTTTGAGGGAACGTATATGTCAACTTCATGTCATAGTCACGTCAATGTATGTCAAAGGGTTTGGAGGATAGAGACATTTAAATTTTTAGAGATTATTCGAAAGTCAATTATTAAAAGGCAAATATCTCCCAATCTGTTGGAATCTGAGAGACAAAACTTATGTCACTTTGAGGGAACGTATATGTCAACTTCCGGTCAGAGTCACGTCAATGTATGTCAAAGGGTTTGGAGGATAGAGACATTTAAATATTTAGAGATTATTCGAAAGTCAATTTTTGAAAATGCAAATATCTCACGATCTGTAGGAATCAGAGAGACAAAACTTATGTCACCTTGAGGGAACGTATATGTCAACTAGATGTCAGAATCTCGTCAATGTATGTCCAAGAGTTTGGACGATAGAGATATTTTAATTTTTCGAGATTATTCGAAAGTCAATTCCTAAAAGGCAAATATCTCCCGATCTGTAGGAATCTAAGAGACAAAACTTATGTCACTTTGAGGGAACGTATATGTCAACTTCATGTGAGAATCTCGTCAATGTATGTCCAAGGGTTTGGACGATAGAGACATTTTAATTTATCGAGATTATTCGAAAGTCAATTTTTAAAAGGCAAATATCTCCCGATCTGTAGGCATCTGAGAGACAAACCTTATGCCACTTTGAGGGAACGTATATGCCAACTTGCAGTCAGAGGCACGTCAATGTATGTCCAAGGGTTTGGAGGATAGACACATTTAAATTTTTAGAGATTATTTGAAAGTCAATTTTTAAAAGGCAAATATCTCCCGATCTGTAGGAATCTGAGAGACAAACCTTATGTCACATGAGGGAACGCATATGTCAACTTCATGTCAGAGTCTCGTCAATGTATGTTAAAGGGTTTGGAGGATAGAGACATTTTAATTTTTCGAGATTATTCGAAAGTCAATTTTTAAAAGGCAAATATCTCCCGATCTGTAGGAATCTGAGAGACAAAACTTATGTCACTTTGAGGGAACGTATATGTCAACTTGCTGTCAGAGGCACGTCAATGTATGTCCAAGGGTTTGGAGGATAGAGACATTTAAATTTTTAGAGATTATTCGAAAGTCAATTTTTGAAAAGGCAAATATCTCCCGATCAATAGGAATCTAAGAGACAAAACTTATGTCACTTTGAGGGAACGTATATGTCAACTAAATGTGAGAATCCCGTCAATGTATGTCCAAGGGTTTGGACGATAGAGACATTTTAATTTTTCGAGATTATTCGAAAGTCAATTTTTAAAAGGCAAATATCTCCCGATCTGTATTAATCTGAGAGACAAAACTTATGTCACTTTGAGGGAACGTATATGTCAACTTCATGTCATAGTCACGTCAATGTATATCGAAGGGTTTGGAGGATAGAGACATTTAATTTTTTAGAGATTATTCGAAAGTCAATTATTAAAAGGCAAATATCTCCCAATCTGTTGGAATCTGAGAGACAAAACTTTTGTCACTTAGAGGGAACGTATATGTCAACTTCATGTCAGAATCTCGTCAATGTATGTCCAAGGGTTTGGACGATAGAGACATTTTAATTTTTCGAGATTATTCGAAAGTCAATTTTTAAAAGGCAAATATCTCCCGATCTGTAGGCATATGAGAGACAACCCTTATGTCACTTTGAGGGAACGCATATGTCAACTGCATGTCAGAGTCTCGTCAATGTATGTCCAAGGGTTTGGACGATAGAGACATTTTAATTTTTCGAGATTATTTGGAAGTGAATTATTTAAAGGCAAATATCTCCCGATCCGTAGGAATCTGAGAGACAAAACTAATGTCACCTTGAGGGATTATATATGTCAACTTCCTGTCAGAGTCACGTCAATGTATGTCCAAGGGTTTGGAAGATAGAGACATTTAAATTTTTAGAGATTATTAGAAAGTCAATTTTTAGTAGGCAAATATCTACCGATCTGTAGGCATCTGAGAGACAAAACTTATGTCACTTTGATGGAACATATATGTCAACTTCATGTCAGAGTCTCGTCATTGTATGTTCAAGGGTTTGGAGGATAGAGACATTTAAATTTTTCGAGATTATTCGAAAGTCAATTTTTAAAGGCAAATGTCTCCCGATCTGTAGGCATCTTAGAGACAAAACTTATGTCACTTTGAGGGAACATATATGTCAACTTCATGTCAGAGTCTCGTCAATGTATGTCCAAGGGTTTGGACGACAGAGATATTTTAATTTTTCGAGATTATTCGAAAGTCAATTTTTAAAAGGCAAATATCTCCCGATCTGTAGGAATCTGAGAGACAAAACTTATGTCACTTTGAGGGAACGTATATGTCAACTTGCTGTCAGAGGCACGTCAATGTATGTCCAAAGGTTTGGAGGATAGAGACATTTAAATTTTTAGAGATTATTAGAAAGTCAATTTTTGAAAAGGCAAATATCTCCCGATCAATAGGAATCTAAGAAAGAAAACTGATGTCACTTTGAGGGAACGTATACGTCAACTTCATGTGAGAATCTTGTCAATGTATGTCCAAGGGTTTGGACGATAGAGACATTTTAATTTTTCGAGATTATTCGAAAGTCAATTTTTAAAAGGCAAATATCTCCCGATCTGTAGGCATCTGAGAGACAAACCTTATGCCACTTTGAGGGAACGTATATGTCAACTTGCAGTCAGAGGCACGTCAATGTATGTCCAAGGGTTTGGAGGATATAGACATTTAAATTTTTAGAGATTATTTGAAAGTCAATTTTTAAAAGACAAATATCTCCCGATCTGTAGGAATCTGAGAGACAAAACTTATGTCACTTTGAGGGAACGTATATGTCAACATCCTGTCAGAGTCACGTCAATGTATGTCCAAGGGTTTGGAGGATAGAGACATTTAAATTTTTAGAGATTATTCGAAAGTCAATTTTTAAAAGGCAAATATCTCCCGATCTGTAGGCATCTGAGAGACAAACCTTATGCCACTTTGAGGGAACGTATATGCCAACTTGCAGTCAGAGGCACGTCAATGTATGTCCAAGGGTTTGGAGGATAGACACATTTAAATTTTTAGAGATTATTTGAAAGTCAATTTTTAAAAGGCAAATATCTCCCGATCTGTAGGAATCTGAGAGACAAAACTTATGTCACTTTGAGGGAACGTATATGTCAACATCCTGTCAGAGTCACGTCAATGTATGTCCAAGGGTTTGGAGGATAGAGACATTTAAATTTTTAGAGATTATTCGAAAGTCAATTTTTAAAAGGCAAATATCTCCCGATCTGTAGGCATCTGAGAGACAAACCTTATGCCACTTTGAGGGAACGTATATGCCAACTTGCAGTCAGAGGCACGTCAATGTATGTCTAAGGGTTTGGAGGATAGACACATTTAAATTTTTAGAGATTATTTGAAAGTCAATTTTTAAAAGGCAAATATCTCCCGATCTGTAGGAATCTGAGAGACAAAACTTATGTCACTTTGAGGGAACGTATATATCAACTTCCTGTCAGAGTCACGTCAATGTATGTAGAAGGGTTTGGAGGATAGAGACATTTAAATTTTTAGAAATTATTCGAAAGTCAATTCTTGAAAAGGCAAATATCTCCCGATCTGTAGGAATCAGAGAGACAAAACTTATGTCACCTTGACGGAACGTATATGTCAACTAGATGTCAGAATCTCGTCAATGTATGTCCAAGGGTTTGGACGATAGAGATATTTTAATTTTTCGAGATTATTCGAAAGTCAATTTCTAAAAGGCAAATATCTCCCGATCTGTAGGCATCTGAGAGACAAACCTTATGTCACATGAGGGAACGCATATGTCAACTTCATGTCAGAGTCTCGTCAATGTATGTTAAAGGGTTTGGAGGATAGAGACATTTTAATTTTTCGAGATTATTCGAAAGTCAATTTTTAAAAGGCAAATATCTCCCGATCTGTAGGAATCTGAGAGACAAAACTTATGTCACTTTGAGGGAACGTATATGTCAACTTGCTGTCAGAGGCACGTCAATGTATGTCCAAGGGTTTGGAGGATAGAGACATTTAAATTTTTAGAGATTATTCGAAAGTCAATTTTTGAAAAGGCAAATATCTCCCGATCAATAGGAATCTGAGAGACAAAACTTATGTCACTTTGAGCGAACGTATATGTCAACTTCATGTGAGAATCTCGTCAATGTATGTCCAAGGGTTTGGACGATAGAGACATTTTAATTTTTCGAGATTATTCGAAAGTCAATTTTTAAAAGGCAAATATCTCCCGATCTGTAGGCATCTGAGAGACAACCCTTATGCCCCTTTGAGGGAACGCATATGTCAACATCATGTCAGAGTCTCGTCAATGTATGTCCAAGGGTTTGGAGGATAGAGACATTTTAATTTTTCGAGATTATTCGAAAGTCAATTTTTGAAAAGGCAAATATCTCCCGATCTGTATTAATCTGAGAGACAAAACTTATGTCACTTTGAGGGAACGTATATGTCAACTTCATGTCATAGTCACGTCAATGTATTTCGAAGGGTTTGGGGGATAGAGACATTTAAATTTTTAGAGATTATTCGAAAGTCAATTATTAAAAGGCAAATATCTCCCAATCTGTTGGAATCTGAGAGACAAAACTTATATCACTTTGAGGGAACGTATATGTCAACTTCCGGTCAGAGTCACGTCAATGTATGTCAAAGGGTTTGGAGGATAGAGACATTTAAATTTTTCGAGATTATTCGAAAGTCAATTTTTGAAAAGGCAATATCTCACGATCTGTAGGAATCAGAGAGACAAAACTTATGTCACCTTGAGGGAACGTATATGTCAACTAGATGTCAGAATCTCGTCAATGTATGTCCAAGAGTTTGGACGATAGAGATATTTTAATTTTTCGAGATTATTCGAAAGTCAATTCCTAAAAGGCAAATATCTCCCGATCTGTAGGCATCTGAGAGACAAACCTTATGTCACATTGAGGGAACGCATATGTCAACTTCATGTCAGAGTCTCGTCAATGTATGTTCAAGGGTTTGGAGGATAGAGAAATTTTAATTTTTCGAGATTATTCGAAAGTCAATTTTTAAAAGGCAAATATCTCCCGATCTGTATTAATCTGAGAGACAAAACTTTTGTCACTTTGAGGGAACGTATATGTCAACTTGCTGTCAGAGGCACGTCAATGTATGTCCAAGGGTTTGGAGGATAGAGACATTTAAATCTTTAGAGATTATTAAAAAGTCAATTTTTGAAAAGGCAAATATCTCCCGATCAATAGGAATCTAAGAGACAAAACTTATGTCACTTTGAGGGAACGTATATGTCAACTTCATGTGAGAATCTCGTCAATGTATGTCCAAGGGTTTGGACGATAGAGACATTTTAATTTTTCGAGATTATTCGAAAGTCAATTTTTAAAAGGCAAATATCTCCCGATCTGTAGGCATCTGAGAGACAAACCTTATGCCACTTTGAGGGAACGTATATGCCAACTTGCAGTCAGAGGCAAGTCAATGTATGTCCAAGGGTTTGGAGGTAGACACATTTAAATTTTTAGAGATTATTTGAAAGTCAATTTTTAAAAGGCAAATATCTCCCGATCTGTAGGAATCTGAATGACAAAACTTATGTCACTTTGAGGGAACGTATATGTCAACTTCATGTGAGAATCTCGTCAATGTATGTCCAAGGGTTTGGACGATAGAGACATTTTAATTTTTCGAGATTATTCGAAAGTCAATTTTTAAAAGGCAAATATCTCCCGATCTGTAGGCATCTGAGAGACAACCCTTATGCCACTTTGAGGGAACGCATATGTCAACTTCATGTCAGAGTCTCGTCAATGTATGTCCAAGGGTTTGGAGGATAGAGACATTTTAATTTTTCGAGATTATTCTAAAGTCAATTTTTGAAAAGGCAAATATCTCCCGATCTGTATTAATCTGAGAGACAAAACTTATGTCACTTTGAGGGAACGTATATGTCAACTTCATGTCATAGTCACGTCAATGTATTTCGAAGGGTTTGGAGGATAGAGACATTTAATTTTTTAGAGATTATTCGAAAGTCAATTTTTAAAAGGCAAATATCTCCCAATCTGTTGGAATCTGAGAGACAAAACATATGTCACTTAGAGGGAACGTATATGTCAACTTCATGTCAGAATCTCGTCAATGTATGTCCAAGGGTTTGGACGATAGAGACATTTTAATTTTTCGAGATTATTCGAAAGTCAATTTTTAAAAGGCAAATATCTCCCGATTTGTAGGCATATGAGAGACAACCCTTATGTCACTTTGAGGGAACGCATATGTCAACTGCATGTCAGAGTCTCGTCAATGTATGTCCAAGGGTTTGGACGATAGAGACATTTTAATTTTTCGAGATTATTTGGAAGTGAATTATTTAAAGGCAAATATCTCCCGATCCGTAGGAATCTGAGAGACAAAACTAATGTCACTTTGAGGGATTACATATATCAACTTCCTGTCAGAGTCACGTCAATGTATGTCCAAGGGTTTGGAGGATAGAGACATTTAAATTTTTAGAGATTATTCGAAAGTCAATTTTTAGTAGGCAAATATCTACCGATCTGTAGGCATCTGAGAGACAAAACTTATGTCACTTTGATGGAACATATATGTCAACTTCATGTCAGAGTCTCGTCATTGTATGTTCAAGGGTTTGGAGGATAGAGACATTTTAATTTTTCGAGATTATTCGAAAGTCAATTTTAAAGGCAAATGTCTCCCGATCTGTAGGCATCTTAGAGACAAAACTTATGTCACTTTGAGGGAACATATATGTCAACTTCATGTCAGAGTCTCGTCAATGTATGTCCAAGGGTTTGGACGACAGAGATATTTTAATTTTTCGAGATTATTCGAAAGTCAATTTTTAAAAGGCAAATATCTCCCGATCTGTAGGAATCTGAGAGACAAAACTTATGTCACTTTGAGGGAACGTATATGTCAACTTGCTGTCAGAGGCACGTCAATGTATGTCCAAAGGTTTGGAGGATAGAGACATTTAAATTTTTAGAGATTATTAGAAAGTCAATTTTTGAAAAGGCAAATATCTCCCGATCAATAGGAATCTAAGAAACAAAACTTATGTCACTTTGAGGGAACGTATACGTCAACTTCATGTGAGAATCTTGTCAATGTATGTCCAAGGGTTTGGACGATAGAGACATTTTAATTTTTCGAGATTATTCGAAAGTCAATTTTTAAAAGGCAAATATCTCCCGATCTGTAGGCATCTGAGAGACAAACCTTATGCCACTTTGAGGGAACGTATATGTCAACTTGCAGTCAGAGGCACGTCAATGTATGTCCAAGGGTTTGGAGGATATAGACATTTAAATTTTTAGAGATTATTTGAAAGTCAATTTTTAAAAGACAAATATCTCCCGATCTGTAGGAATCTGAGAGACAAAACTTATGTCACTTTGAGGGAACGTATATGTCAACATCCTATCAGAGTCACGTCAATGTATGTCCAAGGGTTTGGAGGATAGAGACATTTAAATTTTTAGAGATTATTCGAAAGTCAATTTTTAAAAGGCAAATATCTCCCGATCTGTAGGCATCTGAGAGACAAACCTTATGCCACTTTGAGGGAACGTATATGCCAACTTGCAGTCAGAGGCACGTCAATGTATGTCCAAGGGTTTGGAGGATAGACACATTTAAATTTTTAGAGATTATTTGAAAGTCAATTTTTAAAAAGGCAAATATCTCCCGATCTGTAGGAATCTGAGAGACAAAACTTATGTCACTTTGAGGGAACGTATATGTCAACATCCTGTCAGAGTCACGTCAATGTATGTCCAAGGGTTTGGAGGATAGAGACATTTAAATTTTTAGAGATTATTCGAAAGTCAATTTTTAAAAGGCAAATATCTCCCGATCTGTAGGCATCTGAGAGACAAACCTTATGCCACTTTGAGGGAACGTATATGCCAACTTGCAGTCAGAGGCACGTCAATGTATGTCCAAGGGTTTGGAGGATAGAGACATTTAAATTTTTAGAGATTATTTGAAAGTCAATTTTTAAAAGGCAAATATCTCCCGATCTGTAGGAATCTGAGAGACAAAACTTATGTCACTTTGAGGGAACGTATATATCAACTTCCTGTCAGAGTCACGTCAATGTATGTAGAAGGGTTTGGAGGATAGAGACATTTAAATTTTTAGAAATTATTCGAAAGTCAATTCTTGAAAAGGCAAATATCTCCCGATCTGTAGGAATCAGAGAGACAAAACTTATGTCACCTTGACGGAACGTATATGTCAACTAGATGTCAGAATCTCGTCAATGTATGTCCAAGGGTTTGGACGATAGAGATATTTTAATTTTTCGAGATTATTCGAAAGTCAATTTCTAAAAGGCAAATATCTCCCGATCTGTAGGCATCTGAGAGACAAACCTTATGTCACATGAGGGAACGCATATGTCAACTTCATGTCAGAGTCTCGTCAATGTATGTTAAAGGGTTTGGAGGATAGAGACATTTTAATTTTTCGAGATTATTCGAAAGTCAATTTTTAAAAGGCAAATATCTCCCGATCTGTAGGAATCTGAGAGACAAAACTTATGTCACTTTGAGGGAACGTATATGTCAACTTGCTGTCAGAGGCACGTCAATGTATGTCCAAGGGTTTGGAGGATAGAGACATTTAAATTTTTAGAGATTATTCGAAAGTCAATTTTTGAAGAGGCAAATATCTCCCGATCAATAGGAATCTAAGAGACAAAACTTATGTCACTTTGAGCGAACCTATATGTCAACTTCATGTGAGAATCTCGTCAATGTATGTCCAAGGGTTTGGACGATAGAGACATTTTAATTTTTCGAGATTATTCGAAAGTCAATTTTTAAAAGGCAAATATCTCCCGATCTGTAGGCATCTGAGAGACAACCCTTATGCCCCTTTGAGGGAACGCATATGTCAACATCATGTCAGAGTCTCGTCAATGTATGTCCAAGGGTTTGGAGGATAGAGACATTTTAATTTTTCGAGATTATTCGAAAGTCAATTTTTGAAAAGGCAAATATCTCCCGATCTGTATTAATCTGAGAGACAAAACTTATGTCACTTTGAGGGAACGTATATGTCAACTTCATGTCATAGTCACGTCAATGTATTTCGAAGGGTTTGGAGGATAGAGACATTTAAATTTTTAGAGATTATTCGAAAGTCAATTATTAAAAGGCAAATATCTCCCAATCTGTTGGAATCTGAGAGACAAAACTTATATCACTTTGAGGGAACGTATATGTCAACTTCCGGTCAGAGTCACGTCAATGTATGTCAAAGGGTTTGGAGGATAGAGACATTTAAATTTTTAGAGATTATTCGAAAGTCAATTTTTGAAAAGGAAATATCTCACGATCTGTAGGAATCAGAGAGACAAAACTTATGTCACCTTGAGGGAACGTATATGTCAACTAGATGTCAGAATCTCGTCAATGTATGTCCAAGAGTTTGGACGATAGAGATATTTTAATTTTTCGAGATTATTCGAAAGTCAATTCCTAAAAGGCAAATATCTCCCGATCTGTAGGCATCTGAGAGACAAACCTTATGTCACATTGAGGGAACGCATATGTCAACTTCATGTCAGAGTCTCGTCAATGTATGTTCAAGGGTTTGGAGGATAGAGAAATTTTAATTTTTCGAGATTATTCGAAAGTCAATTTTTAAAAGGCAAATATCTCCCGATCTGTATTAATCTGAGAGACAAAACTTATGTCACTTTGAGGGAACGTATATGTCAACTTGCTGTCAGAGGCACGTCAGATTATGTCCAAGGGTTTGGAGGATAGAGACATTTAAATCTTTAGAGATTATTAAAAAGTCAATTTTTGAAAAGGCAAATATCTCCCGATCAATAGGAATCTAAGAGACAAAACTTATGTCACTTTGAGGGAACGTATATGTCAACTTCATGTGAGAATCTCGTCAATGTATGTCCAAGGGTTTGGACGATAGAGACATTTTAATTTTTCGAGATTATTCGAAAGTCAATTTTTAAAAGGCAAATATCTCCCGATCTGTAGGCATCTGAGAGACGAACCTTATGCCACTTTGAGGGAACGTATATGCCAACTTGCAGTCAGAGGCAAGTCAATGTATGTCCAAGGGTTTGGAGGTAGACACATTTAAATTTTTAGAGATTATTTGAAAGTCAATTTTTAAAAGGCAAATATCTCCCGATCTGTAGGAATCTGAATGACAAAACTTATGTCACTTTGAGGGAACGTATATGTCAACTTCATGTGAGAATCTCGTCAATGTATGTCCAAGGGTTTGGACGATAGAGACATTTTAATTTTTCGAGATTATTCGAAAGTCAATTTTTAAAAGGCAAATATCTCCCGATCTGTAGGCATCTGAGAGACATCCCTTATGCCACTTTGAGGGAACGCATATGTCAACTTCATGTCAGAGTCTCGTCAATGTATGTCCAAGGGTTTGGAGGATAGAGACATTTTAATTTTTCGAGATTATTCTAAAGTCAATTTTTGAAAAGGCAAATATCTCCCGATCTGTATTAATCTGAGAGACAAAACTTATGTCACTTTGAGGGAACGTATATGTCAACTTCATGTCATAGTCACGTCAATGTATTTCGAAGGGTTTGGAGGATAGAGACATTTAATTTTTTAGAGATTATTCGAAAGTCAATTTTTAAAAGGCAAATATCTCCCAATCTGTTGGAATCTGAGAGACAAAACATATGTCACTTAGAGGGAACGTATATGTCAACTTCATGTCAGAATCTCGTCAATGTATGTCCAAGGGTTTGGACGATAGAGACATTTTAATTTTTCGAGATTATTCGAAAGTCAATTTTTAAAAGGCAAATATCTCCCGATTTGTAGGCATATGAGAGACAACCCTTATGTCACTTTGAGGGAACGCATATGTCAACTGCATGTCAGAGTCTCGTCAATGTATGTCCAAGGGTTTGGACGATAGAGACATTTAAATTTTTCGAGATTATTTGGAAGTGAATTATTTAAAGGCAAATATCTCCCGATCCGTAGGAATCTGAGAGACAAAACTAATGTCACTTTGAGGGATTACATATATCAACTTCCTGTCAGAGTCACGTCAATGTATGTCCAAGGGTTTGGAGGATAGAGACATTTAAATTTTTAGAGATTATTCGAAAGTCAATTTTTAGTAGGCAAATATCTACCGATCTGTAGGCATCTGAGAGACAAAACTTATGTCACTTTGATGGAACATATATGTCAACTTCATGTCAGAGTCTCGTCATTGTATGTTCAAGGGTTTGGAGGATAGAGACATTTTAATTTTTCGAGATTATTCGAAAGTCAATTTTTAAAGGCAAATGTCTCCCGATCTGTAGGCATCTTAGAGACAAAACTTATGTCACTTTGAGGGAACATATATGTCAACTTCATGTCAGAGTCTCGTCAATGTATGTCCAAGGGTTTGGACGACAGAGATATTTTAATTTTTCGAGATTATTCGAAAGTCAATTTTTAAAAGGCAAATATCTCCCGATCTGTAGGAATCTGAGAGACAAAACTTATGTCACTTTGAGGGAACGTATATGTCAACTTGCTGTCAGAGGCACGTCAATGTATGTCCAAAGGTTTGGAGGATAGAGACATTTAAATTTTTAGAGATTATTAGAAAGTCAATTTTTGAAAAGGCAAATATCTCCCGATCTGTAGGAATCTGAGAGACAAAACTTATGTCACTTTGAGGGAACGTATATGTCAACATCCTGTCAGAGTCACGTCAATGTATGTCCAAGGGTTTGGAGGATAGAGACATTTAAATTTTTAGAGATTATTCGAAAGTCAATTTTTAAAAGGCAAATATCTCCCGATCTGTAGGCATCTGAGAGACAAAACTTATGTCACTTTGAGGGAACGTATATGTCAACATCCTGTCAGAGTCACGTCAATGTATGTCCAAGGGTTTGGAGGATAGAGACATTTAAATTTTTAGAGATTATTCGAAAGTCAATTTTTAAAAGGCAAATATCTCCCGATCTGTAGGCATCTGAGAGACAAACCTTATGCCACTTTGAGGGAACGTATATGCCAACTTGCAGTCAGAGGCACGTCAATGTATGTCCAAGGGTTTGGAGGATAGACACATTTAAATTTTTAGAGATTATTTGAAAGTCAATTTTTAAAAGGCAAATATCTCCCGATCTGTAGGAATCTGAGAGACAAAACTTATGTCACTTTGAGGGAACGTATATGTCAACATCCTGTCAGAGTCACGTCAATGTATGTCCAAGGGTTTGGAGGATAGAGACATCTAAATTTTTAGAGATTATTCGAAAGTCAATTTTTAAAAGGCAAATATCTCCCGATCTGTAGGCATCTGAGAGACAAACCTTATGCCACTTTGAGGGAACGTATATGCCAACTTGCAGTCAGAGGCACGTCAATGTATGTCCAAGGGTTTGGAGGATAGACACATTTAAATTTTTAGAGATTATTTGAAAGTCAATTTTTAAAAGGCAAATATCTCCCGATCTGTAGGAATCTGAGAGACAAAACTTATGTCACTTTGAGGGAACGTATATATCAACTTCCTGTCAGAGTCACGTCAATGTATGTAGAAGGGTTTGGAGGATAGAGACATTTAAATTTTTAGAAATTATTCGAAAGTCAATTCTTGAAAAGGCAAATATCTCCCGATCTGTAGGAATCAGAGAGACAAAACTTATGTCACCTTGACGGAACGTATATGTCAACTAGATGTCAGAATCTCGTCAATGTATGTCCAAGGGTTTGGACGATAGAGATATTTTAATTTTTCGAGATTATTCGAAAGTCAATTTCTAAAAGGCAAATATCTCCCGATCTGTAGGCATCTGAGAGACAAACCTTATGTCACATGAGGGAACGCATATGTCAACTTCATGTCAGAGTCTCGTCAATGTATGTTAAAGGGTTTGGAGGATAGAGACATTTTAATTTTTCGAGATTATTCGAAAGTCAATTTTTAAAAGGCAAATATCTCCCGATCTGTAGGAATCTGAGAGACAAAACTTATGTCACTTTGAGGGAACGTATATGTCAACTTGCTGTCAGAGGCACGTCAATGTATGTCCAAGGGTTTGGAGGATAGAGACATTTAAATTTTTAGAGATTATTCGAAAGTCAATTTTTGAAAAGGCAAATATCTCCCGATCAATAGGAATCTAAGAGACAAAACTTATGTCACTTTGAGCGAACGTATATGTCAACTTCATGTGAGAATCTCGTCAATGTATGTCCAAGGGTTTGGACGATAGAGACATTTTAATTTTTCGAGATTATTCGAAAGTCAATTTTTAAAAGGCAAATATCTCCCGATCTGTAGGCATCTGAGAGACAACCCTTATGCCCCTTTGAGGGAACGCATATGTCAACATCATGTCAGAGTCTCGTCAATGTATGTCCAAGGGTTTGGAGGATAGAGACATTTTAATTTTTCGAGATTATTCGAAAGTCAATTTTTGAAAAGGCAAATATCTCCCGATCTGTATTAATCTGAGAGACAAAACTTATGTCACTTTGAGGGAACGTATATGTCAACTTCATGTCATAGTCACGTCAATGTATTTCGAAGGGTTTGGAGGATAGAGACATTTAAATTTTTAGAGATTATTCGAAAGTCAATTATTAAAAGGCAAATATCTCCCAATCTGTTGGAATCTGAGAGACAAAACTTATATCACTTTGAGGGAACGTATATGTCAACTTCCGGTCAGAGTCACGTCAATGTATGTCAAAGGGTTTGGAGGATAGAGACATTTAAATTTTTAGAGATTATTCGAAAGTCAATTTTTGAAAAGGCAATATCTCACGATCTGTAGGAATCAGAGAGACAAAACTTATGTCACCTTGAGGGAACGTATATGTCAACTAGATGTCAGAATCTCGTCAATGTATGTCCAAGAGTTTGGACGATAGAGATATTTTAATTTTTCGAGATTATTCGAAAGTCAATTCCTAAAAGGCAAATATCTCCCGATCTGTAGGCATCTGAGAGACAAACCTCATGTCACATTGAGGGAACGCATATGTCAACTTCATGTCAGAGTCTCGTCAATGTATGTTCAAGGGTTTGGAGGATAGAGAAATTTTAATTTTTCGAGATTATTCGAAAGTCAATTTTTAAAAGGCAAATATCTCCCGATCTGTATTAATCTGAGAGACAAAACTTATGTCACTTTGAGGGAACGTATATGTCAACTTGCTGTCAGAGGCACGTCAATGTATGTCCAAGGGTTTGGAGGATAGAGACATTTAAATCTTTAGAGATTATTAAAAAGTCAATTTTTGAAAAGGCAAATATCTCCCGATCAATAGGAATCTAAGAGACAAAACTTATGTCACTTTGAGGGAACGTATATGTCAACTTCATGTGAGAATCTCGTCAATGTATGTCCAAGGGTTTGGACGATAGAGACATTTTAATTTTTCGAGATTATTCGAAAGTCAATTTTTAAAAGGCAAATATCTCCCGATCTGTAGGCATCTGAGAGACAAACCTTATGCCACTTTGAGGGAACGTATATGCCAACTTGCAGTCAGAGGCAAGTCAATGTATGTCCAAGGGTTTGGAGGTAGACACATTTAAATTTTTAGAGATTATTTGAAAGTCAATTTTTAAAAGGCAAATATCTCCCGATCTGTAGGAATCTGAATGACAAAACTTATGTCACTTTGAGGGAACGTATATGTCAACTTCATGTGAGAATCTCGTCAATGTATGTCCAAGGGTTTGGACGATAGAGACATTTTAATTTTTCGAGATTATTCGAAAGTCAATTTTTAAAAGGCAAATATCTCCCGATCTGTAGGCATCTGAGAGACAACCCTTATGCCACTTTGAGGGAACGCATATGTCAACTTCATGTCAGAGTCTCGTCAATGTATGTCCAAGGGTTTGGAGGATAGAGACATTTTAATTTTTCGAGATTATTCTAAAGTCAATTTTTGAAAAGGCAAATATCTCCCGATCTGTATTAATCTGAGAGACAAAACTTATGTCACTTTGAGGGAACGTATATGTCAACTTCATGTCATAGTCACGTCAATGTATTTCGAAGGGTTTGGAGGATAGAGACATTTAATTTTTTAGAGATTATTCGAAAGTCAATTTTTAAAAGGCAAATATCTCCCAATCTGTTGGAATCTGAGAGACAAAACATATGTCACTTAGAGGGAACGTATATGTCAACTTCATGTCAGAATCTCGTCAATGTATGTCCAAGGGTTTGGACGATAGAGACATTTTAATTTTTCGAGATTATTCGAAAGTCAATTTTTAAAAGGCAAATATCTCCCGATTTGTAGGCATATGAGAGACAACCCTTATGTCACTTTGAGGGAACGCATATGTCAACTGCATGTCAGAGTCTCGTCAATGTATGTCCAAGGGTTTGGACGATAGAGACATTTTAATTTTTCGAGATTATTTGGAAGTGAATTATTTAAAGGCAAATATCTCCCGATCCGTAGGAATCTGAGAGACAAAACTAATGTCACTTTGAGGGATTACATATATCAACTTCCTGTCAGAGTCACGTCAATGTATGTCCAAGGGTTTGGAGGATAGAGACATTTAAATTTTTAGAGATTATTCGAAAGTCAATTTTTAGTAGGCAAATGTCTACCGATCTGTAGGCATCTGAGAGACAAAACTTATGTCACTTTGATGGAACATATATGTCAACTTCATGTCAGAGTCTCGTCATTGTATGTTCAAGGGTTTGGAGGATAGAGACATTTTAATTTTTCGAGATTATTCGAAAGTCAATTTTTAAAAGGCAAATGTCTCCCGATATGTAGGCATCTTAGAGACAAAACGTATGTCACTTTGAGGGAACATATATGTCAACTTCATGTCAGAGTCTCGTCAATGTATGTCCAAGGGTTTGGACGATAGAGAAATTTTAATTTTTAGAGATTATTCGAAAGTCAATTTTTAAAAGGCAAATATCTCCTGATCTGTAGGCATCTGAGAGACAACCCTTATGCCACTTTGAGGGAACGCATATGTAAACTTCATGTCAGAGTCTCGTCAATGTATGTCCAAGGGTTTGGAGGATAGAGACATTTTAATTTTTCGAGATTATTCGAAAGTCAATTTTTGAAAAGGCAAATATCTCCCGATCTGTATTAATCTGAGAGACAAAACTTATGTCACTTTGAGGGAACGTATATGTCAACTTCATGTCATAGTCACGTCAATGTATGTCAAAGGGTTTGGAGGATAGAGACATTTAAATATTTAGAGATTATTCGAAAGTCAATTTTTGAAAATGCAAATATCTCACGATCTGTAGGAATCAGAGAGACAAAACTTATGTCACCTTGAGGGAACGTATATGTCAACTAGCTGTCAGAATCTCGTCAATGTATGTCCAAGAGTTTGGACGATAGAGATATTTTAATTTTTCGAGATTATTCGAAAGTCAATTCCTAAAAGGCAAATATCTCCCGATCTGTAGGCATCTGAGAGACAAACCTTATGTCACATTGAGGGAACGCATATGTCAACTTCATGTCAGAGTCTCGTCAATGTATGTTCAAGGGTTTGGAGGATAGAGAAATTTTAATTTTTCGAGATTATTCGAAAGTCAATTTTTAAAAGGCAAATATCTCCCGATCTGTATTAATCTGAGAGACAAAACTTATGTCACTTTGAGGGAACGTATATGTCAACTTGCTGTCAGAGGCACGTCAATGTATGTCCAAGGGTTTGGAGGATAGAGACATTTAAATTTTTAGAGATTATTAAAAAGTCAATTTCTGAAAAGGCAAATATCTCCCGATCAATAGGAATCTAAGAGACAAAACTTATGTCACTTTGAGGGAACGTATATGTCAACTTCATGTGAGAATCTCGTCAATGTATGTCCAAGGGTTTGGACGATAGAGACATTTTAATTTTTCGAGATTATTCGAAAGTCAATTTTTAAAAGGCAAATATCTCCCGATCTGTAGGCATCTGAGAGACAAACCTTATGCCACTTTGAGGGAACGTATATGCCAACTTGCAGTCAGAGGCACGTCAATGTATGTCCAAGGGTTTGGAGGATAGACACATTTAAATTTTTAGAGATTATTTGAAAGTCAATTTTTAAAAGGCAAATATCTCCCGATCTGTAGGAATCTGAGAGACAAAACTTATGTCACTTTGAGGGAACGTATATATCAACTTCCTGTCAGGGTCACGTCAATGTATGTCCAAGGGTTTGGAGGATAGAGACATTTAAATTTTTAGAAATTATTCGAAAGTCAATTCTTGAAAAGGCAAATATCTCTCGATCTGTAGGCATCTGAGAGACAAACCTTATGTCACATGAGGGAACGCATATGTCAACTTCATGTCAGAGTCTCGTCAATGTATGTTAAAGGGTTTGGAGGATAGAGACATTTTAATTTTTCGAGATTATTCGAAAGTCAATTTTTAAAAGGCAAATATCTCCCGATCTGTAGGAATCTGAGAGACAAAACTTATGTCACTTTGAGGGAACGTATATGTCAACTTGCTGTCAGAGGCACGTCAATGTATGTCCAAGGGTTTGGAGGATAGAGACATTTAAATTTTTAGAGATTATTCGAAAGTCAATTTTTGAAAAGGCAAATATCTCCCGATCAATAGGAATCTAAGAGACAAAACTTATGTCACTTTGAGGGAACGTATATGTCAACTAAATGTGAGAATCCCGTCAATGTATGTCCAAGGGTTTGGACGATAGAGACATTTTAATTTTTCGAGATTATTCGAAAGTCAATTTTTAAAAGGCAAATATCTCCCGATCTGTATTAATCTGAGAGACAAAACTTATGTCACTTTGAGGGAACGTATATGTCAACTTCATGTCATAGTCACGTCAATGTATTTCGAAGGGTTTGGAGGATAGAGACATTTAATTTTTTAGAGATTATTCGAAAGTCAATTATTAAAAGGCAAATATCTCCCAATCTGTTGGAATCTGAGAGACAAAACTTATGTCACTTTGAGGGAACGTATATGTCAACTTCATGTGAGAATCTCGTCAATGTATGTCCAAGGGTTTGGACGATAGAGACATTTTAATTTTTCGAGATTATTCGAAAGTCAATTTTTAAAAGGCAAATATCTCCCGATCTGTATTAATCTGAGAGACAAAACTTATGTCACTTTGAGGGAACGTATATGTCAACTTCATGTCATAGTCACGTCAATGTATTTCGAAGGGTTTGGAGGATAGAGACATTTAATTTTTTAGAGATTATTCGAAAGTCAATTTTTAAAAGGCAAATATCTCCCAATCTGTTGGAATCTGAGAGACAAAACTTATGGCACTTAGAGGGAACGTATATGTCAACTTCATGTCAGAATATCGTTAATGTATGTCCAAGGCTTTGGACGATAGAGACATTTTAATTTTAAGAGATTATTCGAAAGTCAATTTTTAAAAGGCAAATATCTCCCGATCTGTAGGCATATGAGAGACAACCCTTATGTCACTTTGAGGGAACGCATATGTCAACTGCATGTCAGAGTCTCGTCAATGTATGTCCAAGGGTTTGGACGATAGAGACATTTTAATTTTTCGAGATTATTTGGAAGTGAATTATTTAAAGGCAAATATCTCCCGATCCGTAGGAATCTGAGAGACAAAACTAATGTCACCTTGAGGGATTATATATGTCAACTTCCTGTCAGAGTCACGTCAATGTATGTCCAAGGGTTTGGAGGATAGAGACATTTAAATTTTTAGAGATTATTCGAAAGTCAATTTTTGAAAAGGCAAATATCTCCCGATCTGTAGGAATCAGAGAGACAAAACTTGTGTCACTTTAAGGGAACGTATATGTCAACTAGATGTCAGAATCTCGTCAATGTATGTCCAAGGGTTTGGACGATAGAGATATTTTAATTTTTCGAGATTATTCGAAAGTCAATTTCTAAAAGGCAAATATCTCCCGATCTGTAGGCATCTGAGAGACAAACCTTATGTCACATTGAGGGAACGCATATGTCAACTTCATGTCAGAGTCTCGTCAATGTATGTTCAAGGGTTTGGAGGATAGAGACATTTTAAATTTTTCGAGATTATTCGAAAGTCAATTATTAAAAGGCAAATATCTCCCGATCTGTAAGAATCTGAGAGACAAAACTTATGTCACTTTGAGGGAACGTATATGTCAACTTGCTGTCAGAGGCACGTCAATGTATGTCCAAGGGTTTGGAGGATAGAGACATTTAAATTTTTAGAGATTATTCGAAAGTCAATTTTTGAAAAGGCAAATATCTCCCGATCTGTAGGCATCTGAGAGACAACCCTTATGCCCCTTTGAGGGAACGCATATGTCAACATCATGTCAGAGTCTCGTCAATGTATGTCCAAGGGTTTGGAGGATAGAGACATTTTAATTTTTCGAGATTATTCGAAAGTCAATTTTTGAAAAGGCAAATATCTCCCGATCTGTATTAATCTGAGAGACAAAACTTATGTCACTTTGAGGGAACGTATATGTCAACTTCATGTCATAGTCACGTCAATGTATTTCGAAGGGTTTGGAGGATAGAGACATTTAAATTTTTAGAGATTATTCGAAAGTCAATTATTAAAAGGCAAATATCTCCCAATCTGTTGGAATCTGAGAGACAAAACTTATATCACTTTGAGGGAACGTATATGTCAACTTCCGGTCAGAGTCACGTCAATGTATGTCAAAGGGTTTGGAGGATAGAGACATTTAAATTTTTAGAGATTATTCGAAAGTCAATTTTTGAAAAGGCAAATATCTCACGATCTGTAGAATCAGAGAGACAAAACGTATGTCACCTTGAGGGAACGTATATGTCAACTAGATGTCAGAATCTCGTCAATGTATGTCCAAGAGTTTGGACGATAGAGATATTTTAATTTTTCGAGATTATTCGAAAGTCAATTCCTAAAAGGCAAATATCTCCCGATCTGTAGGCATCTGAGAGACAAACCTTATGTCACATTGAGGGAACGCATATGTCAACTTCATGTCAGAGTCTCGTCAATGTATGTTCAAGGGTTTGGAGGATAGAGAAATTTTAATTTTTCGAGATTATTCGAAAGTCAATTTTTAAAAGGCAAATATCTCCCGATCTGTATTAATCTGAGAGACAAAACTTATGTCACTTTGAGGGAACGTATATGTCAACTTGCTGTCAGAGGCACGTCAATGTATGTCCAAGGGTTTGGAGGATAGAGACATTTAAATCTTTAGAGATTATTAAAAAGTCAATTTTTGAAAAGGCAAATATCTCCCGATCAATAGGAATCTAAGAGACAAAACTTATGTCACTTTGAGGGAACGTATATGTCAACTTCATGTGAGAATCTCGTCAATGTATGTCCAAGGGTTTGGACGATAGAGACATTTTAATTTTTCGAGATTATTCGAAAGTCAATTTTTAAAAGGCAAATATCTCCCGATCTGTAGGCATCTGAGAGACAAACCTTATGCCACTTTGAGGGAACGTATATGCCAACTTGCAGTCAGAGGCAAGTCAATGTATGTCCAAGGGTTTGGAGGTAGACACATTTAAATTTTTAGAGATTATTTGAAAGTCAAGTTTTAAAAGGCAAATATCTCCCGATCTGTAGGAATCTGAGAGACAAAACTTATGTCACTTTGAGGGAACGTATATGTCAACTTCATGTGAGAATCTCGTCAATGTATGTCCAAGGGTTTGGACGATAGAGACATTTTAATTTTTCGAGATTATTCGAAAGTCAATTTTTAAAAGGCAAATATCTCCCGATCTGTAGGCATCTGAGAGACAACCCTTATGCCACTTTGAGGGAACGTATATGTCAACTTGCAGTCAGAGGCACGTCAATGTTTGTCCAAGGGTTTGGAGGATAGAGACATTTAAATTTTTAGAGATTATTTGAAAGTCAATTTTTAAAAGGCAAATATCTCCCGATCTGTAGGAATCTGAGAGACAAAACTTATGTCACTTTGAGGGAACGTATATATCAACTTCCTGTCAGAGTCACGTCATTGTATGTCCAAGGGTTTGGAGGATAGAGACATTTAAATTTTTAGAGATTATTCGAAAGTCAATTTTTGAAAAGGCAAATATCTCCCGATCTGTAGGAATCAGAGAGACAAAACTGATGTCACCTTGAGGGAACGTATATGTCAACTAGATGTCATAATCTCGTCAATGTATGTCCAAGGGTTTGGACGATAGAGATATTTTAATTTTTCGAGATTATTCGAAAGTCAATTTCTAAAAGGCAAATATCTCCCGATCTGTAGGCATCTGAGAGACAAACCTTATGTCACATGAGGGAACGCATATGTCAACTTCATATCAGAGTCTCGTCAATGTATGTTAAAGGGTTTGGAGTATAGAGACATTTTAATTTTTCGAGATTATTCGAAAGTCAATTATTAAAAGGCAAATATCTCCCGATCTGTATTAATCTGAGAGACAAAACTTATGTCACTTTGAGGGAACGTATATGTCAACTTCATGTCATAGTCACGTCAATGTATTTCGAAGGGTTTGGAGGATAGAGTCATTTAAATTTTTAGAGATTAATCGAAAGTCAATTTTTAAAAGGCAAATATCTCCCAATCTGTTGGAATCTGAGAGACAAAACTTATGTCACTTTGAGGGAACGTATATGTCAACTTCCGGACAGAGTCACGTCAATGTATGTCCAAGGGTTTGGAGGATAGAGACATTTAAATTTTTATAGATTATTCGAAAGACAATTATTAAAAGGCAAATATCTCCCGATCTGTAGGAATCTGAGAGACAAAACTTATGTCACTTAGAGGGAACGTATATGTCAACTTCATTTCAGAATCTCGTCAATGTATGTCCAAGGGTTTGGACGATAGAGAGATTTTAATTTTTCGAGATTATTCGAAAGTCAATTTTTAAAAGGCAAATATCTCCCGATCTGTAGGCATATGAGAGACAACCCTTATGTCACTTTGAGGGAACGCATATGTCAACTGCATGTCAGAGTCTCGTCAATGTATGTCCAAGGGTTTGGACGATAGAGACATTTTAATTTTTCGAGATTATTTGGAAGTGAATTATTTAAAGGCAAATATCTCCCGATCCGTAGGAATCTGACAGACAAAACTAATGTCACTTTGAGGGAATATATATGTCAACTTCCTGTCAGAGTCACGTCAATGTATGTCCAAGGGTTTGGAGGATAGAGACATTTAAATTTTTAGAGATTATTCGAAAGTCAATTTTTAGAAGGCAAATATCTAACGATCTGTATTCATCTGAGAGACAAAACTTATGTCACTTTGAGGGAACATATATGTCAACTTCATGCCAGAGTCTCGTCAATGTATGTTCAAGGGTTTGGAGGATAGAGAGATTTTAATTTTTCGAGATTATTCGAAAGTCAATTTTTAAAAGGCAAATATCTCCCGATCTGTAGGCATATGAGAGACAACCCTTATGTCACTTTGAGGGAACGCATATGTCAACTGCATGTCAGAGTCTCGTCATTGTATGTCCAAGGGTTTGGACGATAGAGACATTTTAATTTTTCGAGATTATTTGGAAGTGAATTATTTAGAGGCAAATATCTCCCGATCCGTAGGAATCTGAGAGACAATACTAATGTCACTTTGAGGGAATATATATGTCAACTTCCTGTCAGAGTCACGTCAATGTATGTCCAAGGGTTTGGAGGATAGAGACATTTAAATTTTTAGAGATTATTCGAAAGTCAATTTTTAGAAGGCAAATATCTAACGATCTGTAGGCATCTGAGAGACAAAATTTATGTCACTTTGAGGGAACATATATGTCAACTTCATGTCAGAGTCTCGTCAATGAATGTTCAAGGGTTTGGAGGATAGAGACATTTTAATTTTTCGAGATTATTCGAAAGTCAATTTTTGAAAAGGCAAATATCTCCCGATCTGTATTAATCTGATAGACAAAACTTATGTCACTTTGAGGGAACGTATATGTCAACTTCATGTCATAGTCACGTCAATGTATTTCGAAGGGTTTGGAGGATAGAGACATTTAAATTTTTAGAGATTTTTCGAAAGTCAATTTTTAAAAGGCAAATATCTCCCAATCTGTTGGAGTCTGAGAGACAAAACTTATGTCACTTTGAGGGAACGTATATGTCAACGTCATGTCAGAGTCTCGTCAATGTATGTTCAAGGGTTTGGAGGATAGAGACATTTTAATTTTTCGAGATTATTCGAAAGTCAATTTTTAAAAGTCAAATATCTCCCGATCTGTAGGCATCTGAGAGACAAAACTTATGTCACTTTGAGGGAACATATATGTCAACTTCATGTCAGAGTCTCGTCAATGTATGTCCAAGGGTTTGGACGATAGAGATATTTTAATTTTTCGAGATTATTCGAAAGTCAATTTCTAAAAGGCAAATATCTCCCGATCTGTAGGCATCTGAGAGACAAACCTTATGTCACATTGAGGGAACGCATATGTCAACTTCATGTCAGAGTCTCGTCAATGTATGTTCAAGGGTTTGGAGGATAGAGACATTTTAATTTTTCGAGATTATTCGAAAGTCATTTTTAAAAGGTAAATATCTCCCGATCTGTAGGAATCTGAGAGACAAAACTTATGTCACTTTGAGGGAACGTATATGTCAACTTTCTGTCAGAGGCACGTCAATGTATGTCCAAGGGTTTGGAGGATAGAGACATTTACATTTTTAGAGATTATTCGAAAGTCAATTTTTGAAAAGGCAAATATCTCCCGATCAATAGGAATCTAAGAGACAAAACTTATGTCACTTTGAGGGAACGTATATGTCAACTTCATGTGAGAATCTCGTCAATGTATGTCCAAGGGTTTGGACGATAGAGATATTTTAATTTTTCGAGATTATTCGAAAGTTAATTTTTAAAAGGCAAATATCTCCCGATCTGTAGGCATCTGAGAGACAAACCTTATGCCACTTTGAGGGAACGTATATGTCAACTTGCAGTCAGAGGCACGTCAATGTATGTCCAAGGGTTTGGAGGATAGAGACATTTAAATTTTTAGAGATTATTTGAAAGTCAATTTTTGAAAAGGCAAATATCTCCCGATCTGTAGGAATCTGAGAGACAAAACATATGTCACTTTGAGGGAACGTATATATCAACTTCCTGTCAGAGTCACGTCAATGTATGTCCAAGGGTTTGGAGGATAGAGACATTTAAATTTTTAGAGATTATTCGAAAGTCAATTTTTGAAAAGGCAAATATCTCCCGATCTGTAGGAATCAGAGAGACAAAACTTATGTCACCTTGAGGGAACGTATATGTCAACTAGATGTCAGAATCTCGTCAATGTATGTCCAAGGGTTTGGACGATAGAGATATTTTAATTTTTCCAGATTATTCGAAAGTCAATATCTAAAAGGCAAATATCTCCCGATCTGTAGGCATCTGAGAGACAAACCTTATGTCACATGAGGGAACGCATATGTCAACTTCATGTCAGAGTCTCGTCAATGTATGTTAAAGGGTTTGGAGGAAAGAGACATTTTAATTTTACGAGATTATTCGAAAGTCAATATCTAAAAGGCAAATATCTCCCAATCTGTAGGAATCTGAGAGACAAAACTTATGTCACATGAGGGAACGCATATGTCAACTTCATGTCAGAGTCTCGTCAATGTATGTTAAAGGGTTTGGAGGATAGAGACATTTAAATTTTTAGAGATTATTCGAAAGTCAATTTTTGAAAAGGCAAATATCTCCCGATCAATAGGAATCTAAGAGATAAACTTATGTCACTTTTAGGGAACGTATATGTCAACTTCATGTGAGAATCTCGTCAATGTATGTCCAAGGGTTTGGACGATAGAGACATTTTAATTTTTCGAGATCATTCGAAAGTCAATTTTTAAAAGGCAAATATCTCCCGATCTGTAGGCATCTGAGAGACAACCCTTATGCCACTTTGAGGGAACGCATATGTCAACTTCATGTCAGAGTCTCGTCAATGTATGTCCAAGGGTTTGGAGGATAGAGACATTTTAATTTTTCGAGATTATTCGAAAGTCAATTTTTGAAAAGGCAAATATCTCCCGATCTGTATGAATCTGTGAGACAAAACTTATGTCACTTTGAGGGAACGTATATGTCAACTTCATGTCATAGTCACGTCAATGTATTTCGAAGGGTTTGGAGGATAGAGACATTTAAATTTTTAGAGATTATTCGAAAGTCAATTTTTAAAGGCAAATATCTCCCGATCTGTAGGAATCTGAGAGACAAAACGTATGTCACTTTGAGGGAACGTATATGTCAACTTGCTGTCAGAGGCACGTCAATATATGTCCAAGGGTTTGGAGGATAGAGACATTTAAATTTTTAGAGATTATTTGAAAGTCAATTTTTAAAAGGCAAATATCTCCCGATCTGTAGGAATCTGAGAGACAAAACTTATGTCACTTTGAGGGAACGTATATATCAACTTCCTGTCAGAGTCACGTCATTGTATGTCCAAGGGTTTGGAGGATAGAGAAATTTAAATTTTTAGAGATTAATCGAAAGTCAATTTTTAAAAGGCAAATATCTCCCAATCTGTTCTAATCTGAGAGACAAAACTTATGTCACTTTGAGGGAACGTATATGTCAACTTCCGGTCAGAGTCACGTCAATGTATGTCCAAGGGTTTGGAGGATAGAGACATTTAAATTTTTATAGATTATTCAAAAGACAATTTTTAAAAGGCAAATATCTCCCGATCTGTAGGAATCTGAGAGACAAAACTTATGTCACTTAGAGGGAACGTATATGTTAACTTCATTTCAGAATCTCGTCAATGTATGTCCAAGGGTTTGGACGATAGAGAGATTTTAATTTTTCGAGATTATTCGAAAGTCAATTTTTAAAAGGCAAATATCTCCCGATCTGTAGGCATATGAGAGACAACCCTTATGTCACTTTGAGGGAACGCATATGTCAACTTCATGTCAGAGTCTCGTCAATGTATGTCCAAGGGTTTGGACGATAGAGACATTTCAATTTTTCGAGATTATTTGGAAGTGAATTATTTAAAGGCAAATATCTCCCGATCCGTAGGAATCTGAGAGACAAAACTAATGTCACTTTGAGGGAATATATATGTCAACTTCCTGTCAGAGTCACGTCAATGTATGTCCAAGGGTTTGGAGGATAGAGACATTTAAATTTTTAGAGATTATTCGAAAGTCAATTTTTAGAAGGCAAATATCTAACGATCTGTAGGCATCTGAAAGACAAAACTTATGTCACTTTGAGGGAACATATATGTCAACTTCATGTCAGAGTCTTGTCAATGTATGTTCAAGGGTTTGGAGGATAGAGACATTTTAATTTTTCGAGATTATTCGAAAGTCAATTACTAAAAGGCAAATATCTCCCGATCTGTAGGCATCTGAGAGACAAACCTTATGTCACATTGAGGGAACGCATATGTCAACTTCATGTCAGAGTCTCGTCAATGTATGTTCAAGGGTTTGGAGGATAGAGACATTTTAATTTTTCGAGATTATTCGAAAGTCAATTTTTAAAGGCAAATATCTCTCGATCTGTAGGAATCTGAGAGACAAAACTTATGTCACTTTGAGGGAACGTATATGTCAACTTGCTGTCAGAGGTACGTTAATATATGTCCAAGGGTTTGGAGGATAGAGACATTTAAATTTTTAGAGATTATTCGAAAGTCAATTTTTGAAAAGGCAAATATCTCCCGATCGATAGGAATCTAAGAGACAAAACTTATGTCACTTTGAGGGAACGTATATGTCAACTTCATGTGAGAATCTCGTCAATGTATGTCCAAGGGTTTGGAGGATAGAGACATTTAAATTTTTAGAGATTATTTGAAAGTCAATTTTTAAAAGGCAAATATCTCCCGATCTGTAGGAATCTGAGAGACAAAACATATGTCACTTTGAGGGAACGTATATATCAACTTCCTGTCAGAGTCACGTCAATGTATGTCCAAGGGTTTGGAGGATAGAGACATTTAAATTTTTAGAGATTATTCGAAAGTCAATTTTTGAAAAGGCAAATATCTCCCGATCTGTAGGAATCAGAGAGACAAAACTTATGTCACCTTGAGGGAACGCATATGTCAACTAGATGTCAGCATCTCGTCAATGTATGTCCAAGGGTTTGGACGATAGATATATTTTAATTTTTCGAGATTATTCGAAAGTCAATTTCTAAAAGGCAAATATATCCCGATCTGTAGGCATCTGAGAGACAAACCTTATGTCACATGTGGGAACGCATATGTCAACTTCATGTCAGAGTCTCGTCAATGTATGTTAAAGGGTTTGGAGGATAGAGACATTTAAATTTTTCGAGATTATTCGAAAGTCAATTTTTAAAAGGCAAATATCTCCCAATCTGTTGGAATCTGAGAGACAGAACTTATGTCACTTTGAGGGAATGTATATGTCAACTTCCGATCAGAGCCACGTCAATGTATGTCCAAGGGTTTGGAGGATAGAGACATTTAAATTTTTATAGATTATTCGAAAGTCAATTTTTAAAAGGCAAATATCTCCCGATCTGTAGGAATCTGAGAGACAAAACTTATGTCACTTAGAGGGAACGTATATGTCAACTTCATGTCAGAATCTCGTCAATGTATGTCCAAGGGTTTGGACGACAGAGACATTTTAATTTCTCGAGATTATTCGAAAGTCAATTTTTAAAAGGCAAATATCTCCCGATCTGTAGGCATATGAGAGACAACCCTTATGTCACATTCAGGGAACGCATATGTCAACTTCATGTCAGAGTCTCGTCAATGTATGTCCAAGGGTTTGGAGGATAGAGACATTTAAATTTTTGGAGATTATTCGAAAGTCAATTTTTGAAAAGGCAAATATCTCCCGATCGATAGGAATCTAAGAGACAAAACTTATGTCACATTGAGGGAACGTATATGTCAACTTCATGTGAGAATCTCGAAAATGTATGTCCAAGGGTTTGGACGACAGAGACATTTTAATTTCTCGAGATTATTCGAAAGTCAATTTTTAAAAGGCAAATATCTCCCGATCTGTAGGCATATGAGAGACAACCCTTATGTCACATTCAGGGAACGCATATGTCAACTTCATGTCAGAGTCTCGTCAATGTATGTTCAAGGGTTTGGAGGATAGAGACATTTTAATTTTTCGAGATTATTCGAAAGTCAATTATTAAAAGGCAAATATCTCCCGATCTGTAGGAATCTGAGAGACAAAACTTATGTCACTTTGAGGGAACGTATATGTCAACTTGCTGTCAGAGGCACGTCAATGTATGTCCAAGGGTTTGGAGGATAGAGACATTTAAATTTTTAGAGATTATTCGAAAGTCAATTTTTGAAAAGGCAAATATCTCCCGATCGATAGGAATCTAAGAGACAAAACTTATGTCACATTGAGGGAACGTATATGTCAACTCCATGTGAGAATCTCGAAAATGTATGTCCAAGGGTTTGGACGATAGAGACATTTTAATTTTTCGAGATTATTCGAAAGTCAATTTTTAAAATTCAAATATCTCCCGATCTGTAGGCATCTGAGAGACAAACCTTATGCCACTTTGAGGGAACGTATATGTCAACTTGCAGTCAGAGGCACGTCAATGTTTGTCCAAGGGTTTGGAGGATAGAGACATTTAAATTTTTAGAGATTATTTGAAAGTCAATTTTTAAAAGGCAAATATCTCCCGATCTGTAGGAATCTGAGATACAAAACTTATGTCACTTTGAGGGAACGTATATATCAACTTCCTGTCAGAGTCACGTCATTGTATGTCCAAGGGTTTGGAGGATAGAGACATTTAAATTTTTAGAGATTATTCGAAAGTCAATTTTTGAAAAGGCAAATATCTCCCGATCTGTAGGAATCAGAGAGACAAAACTGATGTCACCTTGAGGGAACGTATATGTCAACTAGATGTCATATTCTCGTCAATGTATGTCCAAGGGTTTGGACGATAGAGATATTTTAATTTTTCGAGATTATTCGAAAGTCAATTTCTAAAAGGCAAATATCTCCCGATCTGTAGGCATCTGAGAGACAAACCTTATGTCACATGAGGGAACGCATATGTCAACTTCATATCAGAGTCTCGTCAATGTATGTTAAAGGGTTTGGAGTATAGAGACATTTTAATTTTTCGAGATTATTCGAAAGTCAATTATTAAAAGGCAAATATCTCCCGATCTGTATTAATCTGAGAGACAAAACTTATGTCACTTTGAGGGAACGTATATGTCAACTTCATGTCATAGTCACGTCAATGTATTTCGAAGGGTTTGGAGGATAGAGACATTTAAATTTTTAGAGATTAATCGAAAGTCAATTTTTAAAAGGCAAATATCTCCCAATCTGTTGGAATCTGAGAGACAAAACTTATGTCACTTTGAGGGAACGTATATGTCAACTTCCGGACAGAGTCACGTCAATGTATGTCCAAGGGTTTGGAGGATAGAGACATTTAATTTTTTATAGATTATTCGAAAGACAATTATTAAAAGGCAAATATCTCCCGATCTGTAGGAATCTGAGAGACAAAACTTATGTCACTTAGAGGGAACGTATATGTCAACTTCATTTCAGAATCTCGTCAATGTATGTCCAAGGGTTTGGACGATAGAGAGATTTTAATTTTTCGAGATTATTCGAAAGTCAATTTTTAAAAGGCAAATATCTCCCGATCTGTAGGCATATGAGAGACAACCCTTATGTCACTTTGAGGGAACGCATATGTCAACTGCATGTCAGAGTCTCGTCAATGTATGTCCAAGGGTTTGGACGATAGAGACATTTTAATTTTTCGAGATTATTTGGAAGTGAATTATTTAAAGGCAAATATCTCCCGATCCGTAGGAATCTGACAGACAAAACTAATGTCACTTTGAGGGAATATATATGTCAACTTCCTGTCAGAGTCACGTCAATGTATGTCCAAGGGTTTGGAGGATAGAGACATTTAAATTTTTAGAGATTATTCGAAAGTCAATTTTTAGAAGGCAAATATCTAACGATCTGTATTCATCTGAGAGACAAAACTTATGTCACTTTGAGGGAACATATATGTCAACTTCATGCCAGAGTCTCGTCAATGTATGTTCAAGGGTTTGGAGGATAGAGACATTTTAATTTTTCGAGATTATTCGAAAGTCAATTTTTAAAAGGCAAATATCTCCCGATCTGTAGGCATATGAGAGACAACCCTTATGTCACTTTGAGGGAACGCATATGTCAACTGCATGTCAGAGTCTCGTCATTGTATGTCCAAGGGTTTGGACGATAGAGACATTTTAATTTTTCGAGATTATTTGGAAGTGAATTATTTAGAGGCAAATATCTCCCGATCCGTAGGAATCTGAGAGACAAAACTAATGTCACTTTGAGGGAATATATATGTCAACTTCCTGTCAGAGTCACGTCAATGCATGTCCAAGGGTTTGGAGGATAGAGACATTTAAATTTTTAGAGATTATTCGAAAGTCAATTTTTAGAAGGCAAATATCTAACGATCTGTAGGCATCTGAGAGACAAAATTTATGTCACTTTGAGGGAACATATATGTCAACTTCATGTCAGAGTCTCGTCAATGAATGTTCAAGGGTTTGGAGGATAGAGACATTTTAATTTTTCGAGATTATTCGAAAGTCAATTTTTGAAAAGGCAAATATCTCCCGATCTGTATTAATCTGATAGACAAAACTTATGTCACTTTGAGGGAACGTATATGTCAACTTCATGTCATAGTCACGTCAATGTATTTCGAAGGGTTTGGAGGATAGAGACATTTAAATTTTTAGAGATTTTTCGAAAGTCAATTTTTAAAAGGCAAATATCTCCCAATCTGTTGGAGTCTGAGAGACAAAACTTATGTCACTTTGAGGGAACGTATATGTCAACGTCATGTCAGAGTCTCGTCAATGTATGTTCAAGGGTTTGGAGGATAGAGACATTTTAATTTTTCGAGATTATTCGAAAGTCAATTTTTAAAAGGCAAATATCTCCCGATCTGTAGGCATCTGAGAGACAAAACTTATGTCACTTTGAGGGAACATATATGTCAACTTCATGTCAGAGTCTCGTCAATGTATGTCCAAGGGTTTGGACGATAGAGATATTTTAATTTTTCGAGATTATTCGAAAGTCAATTTCTAAAAGGCAAATATCTCCCGATCTGTAGGCATCTGAGAGACAAACCTTATGTCACATTGAGGGAACGCATATGTCAACTTCATGTCAGAGTCTCGTCAATGTATGTTCAAGGGTTTGGAGGATAGAGACATTTTAATTTTTCGAGATTATTCGAAAGTCATTTTTAAAAGGTAAATATCTCCCGATCTGTAGGAATCTGAGAGACAAAACTTATGTCACTTTGAGGGAACGTATATGTCAACTTTCTGTCAGAGGCACGTCAATGTATGTCCAAGGGTTTGGAGGATAGAGACATTTACATTTTTAGAGATTATTCGAAAGTCAATTTTTGAAAAGGCAAATATCTCCCGATCAATAGGAATCTAAGAGACAAAACTTATGTCACTTTGAGGGAACGTATATGTCAACTTCATGTGAGAATCTCGTCAATGTATGTCCAAGGGTTTGGACGATAGAGATATTTTAATTTTTCGAGATTATTCGAAAGTTAATTTTTAAAAGGCAAATATCTCCCGATCTGTAGGCATCTGAGAGACAAACCTTATGCCACTTTGAGGGAACGTATATGTCAACTTGCAGTCAGAGGCACGTCAATGTATGTCCAAGGGTTTGGAGGATAGAGACATTTAAATTTTTAGAGATTATTTGAAAGTCAATTTTTGAAAAGGCAAATATCTCCCGATCTGTAGGAATCTGAGAGACAAAACATATGTCACTTTGAGGGAACGTATATATCAACTTCCTATCAGAGTCACGTCAATGTATGTCCAAGGGTTTGGAGGATAGAGACATTTAAATTTTTAGAGATTATTCGAAAGTCAATTTTTGAAAAGGCAAATATCTCCCGATCTGTAGGAATCAGAGAGACAAAACTTATGTCACCTTGAGGGAACGTATATGTCAACTAGATGTCAGAATCTCGTCAATGTATGTCCAAGGGTTTGGACGATAGAGATATTTTAATTTTTCGAGATTATTCGAAAGTCAATATCTAAAAGGCAAATATCTCCCGATCTGTAGGCATCTGAGAGACAAACCTTATGTCACATGAGGGAACGCATATGTCAACTTCATGTCAGAGTCTCGTCAATGTATGTTAAAGGGTTTGGAGGAAAGAGATATTTTAATTTTACGAGATTATTCGAAAGTCAATATCTAAAAGGCAAATATCTCCCAATCTGTAGGAATCTGAGAGACAAAACTTATGTCACATGAGGGAACGCATATGTCAACTTCATGTCAGAGTCTCGTCAATGTATGTTAAAGGGTTTGGAGGATAGAGACATTTAAATTTTTAGAGATTATTCGAAAGTCAATTTTTGAAAAGGCAAATATCTCCCGATCAATAGGAATCTAAGAGATAAACTTATGTCACTTTTAGGGAACGTATATGTCAACTTCATGTGAGAATCTCGTCAATGTATGTCCAAGGGTTTGGACGATAGAGACATTTTAATTTTTCGAGATCATTCGAAAGTCAATTTTTAAAAGGCAAATATCTCCCGATCTGTAGGCATCTGAGAGACAACCCTTATGCCACTTTGAGGGAACGCATATGTCAACTTCATGTCAGAGTCTCGTCAATGTATGTCCAAGGGTTTGGAGGATAGAGACATTTTAATTTTTCGAGATTATTCGAAAGTCAATTTTTGAAAAGGCAAATATCTCCCGATCTGTATGAATCTGTGAGACAAAACTTATGTCACTTTGAGGGAACGTATATGTCAACTTCATGTCATAGTCACGTCAATGTATTTCGAAGGGTTTGGAGGATAGAGACATTTAAATTTTTAGAGATTATTCGAAAGTCAATTTTTAAAGGCAAATATCTCCCAATCTGTTGGAATCTGAGAGACAGAACTTATGTCACTTTGAGGGAACGTATATGTCAACTTCCGGTCAGAGTCACGTCAATGTATGTCCAAGGGTTTGGAGGATAGAGACATTTAAATTTTTATAGATTATTCGAAAGTCAATTTTTAAAAGGCAAATATCTCCCGATCTGTAGGAATCTGAGAGACGAAACTTATGTCACTTAGAGGGAACGTATATGTCAACTTCATGTCAGAATCTCGTCAATGTATGTACAAGGGTTTGGACAATAGAGACATTTTAATTTTTCCAGATTATTTGGAAGTGAATTATTTAAAGGCAAATATCTCCCGATCCGTAGGAATCTGAGAGACAAAACTAATGTCTCTTTGAGGGAATATATATGTCAACTTCCTTTCAGAGTCACGTCAATGTATGTCCAAGGGTTTGCAGGATAGAGACATTTAAATTTTTAGAGATTATTCGAAAGTCAATTCTTAGAAGGCAAATATCTACCGATCTGTAAGCATCTGAGAGACAAAACTTATGCCACTTTGAGGGAACATATATGGCAACTTCATGTCAGAGTCTCGTCAATGTATGTTAAAGGGTTTGGAGGATAGAGACATTTTAATTTTTCGAGATTATTCGAAAGTCAATTTTTAAAAGGCAAATATCTCCCGATCTGTATTCATCTGAGAGACAAAACTTATGTCACTTTGAGGGAACATATATGTCAACTTCATGTCAGAGTTTCGTCAATGTATGTTCAAGGGTTTTTAGGATAGAGACATTTCAATTTTTCGAGATTATTCGAAAGTCAGTTACTAAAAGGCAAATATCTCCCGATCTGTAGGCATCTGAGAGACAAACCTTATGTCACATTGAGGGAACGTATATGTCAACTTGCTGTCAGAGGCACGTCAATGTATGTCCAAGGGTTTGGAGGATAGAGACATTTAAATTTTTAGAGATTATTCGAAAGTCAATTTTTGAAAAGGCATATATCTCCCGATCAATAGGAATCTAAGAGACAAAACTTATGTCACTTTTAGGGAACGTATATGTCAACTTCATGTGAGAATCTCGTCAATGTATGTCCAAGGGTTTGGACGATAGAGACATTTTAATTTTTCGTGATTATTCAAAAGTCAATTTTTAAAAGGCAAATATCTCCCGATCTGTAGGAATCTGAGAGACAAAACTTATGTCACTTTGAGGGAACGTATATGTCAACTTCCTGTCATAGTCACGTCTATGTATTTCGAAGGGTTTGGAGGATAGAGACATTTAAATTTTTAGAGATTATTCGAAAGTCAATTTTTAAAAGGCAAATATCTCCCAATCTGTTGGAATCTGAGAGACAAAACTTATGTCACTTTGAGGGAACGTATATGTCAACTTCCGGTCAGAGTCACGTCAATGTATGTAAAAGGGTTTGGAGGATAGAGACATTTAAATTTTTATAGATTATTCCAAAGCAATTTTTAAAAGGCAAATATCTAACGATCTGTAGGAATCTGAAAGACAAAACTTATGTCACTTAGAGGGAACGTATATGTCAACTTCATGTCAGAATCTCGTCAATGTATGTCTAAGGGTTTGGACGATAGAGACATTTTAATTTTTCGAGATTATTCGAAAGTCAATTTTTTAAAGGCAAATATCTCCCGATCTGTAGGCATATGAGAGACAACCCTTATGTCACTTTGAGGGAACGCATATGTCAACTGCATGTCAGAGTCTCGTCAATGTATGTCCAAGGGTTTGGACGATAGAGACATTTTAATTTTTCGAGATTATTTGGAAGTGAATTATTTAAAGGCAAATATCTCCCGATCCGTAGGAATCTGAAAGACAAAACTAATGTCACTTTGAGGGAATATATATGTCAACTTCCTGTCAGAGTCACGTCAATGTATGTACAAGGGTTTGCAGGATAGAGACATTTAAATTTTTAGAGATTATTCGAAAGTCAATTTTTAGAAGGCAAATATCTACCGATCTGTAGGCATCTGAGAGACAAAACTTATGCCACTTTGAGGGAACATACATGTCAACTTCATGTCAGAGTCTAGTCAATGTATGTTCAAGGGTTTAGAGACATTTTAATTTTTCGAGATTATTCGAAAGTCAATTATTAAAAGGCAAATATCTCCCGATCTGTAGGCATCTGAGAGACAAAACTTATGTCAATTTGAGGGAACATATATGTCAACTTCATGTCAGAGTCTCGTCAATGTATGTCCTAGGGTTTGGACGATAGAGATATTTTAATTTTTCGAGATTATTCGAAAGTCAATTTCTAAAAGGCAAATATCTCCCGATCTGTAGGCATCTGAGAGACAAACCTTATGTCACATTGAGGGAACGCATATGTCAACTTCATGCCAGAGTCTCGTCAATGTATGTTCAAGGGTTTGAAGGATAGAGACATTTTAATTTTTCGAGATTATTCGAAAGTCAATTCTTAAAAGGCAAATATCTCCCGATCTGTAGGAATCTGAGAGACAAAACTTATGTCACTTTGAGGGAACGTATATGTCAACTTGCTGTCAGAGGCACGTCAATGTATGTCCAAGGGTTTGGAGGATAGAGACATTTAAATTTTTAGAGATTATTCAAAAGTCAATTTTTGAAAAGGCAAATATCTCCCGATCAATAGGAATCTAAGAGACAAAACTTATGTCACTTTGAGGGAACGTATATGTCAACTTCATGTGAGAATCTCGTCATGTATGTCCAAGGGTTTGGACGATAGAGACATTTAAATGTTTCGAGATTATTCGAAAGTCAATTTTTATAAGGCAAATATCTCCCGATCTGTAGGCATCTGAGAGACAACCCTTATGCCACTTTGAGGGAACGCATATGTCAACTTCATGTCAGAGTCTCGTCAATGTATGTCCAAGGGTTTGGAGGATAGAGACATTTTAATTTTTCGAGATTATTCGAAAGTCAATTTTTGAAAATGCAAATATCTCCCGATCTGTATTAATCTGAGAGACAAAACATATGTTACTTTGAGGGAACGTATATGTCAACTTCATGTCATAGTCACGTCAATGTATGTCAAAGGGTCTGGAGGATAGAGACATTTAAATTTTTAGAGATTATTCGAAACTCAATTTTTAAAAGGCAAATATCTCCCGATCTGTAGGAATCTGAGAGACAAAACTTATGTCACTTTGAGGGAACGTATATGTCAACTTCCTGTCAGAGGCACGTCAATGTGTGTCCAAGGGTTTGGAGGATAGAGACATTTGAATTTTTCGAGATTATTCGAAAGTCAATATTTAAAGGCAAATATCTCCCGATATGTAGGAATCTGAGAGACAAAATTTATGTCACTTTGAGGGAACGTATATGTCAACTTCATGTCACAGTCACGTCAATGTATGTCCAAGGGTTTGGAGTATAGAGACATTTAAATTTTTAGAGATTATTCGGAAGTCAGTTCTTAAAAGGCAAATATCTCCCGATCTGTAGGAATCTGAGAGACAAAACTTATGTCACATTGAGGGAACGTATATGTAAACTTCCAGTCAGAGTCACGTCAATGTATGTCCAAGGGTTTGGAGGATAAAGACATTTTAATTTTTCGAGATTATTCGAAAGTCAAGTTTTGAAAAGGCAAATATCTCCCGATCTGTAGGAATCTGAGAGACAAAACTTATGTCACTTTGAGGGAACGCATACGTCATCTTCATGTCAGAGTCACGTCAATATATGTCCAAGGGTGTGCAGGATACAGACATTTTAATTTTTCAGGGTTATTCGAAAGTCAATTATTCAGAGGCATATATCTCTCGATATGTAGGAATCTGAGAGACAAAACTCATGTCACTATGAGGACATTTACATATCAACTTCATGTCAGAGTCACGACAATGTACGAAAAAGGGTTTGATGGATAGAGACATTTGAGATTTTCGAGATTATTCGAAAGTCAATTTTTGAATAGGCAAATATCTCCCGATCTGTAGGAATCTGAGAGACAAACCTTATGTCACATTGAGGGAACGTATATGTCAACTTCATGTCAGAGTCACGTCAATGTATGTCCAAGGGTTTGGACGATAGAGATTCATTTTAATTTTTCGAGATTATTCGAAAGTCAATTTTTGAAAAGGCAAATATCTCCCGATCTTTATTAATATGAGAAACAAAACTTATGTCACTTTGAGGGAACGTATATGTCAACTTCATGTCATAGTCACGTCAATGTATGTCCAAGGGTTTGGAGGATAGAGACATTTAAATTTTTATAGATTATTCGAAAGTCAATTTTTAAAAGGCAAATATCTCCCGATCTGTAGGAATCTGAGAGACAAAACTTATGTCACTTAGAGGGAACGTATATGTCAACATCATGTCAGAATCTCGTCAATGTATGTCCAAGGGTTTGGACGATAGCGACATTTTAATTTTTCGAGATTATTCGAAAGTCAATTTTTAAAGGCAAACATCTCCCGATCTGTAGGCATATGAGAGACAACCCTTATGGCACTATGAGGGAACGCATATGTCAACTGCATGTTAGAGTCTCGTCATTGTATGTCCAAGGGTTTGGACGATAGAGACATTATAATTTTTCGAGATTATTTGGAAGTGAATTATTTAAAGGCAAATATCTCCCGATCCGTAGGAATCTGAGAGACAAAACTAATGTCACTTTGAGGGAATATATATGTCAACTTCCTGTCAGAGTCACGTCAATATATGTCCAAGGGTTTGGAGGATAGAGACATTTAAATTTTTAGAGATTATTCGAAAGTCAATTTCTCAAAGGCAAATATCTCCCGATCTGTAGGCATCTGAGAGACAAACCTTATGTCACATTGAGGGAACGCATATGTCAACTTCATGTCAGAGTCTCGTCAATGTATGTTCAAGGGTTTGGAGGACAGAGACATTTGAATTTTTCTAGATTATTCGAAAGTCAATTTTTAAAAGGCAAATATCTCCCGATCTGTAGGAATCTGAGAGACAAAACTTATGTCACTTTGAGGGAACGTATATGTCAACTTGCTGTCAGAGGCACGTCAATGTATGTCCAAGGGTTTGGAGGATAGAGACATTTAAATTTTTAGAGATTATTCGAAAGTCAATTTTTGAAAAGGCAAATATCTCCCGATCAATAGGAATCTAAGAGACAAAACTTATGTCACTTTGAGGGAACGTATATGTCGACTTCATGTGAGAATCTCGTCAATGTATGTCCAAGGGTTTGGACGATAGAGACATTTTAATTTTTCGAGATTATTCGAAAGTTAATTTTTAAAAGGCAAATATCTCCCGATCTGTAGGCATCTGAGAGACAAACCTTATGCCACTTTGAGGGAACGTATATGTCAACTTGCAGTCAGAGGCACGTCAATGTATGTCCAAGGGTTTGGAGGATAGAGACATTTAAATTTTTAGAGATTATTTGAAAGTCAATTTTTAAAGGCAAATATCTCCCGATCTGTAGGAATCTGAGAGACAAAACATATGTCACTTTGAGGGAACGTATATATCAACTTCCTGTCAGAGTCACGTCAATGTATGTTTAAGGGTTTGGAGGATAGAGACATTTAAATTTTTAGAGATTATTCGAAAGTCAATTTTTGAAAAGGCAAATATCTCCCGATCCGTAGGAATCAGAGAGACAAAACTTATGTCACCTTGAGGGAACGTATATGTCAACTAGATGTCAGAATCTCGTCAATGTATGTCCAAGGGTTTGGACGATAGAGATATTTTAATTTTTCGAGATTATTCGAAAGTCAATTTCTAAAAGGCAAATATCTCCCGATCTGTATGCATCTGAGAGACAAACCTTATGTCACATGAGGGAACGCATATGTCAACTTCATGTCAGAGTCTCGTCAATGTATGTTAAAGGGTTTGGAGGATAGAGACATTTAAATTTTTCGAGATTATTCGAAAGACAATTTTTAAAAGGCAAATAGCTCCCGATCTGTAGGAATCTGAGAGACAAAACTTATGTCACTTTGAGGGAACGTATATGTCAACTTGCTGTCAGAGGCACGTCAATGTATGTCCAAGGGTTTGGAGGATAGAGACATTTAAATTTTTAGAGATTATTCGAAAGTCAATTTGTGAAAAGGCAAATATCTCCCGATCAATAGGAATCTAAGAGACAAAACTTATGTCACTTTGAGGGAACGTATATGTCAACTTCATGTGAGAATCTCGTCAATGTATGTCCAAGGGTTTGGACGATAGAGACATTTAAATTTTTCGAGGTCATTCGAAAGTCAATTTTTAAAAGGCAAATATCTCCCGATCTGTAGGCATCTGAGAGACAACCCTTATGCCACTTTGAGGGAACGCATATGTCAACTTCATGTCAGAGTCTCGTCAATGTATGTCCAAGGATTTGGACGATAGAGACATTTTAATTTTTCGAGATTATTTGGAAGTGAATTATTTAAAGGCAAATATCTCCCGATCCGTAGGAATCTGAGAGACAAAACTAATGTCACTTTGAGGGAATATATATGTCAACTTCCTGTCAGAGTCACGTCGATGTATGTCCAAGGGTTTGCAGGATAGAGACATTTAAATTTTTAGAGATTATTCGAAAGTCAATTTTTAGAAGGCAAATATCTAACGATCTGTAAGCATCTGTGAGACAAAACTTATGCCACTTTGAGGGAACATATATGGCAACTTCATGTCAGAGTCTCGTCAATGTATGTTAAAGGGTTTGGAGGATAGAGACATTTTAATTTTTCGAGATTATTCGAAAGTCAATTTTTAAAAGGCAAATATCTCCCGATCTGTAGGCATCTGAGAGACAAAACTTATGCCACTTTCAGGGAACGCATACGTCAACTTCATGTCAGAATCTCGTCAATGTATGTCCAAGGCTTTGGACGATAGAGACATTTACATTTTTAGATATTATTCGAAAGTCAATTTTTAAAAGGCAAATATCTCCCGATCTGTAGGTATCTGAGAGACAAACCTTATGCCACTTTGAGGGAACGTATATGTCAACTTGCAGTCAGAGGCACGTCAATGTATGTCCAAGGCTTTGGAGGATAGAGACATTTAAATTTTTAGAGATTATTTGAAAGTCAATTTTTAAAAGGCAAATATCTCCCGATCTGTAGGAATCTGAGAGACAAAACTTATGTCACTTTGAGGGAACGTATATATCAACTTCCTGTCAGAGTCACGTCATTGTATGTCCAAGGGTTTGGAGGATAGAGACATTTAAATTTTTAGAGATTATTCGAAAGTCAATTTTTGAAAAGGCAAATATCTCCCGATCTGTAGGAATCAGAGAGACAAAACTTATGTCACCTTGAGGGAACGTATATGTCAACTAGATGTCAGAATCTCGTCAATGTATGTCCAAGGGTTTGGACGATAGAGATATTTTAATTTTTCGAGATTATTCGAAAGTCAATTTCTAAAAGGTAAATATCTCCCGATCTGTAGGCATCTGAGAGACAAACCTTATGTCACATGAGGGAACGCATATGTCAACTTCATGTCAGAGTCTCGTCAAGGTATGTTAAAGGGTTTGGAGGATAGAGACATTTGAATTTTTCGAGATTATTCGAAAGTCAATTTTTAAAAGGCAAATATCTCCCGATCTGTACTAATCTGAGAGACAAAACTTATGTCACTTTGAGGGAACGTATATGTCAACTTCATGTCACAGTCACGTCAATGTATTTCAAATGGTTTGGAGGATAGAGACATTTAAATTTTTAGAGATTAATCGAAAGTCAATTTTTAAAAGGCAAATATCTCCCAATCTGTTGGAATCTGAGAGACAAAACTTATGTCACTTTGAGGGAACGTATATGTCAACTTCCGGTCAGAGTCACGTCAATGTATGTCCAAGGGTTTGGAGGATAGAGACATTTAAATTTTTATAGATTACTCGAAAGACAATTTTTAAAAGGCAAATATCTCCCGATCTGTAGGAATCTGAGAGACAAAACTTATGTCACTTAGAGGGAACGTATATGTCAACTTCATTTCAAAATCTCGTCAATGTATGTCCAAGGGTTTGGACGATAGAGAGATTTTAATTTTTCGAGATTATTCGAAAGTCAATTTTTAAAAGGCAAATATCCCCCGATCTGTAGGCACATGAGAGACAACCCTTATGTCACTTTGAGGGAACGCATATGTCAACTGCATGTCAGAGTCTCGTCAATGTATGTCCAAGGGTTTGGACGATAGAGACATTTTAATTTTTCGAGATTATTTGGAAGTGAATTATTTAAAGGCTAATATCTCCCGATCCGTAGGAATCTGAGAGACAAAACTAATGTCACTTTGAGGGAATATATATGTCAACTTCCTGTCAGAGTCATGTCAATGTATGTCCAAGGGTTTGGAGGATAGAGACATTTAAATTTTTAGAGATTATTCGAAAGTCAATTTTTAGAAGGCAAATATCTAACGATCTGTAGGCATCTGAGAGACAAAACTTATGTCACTTTGAGGGAACATGTATGTCAAAATCATGTCAGAGTCTCGTCAATGTATGTCCAAGGGTTTGGACGATAGAGATATTTTAATTTTTCGAGATTATTCGAAAGTCAATTCCTCAAAGGCAAATATCTCCCGATCTGTAGGCATCTGAGAGACAAACCTTATGTCACATTGAGGGAACGCATATGTCAACTTCATGTCAGAGTCTCGTCAATGTATGTTCAAGGGTTTGGAGGATAGAGACATTTGAATTTTTCGAGATTATTCGAAAGTCAATTTTTAAAAGGCAAATATCTCCCGATCTGTAGGAATCTGAGAGACAAAACTTATGTCACTTTGAGGGAACGTATATGTCAACTTGCTGTCAGAGGCACGTCAATGTATGTCCAAGGGTTTGGAGGATAGAGACATTTAAATTTTTAGAGATTATTCGAAAGTCAATTTTTGAAAAGGCAAATATCTCCCGATCAATAGGAATCTAAGAGACAAAACTTATGTCACTTTGAGGGAACGTATATGTCGACTTCATGTGAGAATCTCGTCAATGTATGTAAAAGGGTTTGGACGATAGAGACATTTTAATTTTTCGAGATTATTCGAAAGTTAATTTTTAAAAGGCAAATATCTCCCGATCTGTAGGCATCTGAGAGACAAACCTTATGCCACTTTGAGGGAACGTATATGTCAACTTCATGTCAGAGTCTCGTCAAGGTATGTTAAATGGTTTGGAGGATAGAGACATTTTAATTTTTCGAGATTATTCGAAAGTCAATTTTTAAAAGGCAAATATCTCCCGATCTGTACTAATCTGAGAGACAAAACATATGTCACTTTGAGGGAACGTATATGTCAACTTCATGTCATAGTCACGTCAATGTATTTCGAATGGTTTGGAGGATAGAGACATTTAAATTTTTAGAGATTAATCGAAAGTCAATTTTTAAAAGGCAAATATCTCCCAATCTGTTGGAATCTGAGAGACAAAACTTATGTCACTTTGAGGGAACGTATATGTCAACTTCCGGTCAGAGTCACGTCAATGTATGTCCAAGGGTTTGGAGGATAGAAACATTTAAATTTTTATAGATTACTCGAAAGACAATTTTTAAAAGGCAAATATCTCCCGATCTGTAGGAATCTGAGAGACAAAACTTATGTCACTTAGAGGGAACGTATATGTCAACTTCATTTCAGAATCTCGTCAATGTATGTCCAAGGGTTTGGACGATAGAGAGATTTTAATTTTTCGAGATTATTCGAAAGTCAATTTTTAAAAGGCAAATATCCCCCGATCTGTAGGCACATGTGAGACAACCCTTATGTCACTTTGAGGGAACGCATATGTCAACTGCATGTCAGAGTCTCGTCAATGTATGTCCAAGGGTTTGGACGATAGAGACATTTTAATTTTTCGAGATTATTTGGAAGTGAATTATTTAAAGGCTAATATCTCCCGATCCGTAGGAATCTGAGAGACAAAACTAATGTCACTTTGAGGGAATATATATGTCAACTTCCTGTCAGAGTCACGTCAATGTATGTCCAAGGGTTTGGAGGATAGAGACATTTAAATTTTTAGAGATTATTCGAAAGTCAATTTTTAGAAGGCAAATATCTAACGATCTGTAGGCATCTGAGAGACAAAACTTATGTCACTTTGAGGGAACATGTATGTCAACTTCATGTCAGAGTCTCGTCAATGTATGTCCAAGGGTTTGGACGATAGAGATATTTTAATTTTTCGAGATTATTCGAAAGTCAATTACTCAAAGGCAAATATCTCCCGATCTGTAGGCATCTGAGAGACAAACCTTATGTCACATTGAGGGAACGCATATGTCAACTTCATGTCAGAGTCTCGTCAATGTATGTTCAAGGGTTTGGAGGATAGAGACATTTTAATTTTTCGAGATTATTCGAAAGTTAATTTTTAAAAGGCAAATATCTCCCGATCTGTAGGCATCTGAGAGACAAACCTTATGCCACTTTGAGGGAACGTATATGTCAACTTGCAGTCAGAGGCACGTCAATGTATGTCCAAGGGTTTGGAGGATAGAGACATTTAAATTTTTAGAGATTATTTGAAAGTCAATTTTTAAAGGCAAATATCTCCCGATCTGTAGGAATCTGAGAGACAAAACACATGTCACTTTGAGGGAACGTATATATCAACTTCCTGTCAGAGTCACGTCAATGTATGTCCAAGGGTTTGGAGGATAGAGACATTTAAATTTTTAGAGATTATTCGAAAGTCAATTTTTGAAAAGGCAAATATCTCCCGATCCGTAGGAATCAGAGAGACAAAACTTATGTCACCTTGAGGGAACGTATATGTCAACTAGATGTCAGAATCTCGTCAACGTATGTCGAAGGGTTTGGACGATAGAGATATTTTAATTTTTCGAGATTATTCGAAAGTCAATTTCTAAAAGGCAAATATCTCCCGATCTGTATGCATCTGAGAGACAAACCTTATGTCACATGAGGGAACGCATATGTCAACTTCATGTCAGAGTCTCGTCAATGTATGTTAAAGGGTTTGGAGGATAGAGACATTTAAATTTTTCGAGATTATTCGAAAGACAATTTTTAAAAGGCAAATAGCTCCCGATCTGTAGGAATCTGAGAGACAAAACTTATGTCACTTTGAGGGAACGTATATGTCAACTTGCTGTCAGAGGCACGTCAATGTATGTCCAAGGGTTTGGAGGATAGAGACATTTAAATTTTTAGAGATTATTCGAAAGTGAATTTGTGAAAAGGCAAATATCTCCCGATCAATAGGAATCTAAGAGTCAAAACTTATGTCACTTTGAGGGAACGTATATGTCAACTTCATGTGCGAATCTCGTCAATGTATGTCCAAGGGTTTGGACGATAGAGACATTTAAATTTTTCGAGATCATTCGAAAGTCAATTTTTAAAAGGCAAATATCTCCCGATCTGTAGGCATCTGAGAGACAACCCTTATGCCACTTTGAGGGAACGCATATGTCAACTTCATGTCAGAGTCTCGTCAATGTATGTCCAAGGATTTGGACGATAGAGACATTTTAATTTTTCGAGATTATTTGGAAGTGAATTATTTAAAGGCAGATATCTCCCGATCCGTAGGAATCTGAGAGACAAAACTAATGTCACTTTGAGGGAGTATATATGTCAACTTCCTGTCAGAGTCACGTCAATGTATGTCCAAGGGTTTGCAGGATAGAGACATTTAAATTTTTAGAGATTATTCGAAAGTCAATTATTAGAAGGCAAATATCTAACGATCTGTAAGCATCTGTGAGACAAAACTTATGCCACTTTGAGGGAACATATATGGCAACTTCATGTCAGAGTCTCGTCAATGTATGTTAAAGGGTTTGGAGGATAGAGACATTTTAATTTTTCGAGATTATTCGAAAGTCAATTTTTAAAAGGCTAATATCTCCCGATCTGTAGGCATCTGAGAGACAAAACTTATGCCACTTTCAGGGAACGCATACGTCAACTTCATGTCAGAATCTCGTCAATGTATGTCCAAGGATTTGGACGATAGAGACATTTACATTTTTAGATATTATTCGAAACTCAATTTTTAAAAGGCAAATATCTCCCGATCTGTAGGAATCTGAGAGACAAGACGTATGTCACTTTGAGGGAACGTATATGTAAACGTCCTGTCAGAGTCACGTCAATGTATGTCCAAGGGTTTGGTGGATAGAGATATTTATATTTTTAGAGATTATTCGAAAGTCAATTATTAAAAGGCAAATATCTCCCGATCTGTAGGAATCTGAGAGACAAACCTTATGTCACTTTGAGGGAACGTATATTTCAACTTGCTGTCAGAGTCATGTCAATATATGTCCAAGGGTTTGGACGACAGTTGCATTTAAATTTTTAGAGATTATTCGAAAGTCAATTTTTAAAAGGCAAATATCTCCCAATCTGTAGGAATCTGAGATACAAAACTTATGTCACGTTGAGGGAACGTATATGTTAACTTGCTGTCAGAGTCACGTCAATGTATGTCCAAGGGTTTGGAGGATAGAGACATTTAAATTTTTATAGATTATTCGAAAGTCAATTTTTAAAAGGCAAATAACTCCCGATCTGTAGGAATCTGAGAGACAAACCTTATGTCACTTAGAGGGAACGTATATGTCAACTCCATGTCAGAATCTCGTCAATGTATTTATTTTTTTTTTTTTTTTTTTTTATTTATTTGACTGCAAATGGGTTTTTACCCGGTGGCAGTGGTCCTACAATAAGACACAACAAAACATAAGACAACAAAAACAATAAGAAACAACAGAACAATGAGACAGAACAAAACAATAAGACACAAGGGTTTGGACGACAGAGACATTTTAATTTTTCGAGATTATTCGAAAGTCAATTTTTAAAAGGCAAATATCTACCGATCTGTAGGCATATGAGAGACAACCCTTATGTCACTTTGAGGGAACGCATATGTCAACTGCATGTCAGAGTCTCGCCAATGTATGTCCAAGTGTTTGGACGATAGACACATTTTAATTTTTCGAGATTATTTGGAAGTGAATTATTTAGAGGCAAATATCTCCCGATCCGTAGGAATCTGAGAGACAAAACTAATGTCGCTTTGAGGGAATATATATGTGAACTTCCTGTCAGAGTCACGTCAATGCATGTCCAAGGGTTTGGAGGATAGAGACATTTAAATTTTTAGAGATTATTCGAAAGTCAATTTTAGAAGGCAAATATCTAACGATCTGTAGGCATCTGAGAGACAAAACTTATGTCACTTTGAGGGAACATATATGTCAACTTCATGTCAGAGTCTCGTCAATGTATGTTCAAGGGTTTGGAGAATAGAGACATTTTAATTCTTCGAGATTATTCGAAAGTCAATTTTTAAAAGGCAAATATCTCCCGATCTGTAGGCATCTGAGAGACAAAACTTATGTCACTTTGAGGGAACATATATGTCAACTTCATGTCAGAGTCTCGTCAATGTATGTCCAAGGGTTTGGACGATAGAGATATTTTAATTTTTCGAGATTATTCGAAAGTCAATTTCTAGAAGGCAAATATCTCCCGATCTGTAGGCATCTGAGAGACAAACCTTATGTCACATTGAGGGAACGCATATGTCAACTTCATGTCAGAGTCTCGTCAATGTATGTTCAAGGGTTTGGAGGATAGAGACATTTTAATTTTTCGAGATTATTCGAAAGTCAATTTTTAAAAGGCAAATATCTCCCGATCTGTAGGAATCTGAGATTCAAAACTTATGTCACTTTGAGGGAACGTATATGTCAACTTCCGGTCAGAGGCACGTCAATGTATGTCCAAGGGTTTGGAGGATAGAGACATTTAAATTTTTAGAGATTATTTAAAAGTCAATTTTTAAAAGGCAAATATCTCCCGATCTGTAGGAATCTGAGAGACAAAACATATGTCACTTTGAGGGAAAATATATATCAACTTCCTGTCAGAGTCACGTCAATGTATGTCCAAGGGTTTGGAGGATAGAGACATCTTAATTTTTCGAGATTTTTCGAAAGTTAATTTTTAAAAGGCAAATATCTCCCGATCTGTAGGCATCTGAGAGACACACCTTATGCCACTTTGAGGGAACGTATATGTCAACTTGCAGTCAGAGGCACGTCAATGTATGTCCAAGGGTTTGGAGGATAGAGACATTTAAATTTTTAGAGATTATTTAAAAGTCAATTTTTAAAAGGCAAATATCTCCCGATCTGTAGGAATCTGAGAGACAAAACATATGTCACTTTGAGGGAAAATATATATCAACTTCCTGTCAGAGTCACGTCAATGTATGTCCAAGGGTTTGGAGGATAGAGACATTTTAATTTTTCGAGATTATTCGAAAGTCAATTTTTAAAAGGCAAATATCTCCCGATCTGTAATCATCTGAGAGACAAACCTTATGTCACATGAGGGAACGCATATGTCAACTTCATGTCAGAGTCTCGTCAATGTATGTTAAAGGGTTTGGAGGATAGAGACATTTTAATTTTTCGAGATTATTCGAAAGTCAATTTTTAAAAGGCAAATATCTCCCGATCTGTAGGAATCTGAGAGACAAAACTTATGTCACTTTGAGGGAACGAATATGTCAACTTGCTGTCAGAGGCACGTCAATGTATGTCCAAGGGTTTGGAGGATAGAGACATTTAATTTTTTAGAGATTATTCGAAAGTCAATTTATGAAAAGGCAAATATCTCCCGATCAATAGGAATATAAGAGACAAAACGTATGTCACTTTGAGGGAACGTATATGTCAACTTCATGTGAGAATCTCGTCAATGTATGTCCAAGGGTTTGGACGATAGAGACATTTTAATTTTTCGAGATCATTCGAAAGTCAATTTTTAAAAGGCAAATATCTCCCGATCTGTAGGCATCTGAGAGACAACCCTTTTGCCACTTTGAGGGAACGCTTATGTCAACTTCATGTCAGAGTCTCGTCAATGTATGTCCAAGGGTTTGGAGGATAGAGACATTTTAATTTTTCGAGTTTATTCGAAAGTCAATTTTTGAAAAGGCAAATATCTCCCGATCTGTATGAATCTGAGAGACAAAACTTATGTCACTTTGAGGGAACGTATATGTCAACTTCATGTCATAGTCACGTCAATGTATTTCGAAGGGAATGGAGGATAGAGACATTTAAATTTTTAGAGATTATTCGAAAGTCAATTTTTAAAAGGCAAATATCTCCCAATCTGTTGGAATCTGAGAGACAGAACTTATGTCACTTTGAGGGAACATATATGTCAACTTCATGTCAGAGTTTCGTCAATGTATGTCCAAGAGTTTGGACTATAGAGATATTTCAATTTTTCGAGATTATTCGAAAGTCAGTTACTAAAAGGCAAATATCTCCCGATCTGTAGGCATCTGAGAGACAAACCTTATGTCACATTGAGGGAACGCATATGTCAACTTTATGTCAGAGTCTCGTCAATGTATGTTCAAGGGTTTTTAGGATAGAGACATTTTAATTTTTCGAGATTATTCGAAAGTCAATTTTTAAAAGGCAAATACCTCCCCATCTGTAGGAATCTGAGTGACAAAACTTATGTCACTTTGAGGGAACGTATATGTCAACTTGCTGTCAGAGGCACGTCAATGTATGTCCAAGGGTTTGGAGGATAGAGACATTTAAATTTTTAGAGATTATTCGAAAGTCAATTTTTGAAAAGGCAAATATCTCCCGATCAATAGGAATCTAAGAGACAAAACTTATGTCACTTTGAGGGAACGTATATGTCAACTTCATGTGAGAATCTCGTCAATGTATGTCCAAGGGTTTGGACGATAGAGACATTTTAATTTTTCGTGATTATTCGAAAGTCAATTATTAAAAGGCAAATATCTCCCGATCTGTAGGCATCTGAGAGACAACCCTTATGCCACTTTGAGGGAACGCATATGTCAACTTCATGTCAGAGTCTTGTTAATGTATGTCCAAGGTTTGGAGGATAGAGACATTTTAATTTTTCGAGATTATTCGAAAGTCAATTTTTGAAAAGGCAAATATCTCCCGATCTGTAGGAATCTGAGAGACAAAACTTATGTCACTTTGAGGGAACGTATATGTCAACTTCCTGTCATAGTCACGTCTATGTATTTCGAAGGGTTTGGAGGATAGAGACATTTAAATTTTTAGAGATTATTCGAAAGTCAATTTTTAAAAGGCAAATATCTCCCAATCTGTTGGAATCTGAGAGACAAAACTTATGTCACTTTGAGGGAACGTATATGTCAACTTCCGGTCAGAGTCACGTCAATGTATGTAAAAGGGTTTGGAGGATAGAGACATTTAAATTTTTATAGATTATTCCAAAGCAATTTTTAAAAGGCAAATATCTCCCGATCTGTAGGAATCTGAAAGACAAAACTTATGTCACTTAGAGGGAACGTATATGTCAACGTCATGTCAGAATCTCGTCAATGTATGTCTAAGGGTTTGGACGATAGAGACATTTTAATTTTTCGAGATTATTCGAAAGTCAATTTTTTAAAGGCAAATATCTCCCGATCTGTAGGCATATGAGAGACAACCCTTATGTCACTTTGAGGGAACGCATATGTCAACTGCATGTCAGAGTCTCGTCAATGTATGTCCAAGGGTTTGGACGATAGAGACATTTTAATTTTTCGAGATTATTTGGAAGTGAATTATTTAAAGGCAAATATCTCCCGATCCGTAGGAATCTGAAAGACAAAACTAATGTCACTTTGAGGGAATATATATGTCAACTTCCTGTCAGAGTCACGTCAATGTATGTCCAAGGGTTTGCAGGATAGAGACATTTAAATTTTTAGAGATTATTCGAAAGTCAATTTTTAGAAGGCAAATATCTACCGATCTGTAGGCATCTGAGAGACAAAACTTATGCCACTTTGAGGGAACATACAGGTCAACTTCATGTCAGAGTCTAGTCAATGTATGTTCAAGGGTTTAGAGACATTTTAATTTTTCGAGATTATTCGAAAGTCAATTATTAAAAGGCAAATATCTCCCGATCTGTAGGCATCTGAGAGACACAACTTATGTCAATTTGAGGGAACATATATGTCAACTTCATGTCAGAGTCTCGTCAATGTATGTCCTAGGGTTTGGACGATAGAGATATTTTAATTTTTCGAGATTATTCGAAAGTCAATTTCTAAAAGGCAAATATCTCCCGATCTGTAGGCATCTGAGAGACAAACCTTATGTCACATTGAGGGAACGCATATGTCAACTTCATGCCAGAGTCTCGTCAATGTATGTTCAAGGGTTTGAAGGATAAAGACATTTTAATTTTTCGAGATTATTCGAAAGTCAATTTTTAAAAGGCAAATATCTCCCGATCTGTAGGAATCTGAGAGACAAAACTTATGTCACTTTGAGGGAACGTATATGTCAACTTGCTGTCAGAGGCACGTCAATGTATGTCCAAGGGTTTGGAGGATAGAGACATTTAAATTTTTAGAGATTATTCGAAAGTCAATTTTTGAAAAGGCAAATATCTCCCGATCAATAGGAATCTAAGAGACAAAACTTATGTCACTTTGAGGGAACGTATATGTCAACTTCATGTGAGAATCTCGTCAATGTATGTCCAAGGGTTTGGACGATAGAGACATTTTAATTTTTCGTGATTATTCGAAAGTCAATTATTAAAAGGCAAATATCTCCCGATCTGTAGGCATCTGAGAGACAACCCTTATGCCACTTTGAGGGAACGCATATGTCAACTTCATGTCAGAGTCTTGTTAATGTATGTCCAAGGTTTGGAGGATAGAGACATTTTAATTTTTCGAGATTATTCGAAAGTCAATTTTTGAAAAGGCAAATATCTCCCGATCTGTAGGAATCTGAGAGACAAAACTTATGTCACTTTGAGGGAACGTATATGTCAACTTCCTGTCATAGTCACGTCTATGTATTTCGAAGGGTTTGGAGGATAGAGACATTTAAATTTGTAGAGATTATTCGAAAGTCAATTTTTAAAAGGCAAATATCTCCCAATCTGTTGGAATCTGAGAGACAAAACTTATGTCACTTTGAGGGAACGTATATGTCAACTTCCGGTCAGAGTCACGTCAATGTATGTAAAAGGGTTTGGAGGATAGAGACATTTAAATTTTTATAGATTATTCCAAAGCAATTTTTAAAAGGCAAATATCTCCCGATCTGTAGGAATCTGAAAGACAAAACTTATGTCACTTAGAGGGAACGTATATGTCAACTTCATGTCAGAATCTCGTCAATGTATGTCTAAGGGTTTGGACGATAGAGACATTTTAATTTTTCGAGATTATTCGAAAGTCAATTTTTTAAAGGCAAATATCTCCCGATCTGTAGGCATATGAGAGACAACCCTTATGTCACTTTGAGGGAACGCATATGTCAACTGCATGTCAGAGTCTCGTCAATGTATGTCCAAGGGTTTGGACGATAGAGACATTTTAATTTTTCGAGATTATTTGGAAGTGAATTATTTAAAGGCAAATATCTCCCGATCCGTAGGAATCTGAAAGACAAAACTAATGTCACTTTGAGGGAATATATATGTCAACTTCCTGTCAGAGTCACGTCAATGTATGTCCAAGGGTTTGCAGGATAGAGACATTTAAATTTTTAGACATTATTCGAAAGTCAATTTTTAGAAGGCAAATATCTACCGATCTGTAGGCATCTGAGAGACAAAACTTATGCCACTTTGAGGGAACATACAGGTCAACTTCATGTCAGAGTCTAGTCAATGTATGTTCAAGGGTTTAGAGACATTTTAATTTTTCGAGATTATTCGAAAGTCAATTATTAAAAGGCAAATATCTCCCGATCTGTAGGCATCTGAGAGACACAACTTATGTCAATTTGAGGGAACATATATGTCAACTTCATGTCAGAGTCTCGTCAATGTATGTCCTAGGGTTTGGACGATAGAGATATTTTAATTTTTCGAGATTATTCGAAAGTCAATTTCTAAAAGGCAAATATCTCCCGATCTGTAGGCATCTGAGAGACAAACCTTATGTCACATTGAGGGAACGCATATGTCAACTTCATGCCAGAGTCTCGTCAATGTATGTTCAAGGGTTTGAAGGATAAAGACATTTTAATTTTTCGAGATTATTCGAAAGTCAATTTTTAAAAGGCAAATATCTCCCGATCTGTAGGAATCTGAGAGACAAAACTTATGTCACTTTGAGGGAACGTATATGTCAACTTGCTGTCAGAGGCACGTCAATGTATGTCCAACGGTTTGGAGGATAGAGACATTTAAATTTTTAGAGATTATTCGAAAGTCAATTTTTGAAAATGCAAATATCTCCCGATCTGTATTAATCTGAGAGACAAAACATATGTCACTTTGAGGGAACGTATATGTCAACTTCATGTCATAGTCACGTCAATGTATGTCAAAGGGTCTGGAGGATAGAGACATTTAAATTTTTAGAGATTATTCGAAACTCAATTTTTAAAAGGCAAATATCTCCCGATCTGTAGGAATCTGAGAGACAAAACTTATGTCACTTTGAGGGAACGTATATGTCAACTTCCTGTCAGAGGCACGTCAATGTGTGTCCAAGGGTTTGGAGGATAGAGACATTTGAATTTTTCGAGATTATTCGAAAGTCAATATTTAGAGGCAAATATCTCCCGATATGTAGGAATCTGAGAGACAAAACTTATGTCACTTTGAGGGAACGTATATGTCAACTTCATGTCACAGTCACGTCAATGTATGTCCAAGGGTTTGGAGTATAGAGACATTTAAATTTTTAGAGATTATTCGAAAGTCAGTTCTTAAAAGGCAAATATCTCCCGATCTGTAGGAATCTGAGAGACAAAACTTATGTCACATTGAGGGAACGTATATGTAAACTTCCAGTCAGAGTAACGTCAATGTATGTCCAAGGGTTTGGAGGATAAAGACATTTTAATTTTTCGAGATTATTCGAAAGTCAAGTTTTGAAAAGGCAAATATCTCCCGATCTGTAGGAATCTGAGAGACAAAACTTATGTCACTTTGAGGGAACGCATATGTCATCTTCATGTCAGAGTCACGTCAATGTATGTCCAAGGGTTTGGACGATAGAGATTCATTTTAATTTTTCGAGATTATTCGAAAGTCAATTTTTGAAAAGGCAAATATCTCCCGATCTTTATTAATATGAGAAACAAAACTTATGTCACTTTGAGGGAACGTATATGTCAACTTCATGTCATAGTCACGTCAATGTATGTCTAAGGGTTTAGAGGATAGAGACATTTACATTTTTATAGATTATTCGAAAGTCAATTTTTAAAAGGCAAATATCTCCCGATCTGTAGGAATCTGAGAGACAAAACTTATGTCACTTAGAGGGAACGTATATGTCAACTTCATGTCAGAATCTCGTCAATGTATGTCCAAGGGTGTGCAGGATACAGACATTTTAATTTTTCAGGGTTATTCGAAAGTCAATTATTCAGAGGCATATATCTCTCGATATGTAGGAATCTGAGAGACAAAACTCATGTCACTATGAGGACATTTACATATCAACTTCATGTCAGAGTCACGACAATGTACGAAAAAGGGTTTGATGGATAGAGACATTTGAATTTTTCGAGATTATTCGAAAGTCAATTTTTGAATAGGCAAATATCTCCCGATCTGTAGGAATCTGAGAGACAAACCTTATGTCACATTGAGGGAACGTATATGTCAACTTCATGTCAGAGTCACGTCAATGTATGTCCAAGGGTTTGGACGATAGAGATTCATTTTAATTTTTCGAGATTATTCGAAAGTCAATTTTTGAAAAGGCAAATATCTCCCGATCTTTATTAATATGAGAAACAAAACTTATGTCACTTTGAGGGAACGTATATGTCAACTTCATGTCATAGTCACGTCAATGTATGTCCAAGGGTTTAGAGGATAGAGACATTTACATTTTTATAGATTATTCGAAAGTCAATTTTTAAAAGGCAAATATCTCCCGATCTGTAGGAATCTGAGAGACAAAACTTATGTCACTTAGAGGGAACGTATATGTCAACTTCATGTCAGAATCTCGTCAATGTATGTCCAAGGGTTTGGACGATAGCGACATTTTAATTTTTCGAGATTATTCGAAAGTCAATATTTAAAGGCAAATATCTCCCGATCTGTAGGCATATGAGAGACAACCCTTATGGCACTATGAGGGAACGCATATGTCAACTGCATGTTAGAGTCTCGTCATTGTATGTCCAAGGGTTTGGACGATAGAGACATTATAATTTTTCGAGATTATTTGGAAGTGAATTATTTAAAGGCAAATATCTCCCGATCCGTAGGAATCTGAGAGACAAAACTAATGTCACTTTGAGGGAATATATATGTCAACTTCCTGTCAGAGTCACGTCAATGTATGTCCAAGGGTTTGGAGGATAGAGACATTTAAATTTTTAGAGATTATTCGAAAGTCAATTATTAGAAGGCAAATATCTACCGATCTGTAGGCATCTGAGAGAAAAAAATTATGTCACTTTGAGGGAACATATATGTCAACTTCGTGTCAGAGTCTCGTCAATGTATGTTCAAGGGTTTGGAGGATAGAGACATTTTAATTTTTCGAGATTATTCGAAAGTCAATTTTTAAAAGGCAAATATCTCCCGATCTGTAGGCATCTGAGAGACAAAACTTATGTCACTTTGAGGGAACATATATGTCAACTTCATGTCAGAGTCTCGTCAATGTATGTCCAAGGGTTTGGACGATAGAGATATTTTAATTTTTCGAGATTATTCGAAAGTCAATTTCTAAAAAGCAAATATCTCCCGATCTGTAGGCATCTGAGAGACAAACCTTATGACACATTGAGGGAACGCATATGTCAACTTCATGTCAGAGTCTCGTCAATGTATGTTCAAGGGTTTGGAGGATAGAGACATTTTAATTTTTCGAGATTATTCGAAAGTCAATTTTTGAAAAGGCAAATATCTCCCGATCTGTATTAATCTGATAGACAAAACTTATGTCACTTTGAGGGAACGTATATGTCAACTTCATGTCATAGTCACGTCAATATATTTCGAAGGGTTTGGAGGATAGAGACATTTAAATTTTTAGAGATTTTTCGAAAGTCAATTTTTAAAAGGCAAATATCTCCCAATCTGTTGGAGTCTGAGAGACAAAACTTATGTCACTTTGAGGGAACGTATATGTCAACTTCATGTGAGAATCTCGTCAATGTATGTCCAAGGGTTTGGACGATAGAGACATTTTAATTTTTCGAGATTATTTGGAAGTGAATTATTTAAAGGCTAATATCTCCCGATCCGTAGGAATCAGAGAGACAGAACTTATGTCACCTTGAGGGAACGTATATGTCAACTAGATGTCAGAATCTCGTCAACGTATGTCGAAGGGTTTGGACGATAGAGATATTTTAATTTTTCGAGATTATTCGAAAGTCAATTTCTAAAAGGCAAATATCTCCCGATCTGTATGCATCTGAGAGACAAACCTTATGTCACATGAGGGAACGCATATGTCAACTTCATGTCAGAGTCTCGTCAATGTATGTTAAAGGGTTTGGAGGATAGAGACATTTAAATTTTTCGAGATTATTCGAAAGACAATTTTTAAAAGGCAAATAGCTCCCGATCTGTAGGAATCTGAGAGACAAAACTTATGTCACTTTGAGGGAACGTATATGTCAACTTGCTGTCAGAGGCACGTCAATGTATGTCCAAGGGTTTGGAGGATAGAGACATTTAAATTTTTAGAGATTATTCGAAAGTCAATTTGTGAAAAGGCAAATATCTCCCGATCAATAGGAATCTAAGAGACAAAACTTATGTCACTTTGAGGGAACGTATATGTCAACTTCATGTGCGAATCTCGTCAATGTATGTCCAAGGGTTTGGACGATAGAGACATTTAAATTTTTCGAGATCATTCGAAAGTCAATTTTTAAAAGGCAAATATCTCCCGATCTGTAGGCATCTGAGAGACAACCCTTATGCCACTTTGAGGGAACGCATATGTCAACTTCATGTCAGAGTCTCGTCAATGTATGTCCAAGGATTTGGACGATAGAGACATTTTAATTTTTCGAGATTAATTGGAAGTGAATTATTTAAAGGCAAATATCTCCCGATCCGTAGGAATCTGAGAGACAAAACTAATGTCACTTTGAGGGAATATATATGTCAACTTCCTGTCAGAGTCACGTCAATGTATGTCCAAGGGTTTGCAGGATAGAGACATTTAAATTTTTAGAGATTATTCGAAAGTCAATTTTTAGAAGGCAAATATCTAACGATCTGTAAGCATCTGTGAGACAAAACTTATGCCACTTTGAGGGAACATATATGGCAACTTCATGTCAGAGTCTCGTCAATGTATGTTAAAGGGTTTGGAGGATAGAGACATTTTAATTTTTCGAGATTATTCGAAAGTCAATTTTTAAAAGGCAAATATCTCCCGATCTGTAGGCATCTGAGAGACAAAACTTATGCCACTTTCAGGGAACGCATACGTCAACTTCATGTCAGAATCTCGTCAATGTATGTCCAAGGATTTGGACGATAGAGACATTTACATTTTTAGATATTATTCGAAAGTCAATTTTTAAAAGGCAAATATCTCCCGATCTGTAGGAATCTGAGAGACAAGACTTATGTCACTTTGAGGGAACGTATATGTAAACGTCCTGTCAGAGTCACGTCAATGTATGTCCAAGGGTTTGGTGGATAGAGACATTTATATTTTTAGAGATTATTCGAAAGTCAATTATTAAAAGGCAAATATCTCCCGATCTGTAGGAATCTGAGAGACAAACCTTATGTCACTTTGAGGGAACGTATATTTCAACTTGCTGTCAGAGTCATGTCAATATATGTCCAAGGGTTTGGACGACAGTTGCATTTAAATTTTTAGAGATTATTCGAAAGTCAATTTTTAAAAGGCAAATATCTCCCAATCTGTAGGAATCTGAGATACAAAACTTATGTCACGTTGAGGGAACGTATATGTTAACTTGCTGTCAGAGTCACGTCAATGTATGTCCAAGGGTTTGGAGGATAGAGACATTTAATTTTTTATAGATTATTCGAAAGTCAATTTTTAAAAGGCAAATAACTCCCGATCTGTAGGAATCTGAGAGACAAACCTTATGTCACTTAGAGGGAACGTATATGTCAACTTCATGTCAGAATCTCGTCAATGTATGTCCAAGGGTTTGGACGACAGAGACATTTTAATTTTTCGAGATTATTCGAAAGTCAATTTTTAAAAGGCAAATATCTACCGATCTCTAGGCATATGAGAGACAACCCTTATGTCACTTTGAGGGAACGCATATGTCAACTGCATGTCAGAGTCTCGTCAATGTATGTCCAAGTGTTTGGACGATAGAGACATTTAAATTTTTCGAGATTATTTGGAAGTGAATTATTTAGAGGCAAATATCTCCCGATCCGTAGGAATCTGAGAGACAAAACTAATGTCACTTTGAGGGAATATATATGTGAACTTCCTGTCAGAGTCACGTCAATGCATGTCCAAGGGTTTGGAGGATAGAGACATTTAAATTTTTAGAGATTATTCGAAAGTCAATTTTAGAAGGCAAATATCTAACGATCTGTAGGCATCTGAGAGACAAAACTTATGTCACTTTGAGGGAACATATATGTCAACTTCATGTCAGAGTCTCGTCAATGTATGTTCAAGGGTTTGGAGAATAGAGACATTTTAATTCTTCGAGATTATTCGAAAGTCAATTTTTAAAAGGCAAATATCTCCCGATCTGTAGGCATCTGAGAGACAAAACTTATGTCACTTTGAGGGAACATATATGTCAACTTCATGTCAGAGTCTCGTCAATGTATGTCCAAGGGTTTGGACGATAGAGATATTTTAATTTTTCGAGATTATTCGAAAGTCAATTTCTAAAAAGCAAATATCTCCCGATCTGTAGGCATCTGAGAGACAAACCTTATGACACATTGAGGGAACGCATATGTCAACTTCATGTCAGAGTCTCGTCAATGTATGTTCAAGGGTTTGGAGGATAGAGACATTTTAATTTTTCGAGATTATTCGAAAGTCAATTTTTGAAAAGGCAAATATCTCCCGATCTGTATTAATCTGATAGACAAAACTTATGTCACTTTGAGGGAACGTATATGTCAACTTCATGTCATAGTCACGTCAATATATTTCGAAGGGTTTGGAGGATAGAGACATTTAAATTTTTAGAGATTTTTCGAAAGTCAATTTTTAAAAGGCAAATATCTCCCAATCTGTTGGAGTCTGAGAGACAAAACTTATGTCACTTTGAGGGAACGTATATGTCAACTTCGTGTGAGAATCTCGTCAATGTATGTCCAAGGGTTTGGACGATAGAGACATTTTAATTTTTCGAGATTATTTGGAAGTGAATTATTTAAAGGCTAATATCTCCCGATCCGTAGGAATCAGAGAGACAAAACTTATGTCACCTTGAGGGAACGTATATGTCAACTAGATGTCAGAATCTCGTCAACGTATGTCGAAGGGTTTGGACGATAGAGATATTTTAATTTTTCGAGATTATTCGAAAGTCAATTTCTAAAAGGCAAATATCTCCCGATCTGTATGCATCTGAGAGACAAACCTTATGTCACATGAGGGAACGCATATGTCAACTTCATGTCAGAGTCTCGTCAATGTATGTTAAAGGGTTTGGAGGATAGAGACATTTAAATTTTTCGAGATTATTCGAAAGACAATTTTTAAAAGGCAAATAGCTCCCGATCTGTAGGAATCTGAGAGACAAAACTTATGTCACTTTGAGGGAACGTATATGTCAACTTGCTGTCAGAGGCACGTCAATGTATGTCCAAGGGTTTGGAGGATAGAGACATTTAAATTTTTAGAGATTATTCGAATGTCAATTTGTGAAAAGGCAAATATCTCCCGATCAATAGGAATCTAAGAGACAAAACTTATGTCACTTTGAGGGAACGTATATGTCAACTTCATGTGCGAATCTCGTCAATGTATGTCCAAGGGTTTGGACGATAGAGACATTTAAATTTTTCGAGATCATTCGAAAGTCAATTTTTAAAAGGCAAATATCTCCCGATCTGTAGGCATCTGAGAGACAACCCTTATGCCACTTTGAGGGAACGCATATGTCAACTTCATGTCAGAGTCTCGTCAATGTATGTCCAAGGATTTGGACGATAGAGACATTTTAATTTTTCGAGATTAATTGGAAGTGAATTATTTAAAGGCAAATATCTCCCGATCCGTAGGAATCTGAGAGACAAAACTAATGTCACTTTGAGGGAATATATATGTCAACTTCCTGTCAGAGTCACGTCAATGTATGTCCAAGGGTTTGCAGGATAGAGACATTTAAATTTTTAGAGATTATTCGAAAGTCAATTATTAGAAGGCAAATATCTAACGATCTGTAAGCATCTGTGAGACAAAACTTATGCCACTTTGAGGGAACATATATGGCAACTTCATGTCAGAGTCTCGTCAATGTATGTTAAAGGGTTTGGAGGATAGAGACATTTTAATTTTTCGAGATTATTCGAAAGTCAATTTTTAAAAGGCAAATATCTCCCGATCTGTAGGCATCTGAGAGACAAAACTTATGCCACTTTCAGGGAACGCATACGTCAACTTCATGTCAGAATCTCGTCAATGTATGTCCAAGGATTTGGACGATAGAGACATTTACATTTTTAGATATTATTCGAAAGTCAATTTTTAAAAGGCAAATATCTCCCGATCTGTAGGAATCTGAGAGACAAGACTTATGTCACTTTGAGGGAACGTATATGTAAACGTCCTGTCAGAGTCACGTCAATGTATGTCCAAGGGTTTGGTGGATAGAGACATTTATATTTTTAGAGATTATTCGAAAGTCAATTATTAAAAGGCAAATATCTCCCGATCTGTAGGAATCTGAGAGACAAACCTTATGTCACTTTGAGGGAACGTATATTTCAACTTGCTGTCAGAGTCATGTCAATATATGTCCAAGGGTTTGGACGACAGTTGCATTTAAATTTTTAGAGATTATTCGAAAGTCAATTTTTAAAAGGCAAATATCTCCCAATCTGTAGGAATCTGAGATACAAAACTTATGTCACGTTGAGGGAACGTATATGTTAACTTGCTGTCAGAGTCACGTCAATGTATGTCCAAGGGTTTGGAGGATAGAGACATTTAATTTTTTATAGATTATTCGAAAGTCAATTTTTAAAAGGCAAATAACTCCCGATCTGTAGGAATCTGAGAGACAAACCTTATGTCACTTAGAGGGAACGTATATGTCAACTTCATGTCAGAATCTCGTCAATGTATGTCCAAGGGTTTGGACGACAGAGACATTTTAATTTTTCGAGATTATTCGAAAGTCAATTTTTAAAAGGCAAATATCTACCGATCTCTAGGCATATGAGAGACAACCCTTATGTCACTTTGAGGGAACGCATATGTCAACTGCATGTCAGAGTCTCGTCAATGTATGTCCAAGTGTTTGGACGATAGAGACATTTAAATTTTTCGAGATTATTTGGAAGTGAATTATTTAGAGGCAAATATCTCCCGATCCGTAGGAATCTGAGAGACAAAACTAATGTCACTTTGAGGGAATATATATGTGAACTTCCTGTCAGAGTCACGTCAATGCATGTCCAAGGGTTTGGAGGATAGAGACATTTAAATTTTTAGAGATTATTCGAAAGTCAATTTTAGAAGGCAAATATCTAACGATCTGTAGGCATCTGAGAGACAAAACTTATGTCACTTTGAGGGAACATATATGTCAACTTCATGTCAGAGTCTCGTCAATGTATGTTCAAGGGTTTGGAGAATAGAGACATTTTAATTCTTCGAGATTATTCGAAAGTCAATTTTTAAAAGGCAAATATCTCCCGATCTGTAGGCATCTGAGAGACAAAACTTATGTCACTTTGAGGGAACATATATGTCAACTTCATGTCAGAGTCTCGTCAATGTATGTCCAAGGGTTTGGACGATAGAGATATTTTAATTTTTCGAGATTATTCGAAAGTCAATTTCTAGAAGGCAAATATCTCCCGATCTGTAGGCATCTGAGAGACAAACCTTATGTCACATTGAGGGAACGCATATGTCAACTTCATGTCAGAGTCTCGTCAATGTATGTTCAAGGGTTTGGAGGATAGAGACATTTTAATTTTTCGAGATTATTCGAAAGTCAATTTTTAAAAGGCAAATATCTCCCGATCTGTAGGAATCTGAGATTCAAAACTTATGTCACTTTGAGGGAACGTATATGTCAACTTGCTGTCAGAGGCACGTCAATGTATGTCCAAGGGTTTGGAGGATAGAGACATTTTAATTTTTCGAGATTATTCGAAAGTGAATTATTGAAAGGCAAATATCTCCCGATCTGTAGGAATCTGAGAGACAAAACTAATGTCACTTTAAGGGAACACATATGTCAACTTCCTGTCAGAGTCACGTCAATGTATGTCCAAGGGTTTGGAGGATAGAGACATTTAAATTTTTAGAGATTATTCGAAAGTCAATTTCTGAAAAGGCAAATATCTCCCGATCAATAGGAATCTAAGAGACAAAACTTATATCACTTTGAGGGAACGTATATGTCAACTTCATGTGAGAATCTCGTCAATGTATGTCCAAGGGTTTGGACGATAGGGACATTTTAATTTTTCGAGATTTTTCGAAAGTTAATTTTTAAAAGGCAAATATCTCCCGATCTGTAGGCATCTGAGAGACAAACCTTATGCCACTTTGAGGGAACGTATATGTCAACTTGCAGTCAGAGGCATGTCAATGTATGTCCAAGGGTTTGGAGGATAGAGACATTTAAATTTTTAGAGATTATTTAAAAGTCAATTTTTAAAAGGCAAATATCTCCCGATCTGTAGGAATCTGAGAGACAAAACATATGTCACTTTAAGGGAAAATATATATCAACTTCCTGTCAGAGCCACGTCAATGTATGTCTAAGGGTTTGGAGGATAGAGACATTTTAATTTTTCGAGATTATTCGAAAGTCAATTTTTAAAAGGCAAATATCTCCCGATCTGTAATCATCTGAGAGAGAAACCTTATGTCACATGAGGGAACGCATATGTCAACTTCATGTCAGAGTCTCGTCAATGTATGTTAAAGGGTTTGGAGGATAGAGACATTTTAATTTTTCGAGATTATTCGAAAGTCAATTTTTAAAAGGCAAATATCTCCCGATCTGTAGGCATCTGAGAGACAACCCTTTTGCCACTTTGAGGGAACGTATATGTCAACTTCATGTCATAGTCACGTCAATGTATTTCGAAGGGAATGGAGGATAGAGACATTTAAATTTTTAGAGATTATTCGAAAGTCAATTTTTAAAAGGCAAATATCTCCCAATCTGTTGGAATCTGAGAGACAGAACTTATGTCACTTTGAGGGAACATATATGTCAACTTCATGTCAGAGTTTCGTCAATGTATGTCCAAGAGTTTGGACGATAGAGATATTTTAATTTTTCGAGATTATTCGAAAGTCAGTTACTAAAAGGCAAATATCTCCCGATCTGTAGGCATCTGAGAGACAAACCTTATGTCACATTGAGGGAACGCATATGTCAACTTTATGTCAGAGTCTCGTCAATGTATGTTCAAGGGTTTTTAGGATAGAGACATTTTAATTTTTCGAGATTATTCGAAAGTCAATTTTTAAAAGGCAAATACCTCCCCATCTGTAGGAATCTGAGAGACAAAACTTATGTCACTTTGAGGGAACGTATATGTCAACTTGCTGTCAGAGGCACGTCAATGTATGTCCAAGGGTTTGGAGGATAGAGACATTTAAATTTTTAGAGATTATTCGAAAGTCAATTTTTGAAAAGGCAAATATCTCCCGATCAATAGGAATCTAAGAGACAAAACTTATGTCACTTTGAGGGAACGTATATGTCAACTTCATGTGAGAATCTCGTCAATGTATGTCCAAGGGTTTGGACGATAGAGACATTTTAATTTTTCGTGATTATTCGAAAGTCAATTTTTAAAAGGCAAATATCTCCCGATCTGTAGGCATCTGAGAGACAACCCTTATGCCACTTTGAGGGAACGCATATGTCAACTTCATGTCAGAGTCTTGTTAATGTATGTCCAAGGTTTGGAGGATAGAGACATTTTAATTTTTCGAGATTATTCGAAAGTCAATTTTTGAAAAGGCAAATATCTCCCGATCTGTAGGAATCTGAGAGACAAAACTTATGTCACTTTGAGGGAACTTATATGTCAACTTCCTGTCATAGTCACGTCTATGTATTTCGAAGGGTTTGGAGGATAGAGACATTTAAATTTTTAGAGATTATTCGAAAGTCAATTTTTAAAAGGCAAATATCTCCCAATCTGTTGGAATCTGAGAGACAAAACTTATGTCACTTTGAGGGAACGTATATGTCAACTTCCGGTCAGAGTCACGTCAATGTATGTAAAAGGGTTTGGAGGATAGAGACATTTAAATTTTTATAGATTATTCCAAAGCAATTTTTAAAAGGCAAATATCTCCCGATCTGTAGGAATCTGAAAGACAAAACTTATGTCACTTAGAGGGAACGTATATGTCAACTTCATGTCAGAATCTCGTCAATGTATGTCTAAGGGTTTGGACGATAGAGACATTTAAATTTTTCGAGATTATTCGAAAGTCAATTTTTTAAAGGCAAATATCTCCCGATCTGTAGGCATATGAGAGACAAGACTTATGTCACTTTGAGGGAACGTATATGTAAACGTCCTGTCAGAGTCACGTCAATGTATGTCCAAGGGTTTGGTGGATAGAGACATTTATATTTTTAGAGATTATTCGAAAGTCAATTATTAAAAGGCAAATATCTCCCGATCTGTAGGAATCTGAGAGACAAACCTTATGTCACTTTGAGGGAACGTATATTTCAACTTGCTGTCAGAGTCATGTCAATATATGTCCAAGGGTTTGGACGACAGTTGCATTTAAATTTTTAGAGATTATTCGAAAGTCAATTTTTAAAAGGCAAATATCTCCCAATCTGTAGGAATCTGAGATACAAAACTTATGTCACGTTGAGGGAACGTATATGTTAACTTGCTGTCAGAGTCACGTCAATGTATGTCCAAGGGTTTGGAGGATAGAGACATTTAATTTTTTATAGATTATTCGAAAGTCAATTTTTAAAAGGCAAATAACTCCCGATCTGTAGGAATCTGAGAGACAAACCTTATGTCACTTAGAGGGAACGTATATGTCAACTTCATGTCAGAATCTCGTCAATGTATGTCCAAGGGTTTGGACGACAGAGACATTTTAATTTTTCGAGATTATTCGAAAGTCAATTTTTAAAAGGCAAATATCTACCGATCTCTAGGCATATGAGAGACAACCCTTATGTCACTTTGAGGGAACGCATATGTCAACTGCATGTCAGAGTCTCGTCAATGTATGTCCAAGTGTTTGGACGATAGAGACATTTAAATTTTTCGAGATTATTTGGAAGTGAATTATTTAGAGGCAAATATCTCCCGATCCGTAGGAATCTGAGAGACAAAACTAATGTCACTTTGAGGGAATATATATGTGAACTTCCTGTCAGAGTCACGTCAATGCATGTCCAAGGGTTTGGAGGATAGAGACATTTAAATTTTTAGAGATTATTCGAAAGTCAATTTTAGAAGGCAAATATCTAACGATCTGTAGGCATCTGAGAGACAAAACTTATGTCACTTTGAGGGAACATATATGTCAACTTCATGTCAGAGTCTCGTCAATGTATGTTCAAGGGTTTGGAGAATAGAGACATTTTAATTCTTCGAGATTATTCGAAAGTCAATTTTTAAAAGGCAAATATCTCCCGATCTGTAGGCATCTGAGAGACAAAACTTATGTCACTTTGAGGGAACATATATGTCAACTTCATGTCAGAGTCTCGTCAATGTATGTCCAAGGGTTTGGACGATAGAGATATTTTAATTTTTCGAGATTATTCGAAAGTCAATTTCTAAAAAGCAAATATCTCCCGATCTGTAGGCATCTGAGAGACAAACCTTATGACACATTGAGGGAACGCATATGTCAACTTCATGTCAGAGTCTCGTCAATGTATGTTCAAGGGTTTGGAGGATAGAGACATTTTAATTTTTCGAGATTATTCGAAAGTCAATTTTTGAAAAGGCAAATATCTCCCGATCTGTATTAATCTGATAGACAAAACTTATGTCACTTTGAGGGAACGTATATGTCAACTTCATGTCATAGTCACGTCAATATATTTCGAAGGGTTTGGAGGATAGAGACATTTAAATTTTTAGAGATTTTTCGAAAGTCAATTTTTAAAAGGCAAATATCTCCCAATCTGTTGGAGTCTGAGAGACAAAACTTATGTCACTTTGAGGGAACGTATATGTCAACTTCGTGTGAGAATCTCGTCAATGTATGTCCAAGGGTTTGGACGATAGAGACATTTTAATTTTTCGAGATTATTTGGAAGTGAATTATTTAAAGGCTAATATCTCCCGATCCGTAGGAATCAGAGAGACAAAACTTATGTCACCTTGAGGGAACGTATATGTCAACTAGATGTCAGAATCTCGTCAACGTATGTCGAAGGGTTTGGACGATAGAGATATTTTAATTTTTCGAGATTATTCGAAAGTCAATTTCTAAAAGGCAAATATCTCCCGATCTGTATGCATCTGAGAGACAAACCTTATGTCACATGAGGGAACGCATATGTCAACTTCATGTCAGAGTCTCGTCAATGTATGTTAAAGGGTTTGGAGGATAGAGACATTTAAATTTTTCGAGATTATTCGAAAGACAATTTTTAAAAGGCAAATAGCTCCCGATCTGTAGGAATCTGAGAGACAAAACTTATGTCACTTTGAGGGAACGTATATGTCAACTTGCTGTCAGAGGCACGTCAATGTATGTCCAAGGGTTTGGAGGATAGAGACATTTAAATTTTTAGAGATTATTCGAAAGTCAATTTGTGAAAAGGCAAATATCTCCCGATCAATAGGAATCTAAGAGACAAAACTTATGTCACTTTGAGGGAACGTATATGTCAACTTCATGTGCGAATCTCGTCAATGTATGTCCAAGGGTTTGGACGATAGAGACATTTAAATTTTTCGAGATCATTCGAAAGTCAATTTTTAAAAGGCAAATATCTCCCGATCTGTAGGCATCTGAGAGACAACCCTTATGCCACTTTGAGGGAACGCATATGTCAACTTCATGTCAGAGTCTCGTCAATGTATGTCCAAGGATTTGGACGATAGAGACATTTTAATTTTTCGAGATTAATTGGAAGTGAATTATTTAAAGGCAAATATCTCCCGATCCGTAGGAATCTGAGAGACAAAACTAATGTCACTTTGAGGGAATATATATGTCAACTTCCTGTCAGAGTCACGTCAATGTATGTCCAAGGGTTTGCAGGATAGAGACATTTAAATTTTTAGAGATTATTCGAAAGTCAATTTTTAGAAGGCAAATATCTAACGATCTGTAAGCATCTGTGAGACAAAACTTATGCCACTTTGAGGGAACATATATGGCAACTTCATGTCAGAGTCTCGTCAATGTATGTTAAAGGGTTTGGAGGATAGAGACATTTTAATTTTTCGAGATTATTCGAAAGTCAATTTTTAAAAGGCAAATATCTCCCGATCTGTAGGCATCTGAGAGACAAAACTTATGCCACTTTCAGGGAACGCATACGTCAACTTCATGTCAGAATCTCGTCAATGTATGTCCAAGGATTTGGACGATAGAGACATTTACATTTTTAGATATTATTCGAAAGTCAATTTTTAAAAGGCAAATATCTCCCGATCTGTAGGAATCTGAGAGACAAGACTTATGTCACTTTGAGGGAACGTATATGTAAACGTCCTGTCAGAGTCACGTCAATGTATGTCCAAGGGTTTGGTGGATAGAGACATTTATATTTTTAGAGATTATTCGAAAGTCAATTATTAAAAGGCAAATATCTCCCGATCTGTAGGAATCTGAGAGACAAACCTTATGTCACTTTGAGGGAACGTATATTTCAACTTGCTGTCAGAGTCATGTCAATATATGTCCAAGGGTTTGGACGACAGTTGCATTTAAATTTTTAGAGATTATTCGAAAGTCAATTTTTAAAAGGCAAATATCTCCCAATCTGTAGGAATCTGAGATACAAAACTTATGTCACGTTGAGGGAACGTATATGTTAACTTGCTGTCAGAGTCACGTCAATGTATGTCCAAGGGTTTGGAGGATAGAGACATTTAATTTTTTATAGATTATTCGAAAGTCAATTTTTAAAAGGCAAATAACTCCCGATCTGTAGGAATCTGAGAGACAAACCTTATGTCACTTAGAGGGAACGTATATGTCAACTTCATGTCAGAATCTCGTCAATGTATGTCCAAGGGTTTGGACGACAGAGACATTTTAATTTTTCGAGATTATTCGAAAGTCAATTTTTAAAAGGCAAATATCTACCGATCTCTAGGCATATGAGAGACAACCCTTATGTCACTTTGAGGGAACGCATATGTCAACTGCATGTCAGAGTCTCGTCAATGTATGTCCAAGTGTTTGGACGATAGAGACATTTAAATTTTTCGAGATTATTTGGAAGTGAATTATTTAGAGGCAAATATCTCCCGATCCGTAGGAATCTGAGGGACAAAACTAATGTCACTTTGAGGGAATATATATGTGAACTTCCTGTCAGAGTCACGTCAATGCATGTCCAAGGGTTTGGAGGATAGAGACATTTAAATTTTTAGAGATTATTCGAAAGTCAATTTTAGAAGGCAAATATCTAACGATCTGTAGGCATCTGAGAGACAAAACTTATGTCACTTTGAGGGAACATATATGTCAACTTCATGTCAGAGTCTCGTCAATGTATGTTCAAGGGTTTGGAGAATAGAGACATTTTAATTCTTCGAGATTATTCGAAAGTCAATTTTTAAAAGGCAAATATCTCCCGATCTGTAGGCATCTGAGAGACAAAACTTATGTCACTTTGAGGGAACATATATGTCAACTTCATGTCAGAGTCTCGTCAATGTATGTCCAAGGGTTTGGACGATAGAGATATTTTAATTTTTCGAGATTATTCGAAAGTCAATTTCTAGAAGGCAAATATCTCCCGATCTGTAGGCATCTGAGAGACAAACCTTATGTCACATTGAGGGAACGCATATGTCAACTTCATGTCAGAGTCTCGTCAATGTATGTTCAAGGGTTTGGAGGATAGAGACATTTTAATTTTTCGAGATTATTCGAAAGTCAATTTTTAAAAGGCAAATATCTCCCGATCTGTAGGAATCTGAGATTCAAAACTTATGTCACTTTGAGGGAACGTATATGTCAACTTGCTGTCAGAGGCACGTCAATGTATGTCCAAGGGTTTGGAGGATAGAGACATTTAAATTTTTAGAGATTATTCGAAAGTCAATTTTTGAAAAGGCAAATATCTCCCGATCAATAGGAATCTAAGAGACAAAACTTATATCACTTTGAGGGAACGTATATGTCAACTTCATGTGAGAATCTCGTCAATGTATGTCCAAGGGTTTGGACGATAGGGACATTTTAATTTTTCGAGATTTTTCGAAAGTTAATTTTTAAAAGGCAAATATCTCCCGATCTGTAGGCATCTGAGAGACAAACCTTATGCCACTTTGAGGGAACGTATATGTCAACTTGCAGTCAGAGGCACGTCAATGTATGTCCAAGGGTTTGGAGGATAGAGACATTTAAATTTTTAGAGATTATTTAAAAGTCAATTTTTAAAAGGCAAATATCTCCCGATCTGTAGGAATCTGAGAGACAAAACATATGTCACTTTAAGGGAAAATATATATCAACTTCCTGTCAGAGCCACGTCAATGTATGTCTAAGGGTTTGGAGGATAGAGACATTTTAATTTTTCGAGATTATTCGAAAGTCAATTTTTAAAAGGCAAATATCTCCCGATCTGTAATCATCTGAGAGAGAAACCTTATGTCACATGAGGGAACGCATATGTCAACTTCATGTCAGAGTCTCGTCAATGTATGTTAAAGGGTTTGGAGGATAGAGACATTTTAATTTTTCGAGATTATTCGAAAGTCAATTTTTAAAAGGCAAATATCTCCCGATCTGTAGGAATCTGAGAGACAAAACTTAAGTCACTTTGAGGGAACGTATATGTCAACTTGCTGTCAGAGGCACGTCAATGTATGTCCAAGGGTTTGGTGGATAGAGACATTTAATTTTTTAGAGATTATTCGAAAGTCAATTTATGAAAAGGCAAATATCTCCCGATCAATAGGAATCTAAGAGACAAAACGTATGTCACTTTGAGGGAACGTATATGTCAACTTCATGTGAGAATCTCGTCAATGTATGTCCAAGGGTTTGGACGATAGAGACATTTTAATTTTTCGAGATCATTCGAAAGTCAATTTTTAAAAGGCAAATATCTCCCGATCTGTAGGCATCTGAGAGACAACCCTTTTGCCACTTTGAGGGAACGTATATGTCAACTTCATGTCATAGTCACGTCAATGTATTTCGAAGGGAATGGAGGATAGAGACATTTAAATTTTTAGAGATTATTCGAAAGTCAATTTTTAAAAGGCAAATATCTCCCAATCTGTTGGAATCTGAGAGACAGAACTTATGTCACTTTGAGGGAACATATATGTCAACTTCATGTCAGAGTTTCGTCAATGTATGTCCAAGAGTTTGGACGATAGAGATATTTTAATTTTTCGAGATTATTCGAAAGTCAGTTACTAAAAGGCAAATATCTCCCGATCTGTAGGCATCTGAGAGACAAACCTTATGTCACATTGAGGGAACGCATATGTCAACTTTATGTCAGAGTCTCGTCAATGTATGTTCAAGGGTTTTTAGGATAGAGACATTTTAATTTTTCGAGATTATTCGAAAGTCAATTTTTAAAAGGCAAATACCTCCCCATCTGTAGGAATCTGAGAGACAAAACTTATGTCACTTTGAGGGAACGTATATGTCAACTTGCTGTCAGAGGCACGTCAATGTATGTCCAAGGGTTTGGAGGATAGAGACATTTAAATTTTTAGAGATTATTCGAAAGTCAATTTTTGAAAAGGCAAATATCTCCCGATCAATAGGAATCTAAGAGACAAAACTTATGTCACTTTGAGGGAACGTATATGTCAACTTCATGTGAGAATCTCGTCAATGTATGTCCAAGGGTTTGGACGATAGAGACATTTTAATTTTTCGTGATTATTCGAAAGTCAATTTTTAAAAGGCAAATATCTCCCGATCTGTAGGCATCTGAGAGACAACCCTTATGCCACTTTGAGGGAACGCATATGTCAACTTCATGTCAGAGTCTTGTTAATGTATGTCCAAGGTTTGGAGGATAGAGACATTTTAATTTTTCGAGATTATTCGAAAGTCAATTTTTGAAAAGGCAAATATCTCCCGATCTGTAGGAATCTGAGAGACAAAACTTATGTCACTTTGAGGGAACGTATATGTCAACTTCCTGTCATAGTCACGTCTATGTATTTCGAAGGGTTTGGAGGATAGAGACATTTAAATTTTTAGAGATTATTCGAAAGTCAATTTTTAAAAGGCAAATATCTCCCAATCTGTTGGAATCTGAGAGACAAAACTTATGTCACTTTGAGGGAACGTATATGTCAACTTCCGGTCAGAGTCACGTCAATGTATGTAAAAGGGTTTGAGGATAGAGACATTTAAATTTTTATAGATTATTCCAAAGCAATTATTAAAAGGCAAATATCTCCCGATCTGTAGGAATCTGAAAGACAAAACTTATGTCACTTAGAGGGAACGTATATGTCAACTTCATGTCAGAATCTCGTCAATGTATGTCTAAGGGTTTGGACGATAGAGACATTTAAATTTTTCGAGATTATTCGAAAGTCAATTTTTTAAAGGCAAATATCTCCCGATCTGTAGGCATATGAGAGACAACCCTTATGTCACTTTGAGGGAACTCATATGTCAACTGCATGTCAGAGTCTCGTCAATGTATGTCCAAGGGTTTGGACGATAGAGACATTTTAATTTTTCGAGATTATTTGGAAGTGAATTATTTAAAGGCAAATATCTCCCGATCCGTAGGAATCTGAAAGACAAAACTAATGTCACTTTGAGGGAATATATATGTCAACTTCCTGTCAGAGTCACGTCAATGTATGTCCAAGGGTTTGCAGGATAGAGACATTTAAATTTTTAGAGATTATTCGAAAGTCAATTTTTAGAAGGCAAATATCTACCGATCTGTAGGCATCTGAGAGACAAAACTTATGCCACTTTGAGGGAACATACATGTCAACTTCATGTCAGAGTCTAGTCAATGTATGTTCAAGGGTTTAGAGACATTTTAATTTTTCGAGATTATTCGAAAGTCAATTATTAAAAGGCAAATATCTCCCGATCTGTAGGCATCTGAGAGACACAACTTATGTCAATTTGAGGGAACATATATGTCAACTTCATGTCAGAGTCTCGTCAATGTATGTCCTAGGGTTTGGACGATAGAGATATTTTAATTTTTCGAGATTATTCGAAAGTAAATTTCTAAAAGGCAAATATCTCCCGATCTGTAGGCATCTGAGAGACAAACCTTATGTCACATTGAGGGAACGCATATGTCAACTTCATGCCAGAGTCTCGTCAATGTATGTTCAAGGGTTTGAAGGATAGAGACATTTTAATTTTTCGAGATTATTCGAAAGTCAATTTTTAAAAGGCAAATATCTCCCGATCTGTAGGAATCTGAGAGACAAAACTTATGTCACTTTGAGGGAACGTATATGTCAACTTGCTGTCAGAGGCACGTCAATGTATGTCCAAGGGTTTGGAGGATAGAGACATTTAAATTTTTAGAGATTATTCGAAAGTCAATTTTTGAAAATGCAAATATCTCCCGATCTGTATTAATCTGAGAGACAAAACATATGTCACTTTGAGGGAACGTATATGTCAACTTCATGTCATAGTCACGTCAATGTATGTCAAAGGGTCTGGAGGATAGAGACATTTAAATTTTTAGAGATTATTCGAAACTCAATTTTTAAAAGGCAAATATCTCCCGATCTGTAGGAATCTGAGAGACAAAACTTATGTCACTTTGAGGGAACGTATATGTCAACTTCCTGTCAGAGGCACGTCAATGTGTGTCCAAGGGTTTGGAGGATAGAGACATTTGAATTTTTCGAGATTATTCGAAAGTCAATATTTAGAGGCAAATATCTCCCGATATGTAGGAATCTGAGAGACAAAACTTATGTCACTTTGAGGGAACGTATATGTCAACTTCATGTCACAGTCACGTCAATGTATGTCCAAGGGTTTGGAGTATAGAGACATTTAAATTTTTAGAGATTATTCGAAAGTCAGTTCTTAAAAGGCAAATATCTCCCGATCTGTAGGAATCTGAGAGACAAAACTTATGTCACATTGAGGGAACGTATATGTAAACTTCCAGTCAGAGTCACGTCAATGTATGTCCAAGGGTTTGGAGGATAAAGACATTTTAATTTTTCGAGATTATTCGAAAGTCAAGTTTTGAAAAGGCAAATATCTTCCGATCTGTAGGAATCTGAGAGACAAAACTTATGTCACTTTGAGGGAACGCATACGTCATCTTCATGTCAGAGTCACGTCAATATATGTCCAAGGGTGTGCAGGATACAGACATTTTAATTTTTCAGGGTTATTCGAAAGTCAATTATTCAGAGGCATATATCTCTCGATATGTAGGAATCTGAGAGACAAAACTCATGTCACTATGAGGACATTTACATATCAACTTCATGTCAGAGTCACGACAATGTACGAAAAAGGGTTTGATGGATAGAGACATTTGAATTTTTCGAGATTATTCGAAAGTCAATTTTTGAATAGGCAAATATCTCCCGATCTGTAGGAATCTGAGAGACAAACCTTATGTCACATTGAGGGAACGTATATGTCAACTTCATGTCAGAGTCTCGTCAATGTATGTCCAAGGGTTTGGACGATAGAGATTCATTTTAATTTTTCGAGATTATTCGAAAGTCAATTTTTGAAAAGGCAAATATCTCCCGATCTTTATTAATATGAGAAACAAAACTTATGTCACTTTGAGGGAACGTATATGTCAACTTCATGTCATAGTCACGTCAATGTATGTCCAAGGGTTTAGAGGATAGAGACATTTACATTTTTATAGATTATTCGAAAGTCAATTTTTAAAATTCAAATATCTCCCGATCTGTAGGAATCTGAGAGACAAAACTTATGTCACTTTGAGGGAACGTATATGTCAACTTGCTGTCAGAGGCACGTCAATGTATGTCCAAGGATTTGGAGGATAGAGACATTTAAATTTTTAGAGATTATTCGAAAGTCAATTTTTGAAAAGGCAAATATCTCCCGATCAATAGGAATCTAAGAGACAAAACTTATGTCACTTTGAGGGAACGTTTATGTCGACTTCATGTGAGAATCTCGTCAATGTATGTCCAAGGGTTTGGACGATAGAGACATTTTAATTTTTCGAGATTATTCGAAAGTTAATTTTTAAAAGGCAAATATCTCCCGATCTGTAGGCATCTGAGAGACAAACCTTATGCCACTTTGAGGGAACGTATATGTCAACTTGCAGTCAGAGGCACGTCAATGTATGTCCAAGGGTTTGGAGGATAGAGACATTTAAATTATTAGAGATTATTTGAAAGTCAATTTTTAAAGGCAAATATCTCCCGATCTGTAGGAATCTGAGAGACAAAACACATGTCACTTTGAGGGAACGTATATATCAACTTCCTGTCAGAGTCACGTCAATGTATGTCCAAGGGTTTGGAGGATAGAGACATTTAAATTTTTAGAGATTATTCGAAAGTCAATTTTTGAAAAGGCAAATATCTCCCGATCCGTAGGAATCAGAGAGACAAAACGTATGTCACCTTGAGGGAACGTATATGTCAACTAGATGTCAGAATCTCGTCAACGTATGTCGAAGGGTTTGGACGATAGAGATATTTTAATTTTTCGAGATTATTCGAAAGTCAATTTCTAAAAGGCAAATATCTCCCGATCTGTATGCATCTGAGAGACAAACCTTATGTCACATGAGGGAACGCATATGTCAACTTCATGTCAGAGTCTCGTCAATGTATGTTAAAGGGTTTGGAGGATAGAGACATTTAAATTTTTCGAGATTATTCGAAAGACAATTTTTAAAAGGCAAATAGCTCCCGATCTGTAGGAATCTGAGAGACAAAACTTATGTCACTTTGAGGGAACGTATATGTCAACTTGCTGTCAGAGGCACGTCAATGTATGTCCAAGGGTTTGGAGGATAGAGACATTTAAATTTTTAGAGATTATTCGAAAGTCAATTTGTGAAAAGGCAAATATCTCCCGATCAATAGGAATCTAAGAGACAAAACTTATGTCACTTTGAGGGAACGTATATGTCAACTTCATGTGCGAATCTCGTCAATGTATGTCCAAGGGTTTGGACGATAGAGACATTTAAATTTTTCGAGATCATTCGAAAGTCAATTTTTAAAAGGCAAATATCTCCCGATCTGTAGGCATCTGAGAGACAACCCTTATGCCACTTTGAGGGAACGCATATGTCAACTTCATGTCAGAGTCTCGTCAATGTATGTCCAAGGATTTGGACGATAGAGACATTTTAATTTTTCGAGATTATTTGGAAGTGAATTATTTAAAGGCAAATATCTCCCGATCCGTAGGAATCTGAGAGACAAAACTAATGTCACTTTGAGGGAATATATATGTCAACTTCCTGTCAGAGTCACGTCAATGTATGTCCAAGGGTTTGCAGGATAGAGACATTTAAATTTTTAGAGATTATTCGAAAGTCAATTTTTAGAAGGCAAATATCTAACGATCTGAAAGCATCTGTGAGACAAAACTTATGCCACTTTGAGGGAACATATATGGCAACTTCATGTCAGAGTCTCGTCAATGTATGTTAAAGGGTTTGGAGGATAGAGACATTTTAATTTTTCGAGATTATTCGAAAGTCAATTTTTAAAAGGCAAATATCTCCCGATCTGTAGGCATCTGAGAGACAAAACTTATGCCACTTTCAGGGAACGCATACGTCAACTTCATGTCAGAATCTAGTCAATGTATGTCCAAGGATTTGGACGATAGAGACATTTACATTTTTAGATATTATTCGAAAGTCAATTTTTAAAAGGCAAATATCTCCCGATCTGTAGGAATCTGAGAGACAAGACTTATGTCACTTTGAGGGAACGTATATGTAAACGTCCTGTCAGAGTCACGTCAATGTATGTCCAAGGGTTTGGTGGATAGAGACATTTATATTTTTAGAGATTATTCGAAAGTCAATTATTAAAAGGCAAATATCTCCCGATCTGTAGGAATCTGAGAGACAAACCTTATGTCACTTTGAGGGAACGTATATTTCAACTTGCTGTCAGAGTCATGTCAATATATGTCCAAGGGTTTGGACGACAGTTGCATTTAAATTTTTAGAGATTATTCGAAAGTCAATTTTTAAAAGGCAAATATCTCCCAATCTGTAGGAATCTGAGATACAAAACTTATGTCACGTTGAGGGAACGTATATGTTAACTTGCTGTCAGAGTCACGTCAATGTATGTCCAAGGGTTTGGAGGATAGAGACATTTTAATTTTTCGAGATTATTCGAAAGTCAATTTTTAAAAGGCAAATATCTACCGATCTGTAGGCATATGAGAGACAACCCTTATGTCACTTTGAGGGAACGCATATGTCAACTGCATGTCAGAGTCTCGTCAATGTATGTCCAAGTGTTTGGACGATAGAGACATTTTAATTTTTCGAGATTATTTGGAAGTGAATTATTTAGAGGCAAATATCTCCCGATCCGTAGGAATCTGAGAGACAAAACTAATGTCACTTTGAGGGAATATATATGTGAACTTCCTGTGAGAGTCACGTCAATCCATGTCCAAGGGTTTGGAGGATAGAGACATTTAAATTTTTAGAGATTATTCGAAAGTCAATTTTAGAAGGCAAATATCTAACGATCTGTAGGCATCTGAGAGACAAAACTTATGTCACTTTGAGGGAACAGATATGTCAACTTCATGTCAGAGTCTCGTCAATGTATGTTCAAGGGTTTGGAGAATAGAGACATTTTAATTCTTCGAGATTATTCGAAAGTCAATTTTTAAAAGGCAAATATCTCCCGATCTGTAGGCATCTGAGAGACAAAACTTATGTCACTTTGAGGGAACATATATGTCAACTTCATGTCAGAGTCTCGTCAATGTATGTCCAAGGGTTTGGACGATAGAGATATTTTAATTTTTCGAGATTATTCGAAAGTCAATTTCTAGAAGGCAAATATCTCCCGATCTGTAGGCATCTGAGAGACAAACCTTATGTCACATTGAGGGAACGCATATGTCAACTTCATGTCAGAGTCTCGTCAATGTATGTTCAAGGGTTTGGAGGATAGAGACATTTTAATTTTTCGAGATTATTCGAAAGTCAATTTTTAAAAGGCAAATATCTCCCGATCTGTAGGAATCTGAGATTCAAAACTTATGTCACTTTGAGGGAACGTATATGTCAACTTGCTGTCAGAGGCACGTCAATGTATGTCCAAGGGTTTGGAGGATAGAGACATTTAAATTTTTAGAGATTATTCGAAAGTCAATTTTTGAAAAGGCAAATATCTCCCGATCAATAGGAATCTAAGAGACAAAACTTATATCACTTTGAGGGAACGTATATGTCAACTTCATATGAGAATCTCGTCAATGTATGTCCAAGGGTTTGGACGATAGGGACATTTTAATTTTTCGAGATTTTTCGAAAGTTAATTTTTAAAAGGCAAATATCTCCCGATCTGTAGGCATCTGAGAGACAAACCTTATGCCACTTTGAGGGAACGTATATGTCAACTTGCAGTCAGAGGCACGTCAATGTATGTCCAAGGGTTTGGAGGATAGAGACATTTAAATTTTTAGAGATTATTTAAAAGTCAATTTTTAAAAGGCAAATATCTCCCGATCTGTAGGAATCTGAGAGACAAAACATATGTCACTTTGAGGGAAAATATATATCAACTTCCTGTCAGAGTCACGTCAATGTATGTCCAAGGGTTTGGAGGATAGAGACATTTTAATTTTTCGAGATTATTCGAAAGTCAATTTTTAAAAGGCAAATATCTCCCGATCTGTAATCATCTGAGAGACAAACCTTATGTCACATGAGGGAACGCATATGTCAACTTCATGTCAGAGTCTCGTCAATGTATGTTAAAGGGTTTGGAGGATAGAGACATTTTAATTTTTCGAGATTAATCGAAAGTCAATTTTTAAAAGGCAAATATCTCCCGATCTGTAGGAATCTGAGAGACAAAACTTATGTCACTTTGAGGGAACGTATATGTCAACTTGCTGTCAGAGGCACGTCAATGTATGTCCAAGGGTTTGGAGGATAGAGACATTTATTTTTTTAGAGATTATTCGAAAGTCAATTTATGAAAAGGCAAATATCTCCCGATCAATAGGAATCTAAGAGACAAAACGTATGTCACTTTGAGGGAACGTATATGTCAACTTCATGTGAGAATCTCGTCAACGTATGTCCAAGGGTTTGGACGATAGAGACATTTTAATTTTTCGAGATCATTCGAAAGTCAATTTTTAAAAGGCAAATATCTCCCGATCTGTAGGCATCTGAGAGACAACCCTTTTGCCACTTTGAGGGAACGCTTATGTCAACTTCATGTCAGAGTCTCGTCAATGTATGTCCAAGGGTTTGGAGGATAGAGACATTTTAATTTTTCGAGTTTATTCGAAAGTCAATTTTTGAAAAGGCAAATATCTCCCGATCTGTATGAATCTGAGAGACAAAACTTATGTCACTTTGAGGGAACGTATATGTCAACTTCATGTCATAGTCACGTCAATGTATTTCGAAGGGAATGGAGGATAGAGACATTTAAATTTTTAGAGATTATTCGAAAGTCAATTTTTAAAAGGCAAATATCTCCCAATCTGTTGGAATCTGAGAGACAGAACTTATGTCACTTTGAGGGAACATATATGTCAACTTCATGTCAGAGTTTCGTCAATGTATGTCCAAGAGTTTGGACGATAGAGATATTTCAATTTTTCGAGATTATTCGAAAGTCAGTTACTAAAAGGCAAATATCTCCCGATCTGTAGGCATCTGAGAGACAAACCTTATGTCACATTGAGGGAACGCATATGTCAACTTTATGTCAGAGTCTCGTCAATGTATGTTCAAGGATTTTTAGGATAGAGACATTTTAATTTTTCGAGATTATTCGAAAGTCAATTTCTAAAAGGCAAATACCTCCCCATCTGTAGGAATCTGAGAGACAAAACTTATGTCACTTTGAGGGAACGTATATGTCAACTTGCTGTCAGAGGCACGTCAATGTATGTCCAAGGGTTTGGAGGATAGAGACATTTAAATTTTTAGAGATTATTCGAAAGTCAATTTTTGAAAAGGCAAATATCTCCCGATCAATAGGAATCTAAGAGACAAAACTTATGTCACTTTGAGGGAACGTATATGTCAACTTCATGTGAGAATCTTGTCAATGTATGTCCAAGGGTTTGGACGATAGAGACATTTTAATTATTCGTGATTATTCGAAAGTCAATTTTTAAAAGGCAAATATCTCCCGATCTGTAGGCATCTGAGAGACAACCCTTATGCCACTTTGAGGGAACGCATATGTCAACTTCATGTCAGAGTCTTGTTAATGTATGTCCAAGGTTTGGAGGATAGAGACATTTTAATTTTTCGAGATTATTCGAAAGTCAATTTTTGAAAAGGCAAATATCTCCCGATCTGTAGGAATCTGAGAGACAAAACTTATGTCACTTTGAGGGAACGTATATGTCAACTTCCTGTCATAGTCACGTCTATGTATTTCGAAGGGTTTGGAGGATAGAGACATTTAAATTTTTAGAGATTATTCGAAAGTCAATTTTTAAAAGGCAAATATCTCCCAATCTGTTGGAATCTGAGAGACAAAACTTATGTCACTTTGAGGGAACGTATATGTCAACTTCCGGTCAGAGTCACGTCAATGTATGTAAAAGGGTTTGGAGGATAGAGACATTTAAATTTTTATAGATTATTCCAAAGCAATTTTTAAAAGGCAAATATCTCCCGATCTGTAGGAATCTGAAAGACAAAACTTATGTCACTTAGAGGGAACGTATATGTCAACTTCATGTCAGAATCTCGTCAATGTATGTCTAAGGGTTTGGACGATAGAGACATTTTAATTTTTCGAGATTATTCGAAAGTCAATTTTTTAAAGGCAAATATCTCCCGATCTGTAGGCATATGAGAGACAACCCTTATGTCACTTTGAGGGAACGCATATGTCAACTGCATGTCAGAGTCTCGTCAATGTATGTCCAAGGGTTTGGACGATAGAGACATTTTAATTTTTCGAGATTATTTGGAAGTGAATTATTTTTTATAGGCAAATATCTCCCGATCCGTAGGAATCTGAAAGACAAAACTAATGTCACTTTGAGGGAATATATATGTCAACTTCCTGTCAGAGTCACGTCAATGTATGTCCAAGGGTTTGCAGGATAGAGACATTTAAATTTTTAGAGATTATTCGAAAGTCAATTTTTAGAAGGCAAATATCTACCGATCTGTAGGCATCTGAGAGACAAAACTTATGCCACTTTGAGGGAACATACATGTCAACTTCATGTCAGAGTCTAGTCAATGTATGTTCAAGGGTTTAGAGACATTTTAATTTTTCGAGATTATTCGAAAGTCAATTATTAAAAGGCAAATATCTCCCGATCTGTAGGCATCTGAGAGACACAACTTATGTCAATTTGAGGGAACATATATGTCAACTTCATGTCAGAGTCTCGTCAATGTATGTCCTAGGGTTTGGACGATAGAGATATTTTAATTTTTCGAGATTATTCGAAAGTCAATTACTAAAAGGCAAATATCTCCCGATCTGTAGGCATCTGAGAGACAAACCTTATGTCACATTGAGGGAACGCATATGTCAACTTCATGCCAGAGTCTCGTCAATGTATGTTCAAGGGTTTGAAGGATAGAGACATTTTAATTTTTCGAGATTATTCGAAAGTCAATTTTTAAAAGGCAAATATCTCCCGATCTGTAGGAATCTGAGAGACAAAACTTATGTCACTTTGAGGGAACGTATATGTCAACTTGCTGTCAGAGGCACGTCAATGTATGTCCAAGGGTTTGGAGGATAGAGACATTTAAATTTTTAGAGATTATTCGAAAGTCAATTTTTGAAAATGCAAATATCTCCCGATCTGTATTAATCTGAGAGACAAAACATATGTCACTTTGAGGGAACGTATATGTCAACTTCATGTCATAGTCACGTCAATGTATGTCAAAGGGTCTGGAGGATAGAGACATTTAAATTTTTAGAGATTATTCGAAACTCAATTTTTAAAAGGCAAATATCTCCCGATCTGTAGGAATCTGAGAGACAAAACTTATGTCACTTTGAGGGAACGTATATGTCAACTTCCTGTCAGAGGCACGTCAATGTGTGTCCAAGGGTTTGGAGGATAGAGACATTTGAATTTTTCGAGATTATTCGAAAGTCAATATTTAGAGGCAAATATCTCCCGATATGTAGGAATCTGAGAGACAAAACTTATGTCACTTTGAGGGAACGTATATGTCAACTTCATGTCACAGTCACGTTAATGTATGTCCAAGGGTTTGGAGTATAGAGACATTTAAATTTTTAGAGATTATTCGAAAGTCAGTTCTTAAAAGGCAAATATCTCCCGATCTGTAGGAATCTGAGAGACAAAACTTATGTCACATTGAGGGAACGTATATGTAAACTTCCAGTCAGAGTCACGTCAATGTATGTCCAAGGGTTTGGAGGATAAAGACATTTTAATTTTTCGAGATTATTCGAAAGTCAAGTTTTGAAAAGGCAAATATCTCCCGATCTGTAGGAATCTGAGAGACAAAACTTATGTCACTTTGAGGGAACGCATACGTCATCTTCATGTCAGAGTCACGTCAATATATGTCCAAGGGTGTGCAGGATACAGACATTTTAATTTTTCAGGGTTATTCGAAAGTCAATTATTCAGAGGCATATATCTCTCGATATGTAGGAATCTGAGAGACAAAACTCATGTCACTATGAGGACATTTACATATCAACTTCATGTCAGAGTCACGACAATGTACGAAAAAGGGTTTGATGGATAGAGACATTTTAATTTTTCGAGATTATTCGAAAGTCAATTTTTAAAAGGCAAATATCTCCCGATCTGTAGGCATCTGAGAGACAAAACGTATGCCACTTTCAGGGAACGCATACGTCAACTTCATGTCAGAATCTAGTCAATGTATGTCCAAGGATTTGGACGATAGAGACATTTACATTTTTAGATATTATTCGAAAGTCAATTTTTAAAAGGCAATTATCTCCCGATCTGTAGGAATCTGAGAGACAAGACTTATGTCACTTTGAGGGAACGTATATGTAAACGTCCTGTCAGAGTCACGTCAATGTATGTCCAAGGGTTTGGTGGATAGAGACATTTATATTTTTAGAGATTATTCGAAAGTCAATTATTAAAAGGCAAATATCTCCCGATCTGTAGGAATCTGAGAGACAAACCTTATGTCACTTTGAGGGAACGTATATTTCAACTTGCTGTCAGAGTCATGTCAATATATGTCCAAGGGTTTGGACGACAGTTGCATTTAAATTTTTAGAGATTATTCGAAAGTCAATTTTTAAAAGGCAAATATCTCCCAATCTGTAGGAATCTGAGATACAAAACTTATGTCACGTTGAGGGAACGTATATGTTAACTTGCTGTCAGAGTCACGTCAATGTATGTCCAAGGGTTTGGAGGATAGAGACATTTAAATTTTTATAGATTATTCGAAAGTCAATTTTTAAAAGGCAAATAACTCCCGATCTGTAGGAATCTGAGAGACAAACCTTATGTCACTTAGAGGGAACGTATATGTCAACTTCATGTCAGAATCTCGTCAATGTATGTCCAAGGGTTTGGACGACAGAGACATTTTAATTTTTCGAGATTATTCGAAAGTCAATTTTTAAAAGGCAAATATCTACCGATCTGTAGGCATATGAGAGACAACCCTTATGTCACTTTGAGGGAACGCATATGTCAACTTCATGTCAGAGTCTCGTCAATGTATGTCCAAGGGTTTGGAGGATAGAGACATTTAAATTTTTAGAGATTATTCGAAAGTCAATTTTTGAAAAGGCAAATATCTCCCGATCAATAGGAATCTAAGAGACAAAACTTATATCACTTTGAGGGAACGTATATGTCAACTTCATGTGAGAATCTCGTCAATGTATGTCCAAGGGTTTGGACGATAGGGACATTTTAATTTTTCGAGATTTTTCGAAAGTTAATTTTTAAAAGGCAAATATCTCCCGATCTGTAGGCATCTGAGAGACAAACCTTATGCCACTTTGAGGGAACGTATATGTCAACTTGCAGTCAGAGGCACGTCAATGTATGTCCAAGGGTTTGGAGGATAGAGACATTTAAATTTTTAGAGATTATTTAAAAGTCAATTTTTAAAAGGCAAATATCTCCCGATCTGTAGGAATCTGAGAGACAAAACATATGTCACTTTGAGGGAAAATATATATCAACTTCCTGTCAGAGTCACGTCAATGTATGTCCAAGGGTTTGGAGGATAGAGACATTTTAATTTTTCGAGATTATTCGAAAGTCAATTTTTAAAAGGCAAATATCTCCCGATCTGTAATCATCTGAGAGACAAACCTTATGTCACATGAGGGAACGCATATGTCAACTTCATGTCAGAGTCTCGTCAATGTATGTTAAAGGGTTTGGAGGATAGAGACATTTTAATTTTTCGAGATTAATCGAAAGTCAATTTTTAAAAGGCAAATATCTCCCGATCTGTAGGAATCTGAGAGACAAAACTTATGTCACTTTGAGGGAACGTATATGTCAACTTGCTGTCAGAGGCACGTCAATGTATGTCCAAGGGTTTGGAGGATAGAGACATTTATTTTTTAAGAGATTATTCGAAAATCAATTTATGAAAAGGCAAATATCTCCCGATCAATAGGAATCTAAGAGACAAAACGTATGTCACTTTGAGGGAACGTATATGTCAACTTCATGTGAGAATCTCGTCAATGTATGTCCAAGGGTTTGGACGATAGAGACATTTTAATTTTTCGAGATCATTCGAAAGTCAATTTTTAAAAGGCAAATATCTCCCGATCTGTAGGCATCTGAGAGACAACCCTTTTGCCACTTTGAGGGAACGCTTATGTCAACTTCATGTCAGAGTCTCGTCAATGTATGTCCAAGGGTTTGGAGGATAGAGACATTTTAATTTTTCGAGTTTATTCGAAAGTCAATTTTTGAAAAGGCAAATATCTCCCGATCTGTATGAATCTGAGAGACAAAACTTATGTCACTTTGAGGGAACGTATATGTCAACTTCATGTCATAGTCACGTCAATGTATTTCGAAGGGAATGGAGGATAGAGACATTTAAATTTTTTGAGATTATTCGAAAGTCAATTTTTAAAAGGCAAATATCTCCCAATCTGTTGGAATCTGAGAGACAGAACTTATGTCACTTTGAGGGAACATATATGTCAACTTCATGTCAGAGTTTCGTCAATGTATGTCCAAGAGTTTGGACGATAGAGATATTTCAATTTTTCGAGATTATTCGAAAGTCAGTTACTAAAAGGCAAATATCTCCCGATCTGTAGGCATCTGAGAGACAAACCTTATGTCACATTGAGGGAACGCATATGTCAACTTTATGTCAGAGTCTCGTCAATGTATGTTAAAGGGTTTTTAGGATAGAGACATTTTAATTTTTCGAGATTATTCGAAAGTCAATTTCTAAAAGGCAAATACCTCCCCATCTGTAGGAATCTGAGAGACAAAACTTATGTCACTTTGAGGGAACGTATATGTCAACTTGCTGTCAGAGGCACGTCAATGTATGTCCAAGGGTTTGGAGGATAGAGACATTTAAATTTTTAGAGATTATTCGAAAGTCAATTTTTGAAAAGGCAAATATCTCCCGATCAATAGGAATCTAAGAGACAAAACTTATGTCACTTTGAGGGAACGTATATGTCAACATCATGTGAGAATCTCGTCAATGTATGTCCAAGGGTTTGGACGATAGTGACATTTAAATTTTTCGAGATTATTCGAAAGTCAATTTTTGAAAAGGCAAATAACTCCCGATCTGTATTAATCTGAGAGACAAAACTTATGCCACTTTGAGGGAACGTATATGTTAACTTCATGTCAGAGTCACGTCAATGTATGTCCAAGGGTTTGGACGATAGAGACGTTTTAATTTTTCGAGATTATTCGAAAGTCAATTTTTAAAAGGCAAATATTTCCCGATCTGTAGGAATCTGAGAGACAAAACTTATGTCACTTTGAGGGAACGTATATGTAAACTTCCTGTCAGAGTCACGTCAATGTATGTAAATGGGTTTGGAGGATAGAGACATTTAAATTTTTAGAGATTATTCGAAAGTCAATTTTTAAGAGGCAAATATCTCCCGATCTGTAGGCATCTGAGAGACAAACCTTATGTCACTTTGAGGGAAAGCATATGTCAACTTCATGTCACAGTCTCGTCAATGTATGTCCAAGGGTTTGAAGGATAGAAACATTTTAATTTTTAGAAATTATTCGAAAGTCAATTTTTAAAAGGCAAATATCTCCCGATTTTTAGGAATCTGATAGACAAAACTTATGTCACTTTGAGGGAACGCATATGTCAACTTCATGTCAGAGTCTCGTCAATGTATGTCCAAGGGTTTGGAGGATAGAGACATTTTAATTTTTCGTGATTATTCGAAAGTCAATTTTTAAAAGGCAAATATCTCCCGATCTGTAGGCATCTGAGAGACAACCCTTATGCCACTTTGAGGGAACGCATATGTCAACTTCATGTCAGAGTCTTGTTAATGTATGTCCAAGGTTTGGAGGATAGAGACATTTTAATTTTTCGAGATTATTCGAAAGTCAATTTTTGAAAAGGCAAATATCTCCCGATCTGTAGGAATCTGAGAGACAAAACTTATGTCACTTTGAGGGAACGTATATGTCAACTTCCTGTCATAGTCACGTCTATGTATTTCGAAGGGTTTGGAGGATAGAGACATTTAAATTTTTAGAGATTATTCGAAAGTCAATTTTTAAAAGGCAAATATCTCCCAATCTGTTGGAATCTGAGAGACAAAACTTATGTCACTTTGAGGGAACGTATATATCAACTTCCGGTCAGAGTCACGTCAATGTATGTAAAAGGGTTTGGAGGATAGAGACATTTAAATTTTTATAGATTATTCCAAAGCAATTTTTAAAAGGCAAATATCTCCCGATCTGTAGGAATCTGAAAGACAAAACTTATGTCACTTAGAGGGAACGTATATGTCAACTTCATGTCACAGTCACGTTAATGTATGTCCAAGGGTTTGGAGTATAGAGACATTTAAATTTTTAGAGATTATTCGAAAGTCAGTTCTTAAAAGGCAAATATCTCCCGATCTGTAGGAATCTGAGAGACAAAACTTATGTCACATTGAGGGAACGTATATGTAAACTTCCAGTCAGAGTCACGTCAATGTATGTCCAAGGGTTTGGAGGATAAAGACATTTTAATTTTTCGAGATTATTCGAAAGTCAAGTTTTGAAAAGGCAAATATCTCCCGATCTGTAGGAATCTGAGAGACAAAACTTATGTCACTTTGAGGGAACGCATACGTCATCTTCATGTCAGAGGCACGTCAATATATGTCCAAGGGTGTGCAGGATACAGACATTTTAATTTTTCAGGGTTATTCGAAAGTCAATTTTTCAGAGGCATATATCTCTCGATATGTAGGAATCTGAGAGACAAAACTCATGTCACTATGAGGACATTTACATATCAACTTCATGTCAGAGTCACGACAATGTACGAAAAAGGGTTTGATGGATAGAGACATTTTAATTTTTCGAGATTATTCGAAAGTCAATTTTTAAAAGGCAAATATCTCCCGATCTGTAGGCATCTGAGAGACAAAACGTATGCCACTTTCAGGGAACGCATACGTCAACTTCATGTCAGAATCTAGTCAATGTATGTCCAAGGATTTGGACGATAGAGACATTTACATTTTTAGATATTATTCGAAAGTCAATTTTTAAAAGGCAAATATCTCCCGATCTGTAGGAATCTGAGAGACAAGACTTATGTCACTTTGAGGGAACGTATATTTCAACTTGCTGTCAGAGTCACGTCAATGTATGTCCAAGGGTTTGGTGGATAGAGACATTTATATTTTTAGAGATTATTCGAAAGTCAATTATTAAAAGGCAAATATCTCCCGATCTGTAGGAATCTGAGAGACAAACCTTATGTCACTTTGAGGGAACGTATATTTCAACTTGCTGTCAGAGTCATGTCAATATATGTCCAAGGGTTTGGACGACAGTTGCATTTAAATTTTTAGAGATTATTCGAAAGTCAATTTTTAAAAGGCAAATATCTCCCAATCTGTAGGAATCTGAGATACAAAACTTATGTCACGTTGAGGGAACGTATATGTTAACTTGCTGTCAGAGTCACGTCAATGTATGTCCAAGGGTTTGGAGGATAGAGACATTTAAATTTTTATAGATTATTCGAAAGTCAATTTTTAAAAGGCAAATAACTCCCGATCTGTAGGAATCTGAGAGACAAACCTTATGTCACTTAGAGGGAACGTATATGTCAACTTCATGTCAGAATCTCGTCAATGTATGTCCAAGGGTTTGGACGACAGAGACATTTTAATTTTTCGAGATTATTCGAAAGTCAATTTTTAAAAGGCAAATATCTACCGATCTGTAGGCATATGAGAGACAACCCTTATGTCACTTTGAGGGAACGCATATGTCAACTGCATGTCAGAGTCTCGTCAATGTATGTCCAAGTGTTTGGACGATAGAGACATTTTAATTTTTCGAGATTATTTGGAAGTGAATTATTTAGAGGCAAATATCTCCCGATCCGTAGGAATCTGAGAGACAAAACTAATGTCACTTTGAGGGAATATATATGTGAACTTCCTGTCAGAGTCACGTCAATCCGTGTCCAAGGGTTTGGAGGATAGAGACATTTAAATTTTTAGAGATTATTCGAAAGTCAATTTTAGAAGGCAAATATCTAACGATCTGTAGGCATCTGAGAGACAAAACTTATGTCACTTTGAGGGAACATATATGTCAACTTCATGTCAGAGTCTCGTCAATGTATGTTCAAGGGTTTGGAGAATAGAGACATTTTAATTCTTCGAGATTATTCGAAAGTCAATTTTTAAAAGGCAAATATCTCCCGATCTGTAGGCATCTGAGAGACAAAACTTATGTCACTTTGAGGGAACATATATGTCAACTTCATGTCAGAGTCTCGTCAATGTATGTCCAAGGGTTTGGACGATAGAGATATTTTAATTTTTCGAGATTATTCGAAAGTCAATTTCTAGAAGGCAAATATCTCCCGATCTGTAGGCATCTGAGAGACAAACCTTATGTCACATTGAGGGAACGCATATGTCAACTTCATGTCAGAGTCTCGTCAATGTATGTTCAAGGGTTTGGAGGATAGAGACATTTTAATTTTTCGAGATTATTCGAAAGTCAATTTTTAAAAGGCAAATATCTCCCGATCTGTAGGAATCTGAGATTCAAAACTTATGTCACTTTGAGGGAACGTATATGTCAACTTGCTGTCAGAGGCACGTCAATGTATGTCCAAGGGTTTGGAGGATAGAGACATTTAAATTTCTAGAGATTATTCGAAAGTCAATTTTTGAAAAGGCAAATATCTCCCGATCAATAGGAATCTAAGAGACAAAACTTATATCACTTTGAGGGAACGTATATGTCAACTTCATGTGAGAATCTCGTCAATGTATGTCCAAGGGTTTGGACGATAGGGACATTTTAATTTTTCGAGATTTTTCGAAAGTTAATTTTTAAAAGGCAAATATCTCCCGATCTGTAGGCATCTGAGAGACAAACCTTATGCCACTTTGAGGGAACGTATATGTCAACTTGCAGTCAGAGGCACGTCAATGTATGTCCAAGGGTTTGGAGGATAGAGACATTTAAATTTTTAGAGATTATTTAAAAGTCAATTTTTAAAAGGCAAATATCTCCCGATCTGTAGGAATCTGAGAGACAAAACATATGTCACTTTGAGGGAAAATATATATCAACTTCCTGTCAGAGTCACGTCAATGTATGTCCAAGGGTTTGGAGGATAGAGACATTTAAATTTTTCGAGATTATTCGAAAGTCAATTTTTAAAAGGCAAATATCTCCCGATCTGTAATCATCTGAGAGACAAACCTTATGTCACATGAGGGAACGCATATGTCAACTTCATGTCAGAGTCTCGTCAATGTATGTTAAAGGGTTTGGAGGATAGAGACATTTTAATTTTTCGAGATTAATCGAAAGTCAATTTTTAAAAGGCAAATATCTCCCGATCTGTAGGAATCTGAGAGACAAAACTTATGTCACTTTGAGGGAACGTATATGTCAACTTGCTGTCAGAGGCACGTCAATGTATGTCCAAGGGTTTGGAGGATAGAGACATTTATTTTTTTAGAGATTATTCGAAAGTTAATTTATGAAAAGGCAAATATCTCCCGATCAATAGGAATCTAAGAGACAAAACGTATGTCACTTTGAGGGAACGTATATGTCAACTTCATGTGAGAATCTCGTCAATGTATGTCCAAGGGTTTGGACGATAGAGACATTTTAATTTTTCGAGATCATTCGAAAGTCAATTTTTAAAAGGCAAATATCTCCCGATCTGTAGGCATCTGAGAGACAACCCTTTTGCCACTTTGAGGGAACGCTTATGTCAACTTCATGTCAGAGTCTCGTCAATGTATGTCCAAGGGTTTGGAGGATAGAGACATTTTAATTTTTCGAGTTTATTCGAAAGTCAATTTTTGAAAAGGCAAATATCTCCCGATCTGTATGAATCTGAGAGACAAAACTTATGTCACTTTGAGGGAACGTATATGTCAACTTCATGTCATAGTCACGTCAATGTATTTCGAAGGGAATGGAGGATAGAGACATTTAAATTTTTAGAGATTATTCGAAAGTCAATTTTTAAAAGGCAAATATCTCCCAATCTGTTGGAATCTGAGAGACAGAACTTATGTCACTTTGAGGGAACATATATGTCAACTTCATGTCAGAGTTTCGTCAATGTATGTCCAAGAGTTTGGACGATAGAGATATTTCAATTTTTCGAGATTATTCGAAAGTCAGTTACTAAAAGGCAAATATCTCCCGATCTGTAGGCATCTGAGAGACAAACCTTATGTCACATTGAGGGAACGCATATGTCAACTTTATGTCAGAGTCTCGTCAATGTATGTTCAAGGGTTATTAGGATAGAGACATTTTAATTTTTCGAGATTATTCGAAAGTCAATTTCTAAAAGGCAAATACCTCCCCATCTGTAGGAATCTGAGAGACAAAACTTATGTCACTTTGAGGGAACGTATATGTCAACTTGCTGTCAGAGGCACGTCAATGTATGTCCAAGGGTTTGGAGGATAGAGACATTTAAATTTTTAGAGATTATTCGAAAGTCAATTTTTGAAAAGGCAAATATCTCCCGATCAATAGGAATCTAAGAGACAAAACTTATGTCACTTTGAGGGAACGTATATGTCAACATCATGTGAGAATCTCGTCAATGTATGTCCAAGGGTTTGGACGATAGAGACATTTTAATTTTTCGTGATTATTCGAAAGTCAATTTTTAAAAGGCAAATATCTCCCGATCTGTAGGCATCTGAGAGACAACCCTTATGCCACTTTGAGGGAACGCATATGTCAACTTCATGTCAGAGTCTTGTTAATGTATGTCCAAGGTTTGGAGGATAGAGACATTTTAATTTTTCGAGATTATTCGAAAGTCAATTTTTGAAAAGGCAAATATCTCCCGATCTGTAGGAATCTGAGAGACAAAACTTATGTCACTTTGAGGGAACGTATATGTCAACTTCCTGTCATAGTCACGTCTATGTATTTCGAAAGGTTTGGAGGATAGAGACATTTAAATTTTTAGAGATTATTCGAAAGTCAATTTTTAAAAGGCAAATATCTCCCAATCTGTTGGAATCTGAGAGACAAAACTTATGTCACATTGAGGGAACGTATATGTCAACTTCCGGTCAGAGTCACGTCAATGTATGTAAAAGGGTTTGGAGGATAGAGACATTTAAATTTTTATAGATTATTCCAAAGCAATTTTTAAAAGGCAAATATCTCCCGATCTGTAGGAATCTGAAAGACAAAACTTATGTCACTTAGAGGGAACGTATATGTCAACTTCATGTCAGAATCTCGTCAATGTATGTCTAAGGGTTTGGACGATAGAGACATTTTAATTTTTCGAGATTATTCGAAAGTCAATTTTTTAAAGGCAAATATCTCCCGATCTGTAGGCATATGAGAGACAACCCTTATGTCACTTTGAGGGAACGCATATGTCAACTGCATGTCAGAGTCTCGTCAATGTATGTCCAAGGGTTTGGACGATAGAGACATTTTAATTTTTCGAGATTATTTGGAAGTGAATTATTTAAAGGCAAATATCTCCCGATCCGTAGGAATCTGAAAGACAAAACTAATGTCACTTTGAGGGAATATATATGTCAACTTCCTGTCAGAGTCACGTCAATGTATGTCCAAGGGTTTGCAGGATAGAGACATTTAAATTTTTAGAGATTATTCGAAAGTCAATTTTTAGAAGGCAAATATCTACCGATCTGTAGGCATCTGAGAGACAAAACTTATGCCACTTTGAGGGAACATACATGTCAACTTCATGTCAGAGTCTAGTCAATGTATGTTCAAGGGTTTAGAGACATTTTAATTTTTCGAGATTATTCGAAAGTCAATTATTAAAAGGCAAATATCTCCCGATCTGTAGGCATCTGAGAGACACAACTTATGTCAATTTGAGGGAACATATATGTCAACTTCATGTCAGAGTCTCGTCAATGTATGTCCTAGGGTTTGGACGATAGAGATATTTTAATTTTTCGAGATTATTCGAAAGTCAATTTCTAAAAGGCAAATATCTCCCGATCTGTAGGCATCTGAGAGACAAACCTTATGTCACATTGAGGGAACGCATATGTCAACTTCATGCCAGAGTCTCGTCAATGTATGTTCAAGGGTTTGAAGGATAGAGACATTTTAATTTTTCGAGATTATTCGAAAGTCAATTTTTAAAAGGCAAATATCTCCCGATCTGTAGGAATCTGAGAGACAAAACTTATGTCACTTTGAGGGAACGTATATGTCAACTTGCTGTCAGAGGCACGTCAATGTATGTCCAAGGGTTTGGAGGATAGAGACATTTAAATTTTTAGAGATTATTCGTAAGTCAATTTTTGAAAATGCAAATATCTCCCGATCTGTATTAATCTGAGAGACAAAACATATGTCACTTTGAGGGAACGTATATGTCAACTTCATGTCATAGTCACGTCAATGTATGTCAAAGGGTCTGGAGGATAGAGACATTTAAATTTTTAGAGATTATTCGAAACTCAATTTTTAAAAGGCAAATATCTCCCGATCTGTAGGAATCTGAGAGACAAAACTTATGTCACTTTGAGGGAACGTATATGTCAACTTCCTGTCAGAGGCACGTCAATGTGTGTCCAAGGGTTTGGAGGATAGAGACATTTGAATTTTTCGAGATTATTCGAAAGTCAATATTTAGAGGCAAATATCTCCCGATATGTAGGAATCTGAGAGACAAAACTTATGTCACTTTGAGGGAACGTATATGTCAACTTCATGTCACAGTCACGTTAATGTATGTCCAAGGGTTTGGAGTATAGAGACATTTAAATTTTTAGAGATTATTCGAAAGTCAGTTCTTAAAAGGCAAATATCTCCCGATCTGTAGGAATCTGAGAGACAAAACTTATGTCACATTGAGGGAACGTATATGTAAACTTCCAGTCAGAGTCACGTCAATGTATGTCCAAGGGTTTGGAGGATAAAGACATTTTAATTTTTCGAGATTATTCGAAAGTCAAGTTTTGAAAAGGCAAATATCTCCCGATCTGTAGGAATCTGAGAGACAAAACTTATGTCACTTTGAGGGAACGCATACGTCATCTTCATGTCAGAGTCACGTCAATATATGTCCAAGGGTGTGCAGGATACAGACATTTTAATTTTTCAGGGTTATTCGAAAGTCAATTATTCAGAGGCATATATCTCTCGATATGTAGGAATCTGAGAGACAAAACTCATGTAACTATGAGGACATTTACATATCAACTTCATGTCAGAGTCACGACAATGTACGAAAAAGGGTTTGATGGATAGAGACATTTGAATTTTTCGAGATTATTCGAAAGTCAATTTTTGAATAGGCAAATATCTCCCGATCTGTAGGAATCTGAGAGACAAACCTTATGTCACATTGAGGGAACGTATATGTCAACTTCATGTCAGAGTCACGTCAATGTATGTCCAAGGGTTTGGACGATAGAGATTCATTTTAATTTTTCGAGATTATTCGAAAGTCAATTTTTGAAAAGGCAAATATCTCCCGATCTTTATTAATATGAGAAACAAAACTTATGTCACTTTGAGGGAACGTATATGTCAACTTCATGTCATAGTCACGTCAATGTATGTCCAAGGGTTTAGAGGATAGAGACATTTACATTTTTATAGATTATTCGAAAGTCAATTTTTAAAAGGCAAATATCTCCCGATCTGTAGGAATCTGAGAGACAAAACTTATGTCACTTAGAGGGAACGTATATGTCAACTTCATGTCAGAATCTCGTCAATGTATGTCCAAGGGTTTGGACGATAGCGACATTTTAATTTTTCGAGATTATTCGAAAGTCAATTTTTAAAGGCAAATATCACCCGATCTGTAGGCATATGAGAGACAACCCTTATGGCACTATGAGGGAACGCATATGTCAACTGCATGTTAGAGTCTCGTCATTGTATGTCCAAGGGTTTGGACGATAGAGACATTATAATTTTTCGAGATTATTTGGAAGTGAATTATTTAAAGGCAAATATCTCCCGATCCGTAGGAATCTGAGAGACAAAACTAATGTCACTTTGAGGGAATATATATGTCAACTTCCTGTCAGAGTCACGTCAATGTATGTCCAAGGGTTTGGAGGATAGAGACATTTTAATTTTTCGAGATTATTCGAAAGTCAATTTTTAAAAGGCAAATATCTCCCGATCTGTAGGCATCTGAGAGACAAAACTTATGTCACTTTGAGGGAACATATATGTCAACTTCATGTCAGAGTCTCGTCAATGTATGTCCAAGGGTTTGCACGATAGAGATATGTTAATTTTTCGAGATTATTCGAAAGTCAATTTCTAAAAGGCAAATATCTCCCGATCTGTAGGCATCTGAGAGACAAACCTTATGACACATTGAGGGAACGCATATGTCAAATTCATGTCAGAGTCTCGTCAATGTATGTTCAAGGGTTTGGAGGATAGAGACATTTTAATTTTTCGAGATTATTCGAAAGTCAATTTTTGAAAAGGCAAATATCTCCCGATCTGTATTAATCTGATAGACAAAACTTATGTCACTTTGAGGGAACGTATATGTCAACTTCATGTCATAGTCACGTCAATATATTTCGAAGGGTTTGGAGGATAGAGACATTTAAATTTTTAGAGATTTTTCGAAAGTCAATTTTTAAAAGGCAAATATCTCCCAATCTGTTGGAGTCTGAGAGACAAAACTTATGTCACTTTGAGGGAACGTATATGTCAACTTCATGTGAGAATCTCGTCAATGTATGTCCAAGGGTTTGGACGATAGAGACATTTTAATTTTTCGAGATTATTCGAAAGTCAATTTTTAAAAGGCAAATATCTCCCGATCTGTAGCCATCTGAGAGACAAACCTTATGCCACTTTGAGGGAACGTATATGTCAACTTGCAGTCAGAGGCACGTCAATGTATGTCCAAGGGTTTGGAGGATAGAGACATTTAAATTTTTAGAGATTATTTGAAAGTCAATTTTTAAAAGGCAAATATCTCCCGATCTGTAGGAATCTGAGAGACAAAACTTATGTCACTTTGAGGGAACGTATATATAAACTTCCTGTCAGAGTCACGTCATTGTATGTCCAAGGGTTTGGAGGATAGAGACATTTAAATTTTTAGAGATTATTCGAAAGTCAATTTTTGAAAAGGCAAATATCTCCCGATCTGTAGGAATCAGAGAGACAAAACTTATGTCACCTTGAGGGAACGTATATGTCAACTAGATGTCAGAATCTCGTCAATGTATGTCCAAGGGTTTGGACGATAGAGATATTTTAATTTTTCGAGATTATTCGAAAGTCAATTTCTAAAAGGTAAATATCTCCCGATCTGTAGGCATCTGAGAGACAAACCTTATGTCACATGAGGGAACGCATATGTCAACTTCATGTCAGAGTCTCGTCAAGGTATGTTAAAGGGTTTGGAGGATAGAGACATTTTAATTTTTCGAGATTATTCGAAAGTCAATTTTTAAAAGGCAAATATCTCCCGATCTGTACTAATCTGAGAGACAAAACTTATGTCACTTTGAGGGAAAGTATATGTCAACTTCATGTCACAGTCACGTCAATGTATTTCGAATGGTTTGGAGGATAGAGACATTTAAATTTTTAGAGATTAATCGAAAGTCAATTTTTAAAAGGCAAATATCTCCCAATCTGTTGGAATCTGAGAGACAAAACTTATGTCACTTTGAGGGAACGTATATGTCAACTTCCGGTCAGAGTCACGTCAATGTATGTCCAAGGGTTTGGAGGATAGAGACATTTAAATTTTTATAGATTACTCGAAAGACAATTTTTAAAAGGCAAATATCTCCCGATCTGTAGGAATCTGAGAGACAAAACTTATGTCACCTTGAGGGAACGTATATGTCAACTAGATGTCAGAATCTCGTCAATGTATGTCCAAGGGTTTGGACGATAGAGAGATTTTAATTTTTCGAGATTATTCGAAAGGCAATTTTTAAAAGGCAAATATCCCCCGATCTGTAGGCACATGAGAGACAACCCTTATGTCACTTTGAGGGAACGCATATGTCAACTGCATGTCAGAGTCTCGTCAATGTATGTCCAAGGGTTTGGACGATAGAGACATTTTAATTTTTCGAGATTATTTGGAAGTGAATTATTTAAAGGCTAATATCTCCCAATCCGTAGGAATCTAAGAAACAAAACTAATGTCACTTTGAGGGAATATATATGTCAACTTCCTGTCAGAGTCACGTCAATGTATGTCCAAGGGTTTGGAGGATAGAGACATTTAAATTTTTAGAGATTATTCGAAAGTCAATTTTTAGAAGGCAAATATCTAACGATCTGTAGGCATCTGAGAGACAAAACTTATGTCACTTTGAGGGAACATGTATGTCAACTTCATGTCAGAGTCTCGTCAATGTATGTCCAAGGGTTTGGACGATAGAGATATTTTAATTTTTCGAGATTATTCGAAAGTCAATTCCTCAAAGGCAAATATCTCCCGATCTGTAGGCATCTGAGAGACAAACCTTATGTCACATTGAGGGAACGCATATGTCAACTTCATGTCGGAGTCTCGTCAATGTATGTTCAAGGGTTTGGAGGATAGAGACATTTGAATTTTTCGAGATTATTCGAAAGTCAATTTTTAAAAGGCAAATATCTCCCGATCTGTAGGAATCTGAGAGACAAAACTTATGTCACTTTGAGGGAACGTATATGTCAACTTGCTGTCAGAGGCACGTCAATGTATGTCCAAGGGTTTGGAGGATAGAGACATTTAAATTTTTAGAGATTATTCGAAAGTCAATTTTTGAAAAGGCAAATATCTCCCGATCAATAGGAATCTAAGAGACAAAACTTATGTCACTTTGAGGGATCGTATATGTCGACTTCATGTGAGAATCTCGTCAATGTATGTCCAAGGGTTTGGACGATAGAGACATTTTAATTTTTCGAGATCATTCGAAAGTCAATTTTTAAAAGGCAAATATCTCCCGATCTGTAGGCATCTGAGAGACAACCCTTATGCCACTTTGAGGGAACGCATATGTCAACTTCATGTCAGAGTCTCGTTAATGTATGTCCAAGGATTTGGACGATAGAGACATTTTAATTTTTCGAGATTATTTGGAAGTGAATTATTTAAAGGCAAATATCTCCCGATCCGTAGGAATCTGAGAGACAAAACTAATGTCACTTTGAGGGAATATATATGTCAACTTCCTGTCAGAGTCACGTCAATGTATGTCCAAGGGTTTGCAGGATAGAGACATTTAAATTTTTAGAGATTATTCGAAAGTCAATTTTTAGAAGGCAAATATCTAACGATCTGTAAGCATCTGTGAGACAAAACTTATGCCACTTTGAGGGAACATATATGGCAACTTCATGTCAGAGTCTCGTCAATGTATGTTAAAGGGTTTGGAGGATAGAGACATTTTAATTTTTCGAGATTATTCGAAAGTCAATTTTTAAAGGCAAATATCACCCGATCTGTAGGCATCTGAGAGACAAAACTTATGCCACTTTCAGGGAACGCATACGTCAACTTCATGTCAGAATCTCGTCAATGTATGTCCAAGGATTTGGACGATAGAGACATTTACATTTTTAGATATTATTCGAAAGTCAATTTTTAAAAGGCAAATATCTCCCGATCTGTAGGAATCTGAGAGACAAGACTTATGTCACTTTGAGGGAACGTATATGTAAACGTCCTGTCAGAGTCACGTCAATGTATGTCCAAGGGTTTGGTGGATAGAGACATTTATATTTTTAGAGATTATTCGAAAGTCAATTATTAAAAGGCAAATATCTCCCGATCTGTAGGAATCTGAGAGACAAACCTTATGTCACTTTGAGGGAACGTATATTTCAACTTGCTGTCAGAGTCATGTCAATTTATGTCCAAGGGTTTGGACGACAGTTGCATTTAAATTTTTAGAGATTATTCGAAAGTCAATTTTTAAAAGGCAAATATCTCCCAATCTGTAGGAATCTGAGATACAAAACTTATGTCACGTTGAGGGAACGTATATGTTAACTTGCTGTCAGAGTCACGTCAATGTATGTCCAAGGGTTTGGAGGATAGAGACATTTAAATTTTTATAGATTATTCGAAAGTCAATTTTTAAAAGGCAAATAACTCCCGATCTGTAGGAATCTGAGAGACAAACCTTATGTCACTTAGAGGGAACGTATATGTCAACTTCATGTCAGAATCTCGTCAATGTATGTCCAAGGGTTTGGACGACAGAGACATTTTAATTTTTCGAGATTATTCGAAAGTCAATTTTTAAAAGGCAAATATCTACCGATCTGTAGGCATATGAGAGACAACCCTTATGTCACTTTGAGGGAACGCATATGTCAACTGCATGTCAGAGTCTCGTCAATGTATGTCCAAGTGTTTGGACGATAGAGACATTTTAATTTTTCGAGATTATTTGGAAGTGAATTATTTAGAGGCAAATATCTCCCGATCCGTAGGAATCTGAGAGACAAAACTAATGTCACTTTGAGGGAATATATATGTGAACTTCCTGTCAGAGTCACGTCAATGCATGTCCAAGGGTTTGGAGGATAGAGACATTTAAATTTTTAGAGATTATTCGAAAGTCAATTTTAGAAGGCAAATATCTAACGATCTGTAGGCATCTGAGAGACAAAACTTATGTCACTTTGAGGGAACATATATGTCAACTTCATGTCAGAGTCTCGTCAATGTATGTCCAAGGGTTTGGACGATAGAGATATTTTAATTTTTCGAGATTATTCGAAAGTCAATTTCTAGAAGGCAAATATCTCCCGATCTGTAGGCATCTGAGAGACAAACATTGAGGGAACGCATATGTCAACTTCATGTCAGAGTCTCGTCAATGTATGTTCAAGGGTTTGGAGGATAGAGACATTTTAATTTTTCGAGATTATTCGAAAGTCAATTTTTAAAAGGCAAATATCTCCCGATCTGTAGGAATCTGAGAGACAAAACTTATGTCACTTTGAGGGAACGTATATGTCAACTTGCTGTCAGAGGCACGTCAATGTATGTCCAAGGGTTTGGAGGATAGAGACATTTAAATTTTTAGAGATTATTCGAAAGTCAATTTTTGAAAAGGCAAATATCTCCCGATCAATAGGAATCTAAGAGACAAAACTTATATCACTTTGAGGGAACGTATATGTCAACTTCATGTGAGAATCTCGTCAATGTATGTCCAAGGGTTTGGACGATAGAGACATTTTAATTTTTCGAGATCATTCGAAAGTCAATTTTTAAAAGGCAAATATCTCCCGATCTGTAGGCATCTGAGAGACAACCCTTTTGCCACTTTGAGGGAACGCTTATGTCAACTTCATGTCAGAGTCTCGTCAATGTATGTCCAAAGGTTTGGAGGATAGAGACATTTTAATTTTTCGAGTTTATTCGAAAGTCAATTTTTGAAAAGGCAAATATCTCCCGATCTGTATGAATCTGAGAGACAAAACTTATGTCACTTTGAGGGAACGTATATGTCAACTTCATGTCATAGTCACGTCAATGTATTTCGAAGGGAATGGAGGATAGAGACATTTAAATTTTTAGAGATTATTCGAAAGTCAAATTTTAAAAGGCAAATATCTCCCAACCTGTTGGAATCTGAGAGACAGAACTTATGTCACTTTGAGGGAACGTATATGTCAACTTCCGGTCAGAGTCACGTCAATGTATGTCCAAGGGTTTGGAGGATAGAGACATTTAAATTTTTATAGATTATTCGAAAGTCAATTTTTAAAAGGCAAATATCTCCCGATCTGTAGGAATCTGAGAGACAAAACTTATGTCACTTAGAGGGAACGTATATGTCAACTTCATGTCAGAATCTCGTCAATGTATGTCCAAGGGTTTGGACGATAGAGACATTTTAATTTTTCGAGATTATTCGAAAGTCAATTTTTAAAAGGCAAATATCTCCCGATCTGTAGGCATATGAGAGACAACCCTTATGTCACTTTGAGGGAACGCATATGTCAACTGCATGTCAGAGTCTCGTCAATGTATGTCCAAGGATTTGGACGATAGAGACATTTTAATTTTTCGAGATTATTTGGAAGTGAATTATTTAGAGGCAAATATCTCCCGATCCGTAGGAATCTGAGAGACAAAACTAATGTCACTTTGAGGGAATATATATGTCAACTTCCTGTCAGAGTCACGTCAATGTATGTCCAAGGGTTTGCAGGATAGAGACATTTAAATTTTTAGAGATTATTCGAAAGTCAATTTTTAGAAGGCAAATATCTACCGATCTGTAAGCATCTGAGAGACAAAACTTATGCCACTTTGAGGGAACATATATGGCAACTTCATGTCAGAGTCTCGTCAATGTGTGTTAAAGGGTTTGGAGGATAGAGACACTTTAATTTTTCGAGATTATTCGAAAGTCAATTGTTAAAAGGCAAATATCTCCCGATCTGTAGGCATCTGAGAGACAAAGCTTATGTCACTTTGAGGGAACATATATGTCAACTTCATGTCAGAGTCTCGTCAATGTATGTCCAAGGGTTTGGACGATAGAGATATTTTAATTTTTCGAGATTATTCGAAAGTCAATTTCTAAAAGGCAAATATCTCCCGATCTGTAGGCATCTGAGAGACAAACCTTATGTCACATTGAGGGAACGCATATGTCAACTTTATGTCAGAGTCTCGTCAATGTATGTTCAAGGGTTTGGAGGATAGAGACATTTAAATTTTTCGAGATTATTCGAAAGTCAATTTTTAAAAGGCAAATATCTCCCGATCTGTCGGAATCTGAGAGACAAAACTTATGTCACTTTAAGGGAACGTATATGTCAACTTGCTGTCAGAGGCACGTGAATGTATGTCCAAGGGTTTGGAGGATAGAGACATTTAAATTTTTAGAGATTATTCGAAAGTCAATTTTTGAAAAGGCAAATATCTCCCGATCAATAGGAATCTAAGAGACAAAACTTATGTCACTTTGAGGGAACGTATATGTCAACTTCATGTGAGAATCTCGTCAATGTATGTCCAAGGGTTTGGACGATAGAGACATTTTAATTTTTCGAGATTTTTCGAAAGTTAATTTTTAAAAGGCAAATATCTCCCGATCTGTAGGCATCTGAGAGACAAACCTTATGCCACTTTGAGGGAACGTATATGTCAACTTGCAGTCAGAGGCACGTCAATGTATGTCCAAGGGTTTGGAGGATAGAGACATTTAAATTTTTAGAGATTATTTGAAAGTCAATTATTAAAAGGCAAATATCTCCCGATCTGTAGGAATCTGAGAGACAAAACATATGTCACTTTGAGGGAAAATATATATCAACTTCCTGTCAGAGTCACGTCAATGTATGTCCAAGGGTTTGGAGGATAGAGACATTTTAATTTTTCGAGATTATTCGAAAGTCAATTATTAAAAGGCAAATATCTCCCGATCTGTAATCATCTGAGAGACAAACCTTATGTCACATGAAGGAACGCATATGTCAACTTCATGCCAGAGTCTCGTCAATGTATGTTAAAGGGTTTGGAGGATAGAGACATTTTAATTTTTCGAGATTATTCGAAAGTCAATTTTTAAAAGGCAAATATCTCCCGATCTGTAGGAATCTGAGAGACAAAACTTATGTCACTTTGAGGGAACGTATATGTCAACTTGCTGTCAGATGCACGTCAATGTATGTCCAAGGGTTTGGAGGATAGAGACATTTAATTTTTTAGAGATTATTCGAAAGTCAATTTATGAAAAGGCAAATATCTCCCGATCAATAGGAATCTAAGAGACAAAACGTATGTCACTTTGAGGGAACGTATATGTCAACTTCATGTGAGAATCTCGTCAATGTATGTCCAAGGGTTTGGACGATAGAGATATTTTAATTTTTCGAGATCATTCGAAAGTCAATTTTTAAAAGGCAAATATCTCCCGATCTGTAGGCATCTGAGAGACAACCCTTTTGCCAATTTGAGGGAATGCTTATGTCAACTTCATGTCAGAGTCTCGTCAATGTATGTCCAAGGGTTTGGAGGATAGAGACATTTTAATTTTTCGAGTTTATTCGAAAGTCAATTTTTGAAAAGGCAAATATCTCCCGATCTGTATGAATCTGAGAGACAAAACTTATGTCACTTTGAGGGAACGTATATGTCAACTTCATGTCATAGTCACGTCAATGTATTTCGAAGGGAATGGAGGATAGAGACATTTAAATTTTTAGAGATTATTCGAAAGTCAATTTTTAAAAGGCAAATATCTCCCAATCTGTTGGAATCTGAGAGACAGAACTTATGTCACTTTGAGGGAACGTATATGTCAACTTCCGGTCAGAGTCACGTCAATGTATGTCCAAGGGTTTGGAGGATAGAGACATTTAAATTTTTATAGATTATTCGAAAGTCAATTTTTAAAAGGCAAATATCTCCCGATCTGTAGGAATCTGAGAGACAAAACTTATGTCACGTAGAGGGAACGTATATGTCAACTTCATGTCAGAATCTCGTCAATGTATGTCCAAGGGTTTGGACGATAGAGACATTTGAATTTTTCGAGATTATTCGAAAGTCAATTTTTAAAAGGCAAATATCTCCCGATCTGTAGGCATACGAGAGACAACCCTTATGTCACTTTGAGGGAACGCATATGTCAACTGCATGTCAGAGTCTCGTCAATGTATGTCCAAGGATTTGGACGATAGAGACATTTAAATTTTTCGAGATTATTTGGAAGTGAATTATTTAGAGGCAAATATCTCCCGATCCGTAGGAATCTGAGAGACAAAACTAATGTCACTTTGAGGGAATATATATGTCAACTTCCTGTCAGAGTCACGTCAATGTATGTCCAAGGGTTTGCAGGATAGAGACATTTAAATTTTTAGAGATTATTCGAAAGTCAATTTTTAGAAGGCAAATATCTACCGATCTGTAAGCATCTGAGAGACAAAACTTATGCCACTTTGAGGGAACATATATGGCAACTTCATGTCAGAGTCTCGTCAATGTATGTTAAAGGGTTTGGAGGATAGAGACATTTTAATTTTTCGAGATTATTCGAAAGTCAATTTTTAAAAGGCAAATATCTCCCGATCTGTAGGCATCTGAGAGACAAAGCTTATGTCACTTTGAGGGAACATATATGTCAACTTCATGTCAGAGTCTCGTCAATGTATGTCCAAGGGTTTGGACGATAGAGATATTTTAATTTTTCGAGATTATTCGAAAGTCAATTTTTGGAAAGGCAAATATCTCCCCATCTGTAATAATCTGAGAGACAAACCTTATGTCACATTGAGGGAACGTATATGTCAACTTCTTGTCAGAGTCACGTCAATGTATATCGAAGGGTTTGGAGGATAGAGACATTTAAATTTTTCGAGATTATTCGAAAGTCAATTTTTAAAATTCAAATATCTCCCGATCTGTCGGAATCTGAGAGACAAAGCTTATGTCACTTTAAGGGAACGTATATGTCAACTTGCTGTCAGAGGCACGTCAATGTATGTCCAAGGGTTTGGAGGATAGAGACATTTAAATTTTTAGAGATTATTCGAAAGTCAATTTTTGAAAAGGCAAATATCTCCCGATCAATAGGAATCTAAGAGACAAAACTTATGTCACTTTGAGGGAACGTATATGTCAACTTCATGTGAGAATCTCGTCAATGTATGTCCAAGGGTTTGGAGGATAGAGACATTTGAATTTTTCGAGATTATTCGAAAGTCAATATTTAAAGGCAAATATCTCCCTATCTGTAGGCATCTGAGAGACAAAACGTATGTCACTTTGAGGGAACGAAAATATCAACTTCATGTCAGAGTCTCGTCAATATATGTGCAAGGGTTTGGAGGATAGAGACATTTTAATTTTTCGTGATTATTCGAAAGTCAATTTTTGAAAGGGCAAATATCTCCCGATATGTAGGAATCTGAGAGACAAAACTTATGTCACTTTGAGGGAACGTATATGTCAACTTCATGTCACAGCCACGTCAATGTATGTCCAAGGGTTTGGAGTATAGAGACATTTAAATTTTTAGAGATTATTCGAAGTCAGTTCTTAAAAGGCAAATATCTCCCGATCTGTAGGAATCTGAGAGACAAAACTTATGTCACATTGAGGTAACGTATATGTAAACTTCCAGTCAGAGACACGTCAATGTATGTCCAAGGGTTTGGAGGATAAAGACATTTTAATTTTTCGAGATTATTCGAAAGTCAAGTTTTGAAAAGGCAAATATCTCCCGATCTGTAGGAATCTGAGAGACAAAACTTATGTCACTTTGAGGGAACGCATACGTCATCGTCATGTCAGAGTCACGTCAATATATGTCCAAGGGTGTGCAGGATACAGACATTTTAATTTTTCAGGGTTATTCGAAAGTCAATTAATCAGAGGCATATATCTCTTGATATGTAGGAATCTGAGAGACAAAACTCATGTCACTATGAGGACATTTACATATCAACTTCATGTCAGAGTCACGACAATGTACGAAAAAGGGTTTGATGGATAGAGACATTTGAATTTTTCGAGATTATTCGAAAGTCAATTTTTGAAAAGGCAAATATCTCCCGATCTGTAGGAATCTGAGAGACAAACCTTATGTCACATTGTGGGAACGTATATGTCAACTTCATGTCAGAGTCACGTCAATGTATGTCCAAGGGTTTGGACAATAGAGACATTTTAATTTTTCGAGATTATTCGAAAGTCAATTTTTGAAAAGGCAAATATCTCCCGATCTGTATTAATATGAGAGACAAAACTTATGTCACTTTGAGGGAACGTATATGTTAACTTCATGTCAGAATCTCGTTAATGTATGTCCAAGGGTTTGGAGGATAGAGACATTTGAATTTTTCGTGATTATTCGAAAGTCAATTTATGAAAAGGCAAATATCTCCCGATCTGTAATAATCTGAGAGACAAACCTTATGTCACATTGAGGGAACGTATATGTCAACTTCATATCAGAGTCACGTCAATGTATGTCCAAGGGTTTGGAGGATAGAGACATTTGAATTTTTCGAGACTATTCGAAAGTCAATATTTAAAGGCAAATATCTCCCGATCTGTAGGCATCTGAGAGACAAAACGTATGTCACTTTGAGGGAACGAAAATATCAACTTCATGTCAGAGTCTCGTCAATATATGTCCAAGGGTTTGGAGGATAGAGACATTTTAATTTTTCGTGATTATTCGAAAGTCAATTTTTGAAAAGGCAAATATCTCCCGATATGTAGGAATCTGAGAGACAAAACTTATGTCACTTTGAGGGAACGTATATGTCAACTTCATGTCACAGTCACGTCAATGTATGTCCAAGGGTTTGGAGTATAGAGACATTTAAATTTTTAGAGATTATTCGAAAGTCAGTTCTTAAAAGGCAAATTTCTCCCGATCTGTAGGAATCTGAGAGACAAAACTTATGTCACATTGAGGTAACGTATATGTAAACTTCCAGTCAGAGACACGTCAATGTATGTCCAAGGGTTTGGAGGATAAAGACATTTTAATTTTTCGAGATTATTCGAAAGTCAAGTTTTGAAAAGGCAAATATCTCCCGATCTGTAGGAATCTGAGAGACAAAACTTATGTCACTTTGAGGGAACGCATACGTCATCGTCATGTCAGAGTCACGTCAATATATGTCCAAGGGTGTGCAGGATACAGACATTTAAATTTTTCAGGGTTATTCGAAAGTCAATTAATCAGAGGCATATATCTCTCGATATGTAGGAATCTGAGAGACAAAACTCATGTCACTATGAGGACATTTACATATCAACTTCATGTCAGAGTCACGACAATGTACGAAAAAGGGTTTGATGGATAGAGACATTTGAATTTTTCGAGATTATTCGAAAGTCAATTTTTGAAAAGGCAAATATCTCCCGATCTGTAGGAATCTGAGAGACAAACCTTATGTCACATTGTGGGAACGTATATGTCAACTTCATGTCAGAGTCACGTCAATGTATGTCCAAGGGTTTGGACAATAGAGACATTTTAATTTTTCGAGATTATTCGAAAGTCAATTTTTGAAAAGGCAAATATCTCCCGATCTGTATTAATATGAGAGACAAAACTTATGTCACTTTGAGGGAACGTATATGTTAACTTCATGTCAGAATCTCGTTAATGTATGTCCAAGGGTTTGGAGGATAGAGACATTTGAATTTTTCGTGATTATTCGAAAGTCAATTTATGAAAAGGCAAATATCTCCCGATCTGTAATAATCTGAGAGACAAACCTTATGTCACATTGAGGGAACGTATATGTCAACTTCATATCAGAGTCACGTCAATGTATGTCCAAGGGTTTGGAGGATAGAGACATTTGAATTTTTCGAGACTATTCGAAAGTCAATATTTAAAGGCAAATATCTCCCGATCTGTAGGCATCTGAGAGACAAAACGTATGTCACTTTGAGGGAACGAAAATATCAACTTCATGTCAGAGTCTCGTCAATATATGTCCAAGGGTTTGGAGGATAGACACATTTTAATTTTTCGTGATTATTCGAAAGTCAATTTTTGAAAAGGCAAATATCTCCCGATATGTAGGAATCTGAGAGACAAAACTTATGTCACTTTGAGGGAACGTATATGTCAACTTCATGTCACAGTCACGTCAATGTATGTCCAAGGGTTTGGAGTATAGAGACATTTAAATTTTTAGAGATTATTCGAAAGTCAGTTCTTAAAAGGCAAATATCTCCCGATCTGTAGGAATCTGAGAGACAAAACTTATGTCACATTGAGGTAACGTATATGTAAACTTCCAGTCAGAGACACGTCAATGTATGTCCAAGGGTTTGGAGGATAAAGACATTTTAATTTTTCGAGATTATTCGAAAGTCAAGTTTTGAAAAGGCAAATATCTCCCGATCTGTAGGAATCTGAGAGACAAAACTTATGTCACTTTGAGGGAACGCATACGTCATCGTCATGTCAGAGTCACGTCAATATATGTCCAAGGGTGTGCAGGATACAGACATTTTAATTTTTCAGGGTTATTCGAAAGTCAATTAATCAGAGGCATATATCTCTCGATATGTAGGAATCTGAGAGACAAAACTCATGTCACTATGAGGACATTTACATATCAACTTCATGTCAGAGTCACGACAATGTACGAAAAAGGGTTTGATGGATAGAGACATTTGAATTTTTCGAGATTATTCGAAAGTCAATTTTTGAAAAGGCAAATATCTCCCGATCTGTAGGAATCTGAGAGACAAACCTTATGTCACATTGTGGGAACGTATATGTCAACTTCATGTCAGAGTCACGTCAATGTATGTCCAAGGGTTTGGACAATAGAGACATTTTAATTTTTCGAGATTATTCGAAAGTCAATTTTTGAAAAGGCAAATATCTCCCGATCTGTATTAATATGAGAGACAAAACTTATGTCACTTTGAGGGAACGTATATGTTAACTTCATGTCAGAATCTCGTTAATGTATGTCCAAGGGTTTGGAGGATAGAGACATTTGAATTTTTCGTGATTATTCGAAAGTCAATTTATGAAAAGGCAAATATCTCCCGATCTGTAATAATCTGAGAGACAAACCTTATGTCACATTGAGGGAACGTATATGTCAACTTCATATCAGAGTCACGTCAATGTATGTCCAAGGGTTTGGAGGATAGAGACATTTGAATTTTTCGAGACTATTCGAAAGTCAATATTTAAAGGCAAATATCTCCCGATCTGTAGGCATCTGAGAGACAAAACGTATGTCACTTTGAGGGAACGAAAATATCAACTTCATGTCAGAGTCTCGTCAATATATGTCCAAGGGTTTGGAGGATAGAGACATTTTAATTTTTCGTGATTATTCGAAAGTCAATTTTTGAAAAGGCAAATATCTCCCGATATGTAGGAATCTGAGAGACAAAACTTATGTCACTTTGAGGGAACGTATATGTCAACTTCATGTCACAGTCACGTCAATGTATGTCCAAGGGTTTGGAGTATAGAGACATTTAAATTTTTAGAGATTATTCGAAAGTCAATTCTTAAAAGGCAAATATCTCCCGATCTGTAGGAATCTGAGAGACAAAACTTATGTCACATTGAGGGAACGTATATGTAAACTTCCAGTCAGAGTCACGTCAATGTATGTCCAAGGGTTTGGAGGATAAAGACATTTTAATTTTTCGAGATTATTCGAAAGTCAAGTTATGAAAAGGCAAATATCTCCCGATCTGTAGGAATCTGAGAGACAAAACTTATGTCACTTTGAGGGAACGCATACGTCATCGTCATGTCAGAGTCACGTCAATATATGTCCAAGGGTGTGCAGGATACAGACATTTTAATTTTTCAGGGTTATTCGAAAGTCAATTATTCAGAGGCATATATCTCTCGATATGTAGGAATCTGAGAGACAAAACTCATGTCACCTTGAGGACATTTACATATCAACTTCATGTCAGAGTCACGACAATGTACGAAAAAGGGTTTGATGGATAGAGACATTTGAATTCTTCGAGATTATTCGAAAGTCAATTTTTGAAAAGGCAAATATCTCCCGATCTGTAGGAATCTGAGAGACAAACCTTATGTCACATTGAGGGAACGTATATGTCAACTTCATGTCAGAGTCACGTCAATGTATGTCCAAGGGTTTGGACGATAGAGACATTTTAATTTTTAGAGATTATTCGAAAGTCAATTTTTGAAAAGGCAAATATCTCCCGATCTGTATTAATATGAGAGACAAAACTTATGTCACTTTGAGGGAACGTATATGTCAACTTCATGTCGTAGTCACGTCAATGTATGTCCAAGGGTTTGGAGGATAGAGACATTTAAATTTTTATAGATTATTCGAGAGTCAATTATTAAAAGGCAAATATCTCCCGATCTGTAGGAATCTGAGAGACAAAACTTTTGTCACTTAGAGGGAACGTATATGTCAACTTCATGTCAGTATCTCGTTAATGTATGTCCAAGGGTTTGGACGATAGTGACATTTTAAATTTTTCGAGATTATTCGAAAGTCAATTTTTAAAAGGCAAATATCTCCCGATCTGTAGGCATATGAGAGACAACCCTTATGGCACTATGAGGGAACGCATATGTCAACTGCATGTCAGAGTCTCGTCAATGTATGTCCAAGGGTTTGGACGATAGAGACATTTTAATTTTTCGAGATTATTTGGAAGTGAATTATTTAAAGGCAAATCTCTCCCGATCCGTAGGAATCTGAGGGACAAAACTAATGTAACTTTGAGGCAATATATATGTCAACTTCCTGTCAGAGTCACGTCAATGTATGTCCAAGAGTTTGGAGGATAGAGACATTTAAATTTTTAGAGATTATTCGAAATTCAATTTTTAGAAGGCAAATATCTACCGATCTGTAGGCATCTGAGAGACAAAACTTATGTGACTTTGAGGGAACATATATGTCAACTTCCTATCAGAGTCACGTCAATGTATGTAAAAGGGTTTGGAGGATAGAGACATTTACATTTTTAGAGATTATTCGAAAGACAATTTTTGAAAAGGCAAATATCTCCCGATCTGTATTAATATGAGAGACAAAACTTATGTCACTTTGAGGGAACGTATGTGTAAATGTCATGTCAGAGTCACGTCAATGTATGTCCAAGGGTTTGGAGGATAGAGACATTTTAATTTTACGAGATTATTCGAAAGTCAATTTTTAAAAGGCAAATATCTCCCGATCTGTAGGATTCTGAGAGACAAAACTTATGTCACTTTGAAGGAACGTATATGTCAACTTCATGTCAGAATCTTGTTAATGTATGTCCAAGGGTTTGGACGATAGAGACATTTCAATTTTTCGAGATTATTTGAAAGTCAATTTTTAAAAGGCAAATATCTCCCGATCTGTATTCATCTGAGAGACATAACCTTATGTCACTTTGAGGGAACGCATATGTCAACTTCATGTCAGAGTCTCGTCAGTGTATGTCCAAGGGTTTGGAGGATAGAGACATTTGAATTTTTCGAGATTATTCGAAAGTCAATTTTTAAAGGCAAATATCTCCCGATCTGTAGGCATCTGAGAGACAAAACGTGTGTCACTTTGAGGGAACGAAAATATCAACTTCATGTCAGAGTCTCGTCAATGTATGTCCAAGGGTTTGGAGGATAAAGACATTTAAATTTTTCGAGATTATTCGAAAGTCAAGTTTTGAAAAGGCAAATATCTCCCGATCTGTAGGAATCTGAGAGACAAAACTTATGTCACTTTGAGGGAACGCATACGTCATCGTCATGTCAGAGACACGTCAATATATGTCCAAGGGTTTGCATTATACAGACATTTTAATTTTTCAGGGTTATTCGAAAGTCAATTATTCAGAGGCATATATCTCTCGATATGTAAAAATCTGAGAGACACAACTCATGTCACTATGAGGACATTTACATATCAACTTCATGTCAGAGTCACGACAATGTACGAAAAAGGGTTTGAAGGATAGAGACATTTGAATTTTTCGAGATTATTCGAAAGTCAATTTTTGAAAAGGCAAATATCTCCTCATCTGTAATAATCTGAGAGACAAACCTTATGTCACATTGAGGGAACGTATATGTCAACTTCTTGTCAGAGTCACGTCAATGTATATCGAAGGGTTTGGAGGATAGAGACATTTAAATTTTTAGAGATTATTCGAAAGTCAATTTTTAAAAGGCAAATATCTCCCGATCTGTAGGCATCTGAGAGACAAACCTTATGTCACTTTGAGGGAACGTATATGTCAACTTCATGTCAGAACCTCGTCAATGTATGTCCAAGCGTTTGGACGATAGAGACATTTTAATTTTTCGAGATTATTCGAAAGTCAATTTTTAAAAGGCAAATAACTCCCGATCTGTAGGCATCTGAGAGACAAACCTTATGTCACTTTGAGGGAACGCATATGTCAACTTTATGTCAGAGTCTCGTCAATGTATGTCCAAGGGTTTGGAGGATAGAGACATTTAAATTTTTAGAGATTATTCGAAAGTCAATTTTTGAAAAGGCAAATATCTCCCGATCGATAGGAATCTAAGAGACAAAACATATGTCACTTTGAGGGAACGTATATGTCAACTTCATGTCAGAATCTCGTCAATGTATTTCCAAGGGTTTGGACGATAGAGACATTTTAATTTTTCGAGATTATTCGAAAGTCAATTTTTAAAAGGCAAATATCTCCCGATCTGTAGGCATCTGAGAGACAAACCTTATGTCACTTTGAGGGAACGCACATGTCAACTTCATGTCAGAGTCTCGTCAATGTATGTCCAAGGGTTTGGAGGATAGAGACATTTTAATTTTTCGAGATTATTCGAAAGTCAATTTTTGAAAAGGCAAATATCTCCCGATCTGTATTAATATGAGAGACAAAACTTATGTCACTTTGAGGGAACGTATATGTCAACTTCCTGTCAGAGGCACGTCAATGTGTGTCCAAGGGTTTGGAGGATAAAGACATTTTAATTTTTCGAGATTATTCGAAAGTCAAGTTTTGAAAAGGCAAATATCTCCCGATCTGTAGGAATCTGAGAGACAAAACTTATGTCACTTTGAGGGAACGCATACGTCATCTTCATGTCAGAGTCACGTCAATATATGTCCAAGGGTGTGCAGGATACAGACATTTTAATTTTTCAGGGTTATTCGAAAGTCAATTATTCAGAGGCATATATCTCTCGATATGTAGGAATCTGAGAGACAAAACTCATGTCACTATGAGGACATTTACATATCAACTTCATGTCAGAGTCACGACAATGTACGAAAAAGGGTTTGATGGATAGAGGCATTTGAATTTTTCGAGATTATTCGAAAGTCAATTTTTGAAAAGGCAAATATCTCCCGATCTGTATTAATATGAGAGACAAAACTTATGTCACTTTGAGGGAACGTATATGTCAACTTCTTGTCATAGTCACGTCAATGTATGTCCAAGGGTTTGGAGGATAGAGACATTTAAATATTTAGAGATTATACGAAAGTCAATTTTTAAAAGGCAAATATCTCCCGATCTGTAGGAATCTGAGAGACAAAACTTATGTCACTTTGAGGGAACGTATATGTGAACTTCATGTGACAGTCACGTCAATGTATGTCCAAGGGTTTGGAGGATAGACACATTTAAATTTTCAGAGATTATTCGAAAGTCAATTATTAAAAGGCAAATATCTCCCGATCTGTAGGAATCTGAGAGACAAAACTTATGTCACAGTGAGGGAACGTATATGTAAACTTCCAGTCAGAGTCACGTCAATGTATGTCCAAGGGTTTAGAGGATAAAGACATTTTAATTTTTCGAGATTATTCGAAAGTCAAGTTCTGAAAAGGCAAATATCTCCCGATCTGTAGGAATCTGAGAGACAAAACTTATGTCACTTTGAGGGAACGCATACGTCATCGTTTTGTCAGAGTCACGTCAATGTATGTCCAAGGGTTTGCAGGATAGAGACATTTTAATTTTTCGAGATTATTCGAAAGTCAATTTTTAAAAGGCAAATATCTCCCGATCTGTAGGAATCTGAGAGACGCAACTCATGTCACTATGAGGACATTTACATATAAACTTCATGTCAGAGTCACGACAATGTACGAAAAATGGTTTGAAGGATAGAGACATTTAAATTTTTCGAGATTATTCGAAAGTCAATTTTTGAAAAGGCAAATATCTCCCGATCTGTAGGAATCTGAGAGACAAAACTCATGTCACTTTGTGGGAACGTATATGTCAACTTCATGTCAGAATCTCGTCAATGTATGTCCAAGGGTTTGGACGATAGAGACATTTAAACTTTTAGAGATTATTCGAAAGTCAATTTTTAAAGGCAAATATCTCCCGATCTGTAGGAATCTGAGAGACAAAACTTACGTCACTTTGAGGGAACGTATATGGCAACTTCCTGTCAGAATCTCGTCAATGTATGTCCAAGGGTTTGGACTATAGAGACATATTAATTTTTCGAGATTATTCGAAAGTCAATTTTTAAAAGGCAAATATGTCCCGATCTGTAGGCATCTGAGAGACAAACCTTATGTCACGTTGAGGGAACGCATATGTCAACTTCATGCCAGAGTCTCGTCAATGTATGTCCAAGGGTTTGGGCGAAAGAGACATTTTAATTTTTCGAGATTATTTGAAAGTCAATTTTTAAAAGGCAAATATCTCCCGATCTGTAGGCATGTGAGAGACAAACCTTATGTCACTTTGAGGGAACGCATATGTAAACTTCATGTCAGAGTCTCGTCAATGTATGTAAAAGGGTTTGGATCATAGAGACATTTAAATTTTTCGAGATTATTCGAAAGTGAATTATTAAAAGGCAAATATCTCCCGATCTGTAGGAATCTGAGAGACAAAACTAATGTCACTTTGAGGGAACATATATGTCAACTTCCTGTCAGAGTCACGTCAATGTATGTCCAAGGGTTTTGAAGGATAGAGACATTTAAGTTTTTAGAGATTATTCGAAAGTCAATTTTTAAAAAGCTAATATCTCCCGATCTGTAGGAATTTGAGAGACAAAACATATGTCACTTTCAGGGAACATATATGTCAACTTCGTGTCAGGGTCACGTCAATGTATGTCCAAGAGTTTGGAGGATAGAGACATTTAATTTTTAGAGATTATTCGAAAGTCAATTTTTTAAAGGCAAATATCTCCCGATCTGTAGGAATCTGAGAGACAAAACTTATGTCACTTTGAGGGAACGTGTATGTAAATGTCCTGTCAGAGTCACGTCAATGTATGTCCAAGGGTTTGGAGGATAGACACATTTTCATTTTACGAGATTATTCGAAAGTCAATTTTTAAATGGCAAATATCTCCCGATCTGTAGGAACCTGAGAGACAAAACTAATGTCACTTTGAGGGAACGTATACGTCAACTTCATGTCAGAGTCTCGTCAATGTATGTCCAAGGGTTTGGGCGATAGACACATTTTAATTTTTCGAGATTATTTGAAACTCAATTTTTAAAAGCAAATATCTCCCGATCTGTAGGCATCTGAGAGACAAACCTTATGTCACTTTGAGGGAACGCATATGTCAACTTCATGTCAGAATCTCGTCAATGTATGTCCAAGGGTTTGGAGGATAGAGACATTTTAATTTTTCGAGATTATTCGAAAGTGAATTATTAAAAGGCAAATATCTCCCGATCTGTAGGAATCTGAGAGACAAAACTAATGTCACTTTGAGGGAACATATATGTCAACTTCCTGTCAGAGTCACGTCAATGTATGTCCAAGGGTTTGGAGGATAGAGACATTTAAATGTTTAGAGATTATTCGAAAGTCAATTTTTAAAAGGCAAATATCTCCCGATCTGTAAGAATCTAAGAGACAAAACTTATGTCACTTTGAGGGAACATATATGTCAACTTCCTGTCAGAGTCACGTCAATGTATGTCCAAGGGTTTGGAGGATAGAGACATTTAATTTTTCGAGATTATTCGAAAGTCATTATTAAAAGGCAAATATCTCCCGATCTGTAGTAATCTGAGAGACAAAACTTATGTCACCTTGAGGGAACGTATATGTAAATGTCCTGTCAGAGTCACGTCAATGTATGTCCAAGGGTTTGGAGGATAGAGACATTTTAATTTTACGAGATTATTCGAAAGTCAATTTTTAAAAGGCAAATATCTCCCGATCTGTAGGCATCTGAGAGACAAACCTTATGTCACTTTGAGGGAAAGCATATGTCAACTTCATGTCAGAGTCTCGTCAATGTATGTCCAAGGGTTTGGAGGATAGAGACATTTTAATTTTGCGAGATTATTCCAAAGTCAATTTTTAAAAGGCAAATATCTCCCGATCTGTAGGATTCTGAGAGACAAAACTAATGCCACTTTGAGGGAACGTATATGTCAACTACATGTCAGAGTCTCGTCAATGTATGTCCAAGGGTTTGGACGATAGAGACACTAAAACTTTTCGAGATTATTCGAAAGTCAATTATTCAAAAGGCAAATATCTCCCGATCTGTAGGCATCTGAGAGACAAACCTTATGTCACTTTGAGGGAACGCATATGTCAGCTTCATGTCAGAGTCTCGTCAATGTATGTCCAAGGGTTTGGACGATAGAGACATTTAAATTTTTCGAGATTATTTGAAAGTCAATTTTTAAAAGGCAAATATCTCCCGATCTGTAGGCATCTGAGAGACAAACCTTATGTTACTTTGAGGGAACGCATATGTTAACTTCATGTCAGAGTCTTGTCAATGTATGTCCAAGGGTTTGGAGGATAGAGACATTTTAATTTTTCTTGATTATTCGAAAGTGAATTATTAAAATGCAAATATCTCCCGATCTGTAGGAATCTGAGAGACAAAACTAATGTCACTTTGAGGGAACATATATGTCAACTTTCTGTCAGAGTCACGTCCATGTATGTCCAAGGGTTTGGAGGATAGAGACATTTAAATGTTTAGAGATTATTCGAAAGTCAATTCTTAAAAGGCAAATATCTCCCGATCTGTAGAAATCTGACAGACAAACCTTATGTCACTTTGAGGGAACGTATATGTAAATGTCCTGTCAGAGTCACGTCAATGTGTGTCCAAGGGTTTGGAGGATAGAGACATTTTAATTTTACGAGATTATTCGAAAGTCAATCTTTAAAGGACAAATATCTCCCGATCTGTAGGAATCTGAAAGACAAAACTTATGTCACTTTGAGGGAACGTATATGTCAACGTCATGTCAGAATCTCGTCAATGTATGTCCAAGGGTTTGGACGATAGAGACATTTAAATTTTTAGAGATTATTCGAAAGTCAATTATTAAAAGGCAAATATCTCCCGATCTGTAGGAATCTGAGAGACAAAACTTATGTCACTTTTTGGGAACGTATATGTAAACGTCCTGTCAGAGTCACGTCAATGTATGTGAAAGGGTTTGGACGATAGAGACATTTATATTTTTAGAGATTATTCGAAAGTCAATTTTTTAAAGGCAAATATCTCCCGATCTGTAGGAATCTGAGAGACAAAACTTATGTCACTTTGAAGGAACGTATATGTCAACTTCATGTCAGAATCTTGTTAATGTATGTCCAAGGGTTTGGACGATAGAGACATTTCAATTTTTCGAGATTATTTGAAAGTCAATTTTTAAAAGGCAAATATCTCCCGATCTGTATTCATCTGAGAGACATAACCTGATGTCACTTTGAGGGAACGCATATGTCAACTTCATGTCAGAGTCTCGTCAGTGTATGTCCAAGGGTTTGGAGGATAGAGACATTTGAATTTTTCGAGATTATTCGAAAGTCAATTTTTAAAGGCAATTATCTCCCGATCTGTAGGCATCTGAGAGACAAAACGTGTGTCACTTTGAGGGAACGAAAATATCAACTTCATGTCAGAGTCTCGTCAATGTATGTCCAAGGGTTTGGAGGATAAAGACATTTAAATTTTTCGAGATTATTCGAAAGTCAATTTTGAAAAGGCAAATATCTCCCGATCTGTAGGAATCTGAGAGACAAAACTTATGTCACTTTGAGGGAACGCATACGTCATCGTCATGTCAGAGACACGTCAATATATGTCCAAGGGTTTGCATTATACAGACATTTTAATTTTTCAGGGTTATTCGAAAGTCAATTATTCAGAGGCATATATCTCTCGATATGTAAAAATCTCAGAGACACAACTCATGTCACTATGAGGACATTTACATATCAACTTCATGTCTGAGTCACGACAATGTACGAAAAAGGGTTTGAAGGATAGAGACATTTGAATTTTTCGAGATTATTCGAAAGTCAATTTTTGAAAAGGCAAATATCTCCCCATCTGTAATAATCTGAGAGACAAACCTTATGTCACATTGAGGGAACGTATATGTCAACTTCTTGTCAGAGTCACGTCAATGTATATCGAAGGGTTTGGAGGATAGAGACATTTAAATTTTTAGAGATTATTCGAAAGTCAATTTTTAAAAGGCAAATATCTCCCGATCTGTAGGCATCTGAGAGACAAACCTTATGTCACTTTGAGGGAACGTATATGTCAACTTCATGTCAGAACCTCGTCAATGTATGTCCAAGCGTTTGGACGATAGAGACATTTTAATTTTTCGAGATTATTCGAAAGTCAATTTTTAAAAGGCAAATAACTCCCGATCTGTAGGCATCTGAGAGACAAACCTTATGTCACTTTGAGGGAACACATATGTCAACTTTATGTCAGAGTCTCGTCAATGTATGTCCAAGGGTTTGGAGGATAGAGACATTTAAATTTTTAGAGATTATTCGAAAGTCAATTTTTGAAAAGGCAAATATCTCCCGATCGATAGGAATCTAAGAGACAAAACATATGTCACTTTGAGGGAACGTATATGTCAACTTCATGTCAGAATCTCGTCAATGTATTTCCAAGGGTTTGGACGATAGAGACATTTTAATTTTTCGAGATTATTCGAAAGTCAATTTTTAAAAGGCAAATATCTCCCGATCTGTAGGCATCTGAGAGACAAACCTTATGTCACTTTGAGGGAACGCACATGTCAACTTCATGTCAGAGTCTCGTCAATGTATGTCCAAGGGTTTGGAGGATAGAGACATTTTAATTTTTCGAGATTATTCGAAAGTCAATTTTTGAAAAGGCAAATATCTCCCGATCTGTATTAATATGAGAGACAAAACTTATGTCACTTTGAGGGAACGTATATGTCAACTTCCTGTCAGAGGCACGTCAATGTGTGTCCAAGGGTTTGGAGGATAGAGACATTTGAATTTTTCGAGATTATTCGAAAGTCAATATTTAAAGGCAAATATCTCCCGATCTGTAGGCATCTGAGAGACAAAACGTATGTCACTTTGAGGGAACGAAAATATCAACTTCATGTCAGAGTCTCGTCAATATATGTCCAAGGGTGTGCAGGATACAGACATTTTAATTTTTCAGGGTTATTCGAAAGTCAATTATTCAGAGGCAAATATCTCTCGATATGTAGGAATCTGAGAGACAAAACTCATGTCACTATGAGGACATTTACATATCAACTTCATGTCAGAGTCACGACAATGTACGAAAAAGGGTTTGATGGATAGAGGCATTTGAATTATTCGAGATTATTCGAAAGTCAATTTTTGAAAAGGCAAATATCTCCCGATCTGTATTAATATGAGAGACAAAACTTATGTCACTTTGAGGGAACGTATATGTCAACTTCTTGTCATAGTCACGTCAATGTATGTCCAAGGGTTTGGAGGATAGAGACATTTAAATATTTAGAGATTATTCGAAAGTCAATTTTTAAAAGGCAAATATCTCCCGATCTGTAGGAATCTGAGAGACAAAACTTATGTCACTTAGAGGGAACGTATATGTCAACTTCATGTCAGATTCTCGTCAATGTATGTCCAAGGGTTTGGACGATAGAGACATTATAATTTCTCGAGATTATTCGAAAGTCAATTTTTAAAAGGCAAATATCTCCCGATCTGTAGGAATCTGAGAGACAAAACTTATGTCACTTTGAGGGAACGTATATGTGAACTTTATGTGACAGTCACGTCAATGTATGTCCAAGGGTTTGGAGGATAGACACATTTAAATTTTCAGAGATTATTCGAAAGTCAATTATTAAAAGGCAAATATCTCCCGATCTGTAGAAATCTGAGAGACAAAACTTATGTCACAGTGAGGGAACGTATATGTAAACTTCCAGTCAGAGTCACGTCAATGTATGTCCAAGGGTTTAGAGGATAAAGACATTTTAATTTTTCGAGATTATTCGAAAGTCAAGTTCTGAAAAGGCAAATATCTCCCGATCTGTAGGAATCTGAGAGACAAAACTTATGTCACTTTGAGGGAACGCATACGTCATCGTTTTGTCAGAGTCACGTCAATGTATGTCCAAGGGTTTGCAGGATAGAGACATTTTAATTTTTCGAGATTATTCGAAAGTCAATTTTTAAAAGGCAAATATCTCCCGATCTGTAGGAATCTGAGAGACACAACTCATGTCACTATGAGGACATTTACATATAAACTTCATGTCAGAGTCACGACAATGTACGAAAAATGGTTTGAAGGATAGAGACATTTTAATTTTTCGAGATTATTCGAAAGTCAATTTTTGAAAAGGCAAATATCTCCCGATCTGTAGGAATCTGAGAGACAAAACTCATGTCACTTTGTGGGAACGTATATGTCAACTTCATGTCAGAATCTCGTCAATGTATGTCCAAGGGTTTGGACGATAGAGACATTTAAACTTTTATGGATCATTCGAAAGTCAATTTTTAAAGGCAAATATCTCCCGATCTGTAGGAATCTGAGAGACAAAACTTACGTCACTTTGAGGGAACGTATATGGCAACTTCCTGTCAGAATCTCGTCAATGTATGTCCAAGGGTTTGGACTATAGAGACATTTTAATTTTTCGAGATTATTCGAAAGTCAATTTTTAAAAGGCAAATATGTCCCGATCTGTAGGCATCTGAGAGACAAACCTTATGTCACGTTGAGGGAACGCATATGTCAACTTCATGCCAGAGTCTCGTCAATGTATGTCCAAGGGTTTGGGCGATAGAGACATTTTAATTTTTCGAGATTATTTGAAAGTCAATTTTTAAAAGGCAAATATCTCCCGATCTGTAGGCATGTGAGAGACAAACCTTATGTCACTTTGAGGGAACACATATGTCAACTTTATGTCAGAGTCTCGTCAATGTATGTCCAAGGGTTTGGAGGATAGAGACATTTAAATTTTTAGAGATTATTCGAAAGTCAATTTTTGAAAAGGCAAATATCTCCCGATCGATAGGAATCTAAGAGACAAAACATATGTCACTTTGAGGGAACGTATATGTCAACTTCATGTCAGAATCTCGTCAATGTATTTCCAAGGGTTTGGACGATAGAGACATTTTAATTTTTCGAGATTATTCGAAAGTCAATTTTTAAAAGGCAAATATCTCCCGATCTGTAGGCATCTGAGAGACAAACCTTATGTCACTTTGAGGGAACGCACATGTCAACTTCATGTCAGAGTCTCGTCAATGTATGTCCAAGGGTTTGGAGGATAGAGACATTTTAATTTTTCGAGATTATTCGAAAGTCAATTTTTGAAAAGGCAAATATCTCCCGATCTGTATTAATATGAGAGACAAAACTTATGTCACTTTGAGGGAACGTATATGTCAACTTCCTGTCAGAGGCACGTCAATGTGTGTCCAAGGGTTTGGAGGATAGAGACATTTGAATTTTTCGAGATTATTCGAAAGTCAATATTTAAAGGCAAATGTCTCCCGATCTGTAGGCATCTGAGAGACAAAACGTATGTCACTTTGAGGGAACGAAAATATCAACTTCATGTCAGAGTCTCGTCAATATATGTCCAAGGGTGTGCAGGATACAGACATTTTAATTTTTCAGGGTTATTCGAAAGTCAATTATTCAGAGGCAAATATCTCTCGATATGTAGGAATCTGAGAGACAAAACTCATGTCACTATGAGGACATTTACATATCAACTTCATGTCAGAGTCACGACAATGTACGAAAAAGGGTTTGATGGATAGAGGCATTTGAATTTTTCGAAATTATTCGAAAGTCAATTTTTGAAAAGGCAAATATCTCCCGATCTGTATTAATATGAGAGACAAAACTTATGTCACTTTGAGGGAACGTATATGTCAACTTCTTGTCATAGTCACGTCAATGTATGTCCAAGGGTTTGGAGGATAGAGACATTTAAATATTTAGAGATTATTCGAAAGTCAATTTTTAAAAGGCAAATATCTCCCGATCTGTAGGAATCTGAGAGACAAAACTTATGTCACTTAGAGGGAACGTATATGTCAACTTCATGTCAGATTCTCGTCAATGTATGTCCAAGGGTTTGGACGATAGAGACATTATAATTTCTCGAGATTATTCGAAAGTCAATTTTTAAAAGGCAAATATCTCCCGATCTGTAGGAATCTGAGAGACAAAACTTATGTCACTTTGAGGGAACGTATATGTGAACTTCATGTGACAGTCACGTCAATGTATGTCCAAGGGTTTGGAGGATAGACACATTTAAATTTTCAGAGATTATTCGAAAGTCAATTATTAAAAGGCAAATATCTCCCGATCTGTGGAAATCTGAGAGACAAAACTTATGTCACAGTGAGGGAACGTATATGTAAACTTCCAGTCAGAGTCACGTCAATGTATGTCCAAGGGTTTAGAGGATAAAGACATTTTAATTTTTCGAGATTATTCGAAAGTCAAGTTCTGAAAAGGCAAATATCTCCCGATCTGTAGGAATCTGAGAGACAAAACTTATGTCACTTTGAGGGAACGCATACGTCATCGTTTTGTCAGAGACACGTCAATGTATGTCCAAGGGTTTGCAGGATAGAGACATTTTAATTTTTCGAGATTATTCGAAAGTCAATTTTTAAAAGGCAAATATCTCCCGATCTGTAGGAATCTGAGAGACACAACTCATGTCACTATGAGGACATTTACATATAAACTTCATGTCAGAGTCAAGACAATGTACGAAAAATGGTTTGAAGGATAGAGACATTTTAATTTTTCGAGATTATTCGAAAGTCAATTTTTGAAAAGGCAAATATCTCCCGATCTGTAGGAATCTGAGAGACAAAACTCATGTCACTTTGTGGGAACGTATATGTCAACTTCATGTCAGAATCTCGTCAATGTATGTCCAAGGGTTTGGACGATAGAGACATTTAAACTTTTATGGATTATTCGAAAGTCAATTTTTAAAGGCAAATATCTCCCGATCTGTAGGAATCTGAGAGACAAAACTTACGTCACTTTGTGGGAACGTATATGGCAACTTCCTGTCAGAATCTCGTCAATGTATGTCCAAGGGTTTGGACTATAGAGACATTTTAATTTTTCGAGATTATTCGAAAGTCAATTTTTAAAAGGCAAATATGTCCCGATCTGTAGGCATCTGAGAGACAAACCTTATGTCACGTTGAGGGAACGCATATGTCAACTTCATGTCAGAATCTCGTCAATGTATTTCCAAGGGTTTGGACGATAGAGACATTTTAATTTTTCGAGATTATTCGAAAGTCAATTTTTAAAAGGCAAATATCTCCCGATCTGTAGGCATCTGAGAGACAAACCTTATGTCACTTTGAGGGAACGCACATGTCAACTTCATGTCAGAGTCTCGTCAATGTATGTCCAAGGGTTTGGAGGATAGAGACATTTAAATTTTTCGAGATTATTCGAAAGTCAATTTTTGAAAAGGCAAATATCTCCCGATCTGTATTAATATGAGAGACAAAACTTATGTCACTTTGAGGGAACGTATATGTCAACTTCCTGTCAGAGGCACGTCAATGTGTGTCCAAGGGTTTGGAGGATAGAGACATTTGAATTTTTCGAGATTATTCGAAAGTCAATATTTAAAGGCAAATATCTCCCGATCTGTAGGCATCTGAGAGACAAAACGTATGTCACTTTGAGGGAACGAAAATATCAACTTCATGTCAGAGTCTCGTCAATATATGTCCAAGGGTGTGCAGGATACAGACATTTTAATTTTTCAGGGTTATTCGAAAGTCAATTATTCAGAGGCAAATATCTCTCGATATGTAGGAATCTGAGAGACAAAACTCATGTCACTATGAGGACATTTACATATCAACTTCATGTCAGAGTCACGACAATGTACGAAAAAGGGTTTGATGGATAGAGGCATTTGAATTTTTCGAGATTATTCGAAAGTCAATTTTTGAAAAGGCAAATATCTCCCGATCTGTATTAATATGAGAGACAAAACTTATGTCACTTTGAGGGAACGTATATGTCAACTTCTTGTCATAGTCACGTCAATGTATGTCCAAGGGTTTGGAGGATAGAGACATTTAAATATTTAGAGATTATTCGAAAGTCAATTTTTAAAAGGCAAATATCTCCCGATCTGTAGGAATCTGAGAGACAAAACTTATGTCACTTAGAGGGAACGTATATGTCAACTTCATGTCAGATTCTCGTCAATGTATGTCCAAGGGTTTGGACGATAGAGACATTATAATTTCTCGAGATTATTCGAAAGTCAATTTTTAAAAGGCAAATATCTCCCGATCTGTAGGAATCTGAGAGACAAAACTTATGTCACTTTGAGGGAACGTATATGTGAACTTCATGTGACAGTCACGTCAATGTATGTCCAAGGGTTTGGAGGATAGACACATTTAAATTTTCAGAGATTATTCGAAAGTCAATTATTAAAAGGCAAATATCTCCCGATCTGTAGAAATCTGAGAGACAAAACTTATGTCACAGTGAGGGAACGTATATGTAAACTTCCAGTCAGAGTCACGTCAATGTATGTCCAAGGGTTTAGAGGATAAAGACATTTTAATTTTTCGAGATTATTCGAAAGTCAAGTTCTGAAAAGGCAAATATCTCCCGATCTGTAGGAATCTGAGAGACAAAACTTATGTCACTTTGAGGGAACGCATACGTCATCGTTTTGTCAGAGTCACGTCAATGTATGTCCAAGGGTTTGCAGGATAGAGACATTTTAATTTTTCGAGATTATTCGAAAGTCAATTTTTAAAAGGCAAATATCTCCCGATCTGTAGGAATCTGAGAGACACAACTCATGTCACTATGAGGACATTTACATATAAACTTCATGTCAGAGTCACGACAATGTACGAAAAATGGTTTGAAGGATAGAGACATTTTAATTTTTCGAGATTATTCGAAAGTCAATTTTTGAAAAGGCAAATATCTCCCGATCTGTAGGAATCTGAGAGACAAAACTCATGTCACTTTGTGGGAACGTATATGTCAACTTCATGTCAGAATCTCGTCAATGTATGTCCAAGGGTTTGGACGATAGAGACATTTAAACTTTTAGAGATTATTCGAAAGTCAATTTTTAAAGGCAAATATCTCCCGATCTGTAGGAATCTGAGAGACAAAACTTACGTCACTTTGAGGGAACGTATATGGCAACTTCCTGTCAGAATCTCGTCAATGTATGTCCAAGGGTTTGGACTATAGAGACATTTTAATTTTTCGAGATTATTCGAAAGTCAATTATTAAAAGGCAAATATGTCCCGATCTGTAGGCATCTGAGAGACAAACCTTATGTCACGTTGAGGGAACGCATATGTCAACTTCATGCCAGAGTCTCGTCAATGTATGTCCAAGGGTTTGGGCGATAGAGACATTTTAATTTTTCGAGATTATTTGAAAGTCAATTATTAAAAGGCAAATATCTCCCGATCTGTAGGCATGTGAGAAACAAACCTTATGTCACTTTGAGGGAACGCATATGTAAACTTCATGTCAGAGTCTCGTCAATGTATGTCCAAGGGTTTGGAGCATAGAGACATTTAAATTTTTCGAGATTATTCGAAAGTGAATTATTAAAAGGCAAATATCTCCCGATCTGTAGGAATCTGAGAGACAAAACTAATGTCACTTTGAGGGAACATATATGTCAACTTCCTGTCAGAGTCACGTCAATGTATGTCCAAGGGTTTTGAAGGATAGAGACATTTAAGTTTTTAGAGATTATTCGAAAGTCAATTTTTAAAAAGCTAATATCTCCCGATCTGTAGGAATTTGAGAGACAAAACATATGTCACTTTCAGGGAACATATATGTCAACTTCGTGTCAGAGTCACGTCAATGTATGTCCAAGAGTTTGGAGGATAGAGACATTTAATTTTTAGAGATTATTCGAAAGTCAATTTTTTAAAGGCAAATATCTCCCGATCTGTAGGAATCTGAGAGACAAAACTTATGTCATTTGAGGGAACGTGTATGTAAATGTCCTGTCAGAGTCACGTCAATGTATGTCCAAGGGTTTGGAGGAGAGACACATTTTCATTTTACGAGATTATTCGAAAGTCAATTTTTAAATGGCAAATATCTCCCGATCTGTAGGAACCTGAGAGACAAAACTTATGTCACTTTGAGGGAACGTATACGTCAACTTCATGTCAGAGTCTCGTCAATGTATGTCCAAGGGTTTGGGCGATAGACACATTTTAATTGTTCGAGATTATTTGAAATTCAATTTTTAAAAGCAAATATCTCCCGATGTGTAGGCATCTGAGAGACAAACCTTATGTCACTTTGAGGGAACGCATATGTCAACTTCATGTCAGAATCTCGTCAATGTATGTCCAAGGGTTTGGAGGATAGAGACATTTTAATTTTTCGAGATTATTCGAAAGTGAATTATTAAAAGGCAAATATCTCCCGATCTGTAGGAATCTGAGAGACAAAACTAATGTCACTTTGTGGGAACATATATGTCAACTTCCTGTCAGAGTCACGTCAATGTATGTCCAAGGGTTTGGAGGATAGAGACATTTAAATTTTTAGAGATTATTCGAAAGTCAATTTTTAAAAGGCAAATATCTCCCGATCTGTAGGAATCTAAGAGACAAAACTTATGTCACTTTGAGGGAACATATATGTCAACTTCCTGTCAGAGTCACGTCAATGTATGTCCAAGGGTTTGGAGGATAGAGACATTTAATTTTTCGAGATTATTCGAAAGTCATTATTAAAAGGCAAATATCTCCCGATCTGTAGTAATCTGAGAGACAAAACTTATGTCACCTTGAGGGAACGTATATGTAAATGTCCTGTCAGAGTCACGTCTATGTATGTCCAAGGGTTTGGAGGATAGAGACATTTTAATTTTACGAGATTATTCGAAAGTCAATTTTTAAAAGGCAAATATCTCCCGATCTGTAGGCATCTGAGAGACAACCCTTATGTCACTTTGAGGGAACGCATATGTCAACTTCATGTCAGAGTCTCGTCAATGTATGTCCAAGGGTTTGGAGGATAGAGACATTTTAATTTTTCGAGATTATTCCAAAGTCAATTTTTAAAAGGCAAATATCTCCCGATCTGTAGAATTCTGAGAGACAAAACTAATGCCACTTTGAGGGAACGTATATGTCAACTACATGTCAGAGTCTCGTCAATGTATGTCCAAGGGTTTAGAGGATAGAGACATTTAAATTTTTAGAGATTATTCGAAAGTCAATTTTTAAAAGGCAAATATCTCCCGATCTGTAGGAATCTGAGAGACAAAACTTATGTCACTTTGAGGGAACATATATGTCAACTTCCTGTCAGAGTCACGTCAATGTATGTCCAAGGGTTTGGAGGATAGAGACATTTAATTTTTCGAGATTATTCGAAAGTCATTATTAAAAGGCAAATATCTCCCGATCTGTAGTAATCTGATAGACAAAACTTATGTCACCTTGAGGGAACGTATATGTAAATGTCCTGTCAGAGTCACGTCAATGTATGTCCAAGGGTTTGGAGGATAGAGACATTTTAATTTTACGAGATTATTCGAAAGTCAATTTTTAAAAGGCAAATATCTCCCGATCTGTAGGCATCTGAGAGACAAACCTTATGTCACTTTGAGGGAACGCATACGTCAACTTCATGTCAGAGTCTCGTCAATGTATGTCCAAGGGTTTGGAGGATAGAGACATTTTAATTTTGCGAGATTATTCCAAAGTCAATTTTTAAAAGGCAAATATCTCCCGATCTGTAGGATTCTGAGAGACAAAACTAATGCCACTTTGAGGGAACGTATATGTCAACTACATGTCAGAGTCTCGTCAATGTATGTCCAAGGGTTTGGACGATAGAGACACTAAACCTTTTCGAGATTATTCGAAAGTCTATTATTCAAAAGGCAAATATCTCCCGATCTGTAGGCATCTGAGAGACAAACCTTATGTCACTTTGAGGGAACGCATATGTCAGCTTCATGTCAGAGTCTCGTCAATGTATGTAAAAGGGTTTGGACGATAGAGACATTTAAATTTTTCGAGATTATTTGAAAGTCAATTTTTAAAAGGCAAATATCTCCCGATCTGTAGGCATCTGAGAGACAAACCTTATGTCACTTTGAGGGAACGCATATGTTAACTTCATGTCAGAGTCTCGTCAATGTATGTCCAAGGGTTTGGAGGATAGAGACATTTTAATTTTTCTTGATTATTCGAAAGTGAATTATTAAAATGCAAATATCTCCCGATCTGTAGGAATCTGAGAGACAAAACTAATGTCACTTTGAGGGAACATATATGTCAACTTTCTGTCAGAGTCACGTCAATGTATGTCATAGGGTTTGGAGGATAGAGACATTTAAATGTTTAGAGATTATTCGAAAGTCAATTTTTAAAAGGCAAATATCTCCCGATCTGTAGGAATCTGACAGACAAACCTTATGTCACTTTGAGGGAACGTATATGTAAATGTCCTGTCAGAGTCACGTCAATGTGTGTCCAAGGGTTTGGAGGATAGAGACATTTTAATTTTACGAGATTATTCGAAAGTCAATCTTTAAAGGACAAATATCTCCCGATCTGTAGGAATCTGAGAGACAAAATTTATGACCCTTAGAGGGAACGTATATGTCTACTTCATGTCAGAATCTCGTCAATGTATGTCCAAGTGTTTGGACGATAGAGACATTTTAATTTTTCGAGATTATTCGAAAGTCAATTTTTTAAAGGCAAATATCTCCCGATCTGTAGGAATCAGAGAGACAAAACTTATGTCACTTTGAGGGAACGTATATGTCAACTTCCTGTCATAGTCACGTCAATGTATGTCGAAGGGTTTGGAGGATAGAGACATTTAAATTTTTAGAGATTATTCGAAAGTCAATTTTTCAAAAGGCAAATATCTCCCGATCTATAGGAATCTGAGAGACAAAACTTATGTCACTTGGAGGGAACGTATGTGTCAACTTCATGTCAGAATCTCGTCAATGTATGTCCAAGGGTTTGGACGATAGAGACATTTTAATTTTTCGAGATTATTCGAAAGTCAATATTTAAAAGGCAATATCTCCCGATCTGTAGGCATCTGAGAGACAAACCTTATGTTACTTTGAGGGAACGGATATGACAACTTCATGTCAGAGTCTCGTCAATGTATGTCCAAGGGTTTGGACGATAGAGACATTTTAATTTTTCGAGATTATTTGAAAGTCAATTTTTAAAAGGCAAATATCTCCCGATCTGTAGGCATCTGAGAGACAAACCTTATGTCACTTTGAGGAAACGCATATGTCAATTTCATGTCAGAGTCTCGTCAATGTATGTCCAAGGGTTTGGAGGATAAAGACATTTAAATTTTTCGAGATTATTCGAAAATGAATTATTAAAAGGCAAATATCTCCCGATCTGTAGGAATCTGAGAGACAAAACTAATGTCACTTTGAGGGAACATATATGTTAACTTCATGTCAGAGTCTCGTCAATGTATGTCCAAGGGTTTGGAGGATAGAAACATTTAAATTTTTAGTGATTATTCGAAAGTCAATTTTTGAAAAGGCAAATATCTCCCGATCTGTATTAATATGAGAGACAAAACATATGTCACTTTGAGGGAACGTATATGTCAACTTCCTGTCAGAGGCACGTCAATGTGTGTCCAAGGGTTTGGAGGATAGAGACATTTGAATTTTTCGAGATTATTCGAAAGTCAATATTTAAAGGCAAATATCTCCCGATCTGTAGGCATCTGAGAGACAAAACGTATGTCACTTTGAGGGAACGAAAATATCAACTTCATGTCAGTGTCTCGTCAATATATGTGCAAGGGTTTGGAGGATAGAGACATTTTAATTTTTCGGGATTATTCGAAAGTCAATTTTTGAAAAGGCAAATATCTCCCGATATGTAGGAATCTGAGAAACAAAACTTATGTCACTTAGAGGGAACGTATATGTCAACTTCATGTCACAGTCACGTCAATGTATGTCCAAGTGTTTGGAGGATAGAGACATTTAAATTTTTAGAGATTATTCGAAAGTCAATTATTAAAAGGCAAATATCTCCCGATCTGTAGGAATCTGAGAGACAAAACTTATGTCACATTGAGGGAACGTATATGTAAACTTCCAGTCAGAGTCACGTCAATGTATGTCCAAGGGTTTGGAGGATAAAGACATTTTAATTTTTCGAGATTATTCGAAAGTCAAGTTTTGAAAAGGCAAATATTTCCCGATCTGTAGGAATCTGAGAGACAAAACTTATGTCACTTTGAGGGAACGCATACGTGATCGTCATGTCAGAGTCACGTCAATATATGTCCAAGGGTGTGCAGGATACAGACATTTTAATTTTTCAGGGTTATTCGAAAGTCAATTATTCAGAGGCATATATCTCTCGATATGTAGGAATCTGAGAGACACAACTCATGTCACTATGAGGACATTTACATATCAACTTCATGTCAGAGTCACGACAATGTACGAAAAAGGGTTTGATGGATAGAGACATTTGAATTTTTCGAGATTATTCGAAAGTCAATTTTTGAAAAGGCAAATATCTCCCGATCTGTAGGAATTTGAGAGACAAACCTTATTTCACATTGAGGGAACGTATATGTCAACTTCATGTCAGAGTCACGTCAATGTATGTCCAAAGGTTTGGACGATAGAGACATTTTAATTTTTCGAGATTATTCGAAAGTCAATTTTTGAAAAGGCAAATATCTCCCGATCTGTATTAATATGAGAGACAAAACTTATGTCACTTTGAGGGAACGTATATGTCAACTTCATGTCATAGTCACGTCAATGTATGTCCAAGGGTTTGGAGGATAGAGACATTTAAATTTTTAGAGATTATTCGAAAGTCAATATTTAAAAGGCAAATATCTCCCGTTCTGCAGGAATCTGAGAGACAAAACTTATGTCACTTAGAGGAACGTATATATCAACTTCATGTCAGATTCTCGTCAATGTATGTCCAAGGGTTTGGACGATAGAGACATTATAATTTTTCGAGATTATTCGAAAGTCAATTTTTAAAAGGCAAATATCTCCCGATCTGTAGGCATCTGAGAGACAAACCTTATGTCACTTTGAGGGAACGCATATGTCAACTTCATGTCAGAGTCTCGTCAATGTATGTCAAAGGATTTGGACGACAGAGACATTTAAATTTTTCGAGATTATTTGAAAGTCAATTTTTAAAAGGCAAATATCTCCCGATCTGTAGGCATCTGAGAGACAAAACTTATGTCACTTTGAGGGAACGCATATGTCAACTTCATTTCAGAGTCTCGTCAATGTATGTCCAAGGGTTTGGAGGATAGAGACATTTTAATTTTTCGAGAATATTCGAAAGTGAATTATTAAAAGGCAAATATCTCCCGATCTGTATTAATCTGAGAGACAAAACGTATGTCACTTTGAGGGAACGAAAATATCAACTTCATGTCACAGTCTCGTCAATATATGTGCAAGGGTTTGGAGGATAGAGACATTTTAATTTTTCGTGATTATTCGAAAGTCAATATTTGAAAAGGCAAATATCTCCCGATCTGTAGGAATCTGAGAGACAAAACTTATGTCACTTTGAGGGAACGTATATGTCAACTTCATGTGACAGTCACGTCAATGTATGTCCAAGGGTTTGGAGGATAGAGAAATTTAAATTTTTAGAGATTATTCGAAAGTCAATTCTTAAAAGGCAAATATCTCCCGATCTGTAGGAATCTGAGAGACAAAACTTATGTCACATTGAGGGGACGTATATGTGAACTTCCAGTCAGAGTCACGTCAATGTATGTCCAAGGGTTTGGAGGATAAAGACATTTTAATTTTTAGAGATTATTCGAAAGTCAAGTTTTGAAAAGGCAAATATCTCCCGATCTGTAGGAATCTGAGAGACAAAACTTATATCACTTTGAGGGAACGCATACGTCATCGTCATGTCAGAGGCACGTCAATGTATGTCCAAGGGTTTGCAGGATAGAGACATTTTAATTTTTCGAGATTATTCGAAAGTCAATTTTTAAAAGGCAAATATCTCCCGATCTGTAGGAATCTGAGAGACACAACTCATGTCACTATGAGGACATTTACATATAAACTTCATGTCAGAGTCACGACAATGTACGAAAAAGGGTTTGAAGGATAGAGACATTTGAATTTTTCGAGATTATTCGATAGTCAATATTTGAAAAGGCAAATATCTCCCGATCTGTAGGAATCTGAGAGACAAACCTTATGTAACATTGAGGGAAAGTATATGTCAACTTCATGTCAGAGTCACGTCAATGTATGTGCAAGGGTTTGGAGGATAGAGACATCTTAATTTTCGAGATTATTCGAAAGTCAATTTTTCAAAAGGCAAATATCTCCCGATCTGTAGGAATCTGAGAGACAAACCTCATGTCACTTTGTGGGAACGTATATGTCAACTTCATGTCAGAATCTCGTCAATGTATGTAAAAGGGTTTGGACGATAGAGACATTTAAATTTTTAGAGATTATTCGAAAGCCAATTTTTAAAGGCAAATATCTCCCGATCTGTAGCAATCTGAGAGACAAAACTTACGTCACTTTGAGGGAACGTATATGCTAACTTCCTGTCAGAATCTCGTCAATGTATGTCCAAGGGTTTGGACTATAGAGACATTTTAATTTTTCGAGATTATTCGAAAGTCAATTTTTAAAAGGCAAATATCTCCCGATCTGTAGTTATCTGAGAGACAAACCTTATGTCACGTTGAGGGAACGCATATGTCAACTTCATGCCAGAGTCTCGTCAATGTATGTCCAAGGGTTTGGGCGATAGAGACATTTTAATTTTTCGAGATTATTTGAAAGTCAATTTTTAAAAGGCAAATATCTCCCGATCTGTAGGCATCTGAGAGACAAACCTTATGTCACTTTGAGGGAACGCATATGTCAACTTCATGTCAGAGTCTCGTCAATGTATGTCCAAGGGTTTGGAGGATAGAGACATTTAAATTTTTAGAGATTATTCGAAAGTCAATTCTTAAAAGACAAATATCTCCCGATCTGTAGGAATTTGAGAGACAAAACTTATGTCACTTTCAGGGAACATATATGTCAACTTCGTGTCAGAGTCACGTCAATGTATGTCCAAGAGTTTGGAGGATAGAGACATTTAATTTTTAGAGATTATTCGAAAGTCAATTATTAAAAGGCAAATATCTCCCGATCTGTATTAATCTGAGAGACAAAACTAATGTCACTTTGAGGGAACATATATGTCAACTTCCTGTCAGAGTCACGTCAATGTATGTCCAAGGGTTTGGAGGATAGAGACATTTAAATTTTTAGAGATTATTCGAAAGTCAATTCTTAAAAGACAAATATCTCCCGATCTGTAGGAATTTGAGAGACAAAACTTATGTCACTTTCAGGGAACATATATGTCAACTTCGTGTCAGAGTCACGTCAATGTATGTCCAAGAGTTTGGAGGATAGAGACATTTAATTTTTAGAGATTATTCGAAAGTCAATTATTAAAAGGCAAATATCTCCCGATCTGTATTAATCTGAGAGACAAAACGTATGTCACTTTGAGGGAACGAAATTATCAACTTCATGTCACAGTCTCGTCAATATATGTGCAGGGTTTGGAGGATAGAGACATTTAATTTTTAGAGATTATTCGAAAGTCAATTATTAAAAGGCAAATATCTCCCGATCTGTATTAATCTGAGAGACAAAACTAATGTCACTTTGAGGGAACATATATGTCAACTTCCTGTCAGAGTCACGTCAATGTATGTCCAAGGGTTTGGAGGATAGAGACATTTAAATTTTTAGAGATTATTCGAAAGTCAATTCTTAAAAGACAAATATCTCCCGATCTGTAGGAATTTGAGAGACAAAACTAATGTCACTTTGAGGGAACATATATGTCAACTTCCTGTCAGAGTCACGTCAATGTATGTCCAAGGGTTTGGAGGATAGAGACATTTAAATTTTTAGAGATTATTCGAAAGTCAATTCTTAAAAGACAAATATCTCCCGATCTGTAGGAATTTGAGAGACAAAACTTATGTCACTTTGAGGGAACATATATGTCAACTTCCTGTCAGAGTCACGTCAATGTATGTCCAAGGGTTTGGAGGATAGAGACATTTAAATTTTTAGAGATTATTCGAAAGTCAATTCTTAAAAGACAAATATCTCCCGATCTGTAGGAATCTGAGAGACAAAACTTATGTCACTTTGAGGGAACGTATATGTCAACTTCATGTGACAGTCACGTCAATGTATGTCCAAGGGTTTGGAGGATAGAGAAATTTAAATTTTTAGAGATTATTCGAAAGTCAATTCTTAAAAGGCAAATATCTCCCGATCTGTAGGAATCTGAGAGACAAAACTTATGTCACATTGAGGGGACGTATATGTAAACTTCCAGACAGAGTCACGTCAATGTATGTCCAAGGGTTTGGAGGATAAAGACATTTTAATTTTTAGATATTATTCGAAAGTCAAGTTTTGAAAGGGCAAATATCTCCCGATCTGTAGGAATCTGAGAGACAAAACTTATATCACTTTGAGGGAACGCATATGTAAATGTTCTGTCAGAGTCACGTCAATGTATGTCAAAGGGTTTGGAGGATAGAGACATTTTAATTTTACGAGATTATTCGAAAGTCAATTTTTTAAAGACAAATATCTCCCGATCTGTAGGAATCTGAGAGACACAACTCATGTCACTATGAGGACATTTACATATAAACTTCATGTCAGAGTCACGACAATGTACGAAAAAGGGTTTGAAGGATAGAGACATTTGAATTTTTCGAGATTATTCGAAAGTCAATATTTGAAAAGGCAAATATCTCCCGATCTGTAGGAATCTGAGAGACAAACCTTATGTCACATTGAGGGAAAGTATATGTTAACTTCATGTCAGAGTCACGTCAATGTATGTGCAAGGGTTTGGAGGATAGAGACATCATAATTTTCGAGATTATTCGAAAGTCAGTTATTCAAAAGGCAAATATCTCCCGATCTGTAGGAATCTGAGAGACAAAACTCATGTCACTTTGTGGGAACGTATATGTCAACTTCATGTCAGAATCTCGTCAATGTATGTCCAAGGGTTTGGACGATAGAGACATTTAAATTTTTAGAGATTATTCGAAAGTCAATTTTTAAAGGCAAATATCTCCCGATCTGTAGCAATCTGAGAGACAAACCTTATGTCACTTTGAGGGAACGCATATGTCAACTTCATGTCAGAGTCTCGTCAATGTATGTCCAAGGGTTTGGAGTATAGAGACATTTTAATTTTTCGAGATTATTCGAAAGTGAATTATTAAAAGGCAAATATCTCCCGATCTGTTGGAATCTGAGAGACAAAACTAATGTCACTTTGAGGGAACATATATGTCAACTTCCTGTCAGAGTCACGTCAATGTATGTCCAAGGGTTTGGAGGATAGAGACATTTGAATTTTTCGAGATTATTCGAAAGTCAATTTGTGAAAGGCAAATATCTTCCGATGTGTAGGAATGTGAGAGACAAAAGTTATGTCACTTTGATAGAACGTATATGTCAACTTCATGTCAGAGTCACGATAATGTACGTCAAAGGGTTTGGAGGATACAGACATTTGAATTTTTCGAGATTATTCGAAAGTCAATATTTAAAGGCAAATATCTCCCGATCTGTATTCATCTGAGAGACAAAACGTATGTCACTTTGAGGGAACGAAAATATCAACTTCATGTCAGTGTCTCATCAATATATGTGCAAGGGTTTGGAGGATAGAGACATTTTAATTTTTCGTGATTATTCGAAAGTCAATTTTTGAAAAGGCAAATATCTCCCGATATGTAGGAATCTGAGAGACAAAACTTATGTCACTTTGAGGGAACGTATATGTCAACTTCATGTCACAGTCACGTCAATGTATGTCCAAGTGTTTGGAGGATAGAGACATTTAAATTTTTAGAGAATATTCGAAAGTCAATTCTTAAAAGGCAAATATCTCCCGATCTGTAGGAATCTGAGAGACAAAACTTATGTCACATTGAGGGAACGTATATGTAAACTTCCAGTCAGAGTCACGTCAATGTATGTCCAAGGGTTTGGAGGATAAAGACATTTTAATTTTTCGAGATTATTCGAAAGTCAAGTTTTGAAAAGGCAAATATTTCCCGATCTGTAGGAATCTGAGAGACAAAACATATGTAACTTTGAGGGAACGCATACGTGATCGTCATGTCAGAGTCACGTCAATATATGTCCAAGGGTGTGCAGGATACAGACATTTTAATTTTTCAGGGTTATTCGAAAGTCAATTATTCAGAGGCATATATCTCTCGATATGTAGGAATCTGAGAGACACAACTCATGTCACTATGAGGACATTTACATATCAACTTCATGTCAGAGTCACGACAATGTACGAAAAAGGGTTTGATGGATAGAGACATTTGAATTTTTCGAGATTATTCGAAAGTCAATTTTTGAAAAGGCAAATATCTCCCGATCTGTAGGAATTTGAGAGACAAACCTTATTTCACCTTGAGGGAACGTATATGTCAACTTCATGTCAGAGTCACGTCAATGTATGTCCAAAGGTTTGGACGATAGAGACATTTTAATTTTTCGAGATTATTCGAAAGTCAATTTTTGAAAAGGCAAATATCTCCCGATCTGTATTAATATGAGAGACAAAACTTATGTCACTTTGAGGGAACGTATATGTCAACTTCATGTCATGGTCACGTCAATGTATGTCCAAGGGTTTGGAGGATAGAGACATTTAAATTTTTAGAGATTATTCGAAAGTCAATTTTTAAAAGGCAAATATCTCCCGATCTGTAGGAATCTGAGAGACAAAACTTATGTCACTTAGAGGGAACGTATATATCAACTTCATGTCAGATTCTCGTCAATGTATGTCCAGGGGTTTGGACGATAGAGACATTATAATTTTTCGAGATTATTCGAAAGTCAATTATTAAAAGGCAAATATCTCCCGATCTGTAGGAATCTGAGAGTCAAAACTTATGTCACTTTGAGGGAACGTATATGTAAACGTCCTTACAGAGTCACGTCAATGTATGTCCAAGGGTTTGGAGGATAGAGACATTTTAATTTTTCGAGATTATTCGAAAGTCATGATATGAACAGGCAAATATCTCCCGATCTGTAGGAATCTGAGAGACAAAACTTATGTTACTTTGAGGGAACGCATATGTCATCGTCATGTCAGAGTCACGTCAATGTATATCCAAGGGTTTGCAGGATAAAGACATTTTAATTTTTCAGGGTTATTCGAAAGTCAATTATTCAGAGGCATATATCTCTCGATATGTAGGAATCTGAGAGACAATTCATGTCACTATGAGGACATTTACATGTCAACTTCATGTCAGAGTCACAACAATGTACGAAAAAGGGTTTGAAGGATAGAGACATTTTAATTTTTCACAGTTATTCGAAAGTCAATTTTTCAAAGGCATATATCTCGCGATGTGTAGGAATCTGAGAGAAACAACTCATGTCACTAGGAGGTCACGTATATGTCAACTTCATGTCAGAGTCACGACAATGTACGTCCAAGGGTTTGGAGGATAGGGACATTTGAATTTTTCGAGATTATTCGAAAGTCAATTTTTGAAAAGGCAAATATCTCGCGATCTGTAGGAATCTGAAAGACAACACTTATGTCACTTTGAGGGAAGGTATATGTCATGGACATGTCAGAGTCGCGAAAATGTAAGTCCAAAGGTTTGGAGGATAGAGACATTTTAATTTTTCGAGGTTATTCGAAAGTCACTTTTTCAGAGGCATATATCTCGCGATGTGTATTAATCTGAGAGACAAACCTCATATCAGTATGAGGACATTTATATGCTAACTTCATGTCAGAGTCACGTCAATGTATGTCCAAGGGTTTGGAGGATAGAGACATTTAAATTTTTAGAGATTATTCGAAAGTCAATTTTTAAAATTCAAATATCTCCCGATCTGTAGCAATCTGAGAGACAAACCTTATGTCACTTTGAGGGAACGCATATGTCAACTTCATGTCAGAGTCTCGTCAATGTATGTCCAAGGGTTTGGAGTATAGAGACATTTTAATTTTTCGAGATTATTCGAAAGTGAATTATTAAAAGGCAAATATCTCCCGATCTGTTGGAATCTGAGAGACAAAACTAATGTCACTTTGAGGGAACATATATGTCAACTTCCTGTCAGAGTCACGTCAATGTATGTCCAAGGGTTTGGAGGATAGAGACATTTGAATTTTTCGAGATTATTCGAAAGTCAATTTGTGAAAGGCAAATATCTTCCGATGTGTAGGAATGTGAGAGACAAAAGTTATGTCACTTTGATAGAACGTATATGTCAACTTCATGTCAGAGTCACGATAATGTACGTCAAAGGGTTTGGAGGATACAGACATTTGAATTTTTCGAGATTATTCGAAAGTCAATATTTAAAGGCAAATATCTCCCGATCTGTATTCATCTGAGAGACAAAACGTATGTCACTTTGAGGGAACGAAAATATCAACTTCATGTCAGTGTCTCATCAATATATGTGCAAGGGTTTGGAGGATAGAGACATTTTAATTTTTCGTGATTATTCGAAAGTCAATTTTTGAAAAGGCAAATATCTCCCGATATGTAGGAATCTGAGAGACAAAACTTATGTCACTTTGAGGGAACGTATATGTCAACTTCATGTCACAGTCACGTCAATGTATGTCCAAGTGTTTGGAGGATAGAGACATTTAAATTTTTAGAGAATATTCGAAAGTCAATTCTTAAAAGGCAAATATCTCCCGATCTGTAGGAATCTGAGAGACAAAACTTATGTCACATTGAGGGAACGTATATGTAAACTTCCAGTCAGAGTCACGTCAATGTATGTCCAAGGGTTTGGAGGATAAAGACATTTTAATTTTTCGAGATTATTCGAAAGTCAAGTTTTGAAAAGGCAAATATTTCCCGATCTGTAGGAATCTGAGAGACAAAACATATGTAACTTTGAGGGAACGCATACGTGATCGTCATGTCAGAGTCACGTCAATATATGTCCAAGGGTGTGCAGGATACAGACATTTTAATTTTTCAGGGTTATTCGAAAGTCAATTATTCAGAGGCATATATCTCTCGATATGTAGGAATCTGAGAGACACAACTCATGTCACTATGAGGACATTTACATATCAACTTCATGTCAGAGTCACGACAATGTACGAAAAAGGGTTTGATGGATAGAGACATTTGAATTTTTCGAGATTATTCGAAAGTCAATTTTTGAAAAGGCAAATATCTCCCGATCTGTAGGAATTTGAGAGACAAACCTTATTTCACCTTGAGGGAACGTATATGTCAACTTCATGTCAGAGTCACGTCAATGTATGTCCAAAGGTTTGGACGATAGAGACATTTTAATTTTTCGAGATTATTCGAAAGTCAATTTTTGAAAAGGCAAATATCTCCCGATCTGTATTAATATGAGAGACAAAACTTATGTCACTTTGAGGGAACGTATATGTCAACTTCATGTCATGGTCACGTCAATGTATGTCCAAGGGTTTGGAGGATAGAGACATTTAAATTTTTAGAGATTATTCGAAAGTCAATTTTTAAAAGGCAAATATCTCCCGATCTGTAGGAATCTGAGAGACAAAACTTATGTCACTTAGAGGGAACGTATATATCAACTTCATGTCAGATTCTCGTCAATGTATGTCCAAGGGTTTGGACGATAGAGACATTATAATTTTTCGAGATTATTCGAAAGTCAATTATTAAAAGGCAAATATCTCCCGATCTGTAGGAATCTGAGAGTCAAAACTTATGTCACTTTGAGGGAACGTATATGTAAACGTCCTTACAGAGTCACGTCAATGTATGTCCAAGGGTTTGGAGGATAGAGACATTTTAATTTTTCGAGATTATTCGAAAGTCATGATATGAACAGGCAAATATCTCCCGATCTGTAGGAATCTGAGAGACAAAACTTATGTTACTTTGAGGGAACGCATATGTCATCGTCATGTCAGAGTCACGTCAATGTATATCCAAGGGTTTGCAGGATAAAGACATTTTAATTTTTCAGGGTTATTCGAAAGTCAATTATTCAGAGGCATATATCTCTCGATATGTAGGAATCTGAGAGACAATTCATGTCACTATGAGGACATTTACATGTCAACTTCATGTCAGAGTCACAACAATGTACGAAAAAGGGTTTGAAGGATAGAGACATTTTAATTTTTCACAGTTATTCGAAAGTCAATTTTTCAAAGGCATATATCTCGCGATGTGTAGGAATCTGAGAGAAACAACTCATGTCACTAGGAGGTCACGTATATGTCAACTTCGTGTCAGAGTCACGACAATGTACGTCCAAGGGTTTGGAGGATAGGGACATTTGAATTTTTCGAGATTATTCGAAAGTCAATTTTTGAAAAGGCAAATATCTCGCGATCTGTAGGAATCTGAAAGACAACACTTATGTCACTTTGAGGGAAGGTATATGTCATGGACATGTCAGAGTCGCGAAAATGTAAGTCCAAAGGTTTGGAGGATAGAGACATTTTAATTTTTCGAGGTTATTCGAAAGTCACTTTTTCAGAGGCATATATCTCGCGATGTGTATTAATCTGAGAGACAAACCTCATATCAGTATGAGGACATTTATATGCTAACTTCATGTCAGAGTCACGTCAATGTATGTCCAAGGGTTTGGAGGATAGAGACATTTAAATTTTTAGAGATTATTCGAAAGTCAATTTTTAAAATTCAAATATCTCCCGATCTGTAGGAATCTGAGAGACAAAACTTATGTCACTTTGAGGGAACGTATATGTCAACTTCCTGTCAGAGGTACGTCAATGCATGTCCAAGGGTTTGGAGGATAGAGACATTTAAATTTTTAGAGATTATTCGAAAGTCAATTTTTAAAAGGCAAATATCTCCCGATCCGTATGAATCTGAGAGACAAAAGTTATGTCACGTTGAGGGAATGTATATGTCAACTTCCTGTCCGAGTCACGTCAATGTATGTCCAAGGGTTTGGAGGATAGAGACATTTAAATTTTTAGAGATTATTCGAAAGTCAATTTTTAAAAGGCAAATATCTCCCGATCCGTAGGAATCTGAGAGACAAAACTTATGTCACTTTGAGGGAACGTATATGTAAACGTCCTGTCAGAGTCACGTCAATGTATGTGCAAGGGTTTGGAGGATAGAGACATTTGAATTTTTCGAGATTATTCGAAAGTCAATTTTTAAAAGGCATATATCTCCCGATCTGTAGGCATCTGAGAGACAAACCTTATGTCACTTTGAGGGAACGCATATGTCAACTTCATGCCAGACTCTCGTCAATGTATGTCCAAGGTTTTGGAGGATAGAGACATTTTAATTTTTCGAGATTATTCGAAAGTCAATTTTTAAAAGGCAAATATCTCCCGATCTGTATTAATCTGAGAGACAAAAATTATGTCACTTTGAGGGAACGTATATGTCAACTTCATGTCATAGTCACGTCAATGTCTGTCGAAGGGTTTGGAGGATAGAGACATTTAAATCTTTAGAGATTATTCGAAAATCAATTTTTAAAAGGCAAATATCTCCCGATCTGTAGCAATCTGAGAGACAAAACTAATGTCACTTTGAGGGAACGTATATGTCAACTTCCTGTCAGAGGTACGTCAATGTATGTGCAAGGGGTTGCAGGATAGAGACATTTAATTTTTAGAGATTATTCGAAAGTCAATTTTTAAAAGTTAAATATCTCCCGATCTGTAGGAATCTGAGAGACAAAACTTATGTCACTTAGAGGGAATGTATATGTCAACTTCATGTCAAAATGTCGTCAATGTATGTCCAAGGGTTTGGACGATAGAGACATTTTAATTTTTCGAGATTATTCGAAAGTCAATTTTTAAAAGGCAAATATCTCCCGATCTGTAGGAATCTGAGAGACAAAACTTATTTCACTTTGAGGGAACGTATATGTCAACTTCCTGTCAGAGTCACGTCAATGTATGTCCAAGGGTTTGGAGGATAGAGACATTTAAATTTTTAGAGATTATTCGAAAGTCAACATTTAAAGGCAAATATCTCCCGATCTGTAGGAATCTGAGAGACAAAACTTATGTCACTTTGAGGGAACGTATATGTCAACTTCCTATCAGAGTCTCGTCAATGTATGTCCAAGGGTTTGGAGGATAGAGACATTTTAATTTTTCGAGATTATTCGAAAGTCAATTTGTGAAAAGGCAAATATCTCCCGATCTGTAGGAATCTGAGAGACAAAACTTATGCCACTTTGAGGGAACGTATATGTCAACTTCATGTCAGAGTCACGTCAATGTATGTCCAAGGGTTTGTTGGATAGATACATTTTAATTTTTCGAGATTATTCGAAAGTCAATTTTTGAAAAGGCAAATATCTCTCGATTTGTAGGCATCTGAGAGACAAACCTTATGTCACATTGAGGGATTGTATATGTCAACGTCCTGTCAGAGTCACGTCAATGTATGTCCAAGGGTTTGGAGGATAGAGACATTTTAATTTTTCGAGATTATTCGAAAGTCAATTATTAAAAGGCAAATATCTCCCGATCTGTAGGAATCTGAGAGACAAAACTTATGCCACTTTGAGGGAACGTAGATGTCAACTTCTTGTCAGAGTCTCGTCAATGTATTCCAAACGTTTGGAGGATAGAGACATTTGAATTTTTCGAGATTATTCGAAAGTCAATTTTTAAAAGGCAAATATCTCCAGATCTGTAGGCATCTGAGAGACAAAACGTATATCACTTTGAGGGAACGCAAATGTCAACTTCATGTCAGAGTCTCGTCAATGTATGTGCAAGGGTTTGGAGGATAGAGGCATTTTAATTTTTCGAGATTATTCGAAAGTTAATTGTTGTAAAGGCAAATATCTCCCGACCTGTAGGAATCTGAGAGACAAAACTTATGGCACTTTGAGGGGACGTATATGTCAACTTCATGTCAGAGTCACGTCAATGTATGTCCAAGGGTTTGGATGATAGAGACATTTTAATTTTTCGAGATTATTCGAAAGTCAATTCTTGAAAAGGCAAATAAGTCCCGATGTGTAGGAATCTGAGAGATTAACCTTATGTCACGTTGAGGGAATGTATATGTCAACTTCCTGTCAGAGTCACGTCAATGTATGTCTAAGGGTTTGGAGGATAGAGACATTTAAATTTTTAGAGATTATTCGAAAGTCAATTTTTAAAAGGCAAATATCTAACGATCTGTAGGAATCTGAGAAACAAAACTTATGTCACTTTGAGGGAACATATATGTAAACGTCCTGTCAGAGTCACGTCAATGTATGTGCAAGGGTTTGGAGGATAGAGACATTTTAACTTTTCGAGATTATTCGAAAGTCAATTTTTGAAAAGGCAAATATCTCCCGATCTGTAGGAATCTGAGAGACAAACCTTATGCCACTTTGAGGGAACGTATATGTCAACTTCATGTCAGAGTCTCGCCAATGTATGTCCAAGGTTTTGGAGGATAGAGACATTTGAATTTTTCGAGATTATTCGAAAGTCAATTTTTAAAAGGTATATATCTCCCGATCTGTAGGCATCTGAGAGACAAACCTTATGTCACTTTGAGGGAACGCATATATCAACTTCATGCCAGAGTCTCGTCAATGTATGTCCAAGGTTTTGGAGGATAAAGACATTTTAATTTTTCGAGATTATTCGAAAGTCAATTTTTGAAAAGGCAAATATCTCCCGATCTGTAGGCATCTGAGAGACAAACCTTATGTCACTTTGAGGGATTGTATATGTCAACTTCCTGTCAGAGTCACGTCAATGTATGTCCAAGGGTTTGGGGGATAGAGACATTTTAATTTTTCGATATTATTCGAAAGTCAATTTTAAAAGGCAAATATCTCCCGATCTGTAGGAATCTGAGAGACAAAACTTATGCCACTTTGAGGGAACGTATGTGTCAACTTCGTGTCAGAGTCTCGTCAATGTATGTCCAAACGTTTGGAGGATAGAGACATTTGAATTTTTCGAGATTATTCGAAAGTCAATTTTTAAAAGGCAAATATCTCCCGATCTGTAGGAATCTGAGAGACAACACTTATGTCACTTTGAGGGAAGGTGTATGTCATAGACATGTCAGAGTGGCGACAATGTAAGTCCAAGGGTTTGGAGGATAGAGACATTTTAATTTTTCGAGGTTATTCGAAAGTCACTTTTTCAAAGGCATATATCTCGCGATGTGTAGGAATCTGAGAGACAAACCTCATATCAGTGTGAGGACACTTATATGCCAACTTCATGTCAGAGTCACGTCAATGTATGTCCAAGGGTTTGCAGGATAGAGGCATTTTAATTTTTCTCGGTTATTCGAAAGTCAATTTTTCAAAGGCATTTATCTCGCGATGTGTACGAATCTGAGAGAAAGAACTCATGTCACTATGGGGTCACGTACATGTCAACTTCATGTCAGAGTCACGACAATGTACGTCCAAGGGTTTGCAGGATAGAGAACTTTTACTTTTTCGCGGGTATTCGAAAGTCAATTTTTCAAAGGCATATATCTTCCGATCTGTAGAAAACTGAGACACAAAACTCCTGCCGTGTCTTCAAACTGTTGGTAACGTATCTGAAACATGCATGTCATTGCTAAATGTACCTCTGACTTTTCTTCACGGTGGTACTGTCTTGTCTCAATCTCGTACGTCTTAGGTAAATGTACTCTTGTCGTGTCTTATGGAATTCATCGGAATAAAGTATAAATATCACAAAACAACGCACTTGCATACAGCACACCAGCTCAAGGAACACAATACATCATCATACAGTAGCGTATGACACAATAAATTGCCATTTGAAATATTATAAATTCTGTGTGATGTGTGACTAATTTTTGTCTTAACAAACAAAATACGAGCTACAAAACATGCATGATGTGGGTGGGTGCGTGTTTGGGTTAATCTTCGTATGTATACATAGATTGGTAAATACATGAAGGGATGGATAGATATGTAGATGGGTAAATAGATAAATAGGCAGACACATAGACAGGAGACAGAGAAACAGATACACAGAGAGAGAGAGATAGAGATATTCAGATAGATAGAATAGATAGGTTATATAGGTAGAGAAACCGAGATATCTAAAGCCGGCCTGATAATCTTTTATACTCGTACTATTCTGTGGCCTGAGTGAACAACCGTCTGTCATCAAATGTTATATGAGTAAGGATCGCTTTTCACTACATCCTCGATGTTAATTCTGAAAATACCTAAACCCCATCTCTAATGAGTATTTGTATTCATAACATATTAATAATATAATTGGCTTCTTTCTCTAACTAACGAAAGTAAAATATTTAATCCAAGAATGTATTCCACACATACTCAAGTGTAACCACTCATGTAGCCAAAAATCTATTATGTCATATGAAAAAAGTAACGCAGTCCTAATACACGCCATGTGGGACGCTTGGCTGGAGAGGCAGTTATTAAGTACAAATTTATTTCTGCAGTAATTTTTAACTAAATTATGATATCAATCTTATACCGCATTGAATCAAAGAAGCTACTCAGGCACCTAGTCTACAAATTATGTCTACCGATGTTCATTCCCATGTTCACAGCAGCTGTTACTAGACACTATATTATCTTCACATCAAATTTTATGTCTTCCCTTCGAGGTTTTCTTTTACAGACCCAAAATCCGTATTCACTTGTAATTTCTAAGTCATCCCCGATTTTTACCACGATTAATACTTTATTTCTGGATCCTCTGCAAATCCGCGGTTCAACTACCGACAGCGACACAATCAAGTTCGGTCCAATTCAATAATATACACAGAAGATACCGTGAATTTTTCCTTCGGGTAAAACCGGCTGGAACGTGATGCTGTCCACGTATCTCCATCTAGCTAGCTGTTAAAGATGCACGTACCTAAACCTTCAATAACCCATACGCCTTCATGCCGTAGTGCGTAATTAAACACGGGCGCAACTTATCTTTAAAAAGAAATTAGTCTATCACGTGTAAGTAATAAGATGAGAAAGAACGAGAAGATGAAGATTTGCAATTAGTTTTCCTTCAAGGATGGAAATAAGGACTTCATTAGATAAAACCTCTCAACTACGGGATACTGGCAAAAACTAAGCTACAAACTACTACGACTACTGCAACATTGAAGAGATAAATTTCACCCACCAGCGATGAACTGGAGGTTTCTCAGATGACGTCGTCGCTGGACATGGCAATCGTCCGTTGTTTCTCGGGTCGTCTGCTACAAGTTCACTCACGTTTCAGAGCTACGCGCTGCCTCCATTCACAAAGCAATGAGCAATTTTAGTTGACTTCTTTTTTTTTGGGGGGGGGGAGGCTCTCTATGATTTCTGTATTATTTGATTTATATATAATATGAGCGACGTTCTTTGCAAATGACTTGACAATGCGAGCTTTCATAACTCTGAAAGAACAAGGGAATTAATAGAAAGTGTCGGATGCAAAGTTGTATTTTTGCCGTCATACTCGTTAGATTTAAATCCAATTGAGAACTTTTGGTTTTCCATCAATGCACACTTTAATTTGCTAGTACGCTACTATATAATTAATAATTATAATGTAACAAGTCATGGAAATTTTAGCTGCTGTTAAAATCTGATCTCATTGAAAGTCAACTCATATGCGAAAATTTAAAGACGAAATAGTGACATATGTCGTTCCTCTACCTGTTATAAAGGGAGATGGAAACAAAGGTATACAAGCAAGTGTTACAGTTTTCGATGTTTCTACAATCGGAAAAAATAAAAGTACAAGTTATTTATTTATTTATTTATTAAATAATATCTTGAACATAAAACAATCTGAAAACTTCATTTAAAATCTCAGTGGCGGGCGTTTCACTTATTTCGGCTTCAAAAAGCCTGTATTATTTTATTCACACTTTATTTGCATGTGATTTCGTTGTCCACTACGTCTCGTCTCTAATTTCAGTGTGAATCTCCCATCAATCCACACTTTAATGTCCTAGTACCGATGCCTACGATATTATAAAATTTCAATCATTTCTCAATTACTTTCACTGAATGAACTTTGTCTACGTCAGAGGTGGTCAAATTTGGACTGTACGTCTGTCCTGCAATATGATTGTAATCTAAGGGCAAAGCTATGTAAATAAACAACGATAATGTAGTTTTCAGCCCCATGAAATTTTCCAAATTGAAAATCTTCCCCGCTTTATAGTTTGTGTTAGCAGACGCTTAAGTCACCTCAAAATTACTTAACTTGAAAAGCTAGCCGTTACTCAGATCATCAAAACAGAAAATCCCCACTTTTTAAAATCCTCAATATCTTCTATATATGCTTTAGCAAAGCCCACCACTGCAACTTAACGCATGGTCTGTGACCTCACACCCTCAACATTTCTAATATTGTGGGCAAACTAACTGCGTCTTTGCTGGATTCCGCTGATATTCCGTTGCAGCGCAGCGGCTGGACTGCAGGGTCGATGATGTTGTTAGTGGTTAAGAATGCATGCAGCTACAACTCTACTCTAACCCGTCTATCCTCTGAGGGTAGGAAGAAGGCGAAAAAGAAGAAAAGAAAGAAGAAAAAGAGTAAATAGAAAGAATCTGAATTCATTTTGCTCAAGGGATGGAAACAGCAAAACATTAATTGGAGACTCAAAATTAAGGAACATTGGAAGGAGTTTAACCCCTGCACCCCAGGCGTTAGTCGTGTGTTAATTTAAAATTAAAGTAATTCGTTTCACTCGCCAGCAAAGATGGTAGAAACGAAATATGCCGGAGAGATGACCGCCGACACTGGAAACACGACAAGAGTGCAGCGTCCGGGTTCCCCGGAGCGTGTAGACGCAACCGCACGGGTGAAAATGCCATGAAGATCCTCCTCTGAGTTTCGGAACCACGAAGATTCACTTGCCTTTTCCCCTGAAACGAGACAGAATGTCCCATATAATGACAAGAATTTATATGTAGGGTCTGAAGCTCCATATTATTTAACAGTTTATTAACATTAATTACGATGATAGCAAACCAAATTTAAACATAACAGTGTGTTGTTCATTAATATTTACAACTTTTATTTATCAGACTAGAAGACAAAAGATTCTAAATTCATGGTCAACGTTATTTTGATTAGAACATACAAACAGCTTGGTTGAAAGTTATCTCCTAAACACAACACACTCTTTTCTGAAATGCTAGACTAATTATAGAAAAAGCACTCATTAAAAGCAGCTTGGGGGGGGCGGGGGGATGCGGGTATTATCTGTCCCGACACTACGCCTCGGCCTCGCAAGATAGAAATCTGTGCCTTACATCTTCAATCTGCGCGTAAATTGTTATCTCCTGTTCTCACTGTGGTGATTGTGATGATTAAGTTTGCCGACGTTTAGGAAGTGATATTGCTACCTCCATCATAACAGCGATGATGGTGGGCCCTTGTGATGACGCAATATCACAAAAGACATTCATAAAACATTCTTCGGTTATGATTATTTGCTCCCAAGTGATTTTGGACCTTACGGGATAAAATTTATAAATAACCGTTGCCATGGTAACGCTGCTAAGAGATGTTGGGTCTAATCGGATAATTATTATGATTATTATTGTTTACTACTTTACATTTTTGCCGTCATTCTTAGCGGGCAATTTATTAGTCTTAAAAGTTTGTCCGTTACACCCCATAAAATGGCAGGATTCTTCTAAAAGATGAACTTGAAATTACATTGAATAAAGCAATAGCTGTCTACATTTAATGTGTCTTAAAATATGCTTCAGAATACTAAAAATCACGAGAAAGATCTCTAACGATTGTCTGTCGACGGGGAGAGATTCGAACCCGAAACCTATCGAGTAGGACAACTCAATATTTTTCTTGTATGTTTACTTAGCCAACTCTCCTGATCTGTGGAACTAACCCTGACCGATCATTAAACTGACTACGTGCGCGATGAGGGACCATACATCAAAGGAAGACAGTGATTTCTATCTACACCAAGACATTCCAACAGCACCAGGTTCTAGCCAGTGTGCTCAACGCTTAAACGGGTACGGGGTTACTGCGACCTGCTGTAAACATTTGACCAGTAGCGAAGTATTACGGAACAGAGAATGACGTTCACACGTTCATAATCCCATGCTCTGGCAAAACAGATACGGGTGTAATTTTTCAATATTCAATTTAAAAGAAATTGGATAATAATCATTTTATGCGGAAAAGTTTACAAAGATATGAGAGACTCAAACAAGGAACAGAAATGTGATTAGTCCGTGAAACATTAAACAAGAATAATCTCTTTTAAAATTGACATATTGCAGAGGATATAGAGTCTGGATGTAATGACTCATACGACCCGGATTTAAAGAAATCAGATATTATTCGTTCAAGTATCATGTGGAGTAACAAATATTTCCGAGGAATATATTTCTTCCATCCTCAGGGCTAAAGATTGGTGAGCATTAATGTTACATTCTACAACATTAGGTGTAACTGGGAGGATAATATTAAAATTGTTCTTACGGAAGTACTTTTCAAGGTTGCGAAATGGATTAATATAGCTCAGGAAAGACACCAGTGACGGGATTTTGTGAACACTACGCTGAACTTTCCATTCAAGGCGGATAATTTGACTGGCTGAGCCTATTGTTAGCTTCTAACTCCCACCTCAGAAATTCGCAAGACTACCTTTGATGGTCATATCGATGGCAAAGCATGTAAAATTTAAAAAAAGAAAGTAGTATGGCATCTGGTGTCAGTTCAATAAAATAAATTCTTTCTAAAATAATTAATAATGCCATACACGCATACGATAAAAATAGAAATTAAAGTCTCACTGATTATTACAGAAATTTGGACATATAATAATAATATTTGCTTTAAAGGGTTATTTTGATCTGGGACCATGCACAGCTACTGTATAACTCACAGTCGAACGCACGTATATGTACGATGGTGTCCGACGCTACCAGAAGCTTGCTGGAATATCGGCTGGATACCGGCCCTGCGATACGACCTTAAGGTCAAAACGTGCCCCCCATTTCCAAACAACCATTCGCAGTCAATACTCTTCGTTTCTAACACGTACTACTAACATTACACAGGCCGATTTTCGTCAAATTCGATATTAACTGTATGTCACTATCTGTTACCTTCCATTGGTACTATCAGCCATGACCCTCGTTATTAATTTATGTATTAAAAGTACAAATCCACGATTAAGAATATCCATAAATTTAAATTTGCATGCATCTAGGACAAAAAATTTCTGAATGGATTAGGCATTGGACAAGGCAGGTAGCTCCAAAATTGACTTTCGATATTACGCCCGTGCGCACAGACATGTTTAATTTGTTACCATGCACTTGGGCAAACATTACACGGATCCCTAGGGTCAAATCAACAGGTCACGCCGCCATTGTGCCAATTCTTTCAAGTACTGCATAATTTTTTGAAAGCGTCTCCACGAACAGCGGAGAATTTTATGGAAGTGCATTAAGACGCACTCTTTCAACCAAGGTCAACAGTTCATGACACGAAATAACAGAAAAAGATAATTATTTGTCTGAATTCGATTCCACAAGGAATTTAATCCATGGTTACACGTGATATGAGCAATGCGACAAAGTTGGAGAATGTGTAATATTCCTAAGAATTCCATTCACGCAGTGCATTTATTGAGACTATCTGCTGGTTTCTTCCAGCTTAAAACATGTTTTCAAACACGGCAGCAATTTCTTTCTCGTACTGAACACGTACACGTGTTCAACCTATCAAATGGGACACGAAGTGCTGGAAACAGCGACTTCTTCAAGTTTTGCTATTATTCTCGAGACAATGTTCAATGGCGCAACAAATATTCGAGCTGAGGAACGTCTGGATTTTAGAGCAACCCACACCTGAACGCGGTCCTAAATTCGTCAGTATCTGTCGAGAATCGATGAACCAATTTACTGTAACCTGAGTGTCAACCCATCCTAATCTTCGGAACTTATTAAAAACACAGACAGAGAGAGAGAGAGATGCTTCAACTAAGTTAACAGTCCTATAATATTTCTTGATGATTTAGACAGGCGTAATACTTCGTTTCTCACTCTGTAAGACAATCCGAACTTGAAAACACTTAGGGAAAGAGATTCAAGAAGATTATTTACAAGCGAGTGGGGCGAAGTAATACTGATAAAGAAAAAGGCATGTAAACGGTACATTAAGCCTTCAACAGAGAATACTAAATACCAATTAGTTCAATTCTGAAAGTTTACTTCAACGTATGTACCAAGTGTTTTAATTATGATGCCTTTTATATTTATGGATTTTCTATGATTCTCACTATAAACAGCGATCATTTCCTTAAACAGCGTTAACCAGTTGATCTTCGTAATGGTGAAGTGTTGTGTTTTCTTCGCGGTACGGACTGAATTCTTTAATATTAATCAGACGAACTATGATTCTCGGAATAAACAGCGATCATTTCCTTAAACAGCGTTAACCAGTTGTTCTTCGTAATGGTGAAGTGTTGTGTTTTCTTCGCGGTACGGACTGAATTCTTAAATATTAATCAGACGAACTACGATTCTCGGAATAAACAGCGATCATTTCCTTAAACAGCGTTAACCAGTTGATCTTCGTAATGGTGAAGTGTTGTGTTTTCTTCGCGGTACGGACTGGATTCTTAAATATTAATCAGACGAACTACGATTCTCGGAATAAACAGCGATCATTTCCTTAAACAGCGTTAACCAGTTGTTCTTCGTAATGGTGAAGTGTTGTGTTTTCTTCGCGGTACGGACTGAATTCTTAAATATTAATCAGACGAACTACGATTCTCGGAATAAACAGCGATCATTTCCTTAAACAGCGTTAACCAGTTGTTCTTCGTAATGGTGAAGTGTTGTGTTTTCTTCGCGGTACGGACTGGATTCTTAAATATTATTCAGACGAACTATGATTCTCGGAATAAACAGCGATCATTTCCTTAAACAGCGTTAACCAGTTGTTCTTCGTAATGGTGAAGTGTTGTGTTTTCTTCGCGGTACGGACTGAATTCTTAAATATTAATCAGACGAACTACGATTCTCGGAATAAACAGCGATCATTTCCTTAAACAGCGTTAACCAGTTGATCTTCGTAATGGTGAAGTGTTGTGTTTTCTTCGCGGTACGGACTGAATTCTTTAATATTAATCAGACGAACTATGATTCTCGGAATAAACAGCGATCATTTCCTTAAACAGCGTTAACCAGTTGATCTTCGTAATGGTGAAGTGTTGTGTTTTCTTCGCGGTACGGACTGAATTCTTTAATATTAATCAGACGAACTATGATTCTCGGAATAAACAGCGATCATTTCCTTAAACAGCGTTAACCAGTTGATCTTCGTAATGGTGAAGTGTTGTGTTTTCTTCGCGGTACGGACTGAATTCTTAAATATTAATCAGACGAACTACGATTCTCGGAATAAACAGCGATCATTTCCTTAAACAGCGTTAATCAGTTGATCTTCGTAATGGTGAAGTGTTGTGTTTTCTTCGCGGTACGGACTGAATTCTTAAATATAATTCAGACGAACTATAATTCTCGGAATAAACAGCGATCATTTCCTTAAACAGCGTTAATCAGTTGATCTTCGTAATGGTGAAGAGTTGTGTTTTCTTCGCGGTACGGACTGAATTCTTAAATATTATTCAGACGACCTACGGCTTCATGGGGTTAATGATGCTTATTTTTTCATTTCAAAGAGCACACAAAAAGTTAATTTACGAACCCTCTTAGGAAGGGAATGAATTATTTCGGAAGATTTAGTAGCGGTGAGACATAATATTAAACTGTGTATTTGTATAAAGAGTATCTAGAGATGTGAATCAGACTGCAGTGACTCACGATAGACTCAAATTTCGGTTTCCTTGCACTTGTAAAGCTTCAGTTTCATTGATTAGGGAAATAGATCAGGTACTAAATTTGACGATATTTTATATTACTATACACAGAATAAACTGAAAGTCCACAAAACTGCAATTTTTATTAGCGAAGAGTAATTATAACTGTTATAAATTACGCCTTCATAGTTTTCTGACTCGAGATACTGTAAACTGGTGCAGCTTTAATTCAATATATATCTCTACTGTGTTGCTACAAGTGGACTTGAATATCAACGCACTTCCTCTTGATCTACTCTCCTGTATCCCATCACCATCCTTCGGGATACAACGCAGAACGATACTTCGTTCTGATGACTGCCTCAATCAAGCAAAGGATGTTGAAAATGTTTCTCCATATTTTGGGAACCTCTGCTCTATACAGCACTACATTCTAGCAGCTCTGTCTAATTCCATCACCGCGTAAAGAACGCCTACTCAGTCGCGTCCCTGGCAGACGGCTAATCCAAATCAATACAGACTCCGTACGCAATACTCGGTCCACCTAACACCAACAGCATTTCCTTATGAAATTTATCCAACAGAAATGAAGTAAGGACGACCAGTCAGTTTTTAAAATTTCTGTGTCTATACACGAAGAGAAAGGCTTTGACCAGTTAAACGACTGTCAGCTACACGATGACTGCCGTACATGTTTACATCAAGAGAGACGCAAGAAACTGGTCTCATACCGCAAGTGTGCGTGTCTATCACGTCTCTGCGATTGTCTGCATTTTCTCCTTTTCCAATTCTCAAATGATCTGTAACTTTTCCTTTCTGTTTCCAACTCATAAAAGAACTCGATTCCTTACCGTACGTAGGGGGTTTCAAACATTCTTTGATTTTGGCGATATCGGTACCTTCGCGAAATCCCACCCACGCAGACCAGGCTTTACTCAGACACTACATTACCGTCGAGACATACTAATTTCTAATTTCCCACAGAACACTATCTACGAAAGTCATTATAATTTTTAATCAACCTCGAAATAATACATCACCGTACTCACCCGAGTCCATCGCTCGCTGGTGCCTCATCGTTTCAGACGTCTCGAGCCAGACGACGTCACAGAGCAGCGTCCAGGAGCGAGACGTGGAAAAATCTTCTGGTTCAGAGGTTCACGACGGCGATGAAGAATGATGATATCATAATCACCGTGAATGTGAAGAGGGCTCCGCCAATCACCTCAAAGCAGACATAATGACAAGAATTTATAATTACGTCGCTTCTGTACTGAACCCCCCGAGGAGGAAATTGCCAGATTACGTTACTGAGGCCACGATCGTCCCAGGCCGTGAGGTGGTACGGCTTGGGGGGGGAGGTAAAGCGGTGAAAAGTCAAAAGAAAACCAAATGAAACTACTTCGAATAACTCCGGCTGGGTATCCAACTCCAGACGCCCAACTCAACCCCCACAAACCCTGACTTGCCTTCAGACTTTCTCCTCGAGTCGTTCTCTCTCCGGCGGACACACACAGACTGTCCTAACTGCCCTGCTGTCTGATCAGGGTCTCGAACTCGCCGACTCCAAAGAACTTAGAGAGGGGAGATAAGCCACTTCGAGCCATGAGGCATGGCTCAGTACGTACGCTCTGAAACTCGATCAGTGGGCATTATCTGACAATATCTCATTGTACTCACCGGAGTCCTTAGTTCGCTGCTGCTGTAATATAATTTTCGGGTTGTCGTGTTAGCGACCTCACGATGTAAGCGGCCGTCATCCTCACCGCTCCGTAAACCTCAAGTCTTGAACGAGTGTCACGGAGACGGAATGCGTGGGCAGTATCACAGAACAATCAAAACGTAAAATAAAATAATATCTCAGAATACTTAGTTCAGTGTTGCAACGTCATTTCAGCCATCTTGTCTTGTGTGACCTAGGCCAAGTCACGTTTTATCCTCAACGTACTTTAAGAACTCTCTACTTCAGAGGATGGAATATTTCATGCAACTCACCTTGAATGACTTAAGCGGGTTCGCGTTGTACAAGACGTAGCACCCGGGGACACACAACAGGACACATGTACTCTCGCATGTGCGTTGTCACAGTCCTAGAGAAAAATATATAGACGATCTTATATCACTCCACTTTCTCCATGGAAAAGCGACGTAATTCACCTGTAAAGCCGCCAGACAGAAATGCCTATAAGTCAGGGTCGTTATCTATCCGACCAGGTTAAATCTGTATTCATTATGATAAGGTCAAATCCAGGAGTCAATTATAATCAATATTACAATTTTCATCGATTTGTGCTTACATTACACGTACAGTGAATGGCAAAAGAGGTGGAAATCAACACAATAAGAATTTATTATTATTATTTTCGCTTCAGATTCCAGGATTACATTTTCAATGGTGCAAGGGTTAATAAAATCTAACTCAAAGACGTTTGTAATTTCTAGAGAAAATCGGTTAGTATTTTCACTATCACGAAATCGCCTGCATTCTTTAGAGCTTCGTACTACCACCACGAAACCTTCAACAACTCTTTGGCTGTCGAATAAATCGAGAATTAAACCAAACACAAGCTGAGACGTAATATCAAAATGGCCGACTGAAGCCCCAACTTACCTAAAGACTGCGTACATACGCGCTGTACCGAAGCAGGAGACAGACAAACGGAAAGAACTCAACTTGTTCGAGGAAACAAGTTTCGCGGAGCATGCTGGGAAAGGCAAAGATGAAAAACTCATCAAACGCGTGTCGGCAGAGATGACTAAGGGGCAGATAAAATTATACGTCCAGTAATAAAACACTAAAAGCGAAAATACTACGAGCAGCGAAAACTCAATGATTTAATCGAATGAAACCAAATCGCGGGACCGAGGATCCTGTAAATGGTCGTACAGAATAAAACAAGGCTCAAAAACATAAAATAAATGGCAGCGTCCTCTGTGCGGGAACATCGGGACCCACCACAAGCGCCGTCCCGCACAGAGGGCGCAAGAGGTTATTTTGCTTTAAGAGGTTTGTTTTAAGTTCCTATGACCACTTAGCGGCTGGGGTTGAGCCCCCCTGTCGGTATTATTCCATATCAATTACCGCGCTTTCGTTGCTGGTACTATTTTCGAATTTTGAGTGGTCCTCTCATTATACCTAATCTTACTATGTTCCTGCTATATCCCCTAGACAAGATCTGTTGCCAGGTCGGTTAGTCGAAAGAGTTGAACGACTCGCCTCGCCCACGAGGTCCTGTTTTGCGTAGCGTGCGAGCGCAAAGCCAACGAGTTGGACTCGTCCGACTCGGGTGGTTCGTTGGAACCCGGCGCCCGGGCCAATGTCCGGAGCCGGGTCCGCGCCTCTGCTCGCTCAAGAAACGGCCTGGGCCTCCACCTCCCTTCGTGGGGCGCGGGGGGGTTAGGGCGCGGGGGGGTTAGGGCGCGGGGGGTTAGGGCGCGGGGGGTTAGGGCGCGGGGGTTAGGGCGCGGGGGTTAGGGCGCGGGGGTTAGGGCGCGGGGGTTAGGGCGCGGGGGTTAGGGCGCGGGGGTTAGGGCGCGGGGGTTAGGGCGCGGGGGTTAGGGCGCGGGGGTTAGGGCGCGGGGGTTAGGGCGCGGGGGTTAGGGCGCGGGGGTTAGGGCGCGGGGGTTAGGGCGCGGGGGTTAGGCCGCGGGGGTTAGGGCGCGGGGGTTAGGGCGCGGGGGTTAGGGCGCGGGGGTTAGGGCGCGGGGGTTAGGGCGCGCGTTTTGAATTCTGGTTGTGGATCCTATGTGGGATAATATGGGGATTTTTGGTGGGGAATCCTGCAGGATCGTGGGTAATATTATGTGGTGAATCCAGGGGAATATCCTGGGAATCATGGGTTGCGATCGTGGGAAATTCTGTTGGAAATGTTTGGTGGCAGATTCTGCTAGATCTGGGTAGGGAATCCTTGGTGGGGATCCTAGGAAATCTGTGGGGAATACTAGGATGGTCATGGGGAGTCCTGGTAAATCCGAGGAATCCTGGAGAGGGTTATAGGGGATCCTAGAGGTGATTGTCTTCGGGGATCCTGCCGTGATCCTAGAGGGCAGTGTCCAGGGAATCCTGGGGTCCTAGGAGATCCTGTGGTTCCTGGGATATGGTGATGCTGCAGGGATCCTGAGGGGATGGTCCCGGGGGGGCGATCATGTGTAGGGGTGACCATGAGGGTTGGCCCAAAGAAGGGGATAGCCCTGGGAAGGGGTGCGACTGGGGTAGTGGCCCTGGGGTAAAGGGTGTGGCCCTAGGGTGGCTGGCTAGCAGAAATATTGGTGAGAAGATATAACCTTGAGATTTTTTAAGACCAGTATCTACGAAACTATTGGGCCGAATTTGTCGTGGCTTCCTTGACCTATACGTGACCTCATTTTGACATGAGTATGGTCAATCAGGTATTTGCCGTTTGGCATAAATACGTATGACCTTGAGAATTTTAAAGACCTCTATCTGGCAAACTATTGGGGCGATCTTGTCTTGACTTTGTCATGACCTTGACCTAACAGTGACATCAATGTTACAAGAGAATAATCACTCTGATAACTGACGAAGATGTGAGGGCGAAATAATGTACAACAGTGGTCCCCAACGCGGTGCCCGCGTTGATACGGAAAGAGGTTATACTAAATAATAAAGGCCGTTCAACCATGAACATTATAAAATCAAAGCACAGTTCTCTACGTACTAATGCCCATCTTGACGATTGCGAGCAGCAACATCATCCTACTCTCCCAAATTTGAAAAACTGGCCGATAAAATGCAGCGCCAAACATCATACTAACTTCCCACTTGAGTAATAATAATTGTACTTATAAAATTACGTATTTTTGATAGCGTGGTTTCTTGTATCTTGTTTCTTGTCGTGTTGTTTTGTGTATTATTTGGTGTCCGTATCTTATTTGTCCAGAGAAAGGAAAATTTGGCTTTGTTAATTGGTTGGTGCCCGTCACGATCTCATAAACTCTCAAATGTGCCCTTGGGCAAAAAAAAGGTTGGGGACCACTGACGTAAGGCAATACTTGCCAAACATTATCATCAGTGCGTTTGGTGTAATCACGCACGTCTGCTGATATCGAAGTTTCAAGGTTCCTACGTGCGGATATCCGTATATCCCATGTATACATAAGATCGAGATTAGATACATTTCTTTTGTACATTCATGTATGTCTGATGGTACTCATGTTGATATGGGTTGCCATTATCCACACATTGAAGGCAGATTCATATTTATTTATGACGGACTTTGCCACAGTACGTATGTGTTTGCCGTGTGGTATTCTACGTCCATACAGCATCCAGTTGATGTGATGTGTCCAGATGGGGGGGAGGGAGGAGGTCATAAATGCAGAGGGAGTTAAAGAGAGAAACGTAATGCCGCACCAGCTTGGACCAAAAGTTATATTCTGAGCAAAAAATTTTGAAAAGGAATTCCCACAGTGGCAAAGCGTGACTTTTTCAAAAGTGTTGGCCAAAACCCACTCCGGGATGGGGGTCAGGGGAGTTGAAACTTTGGCAGTTCAGTTTTTGGATCGTAATTTATCTTCCATGATGAACAATTAAGTGTTAGCAGTCGAGGTTTGGCTAACATCTTAGCTTGGTAGGTCATGTAATCCTCTACTTACCCCCTCAAACCAGAACTATATTGTAAGATTTGAGGTTTCCACAGCAGATATTGTTTCTGTCATAATTGCGTTTGCGCAAATAGACTGGGAGCTTACGCCTGAATGAGGTACCCATCAACGCTTGTAGGGGAAGGTATTCCCATATGTCATTTCAGATAAATCCATTCAAACAGCACATCCAAGTTACTGCTATTCTATTGGGCACACACTCCAGAAGCATCTATACGTTAATGTGATTAAGTCAAGGTTGTGTACAATGTCTTCCGTGGTTTAATGCGTCACTGGGACATACGATTGTGTGGGTCGTATTAACCCGGTCAGTATCGCACTCCATTGCAGCAAGCTGCCACTACAAACAGTCCTACATATCGGGTGGCCATTATGTCCCATTCCACTTGCATGAATAAACGGAAAATCAGTTAACACTGACACGATATCTAGTTGCTACAGGTTGCAGCGTGAACTTGTAACTTAATCAGTACACGAACTGTAAAGAAGTTCTTGACATAATCTCGCACAGTGCTAGGACAATGGATGTAAAATAAAATGTCGTACCTTTAGTTGCAACGAAGGTAACTGTTGCGAGCAGCGCCAACTGGGACAATCATAATTAATAAGAAAGCTGGTCATGTCGTTGACCGATTAACTAACTAGATGGCTTACCGAACCAGAAGGTTCATCACCGAACTAACCAAAGCCCTCCACCGGACCCTGTCCTGGGCCAACAAAATCCAGTCTCCTTCAACTCCTATCTCCCATAGATCCCGCCTGAGATTATCCTCCCATCTACGTCTAGGTCTCCCCAGAGGTCTCTCCCCCTCAGGCTTCCCGGTGCAAACCTCTTGTCCCATCCATGCACGCTACATGCCCAGACCATCTCATTCTTCTCGACTTAATCACCCTGACAATATTGGGGGAGGAGTACATATTTTTAAGCTCGTCATTGTGCAGTTTTCTCCATGCCCCATCATCTTCTCTCCTAGGCCCAAATATCCTCCTAAACACCCGATTCTCAAACACCTGCAATCTGTGTTCCTCCCTCTGAGTGAGAGACCATGTTTCGCACCCATACCACACAACAGGCAAGATTATTGTTTTGTATATTTTAATCTTCAGGTTCTTAGAAATCAGACGGGAAGACAAAATATTTTGAACTGAGATGTAGCGAGCATTTCCGGAATTTAGTCTCCTCCTAACTTCGTCGTGAGCATCATTTTGAATCGTTTTTGTTGTTCCCAAGTATTTAAACTTTGTCACACTTTCAAAGGATTTATGAGCCACCTTAATGTCTGTCGGGTACATCATCGTGTTCACAAAAGCCCGCCACCGGGGTCTATCCTGAGTCAGTTGCATTCAGTTCACTCCATTGAGACCCATCTTCGTAAGATTCGTCTTAATGTTATCTTCCCACCTACGCCGAGGTGTTCCCTTCAGGCCTTGTAAACTTTCAACTCGCCCTCACAACATCGGGTGAGGAGTTCGTCAAGCATTTTTCTCTCTTATCTGTCCCACTCCCGTTTTGGGTCCAGACATCTTCCTCGACACTCTGTTCTCAGAGGCCCTCAGTCTATGTTCCTCCCTCAAAGAGAGAGACCACGTTTTGCACCCATAAATACTTTGCACTCAATAATAGCAAGCATTCCCCAGATTTAATCTGCTGATGTAGGGAGATTCTTCAATATTTATTCTTCTAAATCCGGAATACAATTTCTTTCAGTTCCCTAAAACGCTTTAATAATGTTGATGTATCAAGAGATGAAAAGCGTTAGAATTATTGTTCAGAATACAAACCCCACTTCTTAGCATCCACGTATTTTTATTAAGATTCTGGGCCACGAAACACGTTTAATTCATTTAAAATTGTAAAAAGTTAATTGCCTACTGGAATATTCTTTTATTATAAATGTTGCCGTAAACAAACAGAAGTCAATCTAATGTTACTTGAAATTGTGTTAAAAAAGTTTAATTCTCTTACACGAGTTCACAAATGCAGACGAAAACATTAAATGTGATGAACAACAATATTTATAATTAGGAATCCCTTACCTCAAACTTTGTTCAATTGTAGGAGACCACGACGTCCACGGGCAAAGATCAGTTTAATCAAAATTAAAATGGAGAGAGTGGAGGGCGGTTTCACAGATTTCTTAATAATTCTTATATAAGATAAGAACTTGTGATATTCTATATTAGTAAGAATTACCACAAACAACATATTCCCTCCACCTAACATTTACCTGGGCAATACTCATTACAGCTGAATCTAAACGGTGACAAGCCGCTGCATCCAGTCTGTACAAAAAGTCATTATTTCACGGTCACCAACTCTGAAATGACAAATGTTCGTGTAAAAGACAGATCAATGGAAATGTCACCTTATATTTTAAACTGCGGCGTAGCTCAGACTTTTGTGTGAAAGGAAACAATCTTGGATGAAGATAAGTGCAAAATTCCTCTGACAGCATAGCCGAGTTTCCAGGAAATTCCAAAGTGCAATGGCCGTGACATTCCACATGAAACCAGATTCATTCAGAATGGAGTTGCCTCTTTCCACATCCTACGTCATTAGGAACCCTGCTTATTCCAAACTGCATTACAACACTGATATTTAAACACCGCAACCTATCTGCTGTCACACCACAGCGACCAGAATGGCATATCCAGATCACATCAGGCGTTCCGAGTAAAGGTGACGATTCTGAAAAAAAAAGTAAGACAAGTTTATTGCAATTACTGTCATCATCATTATTGCCATCTTCTTCTTCCAAACACCTGATCTGCCATATGCAACTTCCGTGCTCATTCTTTTCCTTTCTGACTGCCTCACTAGAATCGTAACAAACTGGTAATATTACCAACTACAAAACATCAGTGCCTTCCTGGACAAACACGTAGTAACTAGTTTTAACACTTTTCTTAGTATTCAAATTGAGCCGAGTTGTTTTGTAACGATTACGAGGACGAACAAGACCTCAAAACAATGTAGAAATACACGAATTCTGTCGGACAATGTACAAACGTTCTAGGCTACGCTTCAGCAAGTTGTCAAATGTCACTTTCATAAATTACAAAGGGACCCTTTTCCCCCGCCCAGTAATGTATCCAACGCAACGAATTATGGTCGTATCACGTAGGAATATGGTGGGGACAAACGAAGTCAAATCAGACGACAAAACGATGAAGTAAAGCAAAAGCGAAAAGCCGTTCAATATGACCTTCGTGACTGTGTGTTCGTAAATAATTTGTTTCGGCTACGGTAAACAAATGATCATTTCCTTGTTAACCAAAGCAACGCGCCATTCATTACGCTAAACTACGTTCAATTTTTCTGCTACCCTTTTTAAAACAATCCGCACAACTATGCCCACATCTTGGGGCAGATTTTTATTCAAAGTCTTGGTTACTCGTATGGTCACATTTCCAGCAATTACAGAAGCAGCAGTTTGCCAGAAGACAACTGCCTGCCTTCTCTCCCTCGCTCCACACCCAATTCACATAACATGATGGAAGGATGACTGTAAGTGCCAAAGAAACTGGCAGGGTGCTGGGGCCACCAACCCGGTCGCAAATACTTAGACATTCTGTACTGTGGACGTGGGGATTCCCCACTAAGTAAAGGAGAGCCACCAAAAATTTCTTACTTTGAGGAACCATCTCTCCATGACACCAGCAGCAGCACTCTCAATGTAACAACTTTAACAAGTAGAAACACAACAAAATAAAGAAAGCAATTCTGCAAAACAATATTTTGTATCTGACATTACGTCAATAAACAGTTTTACGAGATGAGTTTTAGTGCACGCTGATTACTGAATTGAGAGCATGTCTACACGAGAATTTCTGATTGTGGTCACAATGTTTATTAATATCCCGGGACCCCTTCAACATCGTGATCGTATGTTGATTGACTACCCAATAACAAGATCAATAAAACGTGCAACAAACAAAGCTACGTTCTACCTCCAAGAATCATACGCAAAGGAATCTTCACTCACAGACAGCTCAAACACTCTAATATTTTAACAAAAATCCTGCAAAAGAGCTGTACCACTTAAAGTCCTCTCCCTTCCATTTCAGCGCGGATTCTTACAGTAGTAGTTCTAGAAATGAAAGGAGGGGAGACACGGGTTTCGTATTGTATGCATTTCCTTCCTGATTTCTGCCCTCTAAAAAAAATAACTGAGGGTTTTAGTGGGTGCGATATGGGAGCCCAAGATGAGAGGAAGGAGGGGTTATGTAAAAATATATTTATGAGGGAGCAGCCAAAGTGGTCAACGAACACCAAACAGACATCATATATCATTTCATTTCCAGGTCAACAATCTTTAACCAAACTAAATGGTCAATAACTTCGGCCTGTCTCTCTCTCACACACACAAAAACACAATCTCTACATTCTTCCTATAAACAATCTGACTGACAACACTAACAAATTAGTCTTTCGTAAGCCAAGAACTCTTCACAACCATTTTACAGACATAAAATAACAATCCTGACAACACCAGCACTGGTACATTGTGACCCACATAAGTGGCACTGCCTTTCTGTACTTGGTTCCAACCAACCAAACCACTCCTCGATCCTAATGCAAATCCCCTTACCCCACCCGCAACCACGGAATATACCAGAAGTAATACTGAGCCTCATCACATGTCCATGAGACTGACACCTGACAACTCTCAACTTATGGTTAAGTCTCAAATAAATGGAACCTCTGACAGTCATCTCCATTTTTGCAAGCAAATCCAAATTCATAACGAACACCACACCACAAACTTACGAGTTTTGTAACCGATCCCCTTGCTCAACACAGCAAACTCTCAAAATTAACCAAAAGCACAGAAAATATCCCGGCAGCTCCGCTCACTGTGCACAAAACTAAATTACTTACACTGGCAAATGCTCACTTATTAATTAGTAAACAGACCACATTAAAGGCTCCTCAGCACTGCACACATCTCACGTGTAACAAAACCTTATCACAAATATTCACCACCCTCGTCTAAAAAGGATAAATAAACCTCACATTCTGATATCCTATGAACAATATCATGAATGCCTCTAGCGTACCACAGATACTGCAATAATGCCAATCCCTCACCACATTTACGTCTTTCAACATATCAACTCTCACACTTACAGTCACATCATCTAAAGTACCTAATAAAATTGGACAGACTCATCTCTCTCACACAACAGCCACATCAAATACATTCTAATGCTCATGTACTCACACAACGAATGCCTGGTTCAGACCGATATCAGTCTCTTGCGGATACGAGGTTCCTTCTTTGTCCCAGCAGGTTTAATCTTCTGACATCAAGTCGGTCTGCCAACTGTTGCCGCACGTACTTCAACGCTTCTCTGGCTGGCAGTACGCGGGTCACGTGGTGCTCAGTAGAATCTGAAGGATCATTCTGTTTCTCGTAATCTGCTACTCCTAGAAAGAGAAAATACATTCACATTCAAGAAATCAAGACATCACACTCTTCTAAGAACACACAGTTTAACTTCACCAAGCAGTTAACACTCCCACCTTAGCCAATGAACAAGCACCTTCCATTTTCAGAAGACAAATTCTGTCAAGTTCATTACAAACCCATTCACAAGTTAACTTTAAATACGGGTCACGACCAGCGACTTGACAAATTCTGAACTCCCTCGCTCACAGATTCATACTGGAGCCTTTCTTTCCTCCCCCCCAACAAATTTAAAACATTCGCCAAGTGGGCCATTATTCCACACGTCATAATACTGCAACTACAAACTCTACAACTCACACACGTCACGTCAGTCCCACGCAACTTCCGTTGCCACTGATTCAGTGGATATTTAACGAACAGTTCGCTTGCCGTCGGTTTGGAGCCGAGGATGTTGATCGCTGTCTCCAAGAAAAGAACAAGTGCCAGGTGTCCCGGCTTACAGGGCTCCCTCTCCTCGTGCCCCATTATGACAGCGAGGGAGTCTGTAAACACCAGTCGGTCCATGCCCTTCAGGTTCGCCTGTTTTGATGTCATGGAGAAAGGACGTAAATGAAAGATTAAGAAATGGCAAGCCACTACAACACAGCCAACATCTGTAGCACTTCTACTACTAAGGTGAATTCAACCGACAAGGGGCAAGAGGTAGCCGTATCAATTAGATTTATTTTCCATATCACCATCAGTAATGCCACTTTATAATGCCTTCTGGAAGCAAAGGTGGAAGCTTCACCATCAGTAATATAAATTGTTTCAATGTTGAACAATCTAAATTTATAAAACTGAACTCACCAGCTTCCTGTGATATCGCCACCATTGTGTAGTGACAAACAAGGAACACCGTCGTAACTCTTTCATGGCTGCAGCAACAAACACTCCTACCAACTTACACAACAGGCCTTACTGGCTGTTCCAGATATGAAGCAGACGCTTTCAACAAGTTCACGTACTAAATGTGGTTTTAAGAGAGATTTCAGGTTCTCACAGTGGTCTTTGGGTTCTAACACCACTTGGACTTACAGAAAACCAACACCGATTATGGTTTTCAAACATTTAATGGTTCGCTATATCAGCTGAAGTTATCCTTGTGACTAAGCGCAATGCCATGAGGCAGTGGGAGCATGGAGGTAAACTCCATGCATTCTCAATTATAGAACTATGTGGAGGTCAGCCTCAAAATGTGGTTCCTTAAACTGGCAAAGAAAAATCACGTTCTTCATTGTTTCTTTGTAGTCTCAATAGAAGAAATAGACAAGTTCTTTATTTCATTAAAACCATTTGCTACTTTTCTGGACAAAAGGTCTTCAACACTTTCTTCTTCTTCTTTCAATAATGGCATTATAATTCATAAAAGAAGTTTATTAAACAATTTACTCAAATGGATGAACTTACCTGTGACTGCCATCTGGTAAGTGGCTCTGGCTTGCTTGTCCTGCAATCTGTACGGAATCCCATGGACTGCGGAGATCTCCACATGTGGATCATCAATCACAATGAGTACAGATAATTACACTCGCATCCTAATGTTCAATGGTCACAGCAGTGGCCAATGCAGTAGCTGCTTCCTAAATCAGCAACTGATGTATGAGGGACAGAGCAAATGGGAAATCTGGGTTTATGATATGACAAAGAAATACATTACTTGTAGAAGCCTCCTGGTACTGGCAGGATACTAAACCCAAACTAATTGTGATACAGCCTCTAACAGGCTCACTGTACCAGTAAATAATGAGCTACTGAATTTCCACATGCAAGTCACAAAAACTGAGGCTCCCACTACGTGTCTGTGGGTCATCCCAACCGCATCGCCTGATGAATTGTGTCCATCATGCACAATGGTCATGTCAGCTACCGGAGCAAAGTCTTGCTACCTCCGTAGTAATGATGGACTCGAAACTGCATAACGGCTGAAGTATCCCATATGCTTGCATTCACGCCTACCTGAAACAAAACCATGTACAGAAATAAACATCCGCATTGAGAGACCAGTATTAATTCTTACTACGAAGGCACTCTACACCACATTAATAACCTACTGGCAACTAATCCGGCCTTTCGTGCAACCAAAATATTTCCCACTTTACGTACTTCACACAGGAGAAAGATGACAAACATCAGTTCAAATAAACTTGCAAGCATTGGAAATATAAGAGAGTAAAGCTGCACTCGACTGGGCATGCATCCTACCATCACGCCGTCCGAAGTAAACAATAACAGCAGAGGAGCAGCGCCATTTTCTCGCACGCAGGGACGGCAACGTCTGAAAAACAGCGAACACATCCCGCCACCGGCGGAGCATGAGGGATATTCAATGATCAATATATGCGCACCCTGACGAACTGTCCTGTCATCTACCGACAATACACCTGAGGTACATGCCCCTCCGCGAACACTACACGGCACTGCCGAACCAAATGCTGCCTGAAATACCACTCCACAGTTTGTAAACTTATAAGCACCTGAAACGTAATTAAAGCCCTTCTGCCTTCTTGTCCACATGAAGTATTGTGGTTGTTATCAGGAATACAAAATATATTTGTGATTACATAAACTTTACATCAGGTACCCATCATATATGAGTTTGTTGTAAATGTAAACTGTGCTGTAGTTCACTGAAACATAATATAAAATATTCTCTTTAGCACCACTTTAAAGAAACAATATTATGCCTCCTTTTTTTGGGAACCAGGAATCTGACCATCTCCTCACTGCGGTAAATTTTGCCTGACTTTTCCTCCCTCCAAGCAGCTGAATAACCACGATCCTAACTTTGCGGTCTTATCGCGTTCCCTCAGTACTAATCTACACTTACCCACATGCTCCTGCCATCCTAAAGTGAACTGCGTTAATTTGTATTTTGGCTGCAATGTACCAGAGTAATAAGCATTTGTATAATCCATTTTCATCAAAATATTCTTTGCATTACGGCAAACCTGACACTATTTTAAATGAAGTTATTATAGAATCCCTTGACATTTTAGATTTCTTTACAGACAGTTACAGTGGTTATATGTGATTCCTCACGTAGCAAACGGAAAACGATTCACCACTGGGGGAGCCATCACACTTCTTACTAATGTACTGGTGAAATTGTTAAATGCAACTAAGAATATAAGGACATTATGCAGAGAGCTTATAACATTTCAATCTCTATCCATCTCCTACCCTTATTCAAAAGACTGAAACCTCTATCATTTCACACACACGAAAGTTTAACGTTACGTTAGAACAGTCTGGGAACTGAAACCAATAAGTGAAGAGAACGCTGTGGCAACGCAAAGACAGTCACCATTTCAACATATTTCACTAGGAGACAGGAACAAAATTCGAATGTCTAAGATACCAAAGACCACGAACAAAAGTGCTTTCAAGTATTTAGGCTGGAAGAGGGTTAAGAATTTTGATTAAACTTTATTTATTAATTTGTGGTTTATATAAAGTCAGTGTCAGAAGCTCATACAATGTAGCATAGATGACAATATTTGCTTTTAGGTTCATGAACATGCTCTTTCTTGCATGGAAATTTTAGAATGCCGTCTTCTGACAAATTATCAACAAACTGTGAAAGTGTGGAAGAATGGAGTCATGTTTTCATATTTGTTATCTTTAATTTCTAATACATTAATCTGTTACCAGAATAATGGTTAATTGCAAATGTTGGTAAACAAACTGCTAAGGAAAATATTGTTGAATGAAGATTTCAGTCTACAATTATTACACGTATAGCACAAAATTTCTCAGGTTATGTGCATCTCATGTTACTTGTAAGATAATAAAAGGAAGGAAGGTGGCATTTCAATAATATTGATGCACAAGGCATGCATGTACTGTGTTTGAAAGAATATTTATTGTAACTGGCCACTTCATTGACGTGGGGGGGGGGGGTGTGGCATGGAAACATTACGATGGATTTTAGGGAAATATGTTTTGAACCTCTGAGATGATTGGAAATGGCTGATTACGGATTCCCATGTGCAGGTGTTGTTATTACTCTTGATTAATCTTCCAACTGTAGGCTGCTACTTATAGTGGCAACGATATCAAATATTTTCCAAGTGGGCACAATGTATATTTTGTACTCCTTGGCCTTTGATTTAAGAATGATCACAATTTCCTGCATTGGAGAACATGACCGCATTATGCTACTGAAAATTTTATCAATGGATAGTACCACACCAATGACCATGAAGTTGTAAACCCAACATCCCCGAATTAGAAAATGAAGAAACACAGTAAATATTATTGAAGAGGCAGCACTACATACATAGGAAGATAATATTAAAATCGTCTTCTAACTAGTTCGAACTCAGCAAGTACATGAATTATTGCTCCTGTCAGTATGAGATCTGAGTTCTGAAAAATTACCTCACAATTACACTTCACATTCTGACAGGAGACTCTACACAAAGAGGCGAAATAACACGTGACGTTTACAGAAATTTGTTAAAAAGAGTTACAAAAGACAGGATACTACTCTACCTGTACAAAGGAAAGCACATCACAGAAAGGCGTGGGATACGAACCCACGGTCCCTGCGACCAAGAGGCTACAAGGACCGCGCGGCCACTTTGACGCAATGTACGATGTGACATTTCAGGTACTAAGGTTTTTTTCGTAATTTTGGTGGCATTTTTCCTCTGGACACGGCGATATTTTGCGAATGATTTATGTACTTTTCACAAAATACACACCGCAATGTAGAACTTACGTTGCCACTTATCAACTTCTCGTTACCTTGAACTTGAGGTCGCCGACAGGACGTTTGGCGTACGGAATTCCAAAGAAACGCCACTTAATATTTCTTGTTTCGGATAGATGCTAAAACATTTCCCTTCAGCAAACCTTGTTGCACTCTGACCATTTGTTTACTTGAGGTCTGCCATCTTCAGAGGCGAGGCTGCCAACGCGCAGATCCGACGGCCCACCATGTCTCCACGTCTGTGCGCTGGACTCCAGAGATCCAGATCCATTTTAAGTTACTGCATTATTTATTAGTAGCATAAATGGAAAGAAATCAATACTTTCGAATGGCATCGAGGACTAATCCATAGTCAGCCAGTACTGATTCTGTCTTGAACAGTCGGCTGGTCCCATTTGAATAGTCGCCACTAAACTACGGTTGGAATTATTTGATTTCAGTCGGTCAGTATCAACGTAACTTTGTGTTCTAGAAATAGAGTTCTATGGGACCATCAACAGAAGCTGGACCTATGTAATTTGAGAAAATTTATTCTATATAACGATGACTGAGGTCACTGTAGTAATTACATGTAGTGTAATATAAAATTAAATAAATATTTTAATAAATTATTCTTCGTGTGACAACATATATACTTCCACAATGAAATATTCAATAACATCATATTTATTTATTAATATAAATCGCCTCACAAAAAAACTGAATATAAATTTCTGGTACATCAATTGCAATGTTTGGTGGGCGCGGAATTCGTGGCGCACGTCAAACTTGTGGTAACATATTGGTTTCCTATGTCAAACTTCTACAAAATATATCGAAAATATTGCCTCACATATACTCGAGGACACGACGTTCAATCACAAGGACGCAGTCTATCGGAAAAATACGGAACCAAAGATAAGACGTGCCATCTGTGACGAACTCAATGGAAAGAAATCAATACTTTCGAATTGCATCGACGACCAATCAGAAGCCAGTCAGTACTGATTCTGTCTTGGAACAGTCGGCTGGTCCCATTGAAATAGTCGCCATTAAACTACGGTTCGGATTATTTGATACCGGTCGGTCAGTATCAACGTAAATTTGTGTTTTAGGAATAGAGTTCTTTGGGAACATTAACAAGATTAATTACCACCGTTCAATCAAGTATTAACGGGTGCTACTTACACTGAATCTCAGTGTAGGGATGTCTTCTCGGTGACGTGTGAGAATAGAAAAAATTGAAACAACAATCCAACATAACACGCAAGAATATGTGCGGTTCGCCACATTGAGACATACGACTTCAGTGAATGGACATTTCCATGCCATGTGTGCTCAGTAAAGACGTTTGTACGAGTTAGTAACACGTAAATCATATACAGACATCGTGTATCTTCTGAAGCTGGACCTATGTATTTTGAGAACATTTATTCTTTATAACGATGACTGGGGTCACTGTAGTAATTACATGTAGTGTAATATAAAATTAAATAAATATTTTAATAAATTATTCTTCGTGTAACAACATATATACTTCCACAATGAAATATTCAATAACATCATATTTAAGTGATAAGTGATTGGTGTACTTGCAAAAACTGAAATTATGTGTCCAATAAAATATCCTTTTAAAAAAATTAAATCAGCTATGAAAGTAAAGCCCAGAATATAATATACTTTTTAAAGTGACGGAATCGAATTTTTGAGTGTTTAATCATATACAATTAAACATAACGAGCTCAAGGTGCCCTCACATGCGCAAGTCATATGACTGCACTGCGCAACAACGTCTGCGCAGGTGCCCCACTAACCTAACCTAACCTAACCTAACCCAACCCAAACCAATCAAAACGGGGTAATCTGCATCAGTGCAAAATGGTTTCCTGCGCACGAATTTTGGGAAAAGCGAATGGATGCTCAGAAATTATTGAAATTTTGTATGGACGTCATGCCACAGGTAAGTTAATGATATTCATACTCTATTATGTCTTATCGATTTTAGAAATTCGCACGAAGGCATCAAAGTAGTGAGGTGGAGGATGCGCAAAGTCGGCCACGACCACTTATCAATAACGATATTAAGCGCTCACACAATCCCCATATAACACAATTAGTGCTTATATTCGCGTAATACATCATAGCACGTCTAAAATTACATAATGTTTCCACAAGAAATATTTCTTCCAAAATTGATGCAGTGTAGATGTTGACGCAAATACGTAGCAGATTCATGCGTAACGATGACCCAATCTAACTCACTATAAATAAGTATCATGTAACGAAAAATCGGAATAAACATACGTGAATGATATTACGTCATTTATTAATATAAATCGCTCACAAAGAAACTGAATATAAATTTCTGGTACATCAATTGCAATGTTTGGTGGGCGCGGAATTCGTGGCGCACGTCAAACTTGTGGTAACATATTGGTTTCCTATGTCAAACTTCTACAAAATATATAGAAAATATTGCCTCACATATACTCGAGGACACGACGTTCAAACACAAGGACGCAGTCTATCGGAAAAATACGGAACCAAAGATAAGACGTGCCATCTGTGACGAACTCAATGGAAAGAAATCAATACTTTCGAATTGCATCGACGACCAATCAGAAGCCAGTCAGTACTGATTCTGTCTTGGAACAGTCGGCTGGTCCCATTGGAATAGTCGCCATTAAACTACGGTTGGGATTATTTGATACCGGTCGGTCAGTATCAACGTAACTTTGTGTTCTAGGAATAGAGTTCTTCGGGACCATTAACAAGATTAATTACCACCGTTCAATCAAGTATTAACGGGTGCTACCTACACTGAATCTCAGTGTAAGGATGTCTTCTCGGTGACGTGTGAGAATAGAAACAATTGAAACAACAATCCAACATAACACGCAAGAATATGTGCGGTTCGCCACATTGAGACATACGACTTCAGTGAATGGACATTTCCATGCCATGTGTGCTCAGTAAAGACGTTTGTACGAGTTAGTAACACGTAAATCATATACAGACATCGTGTATCTTCTGAAGCTGGACCTATGTATTTTGAGAACATTTATTCTTTATAACGATGACTGGGGTCACTGTAGTAATTACATGTAGTGTAATATAAAATTAAATAAATATTTTAATAAATTATTCTTCGTGTAACAACATATATACTTCCACAATGAAATATTCAATAACATCATATTTAAGTGATAAGTGATTGGTGTACTTGCAAAAACTGAAATTATGTGTCCAATAAAATATCCTTTTAAAAAAATTAAATCAGCTATGAAAGTGAAGCCCAGAATATAATATACTTTTTAAAGTGACGGAATCGAATTTTTGAGTGTTTAATCATATACAATTAAACATAACGAGCTCAAGGTGCCCTCACATGCGCAAGTCATATGACTGCACTGCGCAACAACGTCTGCGCAGGTGCCCCACTAACCTAACCCAACCCAAACCAATCAAAACGGGGTAATCTGCATCAGTGCAAAATGGTTTCCTGCGCACGAATTTTGGGAAAAGCGAATGGATGCTCAGAAATTATTGAAATTTTGTATGGACGTCATGCCACAGGTAAGTTAATGATATTCATACTCTATTATGTCTTATCGATTTTAGAAATTCGCACGAAGGCATCAAAGTAGTGAGGTGGAGGATGCGCAAAGTCGGCCACGACCACTTATCAATAACGATATTAAGCGCTCACACAATCCCCATATAACACAATTAGTGCTTATATTCGCGTAATACATCATAGCACGTCTAAAATTACATAATGTTTCCACAAGAAATATTTCTTCCAAAATTGATGCAGTGTAGATGTTGACGCAAATACGTAGCAGATTCATGCGTAACGATGACCCAATCTAACTCACTATAAATAAGTATCATGTAACGAAAGAATCGGAATAAACATACGTGAATGATATTACGTCATTTATTAATATAAATCGCTCACAAAGAAACTGAATATAAATTTCTGGTACATCAATTGCAAAGTTTGGTGGGCGCGGAATTCGTGGCGCACGTCAAACTTGTGGTAACATATTGGTTTCCTATGTCAAACTTCTACAAAATATATAGAAAATATTGCCTCACATATACTCGAGGACACGAAGTTCAAACACAAGGACGCAGTCTATCGGAAAAATACGGAACCAAAGATAAGACGAGACATCTGTGATGACCTCAATGGAAAGAAATCAATACTTTCGAATGGCATCGAGGACCAATCAGAAGACAGTCAGTACTGATTCTGTCTTGGAACAGTCGGCTGGTCCCATTGGAATAGTCGCCATTAATCTACGGTTGGGAATATTTGATACCGGTCGGTCAGTATCAAAGCAAATTTGTGTTCTAGGAATAGAGTTCTTCGGGACCATTAACAAGATTAATTACCACCGTTCAATCACGTATTAACGGGTGCCACCTACACTGAATCTGTGTAAGGATGTCTTCTCGGTGACGTGTGAGAATAGAAACAATTGAAACAACAATCCAACATAACATGCAAGAATATGTGCGGTTCGCCACATTGAGACATACGACTTCAGTGAATGGACATTTTCATGCCATGTGTGCTCAGTAAAGACGTTTGTACGAGTTAGTAACACGTGAATTATATACAGACACCGCGTATCTGCAGAAGCTGGACCTCTGTAATTTTAGAACATTTATTCTTTATAACGATGACTGGGGGCACTGTAGTAATTACATGTAGTGTAATATAAAATTAAATAAATATTTTAATAAATTATTCTTCGTGTGACAACATATATACTTCCACAATGAAATATTCAATAACATCATATTTAAGTGATAAGTAATTGGTGTACATGCAATTACTGAAAGTATGTGTCCAATAAAATATCCTTTTAAAAAAATTAAATCAGGTATGAAAGTGGAGTCCAGAATATAATATACTTTTTAAAGTGACGGAATCGAATTTTTGAGTGTTTAATAATATACAATTAACCAAAACGAGCTGAAGGTGCCCTCACATGCGCAAGTCATATGACTGCACTGCGCAACAACGTCTGCGCAGCTGCCCCACTAACCTAACCTAACCTAACCCAACACAAACCAACCAAAACGGGGTAATCTGCATCAGTGCAAAATGGTTTCCTGCGCACGAATTTTGGAAAAAGCGAATGGATGCTCAGAAATTATTGAAATTTTGTATGGACGTCATGCCACAGGTAAGTTAATGATATTCATACTCTATTATGTCTTATCGATTTTTAGAAATTCGCACGAAGGCATCAAAGTCGTGAGGTGGAGGATGCGCAAAGTCGGCCACGACGACTTATCAATAACGATATTAAGCGCTCACACAATTCCTATATAACACAATTAGTGCTTAAATGCATGTAAAATGTCATAACACGTCTAAAATTACATAATGTTTCCACAAGAAATATTTCTTCCAAAATTGATGCTGTGTAGATGTTGACGCAAATACGTAGCAGATTCATGCTTAACGATGACCCAATCTAACTCACTATAAATAAGTATCATGTAACGAAAGAATCGGAATAAACATACGTGAATGATAGTACGTCATTTATTAATATAAATCGCCTCACAAAGAAACTGAATATAAATCTCTGGTACATCAATTGCAATGTTTGGTGGGCGCGTAATTCGTGGCGCACGTCAAACTTGTGGTAACATATTGGTGTCCTATGTCAAACTTCTACAAAATATATCGAAAATATTGCCTCACATTTACTCGAGGACACGACGTTCAAACACAATGACGCAGTCTATCGGAAAAATACGGAACCAAAGATAAGACGAGCCATCTGTGACGAACTCAATGGAAAGAAATCAATACTTTCGAATTGCATCGAGGACCAATCAGAAGACAGTCAGTACTGATTCTGTCTTGGAAAAGTCGGCTGGTCCCATTGGAATAGTCGCCATTAAACTACGGTTGGGATTATTCGATTTCTGTCCGTCAGTATCAACCTAACTTTGTGTTCTAGGAATAGAGTTCTTCGGGACCATTAACAAGATTAATTACCACCGTTCAATCAAGTATTAACGGGTGCTACCTACACTGAATCTCAGTGTAAGGATGTGCTGCAAACAGACCTTCTTCAAGTTTTGCTATTATTCTCGAGACATTGTTCAATGGCGCAACAAATATTCGAGCTGAGGAACGACTGGATTTTAGAGCAACACACACCTGAACGCGGTCCTAAATTCGTCAGAATCTGTCGAGAATCGATGAACCAATTTACTGTAACCTGAGTGTCAACCTATCCTAATCTTCGGAACTTATTAAAAACACAGACAGACAGACAGACAGAGAGAGAGATGCTTCAACTGAGTTAACAGTCCTATAATATTTCTTGATGATTTAGACAGGCGTAATACTTCGTTTCTCACTCTGTAAGACAATCCGAACTTGAAAACACTTAGGGAAAGAGATTCAAGAAGATTATTTACAAGCGAGTAGGGGGAAGTAATACTGATAAAGAAAAAAGTTATGTAACCGGTACATTAAGCCTTCAACAGAAAATGCTAAATACCAATTAGTTCAATTCTGAAAGTTTACTTCAACGTACGTACCAAGTGCTTTAATTATGATGCCTTTTATATTTATGGATTTTCTATGATTCTCACTATAAACAGCAATCATTTCCTTAAACAGCGTTAACCAGTTGATCTTCGTAATGGTGAAGAGTTGTGTTTTCTCCGCGGTACGGACTGAATTCTTAAATATAATTCAGACGAACTATGATTCTCGGAATAAACAGCGATCATTTCCTTAAACAGCGTTAACCAGTTGTTCTTCGTAATGGTGAAGTGTTGTGTTTTCTTCGCGGTACGGACTGAATTCTTAAATATTATTCAGACGACCTACGGCTTCATGGGGTTAATGATGCTTATTTTTTCATTTCAAAGAGCACACATAAAGTTAATTTATGAACCCTCTTAGGAAGGGAATGAATTATTTCGGAAGATTTAGTAGCGGTGAGACTTAATATTAAACTGTGTTTTTGTATAAAGAGTATCCAGAGATGTGAATCAGACTGCAGTGACTCACGATAGACTCAAATTTCGGTTTCCTTGCAGTTGTAACCCTTCAGTTTCCATAACAGAGGAATTTCATTGATTAGGAAAATACATCAGGTACTCAATTTGACGATATTTTATATTACTATACACAGAATAAACTGAAAGTCCACAAAACTGCAATTTGTATTAGCGAAGAGTAATTATAACTGTTATAAATTACGCCTTCATAGCTTTCTGACTCGAGATACTGTAAACTGGTGCAGCTTTAATTCAATATATATCTCTACTGTGTTGCTACAAGTGGACTTGAATATCAACGCACTTCCTCTTGGTCTACGCTCCTGTATCCCATCACCATCCTTCGGGATACAACGCAGAACGATACTTCGTTCTGATGACTGCCTCAATCAAGCAAAGGATGTTGAAAATGTTTCTCCATATTTTGGGAAACTCTGCTCTATACAGCACTACATTCTAGCAGCTCTGTCTAATTCCATCACCGCGTAAAGAACGCCTACTCAGTCGCGTCCATGGCAGACGGCTAATCCAAATCAATACAGACTCCGTACGCAATACTCGGTCCACCTAACACCAACAGCATTTCCTTACGAAATTTATCCAACAGAAATGAAGTAAGGACGACCAGTCAGTTTTTAAAATTTCTGTGTCTGTACACGAAGAGAAAGGCTTTGACCAGTTAAACGACTGTCAGCTACACGATGACTGCCGTACATGTTTACAACAAGACAGACGCAAGAAACTGGTCTCATACCGCAAGTGTGCGTGTCCATTTGTCTGCATTTTCTCCTTTTCCAATCTTTCCCATCAACAATTCTCAAATGATCTGTAACTTTTCCTTTCTGTTTCAAACTCATAAAAGAACTCGATTCCTTACCGTACGTAGGGGGTTTCAAACATTCTTTGATTTTGGCGATATCGGTACCTTCGCGAAACCCCATCCACGTAGACCAGGCTTTACTCAGACACTACATTACCGTCGAGACATACTAATTTTTAATTTCCCACAGAACACTATCTACGAAAGTCATTATAATTTTTAATCAACCTCGAAATAATACATCACCGTACTCACCCGAGTCCATCGCTCACTGGTGCCTCATCGTTTCAGACGTCTCGAGCCAGACGACGTCACAGAGCAGCGTCCAGGAGCGAGACGTGGAAAAAACTTCAGAGGGTTCACGACGGCGATGAAGAATGATGATATCATAATCACCGTGAATGTGAAGAGGGCTCCGCCAATCACCTCAAAGCAGACATAATGACAAGAATTTATAATTACGTCGCTTCTGTACGTACGCTCTGAAACTCGATCAGTGGGCATTATCTGACAATTTCTCATTGTACTCAGCGGAGTCCTTAGTTCGCTGCTGCTGTAATATAATTTTCGGGTTGTCGTGTTAGCGACCTCACGATGTAAGCGGCCGTCATCCTCACCGCTCCGTGAACCTCAAGTCTTGAACGAGTGTCACGTGGTTGTTACCACTGACCTAGAAGGAGACGGAATGCGTGGGCAGAATCACAGAACAATCAAAACGTAAAATAAAATAATATCTCAGAATACTTAGTTCAGTGTTGCAAAGTCATTTCAGCCATCTTGTCTTGTGCGACCTAGGCCAAGTCACGTTTTATCCTCAACGTACTTTAAGAACTCTCTACTTCAGAGGACGGAATATTTCATGCAACTCACCTTGAATGACTTAAGTAGGCTCTCGTTGTACAGGACGTAGCACCCGAGGACACACAACAGGACACATGTACTCTCGCATGTGCGTTGTCACAGTCCTAGAGAAAAATATATAGACGATCTTATATCACGCCAGACACAAATGCATATAAGTCAGGGTCGTTATCTAGAGCCTCGTACTACCACCACGAAAGCTTCAACAACTCTTTGGCTGTCGAATAAATCGAGAATTAAACCAAACACAAGCTGAGACGTAATATCAAAATGGCCGACTGAAGCCCCAACTTACGTAAAGACTTCGTACATCCGCGCTGTACCGAAGCAGGAGACAGACAACCGGGAAAAACTCAACTTGTTCGGAGAAAACAAGTTTCGCGGAGCATGCTGGGAAAGGCAAAGATGAAAAACTCATCCACCGCGTGTCGGCAGAGATGAATAAGGGGCAGATAAAATTATACGTCCAGTAATAAAACACTCGAAGCGAAAATACTACGAGCAGCGAAAACTCAATGATTTAATCGAATGAAACCAAATCGCGGGACGGAGGGTGAGCCTCAGCCCCTAGACAAGATCTGTTGCCAGGTCGGTTAGTCGAAAGAGTTGGACGACTTGCCTCGCCCACGAGGTCCTGTTTCCTGTAGCGTGCGAGCGCAAAGCCAACGAGTTGGACTCGTCCGACTCGGGCGGTTCGTTGGAACCCGGCGCCCGGGCCATTGTCCGGAGCCGGGTCCGCGCCTCTGCTCGCTCAAGAAACGGCCTGGGCCTCCACCTCCCTTCGTGGGGCGCGGGGTGGTTAGGGCGCGGGGTGGTTAGGGCGCGGGGGTTAGGGCGCGGGGGTTAGAGCGCGGGGGTTAGGGCGCGTTTTGAATTCAGGTTGTGGAACCTATGTGGGATAATATGGGGATTTTTGGTGGGGAATCCTGCAGGATCGTGGGTAATATTATGTGGTGAATCCAGGGGAATATCCTGGGAATCATGGGTTGCGATCGTGGGATATTCTGTTGGAAATGTTTGGTGGCAGATTCTGCTAGATCTGGGTAGGGAATCCTTTTTTGGGGATCCTAGGAAATCTGTGGGGAATACTAGGATGGTCATGGGGAGTCCTGGTAAATCCGAGGAATCCTGGAGGGGGTTATAGGGGATCCTAGAGGTGATTGTCTTCGGGGATCCTGCCGTGATCCTAGAGGGCAGTGTCCAGGGAATCCTGGGGTCCTAGGGGATCCTGTGGTTCCTGGGATATGGTGATGCTGCAGGGATCCTGAGGGGATGGTCCCGGGGGGGCGATCTTGGGTAGGGGTGATCATGAGGGTTGGCCCAAAGAAGGGGATAGCCCTGGGAAGGAGTGCGACTGGGGTAGTGGCCCTGGGGTAAAGGGTGTGGCCCTAGGATGGCTGGCTAGCAGAAATATTGGTGAGAAGATATAACCTTGAGATTTTTTAAGACCAGTATCTACGAAACTATTGGGCCGAATTTGTCGTGGCTTCCTTGACCTATACGTGACCTCATTTTGACATGAGTATGGTCAATCAGGTATTTGCCGTTTGGCATAAATACGTATGACCTTGAGAATTTTAAAGACCTCTATCTGGCAAACTATTGGGGCGATCTTGTCTTGACTTTGTCATGACCTTGACCTAACAGTGACATCAATGTTACAAGAGAATAATCACTCTGATAACTGATGAAGATGTGAGGGCGAAATAATGTACAACAGTGGTCCCCAACGCGGTGCCCGCGTTGATAAGGAAAGAGGTTATACTGAATAATAAATGCCGTTCAACCATGAACATTATAAAATCAAAGCACAGTTCTCTACGTACTAATGCCCATCTTGACGATTGCGAGCAGCAACATCATCCTACTCTCCCAAATTTGTAAAACTGGCCGCTGAAATGCAGTGCCAAACATCACACTAACTTCCCACTTGAGTAATAATAATTGTACTTATAAAATTAAGTATTTTTGATTGCGTGGTTTCTTGTATCAATAAACGTCGTGTTGTTTTGTGTATTATTTGGTGTCCGTATCTTATTTGTCCAGAGAAAGGAAAAAAAAGGTTGGGGACCACTGACGTAAGGCAATACATGGCAAACATTATCATCAGTGCGTTTGGTGTAATCACGCACGTCTGCTGATATCGAAGTTTCAACGTTCCTACGTGCGGATATCCGTATATCCCATGTATACATAAGATCGAGATTAAATACATTTCTTTTGTACATTCATGTATGTCTGATGGTACTCATGTTGATATGGGTTGCCATTATCCACACATTGAAGGCAGATTCATATTTATTTATGACGGACTTTGCCACAGTACGTATGTGTTTGCCGCGTGGTATTCTACGTCCATACAGCATCCAGTTGATGTGATGTGTCCAGATGGGGGGGGAGGAGGTCATAAATGCAGAGGGAGTTAAAGAGAGAAAAGTAATGCCGCACCAGCTTGGCCCAAAAGTTATATTCTGAGCAAAAAATTTCGAAAAGGAATTCCCACATCTAGCATCTTAGCTTGGTAGGTCATGTAATCCTCTACTTACCCCCTCAAACCAGAACTATATTGTAAGATTTGAGGTTTCCACAGCAGATATTGTTTCTGTCATAATTGCGTTTGCGCAAATAGACTGGGAGCTTACGCCTGAATGAGGTACCCATCAACGCTTATAGGGGGAGGTATTCCCATATGTCATTTCAGATAAATCCATTCAAACAGCACACCCAAGTTACTGCTATTCTTATGGGCACACACTCCAGAAGCATCTATACGTTAATGTGATTAAGTCAAGGTTGTGTACAATGTCTTCCGTGGTTTAATGCGTCACTGGGACATACGATTGTGTGGGTCGTATTAACCCGGTCAGTATCGCACTCCATTGCAGCAAGCTGCCACTACAAACAGTCCTACATATCGGGTGGCCATTATGTCCCATTCCACTTGCATGAATAAACGGAAAATCAGTTAACACTGACACGATATCTAGTTGCTACAGGTTGCAGCGTGAACTTGTAACTTAATCAGTACACGAACTGTAAAGAAGTTCTTGACATAATCTCGCACAGTGCTAGGACAATGGATGTAAAATAAAATGTCGTACCTTTAGTTGCAACGAAGGTAACTGTTGCGAGCAGCGCCAACTGGGACAATCATAATTAATAAGAAAGCTGGTCATGTCGTTGACCGATTAACTAACTAGATGGCTTACCGAACCAGAAGGTTCATCACCGAACTAACCAAAGCCCTCCACCGGACCCTGTCCTGGGCCAACAAAATCCAGTCTCCTTCAACTCCTATCTCCCATAGATCCCGCCTGAGATTATCCTCCCATCTACGTCTAGGTCTCCCCAGAGGTCTCTCCCCCTCAGGCTTCCCGGTGCAAACCTCTTGTCCCATCCATGCACGCTACATGCCCAGACCATCTCATTCTTCTCGACTTAATCACCCTGACAATATTGGGGGAGGAGTACATATTTTTAAGCTCGTCATTGTGCAGTTTTCTCCATGCCCCATCATCTTCTCTCCTAGGCCCAAATATCCTCCTAAACACCCGATTCTCAAACACCTGCAATCTGTGTTCCTCCCTCTGAGTGAGAGACCATGTTTCGCACCCATACCACACAACAGGCAAGATTATTGTTTTGTATATTTTAATCTTCAGGTTCTTAGAAATCAGACGGGAAGACAAAATATTTTGAACTGAGATGTAGCGAGCATTTCCGGAATTTAGTCTCCTCCTAACTTCGTCGTGAGCATCATTTTGAATCGTTTTTGTTGTTCCCAAGTATTTGAACTTTGTCACACTTTCAAAGGATTTATGAGCCACCTTAATGTCTGTCGGGTACATCATCGTGTTCACAAAAGCCCACCACCGGGGTCTATCCTGAGTCAGTTGCATCCAGTTCACTCCATTGAGACCCATCTTCGTAAGATTCGTCTTAATGTTATCTTCCCACCTACGCCGAGGTGTTCCCTTCAGGCCTTGTAAACTTTCAACTCGCCCTAAAAACATCGGCTGAGGAGCTCGTCATGCATTTTTCTCTGTTATCCGTCCCACTCCCGTTTTGGGTCCAGACATCTTCCTCGACACTCTGTTCTCAGAGCCCCTCAGTCTATGTTCCTCCCTGAAAGAGAGAGACCACGTTTTGCACCCATAAATTCTTTGCACTCAATAATAGCAAACATTCCCCGGATTTAATCTGCTGATGTAGGGAGATAATGAGAGGGAGATTTGTCGATAATTAGGCTTGTGAAACCGGAATAAAATTTCTTCTCAGTTCCCTAAAACGCTTTAATAATGTCGATGTATCAAGATATGAAAAGCGTTAGAATTATTGTTCAGAATATAAACCCCACTTCTTAGCATCGACATATTTTTATTTAGATTCTGGGATACGAAACACGTTTAATTCCTTTAAAATTGTAAAAAGTTAATTGCCTACTGGAATATTCTTTTATTATCAATGTTGCCGTGAACACACACAAGTCAATCTAATGTTAATTGAAATTGTGTTAAAAAGAAGACAAGTCTAATTCTCGTACACGAGTTCAAAAATGCAGATGAAAACAATAAATGTGATGAACAATAATAATAAATAGGAATCCCTTACCTCAAACTTTGTTCAATTGTATGAGACCACGACGTCCACCAGCAATGATCGATCTAATCAAAACTAAAATGGAAAGAGTGGAGGGCAGTTTGACAGATTTCTTAATAATTCTTTTATTAGATAAGAACTTGCGATATTCTATATTAGTAAGAATTGCCACAAACAACATATTCCTTCCACCTAACATTTACCTTGTTACAGCTGAACCTAAACGATAACAAGCCGCTGCATCCAGTCTGTACAGAAAGTCATTATTTCACGGTCACCAACTCTGAAATGACAAATGTTCGTGTAAAAGACAGATCAATGGAAATGTCACCTTATATTTTAAACTGCGGCGTAGCTCAGACTTTTGTGTGGAAGGAAACAATCTTGGATGAAGATAAGTGCAAAATTCCTCTGACAGCATAGCCGAGTTTCCAGAAAATTTCAAAGTGCAATGGCCGTGACATTCCACATGAAACCAGATTCATTCAGAATGGAGTTGCCTCTTTCCACATCCTACGTCATTAGGAACCCTGCTTATTCCAAACTGCATTACAACACTGATATTTAAACACCGCAACCTATCTGCTGTCACACCACAGCGACCAGAATGGCATATCCAGATCACATCAGGTGTTCCGAGTAAAGGTGACGATTCTGAAAAAAAAAGTAAGACAAGTTTACTGCAATTACTGTCATCATCATTATTGCCATCTTCTTCTTCCAAACATCTGATCTGCCATATGCAACTTCCGTGCTCATTCTTTTCCTTTCTGACTGCCTCACTAGAATCGTAACAAACTGGTAATATTACCAACTACAAAACATCAGTGCCTTCCTGGACAAACACGTAGTAGCTAGTTTTAACACTTTTCTTAGTATTCAAATTGAGCCGAGTTGTTTTCTAACGATTACGAGGACGAACAAGACCTCAAAACAATGTAGAAATACACGAATTCTGTCGGCCAATGTACAAACGTTCTAGGCTACGCTTCAGGAAGTTGTCAAATGTCACTTTCATAAATTACAAAGGGACCCTTTTCCCCCGCCCAGTAATGTATCCAACGCAACGAATTATGGTCGTATCACGTAGGAAGATGGTGGGGACAAACGAAGTCAAATCAGACGACAAAACGATGAAGTAAAGCAAAAGCGAAAAGCCGTTCAATATGACCTTCATGACTGTGTGTTCGTAAATAATTTGTTTCGGCTACGGTAAAAAAATGATCATTTCCTTGTTAACCAAAGCAACGCGCCATTCATTACGCTAAACTACGTTCAATTTTTCTGCTACCCTTTTTAAAACAATCCGCAAACCTACGCCCACATCTTGGGGCAGATTTTTATTCAAAGTCTTGGTTACTCGTATGGTCACATTTCCAGCAATTACAGAAGCAGCAGTTTGCCAGAAGACAACTGCCTGCCTTCTCTCCCTCGCTCCACACCCAATTCACATAACATGATGGAAGGATGACTGTAAGTGCCAAAGAAACTGGCAGGGTGCTGGGGCCACCAACCCGGTCGCAAATACTTAGACATTCTGTAATGTGGACGTGGGGATTCCCCACTAAGTAAAGGAGAGCCACCAAAAATTTCTTACTTTGAGGAAACATCTCTCCATGACACACCAGCAGCAGCAATCTCAATGTAACAAGTAGAAACACAACAAAATAAAGAAAGCAATTCTACAAAACAATATTTTGTATCTGACATTACGTCAATAAACAGTTTTACGAGATGAGTTTTAGTGCACGCTGATTACTGAATTGACAGCATGTCTACACGAGAATTTCTGATTGTGGTCACAATGTTTATTAATATCCCGGGACCCCTTCAACATCGTGATCGTATGTTGATTGACTACCCAATAACAAGATCAATAAAACGTGCAACAAACAAAGCTACGTTCTACCTCCAAGAATCATACGCAAAGGAATCTTCACTCACAGACAGCTCAAACACTCTAATATTTTAACAAAAATCCTGCAAAAGAGCTGTACCACTTAAAGTCCTCTCCCTTCCATTTCAGCGCGGATTCTTACAGTAGTAGTTCTAGAAATGAAAGGAGGGGAGACACGGGTTTCGTATTGTATGCATTTCCTTCCTGATTTCTGCCCTCTAAAAAAATAACTGAGGGTTTTAGTGGGTGCGATATGGGAGCCCAAGATGAGAGGAAGGAGGGGTTATGTAAAAATATATTTATGAGGGAGCAGCTAAGGTGGTCAACGAACACCAAACAGACATCATATATCATTTCATTTCCAGGTCAACAATCTTTAACCAAGCTAAATGGTCAATAACTTCGGCCTGTCTCTCTCTCACACACACAAAAACACAATCTCTACATTCTTCCTATAAACAATCTGACTGACAACACTAACAAATTAGTCTTTCGTAAGCCAAGAACTCTTCACAACCATTTTACAGACATAAAATAACAATCCTGACAACACCAGCACTGGTACATTGTGACCCACATAAGTGGCACTGCCTTTCTATACTTGGTTCCAACCAACCAAACCACTCCTCAATCCTAATGCAAATCCCCTTACCCCACACGCAACCCCGGAATATACCAGAAGTAATACTGAGCCTCATCACATGTCCATGAGACTGACACCTGACAACTCTCAACTTATGGTTAAGTCTCAAATAAATGGAACCTCTGACAGTCATCTCCATTTTTGCAAGCAAATCCAAATTCATAACGAACACCACACCACAAACTTACAAGTTTTGTAACCGATCCCCTTGCTCAACACAGCAAACTCTCAAAATTAACCAAAAGCACAGAAAATATCCCGGCAGCTCCGCTCACTGTGCACAAAACTAAATTACTTACACTGGCAAATGCTCACTTATTAATTAGTAAACAGACCACATTAAAGGCTCCTCAGCACTGCACACATCTCACATGTAACAAAACCTTATCACAAATAGTCACCACCCTCGTCTAAAAAGGATAAATAAACCTCACATTCTGATATCCTATGAACAATATCATGAATGCCTCTAGCGTACCACAGATACTGCAATAATGCCAATCCCTCACCACATTTACGTCTTTCAACATATCAACTCTCACACTTACAATCACAACATCTAAAGTACCTAATAAAATTGGACAGACTCATCTCTCTCACACAACAACCACATCAAATACATTCTAATGCTCATGTACTCACACAACGAATGCCTGGTTCAGACCGATATCAGTCTCTTGCGGATACGAGGTTCCTTCTTTGTCCCAGCAGGTTTAATCTTCTGACATCAAGTCGGTCTGCCAACTGTTGCCGCACGTACTTCAACGCTTCTCTGGCTGGCAGTACGCGGATCACGTGGTGCTCAGTAAAATCTGAAGGATCATTCTGTTTCTCGTAATCTGCTACTCCCAGAAAGAGAAAATACATTCACATTCAAGAAATCAAGACATCACACTCTTCTAAGAACACACAGTTTTACTTCACCAAGCAGTTAACACTCCCACCTTAGCCAATGAACAAGGACCTTCCATTTTCAGAAGACAAATTCTGTCAAGTTCATTACAAACCCATTCACAAGTTAACTTTAAATACGGGTCACAACCAGCGACCTGACAAATTCTTAACTCCCTCGCTCACAGATTCATACTGGAGCCTTTCTTTCCTCCTCCCCAGCAAATTTAAAACATTCGCCAAGTGGGCCATTATTCCACACGTCATAATACTGCAACTACAAACTCTACAACTCACACACGTCACGTCAGACCCACGCAACTTCCCTTGCCACTGATTCAGTGGATATTTAACGAACAGTTCGCTTGCCGTCTGTTTGGAGCCGAGGTGTCCCGGCTTACACGGCTCCCTCTCCTCGTGCCCCATTATGACAGCAAGGGAGTCTATAAACACCAGTCGGTCCATGCCCTTCAGGTTCGCCTGTTTTGATGTCATAAAGAAAGGACGTAAATGAAAGATTAAGAAATGGCAAGCCACTACAACACAGCCAACATCTGTAGCACTTCTACTACTAAGGTGAATTCAACCGACAAGGGGCAAGAGGTAGCCGTATCAATTAGATTTATTTTCCATATCACCATCAGTAATGCCACTTTATAATGCCTTCTGGAAGCAAAGGTGGAAACTTCACCAACAGTAATATAAATTGTTTCAATGTTGAACAATCTAAATTTATAAAACTGAACTCACCAGCTGCCTGTGATATCGCCACCATTGTGCAGTGACACACAAGGAACACCGTCGTAACTCTTTCATGGCTGCAGCAACAAACACTCCTACCAACTTACACAACAGGCCTTACTGGCTGTTCCAGATATGAAGCAGACGCTTTCAACAAGTTCACGTACTAAATGTGGTTTTAAGAGAGATTTCAGGTTCTCACAGTGGTCTTTGGGTTCTAACACCACTTGGACTTACAGAAAACAAACACCGATTATGGTTTTTAAACATTTAATGGTTCGCTATATCAGCTGAAGTTATCGTTGTGACTAAGCGCAATGCCATGAGGCAGTGGGAGCATGGAGGTAAACTCCATGCATTCTCAATTATAGAACTATGTGGAGGTCAGCCTCAAAATGTGGTTCCTTAAACTGGCAAAGAAAAATCACGTTCTTCATTGTTTCTTTGTAGTCTCAATAGAAGAAATAGACAAGTTCTTTATTTCATTAAAAACATTTACTACTTTTCAGGACAATAGGTCTTCTTCCTTCAATAATGGCATTGTAATTCAGAAAAGAATTTTATTAAACAATTTACTCAAATGGATGAACTTACCTGTGACTGCCATCTGGTGAGTGGCTCTGGCTTGCTTGTCCTGCAATCTGAACGGAATCCCATGGACTGCGGAGATCTCCACATGTGGATCATCAAAACTGCAACAGCGAATCACAATGAGTACAGATAATTACACTCACATCCTAATGTTCAATGGTCACAGCAGTGGCCAATGCAGTAGCTGCTTCCTAAATCAGCAACTGATGTAAGAGGCACAGAGCAAATGGGAAATCTGGGTTTATGATATGACAAAGAAATACATTACTTGTAGAAGCCTCCTGGTACTGGCATGATACTAAACACAAACTAATTGTGATACAGCCTCTAACGGGCTCACTGTACCAGTAAATAATGAGTTCTGGGTGCTCAGAGAAAAATCTATATCAGTGCCTCATAGACTGCCTTGGGACTCGCTTACAATTCTGCGAAGAAAAGCCAGTGATTAACAATCTGTTATGTCATGTTAGTACCATCAGGCTGGAAAAACATCTTTTATTTTGTACACTATTTTAATATCAAGAATGAGGTTAGTTTGACAATATTCTTCTGCCTCCAACTGCTCTTATATACCTTGGACAGGAGAAAAGCTGCTGCACTCTATTCTCATCATCATTAAAATTCAGGGATGCCACCAAGAAACAGCAAATTATTTCCCAGCACTGACGACGGTAGAACGGATCCGTCGTGCTTGACTTCTGAGCACTAGATGCTGTCTCCACGACCTGGAAAACACAAGCAACAGTTTCAAGTTATAACGACTAAGGAAAGTGAAATGTTTTAGTTACAGTAACTTCCATGCGGCATTGTTATAATACTTTCACGTACTGCACTTACTGTAATACTCTAAACACCTTTTCTCCACATCAGGGCGCATGTCATATTTATTTCCAGAAACTTTGGGTTTCATGGACACCTAGACTTTTATTTTGCAAGTGGAAACAAGTTTGACAAATCTCAACAACACTGAAATAAAAATTAACTACAAGCATATAATTTTTGTATAGTCTATGCTAACCCTAATAAACGTCAAAAAGGAACGTACTATACGCGTACCAAGTTATTTAATAATTTTCCACCAACAATTTAAACTCTAAATGATTTAAAGGTGTTCAAGCGTGCATTGAGAGGTCACCTCATCACTCACACTTTCCATTCTGCAGTTTATTTCACCTCTGCTGAAATTTCTTCAGTTTTATGTATATCTATAATCTATATTTAAAGTGGTTTTGCATTTCTATTTAAAATTCTGAGGTTTATGTATATTAATTTGTAATTTTTTTTAATACCTGTATTGCAGAATCTGAAGGTTATGTACATTCACATATAAAACACGTCCTTGCATTGTGTCAAAAGTACTGAGGTTTACATATATTGAATGAAGTCCTGAAGTTTATGTTTGTTGTATGAAATGACTTGTACTGCATCCTTTGGATTACTCCTAAGAAGGATCTATGGAATGCAAACAAACTCTACTCTCTAACATACCTGAATAATGCAATTCCTTATCCAAGTAACAAACACTCCAGGTGCTTCGTTCTGTCTCGTTCTTCACATCTCCAACTCCAAATAAGCTGCTTCCCCATCACGCACACAACTGATCTTCTGAAACACTGATATTCAGACAAATTGGTCCTCCATGTCTTCGTTGATGCCAGTAAACACACACTACAGCTACAGTTCACATGAAAGTTGCTACTCAGCACATCCCCTGATCTCAAACTCCTCTTTGAGACAGACTAGGCACTCCCACTAAATCTATAACAGTACACCTCCTCGGAAAGCAAGGTATATAATCGCACGAGGGCCTGAGGTCTTCCTTGTGGCATTGTGAGGCATGCTACGAACACCCCATACTTGGTCACTAGGAATCAAAAGTGGGCAACTGTGGTGTGGTGTGGTGTGGTGGCCGCATAACCAACATTACAACCTGTAACCCTAGCTGCTTACTTCTAGCTTCTTCACTGCGATAAGCTCTTGCACAAAGTTAAATCAACAGCTACTGAATTTCCACATGCAAGTCACAAAAACAGAGGCTGCCACCACGAGTCTGTGGGTCATCCCAACCGCATCGACTGATGAATTGTGTCCATCATGCACAGTGGTCATGTCAGCTACCGGAGCAAAGTCTTGCTACCTCCGTAGTAATGATGGACTCGAAACTGCATAACGGCTGAAGTATCCCATATGCTTGCATTCACGCCTACCTGAAACAAAACCATGTACAGAAATAAACATCCGCATTGAGAGACCAGTATTAATTCTTACTACGAAGGCACTCTACACCACATTAATAACCTACTGGCAACTAATCCGGCCTTTCGTGCAACCAAAATATTTCCCACTTTTCGTACTTCACACAGGAGAAAGATGACAAACATCAGTTCAAATAAACTTGCAAGCATTGGAAATATAAGAGAGTAAAGCTGCACTCGACTGGGCATGCATCCTACCATCACGCCGTCCGAAGTAAACAATAACAGCAGAGGAGCTGCGCCATTTTCTCGCACGCAGGGACGGCAACGTCTGAAAAACAGCGAACACATCCCGCCACCGGCGGAGCATGAGGGATATTCAATGATCAATATGTGCGCACCCTGACGAACTGTCCTGTCATCTACCGACAATACACCTGAGGTACATGCCCGTCCGCGAACACTACACGTCACTGCCGAACCAAATGCTGACTGAAATACCACTCCAAAGACTGTAAAATTATGAAGACCTCAAACTTTATTCCGTGAATACCTTTAGTGACACATCTTCTCCTTTAAAAACGACAGGAAGTAAAGAAAAAAATTAAGGCGAAACGAGCTACCAACTTCGCCTATAAGAAACCAACTACCAATCATTTCCATAACCTCAAAAATCATAAAATAATTTATGAATCCAACCACACCCAATAAACTACAGCTCAATCAACTTAGCACAAAGCACTATGAAACAAGTAGCCAACAATTTTCATCTACATCGCCTACATCCTAGGGCACATTTGTCACATAACCTGTCGGTCGCCGTTATGATACTGCTCAGATTGATACCAGACACAACTCTTGAATACCTGCACGTCTACATATAAATCACCCAGTGAAATCGTCCACGTCCTTTCCAACACGAACTTATCCTCGTCACATTTCATGTTGGCACTCAAGACATCACGGAAATTCAGCACCGACATTCTCCCTACGCGATAATTTCTCACAAGTAATTTTGCAGAAGGGCGAAAACGTCTCGCGAGCTGAGTCATTTGAAAAGTACGACCAACATCACCTATAAGACACCAACTAATAAACATTTCCATAACCTAAATATCTTCCATCATTTATGAAAACAGGTGGGATTTCGTAAACTACAGCTCAATGAACGAAGCACTATAAACGATTATTGCATATGTCGCCACTACACAGCCCCTCTGCCACCAGGTTGTACTTCACGAGCATCTATAACACACCCAACGACCCAGCCCACTGGTGACCGTACTTCAACAACACCAACTTCACTTCGTCAGACTCCATTTTGGCACATGCAGCAATCAACACTTAATACACTACCAACAAAATTAATGCCGGCAATATTCGCTGAAAACCACTTGCAGAAAAACACACACAATCCAGAAAACTCATTGCACTTACCTGACTTACAAAAAGCAATCTCATCACTGGCAAGTCACACTTTTCGATCATAGGACAACTGCTATTGCGCATCTCCCGTTAACGACTGTTTGGAAACTCCCTCTCGGTGATGATCACCAAGTATTCCCGTTACCTCCCGCTTTGACATCTCTTTACAGATTTACATAGAGAAAATACAAACTAAGTAATGCGTGGTCAGCACACTTTTAAAGCCCTCCTGGGTCAGAGAACGGACACCCACTATTATCAAAACTGTCCGGTATAGCTATGCCAGAGATCTTCATCACCGCACTTCCTAAACGAGTGAAACTGCAGAGCCCCCCCCCCATCTGCTTCCGAACAGATTCACAATGACTGACGTTTTGAAGATCTTTCTGTGGCATTAGCTTGAACTGAGAATGTGAAATCGGATGAAGCAGATAAAAGGAAATAACATATTCTTTCCAGGAAGCAGACTCTTATTCACGCAATGTGATTGCGGCCGACATTTCTACTATTTTACTACACTCCGTAGAACACCCCACACACATAACTAGACATCCACACCTTACACGTTCACATAATTCATATCTAAGTTGCTATCACACTTGCAACACAATTACCACAACAGAGCAAGCCCCTGTCAATGGGTTAAATTTTTAGAAATTATTCGAAAGTCAATTTTCAAAAGGCAAATATCTCCCGATCTGTAGGAATCTGAGAGACAAACCTTATGTCACTTTGAGGGAAACTATATGTCAACTTCCTGTCAGAGTCACGTCAATGTATGTTCAAGGGTTTGGAGGATAGAGACATTTTAATTTTTCGAGATAATTCGAAAGTCAATTTGTGAAAGTCAAATATCTCCCGATCTGTAGGAATCTGAGAGATAAACCTTATGTCACTTTGAGGAAACGCATATGTCAACTACATGTCAGAGTCACGTTAATGTATGTCCAAGGGTTTGGAGGATAGAGACATTTAAATTTTTCGAGATTATTCGAAAGTCAATTTTTAAAAGGCAAATATCTCCCGATCTGTAGGAATCTGATACACAAAACTTATGTCACTTTGAGGGAACGTATATGTCAACTTCATGTCATAGTCACGTCAATGTATGTCCAAGGGTTTGGAGGATAGAGACATTTAAATTTTTAGAGATTATTCGAAAGTCAATTTTTAAAAGGCAAATATCTCCCGATCTGTAGGAATCTGAGAGACAAAACTTATGCCACTTTGAGGGAACGTATATGTCAACTTCATGTCATAGACACGTCAATGTATGTCCAAGGGTTTGGAGGATAGAGACATTTAAATTTTTCGAGATTATTCGTAAGTCAATTTTTAAAAAACAAATATCTAACGATCTGTAATCATCTGAGAGACAAACCTTATGTCACTTTGAGGGAACGCATATGTCAACCTTTTGTCAAAGTCACGTAAAAGTATGTCCAAGGGTTTGGAGGATAGAGACATTTTAATTTTTCGAGATTATTCGAAAGTCAATTTTTAAAAGGCAAATATCTCCCGATCTGTAGGAATCTGAGAGACAAAACTTATGTTTTTTGAGGAAACGTATATGTCAACTTCCTGTCATAGTCACGTCAATGTATGTCCAAGGTTTTGGACGATAGAGACATTTAAATTTTTCGAGATTATTCGAAAGTCAATTTTTAAAAGGCAAATATCTCCCGATCTGTAGGCATCTGAGAGACAAACCTTATGTCACTTTGAGGGAACGCATATGTCAACTTCATGTCAGAGTCTCGTCAATGTATGTCCAAGGGTTTGCAGGATAGATACATTTAAATTTTTCGAGATTATTCGAAAGTCAATTTATGAATAGGCAAATATCTCCCGATCTGTATTAATCTGAGAGACAAAACTTATGTCACTTTGAGGGTAACGTATATGTGAACTTCATGTCATAGTCACGTCAATATATGTCGAAGGGTTTGGAGGATAGAGACATATAAATTTTTAGAGATTATTCGAAAGTCAATTATTAAAAGGCAAATATCTCCCGATCTGTAGGCATCTGAGAGACAAAACTTATGTCACTTTGAGGGAACGTATATGTCAACTTCATGTCAGAATCTCGTCAATGTATGTCCAAGGGGTTGGACGATAGAGACATTTAAATTTTTAGAGATTATTCGAAAGTCAATATTTAAAAGGCAAATATCTCCCGATCTGTAGGCATCTGAGAGACAAAACTTATGTCACTTTGAGGGAACGCATATGTCAACTTCATGTCAGAGTCTCGTCAATGTATGTCCAAGGGTTTGGAGGATAGAGACATTTTAATTTTACGAGATTATTCGAAAGTAAATTTTAAAGGCAAATATCTCCCGATCTGTAGGAATCTGAGAGACAAAACTTATGTCACTTTGAGGGAACGTATATGTAAATGTCCTGTCAGAGTCACGTCAATGTATGTCCAAGGGTTTGGAGGATAGAGACATTTAAATTTTTAGAGATTATTCGAAAGTCAATTTTTAAAAGGCAAATATCTCCCGATGTGTAGGATTCTGAGAGACAAAACTTATGTCACTTTGAGGGAACGTATATGTCAACTTCATGTCATAGTCACGTTAATGTATGTCGAGGGGTTTGGAGGATAGAGACATATAAATTTTTCGAGATTATTCGGAAGTAAATTTTTAAAAGGCAAATATCTCCCGATCTGTAGGAATCTGAGAGACAGAACTTATGTCACTTTGAGGGAACGTATATGTAAACGTCCTGTCAGAGTCACGTCAATGTATGTCCAAGGGTTTGGAGGATAGAGATATTTTAATTTTACGAGATTATTCGAAAGTCAATTTTTAAAAGGCAAATATCTCCCGATCTGTAGGAATCTGAGAGACAAAACTTATATCACTTTGAGAGAACGTATATGCCAACTACATGTCAGAATCTCGTCAATGTATGTCCAAGGGTTTGGACGATAGAGAAATTTTAATTTTTCGAGATTATTCGAAAGTCAATTTTTAAAAGGCAAATATCTCCCGATCTGTGGGCATCTGAGAGACAAACCTTTTGTCACTTTGAGGGAAAGCATATGTCAACTTCATGACAGAGTCTCGTCAATGTATGTTCAAGGGTTTGGAGGATAGAGACATTTTAATTTTTCGAGATTATTCGAAAGTCAATTTTTGAAAAGGCAAATATCTCCCGATCTGTATTAATCTGAGTGACAAAACTTATGTCACTTTGAGGGAACGTATATGTCAACTTCATGTCATAGTCACGTCAAGGTATGTCGAAGGGTTTGGAGGATAGAGACATTTAAATGTTTAGAGATTATTCGAAAGTAAATTTTTAAAAGGCAAATATCTCCCGATCTGTAGGAATCTGAGAGACGAAACATATGTTACTTAGAGGGAACGTATATGTTAACTTCATGTCAGAATCTCGTCAATGTATGTCAAAGGGTTTGGACGATAGAGACATTTTAATTTTTAGAGATTATTCGAAAGTCAATTTTTAAAAGGCAAATATCTCCCGATCTGTATTAATCTGAGAGACAAACATTATGTCACTTTGAGGGAACGCATATGTCAACATCATGACAGAGTCTCGTCAATGTATGTCCAAGGGTTTGGACGATAGAGACATTTTAATTTTTCGAGATTATTTGAAAGTCAATTATTAAAAGGCAAATATCTCCCGATCTGTAGGCATCTGAGAGACAAACCTTATGCCACTTTGTGGGAACGCATATATCAACTTCATGTCAGAGTCTCGTCAATGTATGTCCAAGGGTTTGGAGGATAGAGACATTTTAATTTTTCGAGATTATTCGAAAGTGAATTATTAAAAGGCAAATATCTCCCGATCTGTAGGAATCTGAGAGACAAAAGTAATGTCACTTTGAGGGAACATATATGTCAACTTCCTGTCAGAGTCACGTCAATGTATGTCCAAGGGTTTGGAGGATAGAGACATTTAAATTTTTAGAGATTATTCGAAAGTCAATTTTTAAAAGGCAAATATCTCCCGATCTGTAGGAATCTGAGAAACGAAACTTATGTCACTTAGAGGGAACGTATATGTCAACTTCATGTCAGAATCTCGTCAATGTATGTCCAAGGGTTTGGAGGATAGAGACATTTAAATATTTAGAGATTATTTGAAAGTCAATTTTTAAAAGGCAAATATCTCCCGAACTGTATGCATCTGAGAGACAAAACCTCATGTCGCTTTGAGGGAACGCATCTGTCAACTTCATGTCACAGTCTCGTCAATGTATTTCCAAGGTTTTGGAGGATAGAGACATTTTAATTTTTCGAGATTATTCGAAACTCAATTTTTAAAAGGCAAATATCTCCCGATCTATAGGCATCTGAGAGACAAACCTTATGTCACCTTGAGGGAACGCATATGTCAACTTCATGTCAGAATCTCGTCAAAGCATGTCCAAGGGTTTGGACGATAGAAATATTTTAATTTTTCGAGATTATTCGAAAGTCAATTTTTAAAAGGAAAATATCTCCCGATCTGTAGGCATCTGAGAGACAAACCTTATGTCACTTTGAGGGAACGCATATGTCAACTTCGTGTCAGAGTCTCGTCAAGTATGTCCAAGGGTTTGGACGATAGAGACATTTTAATTTTTCGTGATTATTTGAAAGTCAATTTTTAAAAGGCAAATATCTCCCGATCTGTAGGCATCTGAGAGACAAACCTTATGCCACTTTGTGGGAACGCATAAGTCAACTTCATGTCAGAGTCTCGTCAATGTATGTCCAAGGGTTTGGAGGATAGAGACATTTTAATTTTTCGAGATTTTTCGAAGTGAATTATTTAAAGGCAATTATCTCCCGATCTGTAGGAATCTGAGAGACAAAACTAATGCCACTTTGAGGGAACATGTATGTCAACTTCCAGTCAGAGTCACGTTAATGTATGTCCAAGGGTTTGGAGGATAGATACATTTAAATTTTTAGAGATTATTGGAAAGTCAATTTTTAAAAGGCAAATATCTCCCGATCTGTAGGAATCTGAGAGACGAAACTTATGTCACTTAGAGGGAACGCATATGTCACCTTCATGTCAGAGTCTCGTCAATGTATGTCCAAGGTTTTGGACGATAGAGACATTTTAATTTTTCGAGATTATTCGAAAGTCAATTTTTAAAAGGCAAATATCTCCCGATCTATAGGCATCTGAGAGACAAACCTTATGTCACCTTGAGGGCACGCATATGTCAACTTCATGTCAGAGTCTCGTCAATGCATGTCCAAGGGTTTGGAGGATAGAAACATTTCAATTTTTCGAGATTATTCGAAAGTCAATTTTTGAAAAGGCAAATATCTCCCGATCTGTATTAATCTGAGAGACAAAACTTATGTCACTTTGAGGGAACGTATATGTCAACTTCTTGTCATAGTCACGTTAATGTATGTCGAAGTGTTTGGAGGAAAGAGACATTTTAATTTTTCGAGATTATTCGAAAGTCAATTTTTAAAAGGCAAATATCTCCCGATCTGTAGGAATCTGAGAGACAAAACTTATGTCACAATGAGGGAACGTATATGTCAACTTCCTGTCAGTGTCACGTCAATGTATGTCCAAGGGTTTGGAGGATAGAGACATTTAAATTTTTAGAGATTATTCGAAAGTCAATTTTTAAAAGGCAAATATCTCCCGATCTGTAGGAATCTGAGAGACAAAACTTATGTCACTTTGAGGGAACGTATATGTTAACTTCATGTCAGAATCTCGTCAATGTATGTCCAAGGGTTTGGACGAAAGAGATATTTTAATTTTTCGAGATTATTCGAAAGTCAATTTTTAAAAGGCAAATATCTCCCGATCTGTAGGCATCTGAGAGACAAACCTTATGTCACTTTGAGGGAACCCATATGTCAACTTCATGTCAGAGTCTCGTTAATGTATGTTCAAGGGTTTGGAGGATAGAGGCATTTTAATTTTTAGAGATTATTCGAAAGTCGATTTTTAAAAGGCAAATATCTCCCGATCTGTAGGAATCTGAGAGACAAAACTTATGTCACAATGAGGGAACGTATATGTCAACTTCCTGTCAGTGTCACGTCAATGTATGTCCAAGGGTTTGGAGGATAGAGACATTTAAATTTCTAGAGATTATTTGAAAGTCAATTTTTCAAAGGCAAATATCTCCCGATCTGTAGGAATCTGAGAGACAAACCTTATGTCACTTTGAGGGAACGCATATATCAACTTCATGTCAGAATCTCGTCAATGTATGTCCAAGGGTTTGGACGATAGACACATTTAAATTTTTCGAGATTATTTGAAAGTCAGTTTTTAAAATGCAAATATCTCCCGATCTGTAGGCATCTGAGAGACAAACCTTATGTCACTTTGAGGGAACGCATATGTCAACTTCGTGTCAGAGTCTCGTCAATGTATGTCCAAGGGTTTGGACGATAGAGTCATTTTAATTTTTCGAGATTATTTGAAAGTCAATTTTTAAAATGCAAATATCTCCCGATCTGTAGGCATCTGTGAGACAAATCTTATGCCACTTTTTGGGAACGCATATGTCAACTTCATGTCAGAGTCTCGTCAATGTATGTCAAAGGGTTTATAGAATAGAGACATTTTAATTTTTCGAGATTATTCGAAAGTGAATTATTTAAAGGCAAATATCTCCTGATCTGTAGGAATCTGAGAGACAAAACTAATGTCACTTGGAGGGAGCATATATGTCAACTTCCTGTCAGAGTCACGTCAATGTATGTCCAAGGGTTTGGAGGATAGAGACATTTAAATTTTTAGAGATTATTTGAAAGTCAATTTTTAAAAGGAAAATATCTCCCGATCTGTAGGCATCTGAGAGACAAAACTTATGTCACTTTGAGGGAACGCATATGTCAACTTCCTGTCAGAGTCACGTCAATGTATATAAAAGAGTTTGGAGGATAGAGACATTTAAATTTTTAGAGATTATTCGAAAGTCAATTTTTAAAAGGCAAATATCTCCCGATCTGTAGGAATCTGAGAGAAAAAACTTATGTCACTTTGAGGGAACGTATATGTCAACTACATGTCAGAATCTCGTCAATGTATGTCAAAGGGTTTGGACGATAGAGATATTTAAATTTTTCGAGGTTATTCGAAAGTCAATTTTTAAAAGGCAAATATCTCCCGATCTGTAGGAATCTGAGAGACAAACCTTATGTCACTTTGAGGGAACGCATATGTCAACTTCATGTCAGAGTCTCGTCAATGTATGTTCAAATGTTTGGAGGATAGATACATTTTAATTTTTCGAGATTATTCGAAAGTCAATTTTTAAAAGGCAAATATCACCCGATCTGTAGGCATCTGAGAGACAAACCTTATGTCACTTTGAGGGAACGTATATGTCAACTACATGTCAGAATCTCGTCAATGTATGTCCAAGGGTTTGGACGATAGAGATATTTTAATTTTTCGAGATTATTCGAAAGTCAATTTTTAAAAGGCAAATATCTCCCGATCTGTAGGAATCTAAGAGACAAATCTTATGTCACTTTGATGGAACGTATATGTCAACTTGCTGTCAGAGGCACGTCAATGTATGTACAAAGTTTTTGACGATAGAGACATTTTAATTTTTCGAGATTATTCGAAAGTCAATTTTTAAAAGGCAAATATCTCCCGATATATAGGCATCTGAGAGACAAACCTTATGTCACTTTGAGGGAACGCATATGTCAACTTCATGTCAGAGTCTCGTCAATGCATGTCCAAGGGTTTGGAGGATAGAGACGTTTAAATTTTTCGAGATTATTCGAAAGTCAATTTTTGAAAAGGCAAATATCTCCCGATCTGTATTAATCTGAGAGACAAAAATAATGTCACTTTGAGGGAAAGTATATGTCAACTTCTTGTCATAGTCACGTCAATGTATGACGAAGGGTTTGGAGGAAAGAGACATTTTAATTTTTCGAGATTATTCGAAAGTCAATTATTAAAAGGCAAATATCTCCCGATCTGTAGGAATCTGAGAGCCAAAACTTATGTCACTTTGAGGGAACGCATATGTCAACTTCATGTCAGAGTCTCGTCAATGCATGTCCAAGGTTTTGGACGATAGAGACATTTAAATTTTTCGAGATTATTCGAAAGTCAATTTTTAAAAGGCAAATATCTCCCGATCTGTAGGAATCTGAGAGACAAAACTTATGTCACTTTGAGGGAACGTATATGTAAATGTCCTGTCAGAGTCACGTCAAAGTATGTCCAAGGGTTTGGAGGATAGAGACATTTAAATTTTTAGAGATTATTCGAAAGTCAATTTTTAAAAGGCAAATATCTCCCGATCTGTAGGAATCTGAGAGACGAAACTTATGTCACTTTGAGGGAACGTATATGTAAATGTCCTGTCAGAGTCACGTCAATGTATGTCCAAGGGTTTGGAGGATAGAGAAATTTTAATTTTTCGAGATTTTTCGAAAGTCAATTTTTAAAAGACAAATATCTCCCGATCTGTATTAATCTGAGAGACAAAACTTATGTCACTTTGAGGGAACGTATATGTCAACTTCATGTCATAGTCACGTCAATGTATGTCCTAGGGTTTGGAGGATAGAGACATTTAAATTTTTAGAGATTATTTGAAAGTCAATTTTTAAAAGGCAAATATCTCCCGATCTGTAGGCATCTGAGAGACAAACCTTATGTCACTTTGAGGGAACGCGTATGTCAACTTCATGTCAGAGTCTCGTAAAGGCATGTCAAAGGGTTTGGAGGATAGAGACATTTTAATTTTTCGAGATTATTCGAAAGTCAATTTTTGAAAAGGCAAATATCTCCCGATCTGTATTAATCTGAGAGACAAAACTTATGTCCATTTGAGGGAACGTATATGTCAACTTCTTGTCATAGTCACGTCAATGTATGTCGAAGGGTTTGGAGGAAAGAGACATTTTAATTTTTCGAGATTATTCGAAAGTCAATTTTTAAAAGGCAAATATCTCCCGATCTGTAGGAATCTGAGAGACAAAACTTATGTCACTTTGAGGGAACGTATATGTCAACTTCATGTCAGAGTCTCGTCTATGTATGTCCAGGGTTTTGGACGATAGAGACATTTAAATTTTTCGAGGTTATTCGAAAGTCAATTTTTAAAAGGCAAATATCTCCCGATCTATAGTTATCTGAGAGACAAACCTTATGTCACTTTGAGGGAACGCATATGTCAACTTCATGTCAGAGTCTCGTCAATGCATGTCCAAGGGTTTGGAGGATAGAGACATTTTAATTTTTCGAGATTATTCGAAAGACAATTTTTGAAAATTCAAATATCTCCCGATCAGTATTAATCTGAGAGACAAAACTTATGTCACTTTGAGGGAACGTATATGTCAACTTCATGTCATAGTCACGTCAATGTATGTCGAAGGGTTTGGAGGAAAGAGACATTTTAATTTTTCGAGATTATTCGAAAGTCAATTTTTAAAAGGCAAATATCTCCCGATCTGTAGGAATCTGAGAGACAAACCTTATGTCACTTTGAGGGAACGTATATGTCAACTTCCTGTCAGAGTCACGTCAATGTATGTCCAAGGGTTTGGAGGATACAGACATTTAAATTTTTAGAGATTATTCTAAAGTCAATTTTTAAAAGGCAAATATCTCCCGATCTGTAGGAATCTGAGAGACAAAACTTATGTCACTTTGAGGGAACGTATATGTAAATGTCCTGTCAGAGTCACGTCAATGTATGTCCAAGGGTTTCGAGGATAGAGACATTTTCATTTTTCGAGATTTTTCGAAAGTCAATTATTAAAAGACAAATATCTCCCGATCTGTATTAATCTGAGAAACAAAACTTTTGTCACTTTGAGGGAACGTATATGTCAACTTCATGTCATAGTCACGTCAATGTATGTCCAAGGGTTTGGAGGATAGAGAAATTTAAATTTTTAGAGATTATTTGAAAGACAATTTTTAAAAGGCAAATATCTCCCGATCTGTAGGCATCTGAGAGACAAACCTTATGTCACTTTGAGGGAACGCATATGTCAACTTCATGTCAGAGTCTCGTCAATGCATGTCCAAGGTTTTGGACGATAGAGACATTTTAATTTTTCGAGATTATTCAAAAGTCAATTTTTAAAAGGCAAATATCTCCCGATCTATAGGCATCTGAGAGACAAACCTTATGTCACCTTGAGGGAACGCATATGTCAACTTCATGTCAGAGTCTCGTAAATGCATGTCAAAGGGTTTGGAGGATAGAGACATTTAAATTTTTCGAGATTATTCGAAAGTCAATTTTTGAAAAGGCAAATATCTCCCGATCTGTATTAATCTGAGAGACAAAACTTATGTCCATTTGAGGGAACGTATATGTCAACTTCTTGTCATAGTCACGTCAATGTATGTCGAAGGGTTTGGAGGATAGAGACATTTAAATTTTTAGAGATTATTCGAAAGTCAATTTTTAAAAGGCAAATATCTCCCGATCTGTAGGAATCTGAGAGACAAAACTTATGTCACATTGAGGGAACGTATATGTCAACTTCCTGTCAGAGTCACGTCAATGTATGTTGAAGGGTTTGGAGGATAGAGACATTTAAATTTTTAGAGATTATTCGAAAGTCAATTTTTATAAAACAAATATCTTCCGATCTGTAGGGATCTGAGAGACAGAACTTATGTCACTTTGAGGGAACGTATATGTAAACGTCCTGTCAGAGTCACGTCAATGTATGTCCAAGGGTTTGGAGGATAGAGATATTTTAATTTTACGAGATTATTCGAAAGTCAATTTTTAAAAGGCAAATATCTCCCGATCTGTAGGAATCTGAGAGACAAAACTTATATCACTTTGAGAGAACGTGTATGCCAACTACATGTCAGAATCTCGTCAATGTATGTTCAAGGGTTTGGAGGATAGAGACATTTTAATTTTTCGAGATTATTCGAAAGTCAATTTTTGAAAAGGCAAATATCTCCCGATCTGTATTAATCTGAGTGACAAAACTTATGTCACTTTGAGGGAACGTATATGTCAACTTCATGTCATAGTCACGTCAATTTATGTCGAAGGGTTTGGAGGATAGAGACATTTAAATGTTTAGAGATTATTCGAAAGTAAATTTTTAAAAGGCAAATATCTCCCGATCTGTAGGAATCTGAGAGACGAAACATATGTTACTTAGAGGGAACGTATATGTCAACTTCATGTCAGAATCTCGTCAATGTATGTCAAAGGGTTTGGACGATAGAGACATTTTAATTTTTAGAGATTATTCGAAAGTCAATTTTTAAAAGGCAAATATCTCCCGATCTGTATTAATCTGAGAGACAAACATTATGTCACTTTGAGGGAACGCATATGTCAACTTCATGTCAGAGTCTCGTCAATGTATGTCCAAGGGTTTGGACGATAGAGACATTTTAATTTTTCGAGATTATTTGAAAGTCAATTATTAAAAGGCAAATATCTCCCGATCTGTAGGCATCTGAGAGACAAACCTTATGCCACTTTGTGGGAACGCATATATCAACTTCATGTCAGAGTCTCGTCAATGTATGTCCAAGGGTTTGGAGGATAGAGACATTTTAATTTTTCGAGATTATTCGAAAGTGAATTATTAAAAGGCAAATATCTCCCGATCTGTAGGAATCTGAGAGACAAAAGTAATGTCACTTTGAGGGAACATATATGTCAACTTCCTGTCAGAGTCACGTCAATGTATGTCCAAGGGTTTGGAGGATGGAGACATTTAAATTTTTAGAGATTATTCGAAAGTCAATTTTTAAAAGGCAAATATCTCCCGATCTGTAGGAATCTGAGAAACGAAACTTATGTCACTTAGAGGGAACGTATATGTCAACTTCATGTCAGAATCTCGTCAATGTATGTCCAAGGGTTTGGAGGATAGAGACATTTAAATTTTTAGAGATTATTTGAAAGTCAATTTTTAAAAGGCAAATATCTCCCGAACTGTATGCATCTGAGAGACAAAACCTCATGTCACTTTGAGGGAACGCATCTGTCAACTTCATGTCACAGTCTCGTCAATGTATTTCCAAGGTTTTGGACGATAGAGACATTTTAATTTTTCGAGATTATTCGAAAGTCAATTTTTAAAAGGCAAATATCTCCCGATCTATAGGCATCTGAGAGACAAACCTTATGTCACCTTGAGGAAACGCATATGTCAACTTCATGTCAGAGTCTCGTCAATGCATGTCCAAGGGTTTGGACGATAGAGATATTTTAATTTTTCGAGATTATTCGAAAGTCAATTTTTAAAAGGAAAATATCTCCCGATCTGTAGGCATCTGAGAGACAAACCTTATGTCACTTTGAGGGAACGCATATGTCAACTTCATGTCAGAGTCTCGTCAAGTATGTCCAAGGGTTTGGACGATAGAGACATTTTAATTTTTCGTGATTATTTGAAAGTCAATTTTTAAAAGGCAAATATCTCCCGATCTGTAGGCATCTGAGAGACAAACCTTATGCCACTTTGTGGGAACGCATAAGTCAACTTCATGTCAGAGTCTCGTCAATGTATGTCCAAGGGTTTGGAGGATAGAGACATTTTAATTTTTCGAGATTATTCGAAGTGAATTATTAAAAGGCAAATATCTCCCGATCTGTAGGAATCTGAGAGACAAAACTAATGCCACTTTGAGGGAACATGTATGTCAACTTCCAGTCAGAGTCACGTCAATGTATGTCCAAGGGTTTGGAGGATAGATACATTTAAATTTTTAGAGATTATTCGAAAGTCAATTTTTAAAAAGCAAATATCTCCCGATCTGTAGGAATCTGAAAGACAAAACTTATGTCACTTTGAGGGAACGTATATGTAAATGTCCTGTCAGAGTCACGTCAATGTATGTCCAAGGGTTTGGAGGATAGAGACATTTAAATTTTTAGAGATTATTCGAAAGTCAATTTTTAAAAAGCAAATATCTCCCGATCTGTAGGAATCTGAGAGACGAAACTTATGTCCCTTAGAGGGAACGCATATGTCACCTTCATGTCAGAGTCTCGTCAATGTATGTCCAAGGTTTTGGACGATAGAGACATTTTAATTTTTCGAGATTATTCGAAAGTCAATTTTTAAAAGGCAAATATCTCCCGATCTATAGGCATCTGAGAGACAAACCTTATGTCACCTTGAGGGCACGCATATGTCAACTTCATGTCAGAGTCTCGTCAATGCATGTCCAAGGGTTTGGAGGATAGAGACATTTTAATTTTTCGAGATTATTCGAAAGTCAATTTTTGAAAAGGCAAATATCTCCCGATCTGTATTAATCTGAGAGACAAAACTTATGTCACTTTGAGGGAACGTATATGTCAACTTCTTGTCATAGTCACGTTAATGTATGTCGAAGTGTTTGGAGGAAAGAGACATTTTAATTTTTCGAGATTATTCGAAAGTCAATTTTTAAAAGGCAAATATCTCCCGATCTGTAGGAATCTGAGAGACAAAACTTATGTCACAATGAGGGAACGTATATGTCAACTTCCTGTCAGTGTCACGTCAATGTATGTCCAAGGGTTTGGAGGATAGAGACATTTAAATTTTTAGAGATTATTCGAAAGTCAATTTTTAAAAGGCAAATATCTCCCTTTCTATAGGAATCTGAGAGACAAAACTTATGTCACTTTGAGGGAACGTATATGTTAACTTCATGTCAGAATCTCGTCAATGTATGTCCAAGGGTTTGGACGATAGAGATATTTTAATTTTTCGATACTATTCGAAAGTCAATTTTTAAAAGGCAAATATCTCCCGATCTGTAGGCATCTGAGAGACAAACCTTATGTCACTTTGAGGGAACCCATATGTCAACTTCATGTCAGAGTCTCGTTAATGTATGTTCAAGGGTTTGGAGGATAGAGACATTTTAATTTTTCGAGATTATTCGAAAGTCAATTTTTAAAAGGCAAATATCTCCCGATCTGTAGGTATCTGAGAGACAAACCTTATGTCACAATGAGGGAACGTATATGTCAACTTCCTGTCAGTGTCACGTCAATGTATGTCCAAGGGTTTGGAGGATAGAGACATTTAAATTTCTAGAGATTATTTGAAAGTCAATTTTTAAAAGGCAAATATCTCCCGATCTGTAGGAATCTGAGAGACAAACCTTATGTCACTTTGAGGGAACGCATATATCAACTTCATGTCAGAATCTCGTCAATGTATGTCCAAGGGTTTGGACGATAGACACATTTAAATTTTTCGAGATTATTTGAAAGTCAGTTTTTAAAATGCAAATATCTCCCGATCTGTAGGCATCTGAGAGACAAACCTTATGTCACTTTGAGGGAACGCATATGTCAACTTCGTGTCAGAGTCTCGTCAATGTATGTCCAAGGGTTTGGAGGATAGAGACATTTAAATTTTTAGAGATTATTTGAAAGTCAATTTTTAAAAGGAAAATATCTCCCGATCTGTAGGCATCTGAGAGACAAAACTTATGTCACTTTGAGGGAACGCATATGTCAACTTCCTGTCACAGTCACGTCAATGTATGTAAAAGGGTTTGGAGGATAGAGACATTTAAATTTTTAGAGATTATTCGAAAGTCAATTTTTAAAAGGCAAATATCTCCCGATCTGTAGGAATCTGAGAGAAAAAACTTATGTCACTTTGAGGGAACGTTTATGTCAACTACATGTCAGAATCTCGTCAATGTATGTCAAAGGGTTTGGACGATAGAGATATTTAAATTTTTCGAGATTATTCGAAAGTCAATTTTTAAAAGGCAAATATCTCCCGATCTGTAGGCATCTGAGAGACAAACCTTATGTCACTTTGAGGGAACGCATATGTCAACTTCATGTCAGAGTCTCGTCAATGTATGTTCAAATGTTTGGAGGATAGATACATTTTAATTTTTCGAGATTATTCGAAAGTCAATTTTTAAAAGGCAAATATCACCCGATCTGTAGGCATCTGAGAGACAAACCTTATGTCACTTTGAGGGAACGTATATGTCAACTACATGTCAGAATCTCGTCAATGTATGTCCAAGGGTTTGGACGATAGAGATATTTCAATTTTTCGAGATTATTCGAAAGTCAATTTTTAAAAGGCAAATATCTCCCGATCTGTAGGAATCTATGAGACAAATCTTATGTCACTTTGATGGAACGTATATGTCAACTTGCTGTCAGAGGCACGTCAATGTATGTACAAAGTTTTTGACGATAGAGACATTTTAATTTTTCGAGATTATTCGAAAGTCAATATTAAAAGGCAAATATCTCCCGATCTATAGGCATCTGAGAGACAAACCTTATGTCACTTTGAGGGAACGCATATGTCAACTTCATGTCAGAGTCTCGTCAATGCATGTCCAAGGGTTTGGAGGATAGAGACGTTTTAATTTTTCGAGATTATTCGAAAGTCAATTTTTGAAAAGGCAAATATCTCCCGATCTGTATTAATCTGAGAGACAAAAATTATGTCACTTTGAGGGAAAGTATATGTCAACTTCTTGTCATAGTCACGTCAATGTATGACGAAGGGTTTGGAGGAAAGAGACATTTTAATTTTTCGAGATTATTCGAAAGTCAATTATTAAAAGGCAAATATCTCCCGATCTGTAGGAATCTGAGAGCCAAAACTTATGTCACTTTGAGGGAACGCATATGTCAACTTCATGTCAGAGTCTCGTCAATGCATGTCCAAGGTTTTGGACGATAGAGACATTTAAATTTTTCGAGATTATTCGAAAGTCAATTTTTAAAAGGCAAATATCTCCCGATCTGTAGGAATCTGAGAGACAAAACTTATGTCACTTTGAGGGAACGTATATGTAAATGTCCTGTCAGAGTCACGTCAAAGTATGTCCAAGGGTTTGGAGGATAGAGACATTTAAATTTTTAGAGATTATTCGAAAGTCAATTTTTAAAAGGCAAATATCTCCCGATCTGTATTAATCTGAGAGACAAAACTTATGTCACTTTGAGGGAACCTATATGTCAACTTCATGTCATAGTCACGTCAATGTATGTCCTAGGGTTTGGAGGATAGAGACATTTAAATTTTTAGAGATTATTTGAAAGTCAATTTTTAAAAGGCAAATATCTCCCGATCTGTAGGCATCTGAGAGACAAACCTTATGTCACTCTGAGGGAACGCGTATGTCAATTTCATGTCAGAGTCTCGTAAAGGCATGTCAAAGGGTTTGGAGGATAGAGACATTTTAATTTTTCGAGATTATTCGAAAGTCAATTTTTGAAAAGGCAAATATCTCCCGATCTGTATTAATCTGAGAGACAAAACTTATGTCCATTTGAGGGAACGTATATGTCAACTTCTTGTCATAGTCACGTCAATGTATGTCGAAGGGTTTGGAGGAAAGAGACATTTTAATTTTCCGAGATTATTCGAAAGTCAATTTTTAAAAGGCAAATATCTCCCGATCTGTAGGAATCTGAGAGACAAAACTTATGTCACTTTGAGGGAACGTATATGTCAACTTCATGTCAGAGTCTCGTCTATGTATGTCCAGGGTTTTGGACGATAGAGACATTTAAGTTTTTCGAGATTATTCGAAAGTCAATTTTTAAAAGGCAAATATCTCCCGATCTATAGTTATCTGAGAGACAAACCTTATGTCACTTTGAGGGAACGCATATGTCAACTTCATGTCAGAGTTTCGTCAATGCATGTCCAAGGGTTTGGAGGATAGAGACATTTTAATTTTTCGAGATTATTCAAAAGTCAATTTTTAAAAGGCAAATATCTCCCGATCTGTAGGAATCTGAGAGACAAACCTTATGTCACTTTGAGGGAACGTATATGTCAACTTCCTGTCAGAGTCACGTCAATGTATGTCCAAGGGTTTGGAGGATACAGACATTTAAATTTTTAGAGATTATTCTAAAGTCAATTTTTAAAAGGCAAATATCTCCCGATCTGTAGGAATCTGAGAGACAAAACTTATGTCACTTTGAGGGAACGTATATGTAAATGTCCTGTCAGAGTCACGTCAATGTATGTCCAAGGGTTTCGAGGATAGAGACATTTTCATTTTTCGAGATTTTTCGAAAGTCAATTTTTAAAAGACAAATATCTCCCGATCTGTATTAATCTGAGAAACAAAACTTTTGTCACTTTGAGGGAACGTATATGTCAACTTCATGTCATAGTCACGTCAATGTATGTCCAAGGGTTTGGAGGATAGAGAAATTTAAATTTTTAGAGATTATTTGAAAGACAATTTTTAAAAGGCAAATATCTCCCGATCTGTAGGCATCTGAGAGACAAACCTTATGTCACTTTGAGGGAACGCATATGTCAACTTCATGTCAGAGTCTCGTCAATGCATGTCCAAGGTTTTGGACGATAGAGACATTTTAATTTTTCGAGATTATTCGAAAGTCAATTTTTAAAAGGCAAATATCTCCCGATCTATAGGCATCTGTGAGACAAACCTTATGTCACCTTGAGGGAACGCATATGTCAACTTCATGTCAGAGTCTCGTAAATGCATGTCAAAAGGTTTGGAGGATAGAGACATTTTAATTTTTCGAGATTATTCGAAAGTCAATTTTTGAAAAGGCAAATATCTCCCGATCTGTATTAATCTGAGAGACAAAACTTATGTCCATTTGAGGGAACGTATATGTCAACTTCTTGTCATAGTCACGTCAATGTATGTCGAAGGGTTTGGAGGATAGAGACATTTAAATTTTTAGAGATTATTCGAAAGTCAATTTTTAAAATTCAAATATCTCCCGATCTGTAGGAATCTGATAGACAAAACTTATGTCACATTGAGGGAACGTGTATGTCAACTTCCTGTCAGAGTCACGTCAATGTATGTTGAAGGGTTTGGAGGATAAAGACATTTAAATTTTTAGAGATTATTCGAAAGTCAATTTTTAAAAAGCAAATATCTTCCGATCTGTAGGGATCTGAGAGACAGAACTTATGTCACTTTGAGGGAACGTATATGTAAACGTCCTGTCAGAGTCACGTCAATGTATGTCCAAGGGTTTGGAGGATAGAGATATTTTAATTTTACGAGATTATTCGAAAGTCAATTTTTAAAAGGCAAATATCTCCGGATCTGTAGGAATCTGAGAGACAAAACTTATATCACTTTGAGAGAACGTATATGCCAACTACATGTCAGAATCTCGTCAATGTATGTCCAAGGGTTTGGACGATAGAGAAATTTTAATTTTTCGAGATTATTCGAAAGTCAATTTTTAAAAGGCAAATATCTCCCGATCTGTGGGCATCTGAGAGACAAACCTTTTGTCACTTTGAGGGAAAGCATATGCCAACTTCATGACAGAGTCTCGTCAATGTATGTTCAAGGGTTTGGAGGATAGAGACATTTTAATTTTTCGAGATTATTCGAAAGTCAATTTTTGAAAAGGCAAATATCTCCCGATCTGTATTAATCTGAGTGACAAAACTTATGTCACTTTGAGGGAACGTATATGTCAACTTCATGTCATAGTCACGTCAAGGTATGTCGAAGGGTTTGGAGGATAGAGACATTTAAATGTTTAGAGATTATTCGAAAGTAAATTATTAAAAGGCAAATATCTCCCGATCTGTAGGAATCTGAGAGACGAAACATATGTTACTTAGAGGGAACGTATATGTCAACTTCATGTCAGAATCTCGTCAATGTATGTCAAAGGGTTTGGACGATAGAGACATTTTAATTTTTGGAGATTATTCGAAAGTCAATTTTTAAAGGCAAATATCTCCCGATCTGTATTAATCTGAGAGACAAACATTATGTCACTTTGAGGGAACGCATATGTCAACTTCATGTCAGAGTCTCGTCAATGTATGTCCAAGGGTTTGGACGATAGAGACATTTTAATTTTTCGAGATTATTTGAAAGTCAATTATTAAAAGGCAAATATCTCCCGATCTGTAGGCATCTGAGAGACAAACCTTATGCCACTTTGTGGGAACGCATATATCAACTTCATGTCAGAGTCTCGTCAATGTATGTCCAAGGGTTTGGAGGATAGAGACATTTTAATTTTTCGAGATTATTCGAAAGTGAATTATTAAAAGGCAAATATCTCCCGATCTGTAGGAATCTGAGAGACAAAAGTAATGTCACTTTGAGGGAACATATATGTCAACTTCCTGTCAGAGTCACGTCAATGTATGTCCAAGGGTTTGGAGGATAGAGACATTTAAATTTTTGGAGATTATTCGAAAGTCAATTTTTAAAAGGCAAATATCTCCCGATCTGTATTAATCTGAGAAACGAAACTTATGTCACTTAGAGGGAACGTATATGTCAACTTCATGTCAGAATCTCGTCAATGTATGTCCAAGGGTTTGGAGGATAGAGACATTTAAATTTTTAGAGATTATTTGAAAGTCAATTTTTAAAAGGCAAATATCTCCCGAACTGTATGCATCTGAGAGACAAAACCTCATGTCACTTTGAGGGAACGCATCTGTCAACTTCATGTCACAGTCTCGTCAATGTATTTCCAAGGTTTTGGACGATAGAGACATTTTAATTTTTCGAGATTATTCGAAAGTCAATTTTTAAAAGGCAAATATCTCCCGATCTATAGGCATCTGAGAGACAAACCTTATGTCACCTTGAGGGAACGCATATGTCAACCTCATGTCAGAGTCTCGTCAATGCATGTCCAAGGGTTTGGACGATAGAGATATTTTAATTTTTCGAGATTATTCGAAAGTCAATTTTTAAAAGGAAAATATCTCCCGATCTGTAGGCATCTGAGAGACAAACCTTATGTCACTTTGAGGGAACGCATATGTCAACTTCATGTCAGAGTCTCGTCAAGTATGTCCAAGGGTTTGGACGATAGAGACATTTTAATTTTTCGTGATTATTTGAAAGTCAATTTTTAAAAGGCAAATATCTCCCGATCTGTAGGCATCTGAGAGACAAACCTTATGCCACTTTGTGGGAACGCATAAGTCAACTTCATGTCAGAGTCTCGTCAATGTATGTCCAAGGGTTTGGAGGATAGAGACATTTTAATTTTTCGAGATTATTCGAAGTGAATTATTAAAAGGCAAATATCTCCCGATCTGTAGGAATCTGAGAGACAAAACTAATGCCACTTTGAGGGAACATGTATGTCAACTTCCAGTCAGAGTCACGTCAATGTATGTCCAAGGGTTTGGAGGATAGATACATTTAAATTTTTAGAGATTATTCGAAAGTCAATTTTTGAAAAGCAAATATCTCCCGATCTGTAGGAATCTGAGAGACAGAACTTATGTCACTTTGAGGGAACGTATATGTAAATGTCCTGTCAGAGTCACGTCAATGTATGTCCAAGGGTTTGGAGGATACAGACATTTAAATTTTTAGAGATTATTCGAAGGTCAATATTTAAAGGCAAATATCTCCCGATCTGTAGGAATCTGAGAGACGAAACTTATGTCACTTAGAGGGATCGCATATGTCACCTTCATGTCAGAGTCTCGTCAATGTATGTCCAAGGTTTTGGACGATAGAGACATTTTAATTTTTCGAGATTATTCGAAAGTCAATTTTTAAAAGGCAAATATCTCCCGATCTATAGGCATCTGAGAGACAAACCTTATGTCACCTTGAGGGCACGCATATGTCAACTTCATGTCTGAGTCTCGTCAATGCATGTCCAAGGGTTTGGAGGATAGAGACATTTTAATTTTTCGAGATTATTCGAAAGTCAATTTTTGAAAAGGCAAATATCTCCCGATCTGTATTAATCTGAGAGACAAAACTTATGTCACTTTGAGGGAACGTATATGTCAACTTCTTGTCATAGTCACGTTAATGTATGTCGAAGTGTTTGGAGGAAAGAGACATTTTAATTTTTCGAGATTATTCGAAAGTCAATTTTTAAAAGGCAAATATCTCCCGATCTGTAGGAATCTGAGATACAAAACTTATGTCACAATGAGGGAACGTATATGTCAACTTCCTGTCAGTGTCACGTCAATGTATGTCCAAGGGTTTGGAGGATAGAGACATTTAAATTTTTAGAGATTATTCGAAAGTCAATTTTTAAAATGCAAATATCTCCCTTTCTGTAGGAATCTGAGAGACAAAACTTATGTCACTTTGAGGGAACGTATATGTTAACTTCATGTCAGAATCTCGTCAATGTATGTCCAAGGGTTTGGACGATAGAGATATTTTAATTTTTCGAGATTATTCGAAAGTCAATTTTTAAAAGGCAAATATCTCCCGATCTGTAGGCATCTGAGAGACAAACCTTATGTCACTTTGAGGGAACCCATATGTCAACTTCATGTCAGAGTCTCGTTAATGTATGTTCAAGGGTTTGGAGGATAGAGACATTTTAATTTTTCGAGATTATTCGAAAGTCAATTTTTAAAAGGCAAATATCTCCCGATCTGTAGGAATCTGAGAGACAAAACTTATGTCACAATGAGGGAACATATATGTCAACTTCCTGTCAGTGTCACGTCAATGTATGTCCAAGGGTTTGGAGGATAGAGACATTTAAATTTCTAGAGATTATTTGAAAGTCAATTTTTAAAAGGCAAATATCTCCCGATCTGTAGGAATCTGAGAGACAAACCTTATGTCACTTTGAGGGAACGCATATATCAACTTCATGTCAGAATCTCGTCAATGTATGTCCAAGGGTTTGGACGATAGACACATTTAAATTTTTCGAGATTATTTGAAAGTCAGTTTTTAAAATGCAAATATCTCCCGATCTGTAGGCATCTGAGAGACAAACCTTATGTCACTTTGAGGGAACGCATATGTCAACTTCGTGTCAGAGTCTCGTCAATGTATGTCCAAGGGTTTGGACGATAGAGACATTTTAATTTTTCGAGATTATTTGAAAGTCAATTTTTAAAATGCAAATATCTCCCGATCTGTAGGCATCTGAGAGACAAATCTTATGCCACTTTTTGGGAACGCATATGTCAACTTCGTGTCAGAGTCTCGTCAATGTATGTCAAAGGGTTTGGAGAATAGAGACATTTTATTTTTTCGAGATTATTCGAAAGTGAATTATTTAAAGGCAAATATCTCCTGATCTGTAGGAATCTGAGAGACAAAACTAATGTCACTTGGAGGGAATATATTTGTCAACTTCCTGTCAGAGTCACGTCAATGTATGTCCAAGGGTTTGGAGGATAGAGACATTTAAAGTTTTAGAGATTATTTGAAAGTCAATTTTTAAAAGGAAAATATCTCCCGATCTGTAGGCATCTGAGAGACAAAACTTATGTCACTTTGAGGGAACGCATATGTCAACTTCCTGTCAGAGTCACGTCAATGTATGTAAAAGGGTTTGGAGGATAGAGACATTTAAATTTTTAGAGATTATTCGAAAGTCAATTTTTAAAAGGCAAATATCTCCCGATCTGTAGGAATCTGAGAGAAAAAACTTATGTCACTTTGAGGGAACGTTTATGTCAACTACATGTCAGAATCTCGTCAATGTATGTCAAAGGGTTTGGACGATAGAGATATTTTAATTTTCCGAGATTATTCGAAAGTCAATTTTTAAAAGGCAAATATCTCCCGATCTGTAGGCATCTGAGAGACAAACCTTATGTCACTTTGAGGGAACGCATATGTCAACTTCATGTCAGAGTCTCGTTAATGTATGTTCAAATGTTTGGAGGATAGATACATTTTAATTTTTCGAGATTATTCGAAAGTCAATTTTTAAAAGGCAAATATCACCCGATCTGTAGGCATCTGAGAGACAAACCTTATGTCACTTTGAGGGAACGTATATGTCAACTACATGTCAGAATCTCGTCAATGTATGTCCAAGGGTTTGGACGATAGAGATATTTTAATTTTTCGAGATTATTCGAAAGTCAATTTTTAAAAGGCAAATATCTCCCGATCTGTAGGAATCTAAGAGACAAATCTTATGTCACTTTGATGGAACGTATATGTCAACTTGCTGTCAGAGGCACGTCAATGTATGTACAAAGTTTTTGACAATAGAGACATTTTAATTTTTCGAGATTATTCGAAAGTCAATTTTTAAAAGGCAAATATCTCCCGATCTATAGGCATCTAAGAGACAAACCTTATGTCACTTTGAGGGAACGCATATGTCAACTTCATGTCAGAGTCTCGTCAATGCATGTCCAAGGTTTTGGACGATAGAGACATTTAAATTTTTCGAGATTATTCGAAAGTCAATTTTTAAAAGGCAAATATCTCCCGATCTGTAGGAATCTGAGAGCCAAAACTTATGTCACTTTGAGGGAACGCATATGTCAACTTCATGTCAGAGTCTCGTCAATGCATGTCCAAGGTTTTGGACGATAGAGACATTTAAATTTTTCGAGATTATTCGAAAGTCAATTTTTAAAAGGCAAATATCTCCCGATCTGTAGGAATCTGAGAGACAAAACTTATGTCACTTTGAGGGAATGTATACGTAAATGTCCTGTCAGAGTCACGTCAAAGTATGTCCAATTGTTTGGAGGATAGAGACATTTAAATTTGTAGAGATTATTCGAAAGTCAATTTTAAAAGGCAAATATCTTCCGATCTGTAGGAATCTGAGAGACGAAACTTATGTCACTTTGAGGGAACGTATATGTAAATGTCCTGTCAGAGTCACGTCAATGTATGTCCAAGGGTTTGGAGGATAGAAACATTTTAATTTTTCGAGATTTTTCGAAAGTCAATTTTTAAAAGACAAATATCTCCCGATCTGTATTAATCTGAGAGACAAAACTTATGTCACTTTGAGGGAACGTATATGTCAACTTCATGTCATAGTCACGTCAATGTATGTCCTAGGGTTTGGAGGATAGAGACATTTAAATTTTTAGAGATTATTTGAAAGTCAATTTTTAAAAGGCAAATATCCTCCGATCTGTAGGCATCTGAGAGACAAACCTTATGTCACTTTGAGGGAACGCGTATGTCAACTTCATGTCAGAGTCTCGTCAATGTATGTCGAAGGTTTTGGAGGATAGAGATATTTTAATTTTTGGAGATTATTCGAAAGTCGATTATTGAAAAGGCAAATATCTCCCGATCTGTATTAATCTGAGAGACAAAACTAAAGTCACTTTGAGGGAACGTATATGTCAACTTCTTGTCATAGTCACGTCAATGTATGTCGAAGGGGTTGGAGGAAAGAGACATTTGAATTTTTCGAGATTATTCGAAAGTCAATTTTTAAAAGGCAAATATCTCCCGATCTGTAGGAATCTGAGAGACAAACCTTATGTCACTTTGAGGGAACGTATATGTCAACTTCCTGTCAGAGTCACGTCAATGTATGTCCAAGGGTTTGGAGGATACAGACATTTAAATTTTTAGAGATTATTCTAAAGTCAATTTTTAAAAGGCAAATATCTCCCGATCTGTAGGAATCTGAGAGACAAAACTTATGTCACTTTGAGGGAACGTATATGTAAATGTCCTGTCAGAGTCACGTCAATGTATGTCCAAGGGTTTGGAGGATAGAGACATTTTCATTCTTCGAGATTTTTCGAAAGTCAATTTTTAAAAGACAAATATCTCCCGATCTGTATTAATCTGAGAAACAAAACTTTTGTCACTTTGAGGGAACGTATATGTCAACTTCCTGTCATAGTCACGTCAATGTATGTCCAAGGGTTTGGAGGATAGAGAAATTTAAATTTTTAGAGATTATTTGAAAGACAATTTTTAAAAGGCAAATATCTCCCGATCTGTAGGCATCTGAGAGACAAACCTTATGTCACTTTGAGGGAACGCATATGTCAACTTCATGTCAGAGTCTCGTCAATGCATGTCCAAGGTTTTGGACGATAGAGACATTTTAATTTTTCGAGATTATTCGAAAGTCAATTTTTAAAAGGCAAATATCTCCCGATCTATAGGCATCTGAGAGACAAACCTTATGTCACCTTGAGGGAACGCATATGTCAACTTCATGTCAGAGTCTCGTAAATGCATGTCAAAGGGTTTGAAGGATAGAGACATTTTAATTTTTCGAGATTATTCGAAAGTCAATTTTTGAAAAGGCAAATATCTCCCGATCTGTATTAATCTGAGAGACAAAACTTATGTCCATTTGAGGGAACGTATATGTCAACTTCTTGTCATAGTCACGTCAATGTATGTCGAAGGGTTTGGAGGATAGAGACATTTAAATTTTTAGAGATTATTCGAAAGTCAATTTTTAAAAGGCAAATATCTCCCGATCTGTAGGAATCTGAGAGACAAAACTTATGTCACATTGAGGGAACGTATATGTCAACGTCAGGTCAGAATCTCGTCAATGTATGTCCAAGGGTTTGGACGATAGAGACATTTTAATTTTTAGAGATTATTCGAAAGTCAATTTTTAAAAAGCAAATATCTTCCGATCTGTAGGGATCTGAGAGACAGAACTTATGTCACTTTGAGGGAACGTATATGTCAACTACATGTCAGAATCTCGTCAATGTATGTCCAAGGGTTTGGACGATAGAGATATTTTAATTTTTCGAGATTATTCGAAAGTCAATTTTTAAAAGGCAAATAACTCCCGATCTGTAGGAATGTGAGAGACAAAACTTATGTCACTGTGAGGAAACGTATATGTCAACTTGCTATCAGAGGCACGTCAATGTATGTCCAAGGGTTTGGAGGATAGAGACATAAATTTTTAGAGACTAAGTGAAAGTCAATGTTTAAAAGGCAAATATCTCCCGATCTGTAGGCATCTGAGAGACAAAACTTATGTGACCTTGATGGAAGGCTTATGTCAACTTCATGTAAGAGTCTCGTCAATGTATGTTCAAGGGTTTGGAGGATAGAGACATTTTAATTTTTCGAGATTATTCGAAAGTCAATTTTTAAAAGGCAAATTTCTCCCGATCTGTAGGAATCTGAGAGACAAAACTTATGTCACATTGAGGGAACGTATATGTCAACTTCCTGTCAGAGTCACAACAATGTATGTCCTAGGGTTTGGAGGATAGAGATATTTAAATTTTTAGAGATTATTCGAAAGTCAATTTTTAAAAGGCAAATATCTCCCGATCTGTAGGCATCTGAGAGACAAACCTTATGTCACTTTGAGGGAACGCATATGTCAACTTCATGTCAGAGTCTCGTCAATGTATGTTCAAGGGTTTGGAGGATAGAGACATTTTAATTTTTCGAGATTATTCGAAAGTCAATTTTTAAAAGGCAAATATCTCCCGATCTGTAGGAATCTGAGAGACAAAACTTATGTCACTTTGAAGGAACGCATATGTCAACTTGCTGTCAGAGGCACGTCAATGTATGTCCAAGGAATTGGAGGATAGAGACATTTAAATTTTTAGAGATTATTTGGAAGTCAATTTTTAAAAGGCAAATATCTCCCGATCTGTAGGCAACTGAGAGACAAACCTTATGTCACTATGAGGGAACGCATATGTCAACTTCATGTCAGAGTCTCGTCAATATATGTACAAGGGTTTGGACGATAGAGACATTTTAATTTTTCGAGATTATTCGAAAGTCAATTTTTAAAAGGCAAATATCTCCCGATCTATAGGCATCTGAGAGACAAACCTTATGTCACTTTGATGGAACGTATATGTCAACTTGCTGTCAGAGGCACGTCAATGTATGTACAAAGTTTTTGACGATAGAGACATTTAAATATTTCGATATTATTCGAAAGTCAATTTTTAAAAGGCAAATATCTCCCGATCTATAGGCATCTGAGAGACAAACCTTATGTCACTTTGAGGGAACGCATATGTCAACTTCATGTCAGAGTCTCGTCAATGCATGTCCAAGGGTTTGGAGTATAGAGACGTTTTAATTTTTCGAGATTATTCGAAAGTCAATTTTTGAAAAGGCAAATATCTCCCGATCTGTATTAATCTGAGAGACAAAAATAATGTCACTTTGAGGGAAAGTACTCGTATATGTCAACTTCTTGTCATAGTCACGTCAATGTATGTCGAAGGGTTTGGAGGAAAGAGACATTTTAATTTTTCGAGATTATACGAAAGTCAATTATTAAAAGGCAAATATCTCCCGATCTGTAGGAATCTGAGAGCCAAAACTTATGTCACTTTGAGGGAACGCATATGTCAACTTCATGTCAGAGTCTCGTCAATGCATGTCGAAGGTTTTGGACGATAGAGACATTTAAATTTTTCGAAATTATTCGAAAGTCAATTTTTAAAAGGCAAATATCTCCCGATCTGTAGGAATCTGAGAGACAAAACTTATGTCACTTTGAGGGAACGTATATGTAAATGTCCTGTCAGAGTCACGTCAAAGTATGTCCAAGGGTTTGGAGGATAGAGACATTTTAATTTTTCGAGATTATTCGAAAGTCAATTTTTAAAAAGCAAATATCTTCCGATCTGTAGGGATCTGAGAGACAGAACTTATGTCACTTTGAGGGAACGTATATGTCAACTACATGTCAGAATCTCGTCAATGTATGTCCAAGGGTTTGGACGATAGAGATATTTTAAATTTTCGAGATTATTCGAAAGTCAATTTTTAAAAGGCAAATATCTCCCGATCTGTAGGCATCTGAGAGACAAACCTTATGTCACTTTGAGGGAATTCATATGTCAACTTCATGTCAGAGTCTCGTCAATGTATGTTCAAGGGTTTGGAGGATAGAGACATTTTAATTTTTCGAGATTATTCGAAAGTCAATTTTTAAAAGGCAAATATCTCCCGATCTGTAGGAATCTGAGAGACAAAACTTATGTCACTGTGAGGAAACGTATATGTCAACTTGCTATCAGAGGCACGTCAATGTATGTCCAAGGGTTTGGAGGATAGAGACATAAATTTTTAGAGACTAATTGAAAGTCAATTTTTAAAAGGCAAATATCTCCCGATCTGTAGGCATCTGAGAGACAAAACTTATGTGACCTTGATGGAAGGCTTATGTCAACTTCATGTCAGAGTCTCGTCAATGTATGTTCAAGGGTTTGGAGGATAGAGACATTTTAATTTTTCAAGATTATTCGAAAGTCAATTTTTAAAAGGCAAATTTCTCCCGATCTGTAAGAATCTGAGAGACAAAACTTATGTCACATTGAGGGAACGTATATGTCAACTTCCTGTCAGAGTCACGTCAATGTATGTCCAAGGGTTTGGAGGATAGAGATATTTAAATTTTTAGAGATTATTCGAAAGTCAATTTTTAAAAGGCAAATATCTCCCGATCTGTAGGAATCTGAGAGACAAAACTTATGTCACTTTGAGGGAACGTATATGTAAATGTCCTGTCAGAGTCACGTCAAAGTATGTCCAAGGGTTTGGAGGATAGAGACATTTTAATTTTTCGAGATTATTCGAAGTGAATTATTAAAAGGCAAATATCTCCCGATCTGTAAGAATCTGAGAGACAAAACTAATGCCACTTTGAGGGAACATGTATGTCAACATCCAGTCAGAGTCACGTCAATGTATGTCCAAGGGTTTGGAGGATAGAGACATTTAAATTTTTAGAGATTATTCGAAGGTCAATATTTAAAGGCAAATATCTCCCGATCTGTAGGAATCGGAGAGACGAAACTTATGTCACTTAGAGGGAACGCATATGTCACCTTCATGTCAGAGTCTCGTCAATGTATGTCCAAGGTTTTGGACGATAGAGACATTTTAATTTTTCGAGATTATTCGAAAGTCAATTATTAAAAGGCAAATATCTCCCGATCTATAGGCATCTGAGAGACAAACCTTATGTCACCTTTAGGGCACGCATATGTCAACTTCATGTCAGAGTCTCGTCAATGCATGTCCAAGGGTTTGGAGGATAGAGACATTTTAATTTTTCGAGATTATTCGAAAGTCAATTATTGAAAAGGCAAATATCTCCCGATCTGTATTAATCTGAGAGACAAAACTTATGTCACTTTGAGGGAACGTATATGTAAATGTCCTGTCAGAGTCACGTCAATGTATGTCCAAGGGTTTGGAGGATAGAGACATTTTCATTCTTCGAGATTTTTCGAAAGTCAATTTTTAAAAGACAAATATCTCCCGATCTGTATTAATCTGAGAAACAAAACTTTTGTCACTTTGAGGGAACGTATATGTCAACTTCCTGTCATAGTCACGTCTATGTATGTCCAAGGGTTTGGAGGATAGAGAAATTTAAATTTTTAGAGATTATTTGAAAGACAATTTTTAAAAGGCAAATATCTCCCGATCTGTAGGCATCTGAGAGACAAACCTTATGTCACTTTGAGGGAACGCATATGTCAACTTCATGTCAGAGTCTCGTCAATGCATGTCCAAGGTTTTGGACGATAGAGACATTTTAATTTTTCGAGATTATTCGAAAGTCAATTTTTAAAAGGCAAATATCTCCCGATCTATAGGCATCTGAGAGACAAACCTTATGTCACCTTGAGGGAACGCATATGTCAACTTCATGTCAGAGTCTCGTAAATGCATGTCAAAGGGTTTGAAGGATAGAGACATTTTAATTTTTCGAGATTATTCGAAAGTCAATTTTTGAAAAGGCAAATATCTCCCGATCTGTATTAATCTGAGAGACAAAACTTATGTCCATTTGAGGGAACGTATATGTCAACTTCTTGTCATAGTCACGTCAATGTATGTCGAAGGGTTTGGAGGATAGAGACATTTAAATTTTTAGAGATTATTCGAAAGTCAATTTTTAAAAGGCAAATATCTCCCGATCTGTAGGAATCTGAGAGACAAAACTTATGTCACATTGAGGGAACGTATATGTCAACGTCAGGTCAGAATCTCGTCAATGTATGTCCAAGGGTTTGGACGATAGAGACATTTTAATTTTTAGAGATTATTCGAAAGTCAATTTTTAAAAAGCAAATATCTTCCGATCTGTAGGGATCTGAGAGACAGAACTTATGTCACTTTGAGGGAACGTATATGTCAACTACATGTCAGAATCTCGTCAATGTATGTCCAAGGGTTTGGACGATAGAGATATTTTAATTTTTCGAGATTATTCGAAAGTCAATTTTTAAAAGGCAAATAACTCCCGATCTGTAGGAATGTGAGAGACAAAACTTATGTCACTGTGAGGAAACGTATATGTCAACTTGCTATCAGAGGCACGTCAATGTATGTCCAAGGGTTTGGAGGATAGAGACATAAATTTTTAGAGACTAAGTGAAAGTCAATGTTTAAAAGGCAAATATCTCCCGATCTGTAGGCATCTGAGAGACAAAACTTATGTGACCTTGATGGAAGGCTTATGTCAACTTCATGTAAGAGTCTCGTCAATGTATGTTCAAGGGTTTGGAGGATAGAGACATTTTAATTTTTCGAGATTATTCGAAAGTCAATTTTTAAAAGGCAAATTTCTCCCGATCTGTAGGAATCTGAGAGACAAAACTTATGTCACATTGAGGGAACGTATATGTCAACTTCCTGTCAGAGTCACAACAATGTATGTCCTAGGGTTTGGAGGATAGAGATATTTAAATTTTTAGAGATTATTCGAAAGTCAATTTTTAAAAGGCAAATATCTCCCGATCTGTAGGCATCTGAGAGACAAACCTTATGTCACTTTGAGGGAACGCATATGTCAACTTCATGTCAGAGTCTCGTCAATGTATGTTCAAGGGTTTGGAGGATAGAGACATTTTAATTTTTCGAGATTATTCGAAAGTCAATTTTTAAAAGGCAAATATCTCCCGATCTGTAGGAATCTGAGAGACAAAACTTATGTCACTTTGAAGGAACGCATATGTCAACTTGCTGTCAGAGGCACGTCAATGTATGTCCAAGGAATTGGAGGATAGAGACATTTAAATTTTTAGAGATTATTTGGAAGTCAATTTTTAAAAGGCAAATATCTCCCGATCTGTAGGCAACTGAGAGACAAACCTTATGTCACTATGAGGGAACGCATATGTCAACTTCATGTCAGAGTCTCGTCAATATATGTACAAGGGTTTGGACGATAGAGACATTTTAATTTTTCGAGATTATTCGAAAGTCAATTTTTAAAAGGCAAATATCTCCCGATCTATAGGCATCTGAGAGACAAACCTTATGTCACTTTGATGGAACGTATATGTCAACTTGCTGTCAGAGGCACGTCAATGTATGTACAAAGTTTTTGACGATAGAGACATTTAAATATTTCGATATTATTCGAAAGTCAATTTTTAAAAGGCAAATATCTCCCGATCTATAGGCATCTGAGAGACAAACCTTATGTCACTTTGAGGGAACGCATATGTCAACTTCATGTCAGAGTCTCGTCAATGCATGTCCAAGGGTTTGGAGTATAGAGACGTTTTAATTTTTCGAGATTATTCGAAAGTCAATTTTTGAAAAGGCAAATATCTCCCGATCTGTATTAATCTGAGAGACAAAAATAATGTCACTTTGAGGGAAAGTACTCGTATATGTCAACTTCTTGTCATAGTCACGTCAATGTATGTCGAAGGGTTTGGAGGAAAGAGACATTTTAATTTTTCGAGATTATACGAAAGTCAATTATTAAAAGGCAAATATCTCCCGATCTGTAGGAATCTGAGAGCCAAAACTTATGTCACTTTGAGGGAACGCATATGTCAACTTCATGTCAGAGTCTCGTCAATGCATGTCGAAGGTTTTGGACGATAGAGACATTTAAATTTTTCGAAATTATTCGAAAGTCAATTTTTAAAAGGCAAATATCTCCCGATCTGTAGGAATCTGAGAGACCAAACTTATGTCACTTTGAGGGAACGTATATGTAAATGTCCTGTCAGAGTCACGTCAAAGTATGTCCAAGGGTTTGGAGGATAGAGACATTTTAATTTTTCGAGATTATTCGAAAGTCAATTTTTAAAAAGCAAATATCTTCCGATCTGTAGGGATCTGAGAGACAGAACTTATGTCACTTTGAGGGAACGTATATGTCAACTACATGTCAGAATCTCGTCAATGTATGTCCAAGGGTTTGGACGATAGAGATATTTTAAATTTTCGAGATTATTCGAAAGTCAATTTTTAAAAGGCAAATATCTCCCGATCTGTAGGCATCTGAGAGACAAACCTTATGTCACTTTGAGGGAATTCATATGTCAACTTCATGTCAGAGTCTCGTCAATGTATGTTCAAGGGTTTGGAGGATAGAGACATTTTAATTTTTCGAGATTATTCGAAAGTCAATTTTTAAAAGGCAAATATCTCCCGATCTGTAGGAATCTGAGAGACAAAACTTATGTCACTGTGAGGAAACGTATATGTCAACTTGCTATCAGAGGCACGTCAATGTATGTCCAAGGGTTTGGAGGATAGAGACATAAATTTTTAGAGACTAATTGAAAGTCAATTTTTAAAAGGCAAATATCTCCCGATCTGTAGGCATCTGAGAGACAAAACTTATGTGACCTTGATGGAAGGCTTATGTCAACTTCATGTCAGAGTCTCGTCAATGTATGTTCAAGGGTTTGGAGGATAGAGACATTTTAATTTTTCAAGATTATTCGAAAGTCAATTTTTAAAAGGCAAATTTCTCCCGATCTGTAAGAATCTGAGAGACAAAACTTATGTCACATTGAGGGAACGTATATGTCAACTTCCTGTCAGAGTCACGTCAATGTATGTCCAAGGGTTTGGAGGATAGAGATATTTAAATTTTTAGAGATTATTCGAAAGTCAATTTTTAAAAGGCAAATATCTCCCGATCTGTAGGAATCTGAGAGACAAAACTTATGTCACTTTGAGGGAACGTATATGTAAATGTCCTGTCAGAGTCACGTCAAAGTATGTCCAAGGGTTTGGAGGATAGAGACATTTTAATTTTTCGAGATTATTCGAAGTGAATTATTAAAAGGCAAATATCTCCCGATCTGTAAGAATCTGAGAGACAAAACTAATGCCACTTTGAGGGAACATGTATGTCAACATCCAGTCAGAGTCACGTCAATGTATGTCCAAGGGTTTGGAGGATAGAGACATTTAAATTTTTAGAGATTATTCGAAGGTCAATATTTAAAGGCAAATATCTCCCGATCTGTAGGAATCGGAGAGACGAAACTTATGTCACTTAGAGGGAACGCATATGTCACCTTCATGTCAGAGTCTCGTCAATGTATGTCCAAGGTTTTGGACGATAGAGACATTTTAATTTTTCGAGATTATTCGAAAGTCAATTATTAAAAGGCAAATATCTCCCGATCTATAGGCATCTGAGAGACAAACCTTATGTCACCTTTAGGGCACGCATATGTCAACTTCATGTCAGAGTCTCGTCAATGCATGTCCAAGGGTTTGGAGGATAGAGACATTTTAATTTTTCGAGATTATTCGAAAGTCAATTATTGAAAAGGCAAATATCTCCCGATCTGTATTAATCTGAGAGACAAAACTTATGTCACTTTGAGGGAACGTATATGTCAACTTCTTGTCATAGTCACGTTAATGTATGTCGAAGTGTTTGGAGGAAAGAGACATTTTAATTTTTCGAGATTATTCGAAAGTCAATTATTAAAAGGCAAATATCTCCCGATCTGTAGGAATCTGAGAGACAAAACTTATGTCACATTGAGGGAACGTATATGTCAACTACCTGTCAGAGTCACGTCAATGTATGTCCATGGGTTTGGAGGATAGAGACATTTAAAGTTTTAGAGATTATTCGAAAGTCAATTTTTAAAAGGCAAATATCTCCCGATCTGTAGGAATCTGAGAGACAAAACTTATGTCACTTTGAGGGAACGTATGTGTTAACTTCATGTCAGAATCTCGTCAATGTATGTCCAAGGGTTTGGACGATAGAGATATTTTAATTTTTCGAGATTATTCGAAAGTCAATTTTTAAAAGGCAAATATCTCCCGATCTGTAGGCATCTGAGAGACAAACCTTATGTCACTTTGAGGGAACCCATATGTCAACTTCATGTCAGAGTCTCGTCAATGTATGTTTAAGGGTTTGGAGAATAGAGACATTTTAATTTTTCGAGATTATTCGAAAGTGAAATTTTAAAAGGCAAATATCTCCCGATCTATAGGAATCTGAGAGACAAAACTTATGTCACTTTGAGGGAACGTATATGTCAACTTGCTGTCAGAGGCACGTCAATGTATGTCCAAGGGGTTGGAGGATAGAGACATTTAAATTTCTAGAGATTATTTGAAAGTCAATTTTTAAAAGGCAAATATCTCCCGATCTGTAGGAATCTGAGAGACAAACCTTATGTCACTTTGAGGGAACGCATATGTCAACTTCATGTCAGAATCTCGTCAATGTATGTCCAAGGGTTTGGACGATAGACACATTTAAATTTTTCGAGATTATTTGAAAGTCAATTTTTAAAATGCAAATATCTCCCGATCTGTAGGCATCTGAGAGACAAACCTTATGTCACTATGAGGGAACGGATATGTCAACTTCGTGTCAGAGTCTCGTCAATGTATGTCCAAGGGTTTGGACGATAGAGACATTTTAATTTTTCGAGATTATTTGAAAGTCAATTTTTAAAATGCAAATATCTCCCGATCTGTATTCATCTGAGAGACAAACCTTATGCCACTTTGTGGGAACGCAAATGTCAACTTCATGTCAGAGTCTCGTCAATGTATGTCAAAGGGTTTGGAGAATAGAGACATTTTAATTTTTCGAGATTATTCGAAAGTGAATTATTTAAAGGCAAATATCTCCTGATCTGTAGGAATCTGAGAGACAAAACTAATGTCACTTGGAGGGAACATATATGTCAACTTCCTGTCAGAGTCACGTCAATGTATGTCCAAGGGTTTGGAGGATAGAGATATTTAAATTTTTAGAGATTATTTGAAAGTCAATTTTTAAAAGGAAAATATCTCCCGATCTGTAGGCATCTGAGAGACAAACCTTATGTCACTTTGAGGGAACGCATATGTCAACTTCCTGTCAGAGTCACGTCAATGTATGTCCAAGGGTTTGGAGGATAGAGACATTTAAATTTGTAGAGATTATTCGAAAGTCAATTTTTAAAAGGCAAATATCTCCCGATCTGTAGGAATCTGAGAGAAATAACTTATGTCACTTTGAGGGGACGTATATGTCAACTTTATGTCAGAATCTCGTCAATGTATGTCAAAGGGTTTGGACGATAGAGATATTTTAATTTTTCGAGATTATTCGAAAGTCAATTTTTAAAAGGCAAATATCTCCCGATCTGTAGGCATCTGAGAGACAAACCTTATGTCACTTTGAGGGAACGCATATGTCAACTTCATGTCAGAGTCTCGTCAATGTATGTTCAAATGTTTGGAGGATAGAGACATTTTAATTTTTCGAGATTATTCGAAAGTCAATTTTTAAAAGGCAAATATCACCCGATCTGTAGGCATCTGAGAGACAAACCTTATGTCACTTTGAGGGAACGTATATGTCAACTACATGTCAGAATCTCGTCAATGTATGTCCAAGGGTTTGGACGATAGAGATATTTTAATTTTTCGAGATTATACTAAAGTCAATTTTTAAAAGGCAAATATCTCCCGATCTGTTGGAATCTGAGAGACAAATCTTATGTCACTTTGATGGAACGTATATGTCAACTTGCTGTCAGAGGCACGTCAATGTATGTACAAAGTTTTTGACGATAGAGACATTTTAATTTTTCGAGATTATTCGAAAGTCAATTTTTAAAAGGCAAATATCTCCCGATCTATAGGCATCTGAGAGACAAACCTTATGTCACTTTGAGGGAACGCATATGTCAAATTCATGTCAGAGTCTCGTCAATGCATGTCCAAGGGTTTGGAGGATGGAGACGTTTTAATTTTTCGAGATTATTCGAAAGTCAATTTTTGAAAAGGCAAATATCTCCCGATCTGTATTAATCTGAGAGACAAAAATAATGTCACTTTGAGGGAAAGTGTATGTCAACTTCTTGTCATAGTCACGTCAATGTATGTCGAAGGGTTTGGAGGAAAGAGACATTTTAATTTTTCGAGATTATTCGAAAGTCAATTATTAAAAGGCAAATATCTCCCGATCTGTAGGAATCTGAGAGCCAAAACTTATGTCACTTTGAGGGAACGCATATGTCAACTTCATGTCAGAGTCTCGTCGATGCATGTCCAAGGTTTTGGACGATAGAGACATTTAAATTTTTCGAGATTATTCGAAAGTCAATTTTTAAAAGGCAAATATCACCCGATCTGTAGGAATCTGAGAGACAAAACTTATGTCACTTTGAGGGAACGTATATGTAAATGTCCTGTCAGAGTCACGTCAAAGTATGTCCAAGGGTTTGGAGGATAGAGACATTTAAATTTTTAGAGATTATTCGAAAGTCAATTTTTAAAAGGCAAATATCTCCCGATCTGTAGGAATCTGAGAGACGAAACTTATGTCACTTTGAGGGAACGTATATGTAAATGTCCTGTCAGAGTCACGTCAATGTATGTCCAAGGGTTTGGAGGATAGAGACATTTTAATTTTTCGAGATTATTCGAAAGTCAATTTTTAAAAGGCAAATATCTCCCGATCTGTAGGCATCTGAGAGACAAACCTTATGTCACTTTGAGGGAACGCATATGTCAACTTCATGTCAGAGTCACGTCAAAGTATGTCCAAGGGTTTGGAGGATAGAGACATTTAAATTTTTAGAGATTATTCGAAAGTCAATTTTTAAAAGGCAAATATCTCCCGATCTGTAGGAATCTGAGAGACGAAACTTATGTCACTTTGAGGGAACGTATATGTAAATGTCCTGTCAGAGTCACGTCAATGTATGTCCAAGGGTTTGGAGGATAGAGACATTTTAATTTTTCGAAATTTTTCGAAAGTCAATTTTTAAAAGACAAATATCTCCCGATCTGTATTAATCTGGGAGACAAAACTTATGTCACTTTGAGGGAACGTATATGTCAACTTCATGTCATAGTCAAGTCAATGTATGTCCAAGGGTTTGGAGGATAGAGATATTTTAATTTTTCGAGATTATTCGAAAGTCAATTTTTAAAAGGCAAATATCTCCCGATCTATAGGCATCTGAGAAACAAACCTTATGTCACCTTGAGGGAACGCATATGTCAACTTCATGTCAGAGTCTCGTCAATGCATGTCCAAGGGTTTGGAGGATAGAGATATTTTAATTTTTCGAGATTATTCGAAAGTCAATTATTGAAAAGGCAAATATCTCCCGATCTGTATTAATCTGAGAGACAAAACTAATGTCACTTTGAGGGAACGTATATGTCAACTTCTTGTCATAGTCACGTCAATGTATGTCGAAGGGTTTGGAGGAAAGAGACATTTTAATTTTTCGAGATTATTCGAAAGTCAATTTTTAAAAGGCAAATATCTTCCGATCTGTTGGAATCTGAGAGACAAAACTTATGTCACATTGAGGGAACGTATATGTCAACTTCCTGTCAGAGTCACGTCAATGTATGTCCATGGGTTTGGAGGATAGAGACATTTAAATTTTTAGAGATTATTCGAAAGTCAATTTTTAAAAGGCAAATATCTCCCGATCTGTAGGAATCTGAGAGACAAATCTTATGTCACTTTGAGGGAACGTATGTGTTAACTTCATGTCAGAATCTCGTCAATGTATGTCCAAGGGTTTGGACGATAGAGATATTTTAATTTTTCGAGATTATTCGAAAGTCAATTTTTAAAAGGCAAATATCTCCCGATCTGTAGGCATCTGAGAGACAAACCTTATGTCACTTTGAGGGAACCCATATGTCAACTTCATGTCAGAGTCTCGTCAATGAATGTTCAAGGGTTTGGAGGATAGAGACATTTTAATTTTTCGAGATTATTCGAAAGTGAAATTTTAAAAGGCAAATATCTCCCGATCTATAGGAATCTGAGAGACAAAACTTATGTCACTTTGAGGGAACGTATATGTCAACTTGCTGTCAGAGGCACGTCAATGTATGTCCAAGGGTTTGGAGGATAGAGACATTTAAATTTCTAGAGATTATTTGAAAGTCAATTTTTAAAAGGCAAATATCTCCCGATCTGTAGGAATCTGAGAGACAAACCTTATGTCACTTTGAGGGAACGCATATGTCAACTTCATGTCAGAATCTCGTCAATGTATGTCCAAGGGTTTGGACGATAGACACATTTAAATTTTTCGAGATTATTTGAAAGTCAATTTTTAAAAGGCAAATATCTCCCGATCTGTAGGAATCTGAGAGACAAACCTTATGCCACTTTGTGGGAACGCATATGTCAACTTCATGTCAGAGTCTCGTCAATGTATGTCAAAGGGTTTGGAGAATAGAGACATTTTAATTTTTCGAGATTATTCGAAAGTGAATTATTTAAAGGCAAATATCTCCTGATCTGTAGGAATCTGAGAGACAAAACTAATGTCACTTGGAGGGAACATATATGTCAACTTCCTGTCAGAGTCACGTCAATGTATGTCCAAGGGTTTGGAGGATAGAGACATTTAAATTTTTAGAGATTATTTGAAAGTCAATTTTTAAAAGGAAAATATCTCCCGATCTGTAGGCATCTGAGAGACAAACCTTATGTCACTTTGAGGGAACGCATATGTCAACTTCCTGTCAGAGTCACGTCAATGTATGTCCAAGGGTTTGGAGGATAGAGACATTTAAATTTTTAGAGATTATTCGAAAGTCAATTTTTAAAAGGCAAATATCTCCCGATCTGTAGGAATCTGAGAGAAAAAACTTATGTCACTTTGAGGGGACGTATATGTCAACTTTATGTCAGAATCTCGTCAATGTATGTCAAAGGGTTTGGAAGATAGAGATATTTTAATTTTTCGAGATTATTCCTAAGTCAATTTTTAAAAGGCAAATATCTCCCGATCTGTAGGCATCTGAGAGACAAACCTTATGTCACTTTGAGGGAACGCATATGTCAACTTCATGTCAGAGTCTCGTCAATGTATGTTCAAATGTTTGGAGGATAGAGACATTTTAATTTTTCGAGATTATTCGAAAGTCAATTTTTAAAAGGCAAATATCACCCGATCTGTAGGCATCTGAGAGACAAACCTTATGTCACTTTGAGGGAACGTATATGTCAACTACATGTCAGAATCTCGTCAATGTATGTCCAAGGGTTTGGACGATAGAGATATTTTAATTTTTCGAGATTATTCTAAAGTCAATTTTTAAAAGGCAAATATCTCCCGATCTGTAGGAATCTGAGAGACAAATCTTATGTCACTTTGATGGAACGTATATGTCAACTTGCTGTCAGAGGCACGTCAATGTATGTACAAAGTTTTTGACGATAGAGACATTTTAATTTTTCGAGATTATTCGAAAGTCAATTTTTAAAAGGCAAATATCTCCCGATCTATAGGCATCTGAGAGACAAACCTTATGTCACTTTGAGGGAACGCATATGTCAAATTCATGTCAGAGTCTCGTCAATGCATGTCCAAGGGTTTGGAGGATGGAGACGTTTTAATTTTTCGAGATTATTCGAAAGTCAATTTTTGAAAAGGCAAATATCTCCCGATCTGTATTAATCTGAGAGACAAAAATAATGTCACTTTGAGGGAAAGTGTATGTCAACTTCTTGTCATAGTCACGTCAATGTATGTCGAAGGGTTTGGAGGAAAGAGACATTTTAATTTTTCGAGATTATTCGAAAGTCAATTATTAAAAGGCAAATATCTCCCGATCTGTAGGAATCTGAGAGCCAAAACTTATGTCACTTTGAGGGAACGCATATGTCAACTTCATGTCAGAGTCTCGTCAATGCATGTCCAAGGTTTTGGACGATAGAGACATTTAAATTTTTCGAGATTATTCGAAAGTCAACTTTTAAAAGGCAAATATCACCCGATCTGTAGGAATCTGAGAGACAAAACTTATGTCACTTTGAGGGAACGTATATGTAAATGTCCTGTCAGAGTCACGTCAAAGTATGTCCAAGGGTTTGGAGGATAGAGACATTTAAATTTTTAGAGATTATTCGAAAGTCAATTTTTAAAAGGCAAATATCTCCCGATCTGTAGGAATCTGAGAGACAAAACTTATGTCACTTTGAGGGAACGTATATGTAAATGTCCTGTCAGAGTCACGTCAATGTATGTCCAAGGGTTTGGAGGATAGAGACATTTTAATTTTTCAAGATTATTCGAAAGTCAATTTTTAAAAGGCAAATATCTCCCGATCTGTAGGCATCTGAGAGACAAACCTTATGTCACTTTGAGGGAACGCATATGTCAACTTCATGTCAGAGTCACGTCAAAGTATGTCCAAGGGTTTGGAGGATAGAGACATTTATATTTTTAGAGATTATTCGAAAGTCAATTTTTAAAAGGCAAATATCTCCCGATCTGTAGGAATCTGAGAGACGAAACTTATGTCACTTTGAGGGAACGTATATGTAAATGTCCTGTCAGAGTCACGTCAATGTATGTCCAAGGGTTTGGAGGATAGAGACATTTTAATTTTTCGAAATTTTTCGAAAGTCAATTTTTAAAAGACAAATATCTCCCGATCTGTATTAATCTGAGAGACAAAACTTATGTCACTTTGAGGGAACGTATATGTCAACTTCATGTCATAGTCAAGTCAATGTATGTCCAAGGGTTTGGAGGATAGAGATATTTTAATTTTTCGAGATTATTCGAAAGTCAATTTTTAAAGGCAAATATCTCCCGATCTATAGGCATCTGAGAAACAAACCTTATGTCACCTTGAGGGAACGCATATGTCAACTTCATGTCAGAGTCTCGTCAATGCATGTCCAAGGGTTTGGAGGATAGAGATATTTTAATTTTTCGAGATTATTCGAAAGTCAATTATTGAAAAGGCAAATATCTCCCGATCTGTATTAATCTGAGAGACAAAACTAATGTCACTTTGAGGGAACGTATATGTCAACTTCTTGTCATAGTCACGTCAATGTATGTCGAAGGGTTTGGAGGAAAGAGACATTTTAATTTTTCGAGATTATTCGAAAGTCAATTATTAAAAGGCAAATATCTTCCGATCTGTAGGAATCTGAGAGACAAACCTTATGTCACTTTGAGGGAATGTATATGTCAACTTCATGTCAGAGTCTCGTCTATGTATGTCCAGGGTTTTGGACGATAGAGACATTTAAATTTTTCGAGATTATTCGAAAGTCAATTTTTAAAAGGCAAATATCTCCCGATCTATAGTTATCTGAGAGACAAACCTTATGTCACTTTGAGCGAACGCATATGTCAACTTCATGTCAGAGTCTCGTCAATGCATGTCCAAGGGTTTGGAGAATAGAGACATTTTAATTTTTCGAGATTATTCGAAAGTCAATTTTTGAAAAGGCAAATATCTCCCGATCAGTATTAATCTGAGAGACAAAACTTATGTCACTTTGAGGGAACGTATATGTCAACTTCATGTCATAGTCACGTCAATGTATGTCGAAGGGTTTGGAGGAAAGAGACATTTTAATTTTTCGAGATTATTCGAAAGTCAATTTCTGAAAAGGCAAATATCTCCCGATCTGTAGGAATCTGAGAGACAAACCATATGTCACTTTGAGGGAACGTATTTGTCAACTTCCTGTCAGAGTCACGTCAATGTATGTCCAAGGGTTTGGAGGATACAGACATTTAAATTTTTAGAGATTATTCTAAAGTCAATTTTTAAAAGGCAAATATCTCCCGATCTGTAGGAATCTGAGAGACAAAACTTATGTCACTTTGAGGGAACGTATATGTAAATGTCCTGTCAGAGTCACGTCAATGTATGTCCAAGGGTTTGGAGGATAGAGACATTTTAATTTTTCGAGATTATTCGAAAGTGAATTATTAAAAGGCAAATATCTCCCGATCTGTAGGAATCTGAGAGACAAAACTAATGTCACTTTGATTGAACATATATGTCAACTTCCTGTCAGAGTCACGTCAATATATGTCCAAGGGTTTGGAGGATAGAGACATTTAAATTTTTAGAGATTATTCGAAAATCAATTTTTAAAAGGCAAATATCTCCCGATCTGTAGGAATCTGAGAGTCAAAACTTATGTCACTTTGATGGAACGTATATATCAACTTTATGTCATAGTCACGTCAATGTATGTCGAAGGGTTTGGAGGAAAGAGACATTTAAATTTTTCGAGATTATTCGAAAGTCAATTTTTAAAAGGCAAATATCTACCGATCTGTAGGCATCTGAGAGAAACCTTATGTCACTTTGAGGGAACGCATATGTCAACTTCATGTCAGAGTCTCGTCAATGTATGTCCAAGGGTTTGGACGATAGAGACATTAAAATTATCGAGATTATTTGAAAGTCAATATTTAAAGGCAAATATCTCCCGATCTGTAGGAATCTGAGAGACAAAACTTATGTCACTTTGAGGGAACGTATATGTAAATGTCCTGTCAGAGTCACGTCTATGTATGTCCAAGGGTTTGGAGGATAGAGACATTTTAATTTTTCGAGATTATTCGAAAGTGAATTATTAAAAGGCAAATATCTCCCGATCTGTAGGAATCTGAGAGACAAAACTAATGTCACTTTGAGGGAACATATATGTCAACTTCCTGTCAGAGTCACGTCAATATGTGTCCAAGGGTTTGGAGGATAGAGACATTTAAATTTTTAGAGATTATTCGAAAATCAATTTTTAAAAGGCAAATATCTCCCGATCTGTAGGAATCTGAGAGACAAAACTTATGACACTTTGAGGGAACGTATATGTAAATGTCCTGTCAGAGTCACGTCAATGTATGTCCAAGGGTTTGGAGGATAGAGACATTTTCATTTTTCGAGATTTTTCGAAAGTCAATTTTTAAAAGACAAATATCTCCCGATCTGTATTAATCTGAGAAACAAAACTTATGTCACTTTGAGGGAACGTATATGTCAACTTTATGTCATAGTCACGTCAATGTATGTCCAAGGGTTTGGAGGATAGAGAAATTTAAATTTTTAGAGATTATTTGAAAGACAATTTTTAAAAGGCAAATATCTCCCGATCTGTAGGCATCTGAGAGACAAACCTTATGTCACTTTGAGGGAACGCATATGTCAACTTCATGTCAGAGTCTCGTCAATGCATGTCCAAGGTTTTGGACGATAGAGACATTTTAATTTTTCGAGATTATTCGAAAGTCAATTTTTAAAAGGCAAATATCACCCGATCTATAGGCATCTGAGAGACAAACCTTATGTCACCTTGAGGGAACGCACATGTCAACTTCATGTCAGAGTCTCGTAAAGGCATGTCAAAGGGTTTGCAGGATAGAGACATATTAATTTTTCGAGATTATTCGAAAGTCAATTTTTGAAAAGGCAAATATCTCCCGATCTGTATTAATCTGAGAGACAAAACTTATGTCCATTTGAGGGAACGTATATGTCAACTTCTTGTCATAGTCACGTCAATGTATGTCGAAGGGTTTGGAGGATAGAGACATTTAAATTTTTAGAGATTATTCGAAAGTCAATTATTAAAAGGCAAATATCTCCCGATCTGTAGGAATCTGAGAGACAAAACTTATGTCACATTGAGGGAACGTATATGTCAACTTCCTGTCAGAGTCACGTCAATGTATGTTGAAGGGTTTGGAGGATAGAGACATTTAAATTTTTAGAGATTATTCGAAAGTCAATTTTTAAAAAGCAAATATCTTCCGATCTGTAGGGATCTGAGAGACAGAACTTATGTCACTTTGAGGGAACGTATATGTCAACTACATGTCAGAATCTAGTCAATGTATGTCCAAGGGTTTGGACGATAGAGATATTTTAATTTTTCGAGATTATTCGAAAGTCAATTTTTAAAAGGCAAATATCTCCCGATCTGTAGGCATCTGAGAGACAAACCTTATGTCACATTGAGGGAATGCATATGTCAACTTCATGTCAGAGTCTCGTCAATGTATGTTCAAGGGTTTGGAGGATAGAGACATTTTAATTTTTCGAGATTATTCGAAAGTCAATTTTTAAAAGGCAAATATCTCCCGATCTGTAGGAATCTGAGAGACAAAACTTATGTCACTGTGAGGAAACGTATATGTCAACTTGCAATCAGAGGCACGTCAATGTATGTCCAAGGGTTTGGAGGAAAGAGACATAAATTTTTAGAGACTATTTGAAAGTCAATTTTTAAAAGGCAAATATCTCCCGATCTGTAGGCATCTGAGAGACAAAACTTATGTCACCTTGAGGGAAGGCTTATGTAAACTTCATGTCAGAGTCTCGTCAATATATGTTCAAGGGTTTGGAGGATATATTCATTTTAATTTTTCGAGATTATTCGAAAGTCAATTTTTAAAAGGCAAATTTCTCCCGATCTGTAGGAATCTGAGAGACAAAACTTATGTCACATTGAGGGAACGTATATGTCAACTTCCTGTCAGAGTCACGTCAATGTATGTCCAAGGGTTTGGAGGATAGAGATATTTAAATTTTTAGAGATTATTCGAAAGTCAATTTTTAAAAGGCAAATATCTCCCGATCTGTAGGAATCTGAGAGACAAAACTTATGTCACTTTGAAGGAACGCATATGTCAACTTGCTGTCAGAGGCACGTCAATGTATGTCTAAGGAATTGGAGGATAGAGACATTTAAATTTTTAGAGATTATTTGGAAATCAATTTTTAAAAGGCAAATATCTCCCGATCTGTAGGCAACTGAGAGACAAACCTTATGTCACTTTGAGGGAACGCATATGTCAACTTCATGTCAGAGTCTCGTCAATGTATGTACAAGGGTTTGGACGATAGAGACATTTTAATTATTCGAGATTATTCGAAAGTCAATTTTTAAAAGGCAAATATCTCCCGATCTATAGGCATCTGAGAGACAAACCTTATGTCACTTTGATGGAACGTATATGTCAACTTGCTGTCAGAGGCACGTCAATGTATGTACAAATTTTTTGACGATAGAGACATTTTAATTTTTCGAGATTATTCGAAAGTCAATTTTTAAAAGGCAAATATCTCCCGATCTATAGGCATCTGAGAGACAAACCTTATGTCACTTTGAGGGAACGCATATGTCAACTTCATGTCAGAGTCTCGTCAATGTATGTATAAGGGTTTGGAGGATAGAGACATTTTAATTTTTCGAGATTATTCGAAAGTCAATTTTTAAAAGGCAAATATCTCCAGATCTGTAGGAATCTGAGAGACAAACCTAATGTCACTTTGAGGGAACATATATGTCAACTTCCTGTCAGAGTCACGTCAATGTATGTCCAAGGGTTTGGAGGATAGAGACATTTAAATTTTTAGAGATTTTTCGAAAGTAAATTTTTAAAAGGCAAATATCTCCCGATCTGTAGGAATCTGAGAGACAGAACTTATGTGACTTTGAGGGAACGTATATGTAAACGTCCTGTCAGAGTCACGTCAATGTATGTCCAAGGGTTTGGAGGATAGAGATATTTTAATTTTACGAGATTATTCGAAAGTGAATTATTAAAAGGCAAATATCTCCCGATCTGTAGGAATCTGAGAGACAAAACTAATGTCACTTTGAGGGAACATATATGTCAACTTCCTGTCAGAGTCACGTCAATATGTGTCCAAGGGTTTGGAGGATAGAGACATTTAAATTTTTAGAGATTATTCGAAAATCAATTTTTAAAAGGCAAATATCTCCCGATCTGTAGGAATCTGAGAGACAAAACTTATGACACTTTGAGGGAACGTATATGTAAATGTCCTGTCAGAGTCACGTCAATGTATGTCCAAGGGTTTGGAGGATAGAGACATTTTCATTTTTCGAGATTTTTCGAAAGTCAATTTTTAAAAGACAAATATCTCCCGATCTGTATTAATCTGAGAAACAAAACTTATGTCACTTTGAGGGAACGTATATGTCAACTTTATGTCATAGTCACGTCAATGTATGTCCAAGGGTTTGGAGGATAGAGAAATTTAAATTTTTAGAGATTATTTGAAAGACAATTTTTAAAAGGCAAATATCTCCCGATCTGTAGGCATCTGAGAGACAAACCTTATGTCACTTTGAGGGAACGCATATGTCAACTTCATGTCAGAGTCTCGTCAATGCATGTCCAAGGTTTTGGACGATAGAGACATTTTAATTTTTCGAGATTATTCGAAAGTCAATTTTTAAAAGGCAAATATCTCCCGATCTATAGGCATCTGAGAGACAAACCTTATGTCACCTTGAGGGAACGCACATGTCAACTTCATGTCAGAGTCTCGTAAAGGCATGTCAAAGGGTTTGCAGGATAGAGACATATTAATTTTTCGAGATTATTCGAAAGTCAATTTTTGAAAAGGCAAATATCTCCCGATCTGTATTAATCTGAGAGACAAAACTTATGTCCATTTGAGGGAACGTATATGTCAACTTCTTGTCATAGTCACGTCAATGTATGTCGAAGGGTTTGGAGGATAGAGACATTTAAATTTTTAGAGATTATTCGAAAGTCAATTATTAAAAGGCAAATATCTCCCGATCTGTAGGAATCTGAGAGACAAAACTTATGTCACATTGAGGGAACGTATATGTCAACTTCCTGTCAGAGTCACGTCAATGTATGTTGAAGGGTTTGGAGGATAGAGACATTTAAATTTTTAGAGATTATTCGAAAGTCAATTTTTAAAAAGCAAATATCTTCCGATCTGTAGGGATCTGAGAGACAGAACTTATGTCACTTTGAGGGAACGTATATGTCAACTACATGTCAGAATCTCGTCAATGTATGTCCAAGGGTTTGGACGATAGAGATATTTTAATTTTTCGAGATTATTCGAAAGTCAATTTTTAAAAGGCAAATATCTCCCGATCTGTAGGCATCTGAGAGACAAACCTTATGTCACATTGAGGGAATGCATATGTCAACTTCATGTCAGAGTCTCGTCAATGTATGTTCAAGGGTTTGGAGGATAGAGACATTTTAATTTTTCGAGATTATTCGAAAGTCAATTTTTAAAAGGCAAATATCTCCCGATCTGTAGGAATCTGAGAGACAAAACTTATGTCACTGTGAGGAAACGTATATGTCAACTTGCAATCAGAGGCACGTCAATGTATGTCCAAGGGTTTGGAGGAAAGAGACATAAATTTTTAGAGACTATTTGAAAGTCAATTTTTAAAAGGCAAATATCTCCCGATCTGTAGGCATCTGAGAGACAAAACTTATGTCACCTTGAGGGAAGGCTTATGTAAACTTCATGTCAGAGTCTCGTCAATATATGTTCAAGGGTTTGGAGGATAGATTCATTTTAATTTTTCGAGATTATTCGAAAGTCAATTTTTAAAAGGCAAATTTCTCCCGATCTGTAGGAATCTGAGAGACAAAACTTATGTCACATTGAGGGAACGTATATGTCAACTTCCTGTCAGAGTCACGTCAATGTATGTCCAAGGGTTTGGAGGATAGAGATATTTAAATTTTTAGAGATTATTCGAAAGTCAATTTTTAAAAGGCAAATATCTCCCGATCTGTAGGAATCTGAGAGACAAAACTTATGTCACTTTGAAGGAACGCATATGTCAACTTGCTGTCAGAGGCACGTCAATGTATGTCTAAGGAATTGGAGGATAGAGACATTTAAATTTTTAGAGATTATTTGGAAATCAATTTTTAAAAGGCAAATATCTCCCGATCTGTAGGCAACTGAGAGACAAACCTTATGTCACTTTGAGGGAACGCATATGTCAACTTCATGTCAGAGTCTCGTCAATGTATGTACAAGGGTTTGGACGATAGAGACATTTTAATTATTCGAGATTATTCGAAAGTCAATTTTTAAAAGGCAAATATCTCCCGATCTATAGGCATCTGAGAGACAAACCTTATGTCACTTTGATGGAACGTATATGTCAACTTGCTGTCAGAGGCACGTCAATGTATGTACAAAGTTTTTGACGATAGAGACATTTTAATTTTTCGAGATTATTCGAAAGTCAATTTTTAAAAGGCAAATATCTCCCGATCTATAGGCATCTGAGAGACAAACCTTATGTCACTTTGAGGGAACGCATATGTCAACTTCATGTCAGAGTCTCGTCAATGTATGTATAAGGGTTTGGAGGATAGAGACATTTTAATTTTTCGAGATTATTCGAAAGTCAATTTTTAAAAGGCAAATATCTCCAGATCTGTAGGAATCTGAGAGACAAACCTAATGTCACTTTGAGGGAACATATATGTCAACTTCCTGTCAGAGTCACGTCAATGTATGTCCAAGGGTTTGGAGGATAGAGACATTTAAATTTTTAGAGATTTTTCGAAAGTAAATTTTTAAAAGGCAAATATCTCCCGATCTGTAGGAATCTGAGAGACAGAACTTATGTGACTTTGAGGGAACGTATATGTAAACGTCCTGTCAGAGTCACGTCAATGTATGTCCAAGGGTTTGGAGGATAGAGATATTTTAATTTTACGAGATTATTCGAAAGTCAATTTTTAAAAGGCAAATATCTCCCGATCTGTAGGAATCTGAGAGACAAAACTTATGTCACTTTGAGGGAACGTATTTGTAAATGTCCTGTCAGAATCACGTCAAAGTATGTCCAAGGGTTTGGAGGATAGAGATATTTAAATTTTTAGAGATTATTCGAAAGTCAATTTGTAAAAGGCAAATATCTCCCGATCTGTAGGAATCTGAGAGACGAAACTTATGTCACTTTGAGGGAACGTATATGTAAATGTCCTCTCAGAGTCACGTCAATGTATGTCCAAGGGTTTGGAGGATAGAGACATTTTCATTTTTCGTGATTTTTCGAAAGTCAATTTTTAAAAGACAAATATCTCCCGATCTGTATTAATCTGAGAGACAAAACTTATGTCACTTTGAGGGAACGTATATGTCAACTTCATGTCATAGTCACGTCAATGTATGTCCAAGGGTTTGGAGGATAGAGACATTTAAATTTTTAGAGATTATTTGAAAGTCAATTTTTAAAAGGCAAATATCTCCCGATCTGTAGGCATCTGAGAGACAAACCTTATGTCACTTTGAGGGAACGCGTATGTCAACTTCATGTCAGAGTCTCGTCAATGTATGTCGAAGGTTTTGGACGATAGAGACATTTTAATTTTTCGAGATTATTCAAAAGTCAATTTTTAAAAGGCAAATATCTCCCGATCTATAGGCATCTGAGAGACAAACCTTATGTCACCTTGAGGGAACGCATATGTCAACTTCATGTCAGAGTCTCGTCAATGCATGTCCAAGGGTTTGGAGGATAGAGACATTTTAATTTTTCGAGATTATTCGAAAGTCAATTATTGAAAAGGCAAATATCTCCCGATCTGTATTAATCTGAGAGACAAAACTAATGTCACTTTGAGGGAACGTATATGTCAACGTCTTGTCACAGTCACGTCAATGTATGTCGAAGGGTTTGGAGGAAAGAGACATTTTAATTTTTCGAGATTATTCGAAAGTCAATTATTAAAAGGCAAATATCTCCCGATCTGTAGGAATCTGAGAGACAAAACTTATGACACTTTGAGGGAACGTATATGTCAACTTCCTGTCAGAGTCACGTTAATGCATGTCCAAGGGTTTGGAGGATAGAGACATTTAAATTTTTAGAGATTATTCGAAAGTCAATTTTTAAAAGGCAAATATCTCCCGATCTATAGGTATCTGAGAGACAAACCTTATGTCACTTTGAGGGAACGCATATGTCAACTTCATGTCAGAGTCTCGTCAATGCATGTCCAAGGGTTTGGAGGATAGAGACATTTTAATTTTTCGAGATTATTCGAAAGTCAATTTTTGAAAAGGCAAATATCTCCCGATCAGTATTAATCTGAGAGACAAAACTTATGTCACTTTGAGGGAACGTATATGTCAACTTCATGTCATAGTCACGTCAATGTATGTCGAAGGGTTTGGAGGAAAGAGACATTTTAATTTTTCGAGATTATTCGAAAGTCAATTTTTAAAAGGCAAATATCTCCCGATCTGTAGGAATCTGAGAGACAAACCTTATGTCACTTTGAGGGAACGTATATGTCAACTTCCTGTCAGAGTCACGTCAATGTATGTCCAAGGGTTTGGAGGATACAGACATTTAAATTTTTAGAGATTATTTTAAAGTCAATTCTTAAAAGGCAAATATCTCCCGATCTGTACTAATCTGAGAGACAAAACTTGTGTCACTTTGAGGGAACGTATATGTAACTGTCCTGTCAGAGTCTCGTCAATGTATGTCCAAGGGTTTGGACGATAGAGACATTTAAATTTTCGAGATTATTTGAAAGTCAATATTAAAAGGCAAATATCTCCCGATCTGTAGGCATCTGAGAGACAAACCTTATGCCACATTGTGGGAACGCATATGTCAACTTCATGTCAGAGTTTCGTCAATGTATGTCCAAGGGTTTGGAGGATAGAGACATTTTAATTTTTCGAGATTATTCGAAAGTGAATTATTAAAAGGCAAATATCTCCCGATCTGTAGGAATCTGAGAGACAAAACTAATGTCACTTTGAGGGAACATATATGTCAACTTCCTGTCAGAGTCACGTCAATGTATGTCCAAGGGTTTGGAGGATAGAGACATTTAAATTTTTAGAGATTATTCGAAAATCAATTTTTAAAAGGCAAATATCTCCCGATCTGTAGGAATCTGAGAGACAAAACTTATGACACTTTGAGGGAACGTATATGTAAATGTCCTGTCAGAGTCACGTCAATGTATGTCCAAGGGTTTGGAGGATAGAGACATTTTCATTTTTTGAGATTTTTCGAAAGTCAATTTTTAAAAGACAAATATCTCCCGATCTGTATTAATCTGAGAAACAAAACTTATGTCACTTTGAGGGAACGCATATGTCAACTTCATGTCAGAGTCTCGTCAATGCATGTCCAAGGTTTTGGACGATAGAGACATTTTAATTTTTCGAGATTATTCGAAAGTCAATTTTTAAAAGGCAAATATCTCCCGATCTATAGGCATCTGAGAGACAAACCTTATGTCACCTTGAGGGAACGCATATGTCAACTTCATGTCAGAGTCTCGTAAATGCATGTCAAAGGGTTTGGAGGATAGAGACATTTTAATTTTTCGAGATTATTCGAAAGTCAATTTTTGAAAAGGCAAATATCTCCCGATCTGTATTAATCTGAGAGACAAAACTTATGTCCCTTTGAGGGAACTTATATGTCAACTTCTTGTCATAGTCACGTCAATGTATGTCGAAGGGTTTGGAGGATAGAGACATTTAAATTTTTAGAGATTATTCGAAAGTCAATTTTTAAAAGGCAAATATCTCCCGATCTGTAGGAATCTGAGAGACAAAACTTATGTCACATTGAGGGAACGTATATGTCAACTTCCTGTCAGAGTCACGTCAATGTATGTCGAAGGGTTTGGAGGATAGAGACATTTAAATTTTTAGAGATTATTCGAAAGTCAATTTTTAAAAGGCAAATATCTTCCGATCTGTAGGGATCTGAGAGACAGAACTTATGTCACTTTGAGGGAACGTATATGTCAACTACATGTCAGAATCTCGTCAATGTATGTCCAAGGGTTTGGACGATAGAGATATTTTAATTTTTCGAGATTATTCGAAAGTCAATTTTTAAAAGGCAAATATCTCCCGATCTGTAGGCATCTGAGAGACAAACCTTATGTCACTTTGAGGGAATGCATATGTTAACTTCATGTCAGAGTCTCGTCAATGTATGTTCAAGGGTTTGGAGGATAGAGACATTTTAATTTTTCGAGATTATTCGAAAGTCAATTTTTAAAAGGCAAATATCTCCCGATCTGTAGGAATCTGAGAGACAAAACTTATGTCACTGTGAGGAAACGTATATGTCAACTTGCTATCAGAGGCACGTCAATGTATGTCCAAGGGTTTGGAGGATAGAGACATAAATTTTTAGAGACTATTTGAAAGTCAATTTTTAAAAGGCAATTATCTCCCGATCTGTAGGCATCTGAGAGACAAAACTTATGTCACCTTGAGGGAAGGCTTATGTCAACTACATGTCAGAGTCTCGTCAATGTATGTTCAAGGGTTTGGAGGATAGAGACATTTTAATATTTCGAGATTATTCGAAAGTCAATTTTTAAATGGCAAATATCTCCCGATCTGTAGGAATCTGAGAGACAAAACTTATGTCACTTTGAGGGAACGTATATGTCAACTTCTTGTCATAGTCACGTCAATGTATGTCGAAGGGTTTGGAGGAAAGAAACATTTTAATTTTTCGAGATTATTCGAAAGTCAATTTTTAAAAGGCAAATTTCTCCCGATCTGTAGGAATCTGAGAGACAAAACTTATGTCACATTGAGGGAACGTATATGTCAACTTCCTGTCAGAGTCACGTCAATGTATGTCCAAGGGTTTGGAGGATAGAGATATTTAAATTTTTAGAGATTATTCGAAAGTCAATTTTTAAAAGGCAAATATCTCCCGATCTGTAGGCATCTGAGAGACAAACCTTATATCACTTTGAGGGAACGCATATGTCAACTTCATGTCAGAGTCTCGTCAATGTATGTTCAAGGGTTTGGAGGATAGAGACATTTTAATTTTTCTAGATTATTCGAAAGTCAATTTTTAAAAGGCAAATAACTCCCGATCTGTAGGAATCTGAGAGACAAAACTTATGTCACTTTGAAGGAACGCATTTGTCAACTTGCTGTCAGAGGCACGTCAATGTATGTCCAAGGAATTGGAGGATAGAGACATTTAAATTTTTAGAGATTATTTGGAAGACAATTTTTAAAAGGCAAATATCTCCAGATCTGTAGGCAACTGAGAGACAAACCTTATGTCACTTTGAGGGAACGCATATGTCAACTTCATGTCAGAGTCTCGTCAATGCATGTTCAAGGGTTTGGAGGATAGAGACATTTAAATTTTTCGAGATTATTCTAAAGTCAATTTTTGAAATGGCAAATATCTCCCGATCAATAGGAATCTAAGAGACAAAACTTATGTCACTTTGAGGGAACGTATATGTCAACTTCATGTCATAGTCACGTCAATGTATGTCGAAGGGTTTGGAGGAAAGAGACATTTTAATTTTTCGATATTATTCGAAAGTCAATTTTTAAAGGCAAATATCTCCCGATCTATAGGAATCTGAGAGACAAAACTTATGTCACTTTGAGGGAACTTATATGTCAAATTCCTGTCACAGTCACGTCAATGTATGTCCAAGGGTTTGGAGGATAGAGACATTTAATATTTTAGATATTATTCGAAAGTCAATTTTTGAAAGGCAAATATCTCCCGATTTGTAGGAATCTGAGAGACGAAACTTATGTCACTTAGAGGGAACGTATATGTCAACTTCATGTCAGAATCTCGTCAATGTATGTCCAAGGGTTTGGACGATAGAGACATTTTAATTTTTAGAGATTATTCGAAAGTCAATTATTAAAAGGTAAATATCTCCCGATCTTTAGGCATCTGAGGGACAAACCTTATGCCACTTTGAGGGAACGCATTTGTCAAATTCATGTCAGAGTCTCGTCAATGTATGTCCAAGGGTTTGGAGGATAGAGAAATTTAAATTTTTAGAGATTATTCGAAAGTCAATTTTTGAAAGGCAAATATCTCCCGATTTGTAGGAATCTTAGAGACAAAACTTATGTCACTTTGAGGGAAAGTATATGTAAATGTCCTGTCTGAGACACGTCAATGTATGTCCAAGGGTTTGGAGGATAGGGACATTTTCATTTTTCGAGATTTTTCGAAAGTCAATTTTTAAAGACAAATATCTCCCGATCTGTATTAATCTGAGAGACAAAACTTATGTCACTTTGAGGGAACATATATGTCAACTTCATGTCATAGTCACGTCAATGTATGTCCAAGGGTTTGGAGGATAGAGACATTTAAATTTTTAGAGATTATTTGAAAGTCAATTATTAAAAGGCAAATATCTCCCGATCTGTAGGCATCTGAGAGACATACCTTATGTCACTTTGAGGGAACGCATATGTCAACTTCTTGTCAGAGTCTCGTCAATGCATGTCCAAGGTTTTGGACGATAGAGACATTTTAATTTTTCGAGATTATTCGAAAGTCAATTTTTAAAAGGCAAATATCTCCCGATCTATAGGCATCTGAGAGACAAACCTTATGTCACCTTGAGGGAACGCATATGTCAACTTCATGTCAGAGTCTCGTAAATGCATGTCAAAGGGTTTGGAGGATAGAGACATTTTAATTTTTCGAGATTATTCGAAAGTCAATTTTTTAAAAGGCAAATATCTCCCGATCTGTATTAATCTGAGAGACAAAACTTATGTCCCTTTGAGGGAACTTATATGTCAACTTCTTGTCATAGTCACGTCAATGTATGTCGAAGGGATTGGAGGATAGAGACATTTAAATTTTTAGATATTATTCGAAAGTCAATTATTAAAAGGCAAATATCTCCCGATCTGTAGGAATCTGAGAGACAAAACTTATGTCACATTGAGGGAACGTATATGTCAACTTCCTGTCAGAGTCACGTCAATGTATGTCCATGGGTTTGGAGGATAGAGACATTTAAATTTTTAGAGATTATTCGAAAGTCAATTCTTAAAAGGCAAATATCTTCCGATCTGTAGGGATCTGAGAGACAGAACGTATGTCACTTTGAGGGAACGTATATGTCAACTACATGTCAGAATCCCGTCAATGTATGTCCAAGGGTTTGGACGATAGAGATATTTTAATTTTTCGAGATTATTCGAAAGTCAATTTTTAAAAGGCAAATATCTCCCGATCTGTAGGCATCTGAGAGACAAACCTTATGTCACTTTGAGGGAATGCATATGTTAACTTCATGTCAGAGTCTCGTCAATGTATGTTCAAGGGTTTGGAGGATAGAGACATTTTAATTTTTCGAGATTATTCGAAAGTCAATTTTTAAAAGGCAAATATCTCCCGATCTGTAGGAATCTGAGAGACAAAACTTATGTCACTGTGAGGAAACGTATATGTCAACTTGCTATCAGAGGCACGTCAATGTATGTCCAAGGGTTGGAGGATAGAGACATAAATTTTTAGAGACTATTTGAAAGTCAATTTTTAAAAGGCAAATATCTCCCGATCTGTAGGCATCTGAGAGACAAAACTTATGTCACCTTGAGGGAAGGCTTATGTCAACTTCATGTCAGAGTCTCGTCAATGTATGTTCAAGGGTTTGGAGGATAGAGACATTTTAATATTTCGAGATTATTCGAAAGTCAATTTTTAAATGGCAAATATCTCCCGATCTGTAGGAACCTGGGAGACAAAACTTATGTCACTTTGAGGGAACGTATATGTCAACTTCTTGTCATAGTCACGTCAATGTATGTCGAAGGGTTTGGAGTTAAGAGACATTTTAATTTTTCGAGATTATTCGAAAGTCAATTTTTAAAAGGCAAATTTCTCCCGATCTGTAGGAATCTGAGAGACAAAACTTATGTCACATTGAGGGAACGTATATGTCAACTTCCTGTCAGAGTCACGTCAATGTATGTCCAAGGGTTTGGAGGATAGAGATATTTAAATTTTTAGAGATTATTCAAAAGTCAATTTTTAAAAGGCAAATATCTCCCGATCTGTAGGAATCAGAGAGACAAAACGTATGTCACTTTGAGGGAACGTATATATCAACTACATGTCAGAATCTCGTCAATGTATGTCCAAGGGTTTGAACGATAGAGATATGTTAATTTTTCGAGATTATTCGAAAGTCAATTTTTAAAAGGCAAATATCTCCCGATCTGTAGGAATCTGAGAGACAAACCTTATATCACTTTGAGGGAACGCATATGTCAACTTCATGTCAGAGTCTCGTCAATGTATGTTCAAAGGTTTGGAGGATTGAGACATTTTAATTTTTCGAGATTATTCGAAAGTCAATTTTTAAAAGGCAAATAACTCCCGATCTGTAGGAATCTGAGAGACAAAACTTATGTCACTTTGAAGGAACGCATATGTCAACTTGCTGTCAGAGGCACGTCAATGTATGTCCAAGGAATTGGAGGATAGAGACATTTAAATATTTAGAGATTATTTGGAAGTCAATTTTTAAAAGGCAAATATCTCCCGATCTGTAGGCAACTGAGAGACAAACCTTATGTCACTTTGAGGGAACGCATATGTCAACTTCATGTCAGAGTCTCGTCAATGTATGTCCAAGGGTTTGGACGATAGAGACATTTAAATTATTCGAGATTATTCGAAAGTCAATTTTTAAAAGGCAAATATCTCCCGATCTATAGGCAACTGAGAGACAAACCTTATGTCACTTTCAGGGAACGCATATGTCAACTTCATGTCAGAGTCTCGTCAATGCATGTCCAAGGGTTTGGAGGATAGAGACATTTAAATTTTTCGAGATTATTCGAAAGTCAATTTATGAAATGGCAAATATCTCCCGATCAATAGGAATCTAAGAGACAAAACTTATGTCACTCTGAGGGAACGTATATGTCAACTTCATGTCATAGTCACGTCAATGTATGTCGAAGGGTTTGGAGGAAAGAGACATTTTAATTTTTCGATATTATTCGAAAGTCAATTTTTAAAGGCAAATATCTCCCGATCTATAGGAATCTGATAGACAAAACTTATGTCACTTTGAGGGAACGTATATGTCAACTTCATGTCAGAATCTCGTCAATGTATGTCCAAGGGTTTGGACGATAGAGACATTTTAATTTTTAGAGATTATTCGAAAGTCAATTTTTTAAAGGCAAATATCTCCCGATCTGTAGGCATCTGAGAGACAAACCTTATGCCACTTTGTGGAAACGCATATGTCAACATCATGTCAGAGTCTCGTCAATGTATGTCCAAGGGTTTGGAGGATAGAGAAATTTAAATTTTTAGAGATTATTCGAAAGTCAATTTTTGAAAGGCAAATATCTCCCGATTTGTAGGAATCTTAGAGACAAAACTTATGTCACTTTGAGGGAAAGTATATGTAAATGTCCTGTCTGAGACACGTCAATGTATGTCCAAGGGTTTGGAGGATAGGGACATTTTCATTTTTCGAGATTTTTCGAAAGTCAATTTTTTAAAGACAAATATCTCCCGGTCTGTATTAATCTGAGAGACAAAACTTATGTCACTTTGAGGGAACATATATGTCAACTTCATGTCATAGTCACGTCAATGTATGTCGAAGGGTTTGGAGGATACAGACATTTAAATTTTTCGAGATTATTCGAAAGTCAATTTTTGAAAAGGCAAATATCTCCCGATCTGTATTAATCTGAGAGACAAAACTTATGTCCCTTTGAGGGAACTTATATGTCAACTTCTTGTCATAGTCACGTCAATGTATGTCGAAGGGTTTGGAGGATAGAGACATTTTAATTTTTAGAGATTATTCGAAAGTCAATTTTTTAAAGGCAAATATCTCCCGATCTGTAGGCATCTGAGAGACAAACCTTATGCCACTTTGTGGAAACGCATATGTCAACATCATGTCAGAGTCTCGTCAATGTATGTCCAAGGGTTTGGACGATAGAGACATTTAAATTTTTAGAGATTATTTGAAAGTCAATTTTTAAAAGGCAAATATCTCCCGATCTGTAGGCATCTGAGAGACATACCTTATGTCACTTTGAGGGAACGCATATGTCAACTTCTTGTCAGAGTCTCGTCAATGCATGTCCAAGGTTTTGGACGATAGAGACATTTTAATTTTTCGAGATTATTCGAAAGTCAATTTTTAAAAGGCAAATATCTCCCGATCTATAGGCATCTGAGAGACAAACCTTATGTCACCTTGAGGGAACGCATATGTCAACTTCATGTCAGAGTCTCGTAAATGCATGTCAAAGGGTTTGGAGGATAGAGACATTTTAATTTTTCGAGATTATTCGAAAGTCAATTTTTGAAAAGGCAAATATCTCCCGATCTGTATTAATCTGAGAGACAAAACTTATGTCCCTTTGAGGGAACTTATATGTCAACTTCTTGTCATAGTCACGTCAATGTATGTCGAAGGGTTTGGAGGATAGAGACATTTAAATTTTTAGATATTATTCGAAAGTCAATTTTTAAAAGGCAAATATCTCCCGATCTGTAGGAATCTGAGAGACAAAACTTATGTCACATTGAGGGAACGTATATGTCAACTGCCTGTCAGAGTCACGTCAATGTATGTCGAAGGGTTTGGAGGATAGAGACATTTAAATTTTTAGAGATTATTCGAAAGTCAATTTTTAAAAGGCAAATATCTTCCGATCTGTAGGGATCTGAGAGACAGAACGTATGTCACTTTGAGGGAACGTATATGTCAACTACATGTCAGAGTCCCGTCAATGTATGTCCAAGGGTTTGGACGATAGAGATATTTTAATTTTTCGAGATTATTCGAAAGTCAATTTTTAAAAGGCAAATATCTCCCGATCTGTAGGCATCTGAGAGACAAACCTTATGTCACTTTGAGGGAATGCATATGTTAACTTCATGTCAGAGTCTCGTCATTGTATGTTCAAGGGTTTGGAGGATAGAGACATTTTAATTTTTCGAGATTATTCGAAAGTCAATTTTTAAAAGGCAAATATCTCCCGATCTGTAGGAATCTGAGAGACAAAACTTATGTCACTGTGAGGAAACGTATATGTCAACTTGCTATCAGAGGCACGTCAATGTATGTCCAAGGGTTGGAGGATAGAGACATAAATTTTTAGAGACTATTTGAAAGTCAATTTTTAAAAGGCAAATATCTCCCGATCTGTAGGCATCTGAGAGACAAAACTTATGTCACCTTGAGGGAAGGCTTATGTCAACTTCATGTCAGAGTCTCGTCAATGTATGTTCAAGGGTTTGGAGGATAGAGACATTTTAATATTTCGAGATTATTCGAAAGTCAATTTTTAAATGGCAAATATCTCCCGATCTGTAGGAATCTGGGAGACAAAACTTATGTCACTTTGAGGGAACGTATATGTCAACTTCTTGTTATAGTCACGTCAATGTATGTCGAAGGGTTTGGAGTTAAGAGACATTTTAATTTTTCGAGATTATTCGAAAGTCAATTTTTAAAAGGCAAATTTCTCCCGATCTGTAGGAATCTGAGAGACAAAACTTATGTCACATTGAGGGAACGTATATGTCAACTTCCTGTCAGAGTCACGTCAATGTATGTCCAAGGGTTTGGAGGATAGAGATATTTAAATTTTTCGAGATTATTCGAAAGTCAATTTTTAAAAGGCAAATATCTCCCGATCTGTAGGAATCTGAGAGACAAAACTTATGTCACTTTGAGGGAATATATATGTCAACTTCCTGTCAGAGTCATGTCAATGCATGTCCAAGGGTTTGGAGGATAGAGTCATTTTAATATTTCGAGATTATTTGAAAGTCAATTTTTAAAAGGCAAATATCTCCCGATGTGTAGGAATCTGAGAGACAAAACTTATGTCACTTTGAGGGAACGCATATGTCAACTTCATGTCAGAGTCTCGTCAATGTATGTTCAAGGGTTTGGAGGATTGAGACATTTTAATTTTTCGAGATTATTCGAAAGTCAATTTTTAAAAGGCAAATAACTCCCGATCTGTAGGAATCTGAGAGACAAAACTTATGTCACTTTGAAGGAACGCATATGTCAACTTGCTGTCAGAGGCACGTCAATGTATGTCCAAGGAATTGGAGGATAGAGACATTTAAATTTTTAGAGATTATTTGGAAGTCAATTTTTAAAAGGCAAATATCTCCCGATCTGTAGGCAACTGAGAGACAAACCTTATGTCACTTTGAGGGAACTCATATGTCAACTTCATGTCAGAGTCTCGTCAATGTATGTCCAAGGGTTTGGACGATAGAGACATTTAAATTATTCGAGATTATTCGAAAGTCAATTTTTAAAAGGCAAATATCTCCCGATCTATAGGCAACTGAGAGACAAACCTTATGTCACTTTGAGGGAACGCATATGTCAACTTCATGTCAGAGTCTCGTCAATGCATGTCCAAGGGTTTGGAGGATAGAGACATTTAAATTTTTCGAGATTATTCGAAAGTCAATTTATGAAATGGCAAATATCTCCCGATCAATAGGAATCTAAGAGACAAAACTTATGTCACTCTGAGGGAACGTATATGTCAACTTCATGTCATAGTCACGTCAATGTATGTCGAAGGGTTTGGAGGAAAGAGACATTTTAATTTTTCGATATTATTCGAAAGTCAATTTTTAAAGGCAAATATCTCCCGATCTATAGGAATCTGATAGACAAAACTTATGTCACTTTGAGGGAACGTATATGTCAACTTCATGTCAGAATCTCGTCAATGTATGTCCAAGGGTTTGGACGATAGAGACATTTTAATTTTTAGAGATTATTCGAAAGTCAATTTTTTAAAGGCAAATATCTCCCGATCTGTAGGCATCTGAGAGACAAACCTTATGCCACTTTGTGGAAACGCATATGTCAACTTCATGTCAGAGTCTCGTCAATGTATGTCCAAGGGTTTGGAGGATAGAGAAATTTAAATTTTTAGAGATTATTCGAAAGTCAATTTTTGAAAGGCAAATATCTCCCGATTTGTAGGAATCTTAGAGACAAAACTTATGTCACTTTGAGGGAAAGTATATGTAAATGTCCTGTCTGAGACACGTCAATGTATGTCCAAGGGTTTGGAGGATAGGGACATTTTCATTTTTCGAGATTTTTCGAAAGTCAATTTTTTAAAGACAAATATCTCCCGGTCTGTATTAATCTGAGAGACAAAACTTATGTCACTTTGAGGGAACATATATGTCAACTTCATGTCATAGTCACGTCAATGTATGTCCAAGGGTTTGGACGATAGAGACATTTAAATTTTTAGAGATTATTTGAAAGTCAATTTTTAAAAGGCAAATATCTCCCGATCTGTAGGCATCTGAGAGACATACCTTATGTCACTTTGAGGGAACGCATATGTCAACTTCTTGTCAGAGTCTCGTCAATGCATGTCCAAGGTTTTGGACGATAGAGACATTTTAATTTTTCGAGATTATTCGAAAGTCAATTTTTAAAAGGCAAATATCTCCCGATCTATAGGCATCTGAGAGACAAACCTTATGTCACCTTGAGGGAACGCATATGTCAACTTCATGTCAGAGTCTCGTAAATGCATGTCAAAGGGTTTGGAGGATAGAGACATTTTAATTTTTCGAGATTATTCGAAAGTCAATTTTTGAAAAGGCAAATATCTCCCGATCTGTATTAATCTGAGAGACAAAACTTATGTCCCTTTGAGGGAACTTATATGTCAACTTCTTGTCATAGTCACGTCAATGTATGTCGAAGGGTTTGGAGGATAGAGACATTTAAATTTCTAGATATTATTCGAAAGTCAATTTTTAAAAGGCAAATATCTCCCGATCTGTAGGAATCTGAGAGACAAAACTTATGTCACATTGAGGGAACGTATATGTCAACTGCCTGTCAGAGTCACGTCAATGTATGTCGAAGGGTTTGGAGGATAGAGACATTTAAATTTTTAGAGATTATTCGAAAGTCAATTTTTAAAAGGCAAATATCTTCCGATCTGTAGGGATCTGAGAGACAGAACTTATGTCACTTTGAGGGAACGTATATGTCAACTACATGTCAGAATCTCGTCAATGTATGTCCAAGGGTTTGGACGATAGAGATATTTTAATTTTTCGAGATTATTCGAAAGTCAATTTTTAAAAGGCAAATATCTCCCGATCTGTAGGCATCTGAGAGACAAACCTTATGTCACTTTGAGGGAATGCATATGTTAACTTCATGTCAGAGTCTCGTCAATGTATGTTCAAGGGTTTGGAGGATAGAGACATTTTAATTTTTCGAGATTATTCGAAAGTCAATTTTTAAAAGGCAAATATCTCCCGATCTGTAGGAATCTGAGATACAAAACTTATGTCACTGTGAGGAAACGTATATGTCAACTTGCTATCAGAGGCACGTCAATGTATGTCCAAGGGTTTGGAGGATAGAGACATAAATTTTTAGAGACTATTTGAAAGTCAATTTTTAAAAGGCAAATATCTCCCGATCTATAGGCATCTGAGAGACAAACCTTATGTCGCCTTGAGGGAACGCATATGTCAACTTCATGTCAGAGTCTCGTCAATGCATGTCCAAGGGTTTGGAGGATAGAGATATTTTAATTTTTGAGATTATTCGAAAGTCAATTTTTGAAAATTCAAATATCTCCCGATCTGTATTAATCTGAGAGACAAAACTTATGTCACTTTGAGGGAACGTATATGTCAACTTCTTGTCATAGTCACGTCAATGTATGTCGAAGGGTTTGGAATAAAGAGACATTTTAATTTTTCGAGATTATTCGAAAGTCAATTTTTAAAAGGCAAATATCTCCCGATCTGTAGGAATCTGAGAGACAAAACTTATGTCACTTTGAGGGAACGCATATGTCAACTTCATGTCAGAGTCTCGTCAATGTGTGTCCAAGGTTTTGGACGATAGAGACATTTAAATTTTTCGAGATTTTTCGAAAGTCAATTTTTAAAAGACAAATATCTCCCGATCTATAGGCATCTGAGAGACAAACCTTATGTCACTTTGAGGGAACGCATATGTCAACTTCATGTCAGAGTCTCGTCAATGCATGTCCAAGGGTTTGGAGGATAGAGACATTTTAATTTTTCGAGATTATTCGAAAGTCAATTTTTGAAAAGGCAAATATCTCCCGATCTGTATTAATCTGAGAGACAAAACTTATGTCACTTTGAGGGAACGTATATGTCAACTTCATGTCATAGTCACGTTAATGTATGTCGAAGGGTTTAGAGGAAAGAGACATTTTAATTTTTCGAGATTATTCGAAAGTCAATTTTTAAAAGGCAAATATCTCCCGATCTGTAGGAATCTGAGAGACAAATCTTATGTCACTTTGAGGGAACGTATATGTCAACTTCCTGTCAGAGTCACGTCAATGTATGTCCAAGGGTTTGGAGGATAGAGACATTTAAATTTTTAGAGATTATTCTAAAGTCAATTTTTAAAAGGCAAATATCTCCCGATCTGTAGGAATCTGAGAGACAAAACTTATGTCACTTTGAGGGAACGTATATGTAAATGTCCTGTCAGAGTCACGTCAACGTATGTTCAAGGGTTTGGAGGATAGAGATATTTAAATTTTTCGATATTATTCGAAAGTCAATTTTTAAAAGGCAAATATCTCCCGATCTGTAGGCATCTGAGAGACAAACCTTATGTCACTTTGAGGGAACGTATATATCAACTACATGTCAGAATCTCGTCAATGTATGTCCAAGGGTTTGGACGATAGAGAGATTTTAATTTTTCGAGATTATTCGAAAGTCAATTTTTAAAAGGAAAATATCTCCCGATCTGTAGGAATCTGAGAGACAAAACGTATGTCACTTTGAGGGAACGTATATATCAACTACATGTCAGAATCTCGTCAATGCATGTCCAAGGGTTTGAACGATAGAGACATTTTAATTTTTCGAGATTATTCGAAAGTCAATTTTTAAAAGGCAAATAACTCCCGATCTGTAGTAATCTGAGAGACAAAACTTATGTCACTTTGAAGGAACGCATATGTCAACTTGCTGTCAGAGGCACGTCAATGTATGTCCAAGGAATTGGAGGATAGAGACATTTAAATTTTTAGAGGTTATTTGGAAGTCAATTTTTAAAAGGCAAATATCTCCCGATCTGTAGGCAACTGAGAGACAAACCTTATGTCACTTTGAGGGAACGCATATGTCAACGTCATGTCAGAGTCTCGTCAATGTATGTCCAAGGGTTTGGACGATAGAGACATTTTAATTATTCGAGATTATTCGAAAGTCAATTTTTAAAAGGCAAATATCTCCCGATCTATAGGCAACTGAGAGACAAACCTTATGTCACTTAGAGGGAACGCATATGTCAACTTCATGTCAGAGTCTCGTCAATGCATGTCCAAGGGTTTGGAGGATAGAGACATTTAAATTTTTCGAGATTATTCGAAAGTCAATTTTTGAAAAGGCAAATATCTCCCGATCTGTATTAATCTGAGAGACAAAACTTATGTCACTTTGAGGGAACGTATATGTCAACTTCATGTCATAGTCACGTCAATGTATGTCGAAGGGTTTGGAGGAAAGAAACATTTTAATTCTTCGATATTATTCGAAAGTCAATTTTTAAAGGCAAATATCTCCCGATCTATAGGAATCTGAGAGACAAAACTTATGTCCCTTTGAGGGAACTTACATGTCAACTTCCTGTCACAGTCACGTCAATGTATGTCCAAGGGTTTGGAGGATAGAGACATTTAATTTTTTAGACATTATTCGAAAGTCAATTTTTGAAAGGCAAATATCTCCCGATTTGTAGGAATCTGAGAGACGAAACTTATGTCACTTAGAGGGAACGTATATGTCAACTTCATGTCAGAATCTCGTCAATGTATGTCCAAGGGTTTGGACGATAGAGACATTTTAATTTTTAGAGATTATTCGAAAGTCAATTTTTAAAAGGCAAATATCTCCCGATCTTTAGGCATCTGAGAGACAAACCTTATGTCACTTTGAGGGAACGCGTATGTCAACTTCATGTCAGAGTCTCGTGAATGTATGTCCAAGGGTTTGGACGATAGAGACATTTAAATTTTTCGAGATTATTTGAAAGTCAATTTTTAAAAGACAAATATCTCCCGATCTGTGGGCATCTGAGAGACAAACCTTATGCCACTTTGTGGAAACGCATATGTCAACTTCATGTCAGATTCTCGTCAATGTATGTCCAAGGGTTTGGAGGATAGAGAAATTTAAATTTTTAGAGATTATTCGAAAGCCAATTTTTGAAAGGCAAATATCTCCCGATTTGTAGGAATCTTAGAGACAAAACTTATGTCACTTTGAGGGAAAGTATATGTAAATGTCCTGTCTGAGACACGTCAATGTATGTCCAAGGGTTTGGAGGATAGGGACATTTTCATTTTTCGAGATTTTTCGAAAGTCAATTTTTTAAAGACAAATATCTCCCGATCTGTATTAATCTGAGAGACAAAACTTATGTCACTTTGAGGGAACATATATGTCAACTTCATGTCATAGTCACGTCAATGTATGTCCAAGGGTTTGGAGGATAGAGACATTTATATTTTTAGAGATTATTTGAAAGTCAATTTTTAAAAGGCAAATATCTCCCGATCTGTAGGCATCTGAGAGACAAACCTTATGTCACTTTGAGGGAACGCATAGGTCAACTTCTTGTCAGAGTCTCGTCAATGTATGTCCAAGGTTTTGGACGATGGAGACATTTAAATTTTTCGATATTATTCGAAAGTCAATTTTTAAAGGCAAATATCTCCCGATCTGTAGGAATCTGAGAGACAAAACTTATGTCACTTTGAGGGAACTTATATGTCAACTTCCTGTCAGATTCACGTCAATGTATGTCCAAGGGTTTTGGAGGATAGAGACATTTAAATTTTTAGAGATTATTCGAAAGTCAATTTTTAAAAGGCAAATATCTCCCGATCTGAAGGAATCTAAGAGACAAAACTTATGTCACTTTGAGGGAACGTATATGTAAATGTCCTGTCAGAGTCACGTCAATGTATGTCCAAGGGTTTGGAGGATAGAGACATTTTCATTTTTCGAGATTTTTCGAAAGTCAATTTTTAAAGACAAATATCTCCCGATCTGTATTAATCTGAGAGACAAAACTTATGTCACCTTGAGGGAACGTATATGTCAACTTCATGTCATAGTCACGTCAATGTATGTCCAAGGGTTTGGTGGATAGAGACATTTAAAGTTTTTAGAGATTATTTGAAAGTCAATTTTTAGAAGGCAAATATCTCCCGATCTGTAGGAATCTGAGAGACAAACCTTATGTCACTTTGAGGGAACGCATATGTCAACTTCATGTCAGAGTCTCGTGAATGTATGTCCAAGGGTTTGGAGGATAGAGACATTTTAATTTTTCGAGATTATTCGAAAGTCAATTTTTAAAAGGCAAATATCTCCCGATCTGTATTAATCTGAGAGACAAAACTTATGTCACTTTGAGGGAACGTATATGTCAACTTCTTGTCATAGTCACGTCAATGTATGTCGAAGGGTTTTGAATAAAGAGACATTTTAATTTTTCGAGATTATTCGAAAGTCAATTTTTAAAAGGCAAATATTTCCCGATCTGTAGGAATCTGAGAGACAAAACTTATGTCACTTTGAGGGAACGCATATGTCAACTTCATGTCAGAGTCTCGTCAATGTGTGTCCAAGGTTTTGGACGATAGAGACATTTAAATTTTTCGAGATTATTCGAAAGTCAATTTTTAAAAGGCAGATATCTCCCGATCTATAGGCATCTGAGAGACAAACCTTATGTCACTTTGAGGGAACGCATATGTCAACTTCATGTCAGAGTCTCGTCAATGCATGTCCAAGGGTTTGGAGGATAGAGACATTTTAATTTTTCGAGATTATTCGATAGTCAATTTTTGAAAAGGCAAATATCTCCCGATCTGTATTAATCTGAGAGACAAAACTTATGTCACTTTGAGGGAACGTATATGTCAACTTCATGTCATAGTCACGTTAATGTATGTCGAAGGGTTTGGAGGAAAGAGACATTTTAATTTTTCGAGATTATTCGAAAGTCAATTTTTAAAAGGCAAATATCTCCCGATCTGTAGGAATCTGAGAGACAAATCTTAAGTCACTTTGAGGGAACGTATATGTCAACTTCCTGTCAGAGTCACGTCAATGTATGTCCAAGGGTTTGGAGGATAGAGACATTTAAATTTTTAGAGATTATTCTAAAGTCAATTTTTAAAAGGCAAATATCTCCCGATCTGTAGGAATCTGAGAGACAAAACTTATGTCACTTTGAGGGAACGTATATGTAAATGTCCTGTCAGAGTCACGTCAACGTATGTTCAAGGGTTTGGAGGATAGAGATATTTTAATTTTTCGAGATTATTCGAAAGTCAATTTTTAAAAGGCAAATATCTCCCGATCTGTAGGCATCTGAGAGACAAACCTTATGTCACTTTGAGGGAACGTATATATCAACTACATGTCAGAATCTCGTCAATGTATGTCCAAGGGTTTGGACGATAGAGAGATTTTAATTTTTCGAGATTATTCGAAAGTCAATTTTTAAAAGGCAAATATCTGCCGATCTGTAGGCATCTGAGAGACAAACCTTATGTCACTTTGAGGGAACGCATATGTCAACTTCATGTCGGAATCTCGTCAATGTATGTCAAAGGGTTTGGACGATAGAGACATTTTAATTTTTAGAGATTATTCGAAAGTCAATTTTTAAAAGGCAAATATCTCCCGATCTGTAGGCATCTGAGAGAAACCTTATGTCACTTTGAGGGAACGCATATGTCAAATTCATGTCAGAGTCTCGTCAATGTATGTCCAAGGGTTTGGACGATAGAGACATTTTAATTTTTCGAGACTATTTGAAAGCCAATTATTAAAAGGCAAATATCTCCCGATCTGTAGGCATCTGAGAGACAAACCTTATGTCACTTTGAGGGAACGTATATGTCAACTTCATGTCATAGTCACGTCAATGTATGTCCAAGGGTTTGGAGGTTAGAGACATTTAAATTTTTAGAGATTATTTGAAAGTCAATTTTTAAAAGGCAAATATCTCCCGATCTGTAGGCATCTGAGAGACAAACCTTATGTCACTTTGAGGGAACGCATATGTCAACTTCATGTCAGAGTCTCGTCAATGTATGTCCAAGGTTTTGGACGATAGAGACATTTTAATTTTTCGAGATTATTCGAAAGTCAATTTTAAAAGGCAAATATTTCCCGATCTATAGGAATCTGAGAGACGAAACTTATGTCTCTTAGAGGAAACGTATATGTCAACTTCATGTCAGAATCTCGTCAATGTATGTCCAAGGGTTTGGAAGATAGAGACATTTTAATTTTTAGAGATTATTCGAAAGTCAATTTTTAAAAGGCAAATATCTCCCGATCTGTAGGCATCTGAGAGACAAACCTTATGTCACTTTGAGGGAACGCATATGTCAACTTCATGTCAGAGTCTCGTCAATGTATGTTCAAGGGTTTGGAGGATAGAGACATTTTAATTTTTCGAGATTATTCGAAAGTCAATTTTTAAAAGGCAAATATCTCCCGATCTGTAGGAATCTGAGAGACAAAACTTATGTCACTTTGAGGGAACGCATATGTCAACTTGCTGTCAGAGGCACGTCAATGTATGTCCAAGGAATTGGAGGATAGAGACATTTAAATTTTTAGAGATTATTTGGAAGACAATTTTTAAAAGGCAAATATCTCCCGATCTGTAGGCAACTGAGAGACAAACCTTATGTCACTTTGAGGGAACGCATATGTTAACTTCATGTCAGAGTCTCGTCAATGTATGTCCAAGGTTTTGGACGATAGAGACATTTTAATTATTCCAGATTAATCGAAAGTCAATTTTTAAAAGGCAAATATCTCCCGATCTATAGGCATCTGAGAGAAAAACCTTATGTCACTTTGAGGGAACGCATATGTCAACTTCATGTCAGAGTCTCGTCAATGCATGTCCAAGGGTTTGGAGGATAGAGACATTTAAATTTTTCGAGATTATTCGAAAGTCAATTTTTGAAAAGGCAAATATCTCCCGATCTGTATTAATCTGAGAGACAAAACTTATGTCACTTTGAGGGAACGTATATGTCAACTTCATGTCATAGTCACGTCAATGTATGTCGAAGGGTTTGGAGGAAAGAGACATTTAAATTTTTCGATATTATTCGAAAGTCAATTTTTAAAGGCAAATATCTCCCGATCTGTAGGAATCTGAGAGACAAAACTTATGTCACTTTGAGGGAACTTATATGTCAACTTCTTGTCACAGTCACGTCAATGTATGTCCAAGGGTTTGGAGGATAGAGACATTTAATTTTTTAGATATTATTCGAAAGTCAATTTTTAAAAGGCAAATATCTCCCGATTTGTAGGAATCTGAGAGACGAAACTTATGTCACTTAGAGGGAACGTATATGTCAACTTCAGGTCAGAATCTCGTCAATGTATGTCCAAGGGTTTGGACGATAGAGACATTTTAATTTTTAGAGATTATTCGAAAGTCAATTTTTAAAAGGCAAATATCTCCCGATCTTTAGGCATCTGAGAGACAAACCTTATGTCACTTTGAGGGAACGCGTTTGTCAACTTCATGTCAGAGTCTCGTGAATGTATGTCCAAGGGTTTGGACGATAGAGACATTTTAATTTTTCGAGATTATTTGAAAGTCAATTTTTAAAAGACAAATATCTCCCGATCTGTAGGAATCTGAGAGACAAAACTAATGTCACTTTGAGGGAACATATATGTCAACTTCCTGTCAGAGTCATGTCTATGTATGTCCAAGGGTTTGGAGGATAGAGACATTTAAATTTTTAGAGATTATTCGACAGTCAATTTTTGAAAGGCAAATATCTCCCGATTTGTAGGAATCTTAGAGACAAAACTTATGTCACTTTGAGGGAAAGTATATGTAAATGTCTTGTCTGAGACACGTCAATGTATGTATAAGGGTTTGGAGGATAGAGACATTTTCATTTTTCGAGATTTTTCGAAAGTCAATTTTTAAAGACAAATATCTCCCGATCTGTATTAATCTGAGAGACAAAACTTATGTCACTTTGAGGGAATGTATATGTCAACTTCATGTCATAGTCACGTCAATGTATGTCCAAGGGTTTGGAGGATAGAGACATTTAAATTTTTAGAGATTATTTGAAAGTCAATTTTTAAAAGGCATATATCTCCCGATCTGTATTAATCTGAGAGACAAAACTTATGTCACTTTGAGGGAACGTATATGTCAACTTCATGTCATAGTCACGTCAATGTATGTCGAAGGGTTTGGAGGAAAGAGACATTTAAATTTTTCGATATTATTCGAAAGTCAATTTTTAAAAGGCAAATATCTCCCGATTTGTAGGAATCTGAGAGACGAAACTTATGTCACTTAGAGGGAACGTGTATGTCAACTTCAGGTCAGAATCTCGTCAATGTATGTCCAAGGGTTTGGACGATAGAGACATTTTAATTTTTAGAGATTATTCGAAAGTCAATTTTTAAAAGGCAAATATCTCCCGATCTTTAGGCATCTGAGAGACAAACCTTATGTCACTTTGAGGGAACGCGTTTGTCAACTTCATGTCAGAGTCTCGTGAATGTATGTCCAAGGGTTTGGACGATAGAGACATTTTAATTTTTCGAGATTATTTGAAAGTCAATTTTTAAAAGACAAATATCTCCCGATCTGTAGGAATCTGAGAGACAAAACTAATGTCACTTTGAGGGAACATATATGTCAACTTCCTGTCAGAGTCATGTCTATGTATGTCCAAGGGTTTGGAGGATAGAGACATTTAAATTTTTAGAGATTATTCGACAGTCAATTTTTGAAAGGCAAATATCTCCCGATTTGTAGGAATCTTAGAGACAAAACTTATGTCACTTTGAGGGAAAGTATATGTAAATGTCTTGTCTGAGACACGTCAATGTATGTCCAAGGGTTTGGAGGATAGAGACATTTTCATTTTTCGAGATTTTTCGAAAGTCAATTTTTAAAGACAAATATCTCCCGATCTGTATTAATCTGAGAGACAAAACTTATGTCACTTTGAGGGAATGTATATGTCAACTTCATGTCATAGTCACGTCAATGTATGTCCAAGGGTTTGGAGGATAGAGACATTTAAATTTTTAGAGATTATTTGAAAGTCAATTTTTAAAAGGCAAATATCTCCCGATCTGTATTAATCTGAGAGACAAAACTTATGTCACTTTGAGGGAACGTATATGTCAACTTCATGTCATAGTCACGTCAATGTATGTCGAAGGGTTTGGAGGAAAGAGGCATTTTAATTTTGCGAGATTATTCGAAAGTCAATTTCTGAAAAGGCAAATATCTCCCGATCTGTAGGAATCTGAGAGACAACACTTATGTCACTTTGAGGGAACGTATATGTCAACTTCAGGTCAGAATCTCGTCAATGTATGTCCAAGGGTTTGGACGATAGAGACATTTTAATTTTTAGAGATTATTCGAAAGTCAATTTTTAAAAGGCAAATATCTCCCGATCTTTAGGCATCTGAGAGACAAACCTTATGTCACTTTGAGGGAACGCGTATGTCAACTTCATGTCAGAGTCTCGTGAATGTATATCCAAGGGTTTGGACGATAGAGACATTTTAATTTTTCGAGATTATTTGAAAGTCAATTTTTGAAAGACAAATATCTCCCGATCTGTAGGAATCTGAGAGACAAAACTAATGTCACTTTGAGGGAACATATATGTCAACTTCCTGTCAGAGTCATGTCTATGTATGTCCAAGGGTTTGGAGGATAGAGACATTTAAATTTTTAGAGATTATTCGAAAGTCAATTTTTGAAAGGCAAATATCTCCCGATCTGTAGGAATCTGAGAGACAAAACTAATGTCACTTTGAGGGAACATATATGTCAACTTCCTGTCAGAGTCATGTCTATGTATGTCCAAGGGTTTGGAGGATAGAGACATTTAAATTTTTAGAGATTATTCGAAAGTCAATTTTTGAAAGGCAAATATCTCCCGATTTGTAGGAATCTTAGAGACAAAACTTATGTCACTTTGAGGGAAAGTATATGTAAATGTCTTGTCTGAGACACGTCAATGTATGTCCAAGGGTTTGGAGGATAGAGACATTTTCATTTTTCGAGATTTTTCGAAAGTCAATTTTTAAAGACAAATATCTCCCGATCTGTATTAATCTGAGAGACAAAACTTATGTCACTTTGAGGGAATGTATATGTCAACTTCATGTCATAGTCACGTCAATGTATGTCCAAGGGTTTGGAGGATAGAGACATTTAAATTTTTAGAGATTATTTGAAAGTCAATTTTTAAAAGGCAAATATCTCCCGATCTGTAGGCATCTGAGAGACAAACCTTATGTCACTTTGAGGGAACGCATATGTCAACTTCTTGTCAGAGTCTCGTCAATGTATGTCCAAGGTTTTGGACGATGGAGACATTTAAATTTTTCGATATTATTCGAAAGTCAATTTTTAAGGCAAATATCTCCCGATCTGTAGGAATCTGAGAGACAAAACTTATGTCACTTTGAGGGAACTTATATGTCAACTTCCTGTCAGATTCACGTCAATGTATGTCCAAGGGTTTGGAGGATAGAGACATTTAAATTTTTAGAGATTATTAGAAAGTCAATTTTTAAAAGGCAAATATCTCCCGATCTGTAGGAATCTGAGAGACAAAACTTATGTCACTTTGAGCGAACGTATATGTAAATGTCCTGTCAGAGTCACGTCAATGTATGTCCAAGGGTTTGGAGGATAGAGGCATTTTCATTTTTCGAGATTTTTCGAAAGTCAATTTTTAAAAGACAAATATCTCCCGATCTGTATTAATCTGAGAGACAAAACTTATGTCACCTTGAGGGAACGTATATGTCAACTTCATGTCATAGTCACGTCAATGTATGTCCAAGTGTTTGGTGGATAGAGACATTTAAATTTTTTAGAGATTATTTGAAAGTCAATTTTTAGAAGGCAAATATCTCCCGATCTATAGGCATCTGAGAGACAAACCTTATGTCACTCTGAGGGAACGCATATGTCAACTTCATGTCAGAGTCTCGTCAATGTATGTCCAAGGGTTTCGACAATAGAGACATTTTAATTTTTCTAGATTATTCGAAAGTCAATTTTTAAAAGGCAAATATCTCCCGATCTGTATTAATCTGAGAGACAAAACTTATGTCACTTTGAGGGAACGTATATGTCAACTTCTTGTCATAGTCACGTCAATGTATGTCGAAGGGTTTGGAATAAAGAGACATTTTAATTTTTCGAGATTATTCGAATGTAAATTTTTAAAAGGCAAATATCTTCCGATCTGTAGGAATCTGAGAGACAAAACTTATGTCACTTTGAGGGAACGCATATGTCAACTTCATGTCAGAGTCTCGTCAATGTGTGTCCAAGGTTTTGGACGATAGAGACATTTAAATTTTTCGAGATTATTCGAAAGTCAATTTTTAAAAGGCAAATATCTCCCGATCTGTAGGAATTTGAGAGACAAAACTTATGTCACTTTGAGGGAACTTATTTGTCAACTTCCTGTCACAGTCACGTCAATGTATGTCCAAGGGTTTGGAGGATAGAGACATTTAATTTTTTAGATATTATTCGAAAGTCAATTTTTAAAAGGCAAATATCTCCCGATTTGTAGGAATCTGAGAGACAAAACTTATGTCACTTTGAGGGAACGTATATGTCAACTTCATGTCAGAATCTCGTCAATGTATGTCCAAGGGGTTGGAAGATAGAGACATTTTAATTTTTAGAGATTATTCGAAAGTCAATTTTTAAAAGGCAAATATCTCCCGATCTGTAGGCATCTGAGAGACAAACCTTATGTCACTTTGAGGGAACGCATATGTCAACTTCATGTCAGAGTCTCGTCAATGTATGTTCAAGGGTTTGGAGGATAGAGACATTTTAATTTTTCGAGATTATTCGAAAGTCAATTTTTAAAAGGCAAATATCTCCCGATCTGTAGGAATCTGAGAGACAAAACTTATGTCACTTTGAGGGAACGCATATGTCAACTTGCTGTCAGAGGCACGTCAATGTATGTCCAAGGAATTGGAGGATAGAGACATTTAAATTTTTAGTGATTATTTGGAAGTCAATTTTTAAAAGGCAAATATCTCCCGATCTGTAGGCAACTGAGAGACAAACCTTATGTCACTTTGAGGGAACGCATATGTCAACTTCATGTCAGAGTCTCGTCAATGCATGTCCAAGGGTTTGGAGGATAGAGACATTTAAATTTTTCGAGATTATTCGAAAGTCAATTTTTGAAAAGGCAAATATCTCCCGATCTGTATTAATCTGAGAGACAAAACTTATGTCACTTTGAGGGAACGTATATGTCAACTTCATGTCATAGTCACGTCAATGTATGTCGAAGGGTTTGGAGGAAAGAGACATTTAAATTTTTCGATATTATTCGAAAGTCAATTTTTAAAGGCAATTATCTCCCGATCTGTAGGAATCTGAGAGACAAAACTTATGTCACTTTGAGGGAACTTATATGTCAACTTCCTGTCACAGTCACGTCAATGTATGTCCAAGGGTTTGGAGGATAGAGACATTTAATTTTTTAGATATTATTCGAAAGTCAATTTTTAAAAGGCAAATATCTCCCGATTTGTAGTAATCTGAGAGACGAAACTTATGTCACTTAGAGGGAACGTATATGTCAACGTCAGGTCAGAATCTCGTCAATGTATGTCCAAGGGTTTGGACGATAGAGACATTTTAATTTTTAGAGATTATTCGAAAGTCAATTTTTAAAAGGCAAATATCTCCCGATCTTTAGGCGTCTGAGAGACAAACCTTATGTCACTTTGAGGGAACGCGTATGTCAACTTCATGTCAGAGTCTCGTGAATGTATGTCCAAGGGTTTGGACGATAGAGACATTTTAATTTTTCGAGATTATTTGAAAGTCAATTTTTAAAAGACAAATATCTCCCGATCTGAAGGAATCTGAGAGACAAAACTAATGTCACTTTGAGGGAACATATATGTCAACTTCCTGTCAGAGTCACGTCAATGTATGTCCAAGGGTTTGGAGGATAGAGACATTTAAATTTTTAGAGATTATACGAAAGTCAATTTTTGAAAGGCAAATATCTCCCGATTTGTAGGAATCTTAGAGACAAAACTTATGTCACTTTGAGGGAAAGTATATGTAAATGTCCTGTCTGAGACACGTCAATGTATGTCCAAGGGTTTGGAGGATAGAGACATTTTCATTTTTCGAGATTTTTCGAAAGTCAATTTTTAAAGACAAATATCTCCCGATCTGTATTAATCTGAGAGAAAAAACTTATGTCACTTTGAGGGAACGTATATGTCAACTTCATGTCATAGTCACGTCAATGTATGTCCAAGGGTTTGGAGGATAGAGACATTTAAATTTTTAGAGATTATTTGAAAGTCAATTTTTAAAAGGCAAATATCTCCCGATCTGTAGGCATCTGAGAGACAAACCTTATGTCACTTTGAGGGAACGCATATGTCAACTTCTTGTCAGAGTCTCGTCAATGTATGTCCAAGGTTTTGGACGATGGAGACATTTAAATTTTTCGATATTATTCGAAAGTCAATTTTTAAAGGCAAATATCTCCCGATCTGTAGGAATCTGAGAGACAAAACTTATGTCACTTTGAGGGAACTTATATGTCAACGTCCTGTCAGATTCACGTCAATGTATGTCCAAGGGTTTGGAGGATAGAGACATTTAAATTTTTAGAGATTATTCGAAAGTCAATTTTTAAAAGGCAAATATCTCCCGATCTGTAGGAATCTGAGAGACAAAACTTATGTCACTTTGAGCGAACGTATATGTAAATGTCCTGTCAGAGTCACGTCAATGTATGTCCAAGGGTTTGGAGGATAGAGGCATTTTCATTTTTCGAGATTTTTCGAAAGTCAATTTTTAAAAGACAAATATCTCCCGATCTGTATTAATCTGAGAGACAAAACTTATGTCACCTTGAGGGAACGTATATGTCAACTTCATGTCATAGTCACGTCAATGTATGTCCAAGTGTTTGGTGGATAGAGACATTTAAAATTTTTAGAGATTATTTGAAAGTCAATTTTTAGAAGGCAAATATCTCCCGATCTATAGGCATCTGAGAGACAAACCTTATGTCACTCTGAGGGAACGCATATGTCAACTTCATGTCAGAGTCTCGTCAATGTGTGTCCAAGGGTTACGACAATAGAGACATTTTAATTTTTCTAGATTATTCGAAAGTCAATTTTTAAAAGGCAAATATCTCCCGATCTATAGGCATCTGAGAGACAAACCTTATGTCGCCTTGAGGGAACGCATATGTCAACTTCATGTCAGTGTCTCGTCAATGCATGTCCAAGGGTTTGGAGGATAGAGATATTTTAATTTTTCGAGATTATTCGAAAGTCAATTTTTGAAAAGGCAAATATCTCCCGATCTGTATTAATCTGAGAGACAAAACTTATGTCCCTTTGAGGGAACGTATATGTCAACTTCTTGTCATAGTCACGTCAATGTATGTCGAAGGGTTTGGAATAAAGAGACATTTTAATTTTTCGAGATTATTCGAAAGTAAATTTTTAAAAGGCAAATATCTCCCGATCTGTAGGAACCTGAGAGACAAAACTTATGTCACTTTGAGGGAACGCATATGTAAACTTCATGTCAGAGTCTCGTCAATGTGTGTCCAAGGTTTTGGACGATAGAGACATTTAAATTTTTCGAGATTATTCGAAAGTCAATTTTTAAAAGGCAAATATCTCCCGATCTATAGGCATCTGACAGACAAACCTTATATCACTTTGAGGGAACGCTTATGTCAACTTCATGTCAGAGTCTCGTCAATGCATGTCCAAGGGTTTGGAGGATAGAGACATTTAAATTTTTCGAGATTATTCGAAAGTCAATTTTTAAAAGGCAAATATCTCCCGATCTGTAGGCATCTGAGAGAAACCTTATGTCACTTTGAGGGAACGCATATGTCAAATTCATGTCAGAGTCTCGTCAATGTATGTCCAAGGGTTTGGACGATAGAGACATTTTAATTTTTTGAGATTATTTGAAAGTCAATTTTTAAAAGGCAAATATCTCCCGATCTGTAGGAATCTGAGAGACAAAACTTATGTCTCTCTGAGGGAACATATATGTAAATGTCCTGTCAGAGTCACGTCAATGTATGTCGAAGGGTTTGGAGGATAGAGACATTTTAATTTTACGAGATTATTCGAAAGTCAATTTTTAAAAGGCAAATATCACCCGATCTGTAGGCATCTGAGAGACAAACCTTATGTCACTTTGAGGGAACGCATATGTCAACTTCATGTCAGAGTCTCGTCAATGTATGTCCAAGGTTTTGGAAGATAGAGACATTTTAATTTTTCGAGATTATTCGAAAGTCAATTTTTAAAAGGCAAATATCTCCCGATCTATAGGCACCTGAGAGACAAACCTTATGTCACCTTGAGGGAACGCATATGTCAACTTCATGTCGGAGTCTCGATAATGCATGTCCAAGGGTTTGGAGGATAGAGACATTTAAATTTTTCGAGATTATTTGAAAGTCAATTTTTAAAAGGCTAATATCTCCCGATCTGTAGGCATCTGAGAGACAAACCTTATGTCACTTTGAGGGAACGCATATGTAAATGTCCTGTCAGAGTCACGTCAATGTATGTCCAAGGGTTTGGACGATAGAGACATTTTAATTTTTCGAGATTATTTGAAAGTCAATTTTTAAAAGGCAAATATCTCCCGATCTGTAGGCATCTGAGAGACAAACCTTATGTCACATTGTGGGAACGCATATGTCAACTTCATGTCAGTGTCTCGTCAGTGTATGTCCAAGGGTTTGGAGGATAGAGACATTTGAATTTTTCGAGATTATTCGAAAGTGAATTATTAAAAGGCAAATATCTCCCGATCTGTAGGTTTCTGAGAGACAAACCTTATGTCACTTTGAGGGAACGCATATGTCAACTTCATGTCAGAGTCTCGTCAATGTATGTCCAAGGGTTTGGACGATAGAGACATTTTAATTTTTCGAGATTATTCGAAAGTCAATTTTTAAAAGGCAAATATCTCTCGATCTGTAGGCATCTAAGATACAAACCTTATGTCATTTTGAGGGAACGCATATGTCAACGTCATGTCAGAGTCTCGTCAATGTATGTTCAAGGGTTTGGAGGATAGAGACATTTTAATTTTTGAGATTATTCGAAAGTCAATTTTTAAAGGCAAATATCTCCCGATCTGTACTAATCTGAGAGACATAATTTATGTCACTTTGAGGGAACGCATATGTTAACTTGCTGTCAGAGGCACGTCAATGTATGTCCAACGGTTTGGAGGATAGAGACATTTAAATTTTTAGAGATTATTTGAAAGTCAATTTTTAAAAGGCAAATATCTCCCGATCTGTAGGCAACTGAGAGACAAACCTTATGTCACTTTGAGGGAACGCATATGTCAACTTCATGTCAGAGTCTCGTCAATGTATGTCCAAGGTTTTGGACGATAGAGACATTTAATTTTTCGAGAATATTCGAAAGTCATTTTTTAAAAGGCAAATATCTCCCGATCTGTAGGAATCTGAGAGACAAAGCTTATGTCACCTTGAGGGAACGTATATGTAAATGTCCTGTCAGAGTCACGTCATTGTATGTCCAAGAGTTTGGAGGATAGAGACATTTTAATTTTTCGAGATTATTCGAAAGTCAATTTTTAAAAGGCAAATATCTCCCGATCTGTAGGATTCTGAGAGACAAAACTAAAGCAATTTTGAGGTAACGTATATGTCAACTACATGTCAGAGTCTCGTCAAAGTATGTCCAAACGTTTGGAGGATAGAGACATTTGAATTTTTCGAGATTATTCGAAAGTCAATTTTTAAAGGCAAATATCTCCCGATCTGTATTCATCTGAGAGACAAAACGTATGTCACTTTGAGAGAACGAAAATATCAACTTCGTGTCAGAGTCTCGTCAATATATGTCCAAGGGTTTGGAGGATAGAGATATTTTAATTGTTCGTGATTATTCGAAAGTCAATTTTTGAAAAGGCAAATATCTCCCGATCTGTAGGAATCTGAGAGACAAAACTTATGTCACTTTGAGGGAACATATATGTCAACTTCATGTCAGAGTCACGGCAATGTATGTCCAAGGGTTTGGAGGATAGAGACATTTAATTTTTCGAGATTATTCGAAAGTCAATTTTTAAAAGGCAAATATGTCCCGATCTGTAGGAATCTGAGAGACAAAACTTATGTCTCTCTGAGGGAACATATATGTAAATGTCCTGTCAGAGTCACGTCAATGTATGTCCAAGGGTTTGGAGGATAGAGACATTTTAATTTTACGAGATTATTCGAAAGTCAATTTTTAAAAGGCAAATATCTCCCGATCTGTAGGCATCTGAGGGACAAACCTTATGTCACTTTGAGGGAACGCATATGTCAACTTCATGTCATTGTCTCGTCAATGTATGTCCAAGGGTTTGAAGGATAGAGACATTTTAATTTTTCGAGATTATTCGAAAGTCAATTTTTGAAAAGGCAAATATCTCCCGATCTGTATTAATATGAGAGACAAAACTTATGTCATTTTGAGGGAACGTATATGTCAACTTCATGTCATAATCACGTCAATGTATGTCGAAGGGTCTGGAGGATAGAGACATTTAAATTTTTAGAGATTATTCGAAAGTCAATTTTTAAAAGGCAAATATCTCCCGATCTGTAGGAATCTGAAAGACAAAACTTATGTCACTTTGAGGGAACGTATATGTCAAATTCCTTTCAGAGTCACGTCAATGTATGTCCAAGGGTTTGGAGGATAGAGACATTTAAATTTTTAGAGATTATTTGAAAGTCAATTTTTAAAAGGCAAATATCTCCCGATCTGTAGGAATCTGAGAGACAAAACTTATGTCACTTTGAGGGAACGTATATGTAAACGTCCTGTCAGAGTCACGTCAATGTATGTCCAAGGGTTTGGTGGATAGAGACATTTATATTTTTAGAGATTATTCGAAACTCAAATATTAAAAGGCAAATATCTCCCGATCTTAGGAATCTGAGAGACAAAACTTATGTCACTTTGAGGGAACGTATATGTAAATGTCCTGTCAGAGTCACGTCAATGTATGTCCAAGGGTTTGGTGGATAGAGACATTTATATTCTTAGAGATTATTCGAAAGTCAATTATTTAAAGGCAAATATGTCCCGATCTGTAGGAATCTGAGAGACGAAACTTATGTCACTTTGAGGGAACGTATATGGCAACTTCCTGTCAGAATCTCGTCAAGGTATGTCCAAGGGTTTGGACTATAGAGACATTTTAATTTTTCGAGATTATTCGAAAGTCAATTTTTAAAAGGCAAATATGTAACGATCTGTAGGCATCTGAGAGACGAACCTTATGTCACTTTGAGGGAACGCATATGTCAACTTCATGTCAGAGTCTCGTCAATGTATGTCCAAGGGTTTGGGCGATAGAGACATTTTAATCTTTCGAGATTATTTGAAAGTCAATTTTTAAAAGGCAAATATCTCCCGATCTGTAGGAATCTGAGAGACAAAACTTATGTCACTTTGAGGGAACATATATGTCAACTTTCTGTCAGAGTCATGTCAATGTATGTACAAGGGTTTGGAGGATAGAGATATTTTAATTTTTTGAGATTATTCGAAAGTCAATTATTAATAGGCAAATATTTCCCGATCTGTATTAATCTGAGAGACAAAACTTATGTCACTTTGAGGGAACGTATATGTCAACTTCCTATCAGAATCTCGTCAATATATGTCCAAGGGTTTGGAGGATAGAGACATTTAAATGTTTAGAGATTATTCGAAAGTCAATTATTAAAAGGCAAATATCTCCCGATCTGTAGGAATCTGAGAGACAAAACTTATGTCACTTTGAGGGAACGTATATGGCAACTTCCTATCAGAATCTCGTCAATGTATGCCCAAGGATTTGGAGGATAGATACATTTTAATTTTTCGAGATTATTCTAAAGTCAATTTTTAAAAGGCAAATATATCCCGATCTGTAGGCATCTGAGAGACAAACCTTATGTCACATTGACGGAACGTAAGTGTCAACTTCATGTCATAGTCACGTCAATTTATGTGCAAGGGTTTGTAGGATAGAGACATCTTAATTTTTCGAGATTATTCGAAAGTCAATTTTTCAAAAGGCAAATATCTCCCGATCTGTAGGAATCTGAGAGACAAAACTTATGTCACTTTGTGGGAACGCATGTGTCAACTTCATGTCAGAATCTCGTCAATGTATGTCCAAGGGTTTGGACGATAGAGACATTTAAATTTTTCGAGATTATTCGAAAGTCAATTCTTAAAAGGCAAATATCTCCCGATCTGTAGGAATCTGAGAGACAAAACTTATGTCACTTTGAGGGAACGTATATGTAAACGCCCTGTCAGAGTCACGTAAATGTATGTCCAAGGGTTTGGAGGATAGAGACATCTTAATTTTTCGAGATTATTCGAAAGTCAATTTTTCAAAAGGCAAATATCTCCCGATCTGTAGGAATCTGAGAGACAAAACTTATGTCACTTTGTGGGAACGCATGTGTCAACTTCATGTCAGAATCTCGTCAATGTATGTCCAAGGGTTTGGACGATAGAGACATTTAAATTTTTCGAGATTATTCGAAAGTCAATTATTAAAAGTCAAATATCTCCCGATCTGTAGGAATCTGAGAGACAAAACTTATGTCACTTTGAGATAACGAAAATATCAACTTCATGTCAGAGTCTCGTCAATATATGTACAAGGGTTTGGAGGATAGAGACATTTTAATTTTTCGTGATTATTCGAAAGTCAATTTTTGAAAAGGCAAATATCTCCCGATCTGTAGGAATCTGAGAGACAAAACTTATGTCACTTTGAGGGAACGTATATGTCAACTTTATGTCACAGTCACGTCAATGTATGTCCAAGGGTTTGGAGGATAGGGACATTTAAATTTTTAGAGATTATTCGAAAGTCAATTTTTAAAAGGAAAATATCTCCCGATCTGTAGGAATCTGAGAGACAAAACTTATGTCACTTTGTGGGAACGTATATGTTAACTTCATGTCAGAATCTCGTCAATGTATGTCCGAGGGTTTGGACGATAGGGACATTTAAATTTTTAGAGATTATTCGAAAGTCAATTTTTAAAAGGCAAATATCTCCCGATCTGTAGGAATCTGAGAGACATAACGTATGTCACTTTGAGGGAACGTATATGTAAACGTCCTGTCAGAGTCACGTCAATGTATGTCCAAGGGTTTGGAGGATAGAGACATTTATATTTTTAGAGATTATTCGAAAGTCAATTTTTAAAAGGCAAATATCTCCCGATCTGTAGGGATCTGAGAGACAAAACTTAGGACACTTAGAGGGAACGTATATGTCAACTTCATGTCAGAATCTCGTCAATGTATGTCCAAGGGTTTGGACGATAGAGACATTTTAATTTTTCGAGATTATTCGAAAGTCAATTTTTAAAAGGCAAATATCTCAAGATCTTTAGGAATCTGAGAGACAAAACTTATGTCACTTTGAGGGAACGTATATGTCAACTTCCTGTCATATTCACGTCAATGTATGTCGAAGGGTTTGGAGGATAGAGACATTTAAATTTTTAGAGATTATTCGAATGTCAATTTTTAAAGGCAAATATCTCTCGATCTATAGGAATCTGAGAGACAAAACTTATGTCACTTTGAGGGAACATATATGTCAACTTTCTTTCAGAGTCATGTCAATGTATGTACAAGGGTTTGGAGGATAGAGACATTTAAATGTTTAGAGATTATTCGAAAGTCAATTATTAAAAGGCAAATATCTCCCGATCTGTAGGAATCTGAGAGACAAAACTTATGTCACTTTGAGGGAACGTATATGGCAACTTCCTATCAGAATGTCGTCAATGTATGTCCAAGGATTTGGAGGATAGATACATTTTAATTTTTCGAGATTATTCGAAAGTCAATTTTTAAAAGGCAAATATATCCCGATCTGTAGGCATCTGAGAGACAAACCTTATGTCACTTTGAGGGAACGCATATGTCAACTTCATGTCAGAGTCTCGTCAATGTATGTCCAAGGGTTTGGGCGATAGAGACATTTTAATTTTTCGAGATTATTTGAAAGTCAATTTTTAAAAGGCAAATATCTCCCGATCTGTAGGAATCTGAGTGACAGAACTTATGTCACTTTGAGGGAACGTATATGGCAACTTCCTATCAGAATCTCGTCAATGTATGCCCAAGGATTTGGAGGATAGATACATTTTAATTTTTCGAGATTATTCGAAAGTCAATTTTTAAAAGGCAAATATATCCCGATCTGTAGGCATCTGAGAGACAAACCTTATGTCACTTTGAGGGATCGGATATGTCAACTTCATGTCAGAGTCTCGTCAATGTATGTCCAAGGGTTTGGAGTATAGAGACATTTTAATTTTTCGAGATTATTCGAAAGTGAATTATTAAAAGGCAAATATCTCCCGATCTGTATGAATCTGAGAGACAAAACTAATGTCACATTGAGGGAACGTATATGTCAACTTCATGTCATAGTCACGTCAATTTATGTGCAAGGGTTTGTAGGATAGAGACATCTTAATTTTTCGAGATTATTCGAAAGTCAATTTTTCAAAAGGCAAATATCTCCCGATCTGTAGGAATCTGAGAGACAAAACTTATGTCACTTTGTGGGAACGCATGTGTCAACTTCATGTCAGAATCTCGTCAATGTATGTTCAAGGGTTTGGACGATAGAGACATTTAAATTTTTAGAGATTATTCGAAAGTAAATTCTTAAAAGGCAAATATCTCCCGATCTGTAGGAATCTGAGAGACAAAACTTATGTCACTTTGAGGGAACGTATATGTAAACGCCCTGTCAGAGTCACGTCAATGTATGTCCAAGGGTTTGGAGGATAGAGATATTTATATTTATAAAGATTATTCGAAAGTCAATTTTTAAAAGGCAAATATCTCCCGATCTGTAGGGATCTGAGAGACAAAACGTATGTCACTTTGAGGGAACGTATATGTCAACTTCATGTCACAGTCACGTCAATGTATGTCCAAGGGTTTGGAGGATAGAGACATTTAAATTTTTAGAGATTATTCGAAAGTCAATTCTTAAAAGGCAAATATCTCCCGATCTGTGGGAATGTGAGAGACAAAACTTATGTCACATTGAGGGAACGTATATGTAAACTTCCAGTCAGAGTCACGTCAATGTATGTCCAACGGTTTGGAGGATAGAGATATTTTAATTTTTCGAGATTATTCGAAAGTCAAGTTTTGAAAAGGCAAATATCTCCCGATCTGTAGGAATCTGAGAGACAAAACTTATGTCACTTTGAGGGAACGCATACGTCATCGTCATGTCAGAGTCACGTCAATGTATGCCCAAGGGTTTGCAGGATACAGACATTTTAATTTTTCAGGGTTATTCGAAAGTCAATTATTCAGAGGCATATATCTCTCGATATGTAGGAATCTGAGAGACACAACTCATGTCACTATGAGGACATTTACATATCAACTTCATGTCAAAGTCACGACAATGTACGAAAAAGGGTTTGAAGGATAGAGACATTTTAATTTTTCGAGATTATTCGAAAGTCAATTTTTGAAAAGGCAAATATCTCCCGATCTGTAGGAATCTGAGAGACAAACCTTATGTCACATTGAGGGAACGTATATGTCAACTTCATGTCAGAGTCACGTCAATGTATGTGCAAGGGTTTGTAGGATAGAGACATCTTAATTTTTCGAGATTATTCGATAGTCAATTTTTCAAAAGGCAAATATCTCCCGATCTGTAGGAATCTGAGAGACAAACCTTATGTCACTTTGTGGAAACGTATATGTCAACTTCATGTCAGAATCTTGTCAATGTATGTCCAAGGGTTTGGACGATAGAGACATTTAAATTTTTAGAGATTATTCGAAAGTCAATTTTTAAAAGGCAAATATCTCCCGATCTGTAGGAATCTGAGAGACAGAACTTATGTCACATTGAGGGAACGTATATGTAAACGTCCTGTCAGAGTCACGTCTATGTATGTCCAAGGGTTTGGAGGATAGAGACATTTATATTCTTAAAGATTATTCGAAAGTCAATTTTTAAAGGCAAATATCTCCCGATCTGTAGGGATCTGAGAGACAAAACTTATGACACTTAGTGGGAACGTATATGTCAACATCATGTCAGAATCTCGTCAATGTATGTCCAAGGGTTTGGACGATAGAGACATTTTAATTTTTCGAGATTATTCGAAAGTCCATTTTTAAAAGGCAAATATCTCCCGATCTGTAGGAATCTGAGAGACAAAACTTATGTGACTTTGAGGGAACGTATATGTCAACTTCCTCTCATAGTCACGTCAATGTATGTCGTAGGGTTAAGAGGATAGAGACATTTAAATTTTTAGAGATTATTCGAAAGTCAATATTTAAAGGCAAATATCTTTCGATCTATAGGAATCTGAGAGACAAAACTTATGTCACTTTGAGGGAACGTATACGTCAACTTCATGTCAGAATCTCGTCAATGTATGTCCAAGGGTTTGGACGATAGAGACATTTAAATTTTTCGAGATTATTCGAAAGTCAATTTTTAAAAGGCAAATATCTCCCGATCTGTAGGCATCTGAGAGACAAAACGTATGTCACTTTGATTGAACGAAAATATCAACTTCATGTCAGAGTCTCGTCAATATATGTCCAAGGGTTTGGAGGATAGAGACATTTTAATTTTTCGTGATTATTCGAAAGTCAATTTTTGTAATGGCAAATATCTCCCGATCTGTAGGAATCTGAGAGACAAAACTTATGTCACTTTGAGGGAACGTATATGTCAACTTCATGTCACAGTCACGTCAATGTATGTCCAAGGGTTTGGAGGATAGAGACATCTTAATTTTTCGAGATTATTCGAAAGTCAATTTTTCAAAAGGCAAATATCTCCCGATCTGTAGGAATCTGAGAGACAAAACGTATGTCACTTTGTGGGAACGCATGTGTCAACTTCATGTCAGAATCTCGTCAATGTATGTCCAAGGGTTTGGACGATAGAGACATTTCAATTTTTCGAGATTATTCGAAAGTCAATTTTTAAAAGGCAAATATCTCCCGATCTGTAGGAATCTGAGAGACAAAACTTATGACGCTTTGAGGGAACGTATATGTCAACTTCATGTCAGAATCTTGTCAATGTATGTCCAAGGGTTTGGACGATAGAGACATTTTAATTTTTCGAGATTATTCGAAAGTCAATTTTTAAAATTCAATATCTCCCGATCTGTAAGCATCTGAGAGACAAACCTTATGTTACTTTGAGGGAACGCATATGTCAACTTCATGTCAGAGTCTCGTCAATGTATGTCCAAGGGTTTGGAGGATAGAGATATGTATATTTTTAGAGATTATTCGAAAGTCAATTTTTAAAAGGCAAATATCTCCCGATCTGTAGGGATCTGAGAGACAAAACGTATGACACTTAGAGGGAACGTATATGTCAACTTCATGTCAGAATCTCGTCAATGTATGTCCAAGGGTTTGGACGATAGAGACATTTCAATTTTTCGAGATTATTCGAAAGTCAATTTTTAAAAGGCAAATATCTCCCGATCTGTAGGAATCTGAGAGACAAAACTTATGACACTTTGAGGGAACGTATATGTCAACTTCATGTCAGAATCTTGTCAATGTATGTCCAAGGGTTTGGACGATAGAGACATTTTAATTTTTCGAGATTATTCGAAAGTCAATTTTTAAAATTCAATATCTCCCGATCTGTAGGCATCTGAGAGACAAACCTTATGTTACTTTGAGGGAACGCATATGTCAACTTCATGTCAGAGTCTCGTCAATGTATGTCCAAGGGTTTGGACGATAGAGACATTTTAATTTTTCGAGATTATTTGAAAGTCAATTTTTAAAAGGCAAATATCTTCCGATCTGTACTCATCTGAGAGACAAACCTTATGTCACTTTGAGGAAACGCATATGTCAACTTCATGTCAGAGTCTCGTCAATGTATGTCCTAGGGTTTGGAGGATAGAGACATTTTAATTTTTCGAGATTATTCGAAAATGAATTATTAAAAGGCAAATATCTCCCGATCTGTAGGAATCTGAGAGACAAAACTAATGTCACTTTGAGGGAACATATATGTCAACTTTCTGTCAGAGTCACGTCAATGTATGTCCAAGGGTTTGCAGGATAGAGACATTTAAATGTTTAGAGATTATTCGAAAGTCAATTCTTAAAAGGCAAATATCTCCCGATCTGTAGGAATGTGAGAGACAAAACTTATGTCACATTGAGGGAACGTATATGTAAACTTCCAGTCAGAGTCACGTCAATGTATGTCCAACGGTTTGGAGGATAGAGACATTTTAATTTTTAGAGATTATTCGAAAGTCAATTTTTAAAAGGCAAATATTTCCCGATCTGTAGGAATCTGAGAGACAAAACTTATGTCACTTTGAGGGAACGTATATGTAAACGCCCTGTCAGAGTCACGTCAATGTATGTCCAAGGGTTTGGAGGATAGAGATATTTATATTTATAAAGATTATTCGAAAGTCAATTTTTAAAAGGCAAATATCTCCCGATCTGTAGGGATCTGAGAGACAAAACGTATGTCACTTTGAGGGAACGTATATGTCAACTTCATGTCACAGTCACGTCAATGTATGTCCAAGGGTTTGGAGGATAGAGACATTTAAATTTTTAGAGATTATTCGAAAGTCAATTTTAAAAGGCAAATATCTCCCGATCTGTGGGAATGTGAGAGACAAAACTTATGTCACATTGAGGGAACGTATATGTAAACTTCCAGTCAGAGTCACGTCAATGTATGTCCAACGGTTTGGAGGATAGAGATATTTTAATTTTTCGAGATTATTCGAAAGTCAAGTTTTGAAAAGGCAAATATCTCCCGATCTGTAGGAATCTGAGAGACAAAACTTATGTCACTTTGAGGGAACGCATACGTCATCGTCATGTCAGAGTCACGTCAATGTATGCCCAAGGGTTTGCAGGATACAGATATTTTAATTTTTCAGGGTTATTCGAAAGTCAATTATTCAGAGGCATATATCTCTCGATATGTAGGAATCTGAGAGACACAACTCATGTCAATATGAGGACATTTACATATCAACTTCATGTCAAAGTCACGACAATGTACGAAAAAGGGTTTGAAGGATAGAGACATTTTAATTTTTCGAGATTATTCGAAAGTCAATTTTTGAAAAGGCAAATATCTCCCGATCTGTAGGAATCTGAGAGACAAACCTTATGTCACTTTGAGGGAACGTATATGTCAACTTCCTGTCATATTCACGTCAATGTATGTCGAAGGGTTTGGAGGATAGAGACATTTAAATTTTTAGAGATTATTCGAATGTCAATTTTTAAAGGCAAATATCTCTCGATCTATAGGAATCTAAGAGACAAAACTTATGTCACTTTGAGGGAACGTATATGTCAACTTTCTGTCTGAGTCATGTCAATGTATGTACAAGGGTTTGGAGGATAGAGACATTTAAATGTTTAGAGATTATTCGAAAGTCAATTATTAAAAGGTAAATATCTCCCGATCTGTAGGAATCTGAGAGACAAACCTTATGTCACTTTGAGGGAACGCATATGTCAACTTCATGTCAGAGTCTCGTCAATGTATGTCCAAGGGTTTGGGCGATAGAGACATTTTAATTTTTCGAGATTATTTGAAAGTCAATTTTTAAAAGGCAAATATCTCCCGATCTGTAGGAATCTGAGAGACAGAACTTATGTCACTTTGAGGGAACGTATATGGCAACTTCCTATCAGAATCTCGTCAATGTATGCCCAAGGATTTGGAGGATAGATACATTTTAATATTTCGAGATTATTCGAAAGTCAATTTTTAAAAGGCAAATATATCCCGATCTGTAGGCATCTGAGAGACAAACCTTATGTCACTTTGAGGGATCGGATATGTCAACTTCATGTCAGAGTCTCGTCAATGTATGTTCAAGGGTTTGGACGATAGAGACATTTAAATTTTTAGAGATTATTCGAAAGTAAATTTTTAAAAGGCAAATATCTCCCGATCTGTAGGAATCTGAGAGACAAAACTTATGTCACTTTGAGGGAACGTATATGTAAACGCCCTGTCAAAGTCACGTCAATGTATGTCCAAGGGTTTGGAGGATAGAGATATTTATATTTTTAGAGATTATTCGAAAGTCAATTATTAAAAGGCAAATATCTCCCGATCTGTAGGGATCTGAGCGACAAAACGTATGACACTTAGAGGGATCGTATATGTCAACTTCATGTCAGAATCTCGTCAATGTATGTCCAAGGGTTTGGACGATAGAGACATTTCAATTTTTCGAGATTATTCGAAAGTCAATTATTAAAAGTCAAATATCTCCCGATCTGTAGGAATCTGAGAGACAAAACTTATGTCACTTTGAGGGAACGTATATGTCAACTTCATGTCACAGTCACGTTAATGTATGTCCAAGGGTTTGGAGGATAGAGACATTTAAATTTTTAGAGATTATTCGAAAGTCAATTCTTAAAAGGCAAATATCTCCCGATCTGTAGGAATGTGAGAGACAAAACTTATGTCACATTGAGGGAACGTATATGTAAACTTCCAGTCAGAGTCACGTCAATGTATGTCCAACGGTTTGGAGGATAGAGACATTTTAATTTTTAGAGATTATTCGAAAGTCAATTTTTAAAAGGCAAATATTTCCCGATCTGTAGGAATCTGAGAGACAAAACTTATGTCACTTTGAGGGAACGTATGTGTAAACGCCCTGTCAGAGTCACGTCAATGTATGTCCAAGGGTTTGGAGGATAGAGATATTTATATTTATAAAGATTATTCGAAAGTCAATTTTTAAAAGGCAAATATCTCCCGATCTGTAGGGATCTGAGAGACAAAACGTATGTCACTTTGAGGGAACGTATATGTCAACTTCATGTCACAGTCACGTCAATGTATGTCCAAGGGTTTGGAGGATAGAGACATTTAAATTTTTAGAGATTATTCGAAAGTCAATTCTTAAAAGGCAAATATCTCCCGATCTGTGGGAATGTGAGAGACAAAACTTATGTCACATTGAGGGAACGTATATGTAAACTTCCAGTCAGAGTCACGTCAATGTATGTCCAACGGTTTGGAGGATAGAGATATTTTAATTTTTCGAGATTATTCGAAAGTCAAGTTTTGAAAAGGCAAATACCTCCCGATCTGTAGGAATCTGAGAGACAAAACTTATGTCACTTTGAGGGAACGCATACGTCATCGTCATGTCAGAGTCACGTCAATGTATGCCCAAGGGTTTGCAGGATACAGACATTTTAATTTTTCAAGGTTATTCGAAAGTCAATTATTCAGAGGCATATATCTCTCGATATGTAGGAATCTGAGAGACACAACTCATGTCACTATGAGGACATTTGCATATCAACTTCATGTCAAAGTCACGACAATGTACGAAAAAGGGTTTGAAGGATAGAGACATTTTAATTTTTCGAGATTATTCGAAAGTCAATTTTTGAAAAGGCAAATATCTCCCGATCTGTAGGAATCTGAAAGACAAACCTTATGTCACATTGAGGGAACGTATATGTCAACTTCATGTCAGAGTCACGTCAATGTATGTGCAAGGGTTTGTAGGATAGAGACATCTTAATTTTTCGAGATTATTCGATAGTCAATTTTTCAAAAGGCAAATATCTCCCGATCTGTATGAATCTGAGAGACAAACCTTATGTCACTTTGTGGGAACGTATATGTCAACATCATGTCAGAATCTCGTCAATGTATGTCCAAGGGTTTGGACGATAGAGACATTTTAATTTTTCGAGATTATTCGAAAGTCCATTTTTAAAAGGCAAATATCTCCCGATCTGTAGGAATCTGAGAGACAAAACTTATGTGACTTTGAGGGAACGTATATGTCAACTTCCTCTCATAGTCACGTCAATGTATGTCGTAGGGTTAAGAGGATAGAGACATTTAAATTTTTAGAGATTATTCGAAAGTCAATTTTTAAAAGGCAAATATCTCCCGATCTGTAGACATCTGAGAGACAAAACGTATGTCACTTTGATTGAACGAAAATATCAACTTCATGTCAGAGTCTCGTCAATATATGTCCAAGGTTTTGGAGGATAGAGACATTTTAATTTTTCGTGATTATTCGAAAGTCAATTTTTGTAATGGCAAATATCTCCCGATCTGTAGGAATCTGAGAGACAAAACTTATGTCACTTTGAGGGAACGTATATGTCAACTTCATGTCACAGTCACGTCAATGTATGTCCAAGGGTTTGGAGGATAGAGACATCTTAATTTTTCGAGATTATTCGAAAGTCAATTTTTCAAAAGGCAAATATCTCCCGATCTGTAGGAATCTGAGAGACAAAACTTATGTCACTTTGTGGGAACGCATGTGTCAACTTCATGTCAGAATCTCGTCAATGTATGTCCAAGGGTTTGGACGATAGAGACATTTCAATTTTTCGAGATTATTCGAAAGTCAATTTTTAAAAGGCAAATATCTCCCGATCTGTATGAATCTGAGAGACAAAACTTATGACGCTTTGAGGGAACGTATATGTCAACTTCATGTCAGAATCTTGTCAATGTATGTCCAAGGGTTTGGACGATAGAGACATTTTAATTTTTCGAGATTATTCGAAAGTCAATTTTTAAAATTCAATATCTCCCGATCTGTAGGCATCTGAGAGACAAACCTTATGTTACTTTGAGGGAACGCATATGTCAACTTCATGTCAGAGTCTCGTCAATGTATGTCCAAGGGTTTGGAGGATAGAGATATGTATATTTTTAGAGATTATTCGAAAGTCAATTTTTAAAAGGCAAATATCTCCCGATCTGTAGGGATCTGAGAGACAAAACGTATGACACTTAGAGGGAACGTATATGTCAACTTCATGTCAGAATCTCGTCAATGTATGTCCAAGGGTTTGGACGATAGAGACATTTCAATTTTTCGAGATTATTCGAAAGTCAATTTTTAAAAGGCAAATATCTCCCGATCTGTAGGAATCTGAGAGACAAAACTTATGACACTTTGAGGGAACGTATATGTCAACTTCATGTCAGAATCTTGTCAATGTATGTCCAAGGGTTTGGACGATAGAGACATTTTAATTTTTCGAGATTATTCGAAAGTCAATTTTTAAAATTCAATATCTCCCGATCTGTAGGCATCTGAGAGACAAACCTTATGTTACTTTGAGGGAACGCATATGTCAACTTCATGTCAGAGTCTCGTCAATGTATGTCCAAGGGTTTGGACGATAGAGACATTTTAATTTTTCGAGATTATTTGAAAGTCAATTTTTAAAAGGCAAATATCTCCCGATCTGTAGGCATCTGAGAGACAAACCTTATGTCACTTTGAGGAAACGCATATGTCAACTTCATGTCAGAGTCTCGTCAATGTATGTCCTAGGGTTTGGAGGATAGAGACATTTTAATTTTTCGAGATTATTCGAAAATGAATTATTAAAAGGCAAATATCTCCCGATCTGTAGGAATCTGAGAGACAAAACTAATGTCACTTTGAGGGAACGTATATGTCAACTTTCTGTCAGAGTCACGTCAATGTATGTCCAAGGGTTTGCAGGATAGAGACATTTAAATGATTAGAGATTATTCGAAAGTCAATTCTTAAAAGGCAAATATCTCCCGATCTGTAGGAATGTGAGAGACAAAACTTATGTCACATTGAGGGAACGTATATGTAAACTTCCAGTCAGAGTCACGTCAATGTATGTCCAACGGTTTGGAGGATAGAGACATTTTAATTTTTAGAGATTATTCGAAAGTCAATTTTTAAAAGGCAAATATTTCCCGATCTGTAGGAATCTGAGAGACAAAACTTATGTCACTTTGAGGGAACGTATATGTAAACGCCCTGTCAGAGTCACGTCAATGTATGTCCAAGGGTTTGGAGGATAGAGATATTTATATTTATAAAGATTATTCGAAAGTCAATTTTTAAAAGGCAAATATCTCCCGATCTGTAGGGATCTGAGAGACAAAACGTATGTCACTTTGAGGGAACGTATATGTCAACTTCATGTCACAGTCACGTCAATGTATGTCCAAGGGTTTGGAGGATAGAGACATTTAAATTTTTAGAGATTATTCGAAAGTCAATTCTTAAAAGGCAAATATCTCCCGATCTGTGGGAATGTGAGAGACAAAACTTATGTCACATTGAGGGAACGTATATGTAAACTTCCAGTCAGAGTCACGTCAATGTATGTCCAACGGTTTGGAGGATAGAGATATTTTAATTTTTCGAGATTATTCGAAAGTCAAGTTTTGAAAAGGCAAATATCTCCCGATCTGTAGGAATCTGAGAGACAAAACTTATGTCACTTTGAGGGAACGCATACGTCATCGTCATGTCAGAGTCACGTCAATGTATGCCCAAGGGTTTGCAGGATACAGATATTTTAATTTTTCAGGGTTATTCGAAAGTCAATTATTCAGAGGCATATATCTCTCGATATGTAGGAATCTGAGAGACACAACTCATGTCAATATGAGGACATTTACATATCAACTTCATGTCAAAGTCACGACAATGTACGAAAAAGGGTTTGAAGGATAGAGACATTTTAATTTTTCGAGATTATTCGAAAGTCAATTTTTGAAAAGGCAAATATCTCCCGATCTGTAGGAATCTGAGAGACAAACCTTATGTCACTTTGAGGGAACGTATATGTCAACTTCCTGTCATATTCACGTCAATGTATGTCGAAGGGTTTGGAGGATAGAGACATTTAAATTTTTAGAGATTATTCGAATGTCAATTTTTAAAGGCAAATATCTCTCGATCTATAGGAATCTAAGAGACAAAACTTATGTCACTTTGAGGGAACATATATGTCAACTTTCTGTCAGAGTCATGTCAATGTATGTACAAGGGTTTGGAGGATAGAGACATTTAAATGTTTAGAGATTATTCGAAAGTCAATTATTAAAAGGCAAATATCTCCCGATCTGTAGGAATCTGAGAGACAAACCTTATGTCACTTTGAGGGAACGCATATGTCAACTTCATGTCAGAGTCTCGTCAATGTATGTCCAAGGGTTTGGGCGATAGAGACATTTTAATTTTTCGAGATTATTTGAAAGTCAATTTTTAAAAGGCAAATATCTCCCGATCTGCAGGAATCTGAGAGACAGAACTTATGTCACTTTGAGTGAACGTATATGGCAACTTCCTATCAGAATCTCGTCAATGTATGCCCAAGGATTTGGAGGATAGATACATTTTAATATTTCGAGATTATTCGAAAGTCAATTTTTAAAAGGCAAATATATCCCGATCTGTAGGCATCTGAGAGACAAACCTTATGTCACTTTGAGGGATCGGATATGTCAACTTCATGTCAGAGTCTCGTCAATGTATGTTCAAGGGTTTGGACGATAGAGACATTTAATTTTTTAGAGATTATTCGAAAGTAAATTTTTAAAAGGCAAATATCTCCCGATCTGTAGGAATCTGAGAGACAAAACTTATGTCACTTTGAGGGAACGTATATGTAAACGCCCTGTCAGAGTCACGTCAATGTATGTCCAAGGGTTTGGAGGATAGAGATATTTATATTTTTAGAGATTATTCGAAAGTCAATTTTTAAAAGGCAAATATCTCCCGATCTGTAGGGATCTGAGCGACAAAACGTATGACACTTAGAGGGAACGTATATGTCAACTTCATGTCAGAATCTCGTCAATGTATGTCCAAGGGTTTGGACGATAGAGACATTTCAATTTTTCGAGATTATTCGAAAGTCAATTATTAAAAGTCAAATATCTCCCGATCTGTAGGAATCTGAGAGACAAAACTTTTGTCACTTTGAGGGAACGTATATGTCAACTTCATGTCACAGTCACGTTAATGTATGTCCAAGGGTTTGGAGGATAGAGACATTTAAATTTTTAGAGATTATTCGAAAGTCAATTCTTAAAAGGCAAATATCTCCCGATCTGTAGGAATGTGAGAGACAAAACTTATGTCACATTGAGGGAACGTATATGTAAACTTCCAGTCAGAGTCACGTCAATGTATGTCCAACGGTTTGGAGGATAGAGACATTTTAATTTTTAGAGATTATTCGAAAGTCAATTTTTAAAAGGCAAATATTTCCCGATCTGTAGGAATCTGAGAGACAAAACTTATGTCACTTTGAGGGAACGTATGTGTAAACGCCCTGTCAGAGTCACGTCAATGTATGTCCAAGGGTTTGGAGGATAGAGATATTTATATTTATAAAGATTATTCGAAAGTCAATTTTTAAAAGGCAAATATCTCCCGATCTGTAGGGATCTGAGAGACAAAACGTATGTCACTTTGAGGGAACGTATATGTCAACTTCATGTCACAGTCACGTCAATGTATGTCCAAGGGTTTGGAGGATAGAGACATTTAAATTTTTAGAGATTATTCGAAAGTCAATTCTTAAAAGGCAAATATCTCCCGATCTGTGGGAATGTGAGAGACAAAACTTATGTCACATTGAGGGAACGTATATGTAAACTTCCAGTCAGAGTCACGTCAATGTATGTCCAACGGTTTGGAGGATAGAGATATTTTAATTTTTCGAGATTATTCGAAAGTCAAGTTTTGAAAAGGCAAATATCTCCCGATCTGTAGGAATCTGAGAGACAAAACTTATGTCACTTTGAGGGAACGCATACGTCATCGTCATGTCAGAGTCACGTCAATGTATGCCCAAGGGTTTGCAGGATACAGACATTTTAATTTTTCAAGGTTATTCGAAAGTCAATTATTCAGAGGCATATATCTCTCGATATGTAGGAATCTGAGAGACACAACTCATGTCACTAATAGGACATTTGCATATCAACTTCATGTCAAAGTCACGACAATGTACGAAAAAGGGTTTGAAGGATAGAGACATTTTAATTTTTCGAGATTATTCGAAAGTCAATTTTTGAAAAGGCAAATATCTAACGATCTGTAGGAATCTGAGAGACAAACCTTATGTCACATTGAGGGAACGTATATGTCAACTTCATGTCAGAGTCACGTCAATGTATGTGCAAGGGTTTGTAGGATAGAGACATCTTAATTTTTCGAGATTATTCGATAGTCAATTTTTCAAAAGGCAAATATCTCCCGATCTGTATGAATCTAGGAGACAAACCTTATGTCACTTTGTGGGAACGTATATGTCAACATCATGTCAGAATCTCGTCAATGTATGTCCAAGGGTTTGGACGATAGAGACATTTTAATTTTTCGAGATTATTCGAAAGTCCATTTTTAAAAGGCAAATATCTCCCGATCTGTAGGAATCTGAGAGACAAAACTTATGTGACTTTGAGGGAACGTATATGTCAACTTCCTCTCATAGTCACGTCAATGTATGTCGTAGGGTTAAGAGGATAGAGACATTTAAATTTTTAGAGATTATTCGAAAGTCAATTTTTAAAAGGCAAATATCTCCCGATCTGTAGACATCTGAGAGACAAAACGTATGTCACTTTGATTGAACGAAAATATCAACTTCATGTCAGAGTCTCGTCAATATATGTCCAAGGGTTTGGAGGATAGAGACATTTTAATTTTTCGTGATTATTCGAAAGTCAATTTTTGTAATGGCAAATATCTCCCGATCTGTAGGAATCTGAGAGACAAAACTTATGTCACTTTGAGGGAACGTATATGTCAACTTCATGTCACAGTCACGTCAATGTATGTCCAAGGGTTTGGAGGATAGAGACATCTTAATTTTTCGAGATTATTCGAAAGTCAATTTTTCAAAAGGCAAATATCTCCCGATCTGTAGGAATCTGAGAGACAAAACTTATGTCACTTTGTGGGAACGCATGTGTCAACTTCATGTCAGAATCTCGTCAATGTATGTCCAAGGGTTTGGACGATAGAGACATTTCAATTTTTCGAGATTATTCGAAAGTCAATTTTTAAAAGGCAAATATCTCCCGATCTGTAGGAATCTGAGAGACAAAACTTATGACGCTTTGAGGGAACGTATATGTCAACTTCATGTCAGAATCTTGTCAATGTATGTCCAAGGGTTTGGACGATAGAGACATTTTAATTTTTCGAGATTATTCGAAAGTCAATTTTTAAAATTCAATATCTCCCGATCTGTAGGCATCTGAGAGACAAACCTTATGTTACTTTGAGGGAACGCATATGTCAACTTCATGTCAGAGTCTCGTCAATGTATGTCCAAGGGTTTGGAGGATAGAGATATGTATATTTTTAGAGATTATTCGAAAGTCAATTTTTAAAAGGCAAATATCTCCCGATCTGTAGGGATCTGAGAGACAAAACGTATGACACTTAGAGGGAACGTAAATGTCAACTTCATGTCAGAATCTCGTCAATGTATGTCCAAGGGTTTGGACGATAGAGACATTTTAATTTTTCGAGATTATTCGAAAGTCAATTTTTAAAATTCAATATCTCCCGATCTGTAGGCATCTGAGAGACAAACCTTATGATACTTTGAGGGAACGCATATGTCAACTTCATGTCAGAGTCTCGTCAATGTATGTCCAAGGGTTTGGACGATAGAGACATTTTAATTTTTCGAGATTATTTGAAAGTCAATTTTTAAAAGGCAAATATCTCCCGATCTGTAGGCATCTGAGAGACAAACCTTATGTCACTTTGAGGAAACGCATATGTCAACTTCATGTCAGAGTCTCGTCAATGTATGTCCTAGGGTTTGGAGGATAGAGACATTTTAATTTTTCGAGATTATTCGAAAATGAATTATTAAAAGGCAAATATCTCCCGATCTGTAGGAATCTGAGAGACAAAACTAATGTCACTTTGAGGGAACATATATGTCAACTTTCTGTCAGAGTCACGTCAATGTATGTCCAAGGGTTTGCAGGATAGAGACATTTAAATGTTTAGAGATTATTCGAAAGTCAATTCTTAAAAGGCAAATATCTCCCGATCTGTAGGAATGTGAGAGACAAAACTTATGTCACATTGAGGGAACGTATATGTAAACTTCCAGTCAGAGTCACGTCAATGTATGTCCAACGGTTTGGAGGATAGAGACATTTTAATTTTTAGAGATTATTCGAAAGTCAATTTTTAAAAGGCAAATATTTCCCGATCTGTAGGAATCTTAGAGACAAAACTTATGTCACTTTGAGGGAACGTATATGTAAACGCCCTGTCAGAGTCACGTCAATGTATGTCCAAGGGTTTGGAGGATAGAGATATTTATATTTATAAAGATTATTCGAAAGTCAATTTTTAAAAGGCAAATATCTCCCGATCTGTAGGGATCTGAGAGACAAAACGTATGACACTTAGAGGGAACGTAAATGTCAACTTCATGTCAGAATCTCGTCAATGTATGTCCAAGGGTTTGGACGATAGAGACATTTTAATTTTTCGAGATTATTCGAAAGTCAATTTTTAAAATTCAATATCTCCCGATCTGTAGGCATCTGAGAGACAAACCTTATGATACTTTGAGGGAACGCATATGTCAACTTCATGTCAGAGTCTCGTCAATGTATGTCCAAGGGTTTGGACGATAGAGACATTTTAATTTTTCGAGATTATTTGAAAGTCAATTTTTAAAAGGCAAATATCTCCCGATCTGTAGGCATCTGAGAGACAAACCTTATGTCACTTTGAGGAAACGCATATGTCAACTTCATGTCAGAGTCTCGTCAATGTATGTCCTAGGGTTTGGAGGATAGAGACATTTTAATTTTTCGAGATTATTCGAAAATGAATTATTAAAAGGCAAATATCTCCCGATCTGTAGGAATCTGAGAGACAAAACTAATGTCACTTTGAGGGAACATATATGTCAACTTTCTGTCAGAGTCACGTCAATGTATGTCCAAGGGTTTGCAGGATAGAGACATTTAAATGTTTAGAGATTATTCGAAAGTCAATTCTTAAAAGGCAAATATCTCCCGATCTGTAGGAATGTGAGAGACAAAACTTATGTCACATTGAGGGAACGTATATGTAAACTTCCAGTCAGAGTCACGTCAATGTATGTCCAACGGTTTGGAGGATAGAGACATTTTAATTTTTAGAGATTATTCGAAAGTCAATTTTTAAAAGGCAAATATTTCCCGATCTGTAGGAATCTTAGAGACAAAACTTATGTCACTTTGAGGGAACGTATATGTAAACGCCCTGTCAGAGTCACGTCAATGTATGTCCAAGGGTTTGGAGGATAGAGATATTTATATTTATAAAGATTATTCGAAAGTCAATTTTTAAAAGGCAAATATCTCCCGATCTGTAGGGATCTGAGAGACAAAACGTATGTCACTTTGAGGGAACGTATATGTCAACTTCATGTCACAGTCACGTCAATGTATGTCCAAGGGTTTGGAGGATAGAGACATTTAAATTTTTAGAGATTATTCGAAAGTCAATTCTTAAAAGGCAAATATCTCCCGATCTGTGGGAATGTGAGAGACAAAACTTATGTCACATTGAGGGAACGTATATGTAAACTTCCAGTCAGAGTCACGTCAATGTATGTCCAACGGTTTGGAGGATAGAGATATTTTAATTTTTCGAGATTATTCGAAAGTCAAGTTTTGAAAAGGCAAATATCTCCCGATCTGTAGGAATCTGAGAGACAAACCTTATGTCACTTTGAGGGAACGTATATGTCAACTTCCTGTCATATTCACGTCAATGTATGTCGAAGGGTTTGGAAGATAGAGACATTTAAATTTTTAGAGATTATTCGAATGTCAATTTTTAAAGGCAAATATCTCTCGATCTATAGGAATCTAAGAGACAAAACTTATGTCACTTTGAGGGAACATATATGTCAACTTTCTGTCAGAGTCATGTCAATGTATGTACAAGGGTTTGGAGGATAGAGACATTTAAATGTTTAGAGATTATTCGAAAGTCAATTATTAAAAGGCAAATATCTCCCGATCTGTAGGAATCTGAGAGACAAAACTTATGTCACTTTGAGGGAACGTATATGGCAACTTCCTATCAGAATCTCGTCAATGTATGTCCAAGGATTTGGAGGATAGATACATTTTAATTTTTCGAGATTATTCGAAAGTCAATTTTTAAAAGGCAAATATATCCCGATCTGTAGGCATCTGAGAGACAAACCTTATGTCACTTTGAGGGAACGCATATGTCAACTTCATGTCAGAGTCTCGTCAATGTATGTAAAAGGGTTTGGGCGATAGAGACATTTTAATTTTTCGAGATTATTTGAAAGTCAATTTTTAAAAGGCAAATATCTCCCGATCTGTAGGAATCTGAGAGACAGAACTTATGTCACTTTGAGGGAACGTATATGGCAACTTCCTATCAGAATCTCGTCAATGTATGCCCAAGGATTTGGAGGATAGATACATTTTAATATTTCGAGATTATTCGAAAGTCAATTTTTAAAAGGCAAATATATCCCGATCTGTAGGCATCTGAGAGACAAACCTTATGTCACTTTGAGGGATCGGATATGTCAACTTCATGTCAGAGTCTCGTCAATGTATGTTCAAGTGTTTGGACGATAGAGATATTTAAATTTTTAGAGATTATTCGAAAGTAAATTTTTAAAAGGCAAATATCTCCCGATCTGTAGGAATCTGAGAGACAAAACTTATGTCACTTTGAGGGAACGTATATGTAAACGCCCTGTCAGAGTCACGTCAATGTATGTCCAAGGGTTTGGAGGATAGAGATATTTATATTTTTAGAGATTATTCGAAAGCCAATTTTTAAAAGGCAAACATCTCCCGATCTGTAGGGATCTGAGCGACAAAACGTATGACACTTAGAGGGAACGTATATGTCAACCTCATGTCAGAATCCCGTCATTGTATGTCCAAGGGTTTGGACGATAGAGACATTTCAATTTTTCGAGATTATTCGAAAGTCAATTATTAAAAGTCAAATATCTCCCGATCTGTAGGAATCTGAGAGACAAAACTTATGTCACTTTGAGGGAACGTATGTGTAAACGCCCTGACAGAGTCACGTCAATGTATGTCCAAGGGTTTGGAGGATAGAGATATTTATATTTATAAAGATTATTCGAAAGTCAATTTTTAAAAGGCAAATATCTCCCGATCTGTAGGGATCTGAGAGACAAAACGTATGTCACTTTGAGGGAACGTATATGTCAACTTCATGTCACAGTCACGTCAATGTATGTCCAAGGGTTTGGAGGATAGAGACATTTAAATTTTTAGAGATTATTCGAAAGTCAATTCTTAAAAGGCAAATATCTCCCGATCTGTGGGAATGTGAGAGACAAAACTTATGTCACATTGAGGGAACGTATATGTAAACTTCCAGTCAGAGTCACGTCAATGTATGTCCAACGGTTTGGAGGATAGAGATATTTTAATTTTTCGAGATTATTCGAAAGTCAAGTTTTGAAAAGGCAAATATCTCCCGATCTGTAGGAATCTGAGAGACAAAACTTATGTCACTTTGAGGGAACGCATACGTCATCGTCATGTCAGAGTCACGTCAATGTATGCCCAAGGGTTTGCAGGATACAGACATTTTAACTTTCAAGGTTATTCGAAAGTCAATTATTCAGAGGCATATATCTCTCGATATGTAGGAATCTGAGAGACACAACTCATGTCACTATGAGGACATTTGCATATCAACTTCATGTCAAAGTCACGACAATGTACGAAAAAGGGTTTGAAGGATAGAGACATTTTAATTTTTCGAGATTATTCGAAAGTCAATTTTTGAAAAGGCAAATATCTCCCGATCTGTAGGAATCTGAGAGACAAACCTTATGTCACATTGAGGGAACGTATATGTCAACTTCATGTCAGAGTCACGTCAATGTATGTGCAAGGGTTTGTAGGATAGAGACATCTTAATTTTTCGAGATTATTCGATAGTCAATTTTTCAAAAGGCAAATATCTCCCGATCTGTATGAATCTGAGAGACAAACCTTATGTCACTTTGTGGGAACGTATATGTCAACTTCATGTCAGAATCTTGTCAATGTATGTAAAAGGGTTTGGACGATAGAGACATTTAAATTTTTAGAGATTATTCGAAAGTCAATTTTTAAAAGGCAAATATCTCCCGATCTGTAGGAATCTGAGAGACAGAACTTATGTCACATTGAGGGAACGTACGAGGGTCGCTCATTAAGTAATGCCCCACATTTTTTCCCTCAGAATATATTTATTCAAGATGGCTGAAATTTAGTGACAATATAAATCAATGTTTCCTTTACACATACTATTTTTCCACATAGTCCCCATCAACTTGTACGGTTTTACGCCAGCGTGGAACAAGTGCATGCATGCCTTGCCGGTACCAGCTCTTGTCCTGTGCACGCAGCCATGTCCTCACTGCTTGAATAACGCTCTCGTCATCTTCAAACCTTGTTCCGCGGATAGCATCTTTAAGTGGCCCAAAGAGATGGAGTCGGACGGTGGATGGGGCAGCACCGTTCAACCAAATTTGGTGATTTCTTCCCGGGTTCTCGGACTTGTGTGAGGGCGTGCATTGTCATGCAGGAGCAAAATTTCTGCTGGATGCTTGTGAGGCCGAACTCGTCGGAAACGCTTCTTGAGGGTTTCCAGGGTCATAATGTACGCGTCTGAATTGATGGTCGCACCTCTTGGCATCACATCCACAAGAATGACCCCATCACTGTCCCAAAAGACAGTCATCATGACTTTTCCGGCGGAGGGAGTTGACTTGAATTTCTTCTTTCTCGGTGATAGAGGATGATGCCACTCCATTGACTGCCTTTTTGTCTCCGGCTCAAAGAGGTGTATCCAGGTTTCGTCACCTGTAATGATCCGGGACAGAAAGATCTCTCCCTCAGCATCAAAACGCTCCAACAATTCAGAAGAAATCGTTTTCCTTTGAATCCTGTGGTCTGCTGTGAGACTTCGTGGAACCCATCTTGCGCACACCTTCGAATATGCAAGAGCCCGGATAATTGCAATTACACTTCCATTGCTGACTGAAAGCTGTTGGGCCAATTGTCGAGTTGTGATGCGCCGATCCTCACGAATAATGGCATCCGCGCGGTTCAACATGTCTGGAGTGGTGGCTGTGGCAGGACGCCCAGAGCGCCGCAGATGACGGAGCACGGTTTCTTCACTTCCTGAAGCTTTAACTCTCTTAGCCCAGCGACCAACGGTGCTCCTATCGACTGCACAGCTTCCATACACAGCACACAAACGTTTATGAATGTTCACCACCGTTTCTTTTTCAGCAACAAAGAATTCAATTACAGCTCGTTGTTTGTAACGAGAGTCGTTCACAGACGCCATTTTAACAGTTCACTACAGCTCGGCTATCGGTTGGAATCATTTGAAACTCCGTACACGAACGCGGGAAACATCAAATCTCAAGCATGTAAAAGTGCACTTTTCTATCTTCATTATTGGCTGAGAAAAAAAATGTGGGGCATTACTTAATGAGCGACCCTCGTATATGTAAACGTCCTGTCAGAGTCACGTCTATGTATGTCCAAGGGTTTGGAGGATAGAGACATTTATATTCTTAAAGATTATTCGAAAGTCAATTTTTAAAGGCAAATATCTCCCGATCTGTAGGGATCTGAGAGACAAAACGTGTGACACTTAGAGGGAACGTATATGTCAACTTCATGTCAGAATCTCGTCAATGTATGTCCAAGGGTTTGGACGATAGAGACATTTCAATTTTTCGAGATTATTCGAAAGTCAATTTTTAAAAGGCAAATATCTCCCGATCTGTAGGAATCTGAGAGACAAAACTTATGACACTTTGAGGGAACGTATATGTCAACTTCATGTCAGAATCTTGTCAATGTATGCCCAAGGGTTTGCAGGATACAGACATTTTAATTTTTCAGGGTTATTCGAAAGTCAATTATTCAGAGGCATATATCTCTCGATATGTAGGAATCTGAGAGACACAACTCATGTCACTATGAGGACATTTACATATCAACTTCATGTCAAAGTCACGACAATGTACGAAAAAGGGTTTGAAGGATAGAGACATTTTAATTTTTCGAGATTATTCGAAAGTCAATTTTTGAAAAGGCAAATATCTCCCGATCTGTAGGAATCTGAGAGACAAACCTTATGTCACATTGAGGAAACGTATATGTCAACTTCATGTCAGAGTCACGTCAATGTATGTGCAAGGGTTTGTAGGATAGAGACATCTTAATTTTTCGAGATTATTCGATAGTCAATTTTTCAAAAGGCAAATATCTCCCGATCTGTAGGAATCTGAGAGACAAACCTTATGTCACTTTGTGGGAACGTATATGTCAACTTCATGTCAGAATCTTGTCAATGTATGTCCAAGGGTTTGGACGATAGAGACATTTAAATTTTTAGAGATTATTCGAAAGTCAATTTTTAAAAGGCAAATATCTCCCGATCTGTAGGAATCTGAGAGACAGAACTTATGTCACATTGAGGGAACGTATATGTAAACGTCCTGTCAGAGTCACGTCTATGTATGTCCAAGGGTTTGGAGGATAGAGACATTTATATTCTTAAAGATTATTCGAAAGTCAATTTTTAAAGGCAAATATCTCCCGATCTGTAGGGATCTGAGAGACAAAACTTATGACACTTAGTGGGAACGTATATGTCAACATCATGTCAGAATCTCGTCAATGTATGTCCAAGGGTTTGGACGATAGAGACATTTTAATTTTTCGAGATTATTCGAAAGGCCATTTTTAAAAGGCAAATATCTCCCGATCTGTAGGAATCTGAAGGACAAAACTTATGTGACTTTGAGGGAACGTATATGTCAACTTCCTCTCATAGTCACGTCAATGTATGTCGTAGGGTTAAGAGGATAGAGACATTTAAATTCTTAGAGATTATTCGAAAGTCAATATTTAAAGGCAAATATCTTTCGATCTATAGGAATCTGAGAGGCAAAACTTATGTCACTTTGAGGGAACGTATACGTCAACTTCATGTCAGAATCTCGTCAATGTATGTCCAAGGGTTTGGACGATAGAGACATTTAAATTTTTCGAGATTATTCGAAAGTCAATTTTTAAAAGGCAAATATCTCCCGATCTGTAGGCATCTGAGAGACAAAACGTATGTCACTTTGATTGAACGAAAATATCAACTTCATGTCAGAGTCTCGTCAATATATGTCCAACGGTTTGGAGGATAGAGACATTTTAATTTTTCGTGATTATTCGAAAGTCAATTTTTGTAATGGCAAATATCTCCCGATCTGTAGGAATCTGAGAGACAAAACTTATGTCACTTTGAGGGAACGTATATGTCAACTTCATGTCACAGACACGTCAATGTATGTCCAAGGGTTTGGAGGATAGAGACATCTTAATTTTTCGAGATTATTCGAAAGTCAATTTTTCAAAAGGCAAATATCTCCCGATCTGTAGGAATCTGAGAGACAAAACTTATGTCACTTTGTGGGAACGCATGTGTCAACTTCATGTCAGAATCTCGTCAATGTATGTCCAAGGGTTTGGACGATAGAGACATTTCAATTTTTCGAGATTATTCGAAAGTCAATTTTTAAAAGGCAAATATCTCCCGATCTGTAGGAATCTGAGAGACAAAACTTATGACGCTTTGAGGGAACGTATATGTCAACTTCATGTCAGAATCTTGTCAATGTATGTCCAAGGGTTTGGACGATAGAGACATTTTAATTTTTCGAGATTATTCGAAAGTCAATTCTTAAAAGGCAAATATCTCCCGATCTGTAGGCATCTGAGAGACAAACCTTATGTTACTTTGAGGGAACGCATATGTCAATTTCATGACAGAGTCTCGTCAATGTATGTCCAAGGGTTTGGAGGATAGAGATATTTATATTTTTAGAGATTATTCGAAAGTCAATTTTTAAAAGGCAAATATCTCCCGATCTGTAGGGATCTGAGAGACAAAACGTGTGACACTTAGAGGGAACGTATATGTCAACTTCATGTCAGAATCTCGTCAATGTATGTCCAAGGGTTTGGACGATAGAGACATTTCAATTTTTCGAGATTATTCGAAAGTCAATTTTTAAAAGGCAAATATCTCCCGATCTGTAGGAATCTGAGAGACAAACCTTATGTCACTTTGTGGGAACGTATATGTCAACTTCATGTCAGAATCTGGTCAATGTATGTCCAAGGGTTTGGGCGATAGAGACATTTAAATTTTTAGAGATTATTCGAAAGTCAATTTTTAAAAGGCAAATATCTCCCGATCTGTAGGAATCTGAGAGACAGAACTTATGTCACATTGAGGGAACGTATATGTAAACGTCCTGTCAGAGTCACGTCTATGTATGTCCAAGGGTTTGGAGGATAGAGACATTTATATTCTTAAAGATTATTCGAAAGTCAATTTTTAAAGGCAAATATCTCCCGATCTGTAGGGATCTGAGAGACAAAACGTGTGACACTTAGAGGGAACGTATATGTCAACTTCATGTCAGAATCTCGTCAATGTATGTCCAAGGGTTTGGACGATAGAGACATTTCAATTTTTCGAGATTATTCGAAAGTCAATTTTTAAAAGGCAAATATCTCCCGATCTGTAGGAATCTGAGAGACAAAACTTATGACACTTTGAGGGAACGTATATGTCAACTTCATGTCAGAATCTTGTCAATGTATGCCCAAGGGTTTGCAGGATACAGACATTTAAATTTTTCAGGGTTATTCGAAAGTCAATTATTCAGAGGCATATATCTCTCGATATGTAGGAATCTGAGAGACACAACTCATGTCACTATGAGGACATTTACATATCAACTTCATGTCAAAGTCACGACAATGTACGAAAAAGGGTTTGAAGGTTAGAGACATTTTAATTTTTCGAGATTATTCGAAAGTCAATTTTTGAAAAGGCAAATATCTCCCGATCTGTAGGAATCTGAGAGACAAACCTTATGTCACATTGAGGGAACGTATATGTCAACTTCATGTCAGAGTCACGTCAATGTATGTGCAAGGGTTTGTAGGATAGAGACATCTTAATTTTTCGAGATTATTCGATAGTCAATTTTTCAAAAGGCAAATATCTCCCGATCTGTAGGAATCTGACAGACAAACCTTATGTCACTTTGTGGGAACGTATATGTCAACTTCATGTCAGAATCTTGTCAATGTATGTCCAAGGGTTTGGACGATAGAGACATTTAAATTTTTAGAGATTATTCGAAAGTCAATTTTTAAAAGGCAAATATCTCCCGATCTGTAGGAATCTGAGAGACAGAACTTATGTCACTTGAGGGAACGTATATGTAAACGTCCTGTCAGAGTCACGTCTATGTATGTCCAAGGGTTTGGAGGATAGAGACATATATATTCTTAAAGATTATTCGAAAGTCAATTTTTAAAGGCAAATATCTCCCGATCTGTAGGGATCTGAGAGACAAAACTTATGACACTTAGTGGGAACGTATATGTCAACATCATGTCAGAATCTCGTCAATGTATGTCCAAGGGTTTGGACGATAGAGACATTTTAATTTTTCGAGATTATTCGAAAGTCCATTTTTAAAAGGCAAATATCTCCCGATCTGTAGGAATCTGAGAGACAAAACTTATGTGACTTTGAGGGAACGTATATGTCAACTTCCTCTCATAGTCACGTCAATGTATGTCGTAGGGTTAAGAGGATAGAGACATTTAAATTCTTAGAGATTATTCGAAAGTCAATATTTAAAGGCAAATATCTTTCGATCTATAGGAATCTGAGAGACGAAACTTATGTCACTTTGAGGGAACGTATACGTCAACTTCATGTCAGAATCTCGTCAATGTATGTCCAAGGGTTTGGACGATAGAGACATTTAAATTTTTCGAGATTATTCGAAAGTCAATTTTTAAAAGGCAAATATCTCCCGATCTGTAGGCATCTGAGAGACAAAACGTATGTCACTTTGATTGAACGAAAATATCAACTTCATGTCAGAGTCTCGTCAATATATGTCCAAGGGTTTGGAGGATAGAGACATTTTAATTTTTCGTGATTATTCGAAAGTCAATTTTTGTAATGGCAAATATCTCCCGATCTGTAGGAATCTGAGAGACAAAACTTATGTCACTTTGAGGGAACGTATATGTCAACTTCATGTCACAGACACGTCAATGTATGTCCAAGGGTTTGGAGGATAGAGACATCTTAATTTTTCGAGATTATTCGAAAGTCAATTTTTCAAAAGGCAAATATCTCCCGATCTGTAGGAATCTGAGAGACAAAACTTATGTCACTTTGTGGGAACGCATGTGTCAACTTCATGTCAGAATCTCGTCAATGTATGTCCAAGGGTTTGGACGATAGAGACATTTCAATTTTTCGAGATTATTCGAAAGTCAATTTTTAAAAGGCAAATATCTCCCGATCTGTAGGAATCTGAGAGACAAAACTTATGACGCTTTGAGGGAACGTATATGTCAACTTCATGTCAGAATCTTGTCAAAGTATGTCCAAGGGTTTGGACGATAGAGACATTTTAATTTTTCGAGATTATTCGAAAGTCAATTTTTAAAATTCAATATCTCCAGATCTGTAGGCATCTGAGAGACAAACCTTATGTTACTTTGAGGGAACGCATATGTCAATTTCATGACAGAGTCTCGTCAATGTATGTCCAAGGGTTTGGAGGATAGAGATATTTATATTTTTAGAGAATATTCGAAAGTCAATTTTTAAAAGGCAAATATCTCCCGATCTGTAGGGATCTGAGAGACAAAACGTGTGACACTTAGAGGGAACGTATATGTCAACTTCATGTCAGAATCTCGTCAATGTATGTCCAAGGGTTTGGACGATAGAGACATTTCAATTTTTCGAGATTATTCGAAAGTCAATTTTTAAAAGGCAAATATCTCCCGATCTGTAGGAATCTGAGAGACAAAACTTATGACACTTTGAGGGAACGTATATGTCAACTTAATGTCAGAATCTTGTCAATGTATGTCCAAGGGTTTGGACGATAGAGACATTTTAATTTTTCGAGATTATTCGAAAGTCAATTTTTAAAATTCAATATCTCCCGATCTGTAGGCATCTGAGAGACAAACCTTATGTTACTTTGAGGGAACGCATATGTCAACTTCATGTCAGAGTCTCGTCAATGTATGTCCAAGGGTTTGGACGATAGAGACATTTTAATTTTTCGAGATTATTTGAAAGTCAATTTTTAAAAGGCAAATATCTCCCGATCTGTAGGCATCTGAGAGACAAACCTTATGTCACTTTGAGGAAACGCATATGTCAACTTCATGTCAGAGTCTCGTCAATGTATGTCCTAGGGTTTGGAGGATAGAGACATTTTAATTTTTCGAGATTATTCGAAAATGAATTATTAAAAGGCAAATATCTCCCGATCTGTAGGAATCTGAGAGACAAAACTAATGTCACTTTGAGGGAACATATATGTCAACTTTCTGTCAGAGTCACGTTAATGTATGTCCAAGGGTTTGGAGGATAGAGACATTTAAATGTTTAGAGATTATTCGAAAGTCAATTCTTAAAAGGCAAATATCTCCCGATCTGTAGGAATGTGAGAGACAAAACTTATGTCACATTGAGGGAAAGTATATGTAAACTTCCAGTCAGAGTCACGTCAATGTATGTCCAACGGTTTGGAGGATAGAGACATTTTAATTTTTAGAGATTATTCGAAAGTCAATTTTTAAAAGGCAAATATTTCCCGATCTGTAGGAATCTGAGAGACAAAACTTATGTCACTTTGAGGGAACGTATATGTAAACGCCCTGTCAGAGTCACGTCAATGTATGTCCAAGGGTTTGGAGGATAGAGATATTTATATTTATAAAGATTATTCGAAAGTCAATTTTTAAAAGGCAAATATCTCCCGATCTGTAGGGATCTGAGAGACAAAACGTATGTCACTTTGAGGGAACGTATATGTCAACTTCATGTCACAGTCACGTCAATGTATGTCCAAGGGTTTGGAGGATAGAGACATTTAAATTTTTAGAGATTATTCGAAAGTCAATTCTTAAAAGGCAAATATCTCCCGATCTGTGGGAATGTGAGAGACAAAACTTATGTCACATTGAGGGAACGTATATGTAAACTTCCAGTCAGAGTCACGTCAATGTATGTCCAACGGTTTGGAGGATAGAGATATTTTAATTTTTCGAGATTATTCGAAAGTCAAGTTTTGAAAAGGCAAATATCTCCCGATCTGTAGGAATCTGAGAGACAAAACTTATGTCACTTTGAGGGAACGCATACGTCATCGTCATGTCAGAGTCACGTCAATGTATGCCCAAGGGTTTGCAGGATACAGACATTTTAATTTTTCAGGGTTATTCGAAAGTCAATTATTCAGAGGCATATATCTCTCGATATGTAGGAATCTGAGAGACACAACTCATGTCACTATGAGGACATTTACATATCAACTTCATGTCAAAGTCACGACAATGTACGAAAAAGGGTTTGAAGGATAGAGACATTTTAATTTTTCGAGATTATTCGAAAGTCAATTTTTGAAAAGGCAAATATCTTACGATCTGTAGGAATCTGAGAGACAAACCTTATGTCACATTGAGGGAACGTATATGTCAACTTCATGTCAGAGTCACGTCAATGTATGTGCAAGGGTTTGTAGGATAGAGACATCTTAATTTTTCGAGATTATTCGATAGTCAATTTTTCAAAAGGCAAATATCTCCCGATCTGTAGGAATCTGAGAGACAAACCTTATGTCACTTTGTGGGAACGTATATGTCAACTTCATGTCAGAATCTTGTCAATGTATGTCCAAGGGTTTGGACGATAGAGACATTTAAATTTTTAGAGATTATTCGAAAGTCAATTTTTAAAAGGCAAATATCTCCCGATCTGTAGGAATCTGAGAGACAGAACTTATGTCACATTGAGGGAACGTATATGTAAACGTCCTGTCAGAGTCACGTCTATGTATGTCCAAGGGTTTGGAGGATAGAGACTTTTATATTCTTAAAGATTATTCGAAAGTCAATTTTTAAAGGCAAATATCTCCCGATCTGTAGGAATCTGAGAGACAAAACTTATGACACTTAGTGGGAACGTATATGTCAACATCATGTCAGAATCTCGTCAATGTATGTCCAAGGGTTTGGACGATAGAGACATTTTAATTTTTCGAGATTATTCGAAAGTCCATTTTTAAAAGGCAAATATCTCCCGATCTGTAGGAATCTGAGAGACAAAACTTATGTGACTTTGAGGGAACGTATATGTCAACTTCCTCTCATAGTCACGTCAATGTATGTCGTAGGGTTAAGAGGATAGAGACATTTAAATTTTTAGAGATTATTCGAAAGTCAATATTTAAAGGCAAATATCTTTCGATCTATAGGAATCTGAGAGACAAAACTTATGTCACTTTGAGGGAACGTATACGTCAACTTCATGTCAGAATCTCGTCAATGTATGTCCAAGGGTTTGGACGATAGAGACATTTAAATTTTTCGAGATTATTCGAAAGTCAATTTTTAAAAGGCAAATATCTCCCGATCTGTAGGCATCTGAGAGACAAAACGTATGTCACTTTGATTGAACGAAAATATCAACTTCATGTCAGAGTCTCGTCAATATATGTCCAAGGGTTTGGAGGATAGAGACATTTTAATTTTTCGTGATTATTCGAAAGTCAATTTTTGTAATGGCAAATATCTCCCGATCTGTAGGAATCTGAGAGACAAAACTTATGTCACTTTGAGGGAACGTATATGTCAACTTCATGTCACAGTCACGTCAATGTATGTCCAAGGGTTTGGAGGATAGAGACATCTTAATTTTTCGAGATTATTCGAAAGTCAATTTTTCCAAAGGCAAATATCTCCCGATCTGTAGGAATCTGAGAGACAAAACTTATGTCACTTTGTGGGAACGCATGTGTCAACTTCATGTCAGAATCTCGTCAATGTATGTCCAAGGGTTTGGACGATAGAGACATTTCAATTTTTCGAGATTATTCGAAAGTCAATTTTTAAAAGGCAAATATCTCCCGATCTGTAGGAATCTGAGAGACAAAACTTATGACGCTTTGAGGGAACGTATATGTCAACTTCATGTCAGAATCTTGTCAATGTATGTCCAAGGGTTTGGACGATAGAGACATTTTAATTTTTCGAGATTATTCGAAAGTCAATTTTTAAAATTCAATATCTCCCGATCTGTAGGCATCTGAGAGACAAACCTTATGTTACTTTTAGGGAACGCATATGTCAACTTCATGTCAGAGTCTCGTCAATGTATGTCCAAGGGTTTGGAGGATAGAGATATTTATATTTTTAGAGATTATTCGAAAGTCAATTTTTAAAGGCAAATATCTCCCGATCTGTAGGAATCTGAGAGACAAAACTTATGACACTTAGTGGGAACGTATATGTCAACATCATGTCAGAATCTCGTCAATGTATGTCCAAGGGTTTGGACGATAGAGACATTTTAATTTTTCGAGATTATTCGAAAGTCCATTTTTAAAAGGCAAATATCTCCCGATCTGTAGGAATCTGAGAGACAAAACTTATGTGACTTTGAGGGAACGTATATGTCAACTTCCTCTCATAGTCACGTCAATGTATGTCGTAGGGTTAAGAGGATAGAGACATTTAAATTCTTAGAGATTATTCGAAAGTCAATATTTAAAGGCAAATATCTTTCGATCTATAGGAATCTGAGAGACAAAACTTATGTCACTTTGAGGGAACGTATACGTCAACTTCATGTCAGAATCTCGTCAATGTATGTCCAAGGGTTTGGACGATAGAGACATTTAAATTTTTCGAGATTATTCGAAAGTCAATTTTTAAAAGGCAAATATCTCCCGATCTGTAGGCATCTGAGAGACAAAACGTATGTCACTTTGATTGAACGAAAATATAAACTTCATGTCAGAGTCTCGTCAATATATGTCCAAGGGTTTGGAGGATAGAGACATTTTAATTTTTCGTGATTATTCGAAAGTCAATTATTGTAATGGCAAATATCTCCCGATCTGTAGGAATCTGAGAGACAAAACTTATGTCACTTTGAGGGAACGTATATGTCAACTTCATGTCACAGACACGTCAATGTATGTCCAAGGGTTTGGAGGATAGAGACATCTTAATTTTTCGAGATTATTCGAAAGTCAATTTTTCAAAAGGCAAATATCTCCCGATCTGTAGGAATCTGAGAGACAAAACTTATGTCACTTTGTGGGAACGCATGTGTCAACTTCATGTCAGAATCTCGTCAATGTATGTCCAAGGGTTTGGACGATAGAGACATTTCAATTTTTCGAGATTATTCGAAAGTCAATTTTTAAAAGGCAAATATCTCCCGATCTGTAGGAATCTGAGAGACAAAACTTATGACGCTTTGAGGGAACGTATATGTCAACTTCATGTCAGAATCTTGTCAAAGTATGTCCAAGGGTTTGGACGATAGAGACATTTTAATTTTTCGAGATTATTCGAAAGTCAATTTTTAAAATTCAATATCTCCAGATCTGTAGGCATCTGAGAGACAAACCTTATGTTACTTTGAGGGAACGCATATGTCAATTTCATGACAGAGTCTCGTCAATGTATGTCCAAGGGTTTGGAGGATAGAGATATTTATATTTTTAGAGAATATTCGAAAGTCAATTTTTAAAAGGCAAATATCTCCCGATCTGTAGGGATCTGAGAGACAAAACGTGTGACACTTAGAGGGAACGTATATGTCAACTTCATGTCAGAATCTCGTCAATGTATGTCCAAGGGTTTGGACGATAGAGACATTTCAATTTTTCGAGATTATTCGAAAGTCAATTTTTAAAAGGCAAATATCTCCCGATCTGTAGGAATCTGAGAGACAAAACTTATGACACTTTGAGGGAACGTATATGTCAACTTAATGTCAGAATCTTGTCAATGTATGTCCAAGGGTTTGGACGATAGAGACATTTTAATTTTTCGAGATTATTCGAAAGTCAATTTTTAAAATTCAATATCTCCCGATCTGTAGGCATCTGAGAGACAAACCTTATGTTACTTTGAGGGAACGCATATGTCAACTTCATGTCAGAGTCTCGTCAATGTATGTCCAAGGGTTTGGACGATAGAGACATTTTAATTTTTCGAGATTATTTGAAAGTCAATTTTTAAAAGGCAAATATCTCCCGATCTGTAGGCATCTGAGAGACAAACCTTATGTCACTTTGAGGAAACGCATATGTCAACTTCATGTCAGAGTCTCGTCAATGTATGTCCTAGGGTTTGGAGGATAGAGACATTTTAATTTTTCGAGATTATTCGAAAATGAATTATTAAAAGGCAAATATCTCCCGATCTGTAGGAATCTGAGAGACAAAACTAATGTCACTTTGAGGGAACATATATGTCAACTTTCTGTCAGAGTCACGTTAATGTATGTCCAAGGGTTTGGAGGATAGAGACATTTAAATGTTTAGAGATTATTCGAAAGTCAATTCTTAAAAGGCAAATATCTCCCGATCTGTAGGAATGTGAGAGACAAACCTTATGTCACATTGAGGGAAAGTATATGTAAACTTCCAGTCAGAGTCACGTCAATGTATGTCCAACGGTTTGGAGGATAGAGACATTTTAATTTTTAGAGATTATTCGAAAGTCAATTTTTAAAAGGCAAATATTTCCCGATCTGTAGGAATCTGAGAGACAAAACTTATGTCACTTTGAGGGAACGTATATGTAAACGCCCTGTCAGAGTCACGTCAATGTATGTCCAAGGGTTTGGAGGATAGAGATATTTATATTTATAAAGATTATTCGAAAGTCAATTTTTAAAAGGCAAATATCTCCCGATCTGTAGGGATCTGAGAGACAAAACGTATGTCACTTTGAGGGAACGTATATGTCAACTTCATGTCACAGTCACGTCAATGTATGTCCAAGGGTTTGGAGGATAGAGACATTTAAATTTTTAGAGATTATTCGAAAGTCAATTCTTAAAAGGCAAATATCTCCCGATCTGTGGGAATGTGAGAGACAAAACTTATGTCACATTGAGGGAACGTATATGTAAACTTCCAGTCAGAGTCACGTCAATGTATGTCCAACGGTTTGGAGGATAGAGATATTTTAATTTTTCGAGATTATTCGAAAGTCAAGTTTTGAAAAGGCAAATATCTCCCGATCTGTAGGAATCTGAGAGACAAAACTTATGTCACTTTGAGGGAACGCATACGTCATCGTCATGTCAGAGTCACGTCAATGTATGCCCAAGGGTTTGCAGGATACAGACATTTTAATTTTTCAGGGTTATTCGAAAGTCAATTATTCAGAGGCATATATCTCTCGATATGTAGGAATCTGAGAGACACAACTCATGTCACTATGAGGACATTTACATATCAACTTCATGTCAAAGTCACGACAATGTACGAAAAAGGGTTTGAAGGATAGAGACATTTTAATTTTTCGAGATTATTCGAAAGTCAATTTTTGAAAAGGCAAATATCTTACGATCTGTAGGAATCTGAGAGACAAACCTTATGTCACATTGAGGGAACGTATATGTCAACTTCATGTCAGAGTCACGTCAATGTATGTGCAAGGGTTTGTAGGATAGAGACATCTTAATTTTTCGAGATTATTCGATAGTCAATTTTTCAAAAGGCAAATATCTCCCGATCTGTAGGAATCTGAGAGACAAACCTTATGTCACTTTGTGGGAACGTATATGTCAACTTCATGTCAGAATCTTGTCAATGTATGTCCAACGGTTTGGACGATAGAGACATTTAAATTTTTAGAGATTATTCGAAAGTCAATTTTTAAAAGGCAAATATCTCCCGATCTGTAGGAATCTGAGAGACAGAACTTATGTCACATTGAGGGAACGTATATGTAAACGTCCTGTCAGAGTCACGTCTATGTATGTCCAAGGGTTTGGAGGATAGAGACATTTATATTCTTAAAGATTATTCGAAAGTCAATTTTTAAAGGCAAATATCTCCCGATCTGTAGGAATCTGAGAGACAAAACTTATGACACTTAGTGGGAACGTATATGTCAACATCATGTCAGAATCTCGTCAATGTATGTCCAAGGGTTTGGACGATAGAGACATTTTAATTTTTCGAGATTATTCGAAAGTCCATTTTTAAAAGGCAAATATCTTCCGATCTGTAGGAATCTGAGAGACAAAACTTATGTGACTTTGAGGGAACGTATATGTCAACTTCCTCTCATAGTCACGTCAATGTATGTCGTAGGGTTAAGAGGATAGAGACATTTAAATTTTTAGAGATTATTCGAAAGTCAATATTTAAAGGCAAATATCTTTCGATCTATAGGAATCTGAGAGACAAAACTTATGTCACTTTGAGGGAACGTATACGTCAACTTCATGTCAGAATCTCGTCAATGTATGTCCAAGGGTTTGGACGATAGAGACATTTAAATTTTTCGAGATTATTCGAAAGTCAATTTTTAAAAGGCAAATATCTCCCGATCTGTAGGCATCTGAGAGACAAAACGTATGTCACTTTGATTGAACGAAAATATCAACTTCATGTCAGAGTCTCGTCAATATATGTCCAAGGGTTTGGAGGATAGAGACATTTTAATTTTTCGTGATTATTCGAAAGTCAATTTTTGTAATGGCAAATATCTCCCGATCTGTAGGAATCTGAGAGACAAAACTTATGTCACTTTGAGGGAACGTATATGTCAACTTCATGTCACAGTCACGTCAATGTATGTCCAAGGGTTTGGAGGATAGAGACATCTTAATTTTTCGAGATTATTCGAAAGTCAATTTTTCCAAAGGCAAATATCTCCCGATCTGTAGGAATCTGAGAGACAAAACTTATGTCACTTTGTGGGAACGCATGTGTCAACTTCATGTCAGAATCTCGTCAATGTATGTCCAAGGGTTTGGACGATAGAGACATTTCAATTTTTCGAGATTATTCGAAAGTCAATTTTTAAAAGGCAAATATCTCCCGATCTGTAGGAATCTGAGAGACAAAACTTATGACGCTTTGAGGGAACGTATATGTCAACTTCATGTCAGAATCTTGTCAATGTATGTCCAAGGGTTTGGACGATAGAGACATTTTAATTTTTCGAGATTATTCGAAAGTCAATTTTTAAAATTCAATATCTCCCGATCTGTAGGCATCTGAGAGACAAACCTTATGTTACTTTTAGGGAACGCATATGTCAACTTCATGTCAGAGTCTCGTCAATGTATGTCCAAGGGTTTGGAGGATAGAGATATTTATATTTTTAGAGATTATTCGAAAGTCAATTTTTAAAGGCAAATATCTCCCGATCTGTAGGAATCTGAGAGACAAAACTTATGACACTTAGTGGGAACGTATATGTCAACATCATGTCAGAATCTCGTCAATGTATGTCCAAGGGTTTGGACGATAGAGACATTTTAATTTTTCGAGATTATTCGAAAGTCCATTTTTAAAAGGCAAATATCTCCCGATCTGTAGGAATCTGAGAGACAAAACTTATGTGACTTTGAGGGAACGTATATGTCAACTTCCTCTCATAGTCACGTCAATGGATGTCGTAGGGTTAAGAGGATAGAGACATTTAAATTCTTAGAGATTATTCGAAAGTCAATATTTAAAGGCAAATATCTTTCGATCTATAGGAATCTGAGAGACAAAACTTATGTCACTTTGAGGGAACGTATACGTCAACTTCATGTCAGAATCTCGTCAATGTATGTCCAAGGGTTTGGACGATAGAGACATTTAAATTTTTCGAGATTATTCGAAAGTCAATTTTTAAAAGGCAAATATCTCCCGATCTGTAGGCATCTGAGAGACAAAACGTATGTCACTTTGATTGAACGAAAATATCAACTTCATGTCAGAGTCTCGTCAATATATGTCCAAGGGTTTGGAGGATAGAGACATTTTAATTTTTCGTGATTATTCGAAAGTCAATTTTTGTAATGGCAAATATCTCCCGATCTGTAGGAATCTGAGAGACAAAACTTATGTCACTTTGAGGGAACGTATATGTCAACTTCATGTCACAGACACGTCAATGTATGTCCAAGGGTTTGGAGGATAGAGACATCTTAATTTTTCGAGATTATTCGAAAGTCAATTTTTCAAAAGGCAAATATCTCCCGATCTGTAGGAATCTGAGAGACAAAACTTATGTCACTTTGTGGGAACGCATGTGTCAACTTCATGTCAGAATCTCGTCAATGTATGTCCAAGGGTTTGGACGATAGAGACATTTCAATTTTTCGAGATTATTCGAAAGTCAATTTTTAAAAGGCAAATATCTCCCGATCTGTAGGAATCTGAGAGACAAAACTTATGACGCTTTGAGGGAACGTATATGTCAACTTCATGTCAGAATCTTGTCAAAGTATGTCCAAGGGTTTGGACGATAGAGACATTTTAATTTTTCGAGATTATTCGAAAGTCAATTTTTAAAATTCAATATCTCCAGATCTGTAGGCATCTGAGAGACAAACCTTATGTTACTTTGAGGGAACGCATATGTCAATTTCATGACAGAGTCTCGTCAATGTATGTCCAAGGGTTTGGAGGATAGAGATATTTATATTTTTAGAGAATATTCGAAAGTCAATTTTTAAAAGGCAAATATCTCCCGATCTGTAGGGATCTGAGAGACAAAACGTGTGACACTTAAAGGGAACGTATATGTCAACTTCATGTCAGAATCTCGTCAATGTATGTCCAAGGGTTTGGACGATAGAGACATTTCAATTTTTCGAGATTATTCGAAAGTCAATATTTAAAGGCAAATATCTTTCGATCTATAGGAATCTGAGAGACAAAACTTATGTCACTTTGAGGGAACGTATACGTCAACTTCATGTCAGAATCTCGTCAATGTATGTCCAAGGGTTTGGACGATAGAGACATTTAAATTTTTCGAGATTATTCGAAAGTCAATTTTTAAAAGGCAAATATCTCCCGATCTGTAGGCATCTGAGAGACAAAACGTATGTCACTTTGATTGAACGAAAATATCAACTTCATGTCAGAGTCTCGTCAATATATGTCCAAGGGTTTGGAGGATAGAGACATTTTAATTTTTCGTGATTATTCGAAAGTCAATTTTTGTAATGGCAAATATCTCCCGATCTGTAGGAATCTGAGAGACAAAACTTATGTCACTTTGAGGGAACGTATATGTCAACTTCATGTCACAGTCACGTCAATGTATGTCCAAGGGTTTGGAGGATAGAGACATCTTAATTTTTCGAGATTATTCGAAAGTCAATTTTTCCATAGGCAAATATCTCCCGATCTGTAGGAATCTGAGAGACAAAACTTATGTCACTTTGTGGGAACGCATGTGTCAACTTCATGTCAGAATCTCGTCAATGTATGTCCAAGGGTTTGGACGATAGAGACATTTCAATTTTTCGAGATTATTCGAAAGTCAATTTTTAAAAGGCAAATATCTCCCGATCTGTAGGAATCTGAGAGACAAAACTTATGACGCTTTGAGGGAACGTATATGTCAACTTCATGTCAGAATCTTGTCAATGTATGTCCAAGGGTTTGGACGATAGAGACATTTTAATTTTTCGAGATTATTCGAAAGTCAATTTTTAAAATTCAATATCTCCCGATCTGTAGGCATCTGAGAGACAAACCTTATGTTACTTTTAGGGAACGCATATGTCAACTTCATGTCAGAGTCTCGTCAATGTATGTCCAAGGGTTTGGAGGATAGAGATATTTATATTTTTAGAGATTATTCGAAAGTCAATTTTTAAAGGCAAATATCTCCCGATCTGTAGGAATCTGAGAGACAAAACTTATGACACTTAGTGGGAACGTATATGTCAACATCATGTCAGAATCTCGTCAATGTATGTCCAAGGGTTTGGACGATAGAGACATTTTAATTTTTCGAGATTATTCGAAAGTCCATTTTTAAAAGGCAAATATCTCCCGATCTGTAGGAATCTGAGAGACAAAACTTATGTGACTTTGAGGGAACGTATATGTCAACTTCCTCTCATAGTCACGTCAATGGATGTCGTAGGGTTAAGAGGATAGAGACATTTAAATTCTTAGAGATTATTCGAAAGTCAATATTTAAAGGCAAATATCTTTCGATCTATAGGAATCTGAGAGACAAAACTTATGTCACTTTGAGGGAACGTATACGTCAACTTCATGTCAGAATCTCGTCAATGTATGTCCAAGGGTTTGGACGATAGAGACATTTAAATTTTTCGAGATTATTCGAAAGTCAATTTTTAAAAGGCAAATATCTCCCGATCTGTAGGCATCTGAGAGACAAAACGTATGTCACTTTGATTGAACGAAAATATCAACTTCATGTCAGAGTCTCGTCAATATATGTCCAAGGGTTTGGAGGATAGAGACATTTTAATTTTTCGTGATTATTCGAAAGTCAATTTTTGTAATGGCAAATATCTCCCGATCTGTAGGAATCTGAGAGACAAAACTTATGTCACTTTGAGGGAACGTATATGTCAACTTCATGTCACAGACACGTCAATGTATGTCCAAGGGTTTGGAGGATAGAGACATCTTAATTTTTCGAGATTATTCGAAAGTCAATTTTTCAAAAGGCAAATATCTCCCGATCTGTAGGAATCTGAGAGACAAAACTTATGTCACTTTGTGGGAACGCATGTGTCAACTTCATGTCAGAATCTCGTCAATGTATGTCCAAGGGTTTGGACGATAGAGACATTTCAATTTTTCGAGATTATTCGAAAGTCAATTTTTAAAAGGCAAATATCTCCCGATCTGTAGGAATCTGAGAGACAAAACTTATGACGCTTTGAGGGAACGTATATGTCAACTTCATGTCAGAATCTTGTCAAAGTATGTCCAAGGGTTTGGACGATAGAGACATTTTAATTTTTCGAGATTATTCGAAAGTCAATTTTTAAAATTCAATATCTCCAGATCTGTAGGCATCTGAGAGACAAACCTTATGTTACTTTGAGGGAACGCATATGTCAATTTCATGACAGAGTCTCGTCAATGTATGTCCAAGGGTTTGGAGGATAGAGATATTTATATTTTTAGAGAATATTCGAAAGTCAATTTTTAAAAGGCAAATATCTCCCGATCTGTAGGGATCTGAGAGACAAAACGTGTGACACTTAAAGGGAACGTATATGTCAACTTCATGTCAGAATCTCGTCAATGTATGTCCAAGGGTTTGGACGATAGAGACATTTCAATTTTTCGAGATTATTCGAAAGTCAATTTTTAAAAGGCAAATATCTCCCGATCTGTAGGAATCTGAGAGACAAAACTTATGACACTTTGAGGGAACGTATATGTCAACTTAATGTCAGAATCTTGTCAATGTATGTCCAAGGGTTTGGACGATAGAGACATTTTAATTTTTCGAGATTATTCGAAAGTCAATTTTTAAAATTCAATATCTCCCGATCTGTAGGCATCTGAGAGACAAACCTTATGTTACTTTGAGGGAACGCATATGTCAACTTCATGTCAGAGTCTCGTCAATGTATGTCCAAGGGTTTGGACGATAGAGACATTTTAATTTTTCGAGATTATTTGAAAGTCAATTTTTAAAAGGCAAATATCTCCCGATCTGTAGGCATCTGAGAGACAAACCTTATGTCACTTTGAGGAAACGCATATGTCAACTTCATGTCAGAGTCTCGTCAATGTATGTCCTAGGGTTTGGAGGATAGAGACATTTTAATTTTTCGAGATTATTCGAAAATGAATTATTAAAAGGCAAATATCTCCCGATCTGTAGGAATCTGAGAGACAAAACTAATGTCACTTTGAGGGAACATATATGTCAACTTTCTGTCAGAGTCACGTTAATGTATGTCCAAGGGTTTGGAGGATAGAGACATTTAAATGTTTAGAGATTATTCGAAAGTCAATTCTTAAAAGGCAAATATCTCCCGATCTGTAGGAATGTGAGAGACAAAACTTATGTCACATTGAGGGAAAGTATATGTAAACTTCCAGTCAGAGTCACGTCAATGTATGTCCAACGGTTTGGAGGATAGAGACATTTTAATTTTTAGAGATTATTCGAAAGTCAATTTTTAAAAGGCAAATATTTCCCGATCTGTAGGAATCTGAGAGACAAAACTTATGTCACTTTGAGGGAACGTATATGTAAACGCCCTGTCAGAGTCACGTCAATGTATGTCCAAGGGTTTGGAGGATAGAGATATTTATATTTATAAAGATTATTCGAAAGTCAATTTTTAAAAGGCAAATATCTCCCGATCTGTAGGGATCTGAGAGACAAAACGTATGTCACTTTGAGGGAACGTATATGTCAACTTCATGTCACAGTCACGTCAATGTATGTCCAAGGGTTTGGAGGATAGAGACATTTAAATTTTTAGAGATTATTCGAAAGTCAATTCTTAAAAGGCAAATATCTCCCGATCTGTGGGAATGTGAGAGACAAAACTTATGTCACATTGAGGGAACGTATATGTAAACTTCCAGTCAGAGTCACGTCAATGTATGTCCAACGGTTTGGAGGATAGAGATATTTTAATTTTTCGAGATTATTCGAAAGTCAAGTTTTGAAAAGGCAAATATCTCCCGATCTGTAGGAATCTGAGAGACAAAACTTATGTCACTTTGAGGGAACGCATACGTCATCGTCATGTCAGAGTCACGTCAATGTATGCCCAAGGGTTTGCAGGATACAGACATTTTAATTTTTCAGGGTTATTCGAAAGTCAATTATTCAGAGGCATATATCTCTCGATATGTAGGAATCTGAGAGACACAACTCATGTCACTATGAGGACATTTACATATCAACTTCATGTCAAAGTCACGACAATGTACGAAAAAGGGTTTGAAGGATAGAGACATTTTAATTTTTCGAGATTATTCGAAAGTCAATTTTTGAAAAGGCAAATATCTTACGATCTGTAGGAATCTGAGAGACAAACCTTATGTCACATTGAGGGAACGTATATGTCAACTTCATGTCAGAGTCACGTCAATGTATGTGCAAGGGTTTGTAGGATAGAGACATCTTAATTTTTCGAGATTATTCGATAGTCAATTTTTCAAAAGGCAAATATCTCCCGATCTGTAGGAATCTGAGAGACAAACCTTATGTCACTTTGTGAGAACGTATATGTCAACTTCATGTCAGAATCTTGTCAATGTATGTCCAAGGGTTTGGACGATAGAGACATTTAAATTTTTAGAGATTATTCGAAAGTCAATTTTTAAAAGGCAAATATCTCCCGATCTGTAGGAATCTGAGAGACAGAACTTATGTCACATTGAGGGAACGTATATGTAAACGTCCTGTCAGAGTCACGTCTATGTATGTCCAAGGGTTTGGAGGATAGAGACATTTATATTCTTAAAGATTATTCGAAAGTCAATTTTTAAAGGCAAATATCTCCCGATCTGTAGGAATCTGAGAGACAAAACTTATGACACTTAGTGGGAACGTATATGTCAACATCATGTCAGAATCTCGTCAATGTATGTCCAAGGGTTTGGACGATAGAGACATTTTAATTTTTCGAGATTATTCGAAAGTCCATTTTTAAAAGGCAAATATCTCCCGATCTGTAGGAATCTGAGAGACAAAACTTATGTGACTTTGAGGGAACGTATATGTCAACTTCCTCTCATAGTCACGTCAATGTATGTCGTAGGGTTAAGAGGATAGAGACATTTAAATTTTTAGAGATTATTCGAAAGTCAATATTTAAAGGCAAATATCTTTCGATCTATAGGAATCTGAGAGACAAAACTTATGTCACTTTGAGGGAACGTATACGTCAACTTCATGTCAGAATCTCGTCAATGTATGTCCAAGGGTTTGGACGATAGAGACATTTAAATTTTTCGAGATTATTCGAAAGTCAATTTTTAAAAGGCAAATATCTCCCGATCTGTAGGCATCTGAGAGACAAAACGTATGTCACTTTGATTGAACGAAAATATCAACTTCATGTCAGAGTCTCGTCAATATATGTCCAAGGGTTTGGAGGATAGAGACATTTTAATTTTTCGTGATTATTCGAAAGTCAATTTTTGTAATGGCAAATATCTCCCGATCTGTAGGAATCTGAGAGACAAAACTTATGTCACTTTGAGGGAACGTATATGTCAACTTCATGTCACAGTCACGTCAATGTATGTCCAAGGGTTTGGAGGATAGAGACATCTTAATTTTTCGAGATTATTCGAAAGTCAATTTTTCCAAAGGCAAATATCTCCCGATCTGTAGGAATCTGAGAGACAAAACTTATGTCACTTTGTGGGAACGCATGTGTCAACTTCATGTCAGAATCTCGTCAATGTATGTCCAAGGGTTTGGACGATAGAGACATTTCAATTTTTCGAGATTATTCGAAAGTCAATTTTTAAAAGGCAAATATCTCCCGATCTGTAGGAATCTGAGAGACAAAACTTATGACGCTTTGAGGGAACGTATATGTCAACTTCATGTCAGAATCTTGTCAATGTATGTCCAAGGGTTTGGACGATAGAGACATTTTAATTTTTCGAGATTATTCGAAAGTCAATTTTTAAAATTCAATATCTCCCGATCTGTAGGCATCTGAGAGACAAACCTTATGTTACTTTTAGGGAACGCATATGTCAACTTCATGTCAGAGTCTCGTCAATGTATGTCCAAGGGTTTGGAGGATAGAGATATTTATATTTTTAGAGATTATTCGAAAGTCAATTTTTAAAAGGCAAATATCTCCCGATCTGTAGGGATCTGAGAGACAAAACGTATGACACTTAGAGGGAACGTATATGTCAACTTCATGTCAGAATCTCGTCAATGTATGTCCAAGGGTTTGGACGATAATGACATTTCAATTTTTCGAGATTATTCGAAAGTCAATTATTAAAAGGCAAATATCTCCCGATCTGTAGGAATCTGAGAGACAAAACTTATGACACTTTGAGGGAACGTATATGTCAACTTCATGTCAGAATCTTGTCAATGTATGTCCAAGGGTTTGGACGATAGAGACATTTTAATTTTTCGAGTTTATTCGAAAGTCAATTTTTAAAATTCAATATCTCCCGATCTGTAGGCATCTGAGAGACAAACCTTATGTTACTTTGAGGGAACGCATATGTCAACTTCATGTCAGAGTCTCGTCAATGTATGTCCAAGGGTTTGGACGATAGAGACATTTTATTTTTTCGAGATTATTTGAAAGTCAATTTTTAAAAGGCAAATATCTCCCGATCTGTAGGCATCTGAGAGACAAACCTTATGTCACTTTGAGGAAACGCATATGTCAACTTCATGTCAGAGTCTCGTCAATGTATGTCCTAGGGTTTGGAGGATAGAGACATTTTAATTTTTCGAGATTATTCGAAAATGAATTATTAAAAGGCAAATATCTCTTGATCTGTAGGAATCTGAGAGACAAAACTAATGTCACTTTGAGGGAACATATATGTCAACTTTCTGTCAGAGTCACGTCAATGTATGTCCAAGGGTTTGGAGGATAGAGACATTTAAATGTTTAGAGATTATTCGAAAGTCAATTTTTAAAGGCAAATATCTCCCGATCTGTAGGAATCTGAGAGACAAAACTTATGACACTTTGAGGGAACGCATATGTCAACTTCATGTCAGAGTCTCGTCAATGTATGTTCAAGGGTTTGGAGGATAGAGACATTTTAATTTTTCGAGATTATTAGAAAGTCAATTTTTAAAAGGCAAATATCTCCCGATCTGTATTAATCTGAGAGACAAAACTTATGTCACTTTGAGGGAACATATATGTCAACTTGCTGTCAGAGGCACTTCAATGTATGTCCAAGGGTTTGGAGGATAGAGACATTTAAATTTTTAGAGATTATTCGAAAGTCAATTTTTGAAAAGGCAAATATCTCCCGATCAATAGGAATCTAAGAGACAAAACTTATGTCACTTTGAGGGAACGTATATGTCAACTTCATGTGAGAATCTCGTCAATGTATGTCCAAGGGTTTGGACGATAGAGACATTTTAATTTTTCGAGATTATTCGAAAGTCAATTTTTAAAAGGCAAATATCTCCCGATCTGTAGGCATCTGAGAGACAACCCTTAAGCCACTTTGAGGGAACGCATATGTCAACTTCATGTCAGAGTCTCGTCAATGTATGTCCAAGGGTTTGGAGGATAGAGACATTTTAATTTTTCGTGATTATTCGAAAGTCAATTTTTGAAAAGGCAAATATCTCCCGATCTGTATTAATCTGAGAGACAAAACTTATGTCACTTTGAGTGAACGTATATGTGAACTTCATTTCACAGTCACGTCAATGTATGTCCAAGGGTTTGGAATATAGAGACATTTAAATTTTTAGAGATTATTCGAAAGTCAATTTTTAAAAGGCAAATATCTACCGATCTGTAGGAATGTGAGAGACAAAACGTATGTCACATTGAGGGAACGTATATGTAAACTTCCAGTCAGAGTCACGTCAATGTATGTCCAACGGTTTGGAGGATAGAGACATTTTAATTTTTCGAGATTATTCGAAAGTCAAGTTTTGAAAAGGCAAATATCTCCGATCTGTAGGAATCTGAGAGACAAAACTTATGTCACTTTGAGGGAACGCATACGTCATCGCCATATCAGAATCACGTCAATGTATGTCCAAGGGTTTGCAGGATACAGACATTTTAATTTTTCAGGGTTATTCGAAAGTCAATTATTCTGAGGCATATATCTCTCGATATGTAAGAATCTGAGAGACACAACTCATGTCACTATGAGGACATTTACATATCAACTTCATGTCAAAGTCACGACAATGTACGAAAAAGAGTTTGAAGGATAGAGACATTTGAATTTTTCGAGATTATTCGAAAGTCAATTTTTGAAAAGGCAAATATCTCCCGATCTGTAGGAATCTGAGAGACAAACCTTATGTCACATTGAGGGAACGAATATGTCAACTTCATGTCAGAATCTCGTCAATGTATGTCCAAGGGTTTGGACGATAGAGACATTTAAATTTTTAGAGATTATTCGAAAGTCAATTTTTAAAAGGCAAATATCTCCCGATCTGTACGAATCTGAGAGACAAAACTTATGTCACCTTGAGGGAACGTATATGTAAACGTCCTGTCAGAGTCACGTCAATGTATGTCCAAGGGTTTGGAGGATAGAGACATTTATATTTTTAGAGATTATTCGAATGTCAATTTTTAAAAGGCAAATATCTCCCGATCTGTAGGGATCTGAGAGACAAAACTTATGACCCTTAGAGGGAGGGTATATGTCAACTTCATGCCAGAATCTCGTCAATGTATGTCCAAGGGTTTGGACGATAGAGACATTTTAATTTTTCGAGATTATTCGAAAGTCAATATTTAAAAGGCAATATCTCCCGATCTGTAGGCATCTCTGAGACAAAACTTATGTTACTTTGAGGGCACGGATCTGTCAACTTCATGTCAGAGTCTCGTCAATGTATGTATAAGGGTTTGGACGATAGAGACATTTTAATTTTTCGAGATTATTTGAAAGTCAATATTTAAAAGGCAAATATCTCCCGATCTGTACGCATCTGAGAGACAAACCTTATGTCACTTTAAGGATACGCATATGTCAACTTCATGTCAGAGTCTCGTCAAAGTATGTCTAAGGGTTTGGAGGATAGAGACATTTAAATTTTTCGAGATTATTCGAAAATGAATTATTAAAAGGCAAATATCTCCCGATCTGTAGGAATCTGAGAGACAAAACTAATGTCACTTTGAGGGAACATATATGTCAACTTTCTGTCAGAGTCACGTCAATGTATTTCCAAGGGTTTGGAGGATAGAAACATTTAAATGTTTAGAGATTATTCGAAAGTCAATTTTTTAAAAGGCAAATATCTCCCGATCTGTAGGAATCTGACAGACAAAACTTATGTCACTTTGAGGGAACGTATATGTAAATGTCCTGTCAGAGTCACGTCAATGTATGTCCAAGGGTTTGGAGGATAGAGACATTTTAATTTTTCGAGATTATTTGAAAGTCTATTTTTAAAGGCAAATATCTCCCGATCTGTAGGCATCTGAGAGACAAACCTTATGTCACTTTGAGGGAACGCAAATGTCAACTTCATGTCAGAGTCTCGTCAATGTATGTCCAAGGGTTTGGAGTATAGAGACATTAGAATTTTTCGAGATTATTCTAAAGTCAATTTTTAAAGGCAAATATCTCCCGATCTGTAGGCATCTGAGAGACAAAACGTATGTCACTTTGACGGAACGAAAATATCAACTTCATGTCAGAGTCTCGTGAATATATGTGCAAGGGTTTGGAGGATAGAGACATTTTAATTTTTCGTGATTATTCGAAAGTCAATCTTTGAAAAGGCAAATATCTCCCGATCTGAAGGAATCTGAGAGACAAAACTTATGTTACTTTGAGGGAACGTATATGTCAACTTCATGTCACAGTCACGTCAATGTATGTCCAAGGGTTTGGAGGATAGAGACATTTAAATTTTTAGAGATTATTCGAAAGTCAATTCTTAAAAGGCAAATCTCTCCCGATCTGTAGGAATCTGAGAGACAAAACTTATGTCACATTGAGGGAACGTATATGTAAACTTCCAGTCAGAGTCAAGTCAATGTATGTCCTAGGGTTTGGAGGATAGAGACATTTTAATTTTTCGAGATTATTCGAAAGTCAAGTTTTGAAAAGGCAAATATCTCCCGATCTGTAGGAATCTGATAGACAAAACTTATGTTACTTTGAGGGAACGCATACGTCATCGTCATGTCAGAGTCACGTCAATGTATGTCCAAGGGTTTGCAGGATACAGACATTTAAATTTTTCAGGGTTATTCGAAAGTCAATTATTCAGAGGCATATATCTCTCGATATGTAAGAATCTGAGAGACACAACTCATGTCACTATGAGGACATTTACATATCAACTTCATGTCAAAGTCACGACAATGTACGAAAAAGGGTTTGAAGGATAGAGACATTTGAATTTTTCGAGATTATTCGAAAGTCAATTTTTGAAAAGGCAAATATCTCCCAATCTGTAGGAATCTGAGAGACAAACCTTATGTCACATTGAGGGAACGCTTATGTCAACTTCATGTCAGAATCTCGTCAATGTATGTCCAAGGGTTTGGACGATAGAGACATTTTAATTTTTCGAGATTATTCGAAAGTCAATTTTTAAAAGGCAAATATCTCCCGATCTGTAGGAATCTGAGAGACAAAACTTATGTCACTTTGAGGGAACGTAAATGTCAACTTCCTGTCATAGTCACGTCAATGTATGTTCAAGGGTTTGGAGGATAGAGACATTTAAATTTTTAGAGATTATTCGAAAGTCAATATTTAAAGGCAAATATCTCTCGATCTATAGGAATCTGAGAGACAAAACTCATGTCACTTTGAGGGAACGTATATGTCAACTTCATGTCGGAATCTCGTCAATGTATGTCCAAGGGTTTGGACGATAGAGACATTTAAATTTTTCGAGATTATTCGAAAGTCAATATTTAAAAGGCAATATCTCCCGATCTGTTGGCATCTCTGAGACAAAACTTATGTTACTTTGAGGGAACGGATCTGTCAACTTCATGTCAGAGTCTCGCCAATGTATGTATAAGGGTTTGGACGATAGAGACATTTTAATTTTTCGAGATTATTTGAAAGTCAATTTTTAAAAGGCAAATATCTCCCGATCTGTACGCATCTGAGAGACAAACCTTATGTCACTTTAAGGATACGCATATGTCAACTTCATGTCAGAGTCTCGTCAATGTATGTCTAAGGGTTTGGAGGATAGAGACATTTTAATTTTTCGAGATTATTCGAAAATGAATTATTAAAAGGCAAATATCTCCCAATCTGTAGGAATCTGAGAGACAAAACTAATGTCACTTTGAGGGAACATATATGTCAACTTTCTGTCAGAGTCACGTCAATGTATTTCCAAGGGTTTGGAGGATAGAAACATTTAAATGTTTAGAGATTATTCGAAAGTCAATTTTTTCAAAGGCAAATATCTCCCGATCTGTAGGAATCTGACAGACAAAACTTATGTCACTTTGAGGGAACGTATATGTAAATGTCCTGTCAGAGTCACGTCAATGTATGTCCAAGGGTTTGGAGGATAGAGACATTTTAATTTTACGAGATTATTCGAAAGTCAATTTTTAAAAGACAAATATCTCCCGATCTGTAGGAATCTGAGAGACAAAACTTATGTCACTTAGAGGGAACGTATATGTCAACTTCATGTCAGAATCTCGTCAATGTATGTCCAAGGGTTTGGACGATAGACACATTTTAATTTTTCGAGATTATTTGAAAGTCTATTTTTTAAAGGAAAATATCTCCCGATCTGTAGGCATCTGAGAGACAAACCTTATGTCTCTTTGAGGGAACGCAAATGTCAACTTCATGTCGGAGTCTCGTCAATGTATGTCCAAGGGTTTGGAGTATAGAGACATTAGAATTTTTCGAGATTATTCTAAAGTCAATTTTTAAAGGCAAATATCTCCCGATCTGTAGGCATCTGAGAGACAAAACGTATGTCACTTTGACGGAACGAAAATATCAACTTCATGTCAGAGTCTCGTGAATATATGTGCAAGGGTTTGGAGGATAGAGACATTTTAATTTTTCGTGATTATTCGAAAGTCAATCTTTGAAAAGGCAAATATCTCCCGATCTGAAGGAATCTGAGAGACAAAACTTATGTTACTTTGAGGGAACGTATATGTCAACTTCATGTCACAGTCACGTCAATGTATGTCCAAGGGTTTGGAGGATAGAGACATTTAAATTTTTAGAGATTATTCGAAAGTCAATTCTTAAAAGGCAAATATTTCCCGATCTGTAGGAATCTGAGAGACAAAACTTATGTCACATTGAGGGAACGTATATGTAAACTTCCAGTCAGAGTCAAGTCAATGTATGTCCTAGGGTTTGGAGGATAGAGACATTTTAATTTTTCGAGATTATTCGAAAGTCAAGTTTTGAAAAGGCAAATATCTCCCGATCTGTAGGAATCTGAGAGACAAAACTTATGTTACTTTGAGGGAACGCATACGTCATCGTCATGTCAGAGTCACGTCAATGTATGTCCAAGGGTTTGCAGGATACAGACATTTTAATTTTTCAGGGTTATTCGAAAGTCAATTATTCAGAGGCATATATCTCTCGATATGTAAGAATCTGAGAGACACAACTCATGTCACTATGAGGACATTTACATATCAACTTCATGTCAAAGTCACGACAATGTACGTAAAAGGGTTTGAAGGATAGAGACATTTGAATTTTTCGAGATTATTCGAAGGTCAATTTTTGAAAAGGCAAATATCTCCCAATCTGTAGGAATCTGAGAGACAAAACTTATGTTACTTTGAGGGAACGCATACGTCATCGTCATGTCAGAGTCACGTCAATATATGTCCAAGGGTTTGCAGGATACAGACATTTTAATTTTTCAGGGTTATTCGAAAGTCAATTATTCAGAGGCATATATCTCTCGATATGTAAGAATCTGAGAGACACAACTCATGTCACTATGAGGACATTTACATATCAACTTCATGTCAAAGTCACGACAATGTACGAAAAAGGGTTTGAAGGATAGAGACATTTGAATTTTTCGAGATTATTCGAAAGTCAATTTTTGAAAAGGCTAATATCTCCCAATCTGTAGGAATCTGAGAGACAAACCTTATGTCACATTGAGGGAACGCATATGTCAACTTCATGTCAGAATCTCGTCAATGTATGTCCAAGGGTTTGGACGATAGAGACATTTAAATTTTTAGAGATTATTCGAAAGTCAATTTTTAAAAGGCAAATATCTCCCGATCTGTAGGGATCTGAGAGACAAAACTTATGACCCTTAGAGGGAGCGTATATGTCAACTTCATGCCAGAATCTCGTCAATGTATGTCCAAGGGTTTGGACGATAGAGACATTTTAATTTTTCGAGATTATTCGAAAGTCAATTTTTAGAAGGCAAATATCTCCCGATCTGTAGGAATCTGAGAGACAAAACTTATGTCACTTTGAGGGAACGTAAATGTCAACTTCCTGTCATAGTCACGTCAATGTATGTTCAAGGGTTTGGAGGATAGAGACATTTAAATTTTTAGAGATTATTCGAAAGTCAATATTTAAAGGCAAATATCTCTCGATCTATAGGAATCTGAGAGACAAAACTCATGTCACCTTGAGGGAACGTATATGTCAACTTCATGTCGGAATCTCGTCAATGTATGTCCAAGGGTTTGGACGATAGAGACATTTAAATTTTTCGAGATTATTCGAAAGTCAATATTTAAAAGGCAATATCTCCCGATCTGTAGGCATCTCTGAGACAAAACTTATGTTACTTTGAGGGAACGGATCTGTCAACTTCATGTCAGAGTCTCGTCAATGTATGTCTAAGGGTTTGGAGGATAGAGACATTTTAATTTTTCGAGATTATTCGAAAATGAATTATTAAAAGGCAAATATCTCCCGATCTGTAGGAATCTGAGAGACAAAACTAATGTCACTTTGAGGGAACATATATGTCAACTTTCTGTCAGAGTCACGTCAATGTATTTCCAAGGGTTTGGAGGATAGAAACATTTAAATGTTTAGAGATTATTCGAAAGTCAATTTTTTAAAAGGCAAATATCTCCCGATCTGTAGGAATCTGACAGACAAAACTTATGTCACTTTGAGGGAACGTATATGTAAATGTCCTGTCAGAGTCACGTCAATGTATGTCCAAGGGTTTGGAGGATAGAGACATTTTAATTTTACGAGATTATTCGAAAGTCAATTTTTAAAAGACAAATATCTCCCGATCTGTAGGAATCTGAGAGACAAAACTTATGTCACTTAGAGGGAACGTATATGTCAACTTCATGTCAGAATCTCGTCAATGTATGTCCAAGGGTTTGGACGATAGACACATTTAAATTTTTCGAGATTATTTGAAAGTCTATTTTTTAAAGGCAAATATCTCCCGATCTGTAGGCATCTGAGAGACAAACCTTATGTCACTTTGAGGGAACGCAAATGTCAACTTCATGTCAGAGTCTCGTTAATGTATGTCCAAGGGTTTGGAGTATAGAGACATTAGAATTTTTGGAGATTATTCTAAAGTCAATATTTAAAGGCAAATATCTCCCGATCTGTAGGCATCTGAGAGACAAAACGTATGTCACTTTGACGGAACGAAAATATCAACTTCATGTCAGAGTCTCGTGAATATATGTGCAAGGGTTTGGAGGATAGAGACATTTTAATTTTTCGTGATTATTCGAAAGTCAATCTTTGTAAAGGCAAATATCTCCCGATCTGAAGGAATCTGAGAGACAAAACTTATGTTACTTTGAGGGAACGTATATGTGAACTTCATGTCACAGTCACGTCAATGTATGTCCAAGGGTTTGGAGGATAGAGACATTTAAATTTTTAGAGATTATTCGAAAGTCAATTTTAAAAGGCAAATATCTCCCGATCTGTAGGAATCTGAGAGACAAAACTTATGTCACATTGAGGGAACGTATATGTAAACTTCCAGTCAGAGTCAAGTCAATGTATGTCCTAGGGTTTGGAGGATAGAGACATTTTAATTTTTCGAGATTATTCGAAAGTCAAGTTTTGAAAAGGCAAATATCTCCCGATCTGTAGGAATCTGAGAGACAAAACTTATGTTACTTTGAGGGAACGCATACGTCATCGTCATGTCAGAGTCACGTCAATGTATGTCCAAGGGTTTGCAGGATACAGACATTTTAATTTTTCAGGGTTATTCGAAAGTCAATTATTCAGAGGCATATATCTCTCGATATGTAAGAATCTGAGAGACACAACTCATGTCACTATGAGGACATTTACATATCAACTTCATGTCAAAGTCACGACAATGTACGAAAAAGGGTTTGAAGGATAGAGACATTTGAATCTTTCGAGATTATTCGAAAGTCAATTTTTGAAAAGGCAAATATCTCCCAATCTGTAGGAATCTGAGAGACAAACCTTATGTCACATTGAGGGAACGCATATGTCAACTTCATGTCAGAATCTCGTCAATGTATGTCCAAGGGTTTGGACGATAGAGACATTTAAATTTTTAGAGATTATTCGAAAGTCAATTTTTAAAAGGCAAATATCTCCCGATCTGTAGGGATCTGAGAGACAAAACTTATGACCCTTAGAGGGAGCGTATATGTCAACTTCATGCCAGAATCTCGTCAATGTATGTCCAAGGGTTTGGACGATAGAGACATTTTAATTTTTCGAGATTATTCGAAAGTCAATTTTTAAAAGGCAAATATCTCCCGATCTGTAGGAATCTGAGAGACAAAACTTATGTCACTTTGAGGGAACGTAAATGTCAACTTCCTGTCATAGTCACGTCAATGTATGTTCAAGGGTTTGGAGGATAGAGACATTTAAATTTTTAGAGATTATTCGAAAGCCAATATTTAAAGGCAAATATCTCTCGATCTATAGGAATCTGAGAGACAAAACTCATGTCACTTTGAGGGAACGTATATGTCAACTTCATGTCGGAATCTCGTCAATGTATGTCCAAGGGTTTGGACGATAGAGACATTTAAATTTTTCGAGATTATTCGAAAGTCAATATTTAAAAGTCAATATCTCCCGATCTGTAGGCATCTCTGAGACAAAACTTATGTTACTTTGAGGGAAGGGATATGTCAACTTCATGTCAGAGTCTCGTCAATGTATGTCCAAGGGTTTGGACGATAGAGACATTTTAATTTTTCGAGATTATTTGAAAGTCAATTTTAAAAGGCAAATATCTCCCGATCTGTACGCATCTGAGAGACAAACCTTATGTCACTTTGAGGATACGCATATGTCAACTTCATGTCAGAGTCTCGTCAATGTATGTCTAAGGGTTTGGATGATAGAGACATTTCAATTTTTCGAGATTATTCGAAAATGAATTATGAAAAGGCAAATATCTCCCGATCTGTAGGAATCTGAGAGACAAAACTAATGTCACTTTGAGGGAACATATATGTCAAATTTCTGTCAGAGTCACGTCAATGTATTTCCAAGGGTATGGAGGATAGAAACATTTAAATGTTTAGAGATTATTCGAAAGTCAATTTTTAAAGGCAAATATCTCCCGATCTGTAGGAATCTGACAGACAAAACTTATGTCACTTTGAGGGAACGTATATGTAAATGTCCTGTCACAGTCACGTCAATGTATGTCCAAGGGTTTGGAGGATAGAGACATTTTAATTTTACGAGATTATTCGAAAGTCAATTTTTAAAAGACAAATATCTCCCGATCTGTAGGAATCTGAGAGACAAAACTTATGTCACTTTGAGGGAACGTATATGTCAACTTCATGTCAGAATCTCGTCAATGTATGTCCAAGGGTTTGGACGATAGACACATTTTAATTTTTCGAGATTATTTGAAAGTCTATTATTTAAAGGCAAATATCTCCCGATCTGTAGGCATCTGAGAGACAAACCTTATGTCACTTTGAGGGAACGCAAATGTCAACTTCATGTCAGAGTCTCGTCAATGTATGTCCAAGGGTTTGGAGTATAGAGACATTAGAATTTTTCGAGATTATTCTAAAGCCAATTTTTAAAGGCAAATATCTCCCGATCTGTAGGCATCTGAGAGACAAAACGTATGTCACTTTGACGGAACGAAAATATCAACTTCATGTCAGAGTCTCGTGAATATATGTGCAAGGGTTTGGAGGATAGAGACATTTTAATTTTTCGTGATTATTCGAAAGTCAATCTTTGAAAAGGCAAATATCTCCCGATCTGAAGGAATCTGAGAGACAAATCTTATGTTACTTTGAGGGAACGTATATGTCAACTTCATGTCACAGTCACGTCAATGTATGTCCAAGGGTTTGGAGGATAGAGACATTTAAATTTTTAGAGATTATTCGAAAGTCAATTCTTAAAAGGCAAATATCTCCCGATCTGTAGGAATCTGAGAGACAAAACTTATGTCACATTGAGGGAACGTATATGTAAACTTCCAGTCAGAGTCAAGTCAATGTATGTCCTAGGGTTTGGAGGATAGAGACATTTTAATTTTTCGAGATTATTCGAAAGTCAAGTTTAGAAAAGGCAAATATCTCCCGATCTGTAGGAATCTGAGAGACAAAACTTATGTTACTTTGAGGGAACGCATACGTCATCGTCATGTCAGAGTCACGTCAATGTATGTCCAAGGGTTTGCAGGATACAGACATTTTAATTTTTCAGGGTTATTCGAAAGTCAATTATTCAGAGGCATATATCTCTCGATATGTAAGAATCTGAGAGACACAACTCATGTCACTATGAGGACATTTACATATCAACTTCATGTCAAAGTCACGACAATTTACGAAAAAGGGTTTGAAGGATAGAGACATTTGAATTTTTCGAGATTATTCGAAAGTCAATTTTTGAAAAGGCAAATATCTCCCAATCTGTAGGAATCTGAGAGACAAACCTTATGTCACATTGAGGGAACGCATATGTCAACTTCATGTCAGAATCTCGTCAATGTATGTCCAAGGGTTTGGACGATAGAGACATTTTAATTTTTCGAGATTATTCGAAAGTCAATTTTTAAAAGGCAAATATCTCCCGATCTGTAGGAATCTGAGAGACAAAACTTATGTCACTTTGAGGGAACGTAAATGTCAACTTCCTGTCATAGTCACGTCAATGTATGTTCAAGGGTTTGGAGGATAGAGACATTTAAATTTTTAGAGATTATTCGAAAGTCAATATTTAAAGGCAAATATCTCTCGATCTATAGGAATCTGAGAGACAAAACTCATGTCACTTTGAGGGAACGTATATGTCAACTTCATGTCGGAATCTCGTCAATGTATGTCCAAGGGTTTGGACGATAGAGACATTTAAATTTTTCGAGATTATTCGAAAGTCAATATTTAAAAGGCAATATCTCCCGATCTGTAGGCATCTCTGAGACAAAACTTATGTTACTTTGAGGGAACGGATCTGTCAACTTCATGTCAGAGTCTCGCCAATGTATGTATAAGGGTTTGGACGATAGAGACATTTTAATTTTTCGAGATTATTTGAAAGTCAATTTTTAAAAGGCAAATATCTCCCGATCTGTACGCATCTGAGAGACAAACCTTATGTCACTTTAAGGATACGCATATGTCAACTTCATGTCAGAGTCTCGTCAATGTATGTCTAAGGGTTTGGAGGATAGAGACATTTTAATTTTTCGAGATTATTCGAAAATGAATTATTAAAAGGCAAATATCTCCCGATCTGTAGGAATCTGAGAGACAAAACTAATGTCACTTTGATGGAACATATATGTCAACTTTCTGTCAGAGTCACGTCAATGTATTTCCAAGGGTTTGGAGGATAGAAACATTTAAATGTTTAGAGATTATTCGAAAGTCAATTTTTTAAAAGGCAAATATCTCCCGATCTGTAGGAATCTGAGAGACAAAACTTATGTTACTTTGAGGGAACGCATACGTCATCGTCATGTCAAAGTCACGTCAATGTATGTCCAAGGGTTTGCAGGATACAGACATTTTAATTTTTCAGGGTTATTCGAAAGTCAATTATTCAGAGGCATATATCTCTCGATATGTAAGAATCTGAGAGACACAACTCATGTCACTATGAGGACATTTACATATCAACTTCATGTCAAAGTCACGACAATGTACGAAAAAGGGTTTGAAGGATAGAGACATTTGAATCTTTCGAGATTATTCGAAAGTCAATTTTTGAAAAGGCAAATATCTCCCAATCTGTAGGAATCTGAGAGACAAACCTTATGTCACATTGAGGGAACGTATATGTCAACTTCATGTCAGAGTCACGTCAATGTATGTGCAAGGGTTTGGAGGATAGAGACATCTTAATTTTTCGAGATTATTCGAAAGTCTTTTTTTCAAAAGGCAAATATCTCCCGATCTGTAGGAATCTGAGAGACAAAACTTATGTCACTTTGTGGGAACGTATATGTCAACTTCATGTCAGAATCTCGTCAATGTATGTCTAAGGGTTTGGACGATAGAGACATTTAAATTTTTAGAGATTATTCGAAAGTCAATTTTTAAAAGGCAAATATCTCCCGATCTGTAGGAATCTGAGAGACAAAACTTATGTCACTTTGAGGGAACGTATGTGTAAACGTCCTGTCAGAGTCACGTCAATGTATGTCCAAGGGTTTGGAGGTTAGAGACATTTATATTTTTAGAGATTATTCGAAAGTAAATTTTTAGAAGGCAAATATCTCCCGATCTGTAGGAATCTGAGAGACAAAACTTATGACACTTAGAGGGAACGTATTTGTCAACTTCATGTCAGAATCTCGTCAATGTATGTCCAAGGGTTTGGACGATAGAGGCATTTTAATTTTTCGAGATTATTCGAAAGTCAATTTTTAAATGGCAAATATCTCCCGATCTGTAGGAATCTGAGAGACAAACCTGATGCCACTTTGAGGGAATGTATATGTCAACTACATGTCAGAGTCTCGTCAATGTATGTCCAAACGTTTGGAGGATAGAGACATAAGAATTTTTCGTGATTATTCTAAAGTCAATTTTTAAAGGCAAATATCTCCCGATCTGTAGGCATCTGAGAGACAAAACGTATGTCACTTTGAGGGAACGAAAATATCAACTTCATGTCATAGTCTTGTCAATATATGTCCAAGGGTTTGGAGGATAGAGAAATTTTAATTTTTCCTGATTATTCAAAAGTCAATTTTTGAAAGGCAAATATCTCCCGATCTGTAGGAATCTGAGAGACAAAACTTATGTCACTTTGAGGGAACGTATATGTCAACTTCATGTCAGAGTCACGTCAATGTATGTGCAAGGGTTTGTACGATAGAGACATCTTAATTTTTCGAGATTATTCGAAAGTCAATTTTTCAAAAGGCGAATATCTCCCGATCTGTAGGAATCTGAGAGACAAAACTTATGTTACTTTAAGGGAACGCATACGTCATCGTCATGTCAGAGTCACGTCAATCTATGTCCAAGGGTTTGCAGGATACAGACATTTTAATTTTTCAGGGTTATTCGAAAGTCAATTATTCAGAGGCATATATCTCTCGATATGTAGGAATCTGAGAGACACAACTCATGTCACTATGAGGACATTTACATATCAACTTCATGTCAAAGTCACGACAATGTACGAAAAAGGGTTTGAAGGATAGAGACATTTGAATTTTTCGAGATTATTCGAAAGTCAATTTTTGAAAAGGCAAATATCTCCCGATCTGTAGGAATCTGAGAGACAAACCTTATGTCACATTGAGGGAACGTATATGTCAACTTCATGTCATAGTCACGTCAATGTATGTGCAAGGGTTTGTAGGATAGAGACATCTTAATTTTTCGAGATTATTGGAAAGTCAATTTTTCAAAAGGCAAATATCTCCCGATCTGTAGGAATCTGAGAGACAAAACTTATGTCACTTTGTGGGAACGCATGTGTCAACTTCATGTCAGAATCTCGTCAATGTATGTTCAAGGGTTTGGACGATAGAGACATTTTAATTTTTAGAGATTATTCGAAAGTCAATTTTAAAAAGGCAAATATCTCCCGATCTGTAAGAATCTGAGAGACAAAACTTATGTCACTTTGAGGGAACGTATATGTAAACGCCCTGTCAGAGTCACGTCAATGTATGTCCAAGGGTTTGGAGGATAGAGATATTTATATTTTTAGAGATTATTCGAAAGTCAATTTTTAAAAGGCAAATATCTCCCGATCTGTAGGGATCTGAGAGACAAAACGTATGACACTTAGAGGGAACGTATATGTCAACTTCATGTCAGAATCTCGTCAATGTATGTCCAAGGGTTTGGACGATAGAGACATTTCAATTTTTCGAGATTATTCGAAAGTCAATTTTTAAAAGGCAAATATCTCCCGATCTGTAGGAATCTGAGAGACAAAACTTATGACACTTTGAGGGAACGTATATGTCAACTTCATGTCAGAATCTCGTCAATGTATGTCCAAGGGTTTGGACGATAGAGACATTTTAATTTTTCGAGATTATTCGAAAGTCAATTTTTAAAATTCAATATCTCCCGATCTGTAGGCATCTGAGAGACAAACCTTATGTCACTTTGAGGAAACGCATATGTCAACTTCATGTCAGAGTCTCGTCAATGTATGTCCAAGGGTTTGGAGGATAGAGACATTTTAATTTTTCGAGATTATTCGAAAATGAATTATTAAAAGGCGAATATCTCCCGATCTGTAAGAATCTGAGAGACAAAACTAATGTCACTTTGAGGGAACATATATGTCAACATTCTGTCAGAGTCACGTCAATGTATGTCCAAGGGTTTGGAGGATAGAGACATTTAAATGTTTAGAGATTATTCGAAAGTCAATTTTTAAAGGCAAATATCTCCCGATCTGTAGGAATCTGAGAGACAAAACTTATGACACTTTGAGGGAACGCATATGTCAACTTCATGTCAGAGTCTCGTCAATGTATTTCCAAGGGTTTGGAGGATAGAGACATTTTAATTTTTCGAGATTATTCGAAAGTCAATTTTTAAAAGGCAAATATCTCCCGATCTGTATTAATCTGAGAGACAAAACTTATGTCACTTTGAGGGAACGCATATGTCAACTTCATGTGAGAATCTCGTCAATGTATGTCCAAGGGTTTGGACGATAGAGACATTTAAATTTTTAGAGATTATTCGAAAGTCAATTTTTGAAAAGGCAAATATCTCCCGATCAATAGGAATCTAAGAAACAAAACTTATGTCACTTTGAGGGAACGTATGTGTCAACTTCTTGTGAGAATCTCGTCAATGTATGTCCAAGGGTTTGGACGATAGAGACATTTTAATTTTTCGAGATTATTCGAAAGTCAATTTTTAAAAGGCAAATATCTCCCGATCTGTAGGCATCTGAGAGACAACCCTTAAGCCACTTTGAGGGAACGCATATGTCAACTTCATGTCAGAGTATCGTCAATGTATGTCCAAGGGTTTGGAGGATAGAGACATCATAATTTTTCGAGATTATTCCAAAGTCAATTTTTGAAAAGGCAAATATCTCCCGATCTGTATTAATCTGAGAGACAAAACTTATGTCACTTTGAGGGAACGTATATGTGAACTTCATTTCACAGTCACGTCAATGTATGTCCAAGGGTTTGGAATATAGAGACATTTAAATTTTTAGAGATTATTCGAAAGTCAATTCTTAAAAGGCAAATATCTCCCGATCTGTAGGAATCTGAGAGACAAAATTTATGTCACATTGAGGGAACGTATATGTAAACTTCCGGTCAGAGTCAAGAAAATGTATGTCCTAGGGTTTGGAGGATAGAGACATTTTAATTTTTCGAGATTATTCAAAAGTCAAGTTTTGAAAAGGCAAATATCTCCCGATCTGTAGGAATCTGAGAGACAAAACTTATGTTACTTTGAGGGAACGCATACGTCATCGTCATGTCAGAGTCACGTCAATGTATGTCCAAGGGTTTGCAGGATACAGACATTTTAATTTTTCAGGGTTATTCGAAAGTCAATTATTCAGAGGCATATATCTCTCGATATGTAGGAATCTGAGAAACACAACTCATGTCACTATGAGGACATTTACATATCAACTTCATGTCAGAGTCACGACAATGTACGAAGAAGGGTTTGAAGGATAGAGACATTTGAATTTTTCGAGATTATTCCAAAGTCAATTTTTGTAAAGGCAAATATCTCCCGATCTGTAGGAATCTGAGAGACAAACCTTATGTCACATTGAGGGAACGTATATGTCAACTTCATGTCAGAGTCACGTCAATGTATGTGTAAGGGTTTGGAGGATAGAGACATCTAAATTTTTCGAGATTATTCGAATGTCAATTTTTCAAAAGGCAAATATCTCCCGATCTGTAGGAATCTGAGAGACAAAACTTATGTCACTTTGTGGGAACGTATATGTCAACTTCATGTCAGAATCTCGTCAATGTATGTCTAAGGGTTTGGACGATAGAGACATTTAAATTTTTAGAGATTATTCGAAAGTCAATTTTTAAAAGGCAAATATCTCCCGATCTGTAGGAATCTGAGAGACAAAACTTATGTCACTTTGAGGGATCGTATGTGTAAACGTCCTGTCAGAGTCACGTCAATGTATATCCAAGGGTTTGGAGGTTAGAGACATTTATATTTTTAGAGATTATTCGAAAGTCAATTTTTAGAAGGCAAATATCTCCCGATCTGTAGGAATCTGAGAGACAAACCTTATGACACTTAGAGGGAACGTATATGTCAACTTCATGTCAGAATCTCGTCAATGTATGTCCAAGGGTTTGGACGATAGAGACATTTTAATTTTTCGAGATGATTCGAAAGTCAATTTTTAAAGGGCAAATATCTCCCGATCTGTAGGAATCTGAGAGACAAAACTTATGTCACTTTGAGGGAACGTAAATGTCAACTTCCTGTCATAGTCATGTCAATGTATGTCGAAGGGTTTGGAGGATAGAGACATTTTAATTTTTCGAGATTATTCGAAAGTCAATTTTTGAAAAGGCAAATATCTCCCGATCTGTATTAATCTGATAGACAAAACTTATGTCACTTTGAGGGAACGTATATGTGAACTTCATTTCACAGTCACGTCAATGTATGTCCAAGGGTTTGGAATATAGAGACATTTAAATTTTTAGAGATTATTCGAAAGTCATTTCTTAAAAGGCAAATATCTCCCGATCTGTAGGAATGTGAGAGACAAAACGTAAGTCACATTGAGGGAAAGTATATGTAAACTTCCAGTCAGAGTCACGTCAATGTATGTCCAACGGTTTGGAGGATAGAGACATTTTAATTTTTCGAGATTATTCGAAAGTCAAGTTTTGAAAAGGCAAATATCTCCGATCTGTAGGAATCTGAGAGACAAAACTTATGTCACTTTGAGGGAACGCATACGTCATCGTCATGTCAGAGTCACGTCAATGTATGTCCAAGGGTTTGCAGGATACAGACATTTTAATTTTTCAGGGTTATTCGAAAGTCAATTATTCTGAGGCATATATCTCTCGATATGTAAGAATCTGAGAGGCACAACTCATGTCACTATGAGGACATTTACATATCAACTTCATGTCAAAGTCACGACAATGTACGAAAAAGGGTTTGAAGGATAGAGACATTTGAATTTTTCGAGATTATTCGAAAGTCAATTTTTGAAAAGGCAAATATCTCCCGATCTGTAGGAATCTGAGAGACAAACCTTATGTCACATTGAGGGAACGCATATGTCAACTTCATGTCAGAATCTCGTCAATGTATGTCCAAGGGTTTGGACGATAGAGACATTTAAATTTTTAGAGATTATTCGAAAGTCAATTTTTAAAAGGCAAATATCTCCCGATCTGTAGGAATCTGAGAGACAAAACTTATGTCACTTTGAGGGAACGTATGTGTAAACGTCCTGTCAGAGTCACGTCAATGTATGTCCAAGGGTTTGGAGGTTAGAGACATTTATATTTTTAGAGATTATTCGAAAGTCAATTTTTAGAAGGCAAATATCTCCCGATCTGTAGGAATCTGAGAGACAAACCTTATGACACTTAGTGGGAACGTATATGTCAACTTCATGTCAGAATCTCGTCATTGTATGTCCAAGGGTTTGGACGATAGAGACATTTTAATTTTTCGAGATGATTCGAAAGTCAATTTTTAAAAGGCAAATATCTCCCGATCTGTAGGAATCTGAGAGACAAAACTTATGTCACTTTGAGGGAACGTAAATGTCAACTTCCTGTCAAAGTCATGTCAATGTATGTCGAAGGGTTTGGAGGATAGAGACATTTAAATTATTAGAGATTATTCGAAAGTCAATATTTAAAGGCAAATATCTCTCGATCTATAGGAATCTGAGAGACAACACTTATGTCACTTTGAGGGAACGTATATGTCAACTTCATGTCAGAATCTCGTCAATGTATGTCCAAGGGTTTGGACGATAGAGACATTTTAATTTTTCGAGATTATTCGAAAGTCAATTTTTAAAAGGCAAATATCTCCCGATCTGTAGGAATCTGAGAGACAAAACTTATGTCACTTTTAGGGAACGTATATGTCAACTTCATGTCAGAATCTCGTCAATGTATGTCCAAGGGTTTGGACGATAGAGACATTTTAATTTTTCGAGATGATTCGAAAGTCAATTTTTAAAAGGCAAATATCTCCCGATCTGTAAGAATCTGAGAGACAAAACTTATGTCACTTTGAGGGAACGTAAATGTCAACTTCCTGTCATAGTCATGTCAATGTATGTCGAAGGGTTTGGAGGATAGAGACATTTAAATTTTTAGAGATTATTCGAAAGTCAATATTTAAAGGCAAATATCTCTCGATCTATAGGAATCTGAGAGACAACACTTATGTCACTTTGAGGGAACGTATATGTCAACTTCATGTCAGAATCTCGTCAATGTATGTCCAAGGGTTTGGACGATAGAGACATTTTAATTTTTCGAGATTATTCGAAAGTCAATATTTAAAAGGCAATATCTCCCGATCTGTAGGCATCTCTGAGACAAAACTTATGTTACTTTGATGGAACGGATATGTCAACTTCATGTCAGAGTCTCGTCAATGTATGTCCAAGGGTTTGATCGATAGAGACATTTTAATTTTTCGAGATTATTTGAAAGTCAATTTTTAAAAGGCAAATATCTCCCGATCTGTACGCATCTGAGAGACAAACCTTATGTCACTTTGAGGAAACGCATATGTCAACTTCATGTCAGAGTCTTGTCAATGTATGTCTAAGGGTTTGGAGGATAGAGACATTTGAATTTTTCGTGATTATTCAAAAGTCAATCTTTGAAAAGGCAAATATCTCCCGATCTGAAGGAATCTGAGAGACAAAACTTATGTCACTTTGAGGGAACGTATATGTCAACTTCATGTCACAGTTACGTTAATGTATGTCCAAGGGTTTGGAGGATAGAGACATTTAAATTTTTAGAGATTATTCGAAAGTCAATTCTTAAAAGGCAAATATCTCCCGATCTGTAGGAATCTGAGAGACAAAACTTATGTCACATTGAGGGAACGTATATGTAAACTTCCAGTCAGAGTCAAGTCAATGTATGTCCTAGGGTTTGGAGGATAGAGACATTTTAATTTTTCGAGATTATTCGAAAGTCAAGTTTTGAAAAGGCAAATATCTCCCGATCTGTAGGAATCTGAGAGACAAAACTTATGTCACATTGAGGGAACGTATATGTAAACTTCCAGTCAGAGTCAAGTCAATGTATGTCCTAGGGTTTGGAGGATAGAGAAATTTTAATTTTTCGAGATTATTCGAAAGTCAAGTTTTGAAAAGGCAAATATCTCCCGATCTGTAGGAATCTGAGAGACAAAACTTATGTTGCTTTGAGGGAACGCATACGTCATCGTCATGTCAGAGTCACGTCAATGTATGTCCAAGGGTTTGCAGGATACAGACATTTTAATTTTTCAGGGTTACTCGAAAGTCAATTATTCAGAGGCATATATCTCTCGATATGTAGGAATCTGAGAAACACAACTCATGTCACTATGAGGAAATTTACATATCAACTTCATGTCAGAGTCACGACAATGTACGAAGAAGGGTTTGAAGGATAGAGACATTTGAATTTTTCGAGATTATTCAAAAGTAAATTTTTGTAAAGGCAAATATCTAGCGATCTGTAGGAATCTGAGAGACAAATCTTATGTCACATTGAGGGAACGTATATGTCAACTTCATGTCAGAGTCACGTCAATGTATGTGCAAGGGTTTGGAGGATAGAGACATCTTAATTTTTCGAGATTATTCGAAAGTCAATTTTTCAAAAGGCAAATATCTCCCGATCTAAAGGAATCTGAGAGCCAAAACTTATGTCACTTTGTGGGAACGTATATGTCAACTTCATGTCAGAATCTCGTCAATGTATGTCTAAGGGTTTGGACGATAGAGACATTTAAATTTTTAGAGATTATTCGAAAGTCAATATTTAAAGGCATATATCTCTCGATCTATAGGAATCTGAGAGACAACACTTATGTCACTTTGAGGGAACGTATATGTCAACTTCATGTCAGAATCTCGTCAATGTATGTCCAAGGGTTTGGACGATAGAGACATTTTAATTTTTCGAAATTATTCGAATGTCAATATTTAAAAGGCAATATCTCCCGATCTGTAGGCATCTCTGAGACAAAACTTATGTTACTTTGAGGGAACGGATATGTCAACTTCATGTCAGAGTCTCGTCAATGTATGTCCAAGGGTTTGATCGATAGAGACATTTTAATTTTTCGAGATTATTTGAAAGTCAATTTTTAAAAGGCAAATATCTCCCGATATGTACGCATCTGAGAGACAAACCTTATGTCACTTTGAGGAAACGCATATGTCAACTTCATGTCAGAGTCTCGTCAATGTATGTCTAAGGGTTTGGAGGATAGAGACATTTTAATTTTTCGAGATTATTCGAAAATGAATTATTTAAAGGCAAATATCTCCCGATCTGTAGGAATCTGAGAGACAAAACTAATGTCACTTTGAGGGAACATATATGTCAACTTTCTGTCAGAGTCACGTCAATGTATTTCCAAGGGTTTGGAGGATAGAAACATTTAAATGTTTAGAGATTATTCGAAACTCAATTTTTTAAAAGGCAAATATCTCCCGATCTGTAGGAATCTGACAGACAAAACTTATGTCACTTTGAGGGAACGTATATGTAAATGTCCTGTCAGAGTCACGTCAATATATGTCCAAGGGTTTGGAGGATAGAGACATTTTAATTTTACGAGATTATTCGAAAGTCAATTTTTAAAAGACAAATATCTCCCGATCTGTAGGAATCTGAGAGACAAAACTTATGTCACTTTGAGGGAACGTATATGTCAACTTCATGTCAGAATCTCGTCAATGTATGTCCAAGGGTTTGGACGATAGACACATTTTAATTTTTCGAGTTTATTTGAAAGTCTATTTTAAAGGCAAATATCTCCCGATCTGTAGGCATCTGAGAGACAAACCTTATGTCACTTTGAGGGAACGCAAATGTCAACTTCATGTCAGAGTCTCGTCAATGTATGTCCAAGGGTTTGGATGATAGAGACATTAGAATTTTTCGAGATTATTCTAAAGTCAATTTTTAAAGGCAAATATCTCCCGATCTGTAGGCATCTGAGAGACAAAACGTATGTCACTTTGACGGAACGAAAATATCAAATTCATGTCAGAGTCTCGTGAATATATGTGCAAGGGTTTGGAGGATAGAGACATTTTAATTTTTCGTGATTATTCGAAAGTCAATCTTTGAAAAGGCAAATATCTCCCGATCTGAAGGAATCTGAGAGACAAAACTTATGTCACTTTGAGGGAACGTATATGTCAACTTCATGTCACAGTTACGTCAATGTATGTCCAAGGGTTTGGAGGATAGAGACATTTAAATTTTTAGAGATTATTCGAAAGTCAATTCTTAAAAGGCAAATATCTCCCGATCTGTAGGAATCTGAGAGACAAAACTTATGTCACATTGAGGGAACGTATATGTAAACTTCCAGTCAGAGTCAAGTCAATGTATGTCCTAGGGTTTGGAGGATAGAGAAATTTTAATTTTTCGAGATTATTCGAAAGTCAAGTTTTGAAAAGGCAAATATCTCCCGATCTGTAGGAATCTGAGAGACAAAACTTATGTTACTTTGAGGGAACGCATACGTCATCGTCATGTCAGAGTCACGTCAATGTATGTCCAAGGGTTTGCAGGATACAGACATTTTAATTTTTCAGGGTTACTCGAAAGTCAATTATTCAGAGGCATATATCTCTCGATATGTAGGAATCTGAGAAACACAACTCATGTCACTATGAGGAAATTTACATATCAACTTCATGTCAGAGTCACGACAATGTACGAAGAAGGGTTTGAAGGATAGAGACATTTGAATTTTTCGAGATTATTCAAAAGTAAATTTTTGTAAAGGCAAATATCTCCCGATCTGTAGGAATCTGAGAGACAAATCTTATGTCACATTGAGGGAACGTATATGTCAACTTCATGTCAGAGTCACGTCAATGTATGTGCAAGGGTTTGGAGGATAGAGACATCTTAATTTTTCGAGATTATTCGAAAGTCAATTTTTCAAAAGGCAAATATCTCCCAATCTGTAGGAATCTGAGAGCCAAAACTTATGTCACTTTGTGGGAACGTATATGTCAACTTCATGTCAGAATCTCGTCAATGTATGTCTAAGGGTTTGGACGATAGAGACATTTAAATTTTTAGAGATTATTCGAAAGTCAATTTTTAAAAGGCAAATATCTCCCGATCTGTAGGAATCTGAGAGACAAAACTTATGTCACTTTGAGGGAACGTATATGTCAACTTCATGTCAGAATCTCGTCAATGTATGTCCAAGGGTTTGGAGGTTAGAGACATTTATATTTTTAGAGATTATTCGAAAGTCAATTTTTAGAAGGCAAATATCTCCCGATCTGCAGGAATCTGAGAGACAAACCTTATGACACTTAGAGGGAACGTATATGTCAACTTCATGTCAGAATCTCGTCAATGTATGTCCAAGGGTTTGGACGATAGAGACATTTTAATTTTTCGAGATGATTCGAAAGTCAATTTTTAAAAGGCAAATATCTCCCGATCTGTATTAATCTGAGAGACAAAACTTATGTCACTTTGAGGGAACGTAAATGTCAACTTCCTGTCATAGTCATGTCAATGTATGTCGAAGGGTTTGGAGGATAGAGACATTTAAATTTTTAGAGATTATTCGAAAGTCAATATTTAAAGGCAAATATCTCTCGATCTATAGGAATCTGAGAGACAACACTTATGTCACTTTGAGGGAACGTATATGTCAACTTCATGTCAGAATCTCGTCAATGTATGTCCAAGGGTTTGGACGATAGAGACATTTTAATTTTTCGAGATTATTCGAAAGTCAATATTTAAAAGGCAATATCTCCCGATCTGTAGGCATCTCTGAGACAAAACTTATGTTACTTTGAGGGAACGGATATGTCAACTTCATGTCAGAGTCTCGTCAGTGTATGTCTAAGGGTTTGATCGATAGAGACATTTTAATTTTTCGAGATTATTTGAAAGTCAATTTTTAAAAGGCAAATATCTCCCGATCTGTACGCATCTGAGAGACAAACCTTATGTCACTTTGAGGAAACGCATATGTCAACTTCATGTCAGAGTCTCGTCAATGTATGTCTAAGGGTTTGGAGGATAGAGACATTTTAATTTTTCGAGATTATTCGAAAATGAATTATTAAAAGGCAAATATCTCCCGATCTGTAGGAATCTGAGAGACAAAACTAATGTCACTTTGAGGGAACATATATGTCAACTTTCTGTCAGAGTCACGTCAATGTATTTCCAAGGGTTTGGAGGATAGAAACATTTAAATGTTTAGAGATTATTCGAAACTCAATTTTTTAAAAGGCAAATATCTCCCGATCTGTAGGAATCTGACAGACAAAACTTATGTCACTTTGAGGGAACGTATATGTAAATGTCCTGTCAGAGTCACGTCAATATATGTCCAAGGGTTTGGAGGATAGAGACATTTTAATTTTACGAGATTATTCGAAAGTCAATTTTTAAAAGACAAATATCTCCCGATCTGTAGGAATCTGAGAGACAAAACTTATGTCACTTTGAGGGAACGTATATGTCAACTTCATGTCTTAATCTCGTCAATGTATGTCCAAGGGTTTGGACGATAGACACATTTTAATTTTTCGAGATTATTTGAAAGTCTATTTTAAAGGCAAATATCTCCCGATCTGTAGGAATCTGAGAGACAAACCTTATGTCACTTTGAGGGAACGCAAATGTCAACTTCATGTCAGAGTCTTGTCAATGTATGTCCAAGGGTTTGGATGATAGAGACATTAGAATTTTTCGAGATTATTCTAAAGTCAATTTTTAAAGGCAAATATCTCCCGATCTGTAGGCATCTGAGAGACAAAACGTATGTCACTTTGACGGAACGAAAATATCAACTTCATGTCAGAGTCTCGTGAATATATGTGCAAGGGTTTGGAGGATAGAGACATTTTAATTTTTCGTGATTATTCGAAAGTCAATCTTTGAAAAGGCAAATATCTCCCGATCTGAAGGAATCTGAGAGACAAAACTTATGTCACTTTGAGGGAACGTATATGTCAACTTCATGTCACAGTTACGTCAATGTATGTCCAAGGGTTTGGAGGATAGAGACATTTAAATTTTTAGAGATTATTCGAAAGTCAATTCTTAAAAGGCAAATATCTCCCGATCTGTAGGAATCTGAGAGACAAAACTTATGTCACATTGAGGGAACGTATATGTAAACTTCCAGTCAGAGTCAAGTCAATGTATGTCCTAGGGTTTGGAGGATAGAGACATTTTAATTTTTCGAGTTTATTCGAAAGTCAAGTTTTGAAAAGGCAAATATCTCCCGATCTGTAGGAATCTGAGAGACAAAACTTATGTTACTTTGAGGGAACGCATACGTCATCGTCATGTCAGAGTCACGTCAATGTATGTCCAAGGGTTTGCAGGATACAGACATTTTAATTTTTCAGGGTTACTCGAAAGTCAATTATTCAGAGGCATATATCTCTCGATATGTAGGAATCTGAGAAACACAACTCATGTCACTATGAGGAAATTTACATATCAACTTCATGTCAGAGTCACGACAATGTACGAAGAAGGGTTTGAAGGATAGAGACATTTGAATTTTTCGAGATTATTCAAAAGTCAATTTTTGTAAAGGCAAATATCTCCTGATCTGTAGGAATCTGAGAGACAAATCTTATGTCACATTGAGGGAACGTATATGTCAACTTCATGTCAGAGTCACGTCAATGTATGTGCAAGGGTTTGGAGGATAGAGACATCTTAATTTTTCGAGATTATTCGAAAGTCAATTTTTCAAAAGGCAAATATCTCCCGATCTGTAGGAATCTGAGAGACAAAACTTATGTCACTTTGTGGGAACGTATATGTCAACTTCATGTCAGAATCTCGTCAATGTATGTCTAAGGGTTTGGACGATAGAGACATTTAAATTTTTAGAGATTATTCGAAAGTCAATTTTTAAAAGGCAAATATCTCCCGATCTGTAGGAATCTGAGAGACAAAACTTATGTCACTTTGAGGGAACGTATGTGTAAACGTCCTGTCAGAGTCACGTCAACGTATGTCCAACGGTTTGGAGGTTAGAGACATTTATATTTTTAGAGATTATTCGAAAGTCAATTTTTAGAAGGCAAATATCTCCCGATCTGTAGGAATCTGAGAGACAAACCTTATGACACTTAGAGGGAACGTAAATGTCAACTTCATGTCAGAATCTCGTCAATGTATGTCCAAGGGTTTGGACGATAGAGACATTTTAATTTTTCGAGATGATTCGAAAGTCAATTTTTAAAAGGCAAATATCACCCGATCTGTAGGAATGTGAGAGACAAAACTTATGTCACTTTGAGGGAACGTAAATGTCAACTTCCTGTCATAGTCACGTCAATGTATGTCGAAGGGTTTGGAGGATAGAGACATTTAAATTTTTAGAGATTATTCGAAAGTCAATATTTAAAGGCAAATATCTCTCGATCTATAAGAATCTGAGAGACAAGACTTATGTCACTTTGAGGGAACATATATGTCAACTTCATGTCAGAGTCTCGTCAATGTATGTCCAAGGGTTTGGTCGATAGAGACATTTTAATTTTTCGAGATTATTTGAAAGTAAATTTTTAAAAGGCAAATATCTCCCGATCTGTACACATCTGAGAGACAAACCTTATGTCACTTTGAGAAAACGCATATGTCAACTTCATGTCAGAGTCTCGTCAATGTATGTCTAAGGGTTTGGAGGATAGAGACATTTTAATTTTTCGAGATTATTCGAAAATGAATTATTAAAAGGCAAATATCTCCCGATCTGTAGGAATCTGAGAGACAAAACTAATGTCACTTTGAGGGAACATATATGTCAAATTTCTGTCAGAGTCACGTCAATGTATTTCCAAGGGTTTGGAGGATAGAAACATTCAAATGTTTAGAGATTATTCGAAAGTCAATTTTTTAAAAGGCAAATATCTCCCGATCTGTAGGAATCTGAAAGACAAAACTTATGTCACTTTGAGGGAACGTATATGTCAACTTGCTGTCAGAGTCACGTCAATGTATGTCCAAGGGTTTGGAAAATAGAGACATTTTAATTTTACGAGATTATTCGAAAGTCAATATTTAAAAGACAAATATCTCCCGATCTGTAGGAATCTGAGAGAGAAAACTTATGTCACTTTGAGGGAACGTATATGTCAACTTCATGTCAGAATCTCGTCAATGTATGTCCGAGGGTTTGGACGATAGACACATTTTAATTTTTCGAGATTATTTGAAAGTCTATTTTTTAAAGGCAAATATCTCCCGATCTGTAGGCATCTGAGAGACAAACCTTATGTCACTTTGAGGGAACGCAAATGTCAACTTCATGTCAGAGTCTCGTCAATGTATGTCCAAGGGTTTGGAGGATAGAGACATTTTAATTTTTCGTGATTATTCGAAAGTCAATTTTTGAAAAGGCAAATATCTCCCGATCTGAAGAAATCTGAGAGACAAAACTTATGTTGCTTTGAGGGAACGTATATGTCAACTTCATGTCAAAGTCACGTTAATGTATGTCCAAGGGTTTGGAGGATAGAGACATTTAAATTTTTAGAGATTATTCGAAAGTCAATTCTTAAAAGGCAAATATCTCCCGATCTGTAGGAATCTGAGAGACAAAACTTATGTCACATTGAGGGAACGTATATGTAAACTTCCAGTCAGAGTCAAGTCAATGTATGTAATAGGGTTTGGAGGATAGAGACATTTTAATTTTTCGAGATTATTCGAAAGTCAAGTTTTGAAAAGGCAAATATCTCCCGATCTGTAGGAATCTGAGAGACAAAACTTATGTTACTTTGAGGGAACGCATACGTCATCGTCATGTCAGAGTCACGTCAATGTATGTCCAAGGGTTTGCAGGATACAGACATTTTAATTTTTCAGGGTTATTCGAAAGTCAATTATTCAGAGGCATATATCTCTCGATATGTAGGAATCTGAGAGACACAACTCATGTCACTATGAGGACATTTACATATCAACTTCATGTCAGAGTCACGACAATGTACGAAGAAGGGTTTGAAGTATAGAGACATTTGAATTTTTCGAGATTATTCAAAAGTCAATTTTTGTAAAGGCAAATATCTCCCGATCTGTAGGAATCTGAGAGACAAACCTTATGTCACATTGAGGGAACGTATATGTCAACTTCATGTCAGAGTCACGTCAATGTATGTGCAAGGGTTTGGAGGATAGAGACATCTTAATTTTTCGAGATTATTCGAAAGTCAATTTTTCAAAAGGCAAATATCTCCCGATCTGTAGGAATCTGAGAGACAAAACTTCTGTCACTTTGTGGGAACGTATATGTCAACTTCATGTCAGAATCTCGTCAATGTATGTCTAAGGGTTTGGACGATAGAGACATTTAAATTTTTAGAGTTTATTCGAAAGTCAATTTTTAAAAGGCAAATATCTCCCGATCTGTAGGAATCTGAGAGACAAAACATATGTCACTTTGAGGGAACGTATGTGTAAACGTCCTGTCAGAGTCACGTCAATGTATGTCCAAGGGTTTGGAGGTTAGAGACATTTATATTTTTAGAGATTATTCGAAAGTAAATTTTTGAAGGCAAATATCTCCCGATCTGTAGGAATCTGAGAGACAAAACTTATGACACTTAGAGGGAACGTATTTGTCAACTTCATGTCAGAATCTCGTCAATGTATGTCCAAGGGTTTGGACGATAGAGACATTTTAATTTTTCGAGATTATTCGAAAGTCAATTTTTAAATGGCAAATATCTCCCGATCTGTAGGAATCTGAGAGACAAACCTTATGCCACTTTGACGGAATGAATATGTCAACTACATGTCAGAGTCTCGTCAATGTGTGTCCAAACGTTTGGAGGATAGAGACATAAGAATTTTTCGTGATTATTCTAAAGTCAATTTTTAAAGGCAAATATCTCCCGATCTGTAGGCATCTGAGAGACAAAACGTATGTCACTTTGAGGGAACGAAAATATCAACTTCATGTCAGAGTCTCGTCAATATATGTCCAAGGGTTTGGAGGATAGAGAAATTTTAATTTTTCCTGATTATTCAAAAGTCAATTTTTGAAAGGCAAATATCTCCCGATCTGTAGGAATCTGAGAGACAAAACTTATGTCACTTTGAGGGAACGTATATGTCAACTTCATGTCAGAGTCACGTCAATGTATGTGCAAGGGTTTGTACGATAGAGACATCTTAATTTTTCGAGATTATTCGAAAGTCAATTTTTGAAAAGGCAAATATCTCCCGATCTGTAGGAATCTGAGAGACAAACCTTATGTCACTTTGTGGGAACGTATATGTCAACATCATGTCAGAATCTCGTCAATGTATGTCCAAGGGTTTGGACGATAGAGACATTTCAATTTTTCGAGATTATTCGAAAGTCAATTTTTAAAAGGCAAATATCTCCCGATCTGTAGGAATCTGAGAGACAAACCTTATGTCACTTTGTGGGAACGTATATGTCAACTTCATGTCAGAATCTGGTCAATGTATGTCCAAGGGTTTGGGCGATAGAGACATTTAAATTTTTAGAGATTATTCGAAAGTCAATTCTTAAAAGGCAAATATCTCCCGATCTGTAGGCATCTGAGAGACAAACCTTATGTTACTTTGAGGGAACGCATATGTCAATTTCATGACAGAGTCTCGTCAATGTATGTCCAAGGGTTTGGAGGATAGAGATATTTATATTTTTAGAGATTATTCGAAAGTCAATTTTTAAAAGGCAAATATCTCCCGATCTGTAGGGATCTGAGAGACAAAACGTGTGACACTTAGAGGGAACGTATATGTCAACTTCATGTCAGAATCTCGTCAATGTATGTCCAAGGGTTTGGACGATAGAGACATTTCAATTTTTCGAGATTATTCGAAAGTCAATTTTTAAAAGGCAAATATCTCCCGATCTGTAGGAATCTGAGAGACAAACCTTATGTCACTTTGTGGGAACGTATATGTCAACTTCATGTCAGAATCTGGTCAATGTATGTCCAAGGGTTTGGGCGATAGAGACATTTAAATTTTTAGAGATTATTCGAAAGTCAATTTTTAAAAGGCAAATATCTCCCGATCTTTAGGAATCTGAGAGACAACACTTATGTCACTTTGAGGGAACGTATATGTCAACTTCATGTCAGAGTCTCGTCAATGTATGTCCAAGGGTTTGGTCGATAGAGACATTTTAATTTTTCGAGATTATTTGAAAGTCAATTTTTAAAAGGCTAATATCTCCCGATCTGTACGCATCTGAGAGACAAACCTTATGTCACTTTGAGGAAACGCATATGTCAACTTCATGTCAGAGTCTCGTCAATGTATGTCTAAGGGTTTGGAGGATAGAGACATTTTAATTTTTCGAGATTATTCGAAAATGAATTATTAAAAGGCAAATATCTCCCGATCTGTAGGAATCTGAGAGACAAAACTAGTGTCACTTTGAGGGAACATATATGTCAACTTTCTGTCAGAGTCACGTCAATGTATTTCCAAGGGTTTGGAGGATAGAGACATTTTAATTTTACGAGATTATTCGAAAGTCAATTTTTAAAAGACAAATATCTCCCGATCTGTAGGAATCTGAGAGAGAAAACTTATGTCACTTTGAGGGAACGTATATGTCAACTTCATGTCAGAATCTCGTCAATGTATGTCCAAGGGTTTGGACGATAGACACATTTTAATTTTTCGAGATTATTTGAAAGTCTATTTTTTAAAGGCAAATATCTCCCGATCTGTAGGCATCTTTGAGACAAACCTTATGTCACTTTGAGGGAACGCAAATGTCAACTTCATGTCAGAGTCTCGTCAATGTATGTCCAAGGGTTTGGAGGATAGAGACATTAGAATTTTTCGAGATTATTCTAAAGTCAATTTTTAATTCAAATATCTCCCGATCTGTAGGCATCTGAGAGACAAAACGTATGTCACTTTGACGGAACGAAAATATCAACTTCATGTCAGAGTCTCGTGAATATATGTGCAAGGGTTTGGAGGATAGAGACATTTTAATTTTTCGTGATTATTCGAAAGTCAATTTTTGAAAAGGCAAATATCTCCCGATCTGAAGGAATCTGAGAGACAAAACTTATGTCACTTTGAGGGAACGTATATGTCAACTTCATGTCAAAGTCACGTTAATGTATGTCCAAGGGTTTGGAGGATAGAGACATTTAAATTTTTAGAGATTATTCGAAAGTCAATTCTTAAATGGCAAATATCTCCCGATCTGTAGGAATCTGAGAGACAAAACTTATGACACTTAGAGGGAACGTATTTGTCAACTTCATGTCAGAATCTCGTCAATGTATGTCCAAGGGTTTGGACGATAGAGACATTTTAATTTTTCGAGATTATTCGAAAGTCAATTTTTAAATGGTAAATATCTCCCGATCTGTAGGAATCTGAGAGACAAACCTAATGCCACTTTGAGGGAATGTATATGTCAACTACATGTCAGAGTCTCGTCAATGTGTGTCCAAACGTTTGGAGGATAGAGACATAAGAATTTTTCGTGATTATTCTAAAGTCAATTTTTAAAGGCAAATATCTCCCGATCTGTAGGCATCTGAGAGACAAAACGTATGTCACTTTGAGGGAACGAAAATATCAACTTCATGTCAGAGTCACGTCAATGTATGTGCAAGGGTTTGTACGATAGAGACATTTAAATTTTTAGAGATTTTTCGAAAGTCAATTTTTAAAAGGAAAATATCTCCCGATCTTTAGGAATCTGAGAGACAAAACTTATGTCACTTTGAGGGAACGTATATGTCAACTTTCTGTCATAGTCACGTCAATGTATGTCGAAGGGTTTGGAGGATAGAGACATTTAAATTTTTAGAGATTATTCGAAAGTCAATTTTTAAAGGCAAATATCTCTCGATCTATAGGAATCTGAGAGACAAAACTTATGTCACTTTGAGGGAACGTATCTGTCAACTTCATGTCAGAATCTCGTCAATGTATGTCCAAGGGTTTGGTGGATAGAGACATTTTAATTTTTCGAGATTATTCGAAAATGAATTATTAAAAGGCATATATCTCCCGATCTGTAGGAATCTGAGAGACAAAACTAATGTCACTTTGAGGGAACATATATGTCAACTTTCTGTCAGAGTCACGTCAATGTATGTCCAAGGGTTTGGAGGATAGAAACATTTAAATGTTTAGAGATTATTCGAAAGTCAATTATTAAAAGGCAAATATCTCCCGATCTGTAGGAATCTGACAGACAAAACTTATGTCACTTAGAGGGAACGTATATGTAAATGTCCTGTCAGAGTCACGTCAATGTATGTCCAAGGGTTTGGAGGATAGAGACATTAGAATTTTTCGAGATTATTCTAATGTCAATTTTTAAAGGCAAATATCTCCCGATCTGTAGGCATCTGAGAGACAAAACATATGTCACTTTGAGGGAACGAAAATATCAACTTCATGTCAGAGTCTCGTGAATATATGTGCAAGGGTTTGGACGATAGACACATTTAAATTTTTCGTGATTATTCGAAAGTCAATTTTTGAAAAGGCAAATATCTCCCGATCTGAAGGAATCTGAGAGACAAAGCTTATGTCACTTTGAGGGAACGTATATGTCAACTTCATGTCACAGTCACGTCAATGTATGTCCAAGGGTTTGGAGGATAGAGACATTTAAATTCTTAGAGATTATTCGAAAGTCAATTATTAAAAGGCAAATATCTCCCGATCTGTAGGAATCTGAGAGACAAAACTAATGTCACATTGAGGGAACGTATATGTAAACTTCCAGTCAGAGTCAAGTCAATGTATGTCCAAGGGTTTGGAGGATAGAGACATTTTAATTTTTCGAGATTATTCGAAAGTCAAGTTTTGAAAAGGCAAATATCACCCGATCTGTAGGAATCTGAGAGACAAAACTTATGTCACTTTGAGGGAACGCATACGTCATCGTCATGTGAGAGTCACGTCAATGTATGTCCGAGGGTTTGCAGGATACAGAAATTTTAATTTTTCAGGGTTATTCGAAAGTCAATTATTCAGAGGCATATATCTCTCGATATGTAGGAATCTTAGAGACACAACTCATGTCACTATGAGGACATTTACATATCAACTTCATGTCAGAGTCACGACAATGTACGAAGAAGGGTTTGAAGGATAGAGACATTTGAATTTTTCGAGATTATTCAAAAGTCAATTTTTGTAAAGGCAAATATCTCCCGATCTGTAGGAATCTGAGAGACAAACCTTATGTCACATTGAGGGAACGTATATGTCAACTTCATGTCAGAATCCCGTCAATGTATGTCCAAGAGTTTGGACGATAGAGACATTTAAATTTTTAGATATTATTCGAAAGTCAATTTTTAAAAGGCAAATATCTCCCGATCTGTTGGAATTTGGGAGACAAACCTTATGTCACTTTGAGGGAACGCATATGTCAACTTCATGTCAGAGTCTCGTCAATGTATGTCCAAGGGTTTGGAGGATAGAGACATTTAAATTTTTCGAGATTATTCGAAAGTCAATTTTTAAATGGCAAATATCTCCCGATCTGTAGGAATCTGAGAGACAAACCTTATGCCACTTTGAGGGAATGTATATGTCAACTACATGTCAGAGTCTCGTCAATGTATGTCAAACGTTTGGATAATAGAGACATAAGAATTTTTCGAGATTATACTAAAGTCAATTTTTAAAGGCAAATATCTCCCGATCAGTAGGCATCTGAGAGACAAAACGTATGTCACTTTGAGGGAACGAAAATATCAACTTCATGTCAGAGTCTCGTCAATATATGTCCAAGGGTTTGGAGGATAGAGACATTTTAATTTTTCCTGATTATACGAAAGTCAATTTTTGAAAAGGCAAATATCTCCCGATCTGTAGTAATCTGAGAGACAAAACTTATGTCACTTTGAGGGAACGTAAATGTCAACTTCATGTCACAGTCACGTCAATGTATGTCCAAGGGTTTGGAATATAGACACATTTAAATTTTTAGAGATTATTCGAAAGTCAATTCTTAAAAGGCAAATATCTCCCGATCTGTAGGAATGTGAGAGACAAAACTTATGTCACATTGAGGGAACGTATATGTAAACTTCCAGTCAGAGTCACGTCAATGTGTGTAAAACGGTTTGGAGGATAGAGACATTTTAATTTTTCGAGATTATTCGAAAGTCAAGTTTTGAAAAGGCAAATATCTCCCGATCTGTAGGAATCTGAGAGACAAAACTTATGTCACTTTGAGGGAACGCATACGTCATCGTCATGTCAGAATCACGTCAATGTATGCCCAAGGGTTTGCAGGATACAGACATTTTAATTTTTCAGGGTTATTCGAAAGTCAATTATTCTGAAGCATATATCTCTCGATATGTAGGAATCTGAGAGACACAACTCATGTCACTATGAGGACATTTACATATCAACTTCATGTCAGAGTCACGACAATGTACGAAGAAGGGTTTGAAGGATAGAGACATTTGAATTTTTCGAGATTATTCAAAAGTCAATTTTTGTAAAGGAAAATATCTCCCGATCTGTAGGAATCTGAGAGACAAAACTTATGTCACTTTGAGGGAAGGTATATGTCAACTACCTGTCAGAGTCACGTCAATGTATGTCCAAGGGTTTGTAGGATAGAGACATTTAAATTTTTAGATATTATTCGAAAGTCAATTTTTAAAAGGCAAATATCTCCCGATCTGTAGGAATTTGGGAGACAAACCTTATGTCACTTTGAGGGAACGCATATGTCAACTTCATGTCAGAGTCTCGTCAATGTATGTCCAAGGGTTTGGAGGATAGAGACATTTTAATTTTTCGAGATTATACGAAAGTCAATTTTTAAATGGCAAATATCTCCCGATCTGTAGGAATCTGAGAGACAAACCTTATTCCACTTTGAGGGAATATATACGTCAACTACATGTCAGAGTCTCGTCAATGTATGTCCAAACGTTTGGATAATAGAGACATAAGAATTTTTCGAGATTATTCTAAAGTCAATTTTTAAAGGCAAATATCTCCCGATCTGTAGGCATCTGAGAGACAAAACGTATGTCACTTTGAGGGAACGAAAATATCAACTTTATGTCAGAGTCTCGTCAATATATGTCCAAGGGTTTGGAGGATAGAGACATTTTAATTTTTACTGATTATACGAAAGTCAATTTTTGAAAAGGCAAATATCTCCCGATCTGTAGGAATCTGAGAGACAAAACTTATGTCACTTTGAGGGAACGTATATGTCAACTTCCTGTCAGAGTCACGTCAATGTATGTCCAAGGGTTTGTAGGATAGAGACATTTAAATTTTTAGATATTATTCGAAAGTCAATTATTAAAAGGGAAATATCTCCCGATCTGTAGGAATTTGGGACACAAACCTTATGTCACTTTGAGGGAACGCATATGTCAACTTCATGTCAGAGTCTCTTCAATGTATGTCCAAGGGTTTGGAGGATAGAGACATTTTAATTTTTCGAGATTATTCGAAGGTCAATTCTAAATGGCAAATATCTCCCGATCTGTAGGAATCTGAGAGACAAACCTTATGCCTCTTTGAGGGAATGTATATGTCAACTACATGTCAGAGACTCGTCAATGTATGTCCAAACGTTTGGATAATAGAGACATAAGAATTTCTCGAGATTATTCTAAAGTCAATTTTTAAAGGCAAATATCTTTCGATCTGTAGGTATCTGAGAGACAAAACGTCTGTCACTTTGAGGGAACGAAAATATCAACTTCATGTCAGAGTCTCGTCAATATATGTCCAAGGGTTTGGAGGATAGAGACATTTTAATTTTTCCTGATTATACGAAAGTCAATTTTTGAAAAGGCAAATATCTCCCGATCTGTAGGAATCTGAGAGACAAAACTTATGTCACTTTGAGGGAACGTATATGTCAACTTCATATCACAGTCACGTCAATGTATGTCCAAGGGTTTGGAATATAGACACATTTAAATTTTTAGAGATTATTCGAAAGTCAATTTTTAAAAGGCAAATATCTCCCGATCTGTAGGAATGTGAGAGACAAAACTTATGTCACATTGAGGGACGTATATGTAAACTTCCAGTCAGAGTCACGTCAATGTATGTCCAACGGTTTGGAGGATAGAGACATTTGAATTTTTCGAGATTATTCGAAAGTCAATTTTTGAAAAGGCAAATATCTCCCGATCTGTAGAAATCTGAGAGACAAACCTTATGTCACATTGAGGGAACGTATATGTCAACTTCATGTCAGAGTCACGTCAATGTATGTGCAAGGGTTTGTAGGATAGAGACATCTTAATGTTTCGAGATTATTCGAAAGTCAATTTTTCAAAAGGCAAATATCTCCCGATCTGTAGGAATCTGAGAGGCAAAACTTATGTCACTTTGTGGGAACGTATATGTCAACTTCATGTCAGAATCTCGTCAAAGTATGTCCAAGGGTTTGGACGATGGAGACATTTAAATTTTTAAAGATTATTCGAAAGTCAATTTTTAAAAGGCAAATATCTCCCGATCTGTAGGAATCTGAGTGACAAAACTTATGTCACTTTGAGGGAACGTATATGTAAACGTCCTGTCAGAGCCACGTCAATGTATGTCCAAGGGTTTAGAGGATAGAGACATTTATATTTTTAGAGATTATTCTAAAGTCTATTTTTAAAAGGCAAATATCTCCCGATCTGTAGGGATCTGAGTGACAAAACTTATGACCCTTAGAGGGAACGTATATGTCAACTTCATGTCAGAATCTCGTCAATGTATGTCCAAGGGTTTGGACGATGGAGACATTTAAATTTTTAAAGATTATTCGAAAGTCAATTTTTAAAAGGCAAATATCTCCCGATCTGTAGGAATCTGAGAGACAAAACTTATGTCACTTTGAGGGAACGTATATGTCAACTTCATGTCAGAATCTCGTCAATGTATGTCCAAGCGTTTGGACGATAGAGACATTTTAATTTTTCGAGATTATTCGAAAGTCAATTTTTAAAAGGCAAATATCTCCCGATCTGACGGCATCGGAGAGACAAACCTTATGTCACTTTGAGGAAACGCATATGTCAACTTCATGTCAGAGTCTCGTCAATGTATGTCCAAGGGTTTGGAGGATAGAGACATTTAAATTTTTCGAGATTATTCGAAAATGAATTATTAAAAGGCAAATATCTCCCGATCTGTAGGAATCTGAGAGACGAAACTAATGTCACTTTGAGGGAACATATATGTCAACTTTCTTTCAGAGTCACGTCAATGTATGTCCAAGGGTTTGGAGGATAGAGACATTTAAATGTTTAGAGATTATTCGAAAGTCAATTTTTAAAAGGCAAATATCTCCCGATCTGTAGGAATCTGAGAGACAAACCTTATGCCACTTTGAGGGAATGTATATGTCAACTACATGTCAGAGTCTCGTCAATGTATGTCCAAACGTTTGGATAATAGAGACATAAGAATTTTTCGAGATTATTCTAAAGTCAATTTTTAAAGGCAAATATCTCCCGATCTGTAGGCATCTGAGAGACAAAACGTCTGTCACTTTGAGGGAACGAAAATATCAACTTCATGTCAGAGTCTCGTCAATATATGTCCAAGGGTTTGGAGGATAGAGACATTTTAATTTTTCTTGATTATACGAAAGTCAATTTTTGAAAAGGCAAATATCTCCCGATCTGTAGGAATCTGAGAGACAAAACTTATGTCACTTTGAGGGAACGTATATGTCAACTTCATGTCACAGTCACGTCAATGTATGTCCAAGGGTTTGGAGGATAGAGACATTTAAATTTTTAGAGATTATTCGAAAGTCAATTCTTAAAAGGCAAATATCTCCCGGTCCGTAGGAATCTGAGAGACAAAACTTATGTCACATTGAGGGAACGTATATGTCAACTTTATGTCAGAATCTCGTCAATGTATGTCCAAGGGTTTGGACGTAAGAGACATTTAAATTTTTAGAGATTATTCGAAAGTCAATTTTTAAAAGGCAAATATCTCCCGATCTGTAGGAATCTGAGAGACAAACCTTATGTCACTTTGAGGGAACGTATGTGTAAACGTCCTGTCAGAGTCACGTCAATGTTTGTCCAAGGGTTAGGAGGATAGAGACATTTATATTTTTAGATATTATTCAAAAGTCAATTTTTAGAAGGCAAATATCTCCCGATCTGTAGGAATTTGAGAGACAAACCTTATGTCACTTTGAGGGAACGCATATGTTAACTTCATGTCAGAGTCTCGTCAATGTATGTCCAAGGGTTTGGAGGATAGAGACATTTTAATTTTTCGAGATTATTCGAATGTCAATTTTTAGAAGGCAAATATCTCCCGATCTGTAGGAATTTGAGAGACAAACCTTATGTCACTTTGAGGGAACGCATATGTCAACTTCATGTCAGAGTCTCGTCAATGTATATCCAAACGTTTGGAGGATAGAGACATAAGAATTTTTCGAGATTATTTTAAAGTCAATTTTTAAAGGCAAATATCTCCCGATCTGTAGGCATCTGAGAGATAAAACGTATGTCACTTTGAGGGAACGAAAGTATCAACTTCATGTCAGAGACTCGTCAATATATGTCCAAGGGTTTGAAGGATAGAGACATTTTAATTTTTCCTGATTATACGAAAGTCAATTTTTGAAAAGGCAAATATCTCCCGATCTGTAGGAATCTGAAAGACAAAACTTATGTCACTTTGAGGGAACGTATATGTCAACTTCATGTCACAGTCACGTCAATGTATGTCCAAGGGTTTGGAATATAGAGACATTTAAATTTTTAGAGATTATTCGAAAGTCAATTCTCAAAAGGCAAATATCTGCCGATCTGTAGGAATGTGAGAGACAAAACTTATGTCACATTGAGGGAACGTATATGTAAACTTCCAGTCAGAGTCACGTCAATGTATGTCCAACGGTTTGGAGGATAGAGACATTTTAATTTTTCGAGATTATTCGAAAGTCAAGTTTTGAAAAGGCAAGTATCTCCCGATCTGTAGGAATCTGAGAGACAAAACTTATGTCACTTTGAGGGAACGCATACGTCAACATCATGTCAGAATCACGTCAATGTATGCCCAAGTGTTTGCAGGATACAGACATTTTAATTTTTCAGGGTTATTCGAAAGTCAATTATTTTGAGGCATATATCTCTCGATATGTATTAATCTGAGAGACACAACTCATGTCACTATGAGGACATTTACATATCAACTTCATATCAAAGTCACGACAATGTACGAAAAAGGGTTTGAAGGATAGAGACATTTGAATTTTTCGATATTATTCGAAAGTCAATTTTTGAAAAGGCAAATATCTCCCGATCTGTAGGAATCTGAGAGACAAACCTTATGTCACATTGAGGGAACGTATATGTCAACTTCATGTCAGAGTCACGTCAATGTATGTCCAAGGGTTTGTAGGATAGAGACATCTAAATTTTTGGAGACTATTCCAAAGTCAATTTTTCAAAAGGCAAATATCTCCCGATCTGTAGGAATCTGAGAGGCAAAACTTATGTCACTTTGTGGGAACGTATATGTCAACTTCATGTCAGAATGTCGTCAATGTATGTCTAAGGGTTTGGACGATAGAGACATTTAAATTTTTAGAGATTATTCGAAAGTCAATTCTTAAAAGGCAAATATCTCCCGATCTGTAGGAATCTGAGAGACAAAACTTATATCACTTTGAGGGAACGTATATGTAAACGTCCTGTCAGAGTCACGTCAATGTATGTCCAAGGGTTTGGAGGATAGAGACATTTATATTTTTAGAGATTATTCGAAAGTCAATTTTTAAAAGGCAAATATCTCCCGATCTGTAGGGATCTGAGAGACAAACCTTATGAACCTTAGAGGGAACGTATATGTCAACTTCATGTCAGAATCTCGTCAATGTATGTCCAAGGGTTTGGACGATAGAGACATTTTAATTTTTCGAGATTATTTGAAAGTCAATTTTTAAAAGGCAAATATCTCCCGATCTTTAGGAATCTGAGAGCCAAAACTTATGTCACTTTGTGGGATCGTATATGTCAACTTCCTGTCATAGTCACGTCAATGTATGTGGAAGGGTTTGGAGGATAGAGACATTTAAATTTTTTGAGATTATTCGAAAGTCAATTTTTAAAGGCAAATATCTCTCGATCTATAGGAATCTGAGAGACAAAACTTTTGTCACTTTGAGGGAACGTATCTGTCAACTTCATGTCAGAATCTCGTCAATGTATGTCCAAGGGTTTGGACGATAGAGACATTTTAATTTTTCGAGATTATTCGAAAGTTAATTTTTAAAAGGCAATATCTCCCGATCTGTAGGCATCTGAGAGACAAACCTTATGTTACTTTGAGGGAACTGATATGTCAACTTCATGTCAGAGTCTCGTCAATGTATGTCCAAGGGTTTGGAGGATAGAGACATTTTAATTTTTCGAGATTATTCGAAAATGAATTATTAAAATTCAAATATCTCCCGATCTGTAGGAATCTGAGAGACGAAACTAATGTCACTTTGAGGGAACATATATGTCAACTTTCTTTCAGAGTCACGTCAATGTATGTCCAAGGGTTTGGAGGATAGAGACATTTAAATGTTTAGAGTTTATTCGAAAGTCAATTTTTAAAAGGCAAATATCTCCCGATCTGCAGGAATCTGACAGACAAGACTTATGTCACTTTGAGGGAACGTATATGTAAATGTCCTGTCAGAGTCACGTCAATGTATGTCCAAGGGTTTGGAGGATAGAGACATTTTAATTTTACGAGATTATTCGAAAGTCAATTTTTAAAAGACAAATATCTCCCGATCTGTAGGAATCTGAGAGACAAAACTTATGTCACTTTGAGGGAACGCATATGTCAACTTCATGTCAGAATCTCGTCAATGTATGTCCAAGGGTTTGGACGATAGACACATTTTAATTTTTCGAGATTATTTGAAAGTCTATTCTTTAAAGGCAAATATCTCCCGATCTGTAGGCATCTCAGAGACAAACCTTATGTCACTTTGAGGGAACGCAAATGTCAACTTCATGTCAGAGTCTCGTCAATGTATGTCCAAGGGTTTGGAGGAGAGAGACATTTGAATTTTTCGAGATTATTCTAAAGTCAATATCTAAAGGCAAATATCTCCCGATCTGTAGGCATCTGAGAGACAAAACATATGTCACTTTGAGGGAATGAAAATATCAACTTCATGTCAGAGTCTCGTGAATATATGTGCAAGGGTTTGGAGGATAGAGACATTTTAATTTTTCGTGATTATTCGAAAGTCAATTTTTGAAAAGGCAAATATCTCTCGATCTGAAGGAATCTGAGAGACAAAACTTATGTCACTTTGAGGGAACGTATATGTCAACTTCATGTCACAGTCACGTCAATGTATGTCCAAGGGTTTGGAGGATAGAGACATTTAAATTTTTAGAGAATATTCGAAAGTCAATTCTTAAAAGGCAAATATCTCCCGATCTGTAGGAATCTGAGAGACAAAACTTATGTCACATTGAGGGAACGTATATGTAAACTTCCAGTCAGAGTCAAGTCAATGTATGTTCTAGGGTTTGGAGGATAGAGACATCTAAATTTCTCAGGGTTATTCGAAAGTCAATTATTCTGAGGCATATATGTCTCGATATGTAGGAATCTGAGAGACACAACTCATGTCACTATGAGGAAATTTACATATCAACTTCATGTCAGAGTCACGACAATGTACGGAAAAGGGTTTGAAGGATAGAGACATTTGAATTTTTCGAGATTATTCGAAAGTCAATTTTTGAAAAGGCAAATATCTCCCGATCTGTAGGAATCAGAGAGACAAACCTTATGTCACATTGAGGGAACGTATATGTCAACTTCATGTCTGAGTCACGTCAATGTATGTGCAAGGGTTTGGAGGATAGAGACACCTTAATTTTTCGAGATTATTCGAAAGTCAATTTTTCAAAAGGCAAATATCTCCCGATCTGTAGGAATCTGAGAGACAAAACTTATGTCTCTTTGTGGGAACGTATATGTCAACTTCATGTCAGAATCTCGTCAATGTATGTAAAAGGGTTTGGACGATAGAGACATTTTAATTTTTAGAGATTATTCGAAAGTCAATTTTTAAAAGGCAAATATCTCCCGATCTGTAGGAATCTGAGAGACAAAACTTATGTCACTTTGAGGGAACGTATATGTAAACGTCCTGTCAGAGTCACGTCAATGTATGTCCAAGGGTTTGGTGGATAGAGACATTTATATTTTTAGAGATTATTCGAAAGTCAATTATTAAAAGGCAAATATCTCCCGATCTGTAGGAATCTGAGAGACAAAACTTATGTTACTTTGAGGGAACGCATACGTCATCGTCATGTCAGAGTCACGTCAATGTATGTCCAAGGGTTTGGAGGATAGAGACATTTAAATTTTTAGAGATTATTCGAAAGTCAATTTGTGAAAGGCAAATATCTCCCGATCTGTAGGAATCTGAGAGACGAAACTTATGTCACTTTGAGGGAACGTATATGTCAACTTCCTGTCAGAGTCACGTCAATGTATGTCCAAGAGTTTGGAGGATAGAGACATTTAAATTTTTAGAGATTATTCGAAAGTCAATTTTTAAAAGGCAAATATCTCCCGATCTGTAGGAATCTGAGAGACAAAGCTTATGTCACTATGAGGGAACGCATTCGTCATCGTCATGTCAGACTCACGTCAATGTATGTCCAAGGGTTTGCAGGATACAGACATTTTAATTTTTCAGGGTTATTCTAAAGTCAATTATTCAGAGGCAAATATCACCCCATCTGTAGGAATGTGAGAGACAAAACTTATGTCACATTGAGGGAACGTATATGTAAACTTCCAGTCAGAGTCACGTCAATGTATGTCCAACGGTTTGGAGGATAGAGACATTTGAATTTTTCGAGATTATTCGAAAGTCAATTTTTGAAAAGGCAAATATCTCCCGATCTGTAGAAATCTGAGAGACAAACCTTATGTCACATTGAGGGAACGTATATGTCAACTTCATGTCAGAGTCACGTCAATGTATGTGCAAGGGTTTGTAGGATAGAGACATCTTAATGTTTCGAGATTATTCGAAAGTCAATTTTTCAAAAGGCAAATATCTCCCGATCTGTAGGAATCTGAGAGGCAAAACTTATGTCACTTTGTGGGAACGTATATGTCAACTTCATGTCAGAATCTCGTCAAAGTATGTCCAAGGGTTTGGACGATAGAGACATTTATATTTTTAGAGATTATTCTAAAGTCTATTTTTAAAAGGCAAATATCTCCCGATCTGTAGGTATCTGAGAGACAAAACGTATGACCCTTAGAGGGAACGTATATGTCAACTTCATGTCAGAATCTCGTCAATGTATGTCCAAGGGTTTGGACGATAGAGACATTTTAATTTTTCGAGATTATTCGAAAGTCAATTTTTAAAAGGCAAATATCTCCCGATCTTTAGAAATCTGAGAAACAAAACTTATGTCACTTTGAGGGAACGTATATGTCAACTTCCTGTCATAGTCACGTCAATGTATGTCGAAGGGTTTGGAGGATAGAGACATTTAAATTTTTAGAGATTATTCGAAAGTCAATATTTAAAGGCAAATATCTCTCGATCTATAGGAATCAGAGAGACAAAACTTATGTCACTTTGAGGGAACGTAGCTGTGAACTTCATGTCAGAATCTCGTTAATGTATGTCCAAGGGTTTGGACGATAGAGACATTTTAATTTTTCGAGATTTTTCGAAAGTCAATTTTTAAAAGGCAAATATCTCCCGATCTGTCGGCATCGGAGAGACAAACCTTATGTCACTTTGAGGAAACGCATATGTCAACTTCATGTCAGAGTCTCGTCAATGTATGTCCAAGGGTTTGGAGGATAGAGACATTTTAATTTTTCGAGATTATTCGAAAATGAATTATTAAAAGGCAAATATCTCCCGATCTGTAGGAATCTGAGAGACGAAACTAATGTCACTTTGAGGGAACATATATGTCAACTTTCTTTCAGAGTCACGTCAATGTATGTCCAAGGGTTTGGAGGATAGAGACATTTAAATATTTAGAGATTATTCGAAAGTCAATTTTTAAAAGGCAAATTTCTCCCGATCTGTAGGAATCTGAGAGACAAACCTTATGCCACTTTGAGAGAATGTATATGTCAACTACATGTCAGAGTCTCGTCAATGTATGTCCAAACGTTTGGATAATAGAGACAAGAATTTTTCGAGATTATTCTAAAGTCAATTTTTAAAGGCAAATATCTCCCGATCTGTAGGCATCTGAGAGACAAAACGTCTGTCACTTTGAGGGAACGAAAATATCAACTTCATGTCAGAGTCTCGTCAATATATGTCCAAGGGTTTGGAGGATAGAGAAATTTTAATTTTTCCTGATTATACGAAATTCAATTTTTGAAAAGGCAAATATCTCCCGATCTGTAGGAATCTGAGAGACAAACCTTATGTCACTTTGAGGAAACGCATATGTCAACTTCATGTCAGAGTCTCGTCAATGTATGTCCAAGGGTTTGGAGGATAGAGACATTTTAATTTTTCGAGATTATTCGAAAATGAATTATTAAAAGGCAAATATCTCCCGATCTGTAGGAATCTGAGAGACGAAACTAATGTCACTTTGAGGGAACATATATGTCAACTTTCTTTCAGAGTCACGTCAATGTATGTCCAAGGGTTTGGAGGATAGAGATATTTAAATGTTTAGAGATTATTCGAAAGTCAATTTTTAAAAGGCAAATATCTCCCGATCTGTAGGAATCTGACAGACAAAACTTATGTCACTTTGAGGGAACGTATATGTAAATGTCCTGTCAGAGTCACGTCAATGTATGTCCAAGGGTTTGGAGGATAGAGACATTTTAATTTTACGAGATTATTCGAAAGTCAATTTTTAAAAGACAAATATCTCCCGATCTGTAGGAATCTGAGAGACAACACTTATGTCACTTTGAGGGAACGTATATGTCAACTTCATGTCAGAATCTCGTGAATGTATGTCCAAGGGTTTGGACGATAGACACATTTTAATTTTTCGATATTATTTGAAAGTCTATTATTTAAAGGCAAATATCTCCCGATCTGTAGGCATCTGAGAGACAAACCTTATGTCACTTTGAGGGAACGCAAATGTCAACTTCATGTCAGAGTCTCGTCAATGTATGTCCAAGGGTTTGGAGGATAGAGACATTTGAATTTTTCGAGATTATTCTAAAGTCAATTTCTAAATGCAAATATCTCCCGATCTGTATTCATCTGAGAGACAAAACGTATGTCACTTTGAGGGAACGAAAATATCAACTTCATGTCAGAGTCTCGTGAATATATGTGCAAGGGTTTGGAGGATAGAGACATTTTAATTTATCGTGATTATTCGAAAAACAATTTTTGAAAGGGCAAATATCTCTCGATCTGAAGGAATCTGAGAGACAAAACTTATGTCACTTTGAGGGAACGTATATGTCAACTTCATGTCACAGTCACGTCAATGTATGTCCAAGGGTTTGGAGGATAGAGACATTTATATTTTTAGAGATTATTCGAAAGTCAATTTTTTGAAGGCAAATATCTCCCGATCTGTATTAATCTGAGAGACAAAACTTATGACGCTTAGAGGGAACGCATATGTCAACTTCATTTCAGAATCTCGTCAATGTATGTCCAAGGGTTTGGACGATAGAGACATTTTACTTTTTCGAGATTATTCGAAAGTCAATTTTTAAAAGGCAATATCTCCCGATCTGTGGGCATCTGAGAGACAAACGTTATGTTACTTTGAGGGAACTGATATGTCAACTTCATGTCAGAGTCTCGTCAATGTATGTCCAAGGGTTTGGACGATAGAGACATTTTAATTTCTCGAGATTATTTGAAAGTCAATTTTTAAAAGGCAAATATCTCCCGATCTGTCGGCATCTGAGAGACAAACCTTATGTCACTTTGAGGAAACGCATATGTCAACTTCATGTCAGAGTCTCGTCGATGTATGTCCAAGGGTTTGGAGGATAGAGACATTTTAATTTTTCGAGATTATTCGAAAATGAATTATTAAAAGGCAAATATCTCCCGATCTGTAGGAATCTGAGAGACGAAACTAATGTCACTTTGAGGGAACATATATGTCAACTTTATTTCAGAGTCACGTCAATGTATGTCCAAGGGTTTGGAGGATAGAGACATTTAAATGTTTAGAGATTATTTGAAAGTCAATTTTTAAAAGACAAATATCTCCCGATCTGTAGGAATCTGAGAGACAAAACTTATGTCACTTTGAGGGAACGCAAATGTCAACTTCATGTCAGAGTCTCGTCAATGTATGTCCAAGGGTTTGGAGGATAGAGACATTTGAATTTTTCGAGATTATTCGAAAGTCAATTTTTAAAAGACAAATATCTCCCGATCTGTAGGAATCTGAGAGACAAAACTTATGTCACTTTGAGGGAACGCAAATGTCAACTTCATGTCAGAGTCTCGTCAATGTATGTCCAAGAGTTTGGAGGATAGAGACATTTGAATTTTTCGAGATTATTCTAAAGTCAATCTCTAAATGCAAATATCTCCCGATCTGTAGGCATCTGAGAGACAAAACGTATGTCACTTTGAGGGAACGTATATGTCAACTTTATGTCAGAATCTCGTCAATGTATGTCCAAGGGTTTGGACGATAGACACATTTTAATATTTCGTGATTATTCGAAAGTCAATTTTTGAAAAGGCAAATATCTCTCGATCTGAAGGAATCTGAGAGACAAAACTTATGTCACTTTGAGGGAACGTATATGTCAACTTCATGTCACAGTAACGTCAATGTATGTCCAAGGGTTTGGAGGATAGAGACATTTAAATTTTTAGAGATTATTCGAAAGTCAATTCTTAAAAGGCAAATATCTCCCGGTCCGTAGGAATCTGAGAGACAAAACTTATGTCACATTGAGGGAACGTATATGTCAACTTTATGTTAGAATCTCGTCAATGTATGTCCAAGGGTTTGGACGATAGAAACATTTAAATTTTTAGAGATTATTCGAAAGTCAATTTTTAAAAGGCAAATATCTCCCGATCTGTAGGAATCTGAGAGACAAACCTTATGTCACTTTGAGGGAACGTATGTGTAAACGTCCTGTCAGAGTCACGTCAATGTTTGTCCAAGGGTTAAGAGGATAGAGACATTTATATTTTTAGATATTATTCGAAAGTCAATTTTTAGAAGGCAAATATCTCCCGATCTGTAGGAATTTGAGAGACAAACCTTATGTCACTTTGAGGGAACGCATATGTCAACTTCATGTCAGAGTCTCGTCAATGTATGTCCAAGGGTTTGGAGGATAGAGACATTTTAATTTTTCGAGATTATTCGAATGTCAATTTTTAGAAGGCAAATATCTCCCGATCTGTAGGAATTTGAGAGACAAACCTTATGTCACTTTGAGGGAACGCATATGTCAACTTCATGTCAGAGTCTCGTCAATGTATGTCCAAACGTTTGGAGGATAGAGACATAAGAATTTTTCGAGATTATTTTAAAGTCAATTTTTAAAGGCAAATATCTCCCGATCTGTAGGCATCTGAGAGATAAAACGTATGTCACTTTGAGGGAACGAAAGTATCAACTTCATGTCAGAGTCTCGTCAATATATGTCCAAGGGTTTGAAGGATAGAGACATTTTAATTTTTCCTGATTATACGAAAGTCAATTTTTGAAAAGGCAAATATCTCCCGATCTGTAGGAATCTGAAAGACAAAACTTATGTCACTTTGAGGGAACGTATATGTCAACTTCATGTCACAGTCACGTCAATGTATGTCCAAGGGTTTGGAATATAGAGACATTTAAATTTTTAGAGATTATTCGAAAGTCAATTCTCAAAAGGCAAATATCTGCCGATCTGTAGGAATGTGAGAGACAAAACTTATGTCACATTGAGGGAACGTATATGTAAACTTCCAGTCAGAGTCACGTCAATGTATGTCCAACGGTTTGGAGGATAGAGACATTTTAATTTTTCGAGATTATTCGAAAGTCAAGTTTTGAAAAGGCAAGTATCTCCCGATCTGTAGGAATCTGAGAGACAAAACTTATGTCACTTTGAGGGAACGCATACGTCATCATCATGTCAGAATCACGTCAATGTATGCCCAAGTGTTTGCAGGATACAGACATTTTAATTTTTCAGGGTTATTCGAAAGTCAATTATTTTGAGGCATATATCTCTCGATATGTATTAATCTGAGAGACACAACTCATGTCACTATGAGGACATTTACATATCAACTTCATATCAAAGTCACGACAATGTACGAAAAAGGGTTTGAAGGATAGAGACATTTGAATTTTTCGATATTATTCGAAAGTCAATTTTTGAAAAGGCAAATATCTCCCGATCTGTAGGAATCTGAGAGACAAACCTTATGTCACATTGAGGGAACGTATATGTCAACTTCATGTCAGAGTCACGTCAATGTATGTCCAAGGGTTTGTAGGATAGAGACATCTAAATTTTTGGAGAATATTCGAAAGTCAATTTTTCAAAAGGCAAATATCTCCCGATCTGTAGGAATCTGAGAGGCAAAACTTATGTCACTTTGTGGGAACGTATATGTCAACTTCATGTCAGAATGTCGTCAATGTATGTCTAAGGGTTTGGACGATAGAGACATTTAAATTTTTAGAGATTATTCGAAAGTCAATTTTTAAAAGGCAAATATCTCCCGATCTGTAGGAATCTGAGAGACAAACCTTATGCCACTTTGAGAGAATGTATATGTCAACTACATGTCAGAGTCTCGTCAATGTATGTCCAAACGTTTGGATAATAGAGACAAGAATTTTTCGAGATTATTCTAAAGTCAATTTTTAAAGGCAAATATCTCCCGATCTGTAGGCATCTGAGAGACAAAACGTCTGTCACTTTGAGGGAACGAAAATATCAACTTCATGTCAGAGTCTCGTCAATATATGTCCAAGGGTTTGGAGGATAGAGACATTTTAATTTTTCCTGATTATACGAAATTCAATTTTTGAAAAGGCAAATATCTCTCGATCTGTAGGAATCTGAGAGACAAACCTTATGTCACTTTGAGGAAACGCATATGTCAACTTCATGTCAGAGTCTCGTCAATGTATGTCCAAGGGTTTGGAGGATAGAGACATTTTAATTTTTCGAGATTATTCGAAAATGAATTATTAAAAGGCAAATATCTCCCGATCTGTAGGAATCTGAGAGACGAAACTAATGTCACTTTGAGGGAACATATATGTCAACTTTCTTTCAGAGTCACGTCAATGTATGTCCAAGGGTTTGGAGGATAGAGATATTTAAATGTTTAGAGATTATTCGAAAGTCAATTTTTAAAAGGCAAATATCTCCCGATCTGTAGGAATCTGACAGACAAAACTTATGTCACTTTGAGGGAACGTATATGTAAATGTCCTGTCAGAGTCACGTCAATGTATGTCCAAGGGTTTGGAGGATAGAGACATTTTAATTTTACGAGATTATTCGAAAGTCAATTTTTAAAAGACAAATATCTCCCGATCTGTAGGAATCTGAGAGACAACACTTATGTCACTTTGAGGGAACGTATATGTCAACTTCATGTCAGAATCTCGTGAATGTATGTCCAAGGGTTTGGACGATAGACACATTTTAATTTTTCGATATTATTTGAAAGTCTATTATTTAAAGGCAAATATCTCCCGATCTGTAGGCATCTGAGAGACAAACCTTATGTCACTTTGAGGGAACGCAAATGTCAACTTCATGTCAGAGTCTCGTCAATGTATGTCCAAGGGTTTGGAGGATAGAGACATTTGAATTTTTCGAGATTATTCTAAAGTCAATTTCTAAATGCAAATATCTCCCGATCTGTATTCATCTGAGAGACAAAACGTATGTCACTTTGAGGGAACGAAAATATCAACTTCATGTCAGAGTCTCGTGAATATATGTGCAAGGGTTTGGAGGATAGAGACATTTTAATTTATCGTGATTATTCGAAAGACAATTTTTGAAAGGGCAAATATCTCTCGATCTGAAGGAATCTGAGAGACAAAACTTATGTCACTTTGAGGGAACGTATATGTCAACTTCATGTCACAGTCACGTCAATGTATGTCCAAGGGTTTGGAGGATAGAGACATTTATATTTTTAGAGATTATTCGAAAGTCAATTTTTTGAAGGCAAATATCTCCCGATCTGTATTAATCTGAGAGACAAAACTTATGACGCTTAGAGGGAACGCATATGTCAACTTCATTTCAGAATCTCGTCAATGTATGTCCAAGGGTTTGGACGATAGAGACATTTTACTTTTTCGAGATTATTCGAAAGTCAATTTTTAAAAGGCAATATCTCCCGATCTGTGGGCATCTGAGAGACAAACGTTATGTTACTTTGAGGGAACTGATATGTCAACTTCATGTCAGAGTCTCGTCAATGTATGTCCAAGGGTTTGGACGATAGAGACATTTTAATTTCTCGAGATTATTTGAAAGTCAATTTTTAAAAGGCAAATATCTCCCGATCTGTCGGCATCTGAGAGACAAACCTTATGTCACTTTGAGGAAACGCATATGTCAACTTCATGTCAGAGTCTCGTCGATGTATGTCCAAGGGTTTGGAGGATAGAGACATTTTAATTTTTCGAGATTATTCGAAAATGAATTATTAAAAGGCAAATATCTCCCGATCTGTAGGAATCTGAGAGACGAAACTAATGTCACTTTGAGGGAACATATATGTCAACTTTATTTCAGAGTCACGTCAATGTATGTCCAAGGGTTTGGAGGATAGAGACATTTAAATGTTTAGAGATTATTTGAAAGTCAATTTTTAAAAGACAAATATCTCCCGATCTGTAGGAATCTGAGAGACAAAACTTATGTCACTTTGAGGGAACGCAAATGTCAACTTCATGTCAGAGTCTCGTCAATGTATGTCCAAGGGTTTGGAGGATAGAGACATTTGAATTTTTCGAGATTATTCGAAAGTCAATTTTTAAAAGACAAATATCTCCCGATCTGTAGGAATCTGAGAGACAAAACTTATGTCACTTTGAGGGAACGCAAATGTCAACTTCATGTCAGAGTCTCGTCAATGTATGTCCAAGGGTTTGGAGGATAGAGACATTTGAATTTTTCGAGATTATTCTAAAGTCAATCTCTAAATGCAAATATCTCCCGATCTGTAGGCATCTGAGAGACAAAACGTATGTCACTTTGAGGGAACGTATATGTCAACTTTATGTCAGAATCTCGTCAATGTATGTCCAAGGGTTTGGACGATAGACACATTTTAATTTTTCGTGATTATTCGAAAGTCAATTTTTGAAAAGGCAAATATCTCTCGATCTGAAGGAATCTGAGAGACAAAACTTATGTCACTTTGAGGGAACGTATATGTCAACTTCATGTCACAGTAACGTCAATGTATGTCCAAGGGTTTGGAGGATAGAGACATTTAAATTTTTAGAGATTATTCGAAAGTCAATTCTTAAAAGGCAAATATCTCCCGGTCCGTAGGAATCTGAGAGACAAAACTTATGTCACATTGAGGGAACGTATATGTCAACTTTATGTTAGAATCTCGTCAATGTATGTCCAAGGGTTTGGACGATAGAAACATTTAAATTTTTAGAGATTATTCGAAAGTCAATTTTTAAAAGGCAAATATCTCCCGATCTGTAGGAATCTGAGAGACAAACCTTATGTCACTTTGAGGGAACGTATGTGTAAACGTCCTGTCAGAGTCACGTCAATGTTTGTCCAAGGGTTAAGAGGATAGAGACATTTATATTTTTAGATATTATTCGAAAGTCAATTTTTAGAAGGCAAATATCTCCCGATCTGTAGGAATTTGAGAGACAAACCTTATGTCACTTTGAGGGAACGCATATGTCAACTTCATGTCAGAGTCTCGTCAATGTATGTCCAAGGGTTTGGAGGATAGAGACATTTTAATTTTTCGAGATTATTCGAATGTCAATTTTTAGAAGGCAAATATCTCCCGATCTGTAGGAATTTGAGAGACAAACCTTATGTCACTTTGAGGGAACGCATATGTCAACTTCATGTCAGAGTCTCGTCAATGTATGTCCAAACGTTTGGAGGATAGAGACATAAGAATTTTTCGAGATTATTTTAAAGTCAATTTTTAAAGGCAAATATCTCCCGATCTGTAGGCATCTGAGAGATAAAACGTATGTCACTTTGAGGGAACGAAAGTATCAACTTCATGTCAGAGTCTCGTCAATATATGTCCAAGGGTTTGAAGGATAGAGACATTTTAATTTTTCCTGATTATACGAAAGTCAATTTTTGAAAAGGCAAATATCTCCCGATCTGTAGGAATCTGAAAGACAAAACTTATGTCACTTTGAGGGAACGTATATGTCAACTTCATGTCACAGTCACGTCAATGTATGTCCAAGGGTTTGGAATATAGAGACATTTAAATTTTTAGAGATTATTCGAAAGTCAATTCTCAAAAGGCAAATATCTGCCGATCTGTAGGAATGTGAGAGACAAAACTTATGTCACATTGAGGGAACGTATATGTAAACTTCCAGGCAGAGTCACGTCAATGTATGTCCAACGGTTTGGAGGATAGAGACATTTTAATTTTTCGAGATTATTCGAAAGTCAAGTTTTGAAAAGGCAAGTATCTCCCGATCTGTAGGAATCTGAGAGACAAAACTTATGTCACTTTGAGGGAACGCATACGTCATCATCATGTCAGAATCACGTCAATGTATGCCCAAGTGTTTGCAGGATACAGACATTTAAATTTTTCAGGGTTATTCGAAAGTCAATTATTTTGAGGCATATATCTCTCGATATGTATTAATCTGAGAGACACAACTCATGTCACTATGAGGACATTTACATATCAACTTCATATCAAAGTCACGACAATGTACGAAAAAGGGTTTGAAGGATAGAGACATTTGAATTTTTCGATATTATTCGAAAGTCAATTTTTGAAAAGGCAAATATCTCCCGATCTGTAGGAATCTGAGAGACAAACCTTATGTCACATTGAGGGAACGTATATGTCAACTTCATGTCAGAGTCACGTCAATGTATGTCCAAGGGTTTGTAGGATAGAGACATCTAAATTTTTGGAGAATATTCGAAAGTCAATTTTTCAAAAGGCAAATATCTCCCGATCTGTAGGAATCTGAGAGGCAAAACTTATGTCACTTTGTGGGAACGTATATGTCAACTTCATATCAGAATGTCGTCAATGTATGTCTAAGGGTTTGGACGATAGAGACATTTAAATTTTTAGAGATTATTCGAAAGTCAATTCTTAAAAGGCAAATATCTCCCGATCTGTAGGAATCTGAGAGACAAAAACTTATATCACTTTGAGGGAACGTATATGTAAACGTCCTGTCAGAGTCACGTCAATGTATGTCCAAGGGTTTGGAGGATAGAGACATTTATATTTTTAGAGATTATTAGAAGTCAATTTTTAAAAGGCAAATATCTCCCGATCTGTAGGGATCTGAGAGACAAACCTTATGAACCTTAGAGGGAACGTATATGTCAACTTCATGTCAGAATCTCGTCAATGTATGTCCAAGGGTTTGGACGATAGAGACATTTTAATTTTTCGAGATTATTTGAAAGTCAATTTTTAAAAGGCAAATATCTCCCGATCTTTAGGAATCTGAGAGCCAAAACTTATGTCACTTTGTGGGATCGTATATGTCAACTTCCTGTCATAGTCACGTCAATGTATGTGGAAGGGTTTGGAGGATAGAGACATTTAAATTTTTAGAGATTATTCGAAAGTCAATTTTTAAAGGCAAATATCTCTCGATCTATAGGAATCTGAGAGACAAAACTTTTGTCACTTTGAGGGAACGTATCTGTCAACTTCATGTCAGAATCTCGTCAATGTATGTCCAAGGGTTTGGACGATAGAGACATTTTAATTTTTCGAGATTATTCGAAAGTCAATTTTTAAAAGGCAATATCTCCCGATCTGTAGGCATCTGAGAGACAAACCTTATGTTACTTTGAGGGAACTGATATGTCAACTTCATGTCAGAGTCTCGTCAATGTATGTCCAAGGGTTTGGAGGATAGAGACATTTCAATTTTTCGAGATTATTCGAAAATGAATTATTAAAATTCAAATATCTCCCGATCTGTAGGAATCTGAGAGACGAAACTAATGTCACTTTGAGGGAACATATATGTCAACTTTCTTTCAGAGTCACGTCAATGTATGTCCAAGGGTTTGGAGGATAGAGACATTTAAATGTTTAGAGTTTATTCGAAAGTCAATTTTTAAAAGGCAAATATCTCCCGATCTGCAGGAATCTGACAGACAAAACTTATGTCACTTTGAGGGAACGTATATGTAAATGTCCTGTCAGAGTCACGTCAATGTATGTCCAAGGGTTTGGAGGATAGAGACATTTTAATTTTACGAGATTATTCGAAAGTCAATTTTTAAAAGACAAATATCTCCCGATCTGTAGGAATCTGAGAGACAAAACTTATGTCACTTTGAGGGAACGCATATGTCAACTTCATGTCAGAATCTCGTCAATGTATGTCCAAGGGTTTGGACGATAGACACATTTTAATTTTTCGAGATTATTTGAAAGTCTATTCTTTAAAGGCAAATATCTCCCGATCTGTAGGCATCTCAGAGACAAACCTTATGTCACTTTGAGGGAACGCAAATGTCAACTTCATGTCAGAGTCTCGTCAATGTATGTCCAAGGGTTTGGAGGAGAGAGACATTTGAATTTTTCGAGATTATTCTAAAGTCAATATCTAAAGGCAAATATCTCCCGATCTGTAGGCATCTGAGAGACAAAACATATGTCACTTTGAGGGAATGAAAATATCAACTTCATGTCAGAGTCTCGTGAATATATGTGCAAGGGTTTGGAGGATAGAGACATTTTAATTTTTCGTGATTATTCGAAAGTCAATTTTTGAAAAGGCAAATATCTCTCGATCTGAAGGAATCTGAGAGACAAAACTTATGTCCCTTTGAGGGAACGTATATGTCAACTTCATGTCACAGTCACGTCAATGTATGTCCAAGGGTTTGGAGGATAGAGACATTTAAATTTTTAGAGAATATTCGAAAGTCAATTCTTAAAAGGCAAATATCTCCCGATCTGTAGGAATCTGAGAGACAAAACTTATGTCACATTGAGGGAACGTATATGTAAACTTCCAGTCAGAGTCAAGTCAATGTATGTTCTAGGGTTTGGAGGATAGAGACATCTAAATTTCTCAGGGTTATTCGAAAGTCAATTATTCTGAGGCATATATGTCTCGATATGTAGGAATCTGAGAGACAAACAACTCATGTCACTATGAGGAAATTTACATATCAACTTCATGTCAGAGTCACGACAATGTACGGAAAAGGGTTTGAAGGATAGAGACATTTGAATTTTTCGAGATTATTCGAAAGTCAATTTTTGAAAAGGCAAATATCTCCCGATCTGTAGGAATCAGAGAGACAAACCTTATGTCACATTGAGGGAACGTATATGTCAACTTCATGTCTGAGTCACGTCAATGTATGTGCAAGGGTTTGGAGGATAGAGACACCTTAATTTTCCGAGATTATTCGAAAGTCAATTTTTCAAAAGGCAAATATCTCCCGATCTGTAGGAATCTGAGAGACAAAACTTATGTCTCTTTGTGGGAACGTATATGTCAACTTCATGTCAGAATCTCGTCAATGTATGTAAAAGGGTTTGGACGATAGAGACATTTTAATTTTTAGAGATTATTCGAAAGTCAATTTTTAAAAGGCAAATATCTCCCGATCTGTAGGAATCTGAGAGACAAAACTTATGTCACTTTGAGGGAACGTATATGTAAACGTCCTGTCAGAGTCACGTCAATGTATGTCCAAGGGTTTGGTGGATAGAGACATTTATATTTTTAGAGATTATTCGAAAGTCAATTATTAAAAGGCAAATATCTCCCGATCTGTAGGAATCTGAGAGACAAAACTTATGTTACTTTGAGGGAACGCATACGTCATCGTCATGTCAGAGTCACGTCAATGTATGTCCAAGGGTTTGGAGGATAGAGACATTTAAATTTTTAGAGATTATTCGAAAGTCAATTTGTGAAAGGCAAATATCTCCCGATCTGTAGGAATCTGAGAGACGAAACTTATGTCACTTTGAGGGAACGTATATGTCAACTTCCTGTCAGAGTCACGTCAATGTATGTCCAAGAGTTTGGAGGATAGAGACATTTAAATTTTTAGAGATTATTCGAAAGTCAATTTTTAAAAGGCAAATATCTCCCGATCTGTAGGAATCTGAGAGACAAAGCTTATGTCACTATGAGGGAACGCATTCGTCATCGTCATGTCAGACTCACGTCAATGTATGTCCAAGGGTTTGCAGGATACAGACATTTTAATTTTTCAGGGTTATTCTAAAGTCAATTATTCAGAGGCAAATATCACCCCATCTGTAGGAATGTGAGAGACAAAACTTATGTCACATTGAGGGAACGTATATGTAAACTTCCAGTCAGAGTCACGTCAATGTATGTCCAACGGTTTGGAGGATAGAGACATTTGAATTTTTCGAGATTATTCGAAAGTCAATTTTTGAAAAGGCAAATATCTCCCGATCTGTAGAAATATGAGAGACAAACCTTATGTCACATTGAGGGAACGTATATGTCAACTTCATGTCAGAGTCACGTCAATGTATGTGCAAAGGTTTGTAGGATAGAGACATCTTAATGTTTCGAGATTATTCGAAAGTCAATTTTTCAAAAGGCAAATATCTCCCGATCTGTAGGAATCTGAGAGGCAAAACTTATGTCACTTTGTGGGAACGTATATGTCAACTTCATGTCAGAATCTCGTCAAAGTATGTCCAAGGGTTTGGACGATAGAGACATTTATATTTTTAGAGATTATTCTAAAGTCTATTTTTAAAAGGCAAATATCTCCCGATCTGTAGGTATCTGAGAGACAAAACTTATGACCCTTAGAGGGAACGTATATGTCAACTTCATGTCAGAATCTCGTCAATGTATGTCCAAGGGTTTGGACGATAGAGACATTTTAATTTTTCGAGATTATTCGAAAGTCAATTTTTAAAAGGCAAATATCTCCCGATCTTTAGAAATCTGAGAAACAAAACTTATGTCACTTTGAGGGAACGTATATGTCAACTTCCTGTCATAGTCACGTCAATGTATGTCGAAGGGTTTGGAGGATAGAGACATTTAAATTTTTAGAGATTATTCGAAAGTCAATTTTTAAAGGCAAATATCTCTCGATCTATAGGAATCAGAGAGACAAAACTTATGTCACTTTGAGGGAACGTAGCTGTGAACTTCATGTCAGAATCTCGTCAATGTATGTCCAAGGGTTTGGACGATAGAGACATTTTAATTTTTCGAGATTTTTCGAAAGTCAATTTTTAAAAGGCAAATATCTCCCGATCTGTCGGCATCGGAGAGACAAACCTTATGTCACTTTGAGGAAACGCATATGTCAACTTCATGTCAGAGTCTCGTCAATGTATGTCCAAGGGTTTGGAGGATAGAGACATTTTAATTTTTCGAGATTATTCGAAAATGAATTATTAAAAGGCAAATATCTCCCGATCTGTAGGAATCTGAGAGACGAAACTAATGTCACTTTGAGGGAACATATATGTCAACTTTCTTTCAGAGTCACGTCAATGTATGTCCAAGGGTTTGGAGGATAGAGACATTTAAATATTTAGAGATTATTCGAAAGTCAATTTTTAAAAGGCAAATATCTCCCGATCTGTAGGAATCTGAGAGACAAACCTTATGCCACTTTGAGGGAATGTATATGTCAACTACATGTCAGAGTCTCGTCAATGTATGTCCAAACGTTTGGATAATAGAGACAAGAATTTTTCGAGATTATTCTAAAGTCAATTTTTAAAGGCAAATATCTCCCGATCTGTAGGCATCTGAGAGACAAAACGTCTGTCACTTTGAGGGAACGAAAATATCAACTTCATGTCAGAGTCTCGTCAATATATGTCCAAGGGTTTGGAGGATAGAGACATTTTAATTTTTCCTGATTATACGAAATTCAATTTTTGAAAAGGCAAATATCTCCCGATCTGTAGGAATCTGAGAGACAAACCTTATGTCACTTTGAGGAAACGCATATGTCAACTTCATGTCAGAGTCTCGTCAATGTATGTCCAAGGGTTTGGAGGATAGAGACATTTTAATTTTTCGAGATTATTCGAAAATGAATTATTAAAAGGCAAATATCTCCCGATCTGTAGGAATCTGAGAGACGAAACTAATGTCACTTTGAGGGAACATATATGTCAACTTTCTTTCAGAGTCACGTCAATTTATGTCCAAGGGTTTGGAGGATAGAGATATTTAAATGTTTAGAGATTATTCGAAAGTCAATTTTTAAAAGGCAAATATCTCCCGATCTGTAGGAATCTGACAGACAAAACTTATGTCACTTTGAGGGAACGTATATGTAAATGTCCTGTCAGAGTCACGTCAATGTATGTCCAAGGGTTTGGAGGATAGAGACATTTTAATTTTACGAGATTATTCGAAAGTCAATTTTTAAAAGACAAATATCTCCCGATCTGTAGGAATCTGAGAGACAACACTTATGTCACTTTGAGGGAACGTATATGTCAACTTCATGTCAGAATCTCGTGAATGTATGTCCAAGGGTTTGGACGATAGACACATTTTAATTTTTCGATATTATTTGAAAGTCTATTATTTAAAGGCAAATATCTCCCGATCTGTAGGCATCTGAGAGACAAACCTTATGTCACTTTGAGGGAACGCAAATGTCAACTTCATGTCAGAGTCTCGTCAATGTATGTCCAAGGGTTTGGAGGATAGAGACATTTGAATTTTTCGAGATTATTCTAAAGTCAATTTCTAAATGCAAATATCTCCCGATCTGTATTCATCTGAGAGACAAAACGTATGTCACTTTGAGGGAACGAAAATATCAACTTCATGTCAGAGTCTCGTGAATATATGTGCAAGGGTTTGGAGGATAGAGACATTTTAATTTATCGTGATTATTCGAAAGACAATTTTTGAAAGGGCAAATATCTCTCGATCTGAAGGAATCTGAGAGACAAAACTTATGTCACTTTGAGGGAACGTATATGTCAACTTCATGTCACAGTCACGTCAATGTATGTCCAAGGGTTTGGAGGATAGAGACATTTAAATTTTTAGAGATTATTCGAAAGTCAATTCTTAAAAGGCAAATATCTCCCGATCTGTAGGAATCTGAGAGACAGAACTTATGTCACTTTGAGGGAACGTATGTGTAAACGTCCTGTCAGAGTCACGTCAATGTATGTCCAAGGGTTTGGAGGATAGAGACATTTATATTTTTAGAGATTATTCGAAAGTCAATTTTTTGAAGGCAAATATCTCCCGATCTGTATTAATCTGAGAGACAAAACTTATGACGCTTAGAGGGAACGCATATGTCAACTTCATTTCAGAATCTCGTCAATGTATGTCCAAGGGTTTGGACGATAGAGACATTTTACTTTTTCGAGATTATTCGAAAGTCAATATTTAAAAGGCAATATCTCGCGATCTGTGGGCATCTGAGAGACAAACGTTATGTTACTTTGAGGGAACTGATATGTCAACTTCATGTCAGAGTCTCGTCAATGTATGTCCAAGGGTTTGGACGATAGAGACATTTTAATTTCTCGAGATTATTTGAAAGTCAATTTTTAAAAGGCAAATATCTCCCGATCTGTCGGCATCTGAGAGACAAACCTTATGTCACTTTGAGGAAACGCATATGTCAACTTCATGTCAGAGTCTCGTCGATGTATGTCCAAGGGTTTGGAGGATAGAAACATTTTAATTTTTCGAGATTATTCGAAAATGAATTATTAAAAGGCAAATATCTCCCGATCTGTAGGAATCTGAGAGACGAAACTAATGTCACTTCGAGGGAACATATATGTCAACTTTATTTCAGAGTCACGTCAATGTATGTCCAAGGGTTTGGAGGATAGAGACATTTAAATGTTTAGAGATTATTTGAAAGTCAATTTTTAAAAGACAAATATCTCCCGATCTGTAGGAATCTGAGAGACAAAACTTATGTCACTTTGAGGGAACGCAAATGTCAACTTCATGTCAGAGTCTCGTCAATGTATGTCCAAGGGTTTGGAGGATAGAGACATTTGAATTTTTCGAGATTATTCGAAAGTCAATTTTTAAAGACAAATATCTCCCGATCTGTAGGAATCTGAGAGACAAAACTTATGTCACTTTGAGGGAACGCAAATGTCAACTTCATGTCAGAGTCTCGTCAATGTATGTCCAAGGGTTTGGAGGATAGAGACATTTGAATTTTTCGAGATTATTCTAAAGTCAATCTCTAAATGCAAATATCTCCCGATCTGTAGGCATCTGAGAGACAAAACGTATGTCACTTTGAGGGAACGTATATGTCAACTTTATGTCAGAATCTCGTCAATGTATGTCCAAGGGTTTGGACGATAGACACATTTTAATTTTTCGTGATTATTCGAAAGTCAATTTTTGAAAAGGCAAATATCTCTCGATCTGAAGGAATCTGAGAGACAAAACTTATGTCACTTTGAGGGAACGTATATGTCAACTTCATGTCACAGTAACGTCAATGTATGTCCAAGGGTTTGGAGGATAGAGACATTTAAATTTTTAGAGATTATTCGAAAGTCAATTTTTAAAAGGCAAATATCTCCCGGTCCGTAGGAATCTGAGTGACAAAACTTATGTCACATTGAGGGAACGTATATGTCAACTTTATGTCAGAATCTCGTCAATGTATGTCCAAGGGTTTGGACGATAGAAACATTTAAATTTTTAGAGATTATTCGAAAGTCAATTTTTAAAAGGCAAATATCTCCCGATCTGTAGGAATCTGAGAGACAAACCTTATGTCACTTTGAGGGAATGTATGTGTAAACTTCCTGTCAGAGTCACGTCAATGTTTGTCCAAGGGTTAGGAGGATAGAGACATTTATATTTTTAGATATTATTCGAAAGTCAATTTTTAGAAGGCAAATATCTCCCGATCTGTAGGAATTTGAGAGACAAACCTTATGTCACTTTGAGGGAACGCATATGTCAACTTCATGTCTGAGTCTCGTCAATGTATGTCCAAGGGTTTGGAGGATAGAGACATTTTAATTTTTCGAGATTATTCGAATGTCAATTCTTAAATGGCAAATATCTCTCGATCTGTAGGAATCTGAGAGACAAACCTTATGCCACTTTGAGGGAATGCATATGTTAACTACATGTCAGAGTCTCGTCAATGTATGTCCAAACGTTTGGAGGATAGAGACATAAGAATTTTTCGAGATTATTTTAAAGTCAATTTTTAAAGGCAAATATCTCCCGATCTGTAGGCATCTGAGAGATAAAACGTATGTCACTTTGAGGGAACGAAAGTATCAACTTCATGTCAGAGTCTCGTCAATATATGTCCAAGGGTTTGAAGGATAGAGACATTTTAATTTTTCCTGATTATACGAAAGTCAATTTTTGAAAAGGCAAATATCTCCCGATCTGTAGGAATCTGAAAGACAAAACTTATGTCACTTTGAGGGAACGTATATGTCAACTTCATGTCACAGTCACGTCAATGTATGTCCAAGGGTTTGGAATATAGAGACATTTAAATTTTTAGAGATTATTCGAAAGTCAATTCTCAAAAGGCAAATATCTGCCGATCTGTAGGAATGTGAGAGACAAAACTTATGTCACATTGAGGGAACGTATATGTAAACTTCCAGTCAGAGTCACGTCAATGTATGTCCAACGGTTTGGAGGATAGAGACATTTAAATTTTTCGAGATTATTCGAAAGTCAAGTTTTGAAAAGGCAAGTATCTCCCGATCTGTAGGAATCTGAGAGACAAAACTTATGTCACTTTGAGGGAACGCATACGTCATCATCATGTCAGAATCACGTCAATGTATGCCCAAGTGTTTGCAGGATACAGACATTTTAATTTTTCAGGGTTATTCGAAAGTCAATTATTTTGAGGCATATATCTCTCGATATGTATTAATCTGAGAGACACAACTCATGTCACTATGAGGACATTTACATATCAACTTCATATCAAAGTCACGACAATGTACGAAAAAGGGTTTGAAGGATAGAGACATTTGAATTTTTCGATATTATTCGAAAGTCAATTTTTGAAAAGGCAAATATCTCCCGATCTGTAGGAATCTGAGAGACAAACCTTATGTCACATTGAGGGAACGTATATGTCAACTTCATGTCAGAGTCACGTCAATGTATGTCCAAGGGTTTGTAGGATAGAGACATCTAAATTTTTGGAGAATATTCGAAAGTCAATTTTTCAAAAGGCAAATATCTCCCGATCTGTAGGAATCTGAGAGGCAAAACTTATGTCATTTTGTGGGAACGTATATGTCAACTTCATGTCAGAATGTCGTCAATGTATGTCTAAGGGTTTGGACGATAGAGACATTTAAATTTTTAGAGATTATTCGAAAGTCAATTCTTAAAAGGCAAATATCTCCCGATCTGTAGGAATCTGAGAGACAAAACTTATATCACTTTGAGGGAACGTATATGTAAACGTCCTGTCAGAGTCACGTCAATGTATGTCCAAGGGTTTGGAGGATAGAGACATTTATATTTTTAGAGATTATTCGAAAGTCAATTTTTAAAAGGCAAATATCTCCCGATCTGTAGGGATCTGAGAGACAAACCTTATGACCCTTAGAGGGAACGTATATGTCAACTTCATGTCAGAATCTCGTCAATGTATGTCCAAGGGTTTGGACGATAGAGACATTTTAATTTTTCGAGATTATTTGAAAGTCAATTTTTAAAAGGCAAATATCTCCCGATCTTTAGGAATCTGAGAGACAAAACTTATGTCACTTTGTGGGATCGTATATGTCAACTTCCTGTCATAGTCACGTCAATGTATGTGGAAGGGTTTGGAGGATAGAGACATTTAAATTTTTAGAGATTATTCGAAAGTCAATTTTTAAAGGCAAATATCTCTCGATCTATAGGAATCTGAGAGACAAAACTTTTGTCACTTTGAGGGAACGTATCTGTCAACTTCATGTCAGAATCTCGTCAATGTATGTCCAAGGGTTTGGACGATAGAGACATTTTAATTTTTCGAGATTATTCGAAAGTCAATTTTTAAAAGGCAATATCTCCCGATCTGTAGGCATCTGAGAGACAAACCTTATGTTACTTTGAGGGAACTGATATGTCAACTTCATGTCAGAGTCTCGTCAATGTATGTCCAAGGGTTTGGAGGATAGAGACATTTCAATTTTTCGAGATTATTCGAAAATGAATTATTAAAATTCAAATATCTCCCGATCTGTAGGAATCTGAGAGACGAAACTAATGTCACTTTGAGGGAACATATATGTCAACTTTCTTTCAGAGTCACGTCAATGTATGTCCAAGGGTTTGGAGGATAGAGACATTTAAATGTTTAGAGTTTATTCGAAAGTCAATTTTTAAAAGGCAAATATCTCCCGATCTGCAGGAATCTGACAGACAAAACTTATGTCACTTTGAGGGAACGTATATGTAAATGTCCTGTCAGAGTCACGTCAATGTATGTCCAAGGGTTTGGAGGATAGAGACATTTTAATTTTACGAGATTATTCGAAAGTCAATTTTTAAAAGACAAATATCTCCCGATCTGTAGGAATCTGAGAGACAAAACTTATGTCACTTTGAGGGAACGCATATGTCAACTTCATGTCAGAATCTCGTCAATGTATGTCCAAGGGTTTGGACGATAGACACATTTTAATTTTTCGAGATTATTTGAAAGTCTATTCTTTAAAGGCAATTATCTCCCGATCTGTAGGCATCTCAGAGACAAACCTTATGTCACTTTGAGGGAACGCAAATGTCAACTTCATGTCAGAGTCTCGTCAATGTATGTCCAAGGGTTTGGAGGAGAGAGACATTTGAATTTTTCGAGATTATTCTAAAGTCAATATCTAAAGGCAAATATCTCCCGATCTGTAGGCATCTGAGAGACAAAACATATGTCACTTTGAGGGAATGAAAATATCAACTTCATGTCAGAGTCTCGTGAATATATGTGCAAGGGTTTGGAGGATAGAGACATTTTAATTTTTCGTGATTATTCGAAAGTCAATTTTTGAAAAGGCAAATATCTCTCGATCTGAAGGAATCTGAGAGACAAAACTTATGTCACTTTGAGGGAACGTATATGTCAACTTCATGTCACAGTCACGTCAATGTATGTCCAAGGGTTTGGAGGATAGAGACATTTAAATTTTTAGAGAATATTCGAAAGTCAATTCTTAAAAGGCAAATATCTCCCGATCTGTAGGAATCTGAGAGACAAAACTTATGTCACATTGAGGGAACGTATATGTAAACTTCCAGTCAGAGTCAAGTCAATGTATGTTCTAGGGTTTGGAGGATAGAGACATCTAAATTTCTCAGGGTTATTCGAAAGTCAATTATTCTGAGGCATATATGTCTCGATATGTAGGAATCTGAGAGACACAACTCATGTCACTATGAGGAAATTTACATATCAACTTCATGTCAGAGTCACGACAATGTACGGAAAAGGGTTTGAAGGATAGAGACATTTGAATTTTTCGAGATTATTCGAAAGTCAATTTTTGAAAAGGCAAATATCTCCCGATCTGTAGGAATCAGAGAGACAAACCTTATGTCACATTGAGGGAACGTATATGTCAACTTCATGTCTGAGTCACATCAATGTATGTGCAAGGGTTTGGAGGATAGAGACACCTTAATTTTTCGAGATTATTCGAAAGTCAATTTTACAAAAGGCAAATATCTCCCGATCTGTAGGAATCTGAGAGACAAAACTTATGTCTCTTTGTGGGAACGTATATGTCAACTTCATGTCAGAATCTCGTCAATGTATGTAAAAGGGTTTGGACGATAGAGACATTTTAATTTTTAGAGATTATTCGAAAGTCAATTTTTAGAAGGCAAATATCTCCCGATCTGTAGGAATCTGAGAGACAAAACTTATGTCACTTTGAGGGAACGTATATGTAAACGTCCTGTCAGAGTCACGTCAATGTATGTCCAAGGGTTTGGTGGATAGAGACATTTATATTTTTAGAGATTATTCGAAAGTCAATTATTAAAAGGCAAATATCTCCCGATCTGTAGGAATCTGAGAGACAAAACTTATGTTACTTTGAGGGAACGCATACGTCATCGTCATGTCAAAGTCACGTCAATGTATGTCCAAGGGTTTGGAGGATAGAGACATTTAAATTTTTAGAGATTATTCGAAAGTCAATTTGTGAAAGGCAAATATCTCCCGATCTGTAGGAATCTGAGAGACGAAACTTATGTCACTTTGAGGGAACGTATATGTCAACTTCCTGTCAGAGTCACGTCAATGTATGTCCAAGAGTTTGGAGGATAGAGACATTTAAATTTTTAGAGATTATTCGAAAGTCAATTTTTAAAAGGCAAATATCTCCCGATCTGTAGGAATCTGAGAGACAAAGCTTATGTTACTATGAGGGAACGCATTCGTCATCGTCATGTCAGACTCACGTCAATGTATGTCCAAGGGTTTGCAGGATACAGACATTTTAATTTTTCAGGGTTATTCTAAAGTCAATTATTCAGAGGCAAATATCACCCCATCTGTAGGAATGTGAGAGACAAAACTTATGTCACATTGAGGGAACGTATATGTAAACTTCCAGTCAGAGTCACGTCAATGTATGTCCAACGGTTTGGAGGATAGAGACATTTGAATTTATCGAGATTATTCGAAAGTCAATTTTTGAAAAGGCAAATATCTCCCGATCTGTAGAAATCTGAGAGACAAACCTTATGTCACATTGAGGGAACGTATATGTCAACTTCATGTCAGAGTCACGTCAATGTATGTGCAAGGGTTTGTAGGATAGAGACATCTTAATGTTTCGAGATTATTCGAAAGTCAATTTTTCAAAAGGCAAATATCTCCCGATCTGTAGGAATCTGAGAGGCAAAACTTATGTCACTTTGTGGGAACGTATATGTCAACTTCATGTCAGAATCTCGTCAAAGTATGTCCAAGGGTTTGGACGATAGAGACATTTATATTTTTAGAGATTATTCTAAAGTCTATTTTTAAAAGGCAAATATCTCCCGATCTGTAGGTATCTGAGAGACAAAACTTATGACCCTTAGAGGGAACGTATATGTCAACTTCATGTCAGAATCTCGTCAATGTATGTCCAAGGGTTTGGACGATAGAGACATTTTAATTTTTCGAGATTATTCGAAAGTCAATTTTTAAAAGGCAATATCTCCCGATCTGTAGGCATCTGAGAGACAAACCTTATGTTACTTTGAGGGAACTGATATGTCAACTTCATGTCAGAGTCTCGTCAATGTATGTCCAAGGGTTTGCAGGATACAGACATTTTAATTTTTCAGGGTTATTCTAAAGTCAATTATTCAGAGGCAAATATCACCCCATCTGTAGGAATGTGAGAGACAAAACTTATGTCACTTTGAGGGAACGTATATGTCAACTTCATGTCACAGTCACGTCAATGTATGTCCAAGGGTTTGGAATATAGAGACATTTAAATTTTTAGAGATTATTCGAAAGTCAATTCTCAAAAGGCAAATATCTGCCGATCTGTAGGAATGTGAGAGACAAAACTTATGTCACATTGAGGGAACGTATATGTAAACTTCCAGTCAGAGTCACGTCAATGTATGTCCAACGGTTTGGAGGATAGAGACATTTAAATTTTTCGAGATTATTCGAAAGTCAAGTTTTGAAAAGGCAAGTATCTCCCGATCTGTAGGAATCTGAGAGACAAAACTTATGTCACTTTGAGGGAACGCATACGTCATCATCATGTCAGAATCACGTCAATGTATGCCCAAGTGTTTGCAGGATACAGACATTTTAATTTTTCAGGGTTATTCGAAAGTCAATTATTTTGAGGCATATATCTCTCGATATGTATTAATCTGAGAGACACAACTCATGTCACTATGAGGACATTTACATATCAACTTCATATCAAAGTCACGACAATGTACGAAAAAGGGTTTGAAGGATAGAGACATTTGAATTTTTCGATATTATTCGAAAGTCAATTTTTGAAAAGGCAAATATCTCCCGATCTGTAGGAATCTGAGAGACAAACCTTATGTCACATTGAGGGAACGTATATGTCAACTTCATGTCAGAGTCACGTCAATGTATGTCCAAGGGTTTGTAGGATAGAGACATCTAAATTTTTGGAGAATATTCGAAAGTCAATTTTTCAAAAGGCAAATATCTCCCGATCTGTAGGAATCTGAGAGGCAAAACTTATGTCATTTTGTGGGAACGTATATGTCAACTTCATGTCAGAATGTCGTCAATGTATGTCTAAGGGTTTGGACGATAGAGACATTTAAATTTTTAGAGATTATTCGAAAGTCAATTCTTAAAAGGCAAATATCTCCCGATCTGTAGGAATCTGAGAGACAAAACTTATATCACTTTGAGGGAACGTATATGTAAACGTCCTGTCAGAGTCACGTCAATGTATGTCCAAGGGTTTGGAGGATAGAGACATTTATATTTTTAGAGATTATTCGAAAGTCAATTTTTAAAAGGCAAATATCTCCCGATCTGTAGGGATCTGAGAGACAAACCTTATGACCCTTAGAGGGAACGTATATGTCAACTTCATGTCAGAATCTCGTCAATGTATGTCCAAGGGTTTGGACGATAGAGACATTTTAATTTTTCGAGATTATTTGAAAGTCAATTTTTAAAAGGCAAATATCTCCCGATCTTTAGGAATCTGAGAGACAAAACTTATGTCACTTTGTGGGATCGTATATGTCAACTTCCTGTCATAGTCACGTCAATGTATGTGGAAGGGTTTGGAGGATAGAGACATTTAAATTTTTAGAGATTATTCGAAAGTCAATTTTTAAAGGCAAATATCTCTCGATCTATAGGAATCTGAGAGACAAAACTTTTGTCACTTTGAGGGAACGTATCTGTCAACTTCATGTCAGAATCTCGTCAATGTATGTCCAAGGGTTTGGACGATAGAGACATTTTAATTTTTCGAGATTATTCGAAAGTCAATTTTTAAAAGGCAATATCTCCCGATCTGTAGGCATCTGAGAGACAAACCTTATGTTACTTTGAGGGAACTGATATGTCAACTTCATGTCAGAGTCTCGTCAATGTATGTCCAAGGGTTTGGAGGATAGAGACATTTCAATTTTTCGAGATTATTCGAAAATGAATTATTAAAATTCAAATATCTCCCGATCTGTAGGAATCTGAGAGACGAAACTAATGTCACTTTGAGGGAACATATATGTCAACTTTCTTTCAGAGTCACGTCAATGTATGTCCAAGGGTTTGGAGGATAGAGACATTTAAATGTTTAGAGTTTATTCGAAAGTCAATTTTTAAAAGGCAAATATCTCCCGATCTGCAGGAATCTGACAGACAAAACTTATGTCACTTTGAGGGAACGTATATGTAAATGTCCTGTCAGAGTCACGTCAATGTATGTCCAAGGGTTTGGAGGATAGAGACATTTTAATTTTACGAGATTATTCGAAAGTCAATTTTTAAAAGACAAATATCTCCCGATCTGTAGGAATCTGAGAGACAAAACTTATGTCACTTTGAGGGAACGCATATGTCAACTTCATGTCAGAATCTCGTCAATGTATGTCCAAGGGTTTGGACGATAGACACATTTTAATTTTTCGAGATTATTTGAAAGTCTATTCTTTAAAGGCAATTATCTCCCGATCTGTAGGCATCTCAGAGACAAACCTTATGTCACTTTGAGGGAACGCAAATGTCAACTTCATGTCAGAGTCTCGTCAATGTATGTCCAAGGGTTTGGAGGAGAGAGACATTTGAATTTTTCGAGATTATTCTAAAGTCAATATCTAAAGGCAAATATCTCCCGATCTGTAGGCATCTGAGAGACAAAACATATGTCACTTTGAGGGAATGAAAATATCAACTTCATGTCAGAGTCTCGTGAATATATGTGCAAGGGTTTGGAGGATAGAGACATTTTAATTTTTCGTGATTATTCGAAAGTCAATTTTTGAAAAGGCAAATATCTCTCGATCTGAAGGAATCTGAGAGACAAAACTTATGTCACTTTGAGGGAACGTATATGTCAACTTCATGTCACAGTCACGTCAATGTATGTCCAAGGGTTTGGAGGATAGAGACATTTAAATTTTTAGAGAATATTCGAAAGTCAATTCTTAAAAGGCAAATATCTCCCGATCTGTAGGAATCTGAGAGACAAAACTTATGTCACATTGAGGGAACGTATATGTAAACTTCCAGTCAGAGTCAAGTCAATGTATGTTCTAGGGTTTGGAGGATAGAGACATCTAAATTTCTCAGGGTTATTCGAAAGTCAATTATTCTGAGGCATATATGTCTCGATATGTAGGAATCTGAGAGACACAACTCATGTCACTATGAGGAAATTTACATATCAACTTCATGTCAGAGTCACGACAATGTACGGAAAAGGGTTTGAAGGATAGAGACATTTGAATTTTTCGAGATTATTCGAAAGTCAATTTTTGAAAAGGCAAATATCTCCCGATCTGTAGGAATCAGAGAGACAAACCTTATGTCACATTGAGGGAACGTATATGTCAACTTCATGTCTGAGTCACATCAATGTATGTGCAAGGGTTTGGAGGATAGAGACACCTTAATTTTTCGAGATTATTCGAAAGTCAATTTTACAAAAGGCAAATATCTCCCGATCTGTAGGAATCTGAGAGACAAAACTTATGTCTCTTTGTGGGAACGTATATGTCAACTTCATGTCAGAATCTCGTCAATGTATGTAAAAGGGTTTGGACGATAGAGACATTTTAATTTTTAGAGATTATTCGAAAGTCAATTTTTAGAAGGCAAATATCTCCCGATCTGTAGGAATCTGAGAGACAAAACTTATGTCACTTTGAGGGAACGTATATGTAAACGTCCTGTCAGAGTCACGTCAATGTATGTCCAAGGGTTTGGTGGATAGAGACATTTATATTTTTAGAGATTATTCGAAAGTCAATTATTAAAAGGCAAATATCTCCCGATCTGTAGGAATCTGAGAGACAAAACTTATGTTACTTTGAGGGAACGCATACGTCATCGTCATGTCAAAGTCACGTCAATGTATGTCCAAGGGTTTGGAGGATAGAGACATTTAAATTTTTAGAGATTATTCGAAAGTCAATTTGTGAAAGGCAAATATCTCCCGATCTGTAGGAATCTGAGAGACGAAACTTATGTCACTTTGAGGGAACGTATATGTCAACTTCCTGTCAGAGTCACGTCAATGTATGTCCAAGAGTTTGGAGGATAGAGACATTTAAATTTTTAGAGATTATTCGAAAGTCAATTTTTAAAAGGCAAATATCTCCCGATCTGTAGGAATCTGAGAGACAAAGCTTATGTTACTATGAGGGAACGCATTCGTCATCGTCATGTCAGACTCACGTCAATGTATGTCCAAGGGTTTGCAGGATACAGACATTTTAATTTTTCAGGGTTATTCTAAAGTCAATTATTCAGAGGCAAATATCACCCCATCTGTAGGAATGTGAGAGACAAAACTTATGTCACATTGAGGGAACGTATATGTAAACTTCCAGTCAGAGTCACGTCAATGTATGTCCAACGGTTTGGAGGATAGAGACATTTGAATTTATCGAGATTATTCGAAAGTCAATTTTTGAAAAGGCAAATATCTCCCGATCTGTAGAAATCTGAGAGACAAACCTTATGTCACATTGAGGGAACGTATATGTCAACTTCATGTCAGAGTCACGTCAATGTATGTGCAAGGGTTTGTAGGATAGAGACATCTTAATGTTTCGAGATTATTCGAAAGTCAATTTTTCAAAAGGCAAATATCTCCCGATCTGTAGGAATCTGAGAGGCAAAACTTATGTCACTTTGTGGGAACGTATATGTCAACTTCATGTCAGAATCTCGTCAAAGTATGTCCAAGGGTTTGGACGATAGAGACATTTATATTTTTAGAGATTATTCTAAAGTCTATTTTTAAAAGGCAAATATCTCCCGATCTGTAGGTATCTGAGAGACAAAACTTATGACCCTTAGAGGGAACGTATATGTCAACTTCATGTCAGAATCTCGTCAATGTATGTCCAAGGGTTTGGACGATAGAGACATTTTAATTTTTCGAGATTATTCGAAAGTCAATTTTTAAAAGGCAAATATCTCCCGATCTTTAGAAATCTGAGAAACAAAACTTATGTCACTTTGAGGGAACGTATATGTCAACTTCCTGTCATAGTCACGTCAATGTATGTCGAAGGGTTTGGAGGATAGAGACATTTAAATTTTTAGAGATTATTCGAAAGTCAATTTTTAAAGGCAAATATCTCTCGATCTATAGGAATCAGAGAGACAAAGCTTATGTCACTTTGAGGGAACGTAGCTGTGAACTTCATGTCAGAATCTCGTCAATGTATGTCCAAGGGTTTGGACGATAGAGACATTTTAATTTTTCGAGATTTTTCGAAAGTCAATTTTTAAAAGGCAAATATCTCCCGATCTGTCGGCATCGGAGAGACAAACCTTATGTCACTTTGAGGAAACGCATATGTCAACTTCATGTCAGAGTCTCGTCAATGTATGTCCAAGGGTTTGGAGAATAGAGACATTTTAATTTTTCGAGATTATTCGAAAATGAATTATTAAAAGGCAAATATCTCCCGATCTGTAGGAATCTGAGAGACGAAACTAATGTCACTTTGAGGGAACATATATGTCAACTTTCTTTCAGAGTCTCGTCAATGTATGTCCAAACGTTTGGATAATAGAGACAAGAATTTTTCGAGATTATTCTAAAGTCAATTTTTAAAGGCAAATATCTCCCGATCTGTAGGCATCTGAGAGACAAAACGTCTGTCACTTTGAGGGAACGAAAATATCAACTTCATGTCAGAGTCTCGTCAATATATGTCCAAGGGTTTGGAGGATAGAGACATTTTAATTTTTCCTGATTATACGAAATTCAATTTTTGAAAAGGCAAATATCTCCCGATCTGTAGGAATCTGAGAGACAAACCTTATGTCACTTTGAGGAAACGCATATGTCAACTTCATGTCAGAGTCTCGTCAATGTATGTCCAAGGGTTTGGAGGATAGAGACATTTTAATTTTTCGAGATTATTCGAAAATGAATTATTAAAAGGCAAATATCTCCCGATCTGTAGGAATCTGAGAGACGAAACTAATGTCACTTTGAGGGAACATATATGTCAACTTTCTTTCAGAGTCACGTCAATGTATGTCCAAGGGTTTGGAGGATAGAGATATTTAAATGTTTAGAGATTATTCGAAAGTCAATTTTTAAAAGGCAAATATCTCCCGATCTGTAGGAATCTGACAGGCAAAACTTATGTCACTTTGAGGGAACGTATATGTAAATGTCCTGTCAGAGTCACGTCAATGTATGTCCAAGGGTTTGGAGGATAGAGACATTTTAATTTTACGAGATTATTCGAAAGTCAATTTTTAAAAGACAAATATCTCCCGATCTGTAGGAATCTGAGAGACAACACTTATGTCACTTTGAGGGAACGTATATGTCAACTTCATGTCAGAATCTCGTGAATGTATGTCCAAAGGTTTGGACGATAGACACATTTTAATTTTTCGATATTATTTGAAAGTCTATTATTTAAAGGCAAATATCTCCCGATCTGTAGGCATCTGAGAGACAAACCTTATGTCACTTTGAGGGAACGCAAATGTCAACTTCATGTCAGAGTCACGTCAATGTATGTCCAAGGGTTTGGAGGATAGAGACATTTTAATTTATCGTGATTATTCGAAAGACAATTTTTGAAAGGGCAAATATCTCTCGATCTGAAGGAATCTGAGAGACAAAACTTATGTCACTTTGAGGGAACGTATATGTCAACTTCATGTCACAGTCACGTCAATGTATGTCCAAGGGTTTGGAGGATAGAGACATTTAAATTTTTAGAGATTATTCGAAAGTCAATTCTTAAAAGGCAAATATCTCCCGATCTGTAGGAATCTGAGAGACAGAACTTATGTCACTTTGAGGGAACGTATGTGTAAACGTCCTGTCAGAGTCACGTCAATGTATGTCCAAGGGTTTGGAGGATAGAGACATTTATATTTTTAGAGATTATTCGAAAGTCAATTTTTTGAAGGCAAATATCTCCCGATCTGTATTAATCTGAGAGACAAAACTTATGACGCTTAGAGGGAACGCATATGTGAACTTCATTTCAGAATCTCGTCAATGTATGTCCAAGGGTTTGGACGATAGAGACATTTTACTTTTTCGAGATTATTCGAAAGTCAATTTTTAAAAGGCAATATCTCCCGATCTGTGGGCATCTGAGAGACAAACGTTATGTTACTTTGAGGGAACTGATATGTCAACTTCATGTCAGAGTCTCGTCAATGTATGTCCAAGGGTTTGGACGATAGAGACATTTTAATTTCTCGAGATTATTTGAAAGTCAATTTTTAAAAGGCAAATATCTCCCGATCTGTAGGCATCTGAGAGACAAACCTTATGTCACTTTGAGGAAACGCATATGTCAACTTCATGTCAGAGTCTCGTCGATGTATGTCCAAGGGTTTGGAGGATAGAGACATTTTAATTTTTCGAGATTATTCGAAAATGAATTATTAAAAGGCAAATATCTCCCGATCTGTAGGAATCTGAGAGACGAAACTAATGTCACTTTGAGGGAACATATATGTCAACTTTATTTCAGAGTCACGTCAATGTATGTCCAAGGGTTTGGAGGATAGAGACATTTAAATGTTTAGAGATTATTTGAAAGTCAATTTTTAAAAGACAAATATCTCCCGATCTGTAGGAATCTGAGAGACAAAACTTATGTCACTTTGAGGGAACGCAAATGTCAACTTCATGTCAGAGTCTCGTCAATGTATGTCCAAGGGTTTGGAGGATAGAGACATTTGAATTTTTCGAGATTATTCTAAAGTCAATCTCTAAATGCAAATATCTCCCGATCTGTAGGCATCTGAGAGACAAAACGTATGTCACTTTGAGGGAACGTATATGTCAACTTTATGTCAGAATCTCGTCAATGTATGTCCAAGGGTTTGGACGATAGACACATTTTAATTTTTCGTGATTATTCGAAAGTCAATTTTTGAAAAGGCAAATATCTCTCGATCTGAAGGAATCTGAGAGACAAAACTTATGTCACTTTGAGGGAACGTATATGTCAACTTCATGTCACAGTAACGTCAATGTATGTCCAAGGGTTTGGAGGATAGAGACATTTAAATTCTTAGAGATTATTCGAAAGTCAATTCTTAAAAGGCAAATATCTCCCGGTCCGTAGGATTCTGAGAGACAAAACTTATGTCACATTGGGGGAACGTATATGTCAACTTTATGTCAGAATCTCGTCAATGTATGTCCAAGGGTTTGGACGATAGAAACATTTAAATTTTTAGATATTATTCGAAAGTCAATTTTTAAATGGCAAATATCTCCCGATCTGTAGGAATCTGAGAGACAAACCTTATGCCACTTTGAGGGAACGCATATGTCAACTTCATGTCAGAGTCACGTCAATGTTTGTCCAAGGGTTAGGAGGATAGAGACATTTATATTTTTAGATATTATTCGAAAGTCAATTTTTAGAAGGCAAATATCTCCCGATCTGTAGGAATTTGAGAGACAAACCTTATGTCACTTTGAGGGAACGCATATGTCAACTTCATGTCAGAGTCTCGTCAATGTATGTCCAAGGGTTTGGAGGATAGAGACATTTTAATTTTTCGAGATTATTCGAAAGTCAATTTTTAAATGGCAAATATCTCCCGATCTGTAGGAATCTGAGAGACAAACCTTATGCCACTTTGAGGGAATGCATATGTTAACTACATGTCAGAGTCTCGTCAATGTATGTCCAAACGTTTGGAGGATAGAGACATTTAAATTTTTCGAGATTATTCTAAAGTCAATTTTTAAAGGCAAATATCTCCCGATCTGTAGCATCTGAGAGATAAAACGTATGTCACTTTGAGGGAACGAAAGTATCAACTTCATGTCAGAGTCTCGTCAATATATGTCCAAGGGTTTGAAGGATAGAGACATTTTAATTTTTCCTGATTATACGAAAGTCAATTTTTGAAAAGGCAAATATCTCCCGATCTGTAGGAATCTGAGAGACAAAACTTATGTCACTTTGAGGGAACGTATGTGTCAACTTCATGTCACAGTCACGTCAATGTATGTCCAAGGGTTTGGAATATAGAGACATTTAAATTTTTAGAGATTATTCGAAAGTCAATTCTCAAAAGGCAAATATCTGCCGATCTGTAGGAATGTGAGAGACAAAACTTATGTCACATTGAGGGAACGTATATGTAAACTTCCAGTCAGAGTCACGTCAATGTATGTCCAACGGTTTGGAGGATAGAGACATTTAAATTTTTCGAGATTATTCGAAAGTCAAGTTTTGAAAAGGCAAGTATCTCCCGATCTGTAGGAATCTGAGAGACAAAACTTATGTCACTTTGAGGGAACGCATACGTCATCATCATGTCAGAATCACGTCAATGTATGCCCAAGTGTTTGCAGGATACAGACATTTTAATTTTTCAGGGTTATTCGAAAGTCAATTATTTTGAGGCATATATCTCTCGATATGTATTAATCTGAGAGACACAACTCATGTCACTATGAGGACATTTACATATCAACTTCATATCAAAGTCACGACAATGTACGAAAAAGGGTTTGAAGGATAGAGACATTTGAATTTTTCGATATTATTCGAAAGTCAATTTTTGAAAAGGCAAATATCTCCCGATCTGTAGGAATCTGAGAGACAAACCTTATGTCACATTGAGGGAACGTATATGTCAACTTCATGTCAGAGTCACGTCAATGTATGTCCAAGGGTTTGTAGGATAGAGACATCTAAATTTTTGGAGAATATTCGAAAGTCAATTTTTCAAAAGGCAAATATCTCCCGATCTGTAGGAATCTGAGAGGCAAAACTTATGTCATTTTGTGGGAACGTATATGTCAACTTCATGTCAGAATGTCGTCAATGTATGTCTAAGGGTTTGGACGATAGAGACATTTAAATTTTTAGAGATTATTCGAAAGTCAATTCTTAAAAGGCAAATATCTCCCGATCTGTAGGAATCTGAGAGACAAAACTTATATCACTTTGAGGGAACGTATATGTAAACGTCCTGTCAGAGTCACGTCAATGTATGTCCAAGGGTTTGGAGGATAGAGACATTTATATTTTTAGAGATTATTCGAAAGTCAATTTTTAAAAGGCAAATATCTCCCGATCTGTAGGGATCTGAGAGACAAACCTTATGACCCTTAGAGGGAACGTATATGTCAACTTCATGTCAGAATCTCGTCAATGTATGTCCAAGGGTTTGGACGATAGAGACATTTTAATTTTTCGAGATTATTTGAAAGTCAATTTTTAAAAGGCAAATATCTCCCGATCTTTAGGAATCTGAGAGACAAAACTTATGTCACTTTGTGGGATCGTATATGTCAACTTCCTGTCATAGTCACGTCAATGTATGTGGAAGGGTTTGGAGGATAGAGACATTTAAATTTTTAGAGATTATTCGAAAGTCAATTTTTAAAGGCAAATATCTCTCGATCTATAGGAATCTGAGAGACAAAACTTTTGTCACTTTGAGGGAACGTATCTGTCAACTTCATGTCAGAATCTCGTCAATGTATGTCCAAGGGTTTGGACGATAGAGACATTTTAATTTTTCGAGATTATTCGAAAGTCAATTTTTAAAAGGCAATATCTCCCGATCTGTAGGCATCTGAGAGACAAACCTTATGTCACTTTGAGGGAACTGATATGTCAACTTCATGTCAGAGTCTCGTCAATGTATGTCCAAGGGTTTGGAGGATAGAGACATTTCAATTTTTCGAGATTATTCGAAAATGAATTATTAAAATTCAAATATCTCCCGATCTGTAGGAATCTGAGAGACGAAACTAATGTCACTTTGAGGGAACATATATGTCAACTTTCTTTCAGAGTCACGTCAATGTATGTCCAAGGGTTTGGAGGATAGAGACATTTAAATGTTTAGAGTTTATTCGAAAGTCAATTTTTAAAAGGCAAATATCTCCCGATCTGCAGGAATCTGACAGACAAAACTTATGTCACTTTGAGGGAACGTATATGTAAATGTCCTGTCAGAGTCACGTCAATGTATGTCCAAGGGTTTGGAGGATAGAGACATTTTAATTTTACGAGATTATTCGAAAGTCAATTTTTAAAAGACAAATATCTCCCGATCTGTAGGAATCTGAGAGACAAAACTTATGTCACTTTGAGGGAACGCATATGTCAACTTCATGTCAGAATCTCGTCAATGTATGTCCAAGGGTTTGGACGATAGACACATTTTAATTTTTCGAGATTATTTGAAAGTCTATTCTTTAAAGGCAAATATCTCCCGATCTGTAGGCATCTCAGAGACAAACCTTATGTCACTTTGAGGGAACGCAAATGTCAACTTCATGTCAGAGTCTCGTCAATGTATGTCCAAGGGTTTGGAGGAGAGAGACATTTGAATTTTTCGAGATTATTCTAAAGTCAATATCTAAAGGCAAATATCTCCCGATCTGTAGGCATCTGAGAGACAAAACATATGTCACTTTGAGGGAATGAAAATATCAACTTCATGTCAGAGTCTCGTGAATATATGTGCAAGGGTTTGGAGGATAGAGACATTTTAATTTTTCGTGATTATTCGAAAGTCAATTTTTGAAAAGGCAAATATCTCTCGATCTGAAGGAATCTGAGAGACAAAACTTATGTCACTTTGAGGGAACGTATATGTCAACTTCATGTCACAGTCACGTCAATGTATGTCCAAGGGTTTGGAGGATAGAGACATTTAAATTTTTAGAGAATATTCGAAAGTCAATTCTTAAAAGGCAAATATCTCCCGATCTGTAGGAATCTGAGAGACAAAACTTATGTCACATTGAGGGAACGTATATGTAAACTTCCAGTCAGAGTCAAGTCAATGTATGTTCTAGGGTTTGGAGGATAGAGACATCTAAATTTCTCAGGGTTATTCGAAAGTCAATTATTCTGAGGCATATATGTCTCGATATGTAGGAATCTGAGAGACACAACTCATGTCACTATGAGGAAATTTACATATCAACTTCATGTCAGAGTCACGACAATGTACGGAAAAGGGTTTGAAGGATAGAGACATTTGAATTTTTCGAGATTATTCGAAAGTCAATTTTTGAAAAGGCAAATATCTCCCGATCTGTAGGAATCAGAGAGACAAACCTTATGTCACATTGAGGGAACGTATATGTCAACTTCATGTCTGAGTCACGTCAATGTATGTGCAAGGGTTTGGAGGATAGAGACACCTTAATTTTTCGAGATTATTCGAAAGTCAATTTTACAAAAGGCAAATATCTCCCGATCTGTAGGAATCTGAGAGACAAAACTTATGTCTCTTTGTGGGAACGTATATGTCAACTTCATGTCAGAATCTCGTCAATGTATGTAAAAGGGTTTGGACGATAGAGACATTTTAATTTTTAGAGATTATTCGAAAGTCAATTTTTAGAAGGCAAATATCTCCCGATCTGTAGGAATCTGAGAGACAAAACTTATGTCACTTTGAGGGAACGTATATGTAAACGTCCTGTCAGAGTCACGTCAATGTATGTCCAAGGGTTTGGTGGATAGAGACATTTATATTTTTAGAGATTATTCGAAAGTCAATTATTAAAAGGCAAATATCTCCCGATCTGTAGGAATCTGAGAGACAAAACTTATGTTACTTTGAGGGAACGCATACGTCATCGTCATGTCAAAGTCACGTCAATGTATGTCCAAGGGTTTGGAGGATAGAGACATTTAAATTTTTAGAGATTATTCGAAAGTCAATTTGTGAAAGGCAAATATCTCCCGATCTGTAGGAATCTGAGAGACGAAACTTATGTCACTTTGAGGGAACGTATATGTCAACTTCCTGTCAGAGTCACGTCAATGTATGTCCAAGAGTTTGGAGGATAGAGACATTTAAATTTTTAGAGATTATTCGAAAGTCAATTTTTAAAAGGCAAATATCTCCCGATCTGTAGGAATCTGAGAGACAAAGCTTATGTCACTATGAGGGAACGCATTCGTCATCGTCATGTCAGACTCACGTCAATGTATGTCCAAGGGTTTGCAGGATACAGACATTTTAATTTTTCAGGGTTATTCTAAAGTCAATTATTCAGAGGCAAATATCACCCCATCTGTAGGAATGTGAGAGACAAAACTTATGTCACATTGAGGGAACGTATATGTAAACTTCCAGTCAGAGTCACGTCAATGTATGTCCAACGGTTTGGAGGATAGAGACATTTGAATTTATCGAGATTATTCGAAAGTCAATTTTTGAAAAGGCAAACATCTCCCGATCTGTAGAAATCTGAGAGACAAACCTTATGTCACATTGAGGGAACGTATATGTCAACTTCATGTCAGAGTCACGTCAATGTATGTGCAAGGGTTTGTAGGATAGAGACATCTTAATGTTTCGAGATTATTCGAAAGTCAATTTTTCAAAAGGCAAATATCTCCCGATCTGTAGGAATCTGAGAGGCAAAACTTATGTCACTTTGTGGGAACGTATATGTCAACTTCATGTCAGAATCTCGTCAAAGTATGTCCAAGGGTTTGGACGATAGAGACATTTATATTTTTAGAGATTATTCTAAAGTCTATTTTTAAAAGGCAAATATCTCCCGATCTGTAGGTATCTGAGAGACAAAACTTATGACCCTTAGAGGGAACGTATATGTCAACTTCATGTCAGAATCTCGTCAATGTATGTCCAAGGGTTTGGACGATAGAGACATTTTAATTTTTCGAGATTATTCGAAAGTCAATTTTTAAAAGGCAAATATCTCCCGATCTTTAGAAATCTGAGAAACAAAACTTATGTCACTTTGAGGGAACGTATATGTCAACTTCCTGTCATAGTCACGTCAATGTATGTCGAAGGGTTTGGAGGATAGAGACATTTAAATTTTTAGAGATTATTCGAAAGTCAATTTTTAAAGGCAAATATCTCTCGATCTATAGGAATCAGAGAGACAAAGCTTATGTCACTTTGAGGGAACGTAGCTGTGAACTTCATGTCAGAATCTCGTCAATGTATGTCCAAGGGTTTGGACGATAGAGACATTTTAATTTTTCGAGATTTTTCGAAAGTCAATTTTTAAAAGGCAAATATCTCCCGATCTGTCGGCATCGGAGAGACAAACCTTATGTCACTTTGAGGAAACGCATATGTCAACTTCATGTCAGAGTCTCGTCAATGTATGTCCAAGGGTTTGGAGGATAGAGACATTTTAATTTTTCGAGATTATTCGAAAATGAATTATTAAAAGGCAAATATCTCCCGATCTGTAGGAATCTGAGAGACGAAACTAATGTCACTTTGAGGGAACATATATGTCAACTTTCTTTCAGAGTCTCGTCAATGTATGTCCAAACGTTTGGATAATAGAGACAAGAATTTTTCGAGATTATTCTAAAGTCAATTTTAAAGGCAAATATCTCCCGATCTGTAGGCATCTGAGAGACAAAACGTCTGTCACTTTGAGGGAACGAAAATATCAACTTCATGTCAGAGTCTCGTCAATATATGTCCAAGGGTTTGGAGGATAGAGACATTTTAATTTTTCCTGATTATACGAAATTCAATTTTTGAAAAGGCAAATATCTCCCGATCTGTAGGAATCTGAGAGACAAACCTTATGTCACTTTGAGGAAACGCATATGTCAACTTCATGTCAGAGTCTCGTCAATGTATGTCCAAGGGTTTGGAGGATAGAGACATTTTAATTTTTCGAGATTATTCGAAAATGAATTATTAAAAGGCAAATATCTCCCGATCTGTAGGAATCTGAGAGACGAAACTAATGTCACTTTGAGGGAACATATATGTCAACTTTCTTTCAGAGTCACGTCAATGTATGTCCAAGGGTTTGGAGGATAGAGATATTTAAATGTTTAGAGATTATTCGAAAGTCAATTTTTAAAAGGCAAATATCTCCCGATCTGTAGGAATCTGACAGGCAAAACTTATGTCACTTTGAGGGAACGTATATGTAAATGTCCTGTCAGAGTCACGTCAATGTATGTCCAAGGGTTTGGAGGATAGAGACATTTTAATTTTACGAGATTATTCGAAAGTCAATTTTTAAAAGACAAATATCTCCCGATCTGTAGGAATCTGAGAGACAACACTTATGTCACTTTGAGGGAACGTATATGTCAACTTCATGTCAGAATCTCGTGAATGTATGTCCAAAGGTTTGGACGATAGACACATTTTAATTTTTCGATATTATTTGAAAGTCTATTATTTAAAGGCAAATATCTCCCGATCTGTAGGCATCTGAGAGACAAACCTTATGTCACTTTGAGGGAACGCAAATGTCAACTTCATGTCAGAGTCACGTCAATGTATGTCCAAGGGTTTGGAGGATAGAGACATTTTAATTTATCGTGATTATTCGAAAGACAATTTTTGAAAGGGCAAATATCTCTCGATCTGAAGGAATCTGAGAGACAAAACTTATGTCACTTTGAGGGAACGTATATGTCAACTTCATGTCACAGTCACGTCAATGTATGTCCAAGGGTTTGGAGGATAGAGACATTTAAATTTTTAGAGATTATTCGAAAGTCAATTCTTAAAAGGCAAATATCTCCCGATCTGTAGGAATCTGAGAGACAGAACTTATGTCACTTTGAGGGAACGTATGTGTAAACGTCCTGTCAGAGTCACGTCAATGTATGTCCAAGGGTTTGGAGGATAGAGACATTTATATTTTTAGAGATTATTCGAAAGTCAATTTTTTGAAGGCAAATATCTCCCGATCTGTATTAATCTGAGAGACAAAACTTATGACGCTTAGAGGGAACGCATATGTGAACTTCATTTCAGAATCTCGTCAATGTATGTCCAAGGGTTTGGACGATAGAGACATTTTACTTTTTCGAGATTATTCGAAAGTCAATTTTTAAAAGGCAATATCTCCCGATCTGTGGGCATCTGAGAGACAAACGTTATGTTACTTTGAGGGAACTGATATGTCAACTTCATGTCAGAGTCTCGTCAATGTATGTCCAAGGGTTTGGACGATAGAGACATTTTAATTTCTCGAGATTATTTGAAAGTCAATTTTTAAAAGGCAAATATCTCCCGATCTGTAGGCATCTGAGAGACAAACCTTATGTCACTTTGAGGAAACGCATATGTCAACTTCATGTCAGAGTCTCGTCGATGTATGTCCAAGGGTTTGGAGGATAGAGACATTTTAATTTTTCGAGATTATTCGAAAATGAATTATTAAAAGGCAAATATCTCCCGATCTGTAGGAATCTGAGAGACGAAACTAATGTCACTTTGAGGGAACATATATGTCAACTTTATTTCAGAGTCACGTCAATGTATGTCCAAGGGTTTGGAGGATAGAGACATTTAAATGTTTAGAGATTATTTGAAAGTCAATTATTAAAAGACAAATATCTCCCGATCTGTAGGAATCTGAGAGACAAAACTTATGTCACTTTGAGGGAACGCAAATGTCAACTTCATGTCAGAGTCTCGTCAATGTATGTCCAAGGGTTTGGAGGATAGAGACATTTGAATTTTTCGAGATTATTCTAAAGTCAATCTCTAAATGCAAATATCTCCCGATCTGTAGGCATCTGAGAGACAAAACGTATGTCACTTTGAGGGAACGTATATGTCAACTTTATGTCAGAATCTCGTCAATGTATGTCCAAGGGTTTGGACGATAGACACATTTTAATTTTTCGTGATTATTCGAAAGTCAATTTTTGAAAAGGCAAATATCTCTCGATCTGAAGGAATCTGAGAGACAAAACTTATGTCACTTTGAGGGAACGTATATGTCAACTTCATGTCACAGTAACGTCAATGTATGTCCAAGGGTTTGGAGGATAGAGACATTTAAATTCTTAGAGATTATTCGAAAGTCAATTCTTAAAAGGCAAATATCTCCCGGTCCGTAGGAATCTGAGAGACAAAACTTATGTCACATTGAGGGAACGTATATGTCAACTTTATGTCAGAATCTCGTCAATGTATGTCCAAGGGTTTGGACGATAGAAACATTTAAATTTTTAGATATTATTCGAAAGTCAATTTTTAAATGGCAAATATCTCCCGATCTGTAGGAATCTGAGAGACAAACCTTATGCCACTTTGAGGGAACGCATATGTCAACTTCATGTCAGAGTCACGTCAATGTTTGTCCAAGGGTTAGGAGGATAGAGACATTTATATTTTTAGATATTATTCGAAAGTCAATTTTTAGAAGGCAAATATCTCCCGATCTGTAGGAATTTGAGAGACAAACCTTATGTCACTTTGAGGGAACGCATATGTCAACTTCATGTCAGAGTCTCGTCAATGTATGTCCAAGGGTTTGGAGGATAGAGACATTTTAATTTTTCGAGATTATTCGAAAGTCAATTTTTAAATGGCAAATATCTCCCGATCTGTAGGAATCTGAGAGACAAACCTTATGCCACTTTGAGGGAATGCATATGTTAACTACATGTCAGAGTCTCGTCAATGTATGTCCAAACGTTTGGAGGATAGAGACATTTAAATTTTTCGAGATTATTCTAAAGTCAATTTTTAAAGGCAAATATCTCCCGATCTGTAGCATCTGAGAGATAAAACGTATGTCACTTTGAGGGAACGAAAGTATCAACTTCATGTCAGAGTCTCGTCAATATATGTCCAAGGGTTTGAAGGATAGAGACATTTTAATTTTTCCTGATTATACGAAAGTCAATTTTTGAAAAGGCAAATATCTCCCGATCTGTAGGAATCTGAGAGACAAAACTTATGTCACTTTGAGGGAACGTATGTGTCAACTTCATGTCACAGTCACGTCAATGTATGTCCAAGGGTTTGGAATATAGAGACATTTAAATTTATAGAGTTTATTCGAAAGTCAATTTTCAAAAGGCAAATATCTGCCGATCTGTAGGAATGTGAGAGACAAAACTTATGTCACATTGAGGGAACGTATATGTAAACTTCCAGTCAGAGTCACGTCAATGTATTTTCAAGGGTTTGGAGGATAGAAACATTTAAATGTTTAGAGATTATTCGAAAGTCAATTTATTAAAAGGCAAATATCTCCCGATCTGTAGGAATCTGACAGACAAAACTTATGGCACTTTGAGGGAACGTATATGTCAACTTCATGTCAGAGTCTCGTCGATGTATGTCCAACGGTTTGGAGGATAGAGACATTTTAATTTTTCGAGATTATTCGAAAGTCAAGTTTTGAAAAGGCAAGTATCTCCCGATCTGTAGGAATCTGAGAGACAAAACTTATGTCACTTTGAGGGAACGCATACGTCATCATCATGTCAGAATCACATCAATGTATGCCCAAGGGTTTGCAGGATACAGACATTTTAATTTTTCAGGGTTATTCGAAAGTCAATTATTTTGAGGCATATATCTCTCGATATGTATTAATCTGAGAGACACAACTCATGTCACTATGAGGACATTTACATATCAACTTCATATCAAAGTCAGGACAATGTACGAAATAGTGTTTGAAGGATAGAGACATTTGAATTTTTCGAGATTATTCGAAAGTCAATTTTTGAAAAGGCAAATATCTCCCGATCTGTAGGAATCTGAGAGACAAATCTTATGTCACATTGAGGGAACGTATATGTCAACTTCATGTCAGAGTCACGTCAATGTATGTCCAAGGGTTTGTAGGATAGAGACATCTAAATTTTTGGAGATTATTCGAAAGTCAATTTTTCAAAAGGCAAATATCTCCCGATCTGTAGGAATCTGAGAGGCAAAAGTTATGTCACTTTGTGGGAACGTATATGTCAACTTCATGTCAGAATCTCGTCAATGTATGTCTAAGGGTTTGGACGATAGAGACATTTAAATTTTTAGAGATTATTCGAAAGTCAATTTTTAAAAGGCAAATATCTCCCGATCTGTAGGAATCTGAGAGACAAAACTTATATCACTTTGAGGGAACGTATATGTAAACGTCCTGTCAGAGTCACGTCAATGTATGTCCAAGGGTTTGGAGGATAGAGACATTTATATTTTTAGAGATTATTCGAAAGTCAATTTTTAAAAGGCAAATATCTCCCGATCTGTAGGGATCTGAGAGACAAACCTTATGTCCCTTAGAGGGAACGTTTATGTCAACTTCATGTCAGAATCTCGTCAATGTATGTCCAAGGGTTTGGACGATAGAGACATTTTAATTTTTCGAGATTATTTGAAAGTCAATTTTTAAAAGGCAAATATCTCCCTATCTTTAGGAATCTAAGAGACAAAACTTATGTCACTTTGTGGGATCGTATATGTCAACTTCCTGTCATAGTCACGTCAATGTATGTGGAAGGGTTTGGAGGATAGAGACATTTAAATTTTTAGAGATTATTCGAAAGTCAATTTTTAAAGGCAAATATCTCTCGATCTATAGGAATCTGAGAGACAAAACTTATGTCACTTTGAGGGAACGTAACTGTCAACTTCATGTCAGAATCTCGTCAATGTATGTCCAAGGGTTTGGACGATAGAGACATTTTAATTTTTCGAGATTATTCGAAAGTCAATTTTTAAAAGGCAATATCTCCCGATCTGTAGGCATCTGAGAGACAAACCTTATGTTACTTTGAGGGAACTGATATGTCTACTTCATGTCAGAGTCTCGTCAATGTATGTCTAAGGGTTTGGAGGATAGAGACATTTTAATTTTGAGATTATTCGAAAATGAATTATTAAAATTCAAATATCTCCCGATCTGTAGGAATCTGAGAGACGAAACTAATGTCACTTTGAGGGAACATATATGTCAACTTTTTTTCAGAGTCACGTCAATGTATGTCCAAGGGTTTGGAGGATAGAGACATTTAAATGTTTAGAGATTATTCGAAAGTCAATTTTTAAAAGGCAAATATCTCCCGATCTGCAGGAATCTGACAGACAAAACTTATGTCACTTTGAGGGAACGTATATGTAAATGTCCTGTCAGAGTCACGTCAATGTATGTCCAAGGGTTTGGAGGATAGAGACATTTTAATTTTACGAGATTATTCGAAAGTCAATTTTTAAAAGACAAATATCTCCCGATCTGTAGGAATCTGAGAGACAAAACTTATGTCACTTTGAGGGAACGCATATGTCAACTTCATGTCAGAATCTCGTCAATGTATGTCCAAGGGTTTGGACGATAGACACATTTTAATTTTTCGAGATTATTTGAAAGTCTATTCTTTAAAGGCAAATATCTCCCGATCTGTAGGCATCTCAGAGACAAACCTTATGTCACTTTGAGGGAACGCAAATGTCAACTTCATGTCGGAGTCTCGTCAATGTATGTCCAAGGGTTTGGAGGATAGAGACATTTGAATTTTTCGAGATTATTCTAAAGTCAATTTCTAAAGGCAAATATCTCCCGATCTGTAGGCATCTGAGAGACAAAACGTATGTCACTTTGAGGGAATGAAAATATCAACTTCATGTCAGAGACTCGTGAATATATGTGCAAGGGTTTGGAGGATAGAGACATTTTAATTTTTCGTGATTATTCGAAAGTCAATTTTTGAAAAGGCAAATATCTCTCGATCTGAAGGAATCTGAGAGACAAAACTTATGTCACTTTGAGGGAACGTATATGTCAACTTCATGTCACAGTCACGTCAATGTATGTCCAAGGGTTTGGAGGATAGAGACATTTAAATTTTCAGAGAATATTCGAAAGTCAATTTTTAAAAGGCAAATATCTCCCGATCTGTAGGAATCTGAGAGACAAAACTTATGTCACATTGAGGGAACGTATATGTAAACTTCCAGTCAGAGTCAAGTCAATGTATGTTCTAGGGTTTGGAGGATAGAGACATCTAAATTTCTCAGGGTTATTCGAAAGTCAATTATTCTGAGGCATATATGTCTCGATATGTAGGAATCTGAGAGACACAACTCATGTCACTATGAGGACATTTACATATCAACTTCATGTCAGAGTCACGACAATGTACGGAAAAGGGTTTGAAGGATAGAGACATTTGAATTTTTCGAGATTATTCGAAAGTCAATTTTTAAAAGGCAAATATCTCCCGATCTGTAGGAATCTGAGAGACAAAACTTATGTCACTTTGAGGGAACGTATATGTCAACTTCATGTCTGAGTCACGTCAATGTATGTGCAAGGGTTTGGAGGATAGAGACACCTTAATTTTTCGAGATTATTCGAAAGTCAATTTTTCAAAAGGCAAATATCTCCCGATCTGTAGGAATCTGAGAGACAAAACTTATGTCTCTTTGTGGGAACGTATATGTCAACTTCATGTCAGAATCTCGTCAATGTATGTAAAAGGGTTTGGACGATAGAGACATTTAAATTTTTAGAGATTATTCGAAAGTCAATTTTTAAAAGGCAAATATCTCCCGATCTGTAGGAATCTGAGAGACAAAACTTATGTCACTTTGAGGGAACGTATATGTAAACGTCCTTTCAGAGTCACGTCAATGTATATCCAAGGGTTTGGTGGATAGAGACATTTATATTTTTAGAGATTATTCGAAAGTCAATTATTAAAAGGCAAATATCTCCCGATCTGTAGGAATCTGAGAAGCAAAACTTATGTTACTTTGAGGGAACGCATACGTCATTGTCATGTCAGAGTCACGTCAATGTATGTCCAAGGGTTTGGAGGATAGAGACATTTAAATTTTTAGAGATTATTCGAAAGTCAATTTTTAAAAGGCAAATATCTCTCGATCTGTAGGAATCTGAGAGACGAAACTTATGTCACTTTGAGGGAACGTATATGTCAACTTCCTCTAAGAGTCACGTCAATGTATGTCCAAGGGATTGGAGGATAGAGACATTTAAATTTTTAGAGATTATTCGAAAGTGAATTTTTGAAAAGGCAAATATCTCCCGATCAATAGGAAGCTAAGAGACAAAAATTATGTCACTTTGAGGGAACGTATATGTCAACTTCATGTCAGAATCTCTTCAATGTATGTCCAAGTGTTTGGAGGATAGAGACATTTTAATTTTTCGAGATTATTCGCAAGTCAATATTTACAAGCAAATATCTCCCGATCTGTAGGCATCTGAGAGACAAACCTTATGTCTCTTTGAGGGAACGCATATGTTAACTTCATGTCAGAGTCTCGTCAATGTATGTCCAAGGGTTTGGACGATAGAGACATTTTAATTTTTCGAGATTATTCGAAAATCAATTTTTAAAAGGCAAATATCTCCCGATCTGTAGCAATCTGAGAGACAAAACTTATGCCACTTTGAGGGAACGTATATGTCAACTTCATGTCAGAATCTCGTCAATGTATGTCCAAGGGTTTGGACGATAGAGACATTTTAATTTCTCGAGATTATTCGTAAGTCAATTTTTAAAAGGCAAATATCTCAAGATCTGTAGGCATCTGAGAGACAAAACTTATGTCACTTTGAGGGAACGTATATGTCAACATCATGTCAGAATCTCGTCAATGTATGTCCAAGGGTTTGGACGATAGAGACATTTTAATTTTTCGATATTATTCGAAAGTCAATTTTTAAAAGGCAAATATCTTCCGATCTGTAGGCATCTGAGAGACAAAGCTTATGTCACTTTGAGGGAACGCAAATGTCAACTTCATGTCAGAGTCTCGTCATTGTATGTCCAAATGTTTGGAGGATAGAGACATTAGAATTTTTCGAGATTATTCGAAAGTCAATTTTTAAAAGGCAAATATCTCCCGATCTGTAGGAATCTGAGAGACAAAACTAATGTCACTTTGAGGGAACATATATGTCAACTTCCTGTCAGAGTCACGTCAATGTATGTCCAAGAGTTTGGAAGATAGAGACATTTAAATTTTTAGAGATTATTCGAAAGTCAATTTTTAAAAGGCAAATATCTCCCGATCTGTAGGAATCTGAGAGACAAAGCTTATGTCACTATGAGGGAACGCATTCGTCATCGTCATGTCAGACTCACGTCAATGTATGTCCAAGGGTTTGCAGGATACAGACATTTTAATTTTTCAGGGTTATTCTAAAGTCAATTATTCAGAGGCATATATCTCTCGATATGTTGGAATCTGAGAGACACAACTGATGTCACTATGAGGACATTTACATATCAACTTCATGTCAGAGTCACGACAATGTATGAAAAAGGGTTTGAAGAATAGAGACATTTGAATTTTTCGAGATTATTCGAAAGTCAATTATTCAGAGGCATATATCTCCCGATCTGTAGGAATCTGAGAGACAAAACTTATGTCACTTTGAGGGAACGTATATGTAAACTTCATGTCAGAGTCACGTCAATGTATGTCCAAGGGTTTAAAGAATAAAGACATTTTAATATTTCGAGATTATTCGAAAGTCAATTTTTAAAAGACAAATATCTCCCGATGTGTAGGAATCTGAGAGACAAAACTTATGTCACTTTGAGGGAACGTATATGTCAACTTGCTGTGAGAGGCACGTCAATGTATGTCCAAGGGTTTGGAGGATAGAGACATTTAAATTTTTAGAGATTATTTGAAAGTCAATTTTTAAATGACAAATATCTCCCGATCTGTAGGCATCTGAGAGACAAACCTTATGTCACTTTGAGGGAACGCATATGTCAACTTCATGTCAGAGTCTCGTCAATGTATGTCCAAGGGTTTGGAGGTTAGTGACATTTAAATTTTTAGAGATTATTCGAAAGTCAATATTTAAAAGGCAAATATCTCCCGATCTGTAGGAATCTGAGAGACAAAACTTATGTCACTTTCAGCGAATGTATATGTCAACTACATGTCACAGTCACGTCAATGTATGTCCAAGGGTTTGGAGGATAGAGACATTTAAATTTTTAGAGATTATTCGAAAGTCAATTCTTAAAAGGCAAATATCTCCCGATCTGTAGGAATCTGAGAGACAAAACTTATGTCACTTTGAGGGAACGTATATGTCAACTTCATATCACAGTCACGTCAATGTATGTCCAAGTGTTTGGAATATAGACACATTTAAATTTTTAGAGATTATTCGAAAGTCAATTTTTAAAAGGCAAATATCTCCCGATCTGTAGGAATGTGAGAGACAAAACTTATGTCACATTGAGGGAACGTATATGTCAACTTCCAGTCAGAGTCACGTCAATGTATGTCCAACGGTTTGGAGGATAGAGACATTTGAATTTTTCGAGATTATTCGAAAGTCAATTTTTGAAAAGGCAAATATCTCCCGATCTGTAGAAATCTGAGAGACAAACCTTATGTCACATTGAGGGAACGTATATGTCAACTTCATGTCAGAGTCACGTCAATGTATGTGCAAGGGTTTGTAGGATAGAGACATCTTAATGTTTCGAGATTATTCGAAAGTCAATTTTTCAAAAGGCAAGTATCTCCCGATCTGTAGGAATCTGAGAGGCAAAACTTATGTCACTTTGTGGGAACGTATATGTCAACTTCATGTCAGAATCTCGTCAATGTATGTCCAAGGGTTTGGACGATAGAGACATTTAAATTTTTAAAGATTATTCGAAAGTCAATTTTTAAAAGGCAAATATCTCCCGATCTGTAGGAATCTGAGAGACAAAACTTATGTCACTTTGAGGGAACGTATATGTAAACGTCCTATCAGAGCCACGTCAATGTATGTCCAAGGGTTTGGAGGATAGAGACATTTATATTTTTAGAGATTATTCTAAAGTCTATTTTTAAAAGGCAAATATCTCCCGATCTGTAGGGATCTGAGAGACAAAACTTATGACCCTTAGAGGGAGCTTATATGTCAACTTCATGTCAGAATCTCGTCAATGTATGTCCAAGGGTTTGGACGATAGAGACATTTTAATTTTTCGAGATTATTCGAAAGTCAATTTTTAAAAGGCAAATATCTCTCGATCTTTAGAAATCTGAGAAACAAAAATTATGTCACTTTGAGGGAACGTATATGTCAACTTCCTGTCATAGTCACGTCAATGTATGTCGAAGGGTTTGGAGGATAGAGACATTTAAATTTTTAGAGATTATTCGAAAGTCAATTTTTAAAAGGCAAATATCTCTCGATCTGTAGGAATCTGAGAGACGAAACTTATGTCACTTTGAGGGAACGTATATGTCAACTTCCTCGAAGAGTCACGTCAATGTATGTCCAAGGGATTGGAGGATAGAGACATTTAAATTTTTAGAGATTATTCGAAAGTGAATTTTTGAAAAGGCAAATATCTCCCGATCAATAGGAAGCTAAGAGACAAAAATTATGTCACTTTGAGGGAACGTATATGTCAACTTCATGTCAGAATCTCTTCAATGTATGTCCAAGTGTTTGGAGGATAGAGACATTTTAATTTTTCGAGATTATTCGCAAGTCAATATTTACAAGCAAATATCTCCCGATCTGTAGGCATCTGAGAGACAAACCTTATGTCACTTTGAGGGAACGCATATGTTAACTTCATGTCAGAGTCTCGTCAATGTATGTCCAAGGGTTTGGACGATAGAGACATTTTAATTTTTCGAGATTATTCGAAAGTCAATTTTTAAAAGGCAAATATCTCCCGATCTGTAGCAATCTGAGAGACAAAACTTATGCCACTTTGAGGGAACGTATATGTCAACTTCATGTCAGAATCTCGTCAATGTATGTCCAAGGGTTTGGACGATAGAGACATTTTAATTTCTCGAGATTATTCGTAAGTCAATTTTTAAAAGGCAAATATCTCAAGATCTGTAGGCATCTGAGAGACAAAACTTATGTCACTTTGAGGGAACGTATATGTCAACATCATGTCAGAATCTCGTCAATGTATGTCCAAGGGTTTGGACGATAGAGACATTTTAATTTTTCGAGATTATTCGAAAGTCAATTTTTAAAAGGCAAATATCTCCCGATCTGTAGGAATCTGAGAGACAAAACTTATGTCACTTTGAGGGAACGTATATGTAAACGTCCTATCAGAGCCACGTCAATGTATGTCCAAGGGTTTGGAGGATAGAGACATTTATATTTTTAGAGATTATTCTAAAGTCTATATTTAAAAGGCAAATATCTCCCGATCTGTAGGGATCTGAGAGACAAAACTTATGACCCTTAGAGGGAACGTATATGTCAACTTCATGTCAGAATCTCGTCAATGTATGTCCAAGGGTTTGGACGATAGAGACATTTTAATTTTTCGAGATTATTCGAAAGTCAATTTTTAAAAGGCAAATATCTCCCGATCTTTAGAAATCTGAGAAACAAAACTTATGTTACTTTGAGGGAACGCATACGTCATTGTCATGTCAGAGTCACGTCAATGTATGTCCAAGGGTTTGGAGGATAGAGACATTTAAATTTTTAGAGATTATTCGAAAGTCAATTTTTAAAAGGCAAATATCTCTCGATCTGTAGGAATGTGAGAGACGAAACTTATGTCACTTTGAGGGAACGTATATGTCAACTTCCTCTAAGAGTCACGTCAATGTATGTCCAAGGGATTGGAGGATAGAGACATTTAAATTTTTAGAGATTATTCGAAAGTGAATTTTTGAAAAGGTAAATATCTCCCGATCAATAGGAAGCTAAGAGACAAAAATTATGTCACTTTGAGGGAACGTATATGTCAACTTCATGTCAGAATCTCTTCAATGTATGTCCAAGTGTTTGGAGGATAGAGACATTTTAATTTTTCGAGATTATTCGCAAGTCAATATTTACAAGCAAATATCTCCCGATCTGTAGGCATCTGAGAGACAAACCTTATGTCACTTTGAGGGAACGCATATGTTAACTTCATGTCAGAGTCTCGTCAATGTATGTCCAAGGGTTTGGACGATAGAGACATTTTAATTTTTCGAGATTATTCGAAAGTCAATTTTTAAAAGGCAAATATCTCCCGATCTGTAGCAATCTGAGAGACAAAACTTATGCCACTTTGAGGGAACGTATATGTCAACTTTATGTCAGAATCTCGTCAATGTATGTCCAAGGGTTTGGACGATAGAGACATTTTAATTTCTCGAGATTATTCGTAAGTCAATTTTTAAAAGGCAAATATCTCAAGATCTGTAGGCATCTGAGAGACAAAACTTATGTCACTTTGAGGGAACGTATATGTCAACATCATGTCAGAATCTCGTCAATGTATGTCCAAGGGTTTGGACGATAGAGACATTTTAATTTCTCGATATTATTCGAAAGTCAATTTTTAAAAGGCAAATATCTTCCGATCTGTAGGCATCTGAGAGACAAAGCTTATGTCACTTTGAGGGAACGCAAATGTCAACTTCATGTCAGAGTCTCGTCATTGTATGTCCAAACGTTTGGAGGATAGAGACATTAGAATTTTTCGAGATTATTCGAAAGTCAATTTTTAAAAGGCAAATATCTCCCGATCTGTAGGAATCTGAGAGACAAAACTAATGTCACTTTGAGGGAACATATATGTCAACTTCCTGTCAGAGTCACGTCAATGTATGTCCAAGAGTTTGGAAGATAGAGACATTTAAATTTTTAGAGATTATTCGAAAGTCAATTTTTAAAAGGCAAATATCTCCCGATCTGTAGGAATCTGAGAGACAAAGCTTATGTCACTATGAGGGAACGCATTCGTCATCGTCATGTCAGACTCACGTCAATGTATGTCCAAGGGTTTGCAGGATACAGACATTTTAATTTTTCAGGGTTATTCTAAAGTCAATTATTCAGAGGCATATATCTCTCGATATGTTGGAATCTGAGAGACACAACTGATGTCACTATGAGGACATTTACATATCAACTTCATGTCAGAGTCACGACAATGTATGAAAAAGGGTTTGAAGAATAGAGACATTTGAATTTTTCGAGATTATTCGAAAGTCAATTATTCAGAGGCATATATCTCCCGATCTGTAGGAATCTGAGAGACAAAACTTATGTCACTTTGAGGGAACGTGTATGTAAACGTCCTGTCAGAGTCTTGTCAATGTATGTCCAAGGGTTTGCAGGATACAGACATTTTAATTTTTTAGGATTATTCGAAAGTCAATTATTCAGAGGCATATATCTCCCGATCTGTAGGAATCTGAGAGACAAAACTTATGTCACTTTGAGGGAACGTATATGTAAACTTCATGTCAGAGTCACGTCAATGTATGTCCAAGGGTTTAAAGATTAAAGACATTTTAATATTTCGAGATTATTCGAAAGTCAATTTTTAAAAGACAAATATCTCCCGATGTGTAGGAATCTGAGAGACAAAACTTATGTCACTTTGAGGGAACGTATATGTCAACTTGCTGTGAGAGGCACGTCAATGTATGTCCAAGGGTTTGGAGGATAGAGACATTTAAATTTTTAGAGATTATTTGAAAGTCAATTTTTAAATGACAAATATCTCCCGATCTGTAGGCATCTGAGAGACAAACCTTATGTCACTTTGAGGGAACGCATATGTCAACTTCATGTCAGAGTCTCGTCAATGTATGTCCAAGGGTTTGGAGGTTAGTGACATTTAAATTTTTAGAGATTATTCGAAAGTCAATATTTAAAAGGCAAATATCTCCCGATCTGTAGGAATCTGAGAGACAAAACTTATGTCACTTTCAGCGAATGTATATGTCAACTACATGTCACAGTCACGTCAATGTATGTAAAAGGGTTTGGAGGATAGAGACATTTAAATTTTTAGAGATTATTCGAAAGTCAATTCTTAAAAGGCAAATATCTCCCGATCTGTAGGAATCTGAGAGACAAAACTTATGTCACTTTGAGGGAACGTATATGTCAACTTCATATCACAGTCACGTCAATGTATGTCCAAGTGTTTGGAATATAGACACATTTAAATTTTTAGAGATTATTCGAAAGTCAATTTTTAAAAGGCAAATATCTCCCGATCTGTAGGAATGTGAGAGACAAAACTTATGTCACATTGAGGGAACGTATATGTCAACTTCCAGTCAGAGTCACGTCAATGTATGTCCAACGGTTTGGAGGATAGAGACATTTGAATTTTTCGAGATTATTCGAAAGTCAATTTTTGAAAAGGCAAATATCTCCCGATCTGTAGAAATCTGAGAGACAAACCTTATGTCACATTGAGGGAACGTATATGTCAACTTCATGTCAGAGTCACGTCAATGTATGTGCAAGGGTTTGTAGGATAGAGACATCTTAATGTTTCGAGATTATTCGAAAGTCAATTTTTCAAAAGGCAAATATCTCCCGATCTGTAGGAATCTGAGAGGCAAAACTTATGTCACTTTGTGGGAACGTATATGTCAACTTCATGTCAGAATCTCGTCAATGTATGTCCAAGGGTTTGGACGATAGAGACATTTAAATTTTTAAAGATTATTCGAAAGTCAATTTTTAAAAGGCAAATATCTCCCGATCTGTAGGAATCTGAGAGACAAAACTTATGTCACTTTGAGGGAACGTATATGTAAACGTCCTATCAGAGCCACGTCAATGTATGTCCAAGGGTTTGGAGGATAGAGACATTTATATTTTTAGAGATTATTCTAAAGTCTATTTTTAAAAGGCAAATATCTCCCGATCTGTAGGGATCTGAGAGACAAAACTTATGACCCTTAGAGGGAACGTATATGTCAACTTCATGTCAGAATCTCGTCAATGTATGTCCAAGGGTTTGGACGATAGAGACATTTTAATTTTTCGAGATTATTCGAAAGTCAATTTTTAAAAGGCAAATATCTCCCGATCTTTAGAAATCTGAGAAACAAAACTTATGTCACTTTGAGGGAACGTATATGTCAACTTCCTGTCATAGTCACGTCAATGTATGTCGAAGGGTTTGGAGGATAGAGACATTTAAATTTTTAGAGATTATTCGAAAGTCAATTTTTAAAGGCAAATATCTCTCGATCTATAGGAATCTGAGAGACAAAACTTATGTCACTTTGAGGGAACGTAGCTGTGAACTTCATGTCAGAATCTCGTTAATGTATGTCCAAGGGTTTGGACGATAGAGACATTTCAATTTTTCGAGATTATTCGAAAGTCAATTATTAAAAGGCAAATATCTCCCGATCTGTCGGCATCGGAGAGACAAACCTTATGTCACTTTGAGGAAACGCATATGTCAACTTCATGTCAGAGTCTCGTCATTGTATGTCCAAGGGTTTGGAGGATAGAGACATTTTAATTTTTCGAGATTATTCGAAAATGAATTATTAAAAGGCAAATATCTCCCGATCTGTAGGAATCTGAGAGACGAAACTAATGTCACTTTGAGGGAACATATATGTCAACTTTCTTTCAGAGTCACGTCAATGTATGTCCAAGGGTTTGGAGGATAGAGACATTTAAATGTTTAGAGATTATTCGAAAGTCAATTTTTAAAAGGCAAATATCTCCCGATCTGTAGGAATCTGAGAGACAAACCTTATGCCACTTTGAGGGAATGTATATGTCAACTACATGTCAGAGTCTCGTCAATGTATGTCCAAACGTTTGGATAATAGAGACATAAGAATTTCTCGAGATTATTCTAAAGTCAATTTTTAAAGGCAAATATCTCCCGATCTGTAGGCATCTGAGAGACAAAACGTCTGTCACTTTGAGGGAACGAAAATATCAACTTCATGTCAGAGTCTCGTCAATATATGTCCAAGGGTTTGGAGGATAGAGACATTTTAATTTTTCCTGATTATACGAAAGTCAATTTTTGAAAAGGCAAACATCTCCCGATCTTTAGGAATCTGAGAGACAAAACTTATGTCACTTTGAGGGAACGTATATGTCAACTTCATGTCACAGTCACGTCAATGTATGTCCAAGGGTTTGGAATATAGACACATTTAAATTTTTAGAGATTATTCGAAAGTCAATTCTTAAAAGGCAAATATCTCCCGATCTGTAGGAATGTGAGAGACAAAACTTATGTCACATTGAGGGAACGTATATGTAAACTTCCAGTCAGAGTCACGTCAATGTATGTCTAACGGTTTGGAGGATAGAGACATTTGAATTTTTCGAGATTATTCGAAAGTCAATTTTTGAAAAGGCAAATATCTCCCGATCTGTAGGAATCTGAGAGACAAACCTTATGTCACATTGAGGGAACGTATATGTCAACTTCATGTCAGAGTCACGTCAATGTATGTGCAAGGGTTTGTAGGATAGAGACATCTTAATTTTTCGAGATTATTCGAAAGTCAATTTTTCAAAAGGCAAATATCTCCCGATCTGTAGGAATCTGAGAGGCAAAACTTATGTCACTTTGTGGGAACGTATATGTCAACTTCATGTCAGAATCTCGTCAATGTATGTCCAAGGGTTTGGACGATAGAGACATTTAAATTTTTAAAGATTATTCGAAAGTCAATTTTAAAAGGCAAATATCTCCCGATCTGTTGGAATCTGAGAGACAAAACTTATGTCACTTTGAGGGAACGTATATGTCAACTTCCTGTCATAGTCACGTCAATGTATGTAGAAGGGTTTGGAGGATAGAGACATTTAAATTTTTAGAGATTATTCGAAAGTCAATTTTTAAAGGCAAATATCTCTCGATCTATAGGAATCTGAGAGACAAAACTTATGTCACTTTGAGGGAACGTAGCTGTGAAGATCATGTCAGATTCTCGTCAATGTATGTCCAAGGGTTTGGACGATAGAGACATTTCAATTTTTCGAGATTATTCGAAAGTCAATTTTTAAAAGGCAAATATCTCACGATCTGTCGGCATCGGAGAGACAAACCTTATGTCACTTTGAGGAAACGCATATGTCAACTTCATGTCAGAGTCTCGTCAATGTATGTCCAAGGGTTTGGAGGATAGAGACATTTTAATTTTTCGAGATTATTCGAAAATGAATTATTAAAAGGCAAATATCTCCCGATCTGTAGGAATCTGAGAGACAAAACTTATGTGACTTTGAGAGAACGTATATGTAAATGTCCTGTCAGAGTCACGTCAATGTATGTCCAAGTGTTTGGAGGATAGAGACATTTTAATTTTACGAGATTATTCGAAAGTCAATTTTTAAAAGACAAATATCTCCCGATCTGTAGGAATCTGAGAGACAAAACTTATGTCACTTTGAGGGAACGTAAATGTCAACTTCATATCAGAATCTCGTGAATGTATGTCCTAGGGTTTGGACGATAGACACATTTTAATTTTTCGATATTATTTGAAAGTCTATTTTTTAAAGGCAAATATCTCCCGATCTGTAGGCATCTGAGAGACAAACCTTATGTCACTTTGAGGGAACGCAAATGTCAACTTCATGTCAGAGTCTCGTCAATGTATGTCCAAGGGTTTGGAGGATAGAGACATTTGAATTTTTCGAGATTATTCTAAAGTCAATTTCTAAATGCAAATATCTCCCGATCTGTATTCATCTGAGAGACAAAACGTATGTCACTTTGAGGGAACGAAAATATCAACTTCATGTCAGAGTCTCGTGAATATATGTGCAAGGGTTTGGAGGATAGAGACATTTTAATTTTTCGTGATTATTCGAAAGTCAATTTTTGAAAAGGCAAATATCTCTCGATCTGAAGGAATCTGAGAGACAAAACTTATGTCACCTTGAGGGAACGTATATGTCAACCTCATGTCACAGTCACGTCAATGCATGTCCAAGGGTTTGGAGGATAGAGACATTTAAATTTTTAGAGATTATTCGAAAGTCAATTCTTAAAAGGCAAATATCTCCCGATCTGTAGGAATCTGAGAGACAGAACTTATGTCACTTTGAGGGAACGTATGTGTAAACGTCCTGTCAGAGTCACGTCAATGTATGTCCAAGGGTTTGGAGGATAGAGACATTTATATTTTTAGAGATTATTCGAAAGTCAATTTTTAGAAGGCAAATATCTCCCGATCTGTATTAATCTGAGAGACAAAACTTATGACGCTTAGAGGGAACGCATATGTCAACTTCATTTCAGAATCTCGTCAATGTATGTCCAAGGGTTTGGACGATAGAGACATTTTACTTTTTCGAGATTATTCGAAAGTCAATTTTTAAAAGGCAATATCTCCCGATCTGTGGGCATCTGAGAGACAAACGTTAAGTTACTTTGAGGGAACTCATATGTCAACTTCATGTCAGAGTCTCGTCAATGTATGTCCAAGGGTTTGGACGATAGAGACATTTTAATTTCTCGAGATTATTTGAAAGTCAATTTTTAAAAGGCAAATATCTCCCGATCTGTCGGCATCTGAGAGACAAAACTTATGTCACTTTGAGGAAACGCATATGTCAACTTCATGTCAGAGTCTCGTCAATGTATGTCCAAGGGTTTGGAGGATAGAGACATTTTAATTTTTCGAGATTATTCGAAAATGAATTATTAAAAGGCAAATATCTCCCGATCTGTAGGAATCTGAGAGACGAAACTAATGTCACTTTGAGGGAACATATATGTCAACTTTATTTCAGAGTCACGTCAATGTATGTCCAAGGGATTGGAGGATAGAGACATTTAAATGTTTAGAGATTATTTGAAAGTCAATTTTTAAAAGGCAAATATCTCCCGATCTGTAGGAATCTGACAGACAAAACTTATGTCACTTTGAGGGAACGTATATGTAAATGTCCTGTCAGAGTCACGTCAATGTATGTCCAAGGGTTTGGAGGATAGAGACATTTTAATTTTACGAGATTATTCGAAAGTCAATTTTTAAAAGACAAATATCTCCCGATCTGTAGGAATCTGAGAGACAAAACTTATGTCACTTTGAGGGAACGTATATGTCAACTTCATGTCAGAATCTCGTCAATGTATGTCCAAGGGTTTGGACGATAGACACATTTTAATTTTTCGAGATTATTTGAAAGTCTATTTTTTAAAGGCAAATATCTCCCGATCTGTAGGCATCTGAGAGACAAACCTTATGTCACTTTGAGGGAACGCAAATGTCAACTTCATGTCAGAGTCTCGTCAATGTATGTCCAAGGGTTTGGAGGATAGAGACATTTGAATTTTTCGAGATTATTCTAAAGTCAATATCTAAATGCAAATATCTCCCGATCTGTAGGCATCTGAGAGACAAAACGTATGTCACTTTGAGGGAACGTATATGTCAACTTTATGTCAGAATCTCGTCAATGTATGGCCAAGGGTTTGGACGATAGACACATTTTAATTTTTCGTGATTATTCGAAAGTCAATTTTTGAAAAGGCAAATATCTCTCGATCTGAAGGAATCTGAGAGACAAAACTTATGTCACTTTGAGGGAACGTATATGTCAACTTCATGTCACAGTCACGTCAATGTATGTCCAAGGGTTTGGAGGATAGAGACATTTAAATTTTTAGAGATTATTCGAAAGTCAATTCTTAAAAGGCAAATATCTCCCGGTCCGTAGGAATCTGAGAGACAAAACTTATGTCACATTGAGGGAACGTATATGTCAACTTTATGTCAGAATCTCGTCAATGTATGTCCAAGGGTTTGGACGATAGAGACATTTAAATTTTTAGAGATTATTCGAAAGTCAATTTTTAAAAGGCAAATATCTCCCGATCTGTAGGAATCTGAGAGACAAACCTTATGTCACTTTGAGGGAACGTATTTGTAAACGTCCTGTCAGAGTCACGTCAATGTTTGTCCAAGGGTTAGGAGGATAGAGACATTTATATTTTTAGATATTATTCGAAAGTCAATTTTTTGAAGACAAATATCTCCCGATCTGTAGGAATTTGAGAGACAAACCTTATGTCACTTTGAGGGAACGCATATGTCAACTTCATGTCAGAGTCTCGTCAATGTATGTCCAAGGGTTTGGAGGATAGAGACATTTTAATTATTCGAGATTATTCTAAAGTCAATTTTTAAAGGCAAATATCTCCCGATCTGTAGGCATCTGAGAGATAAAACGTATGTCACTTTGAGGGAACGAAAGTATCAACTTCATGTCAGAGTCTCGTCAATATATGTAAAAGGGTTTGAAGGATAGAGACATTTTAATTTTTCCTGATTATACGAAAGTCAATTTTTGAAAAGGCAAATATCTCCCGATCTGTAGGAATCTGAGAGACAAAACTTATGTCACTTTGAGGGAACGTATATGTCAACTTCATGTCACAGTCACGTCAATATATGTCCAAGGGTTTGGAATATAGAGACATTTAAATTTTTAGAGATTATTCGAAAGTCAATTCTCAAAAGGCAAATATCTGCCGATCTGTAGGAATGTGAGAGACAAAACTTATGTCACATTGAGGGAACGTATATGTAAACTTCCAGTCAGATTCACGTCAATGTATGTCCAACGGTTTGGAGGATAGAGACATTTTAATTTTTCGAGATTATTCGAAAGTCAAGTTTTGAAAAGGCAAATATCTCCCGATCTGTAGGAATCTGAGAGACAAAACTTATGTCACTTTGAGGGAACGCATACGTCATCATCATGTCAGAATCACGTCAATGTATGCCCAAGGGTTTGCAGGATACAGACATTTTAATTTTTCAGGGTTATTCGAAAGTCAATTATTTTGAGGCATATATCTCTCGATATGTATTAATCTGAGAGACACAACTCATGTCACTATGAGGACATTTACATATCAACTTCATGTCAAAGTCACGACAATGTACGAAAAAGGGTTTGAAGGATAGAGACATTTGAATTTTTCGAGATTATTCGAAAGTCAATTTTTGAAAAGGCAAATATCTCCCGATCTGTAGGAATGTGAGAGACAAACCTTATGTCACATTGAGGGAACGTATATGTCAACTTCATGTCAGAGTCACGTCAATGTATGTCCAAGGGTTTGTAGGATAGAGATATCTAAATTTTTGGAGATTATTCGAAAGTCAATTTTTCAAAAGGCAAATATCTCCCGATCTGTAGGAATCTGAGAGGCAAAACTTATGTCACTTTGTGGGAACGTATATGTCAACTTCATGTCAGAATCTCGTCAATGTATGTCTAAGGGTTTGGACGATAGAGACATTTAAATTTTTAGAGATTATTCGAAAGTCAATTCTTAAAAGGCAAATATCTCCCGATCTGTAGGAATCTGAGAGACAAAGCTTATATCACTTTGAGGGAACGTATATGTAAACGTCCTGTCAGAGTCACGTCAATGTATGTCCAAGGGTTTGGAGGATAGAGACATTTATATTTTTAGAGATTATTCGAAAGTCAATTTTTAAAAGGCAAATATCTCCCGATCTGTAGGGATCTGAGAGACAAACCTTATGACAATTAGAGGGAACGTATATGTCAACTTCATGTCAGAATCTCGTCAATGTATGTCCAAGGGTTTGGACGATAGAGACATTTTAATTTTTCGAGATTATTTGAAAGTCAATTTTTAAAAGGCAAATATCTCCCGATCTTTAGGAATCTGAGAGACAAAACTTATGTCACTTTGTGGGATCGTATATGTCAACTTCCTGTCATAGTCACGTCAATGTATGTGGAAGGGTTTGGAGGATAGAGACATTTAAATTTTTAGAGATAATTCGAAAGTCAATTTTTAAAGGCAAATATCTCTCGATCTATAGGAATCTGAGAAACAAAACTTATGTCACTTTGAGGGAACGTATCTCTCAACTTCATGTCAGAATCTCGTCAATGTATGTCCAAGGGTTTGGACGATAGAGACATTTTAATTTTTCGAGATTATTCGAAAGTCAATTTTTAAAAGGCAATATCTCCCGATCTGTAGGCATCTGAGAGACAAACCTTATGTTACTTTGAGGGAACTGATATGTCAACTTCATGTCAGAGTCTCGTCAATGTATGTCCAAGGGTTTGGAGGATAGAGACATTTTAATTTTTCGAGATTATTCGAAAATGAATTATTAAAATTCAAATATCTCCTGATCTGTAGGAATCTGAGAGACGAAACTAATGTCACTTTGAGGGAACATATATGTCAACTTTCTTTCAGGGTCACGTCAATGTATGTCCAAGGGTTTGGAGGATAGAGACATTTAAATGTTTAGAGATTATTCGAAAGTCAATTTTTAAAAGGCAAATATCTCCCGATCTGTAGGAATCTGACAGACAAAACTTATGTCACTTTGAGGGAACGTATATGTAAATGTCCTGTCAGAGTCACGTCAATGTATGTCCAAGGGTTTGGAGGATAGAGACATTTTAATTTTACGAGATTATTCGAAAGTCAATTTTTAAGAGACAAATATCTCCCGATCTGTAGGAATCTGAGAGACAAAACTTATGTCACATTGAGGGAACGCATATGTCAACTTCATGTCAGAATCTCGTCAATGTATGTCCAAGGGTTTGGACGATAGACACATTTTAATTTTTCGAGATTATTTGAAAGTCTATTCTTTAAAGGCAAATATCTCCCGATCTGTAGGCATCTCAGAGACAAACCTTATGTCACTTTGAGGGAAGGCAAATGTCAACTTCATGTCAGAGTCTCGTCAATGTATGTCCAAGGGTTTGGAGGAGAGAGACATTTGAATTTTTCGAGATTATTCTAAAGTCAATTTCTAAAGGCAAATATCTCCCGATCTGTAGGCATCTGAGAGACAAAACGTATGTCACTTTGAGGGAATGAAAATATCAACTTCATGTCAGAGTCTCGTGAATATATGTGCTAGGGTTTGGAGGATAGAGACATTTTAATTTTTCGTGATTATTCGAAAGTCAATTTTTGAAAAGGCAAATATCTCTCGATCTGAAGGAATCTGAGAGACAAAACTTATGTCACTTTGAGGGAACGTATATGTCAACTTCATGTCACAGTCACGTCAATGTATGTCCAAGGGTTTGGAGGATAGAGACATTTAAATTTTTAGAGAATATTCGAAAGTCAATTCTTAAAAGGCAAATATCTCCCGATCTGTAGGAATCTGAGAGACAAAACTTATGTCACATTGAGGGAACGTATATGTAAACTTCCAGTCAGAGTCAAGTCAATGTATGTTCTAGGGTTTGGAGGATAGAGACATCTAAATTTCTCAGGGTTATTCGAAAGTCAATTATTCTGAGGCATATATGTCTTGATATGTAGGAATCTGAGAGACACAACTCATGTCACTATGAGGACATTTACATATCAACTTCATGTCAGAGTCACGACAATGTACGGAAAAGGGTTTGAAGGATAGAGACATTTGAATTTTTCGAGATTATTCGAAAGTCAATTTTTGAAAAGGCAAATATCTCCCGATCTGTAGGAATCAGAGAGACAAACCTTATGTCACATTGAGGGAACGTATATGTCAACTTCATGTCTGAGTCACGTCAATGTATGTGCAAGGGTTTGGAGGATAGAGACACCTTAATTTTTCGAGATTATTCGAAAGTCAATTTTTCAAAAGGCAAATATCTCCCGATCTGTAGGCATCTGAGAGACAAAACTTATGTCTCTTTGTGGGAACGTAAATGTAAACGTCCTGTCAGAGTCACGTCAATGTATGTCCAAGGGTTTGGTGGATAGAGACATTTATATTTTTAGAGATTATTCGAAAGTCAATTATTAAAAGGCAAATATCTCCCGATCTGTAGGAATCTGAGAGACAAAACTTATGTTACTTTGAGGGAACGCATACGTCATCGTCATGTCAGAGTCACGTCAATGTATGTCCAAGGGTTTGGAGGATAGAGACATTTAAATTTTTAGAGATTATTCGAAAGTCAATTTTTAAAAGGCAAATATCTCCCGATCTGTAGGAATCTGAGAGACGAAACTTATGTCACTTTGAGGGAACGTATATGTCAACTTCCTGTAAGAGTCACGTCAATGTATGTCCAAGGGTTTGGAGGATAGAGACATTTAAATTTTTAGAGATTATTCGAAAGTGAATTTTTGAAAAGGCAAATATCTCCCGATCAATAGGAAGCTAAGAGACAAAAATTATGTCACTTTGAGGGAACGTATATGTCAACTTCATGTCAGAGTCTCGTCAATGTATGTCCAAGGGTTTGGAGGATAGAGACATTTAAATTTTTCGAGATTTTTCGAAAGTCAATTTTTAAAAGGCAAATATCTCCCGATCTGTAGGAATCTGAGAGACAAAACTTATGTCACATTGAGGGAACGTATATGTAAACTTCCAGTCAGAGTCAAGTCAATGTATGTTCTAGGGTATGGAGGATAGAGACATCTAAATTTCTCAGGGTTATTCGAAAGTCAATTATTCTGAGGCATATATGTCTTGATATGTAGGAATCTGAGAGACACAACTCATGTCACTATGAGGACATTTACATATCAACTTCATGTCAGAGTCACGACAATGTACGGAAAAGGGTTTGAAGGATAGAGACATTTGAATTTTTCGAGATTATTCGAAAGTCAATTTTTGAAAAGGCAAATATCTCCCGATCTGTAGGAATCAGAGAGACAAACCTTATGTCACATTGAGGGAACGTATATGTCAACTTCATGTCTGAGTCACGTCAATGTATGTGCAAGGGTTTGGAGGATAGAGACACCTTAATTTTTCGAGATTATTCGAAAGTCAATTTTTCAAAAGGCAAATATCTCCCGATCTGTAGGCATCTGAGAGACAAAACTTATGTCTCTTTGTGGGAACGTAAATGTAAACGTCCTGTCAGAGTCACGTCAATGTATGTCCAAGGGTTTGGTGGATAGAGACATTTATATTTTTAGAGATTATTCGAAAGTCAATTATTTAAAGGCAAATATCTCCCGATCTGTAGGAATCTGAGAGACAAAACTTATGTTACTTTGAGGGAACGCATACGTCATCGTCATGTCAGAGTCACGTCAATGTATGTCCAAGGGTTTGGAGGATAGAGACATTTAAATTTTTAGAGATTATTCGAAAGTCAATTTTTAAAAGGCAAATATCTCCCGATCTGTAGGAATCTGAGAGACGAAACTTATGTCACTTTGAGGGAACGTATATGTCAACTTCCTGTAAGAGTCACGTCAATGTATGTCCAAGGGTTTGGAGGATAGAGACATTTAAATTTTTAGAGATTATTCGAAAGTGAATTTTTGAAAAGGCAAATATCTCCCGATCAATAGGAAGCTAAGAGACAAAAATTATGTCACTTTGAGGGAACGTATATGTCAACTTCATGTCAGAGTCTCGTCAATGTATGTCCAAGGGTTTGGAGGATAGAGACATTTAAATTTTTCGAGATTTTTCGAAAGTCAATTTTTAAAAGGCAAATATCTCCCGATCTGTAGGAATCTGAGAGACAAAACTTATGCCACTTTGAGGGAACGTATATGTCAACTTCATGTCAGAATCTCGTCAATGTATGTCCAAGGGTTTGGACGATAGAGACATTTTAATTTCTCGAGATTATTCGAAAGTCAATTTTTAAAAGGCAAATATCTCAAGATCTGTAGGCATCTGAGAGACAAAACTTATGTCACTTTGAGGGAACGTATATGTCAACATCATGTCAGAATCTCGTCAATGTATGTCCAAGGGTTTGGACGATAGAGACATTTTAATTTTTCGATATTATTCGAAAGTCAATTTTTAAAAGGCAAATATCTTCCGATCTGTAGGCATCTGAGAGACAAAGCTTATGTCACTTTGAGGGAACGCAAATGTCAACTTCATGTCAGAGTCTCGTCATTGTATGTCCAAACGTTTGGAGGATAGAGACATTAGAATTTTTCGAGATTATTCGAAAGTCAATTTTTAAAAGGCAAATATCTCCCGATCTGTAGGAATCTGAGAGACAAAACTAATGTCACTTTGAGGGAACATATATGTCAACTTCCTGTCCGAGTCACGTCAATGTATGTCCAAGAGTTTGGAGGATAGAGACATTTAAATTTTTAGAGATTATTCGAAAGTCAATTTTTAAAAGGCAAATATCTCCCGATCTGTAGGAATCTGAGATACAAAGCTTATGTCACTATGAGGGAACGCATTCGTCATCGTCATGTCAGACTCACGTCAATGTATGTCCAAGGGTTTGCAGGATACCGACATTTTAATTTTTCAGGGTTATTCTAAAGTCAATTATTCAGAGGCATATATCTCTCGATATGTTGGAATCTGAGAGACACAACTGATGTCACTATGAGGACATTTACATATCAACTTCATGTCAGAGTCACGACAATGTACGAAAAAGGGTTTGAAGAATAGAGACATTTGAATTTTTCGAGATTATTCGAAAGTCAATTATTCAGAGGCATATATCTCCCGATCTGTAAAAATCTGAGAGACAAAACTTATGTCACTTTGAGGGAACGTGTATGTAAACGTCCTGTCAGAGTCTTGTCAATGTATGTCCAAGGGTTTGCAGGATACAGACATTTTAATTTTTTAGGATTATTCGAAAGTCAATTATTCAGAGGCATATATCTCCCGATCTGTAGGAATCTGAGAGACAAAACTTATGTCACTTTGAGGGAACGTATATGTAAACTTCATGTCAGAGTCACGTCAATGTATGTCCAAGGGTTTAAAGGATAAAGACATTTTAATATTTCGAGATTATTCGAAAGTCAATTTTTAAAAGACAAATATCTCCCGATCTGTAGGAATCTGAGAGACAAAACTTATGTCACTTTGAGGGAACGTATATGTCAACTTGCTGTGAGAGGCACGTCAATGTATGTCCAAGGGTTTGGAGGATAGAGACATTTAAATTTTTAGAGATTATTTGAAAGTCAATTTTTAAATGACAAATATCTCCCGATCTGTAGGCATCTGAGAGACAAACCTTATGTCACTTTGAGGGAACGCATATGTCAACTTCATGTCAGAGTCTCGTCAATGTATGTCCAAGTTTTTGGAGGTTAGTGACATTTAAATTTTTAGAGATTATTCGAAAGTCAATATTTAAAAGGCAAATATCTCCCGATCTGTAGGAATCTGAGAGACAAAACTTATGTCACTTTCAGCGAATGTATATGTCAACTACATGTCAGAATCTCGTCAATGTATGTCCAAGGGTTTGGACGATAGAGACATTTAAATTTTTAGAGATTATTCGAAAGTCAATTTTTTAAAGGCAAATATCTCCCGATCTGTAGGAATCTGAGACACAAAACTTATATCACATTGAGGGAACGTAAATGTAAACTTCCAGTCAGAGTCAAGTCAATGTATGTCCTAGGGTTAGGAGGATAGAGACATTTTAATTTTTCGAGATTATTCGAAAGTCAAGTTTTGAAAAGGCAAATATCTCTCGATCTGAAGGAATCTGAGAGACAAAACTTATGTCACTTTGAGGAAACGTATATGTCAACTTCATGTCACAGTCACGTCAATGTATGTCCAAGGGTTTGGAGGATAGAGACATTTAAATTTTTAGAGATTATTCGAAAGTCAATTTTTAAAAGGCAAATATCTCCCGATCTGTAGGAATCTGAGAGACAAAACTTATGTCACATTGAGGGAACGTATATGTAAACTTCCAGTCAGAGTCAAGTCAATGTATGTCCTAGGGATTGGAGGATAGAGACATTTTAATTTTTCGAGATTATTGGAAAGTCAAGTTTTGAAAAGGCAAATATCTCCCGATCTGTAGGAATCTGAGAGACAAAACTTATGTTACTTTGAGGGAACGCATACGTCATCGTCATGTCACAGTCACGTCAATGTATGTCCAAGGGTTTGCAGAATACAGACATTTTAATTTTTCAGGGTTATTCGAAAGTCAATTATTCAGAGGCATATATCTCGATATGTAGGAATCTGAGAGACACAACTCATGTCACTATGAGGACATTTACATATCAACTTCATGTCAGAGTCACGACAATGTACGAAGAAGGGTTTGAAGGATAGAGACATTTGAATTTTTCGAGATTATTCAAAAGTCAATTTTTGTAAAGGCAAATATCTCCCGATCTGTAGGAATCTGAGAGACAAACCTTATGTAACATTGAAAGAACTTATATGTCAACTTCATGTCAGAGTCTCGTCAATGTATGTGCAAGGGTTTGGAGGATAGAGACATCTTAATTTTTCGAAATTATTCGAAAGTCAATTTTTCAAAAGGCAAATATCTCCCGATCTGTAGGAATCTGAGAGACAAAACTTATGTCACTTTGTGGGAACGTATATGTCAACTTCATGTCAGAATGTCGTCAATGTATGTCCAAGGGTTTGGACGATAGAGACATTTAAATTTTTAGAAATTATTCGAAAGTCAATTTTTAAAAAGCGAATATCTCCCGATCTGTAGGAATCTGAGAGACAAAACTTATGTCACTTTGAGGGAACGTATATGTCAACTTCCTGTCAGAGTCACGTCAATGTATGTCCAAGGGTTTGTAGGATAGAGACATTTAAATTCTTAGATATTATTCGAAAGTCAATTTTTAAAGGCAAATATCTCCCGATCTGTAGGAATTTGAGAGACAAAACTTATGTCACTTTGAGGGAACGTATATGTCAACTTCATGTCAGAATCTCGTCAATGTATGTCCAAGGGTTTGGACGATAGACACATTTTAATTTTTCGATATTATTCGAAAGTCAATATTTAAAAGGCAAATATCTCCCGATCTGTAGGAATCTGAGAGACAAACCTTATGTCACATTGAAAGAACTTATATGTCAACTTCATGTCAGAGTCTCGTCAATGTATGTGCAAGGGTTTGGAGGATAGAGACATCTAAATTTTTCGAAATTATTCGAAAGTCAATTTTTCAAAAGGCAAATATCTCCCGATCTGTAGGCATCTGAGAGACAAAGCTTATGTCACTTTGAGGGAACGCAAATGTCAACTTCATGTCAGAGTCTCGTCATTGTATGTCCAAACGTTTGGAGGATAGAGACATTAGAATTTTTCGAGATTATTCGAAAGTCAATTTTTAAAAGGCAAATATCTCCCGATCTGTAGGAATCTGAGAGACAAAACTAATGTCACTTTGAGGGAACATATATGTCAACTTCCTGTCAGAGTCACGTCAATGTATGTCCAAGAGTTTGGAGGATAGAGACATTTAAATTTTTAGAGATTATTCGAAAGTCAATTTTTGAAAAGGCAAATATCTCCCGATCTGTAGGAATCTGAGAGACAAAGCTTATGTCACTATGAGGGAACGCATTCGTCATCGTCATGTCAGACTCACGTCAATGTATGTGCAAGGGTTTGGAGGATAGAGACATCTTAATTTTTCGAGATTATTCGTAAGTCAATTTTTCAAAAGGCAAATATCTCCCGATCTGTAGGAATCTGAGAGACAAAACTTATGTCTCTTTGTGGGAACGTATATGTCAACTTCATGTCAGAATCTCGTCAATGTATATCCAAGGGTTTGGACGATAGAGACATTTAAATTTTTAGAGATTTTTCGAAAGTCAATTTTTAAAAGGCTAATATCTCCCGATCTGTAGGAATCTGAGAGACAAAACTTATGTCACTTTGAGGGAACGTATATGTAAACGTCCTGTCAGAGTCACGTCAATGTATGTCCAAGGGTTTGGTGGATAGAGACATTTATATTTTTAGAGATTATTCGAAAGTCAATTATTAAAAGGCAAATATCTCCCGATCTGTAGGAATCTGAGAGACAAAACTTATGTCACTTTGAGGAAACGTATATGTAAATGTCATGTCAGAGTCACGTCAATGTATGTGGAAGGGTTTGGAGGATAGAGACATTTAAATTTTTAGAGATTATTCGAAAGTCAACTTTTAAAAGGCAAATATCTCCCGATCTGTACTAATCTGAGAGACGAAACTTATGTCACTTTGAGGGAACGTATATGTCAACTTCCTGTAAGAATCACGTCAATGTATGTCCAAGGGTTTGGAGGATAGAGACATTTAAATTTTTAGAGATTATTCGAAAGTGAATTTTTGAAAAAGCAAATATCTCCCGATCAATAGGAAGCTAAGAGACAAAACTTATGTCACTTTGAGGGAACGTATATGTCAACTTCATGTCAGAATCTCGTCTATGTATGTCCAAGTGTTTGGAGGATAGAGACATTTTAATTTTTCGAGATTATTCGAAAGTCAACTTTTAAAAGGCAAATATCTCCCGATCTGTAGGAATCTGAGATACAAAACTTATACCACTTTGAGGGAACGTATATGTCAAATTCATGTCAGAATCTCGTCAATGTATGTCCAAGGGTTTGGACGATAGAGACATTTTAATTTCTCGAGATTATTCGAAAGTCAATTTTTAAAAGGCAAATATCTCCCGATCTGTAGGCATCTGAGAGACAAAACTTATGTCACTTTGAGGGAACGTCTATGTCAACATCATGTCAGAATCTCGTCAATGTATGTCCAAGGGTTTGGAGGATAGAGACATTTTAATTTATCGAGATTATTCGAAAGTCAATTTTTAAAAGGCAAATATCTCCCGATCTGTAGGAATCTGAGAGACAAAACTAATGTCACTTTGAGGGAACATATATGTCAACTTCCGGTCAGAGTCACGTCAATGTATGTCTAAGAGTTTGGAGGATAGAGATATTTAAATTTTTAGAGATTATTCGAAAGTCAATTTTTAAAAGGCAAATATCTCCCGATCTGTAGGAATCTGAGAGAAAAAACTTATGTCACTTTGAGGGAACGCATACGTCATCGTCATGTCAGAGTCACGTCAATGTATGTCCAAGGGTTTGCAGGATACAGACATTTTAATTTTTCAGGGTTATTCGAAAGTCAATTATTCAGAGGCATATATCTCTCGATATGTAGGAATCTGAGAGACACAACTCATGTCACTATGAGGACATTTACATATCAACTTCATGTCAGAGTCACGACAATGTACGAAGAAGGGTTTGAAGGATAGAGACATTTGAATTTTTCGAGATTATTCAAAAGTCAATTTTTGTAAAGGCAAATATCTCCCGATCTGTAGGAATCTGAGAGACAAACCTTATGTCACATTGAAAGAACTTATATGTCAACTTCATGTCAGAGTCTCGTCAATGTATGTCCAAGGGTTTCGAGGATAGAGACATCTTAATTTTTCGAGATTATTCGAAAGTCAATTTTTCAAAAGGCGAATATCTCCCGATCTGTAGGACTCTGAGAGACAAAACTTATGTCACTTTGAGGGAACGTATGTGTAAACGTCCTGTAAGAGTAACGTCAATGTATGTCGAAGGGTTTGGAGGATAGAGACATTTATATTTTTAGAGATTATTCGAAAGTCAATTTTTAGAAGGCAAATATCCCCCGATCTGTAGGAATGTGAGAGACAAAACTTACGTCACTTAGAGGGAACGTATATGTCAACTTCATGTCAGAATCTCGTCAATGTATGTCCAAGGGTTTGGACGATAAACACATTTTAATTTTTCGAGATTATTTGAAAGTCTATATTTAAAGGCAAATATCTCCCGATCTGTAGGCATCTGAGAGACAAACCTTACGTCACATTGAAAGAACTTATATGTCAACTTCATGTCACAGTCACGTCAATGTATGTCCAAGGGTTTGGAGGATAGAGACATTTAAATTTTTAAAGATTATTCGAAAGTCAATTATTAAAAGGCAAATACCTCCCGATCTGTAGGAATCTGAGAGACAAAACTTATGTCACATTGAGGGAACGTATATGTAAACTTCCAGTCAGAGTCAAGTCAATGTATGTCCTAGGGTTTGGAGGATAGAGACATTTTAATTTTTCGAGATTATTGGAAAGTCAAGTTTTGAAAAGGCAAATATCTCCCGATCTGTAGGAATCTGAGAGACAAAACTTATGTTACTTTGAGGGAACGCATACGTCATCGTCATGTCAGAGTCACGTCAATGTATGTCCAAGGGTTTGCAGGATACAGACATTTTAATTTTTCAGGGTTATTCGAAAGTCAATTATTCAGAGGCATATATCTCTCGATATGTAGCAATCTGAGAGACACAACTCATGTCACTATGAGGACATTTACATATCAACTTCATGTCAGATTCACGACAATGTACGAAGAAGGGTTTGAAGGATAGAGACATTTGAATTTTTCGAGATTATTCAAAAGTCAATTTTTGTAAAGGCAAATATCTCCCGATCTGTAGGAATCTGAGAGACAAACCTTATGTCACATTGAAAGAACTTATATGTCAACTTCATGTCAGAGTCTCGTCAATGTATGTCCAAGGGTTTCGGGGATAGAGACATCTTAATTTTTCGAGATTATTCGAAAGTCAATTTTTCAAAAGGCAAATATCTCCCGATCTGTAGGAATCTGAGAGACAAAACTTATGTCACTTTGTGGGAACGTATATGTCAACTTCATGTCAGAATGTCGTCAATGTATGTCCAAGGGTTTGGACGATAGAGACATTTAAATTTTTAGAGATTATTCGAAAGTCAATTTTTAAAAGGCGAATATCTCCCGATCTGTAGGAATCTGAGAGACAAAACTTATGTCACTTTGAGGGAACGTATGTGTAAACGTCCTGTAAGAGTAACGTCAATGTATGTCCAAGGGTTTGGAGGATAGAGACATTTATATTTTTAGAGATTATTCGAAAGTCAATTTTTAGAAGGCAAATATCTCCCGATCTGTAGGAATGTGAGAGACAAAACTTACGTCACTTAGAGGGAACGTATATGTCAACTTCATGTCAGAATCTCGTCAATGTATGTCCAAGGGTTTGGACGATAGACACATTTTAATTTTTCGAGATTATTTGAAAGTCTATATTTAAAGGCAAATATCTCCCGATCTGTAGGCATCTGAGAGACAAACCTTACGTCACTTAGAGGGAACGTATATGTCAACTTCCTGTCAGAGTCACGTCAATGTATGTCCAAGGGTTTGTAGGATAGAGACATTTAAATTCTTAGATATTATTCGAAAGTCAATTTTTAAAAGGCAAATATCTCCCGATCTGTAGGAATTTGAGAGACAAAACTTATGTCACTTTGAGGGAACGTATATGTCAACTTCATGTCAGAGTCTCGTCAATATATGTGCAAGGATTTGGAGGATAGAGACATTTTAATTTTTCGTGATTATTCGAAAGTCAATTTTTGAAAAGGCAAATATCTCCCGATCTGTAGGAATCTGAGAGACAAAACTTATGTCACTTTGAGGGAACGTATATGTCAACTTCATGTCACAGTCACGTCAATGTATGTCCAAGGGTTTGGAGGATAGAGACATTTAAATTTTTAAAGATTATTCGAAAGTCAATTATTAAAAGGCAAATATCTCCCGATCTGTAGGAATCTGAGAGACAAAACTTATGTCACTTTGAGGGAACGTATATGTCAACTTCCTGTCAGAGTCACGGCAATGTATGTCCAAGGGTTTGTAGGATAGAGACATTTAAATTCTTAGATATTATTCGAAAGTCAGTTTTTAAAGGCAAATATCTCTCGATCTGTAGGAATTTGAGATACAAAACTTATATCACTTTGAGGGAACGTATATGTCAACTTCATGTCAGAATCTCGTCAATGTATGTCCAAGGGTTTGGACGATAGACACATTTTAATTTTTCGATATTATTCGAAAGTCAATTTTTAAAAGGCAAATATCTTCCGATCTGTAGGCATCTGAGAGACAAAGCTTATGTCACTTTGAGGGAACGCAAATGTCAACTTCATGTCAGAGTCTCGTCATTGTATGTCCAAACGTTTGGAGGATAGAGACATTAGAATTTTTCGAGATTATTCGAAAGTCAATTTTTAAAAGGCAAATATCTCCCGATCTGTAGGAATCTGAGAGACAAAACTAATGTCACTTTAAGGGAACATATATGTCAACTTCCTGTCAGAGTCACGTCAATGTATGTCCAAGAGTTTGGAGGATAGAGACATTTAAATTTTTAGAGATTATTCGAAAGTCAATTTTTGAAAAGGCAAATATCTCCCGATCTGTAGGAATCTGAGAGACAAAGCTTATGTCACTATGAGGGAACGCATTCGTCATCGTCATGTCAGACTCACGTCAATGTATGTGCAAGGGTTTGGAGGATAGAGACATCTTAATTTTTCGAGATTATTCGTAAGTCAATTTTTCAAAAGGCAAATATCTCCCGATCTGTAGGAATCTGAGAGACAAAACTTATGTCTCTTTGTGGGAACGTATATATCAACTTCATGTCAGAATCTCGTCAATGTATGTCCAAGGGTTTGGACGATAGAGACATTTAAATTTTTAGAGATTTTTCGAAAGTCAATTTTTAAAAGGCTAATATCTCCCGATCTGTAGGAATCTGAGAGACAAAACTTATGTCACTTTGAGGGAACGTATATGTCAACTTCCTGTAAGAATCACGTCAATGTATGTCCAAGGGTTTGGAGGATAGAGACATTTAAATTTTTAGAGATTATTCGAAAGTAAATTTTTGAAAAAGCAAATATCTCCCGATCAATAGGAAGCTAAGAGACAAAACTTATGTCACTTTGAGGGAACGTATATGTCAACTTCATGTCAGAATCTCGTCAATGTATGTCCAAGTGTTTGGAGGATAGAGACATTTTAATTTTTCGAGATTATTCGAAAGTCAACTATTAAAAGGCAAATATCTCCCGATCTGTAGGAATCTGAGAGACAAAACTTATACCACTTTGAGGGAACGTATATGTCAACTTCATGTCAGAATCTCGTCAATGTATGTCCAAGGGTTTGGACGATAGAGACATTTAAATTTCTCGAGATTATTCGAAAGTCAATTTTTAAAAGGCAAATATCTCCCGATCTGTAGGCATCTGAGAGACAAAACTTATGTCACTTTGAGGGAACGTCTATGTCAACATCATGTCAGAATCTTGTCAATGTATGTCCAAGGGTTTGGAGGATAGAGACATTTTAATTTTTCGAGATTATTCGAAAGTCAATTTTTAAAAGGCAAATATCTCCCGATCTGTAGGAATCTGAGAGACAAAACTAATGTCACTTTGAGGGAACATATATGTCAACTTCCGGTCGGAGTCACGTCAATGTATGTCTAAGAGTATGGAGGATAGAGACATTTAAAATTTTAGAGATTATTCGAATGTCAATTTTTAAAAGGCAAATATCTCCCGATATGTAGGAATCTGAGAGATAAAACTTATGTCACTTTGAGGGAACGCATACGTCATCGTCATGTCAGAGTCACGTCAATGTATGTCCAAGGGTTTGCAGGATACAGACATTTTAATTTTTCAGGGTTATTCGAAAGTCAATTATTCAGAAACATATATCTCTCGATATGTAGGAATCTGAGAGACACAACTCATGTCACTATGAGGACATTTACATATCAACTTCATGTCAGAGTCACGACAATGTACGAAGAAGGGTTTGAAGGATAGAGACATTTGAATTTTTCGAGATTATTCAAAAGTCAATTTTTGTAAAGGCAAATATCTCCCGATCTGTAGGAATCTGAGAGACAAACCTTATGTCACATTGAAAGAACTTATATGTCAACTTCATGTCAGAGTCTCGTCAATGTATGTCCAAGGGTTTCGAGGATAGAGACATCTTAATTATTCGAGATTATTCGAAAGTCAATTTTTCAAAAGGCAAATATCTCCTGATCTGTAGGAATCTGAGAGACAAAACTTATGTCACTTTGTGGGAACGTATATGTCAACTTCATGTCAGAATGTCGTCAATGTATGTCCAAGGGTTTGGACGATAGAGACATTTAAATTTTTAGAGATTATTCGAAAGTCAATTTTTAAAAGGCGAATATCTCCCGATCTGTAGGAATCTGAGAGACAAAACTTATGTCACTTTGAGGGAACGTATGTGTAAACGTCCTGTAAGAGTAACGTCAATGTATGTCCAAGGGTTTGTAGGATAGAGACATTTAAATTCTTAGATATTATTCGAAAGTCAATTCTTAAAAGGCAAATATCTCCCGATCTGTAGGAATTTGAGAGACAAAACTTATGTCTCTTTGAGGGAACGTATATGTCAACTTCATGTCAGAATCTCGTCAATGTATGTCCAAGGGTTTGGACGATAGACACATTTTAATTTTTCGAGATTATTTGAAAGTCTATTTTTAAAGGCAAATATCTCGCGATCTGTAGGCATCTGAGAGACATACCTTATGTCACTTTGAGGGAACGCATATGTTAACTTCATGTCAGAGTCTCGTCAATGTATGTCCAAGGGTTTGGAGGATAGAGACATTTTAATTTTTCGAGATTATTCGAAAGTCAATCTTTAAAGGCAAATATCTCCCGATCTGTAGGAATCTGAAAGACAAACCTTATGCCACTTTGAGGGAACGTATATGTCAACTTCATGTCAGAGTCTCGTCAATGTATGTCCAAACGTTTGGGGGATAGAGACATTAGAATTTTTCGAGATTATTCTAAAGTCAATTTTTAAGGGCAAATATCTCCCGATCTGTAGGCATCTGAGAGACAAAACGTATGTCACTTTGAGGGAACGAAAATATCGACTTCATGTAAGAGTCTCGTCAATATATGCGAAGGATTTGGAGGATAGAGACATTTTAATTTTTCGTGATTATTCGAAAGTCAATTTTTGAAAAGGCAAATATCTCCCGATCTGTAGGAATCTGAGAGACAAAACTTATGTCACTTTGAGGGAACGTATATGTCAACTTCATGTCACAGTCACGTCAATGTATGTCCAAGGGTTTGGAGGATAGAGACATTTAAATTTTTAAAGATTTTCGAAAGTCAATTATTAAAAGGCAAATATCTCCCGATCTGTAGGAATCTGAGAGACAAAACTTATGTCACCTTGAGGGAACGTATATGTAAACTTCCAGTCAGAGTCACGTCAATGTATGTCCAAGGGTTTGGAGGATAGAGACATTTTAATTTTTCGAGATTATTCGAAAGTCAAGTTTTGAAAAGGCAAATATCTCCCGATCTGTAGGAATCTGAGAGACAAAACTTATGTCACTTTGTGGGAACGTATATGTCAACTTCATGTCAGAATGTCGTCAATGTATGTCCAAGGGTTTGGACGATAGAGACATTTAAATTTTTAGAGATTATTCGAAAGTCAATTTTTAAAAGGCGAATATCTCCCGATCTGTAGGAATCTGAGAGACAAAACTTATGTCACTTTGAGGGAACGTATGTGTAAACGTCCTGTAAGAGTAACGTCAATGTATGTGGAAGGGTTTGGAGGATAGAGACATTTATATTTTTAGAGATTATTCGAAATTCAATTTTTAGAAGGCAAATATCTCCCGATCTGTAGGAATGTGAGAGACAAAACTTACGTCACTTAGAGGGAACGTATATGTCAACTTCATGTCAGAATCTCGTCAATGTATGTCCAAGGGTTTGGACGATAGACACATTTTAATTTTTCGAGATTATTTGAAAGTCTATATTTAAAGGCAAATATCTCCCGATCTGTAGGCATCTGAGAGACAAACCTTCCGTCACTTAGAGGGGACGTATATGTCAACTTCCATTCAGAGTCACGTCAATGTATGTCCAAGGGTTTGTAGGATAGAGACATTTAAATTCTTAGATATTATTCGAAAGTCAATTTTTAAAAGGCAAATATCTCCCGATCTGTAGGAATCTGAGAGACAAAACTTATGTCACTTTGAGGGAACGTATATGTCAACTTCATGTCACAGTCACGTCAATGTATGTCCAAGGGTTTGGAGGATAGAGACATTTAAATTTTTAAAGATTATTCGAAAGTCAATTATTAAACGGCAAATATCTCCCGATCTGTAGGAATCTGAGAGACAAAACTTATGTCACTTTGAGGGAACGTATATGTCAACTTCCTGTCAGAGTCACGGCAATGTATGTCCAAGGGTTTGTAGGATAGAGACATTTAAATTCTTAGATATTATTCGAAACTCAGTTTTTAAAGGCAAATATCTCTCGATCTGTAGGAATTTGAGAGACAAAACTTATGTCACTTTGAGGGAACGTATATGTCAACTTCATGTCAGAATCTCGTCAATGTATGTCCAAGGGTTTGGACGATAGACACATTTTAATTTTTCGATATTATTCGAAAGTCAATTTTTAAAAGGCAAATATCTTCCGATCTGTAGGCATCTGAGAGACAAAGCTTATGTCACTTTGAGGGAACGCAAATGTCAACTTCATGTCAGAGTCTCGTCATTGTATGTCCAAACGTTTGGAGGATAGAGACATTAGAATTTTTCGAGATTATTCGAAAGTCAATTTTTAAAAGGCAAATATCTCCCGATCTGTAGGAGTCTGAGAGACAAAACTAATGTCACTTTGAGGGAACATATATGTCAACTTCCTGTCAGAGTCACGTCAATGTATGTCCAAGAGTTTGGAGGATAGAGACATTTAAATTTTTAGAGATTATTCGAAAGTCAATTTTTGAAAAGGCAAATATCTCCCGATCTCTAGGAATCTGAGAGACAAAGCTTATGTCACTATGAGGGAACGCATTCGTCATCGTCATGTCAGACTCACGTCAATGTATGTGCAAGGGTTTGGAGGATAGAGACATCTTAATTTTTCGAGATTATTCGTAAGTCAATTTTTCAAAAGGCAATTATCTCCCGATCTGTAGGAATCTGAGAGACAAAACTTATGTCTCTTTGTGGGAACCTATATGTCAACTTCATGTCAGAATCTCGTCAATGTATGTCCAAGGGTTTGGACGATAGAGACATTTAAATTTTTAGAGATTTTTCGAAAGTCAATATTTAAAAGGCTAATATCTCCCGATCTGTAGGAATCTGAGAGACAAAACTTATGTCACTTTGAGGGAACGTATATGTAAACGTCCTGTCAGAGTCACGTCAATGTATGTCCAAGGGTTTGGTGGATAGAGACATTTATATTTTTAGAGATTATTCGAAAGTCAATTATTAAAAGGCAAATATCTCCCGATCTGTAGGAATCTGAGAGACAAAACTTATGTCACTTTGAGGGAATGTATATGTAAATGTCCTGCCAGAGTCACGTCAATGTATGTGGATGGGTTTGGAGGATAGAGACATTTAAATTTTTAGAGATTATTCGAAAGTCAACTTTTAAAAGGCAAATATCTCCCGATCTGTACTAATCTGAGAGACGAAACTTATGTCACTTTGAGGGAACGTATATGTCAACTTCCTGTAAGAATCACGTCAATGTATGTCCAAGGGCTTGGAGGATAGAGACATTTAAATTTTTAGAGATTATTCGAAAGTGAATTTTTGAAAAAGCAAATATCTCCCGATCAATAGGAAGCTAAGAGACAAAACTTATGTCACTTTGAGGGAACGTATATGTCAACTTCATGTCAGAATCTCGTCAATGTATGTCCAAGTGTTTGGTGGATAGAGACATTTTAATTTTTCGAGATTATTCGAAAGTCAACTTTTAAAAGGCAAATATCTCCCGATCTGTAGGAATCTGAGATACAAAACTTATACCACTTTGAGGGAACGTATATGTCAACTTCGTGTCAGAATCTCGTCAATGTATGTCCAAGGGTTTGGACGATAGAGACATTTTAATTTCTCGAGATTATTCGAAAGTCAATTTTTAAAAGGCAAATATCTCCCGATCTGTAGGCATCTGAGAGACAAAACTTATGTCACTTTGAGGGAACGTCTATGTCAACATCATGTCAGAATCTCGTCAATGTATGTCCAAGGGTTTGGAGGATAGAGAGATTTTAATTTTTCGAGATTATTCGAAAGTCAATTTTTAAAAGGCAAATATCTCCCGATCTGTAGGAATCTGAGAGACAAAACTAATGTCACTTTGAGGGAACATATATGTCAACTTCCGGTCAGAGTCACGTCAATGTATGTCTAAGAGTTTGGAGGATAGAGACATTTAAAATTTTAGAGATTATTCGAAAGTCAATTTTTAAAAGGCAAATATCTCCCGATCTGTAGGAATCTGAGAGACAAAACTTATGTCACTTTGAGGGAACGCATACGTAATCGTCGTGTCAGAGTCACGTCAATGTATGTCCAAGGGTTTGCAGGATACAGACATTTTAATTTTTCAGGGTTATTCGAAAGTCAATTATTCAGAAACATATATCTCTCGATATGTAGGAATCTGAGAGACACAACTCATGTCACTATGAGGACATTTACATATCAACTTCATGTCAGAGTCACGACAATGTACGAAGAAGGGTTTGAAGGATAGAGACATTTGAATTTTTCGAGATTATTCAAAAGTCAATTTTTGTAAAGGCAAATATCTCCCGATCTGTAGGAATCTGAGAGACAAACCTTATGTCACATTGAAAGAACTTATATGTCAACTTCATGTCAGAGTCTCGTCAATGTATGTCCAAGGGTTTGGACGATAGAGACATTTAAATTTTTAGAGATTATTCGAAAGTCAATTTTTAAAAGGCGAATATCTCCCGATCTGTAGGAATCTGAGAGACAAAACTTATGTCACTTTGAGGGAACGTATGTGTAAACGTCCTGTAAGAGTAACGTCAATGTATGTCCAAGGGTTTGGAGGATAGAGACATTTATATTTTTAGAGATTATTCGAAAGTCAATTTTTAGAAGGCAAATATCTCCCGATCTGTAGGAATGTGAGAGACAAAACTTACGTCACTTAGAGGGAACGTATATGTCAACTTCATGTCAGAATCTCGTCAATGTATGTCCAAGGGTTTGGACGATAAACACATTTTAATTTTTCGAGATTATTTGAAAGTCTATTTTTAAAGGCAAATATCTCGCGAATTGTAGGCATCTGAGAGACATACCTTATGTCACTTTGAGGGAACGCATATGTTAACTTCATGTCAGAGTCTCGTCAATGTATGTCCAAGGGTTTGGAGGATAGAGACATTTTAATTTTTCGAGATTATTCGAAAGTCAATTTTTAAAGGCAAATATCTCCCCATCTGTAGGAATCTGAAAGACAAACCTTATGCCACTTTGAGGGAACGTATATGTCAACTACATGTCAGAGTCTCGTCAATGTATGTCCAAACGTTTGGAGGATAGAGACATTAGAATTTTTCGAGATTATTCTAAAGTCAATTTTTAAAGGCAAATATCTCCCGATCTGTAGGCATCTGAAAGACAAAACGTATGTCACTTTGTGGGAACGAAAATATCGACTTCATGTAAGAGTCTCGTCAATATATGTGCAAGGATTTGGAGGATAGAGACATTTTAATTTTTCGTGATTATTCGAAAGTCAATTTTTGAAAAGGCAAATATCTCCCGATCTGTAGGAATCTGAGAGACAAAACTTATGTCACTTTGAGGGAACGTATATGTCAACTTCATGTCACAGTCACGTCAATGTATGTCCAAGGGTTTGGAGGATAGAGACATTTAAATTTTTAAAGATTATTCGAAAGTCAATTATTAAAAGGCAAATATCTCCCGATCTGTAGGAATCTGAGAGACAAAACTTATGTCACCTTGAGGGAACGTATATGTAAACTTCCAGTCAGAGTCACGTCAATGTATGTCCAAGGGTTTGGAGGATAGAGACATTTTAATTTTTCGAGATTATTCGAAAGTCAAGTTTTGAAAAGGCAAATATCTCCCGATCTGTAGGAATCTGAGAGACAAAACTTATGTCACTTTGAGGGAACGTATATGTCAACTTGCTGTCAGAGGCACGTCAATGTATGTCCAAGGGTTTGGAGGATAGAGACATTTAAATTTTTAGAGATTATTCGAAAGTCAATTTTTGAAAAGGCAAATATCTCCCTATCAATAGGAATCTAAGAAACAAAACTTATGTCACTTTGAGGGAACGTATACGTCAACTTCATGTGAAAATCTTGTCAATGTATGTCCAAGGGTTTGGACGATAGAGACATTTTAATTTTTCGAGATTATTCGAAAGTCAATTTTTAAAAGGCAAATATCTCCCGATCTGTAGGCATCTGAGAGACAAACCTTATGCCACTTTGAGGGAACGTATATGTCAACTTGCAGTCAGAGGCACGTCAATGTATGTCCAAGGGTTTGGAGGATATAGACATTTAAATTTTTAGAGATTATTTGAAAGTGAATTTTTAAAAGGCAAATATCTCCCGATCTGTATTAGTCTGAGAGACAAAACTTATGTCACTTTGAGGGAACGTATATGTCAACATCCTGTCAGAGTCACGTCAATGTATGTCCAAGGGTTTGGAGGATAGAGACATTTAAATTTTTAGAGATTACTCGAAAGTCAATTTTTGAAAAGGCAAATATCTCCCGATCTGTTGGAATCAGAGAGACAAAACTTGTGTCACCTTGAGGGAACGTATATGTCAACTAGATGTCAGAATCTCGTTAATGTATGTCCAAGGGTTTGGACGATAGAGATATTTTAATTTTTCGAGATTATTCGAAAGTCAATTTCTAAAAGGCAAATATCTCCCGATCTGTAGGCATCTGAGAGACAAACCTTATGTCACATTGAGGGAACGCATATGTCAACTTCATGTCAGAGTCTCGTCAATGTATGTTCAAGGGTTTGGAGGATAGAGACATTTTAAATTTTTCGAGATTATTCGAAAGTCAATTTTTAAAAGGCAAATATCTCCCGATCTGTAAGAATCTGAAAGACAAAACTTATGTCACTTTGAGGGAACGTATATGTCAACTTGCTGTTAGAGGCACGTCAATGTATGTCCAAGGGTTTGGAGGATAGAGACATTTAACTTTTTAGAGATTATTCGAAAGTCAATTTTTGAAAAGGCAAATATCTCCCGATCAATAGGAATCTAACAGACAAAACTTATGTCACTTTGAGCGAACGTATATGTCAACTTCATGTGAGAATCTCGTCAATGTATGTCCACGGGTTTGGACGATAGAGACATTTAAATTTTTCGAGATTATTCGAAAGTCAATTTTTAAAAGGCAAATATCTCCCGATCTGTAGGCATCTGAGAGGCAACCCTTATGCCACTTTGAGGGAACGCATATGTCAACTTCATGTCGGAGTCTCGTCAATGTATGTATAAGGGTTTGGAGGATAGAGACATTTTAATTTTTCGAGATTATTCGAAAGTCAATTTTTGAAAAGGCAAATATCTCCCGATCTGTATTAATCTGAGAGAGAAAACTTATGTCACTTTGAGGGAACGTATATGTCAACTTCCGGTCAGAGTCACGTCAATGTATGTCAAAGGGTTTGGAGGATAGAGACATTTAAATTTTTAGAGATTATTCGAAAGTCAATTTTTGAAAAGGCAAATATCTCTCGATCTGTAGGAATCAGAGAGACAAAACTTATGTCACCTTGAGGGAACGTATATGTCAACTAGATGTCAGAATCTCGTCAATGTATGTCCAAGGGTTTGGACGATAGAGATATTTTAATTTTTCGAGATTATTCGAAAGTCAATTTCTAAAAGTCAAATATCTCCCGATCTGTAGGCATCTGAGAGACAAACCTTATGTCACATTGAGGGAACGCATATGTCAACTTCATGTCAGAGCCTCGTCAATGTATGTTCAAGGGTTTGGAGGATAGAGAAATTTTAATTTTTCGAGATTATTCGAAAGTCAATTTTTAAAAGGCAAATATCTCCCGATCTGTATTAATCTGAGAGACAAAACTTATGTCACTTTGAGGGAACGTATATGTCAACTTGCTGTCAGAGGCACGTCAATGTATGTCCAAGGGTTTGGAGGATAGAGACATTTAAATTTTTAGAGATTATTAAAAAGTCAATTTTTGAAAAGGCAAATATCTCCCGATCAATAGGAATCTAAGAGACAAAACTTATGTCACTTTGAGGGAACGTATATGTCAACTTCATGTGAGAATCTCGTCAATGTATGTCCAAGGGTTTGGACGATAGAGACATTTTAATTTTTCGAGATTATTCGAAAGTCAATTTTTAAAAGGCAAATATCTCCCGATCTGTAGGCATCTGAGAGACAAACCTTATGCCACTTTGAGGGAACGTATATGCCAACTTGCAGTCAGTGGCACGTCAATGTATGTCCAAGGGTTTGGAGGATAGACACTTTTAAATTTTTAGAGATTATTTGAAAGTCAATTTTTAAAAGGCAAATATCTCCCGATCTGTAGGAATCTGAGAGACAAAACTTATGTCACTTTGAGGGACCGTATATATCAACTTCCTGTCAGAGTCACGTCAATGTATGTCCAAGGGTTTGGAGGATAGAGACATTTAAATTTTTAGAGATTATTCGAAAGTCAATTCTTGAAAAGGCAAATATCTCCCGATCTGTAGGAATCAGAGAGACAAAACTTATGTCACCATGAGGGAACGTATATGTCAACTAGATGTCAGAATCTCGTCAATGTATGTCCAAGGGTTTGGACGATAGAGATATTTTAATTTTTCGAGATTATTCGAGAGTCAATTTCTAAAAGGCAAATATCTCCCGATCTGTAGGCATCTGAGAGACAAACCTTATGTCACATGAGGGAACGCATATGTCAACTTCATGTCAGAGTCTCGTCAATGTATGTTAAAGGGTTTGGAGGATAGAGACATTTTAATTTTTCGATATTTTTCGAAAGTCAATTTTTAAAAGGCAAATATCTCCCGATCTTTAGGAATCTGAGAGACAAAACTTATGACACTTTGAGGGAACGTATATGTCAACTTGCTGTCAGAGGCACGTCAATGTATGTCCAAGGGTTTGGAGGATAGAGACATTTAAATTTTTAGATATTATTCGAAAGTCAATTTTTGAAAAGGCAAATATCTCCCGATCAATAGGAATCTAAGAGACAAAACTTATGTCACTTTGAGGGAACGTATATGTCAACTTCATGTGAGAATCTCGTCAATGTATGTCCTAGGGTTTGGACGATAGAGACATTTTAATTTTTCGAGATTATTCGAAAGTCAATTTTTAAAAGGCAAATATCTCCCGATCTGTAGGCATCTGAGAGACAACCCTTATGCCACTTTGAGGGAACGCATATGTCAACTTCATGTCAGAGTCTCGTCAATGTATGTCCAAGGGTTTGGAGGATAGAGACATTTTAATTTTTCGAGATTATTCTAAAGTCAATTTTTGAAAAGGCAAATATCTCCCGATCTGTAGGAATCTGAGAGACAAAACTTATGTCACTTTGAGGGAACGTATATGTCAACTTCATGTCATTGTCACGTCAATGTATTTCGAAGGGTTTGGAGGATAGAGACATTTAAATTTTTAGAGATTATTCGAAAGTCAATTTTTGAAAAGGCAAATATCTCTCGATCTGTAGGAATCAGAGAGACAAAACTTATGTCACCTTGAGAAAACGTATATGTCAACTTGATGTCAGAATCTCGTCAATGTATGTCCAAGGGTTTGGACGATAGAGATATTTTAATTTTTCGAGATTATTCGAAAGTCAATTCCTAAAAGGCAAATATCTCCCGATCTGTATTAATCTGAGAGACAAAACTTACGTCACTTTGAGGGAACGTATATGTCAACTTGCTGTCAGAGGCACGTCAATGTATGTCCAAGGGTTTGGAGGATAGAAACATTTAAATTTTTAGAGATTATTAAAAAGTCAATTTTTGAAAAGGCAAATATCTCCCGATCAATAGGAATCTAAGAGACAAAACTTATGTCACTTTGAGGGAACGTATATGTCAACTTCATGTGAGAATCTCGTCAATGTATGTCCAAGGGTTTGGACGATAGAGACATTTTAATTTATCGAGATTATTCGAAAGTCAATTTTTAAAAGGCAAATATCTCCCGATCTGTAGGCATCTGAGAGACAAACCTTATGCCACTTTGAGGGAACGTATATGCCAACTTGCAGTCAGTGGCACGTCAATGTATGTCCAAGGGTTTGGAGGATAGACACATTTAAATTTTTAGAGATTATTTGAAAGTCAATTTTTAAAGGCAAATATCTCCCGATCTGTAGGAATCTGAGAGACAAAACTTATGTCACTTTGAGGGAACGTATATATCAACTTCCTGTCAGAGTCACGTCAATGTATGTCCAAGGGTTTGGAGGATAGAGACATTTAAATTTTTAGAGATTATTCGAAAGTCAATTCTTGAAAAGGCAAATATCTCCCGATCTGTAGGAATCAGAGAGACAAAACTTATGTCACCTTGAGGGAACGTATATGTCAACTTCATGTCAGAGTCACGTCAATGTATGTCAAAGAGTTTGGAGAATAGAGACATTTTAATTTTTCGAGATTATTCGAAAGTCAATTTCTAAAAGGCAAATATCTAGCGATCTGTAGGCATCTGAGAGACAAACCTTATGTCACATGAGGGAACGCATATGTCAACTTCATGTCAGAGTCTCGTCAATGTATGTTAAAGGGTTTGGAGGATAGAGACATTTTAATTTTTCGAGATTATTCGAAAGTCAATTTTTAAAAGGCAAATATCTCCCGATCTGTATGAATCTGAGAGACAAAACTTATGTCACTTTGAGGGAACGTATATGTCAACTTGCTGTCAGAGGCACGTCAATGTATGTCCAAGGGTTTGGAGGATAGAGACATTTAAATTTTTAGAGATTATTCGAAAGTCAATTTTTTAAAAGGCAAATATCTCCCGATCAATAGGAATCTAAGAGACAAAACTTATGTCACTTTGAGGGAACGTATATGTCAACTTCATGTGAGAATCTCGTCAATGTATGTCCAAGGGTTTGGACGATAGAGACATTTTAATTTTTCGAGATTATTCGAAAGTCAATTTTTAAAAGGCAAATATCTTCCGATCTGTAGGCATCTGAGAGACAACCCTTATGCCACTTTGAGGGAACGCATATGTCAACTTCATGTCAGAGTCTCGTCAATGTATGTCCAAGGATTTGAAGGATAGAGACATTTTAATTTGTCGAGATTATTCTAAAGTCAATTTTTGAAAAGGCAAATATCTCCCGATCTGTAGGAATCTGAGAGACAAAACTTATGTCACTTTGAGGGAACGTATATGTCAACTTCATGTCATAGTCACGTCAATGTATTTCGAAGGGTTTGAAGGATAGAGACATTTAAATTTTTAGAGATTATTCGAAAGTCAATTTTTAAAAGGCAAATATCTCCCAATCTGTTGGAATCTGAGAGACAAAACTTATGTCACTTAGAGGGAACGTATATGTCAACCTCATGTCAGAATCTCGTCAATGTATGTCCAAGGGTTTGGACGATAGAGACATTTTAATTTTTCGAGATTATTCGAAAGTCAATTTTTAAAAGGCAAATATCTCCCGATCTGTAGGCATATGAGAGACAACCCATATGTCACTTTGAGGGAACGCATATGTCAACTGCATGTCAGAGTCTCGTCAATGTATGTCCAAGGGTTTGGACGATAGAGACATTTTAATTTTTCGAGATTATTTGGAAGTGAATTATTTAAAGGCAAATATCTCCCGATCCGTATTAATCTGAGAGACAAAACTAATGTCACTTTGAGGGATTATATATGTCAACTTCCTGTCAGAGTCACGTCAATGTATGTCCAAGGGTTTGGAGGATAGAGACATTTAAATTTTTAGAGATTATTCTAAAGTCAATTTTTAGTAGGCAAATATCTACCGATCTGTAGGCATCTGAGAGACAAAACTTATGTCACTTTGATGTAACATATGTGTCAACTTCATGTCAGAGTCTCGTCAATGTATGTTCAAGGGTTTGGAGGATAGAGACATTTTAATTTTTCGAGATTATTCGAAAGTCAATTTTTAAAAGGCAAATATCTCCCGATCTGTAGGCATCTGAGAGACAAAACTTATGTCACTTTGAGGGAACATTTATGTCAACTTCATGTCAGAGTCTCGTCAATGTATGTCCAAGGGTTTGGACGATAGAGATATTTTAATTTTTCGAGATTATTCGAAAGTCAATTTCTAAAAGGCAAATATTTCCCGATCTGTAGGCATCTGAGAGACAAACCTTATGTCACATTGAGGGAACGTATATGTCAACTTGCTGTCAGAGGCACGTCAATGTATGTCCAAGGGTTTGGAGGATAGAGACATTTAAATTTTTAGAGATTATTCGAAAGTCAATATTTTAAAGGCAAATATCTCCCGATCAATAGGAATCTAAGAGATAAAACTTATGTCACTTTGAGGGAACGTATATGTCAACTTCATATGAGAATCTCGTCAATGTATGTCCAAGGGTTTGGACGATAGAGACATTTTAATTTTTCGAGATTATTCGAAAGTCAATTTTTAAAAAGCAAATATCTCCCGATCTGTAGGCATCTGAGAGACAAACCTTCTGCCACTTTGAGGGAACGTATATGTCAACTTGCAGTCTGAGGCACGTCAATGTATGTCCAAGGGTTTGGAGGATAGAGACATTTAAATTTTTAGAGATTATTTGAAAGTCAATTTTTAAAAGGCAAATATCTCCCGATCTGTAGGAATCTGAGAGACAAAACTTATGTCACTTTGAGGGAACGTATATATCAACTTCGTGTCAGAGTCACGTCAATGTATGTCCAAGGGTTTGGAGGATAGAGACATTTAAATTTTTAGAGATTATTCGAAAGTCAATTTTTGAAAAGGCAAATATCTCCCGATCTGTAGGAATGTGAGAGACAAAACTTATGTCACTTTGAGGGAACGTATATGTCAACTTCATGTCATAGTCACGTCAATGTATTTCGAAGGGTTTGGAGGATAGAGACATTTAAATTTTTAGAGATTAATCGAAAGTCAATTTTTAAAAGGCAAATATCTCCCAATCTGTTGGAATCTGAGAGACAAAACTTATGTCACTTTGAGGGAACGTATATGTCAACTTCCGGTCAGAGTCACGTCAATGTATGTCCAAGAGTTTGGAGGATAGAGACATTTAAATTTTTATAGATTATTCGAAAGACAATTTTTAAAAGGCAAATTTCTCCCGATCTGTAGGAATCTGAGAGACAAAACTTATGTCACAAAGAGGGAACGTATATGTCAACTTCATTTCAGAATCTCGTCAATGTATGTCCAAGGGTTTGGACGATAGAGAGATTTTAATTTTTCGAGATTATTCGAAAGTCTATTTTTAAAAGGCAAATATCTCCCGACCTGTATGCATATGAGAGACAACCCTTATGTCACTTTGAGGGAACGCATATGTCAACTGCATGTCAGAGTCTCGTCAATGTATGTCCAAGGGTTTGGACGATAGAGACATTTTAATTTTTCGAGATTATTTGGAAGTGAATTATTTAAAGGCAAATATCTCCCGATCCGTAGGAATCTGAGAGACAAAACTAATGTCACTTTGAGTGAATATATATGTCAACTTCCTGTCAGAGTCACGTCAATGTATGTCCAAGGGTTTGGAGGATAGAGACATTTAAATTTTTAGAGATTATTCGAAAGTCAATTTTTAGAAGGCAAATATCTAACGATCTGTTGGCATCTGAGAGACAAAGCTTATGTCACTTTGAGGGAACATATATGTCAACTTCATGTCAGAGTCTCGTCAATGTATGATCAAGGGTTTGGAGGATAGAGACATTTTAATTTTTCGAGATTATTCGAAAGTCAATTTTTAAAAGGCAAATATCTCCCGATCTGTAGGTATCTGAGAGACAAAACTTATGTCACTTTGAGGGAACATATATGTCAACTTCATGTCAGAGTCTCGTCAATGTATGTCCAAGGGTTTGGACGATAGAGATATTTTAATTATTCGAGATTATTCGAAAGTCAATTCCTGAAAGGCAAATATCTCCCGATCTGTAGGCATCTGAGAGACAAACCTTATGTCACATTGAGGGAACGCATATGTCAACTTCATGTCAGAGTCTCGTCAATGTATGTCCAAGGGTTTGGACGATAGAGACATTTTAATTTTTCGAGATTATTCGAAAGTCAATTTTTAAAAGGCAAATATCTCCCGATCTGTAGGCATCTGAGAGACAAACCTTATGCCACTTTGAGGGAACGTATATGTCAACTTGCAGTCAGAGGCACGTCAATGTATGTCCAAGGGTTTGGAGGATAGAGACATTTAAATTTTTAGAGATTATTTGAAAGTCAATTTTTAAAAGGCAAATATCTCCCGATCTGTAGGAATGTGAGAGACAAAACTTATGTCACTTTGAGGTAACGTATATATCAACTTTCTATCAGAGTCACGTCAATGTATGTCCAAGGGTTTGGAGGATAGAGACATTTAAATTTTTAGAGATTATTCGAAAGTCAATTTTTGAAAAGGCAAATATCTCTCGATCTGTAGGAATGTGAGAGACAAAACTTATGTCACTTAGAGGGAACGTATATGTCAACTTCATGTCAGAATCTCGTCAATGTATGTCTAAGGGTTTGGACGATAGAGACATTTCAATTTTTCGAGATTATTCGAAAGTCAATTTCTAAAAGGCAAATATCTCCCGATCTGTAGGCATCTGAGAGACAAACCTTATGTCACATGAGGGAACGCATATGTCAACTTCATGTCAGAGTCTCGTCAATGTATGTTGAAGTGTTTGGAGGATAGAGACATTTTAATTTTTCGAGATTATTCGAAAGTCAATTTTTAAAAGGCAAATATCTCCCGATCTGTAGGAATCTGAGAGACAAAACTTATGTCACTTTGAGGGAACGTATATGTCAACTTGCTGTCAGAGGCACGTCAATGTATGTCAAAGGGTTTGGAGGATAGAGACATTTAAATTTTTAGAGATTATTCGAAAGTCAATTTTTGAAAAGGCAAATATCTCCCGATCAATAGGAATCTAAGAGACAAAACTTATGTCACTTTCAGGGAACGTATATGTCAACTTCATGTCAGAGTCTCGTCAATGTATGTCCAAGGGTTTGGACGATAGAGACATTTTAATTTTTCGAGATTATTCGAAAGTCAATTTTTAAGAGGCAAATATCTCCCGATCTGTAGGCATCTGAGAGACAACCCTTATGCCACTTTGAGGGAACGCATATGTCAACTTCATGTCAGAGTCTCGTCAATGTATGTCCAAGGGTTTGGAGGATAGAGACATTTTAATTTTTCGAGATTATTCGAAAGTCAATTTTTGAAAAGGCAAATATCTCCCGATCTATATTAATCTGAGAGACAAAACTTATGTCACTTTGAGGGAACGTATATGTCAACTTCATGTAATAGTCACGTCAATGTATTTCGAAGGGTTTGGAGGATAGAGACATTTAAAGTTTTAGAGATTTTTCGAATGTCAATTTTTAAAAGGCAAATATCTCCCAATCTGTTGGAGTCTGAGAGACAAAACTTATGTCACTTTGAGGGAACGTATATGTCAACTTCATGTCAGAATCTTGTCAATGTATGTCCAAGGGTTTGGACGATAGAGATATTTTAATTTTTCGAGATTATTCGAAAGTCAATTTCTAAAAGGCAAATATTTCCCGATCTGTAGGCATCTGAGAGACAAACCTTATGTCACATTGAGGGAACGTATATGCCAACTTGCTGTCAGAGGCACGTCAATGTATGTCCAAGGGTTTGGAGGATAGAGACATTTAAATTTTTAGAGATTATTCGAAAGTCAATATTTTAAAGGCAAATATCTCCCGATCAATAGGAATCTAAGAGATAAAACTTATGTCACTTTGAGGGAACGTATATGTCAACTTCATATGAGAATCTCGTCAATGTATGTCCAAGGGTTTGGACGATAGAGACATTTTAATTTTTCGAGATTATTCGAAAGTCAATTTTTAAAAGGCAAATATCTCCCGATCTGTAGGCATCTGAGAGACAAACCTTATGCCACTTTGAGGGAACGTATATGTCAACTTGCAGTCTGAGGCACGTCAATGTATGTCCAAGGGTTTGGAGGATAGAGACATTTAAATTTTTAGAGATTATTTGAAAGTCAATTTTTAAAAGGCAAATATCTCCCGATCTGTAGGAATCTGAGAGACAAAACTTATGTCACTTTGAGGGAACGTATATATAAACTTCCTGTGAGAGTCACGTCAATGTATGTCCAAGGGTTTGGAGGATAGAGACATTTAAATTTTTAGAGATTATTCGAAAGTCAATTTTTGAAAAGGCAAATATCTCCCGATCTGTAGGAATGTGAGAGACAAAACTTATGTCACTTTGAGGGAACGTATATGTCAACTTCATGTCATAGTCACGTCAATGTATTTCGAAGGGTTTGGAGGATAGAGACATTTAAATTTTTAGAGATTATTCGAAAGTCAATTTTTGAAAAGGCAAATATCTCCCAATCTGTTGGAATCTGAGAGACAAAACTTATGTCATTTTGAGGGAACGTATATGTCAACTTCCGGTCAGAGTCACGTCAATGTATGTCCAAGAGTTTGGAGGATAGAGACATTTAAATTTTTATAGATTATTCGAAAGACAATTTTTAAAAGGCAAATTTCTCCCGATCTGTAGGAATTTGAGAGACAAAACTTATGTCACTTAGAGGGAACGTATATGTCAACTTCATTTCAGAATCTCGTCAATGTATGTCCAAGGGTTTGGACGATAGAGACATTTTAATTTTTCGAGATTATTCGAAAGTCAATTTTTAAAAGGCAAATATCTCCCGATCTGTAGGCATCTCAGAGACAACCCTTATGCCACTTTGAGGGAACGCATATGTCAACTTCATGTCAGAGTCTCGTCAATGAATGTCCAAGGGTTTGGAGGATAGAGACATTTTAATTTTTCGAGATTATTCGAAAGTCAATTTTTGAAAAGGCAAATATCTCCCGATCTATATTAATCTGAGAGACAAAACTTATGTCACTTTGAGGGAACGTATATGTCAACTTCATGTCATAGTCATGTCAATGTATTTCGAAGGGTTTGGAGGATAGAGACATTTAAATTTTTAGAGATTATTCGAAAGTCAATTTTTGAAATGGCAAATATCTCCCGATCAATAGGAATCTAAGAGACAAAACTTATGTCACTTTGAGGGAACATATATGTCAACTTCATGTCAGAGTCTCGTCAATGTATGTCCAAGGTTTTGGACGATAGAGACATTTTAATTTTTCGAGATTATTTGGAAGTGAATTATTTAAAGGCAAATATCTCCCGATCCGTAGGAATCTGAGGGACAAAACAAATGTCACTTTGAGGGAATATATATGTCAACTTCCTGTCAGAGTCACGTCAATGTATGTCCAAGGGTTTGGAGGATAGAGACATTTAAATTTTTAGAGATTATTCGAAAGTAAATTTTTGAAATGGCAAATATCTCCCGATCAATAGGAATCTAAGAGACAAAACTTATGTCACTTTGAGGGAACATATATGTCAACTTCATGTCAGAGTCTCGTCAATGTATGTTCAAGGGTTTGGAGGATAGAGACATTTTAATTTTTCGAGATTATTCGAAAGTCAATTTTTAAAAGGCAAATATCTCCCGATCTGTAGGAATCTGAGAGACAAAACTTATGTCACTTTGAGGGAACGTATATGTCAACTTGCTGTCAGAGGCACGTCAATGTATGTCAAAGGGTTTGGAGGATAGAGACATTTAAATTTTTAGAGATTATTCGAAAGTCAATTTTTGAAAAGGCAAATATCTCCCGATCAATAGGAATCTAAGAGACAAAACTTATGTCACTTTCAGGGAACGTATATGTCAACTTCATGTCAGAGTCTCGTCAATGTATGTCCAAGGGTTTGGACGATAGAGACATTTTAATTTTTCGAGATTATTCGAAAGTCAATTTTTAAGAGGCAAATATCTCCCGATCTGTAGGCATCTGAGAGACAACCCTTATGCCACTTTGAGGGAACGCATATGTCAACTTCATGTCAGAGTCTCGTCAATGTATGTCCAAGGGTTTGGAGGATAGAGACATTTTAATTTTTCGAGATTATTCGAAAGTCAATTTTTGAAAAGGCAAATATCTCCCGATCTATATTAATCTGAGAGACAAAACTTATGTCACTTTGAGGGAACGTATATGTCAACTTCATGTAATAGTCACGTCAATGTATTTCGAAGGGTTTGGAGGATAGAGACATTTAAAGTTTTAGAGATTTTTCGAATGTCAATTTTTAAAAGGCAAATATCTCCCAATCTGTTGGAGTCTGAGAGACAAAACTTATGTCACTTTGAGGGAACGTATATGTCAACTTCATGTCAGAATCTTGTCAATGTATGTCCAAGGGTTTGGACGATAGAGATATTTTAATTTTTCGAGATTATTTGAAAGTCAATTTCTAAAAGGCAAATATTTCCCGATCTGTAGGCATCTGAGAGACAAACCTTATGTCACATTGAGGGAACGTATATGCCAACTTGCTGTCAGAGGCACGTCAATGTATGTCCAAGGGTTTGGAGGATAGAGACATTTAAATTTTTAGAGATTATTCGAAAGTCAATATTTTAAAGGCAAATATCTCCCGATCAATAGGAATCTAAGAGATAAAACTTATGTCACTTTGAGGGAACGTATATGTCAACTTCATATGAGAATCTCGTCAATGTATGTCCAAGGGTTTGGACGATAGAGACATTTTAATTTTTCGAGATTATTCGAAAGTCAATTTTTAAAAGGCAAATATCTCCCGATCTGTAGGCATCTGAGAGACAAACCTTATGCCACTTTGAGGGAACGTATATGTCAACTTGCAGTCTGAGGCACGTCAATGTATGTCCAAGGGTTTGGAGGATAGAGACATTTAAATTTTTAGAGATTATTTGAAAGTCAATTTTTAAAAGGCAAATATCTCCCGATCTGTAGGAATCTGAGAGACAAAACTTATGTCACTTTGAGGGAACGTATATATAAACTTCCTGTGAGAGTCACGTCAATGTATGTCCAAGGGTTTGGAGGATAGAGACATTTAAATTTTTAGAGATTATTCGAAAGTCAATTTTTGAAAAGGCAAATATCTCCCGATCTGTAGGAATGTGAGAGACAAAACTTATGTCACTTTGAGGGAACGTATATGTCAACTTCATGTCATAGTCACGTCAATGTATTTCGAAGGGTTTGGAGGATAGAGACATTTAAATTTTTAGAGATTAATCGAAAGTCAATTTTTAAAAGGCAAATATCTCCCAATCTGTTGGAATCTGAGAGACAAAACTTATGTCATTTTGAGGGAACGTATATGTCAACTTCCGGTCAGAGTCACGTCAATGTATGTCCAAGAGTTTGGAGGATAGAGACATTTAAATTTTTATAGATTATTCGAAAGACAATTTTTAAAAGGCAAATTTCTCCCGATCTGTAGGAATTTGAGAGACAAAACTTATGTCACTTAGAGGGAACGTATATGTCAACTTCATTTCAGAATCTCGTCAATGTATGTCCAAGGGTTTGGACGATAGAGACATTTTAATTTTTCGAGATTATTCGAAAGTCAATTTTTAAAAGGCAAATATCTCCCGATCTGTAGGCATCTCAGAGACAACCCTTATGCCACTTTGAGGGAACGCATATGTCAACTTCATGTCAGAGTCTCGTCAATGAATGTCCAAGGGTTTGGAGGATAGAGACATTTTAATTTTTCGAGATTATTCGAAAGTCAATTTTTGAAAAGGCAAATATCTCCCGATCTATATTAATCTGAGAGACAAAACTTATGTCACTTTGAGGGAACGTATATGTCAACTTCATGTCATAGTCATGTCAATGTATTTCGAAGGGTTTGGAGGATAGAGACATTTAAATTTTTAGAGATTATTCGAAAGTCAATTTTTGAAATGGCAAATATCTCCCGATCAATAGGAATCTAAGAGACAAAACTTATGTCACTTTGAGGGAACATATATGTCAACTTCATGTCAGAGTCTCGTCAATGTATGTCCAAGGTTTTGGACGATAGAGACATTTTAATTTTTCGAGATTATTTGGAAGTGAATTATTTAAAGGCAAATATCTCCCGATCCGTAGGAATCTGAGGGACAAAACAAATGTCACTTTGAGGGAATATATATGTCAACTTCCTGTCAGAGTCACGTCAATGTATGTCCAAGGGTTTGGAGGATAGAGACATTTAAATTTTTAGAGATTATTCGAAAGTCAATTTTTGAAATGGCAAATATCTCCCGATCAATAGGAATCTAAGAGACAAAACTTATGTCACTTTGAGGGAACATATATGTCAACTTCATGTCAGAGTCTCGTCAATGTATGTTCAAGGGTTTGGAGGATAGAGACATTTTAATTTTTCGAGATTATTCGAAAGTCAAATTTTAAAAGGCAAATATCTCCCGATCTGTATCATCTGAGAGACAAAACTTATGTCACTTTGAGGGAACATATATGTCAACTTCATGTCAGAGACTCGTCAATGTATGTCCAAGGTTTTGGACGATAGAGACATTTTAATTTTTCGAGATTATTTGGAAGTGAATTATTTAAAGGCAAATATCTCCCGATCCGTAGGAATCTGAGGGACAAAACAAATGTCACTTTGAGGGAATATATATGTCAACTTCCTGTCAGAGTCACGTCAATGTATGTCCAAGGGTTTGGAGGATAGAGACATTTAAATTTTTAGAGATTATTCGAAAGTCAATTTTTGAAATGGCAAATATCTCCCGATCAATAGGAATCTAAGAGACAAAACTTATGTCACTTTGAGGGAACATATATGTCAACTTCATGTCAGAGTCTCGTCAATGTATGTTCAAGGGTTTGGAGGATAGAGACATTTTAATTTTTCGAGATTATTCGAAAGTCAATTTTTAAAAGGCAAATATCTCCCGATCTGTAGGCATCTGAGAGACAAAACTTATGTCACTTTGAGGGAACATATATGTCAACTTCATGTCAGAGTCTCGTCAAGGTATGTCCAAGGGTTTGGACGATAGAGATATTTTAATTTTTCGAGATTATTCGAAAGTCAATTTCTAAAAGGCAAATATCTCCCGATCTGTAGGCATCTGAGAGACAAACCTTATGTCACATTGAGGGAACGCATATGTCAACTTCATGTCAGAGTCTCGTCAATGTATGTTCAAGGGTTTGGAGGATAGAGACATTTTAATTTTTCGAGATTATTCGAAAGTCAATTTTTGAAAAGGCAAATATCTCCCGATCTGTAGGAATCTGAGAGACAAAACTTATGTCATTTTGAGGGAACGTAAATGTCAACTTGCTGTCAGAGGTGCGTCAATGTATGTCCAAGGGTTTGGAGGATAGAGACATTTAAATTTTTAGAGATTATTCGAAAGTCAATTTTTGAAATGGCAAATATCTCCCGATCAATAGGAATCTAAGAGACAAAACTTATGTCACTTTGAGGGAACGTATATGTCAACTTCATGTGAGAATCTCGTCAATGTATGTCCAAGGGTTTCGAAGATAGAGACATTTTAATTTTTCGAGATTATTCGAAAGTCAATTATTAAAAGGCAAATATCTCCTGATCTGTAGGAATCTGAGAGACAAAACTTATGTCACTTTGAGGGAACTTATATATCAACTTCCTGTCAGAGTCACGTCATTGTATGTCCAAGGGTTTGGAGGATAGAGACATTTAAATTTTTAGAGATTATTCGAAAGTCAATTTTTGAAAAGGCAATTATCTCCCGATCTGTAGGAATCAGAGAGACAAAACTTATGTCACCTTGAGGGAACATATATGTCAACTAGATGTCAGAATCTCGTCAATGTATGTCGAAGGGTTTGGAATAAAGAGACATTTTAATTTTTCGAGATTATTCGAAAGTCAATTTTGAAAAGGCAAATATCTCCCGATCTATAGGCATCTGAGAGACAAACCTTATGTCACTTTGAGGGAACGCATATGTCAACTTCATGTCAGAGTCTCGTCAATGCATGTCCAAGGGTTTGGAGGATAGAGACATTTTAATTTTTCGAGATTATTCGAAAGTCAATTTTTGAAAAGGCAAATATCTCCCGATCTGTATTAATCTGAGAGACAAAACTTATGTCACTTTGAGGGAACGTATATGTCAACTTCATGTCATAGTCACGTTAATGTATGTCGAAGGGTTTGGAGGAAAGAAACATTTTAATTTTTCGAGATTATTCGAAAGTCAATTTTTAAAAGGCAAATATCTCCCGATCTGTAGGAATCTGAGAGACAAATCTTATGTCACTTTGAGGGAACGTATATGTCAACTTCCTGTCAGAGTCACGTCAATGTATGTCCAAGGGTTTGGAGGATAGAGACATTTAAATTTTTAGAGATTATTCTAAAGTCAATTTTTAAAGGCAAATATCTCCCGATCTGTAGGAATCTTAGAGACAAAACTTATGTCACTTTGAGGGAACCTATATGTAAATGTCCTGTCAGAGTCACGTCAACGTATGTTCAAGGGTTTGGAGGATAGAGATATTTTAATTTTTAGAGATTATTTTAAGTCAATTTTTAAAAGGCAAATATCTCCCGATCTGTAGGCATCTGAGAGACAAACCTTATGTCACTTTGAGAGAACGTATATATCAACTACATGTCAGAATCTCGTCAATGTATGTCCAAGGGTTTGGACGATAGAAATATGTTAATTTTTCGAGATTATTCGAAAGTCAATTTTTAAAAGGCAAATATCTCCCGATCTGTAGGAATCTGAGAGACAAAACTTATGTCACTTAGAGGGAACGTATATGTCAACTTCATTTCAGAGTCTCGTCAATGTATGTTCAAGGGTTTGGAGGATAGAGACATTTTAATTTTTCGAGATTATTCGAAAGTCAATTTTTAAAGGCAAATATCTCCCGATCTGTAGGAATCTGAGAGACAAAACTTATGTAACTTTGAGGGAACGTATATGTCAACTTGCTGTCAGAGGCACGTCAATGTATGTCCAAGGGTTTGGAGGATAGAGACATTTAAATTTTTAGAGATTATTCGAAAGTCAATTTTTGAAATGGCAAATATCTCCCGATCAATAGGAATCTAAGAGACAAAACTTATGTCACTTTGAGGGAACGTATATGTCAACTTCATGTGAGAATCTCGTCAATGTATGTCCAAGGGTTTGGACGATAGAGACATTTTAATTTTTCGAGATCATTCGAAAGTCAATTTTTAAAAGGCAAATATCTCCCGATCTGTAGGCATCTGAGAGACAACCCTTATGCCACTTTGAGGGAACGCATATGTCAACTTCATGTCAGAGTCTCGTCAATGTATGTCCAAGGGTTTTGAGGATAGAGACATTTTAATTTTTCGAGATTATTCGAAAGTCAATTTTTGAAAAGGCAAATATCTCCCGATCTGTATGAATCTGAGAGACAAAACTTATGTCACTTTGAGGGAACGTATATGTCAACTTCACGTAATAGTCACGTCAATGTATTTCGAAGGGTTTGGAGGATAGAGACATTTAAATTTTTAGAGATTATTCGAAAGTCAATTTTTAAAAGGCAAATATCTCCCAATCTGTTGGAATCTGAGAGACAGAACTTATGTCACTTTGAGGGAACGTATATTTCAACTTCCGGTCAGAGTTACGTCAATGTATGTCCAAGGGTTTGGAGGATAGAGACATTTAAATTTTTATAGATTATTCGAAAGTCAATTATTAAAAGGCAAATATCTCCCGATCTGTAGGAATCTGAGAGACAAAACTTATGTCACTTAGAGGGAACGTATATGTCAACTTCATGTCAGAATCTCGTCAATGTATGTAAAAGGGTTTGGACGACAGAGACATTTTAATTTTTCGAGATTATTCGAAAGTCAATTTTTAAAAGGCAAATATCTCCCGATCTGTAGGCATATGAGAGACAACCCTTATGTCACTTTGAGGGAACGCATATGTCAACTGCATGTCAGAGTCTCGTCAATGTATGTCGAAGGGTTTGGACGATAGAGACATTTCAATTTTTCGAGATTATTTGGAAGTGAATTATTTAGAGGCAAATATCTCCCGATCCGTAGGTATCTGAGAGACAAAACTTATGTCACTTTGAGGGAATATATATGTCAACTTCCTGACAGAGTCACGTCAATGTATGTCCAAGGGTTTGGAGGATAGAGACATTTAAATTTTTAGAGATTATTCGAAAGTCAATTTTTAGAAGGCAAATATCTAACGATTTGTAGGCATCTGAGAGACAAAACTTATGTCACTTTGAGGGAACATATATGTCAACTTCATGTCAGAGTCTCGTCAATGTATGTTCAAGGGTTTGGAGGATAGAGACATTTTAATTTTTCGAGATTATTCGAAAGTCAATTTTTAAAAGGCAAATATCTCCCGATCTGTAGGCATCTGAGAGACAAAACTTATGTCACTTTGAGGGAACATATATGTCAACTTCATGTCAGAGTCCTGTCAATGTATGTCCAAGGGTTTGGACGATAGAGATATTTTAATTTTTCGAGATTATTCGAAAGTCAATTTCTAAAAGGCAAATATCTCCCGATCTGTAGGCATCTGAGAGACAAACCTTATGTCACATTGAGGGAACGCATATGTCAACTTCATGTCAGAGTCTCGTCAATGTATGTTCAAGGGTTTGGAGGATAGAGACATTTTAATTTTTCGAGATTATTCGAAAGTCAATTTGTGAAAGGCAAATATCTCCCGATCTGTAGGAATCTGAGAGACAAAACTTATGTCACTTTGAGGGAACGTATATGTCAACTTGCTGTCAGAGGCACGTCAATGTATATCCAAGGGTTTGGAGGATAGAGACATTTAAATTTTTAGAGATTATTCGAAAGTCAATTTTTGAAAAGGCAAATATCTCCCGATCGATAGGACTCTAAGAGACAAAACTTATGTCACTTTGAGGGAACGTATATGTCAACTTCATGTGAGAATCTCGTCAATGTATGTCCAAGGGTTTGGAAGATAGAGACCTTTTAATTTTTCGAGATTATTCGAAAGTCAATTTTTAAAAGGCAAATATCTCCCGATCTGTAGGAATCTGAGAGACAAAACTTATGTCACTTTGAGGGAACTTATATGCCAACTTTCTGTCAGAGTCACGTCATTGTATGTCCAAGGGTTTGGAGGATAGAGACATTTAAATTTTTAGAGATTATTCGAAAGTCAATTTTGAAAAGGCAATTATCTCCCGATCTGTAGGAATCAGAGAGACAAAACTTATGTCACCTTGAGGGAACGTATATGTCAACTAGATGTCAGAATCTCGTCAATGTATGTCGAAGGGTTTGGAATAAAGAGACATTTTAATTTTTCGAGATTATTCGAAAGTCAATTTTTAAAAGGCAAATATCTCCCGATCTATAGGCATCTGAGAGACAAACCTTATGTCACTTTGAGGGAACGCATATGTCAACTTCATGTCAGAGTCTCGTCAATGCATGTCCAAGGGTTTGGAGGATAGAGACATTTTAATTTTTCGAGATTATTCGAAAGTCAATTTTTGAAAAGGCAAATATCTCCCGATCTGTATTAATCTGAGAGACAAAACTTATGTCACTTTGAGGGAACGTATATGTCAACTTCATGTCATAGTCACGTTAATGTATGTCGAAGGGTTTGGAGGAAAGAAACATTTTAATTTTTCGAGATTATTCGAAAGTCAATTATTAAAAGGCAAATATCTCCCGATCTGTAGGAATCTGAGAGACAAATCTTATGTCACTTTGAGGGAACGTATATGTCAACTTCCTGTCAGAGTCACGTCAATGTATGTCCAAGGGTTTGGAGGATAGAGACATTTAAATTTTTAGAGATTATTCTAAAGTCAATTTTTAAAAGGCAAATATCTCCCGATCTGTAGGAATCTTAGAGACAAAACTTATGTCACTTTGAGGGAACCTATATGTAAATGTCCTGTCAGAGTCACGTCAACGTATGTTCAAGGGTTTGGAGGATAGAGATATTTTAATTTTTAGAGATTATTTTAAGTCAATTTTTAAAAAGCAAATATCTCCCGATCTGTAGGCATCTAAGAGACAAACCTTATGTCACTTTGAGGGAACGTATATATCAACTACATGTCAGAATCTCGTCAATGTATGTCCAAGGGTTTGGACGATAGAGATATGTTAATTTTTCGAGATTATTCGAAAGTCAATTTTTAAAAGGCAAATATCTCCCGATGTGTAGGCATCTGAGAGAAACCTTATGTCACTTTGAGGGATCGCATATGTCAAATTCATGTCAGAGTCTCGTCAATGTATGTCCAAGGGTTTGGACGATAGAGACATTTAAATTTTTAGAGATTATTCGAAAGTCAATTTTTGAAAAGGCAATTATCTCCCGATCTGTAGGAATCAGAGAGACAAAACTTATGTCACCTTGAGGGAACATATATGTCAACTAGATGTCAGAATCTCGTCAATGTATGTCGAAGGGTTTGGAATAAAGAGACATTTTAATTTTTCGAGATTATTCGAAAGTCAATTTTGAAAAGGCAAATATCTCCCGATCTATAGGCATCTGAGAGACAAACCTTATGTCACTTTGAGGGAACGCATATGTCAACTTCATGTCAGAGTCTCGTCAATGCATGTCCAAGGGTTTGGAGGATAGAGACATTTTAATTTTTCGAGATTATTCGAAAGTCAATTTTTGAAAAGGCAAATATCTCCCGATCTGTATTAATCTGAGAGACAAAACTTATGTCACTTTGAGGGAACGTATATGTCAACTTCATGTCATAGTCACGTTAATGTATGTCGAAGGGTTTGGAGGAAAGAAACATTTTAATTTTTCGAGATTATTCGAAAGTCAATTTTTAAAAGGCAAATATCTCCCGATCTGTAGGAATCTGAGAGACAAATCTTATGTCACTTTGAGGGAACGTATATGTCAACTTCCTGTCAGAGTCACGTCAATGTATGTCCAAGGGTTTGGAGGATAGAGACATTTAAATTTTTAGAGATTATTCTAAAGTCAATTTTTAAAGGCAAATATCTCCCGATCTGTAGGAATCTTAGAGACAAAACTTATGTCACTTTGAGGGAACCTATATGTAAATGTCCTGTCAGAGTCACGTCAACGTATGTTCAAGGGTTTGGAGGATAGAGATATTTTAATTTTTAGAGATTATTTTAAGTCAATTTTTAAAAGGCAAATATCTCCCGATCTGTAGGCATCTGAGAGACAAACCTTATGTCACTTTGAGAGAACGTATATATCAACTACATGTCAGAATCTCGTCAATGTATGTCCAAGGGTTTGGACGATAGAAATATGTTAATTTTTCGAGATTATTCGAAAGTCAATTTTTAAAAGGCAAATATCTCCCGATCTGTAGGAATCTGAGAGACAAAACTTATGTCACTTAGAGGGAACGTATATGTCAACTTCATTTCAGAGTCTCGTCAATGTATGTTCAAGGGTTTGGAGGATAGAGACATTTTAATTTTTCGAGATTATTCGAAAGTCAATTTTTAAAGGCAAATATCTCCCGATCTGTAGGAATCTGAGAGACAAAACTTATGTAACTTTGAGGGAACGTATATGTCAACTTGCTGTCAGAGGCACGTCAATGTATGTCCAAGGGTTTGGAGGATAGAGACATTTAAATTTTTAGAGATTATTCGAAAGTCAATTTTTGAAAAGGCAAATATCTCCCGATCAATAGGAATCTAAGAGACAAAACTTATGTCACTTTGAGGGAACGTATATGTCAACTTCATGTGAGAATCTCGTCAATGTATGTCCAAGGGTTTGGACGATAGAGACATTTTAATTTTTCGAGATCATTCGAAAGTCAATTTTTAAAAGGCAAATATCTCCCGATCTGTAGGCATCTGAGAGACAACCCTTATGCCACTTTGAGGGAACGCATATGTCAACTTCATGTCAGAGTCTCGTCAATGTATGTCCAAGGGTTTTGAGGATAGAGACATTTTAATTTTTCGAGATTATTCGAAAGTCAATTTTTGAAAAGGCAAATATCTCCCGATCTGTATGAATCTGAGAGACAAAACTTATGTCACTTTGAGGGAACGTATATGTCAACTTCACGTAATAGTCACGTCAATGTATTTCGAAGGGTTTGGAGGATAGAGACATTTAAATTTTTAGAGATTATTCGAAAGTCAATTTTTAAAAGGCAAATATCTCCCAATCTGTTGGAATCTGAGAGACAGAACTTATGTCACTTTGAGGGAACGTATATTTCAACTTCCGGTCAGAGTTACGTCAATGTATGTCCAAGGGTTTGGAGGATAGAGACATTTAAATTTTTATAGATTATTCGAAAGTCAATTATTAAAAGGCAAATATCTCCCGATCTGTAGGAATCTGAGAGACAAAACTTATGTCACTTAGAGGGAACGTATATGTCAACTTCATGTCAGAATCTCGTCAATGTATGTAAAAGGGTTTGGACGACAGAGACATTTTAATTTTTCGAGATTATTCGAAAGTCAATTTTTAAAAGGCAAATATCTCCCGATCTGTAGGCATATGAGAGACAACCCTTATGTCACTTTGAGGGAACGCATATGTCAACTGCATGTCAGAGTCTCGTCAATGTATGTCGAAGGGTTTGGACGATAGAGACATTTCAATTTTTCGAGATTATTTGGAAGTGAATTATTTAGAGGCAAATATCTCCCGATCCGTAGGTATCTGAGAGACAAAACTTATGTCACTTTGAGGGAATATATATGTCAACTTCCTGACAGAGTCACGTCAATGTATGTCCAAGGGTTTGGAGGATAGAGACATTTAAATTTTTAGAGATTATTCGAAAGTCAATTTTTAGAAGGCAAATATCTAACGATTTGTAGGCATCTGAGAGACAAAACTTATGTCACTTTGAGGGAACATATATGTCAACTTCATGTCAGAGTCTCGTCAATGTATGTTCAAGGGTTTGGAGGATAGAGACATTTTAATTTTTCGAGATTATTCGAAAGTCAATTTTTAAAAGGCAAATATCTCCCGATCTGTAGGCATCTGAGAGACAAAACTTATGTCACTTTGAGGGAACATATATGTCAACTTCATGTCAGAGTCCTGTCAATGTATGTCCAAGGGTTTGGACGATAGAGATATTTTAATTTTTCGAGATTATTCGAAAGTCAATTTCTAAAAGGCAAATATCTCCCGATCTGTAGGCATCTGAGAGACAAACCTTATGTCACATTGAGGGAACGCATATGTCAACTTCATGTCAGAGTCTCGTCAATGTATGTTCAAGGGTTTGGAGGATAGAGACATTTTAATTTTTCGAGATTATTCGAAAGTCAATTTGTGAAAGGCAAATATCTCCCGATCTGTAGGAATCTGAGAGACAAAACTTATGTCACTTTGAGGGAACGTATATGTCAACTTGCTGTCAGAGGCACGTCAATGTATGTCCAAGGGTTTGGAGGATAGAGACATTTAAATTTTTAGAGATTATTCGAAAGTCAATTTTTGAAAAGGCAAATATCTCCCGATCGATAGGACTCTAAGAGACAAAACTTATGTCACTTTGAGGGAACGTATATGTCAACTTCATGTGAGAATCTCGTCAATGTATGTCCAAGGGTTTGGAAGATAGAGACCTTTTAATTTTTCGAGATTATTCGAAAGTCAATTTTTAAAAGGCAAATATCTCCCGATCTGTAGGAATCTGAGAGACAAAACTTATGTCACTTTGAGGGAACTTATATGCCAACTTTCTGTCAGAGTCACGTCATTGTATGTCCAAGGGTTTGGAGGATAGAGACATTTAAATTTTTAGAGATTATTCGAAAGTCAATTTTGAAAAGGCAATTATCTCCCGATCTGTAGGAATCAGAGAGACAAAACTTATGTCACCTTGAGGGAACGTATATGTCAACTAGATGTCAGAATCTCGTCAATGTACGTCGAAGGGTTTGGAATAAAGAGACATTTTAATTTTTCGAGATTATTCGAAAGTCAATTTTTAAAAGGCAAATATCTCCCGATCTATAGGCATCTGAGAGACAAACCTTATGTCACTTTGAGGGAACGCATATGTCAACTTCATGTCAGAGTCTCGTCAATGCATGTCCAAGGGTTTGGAGGATAGAGACATTTTAATTTTTCGAGATTATTCGAAAGTCAATTTTTGAAAAGGCAAATATCTCCCGATCTGTATTAATCTGAGAGACAAAACTTATGTCACTTTGAGGGAACGTATATGTCAACTTCATGTCATAGTCACGTTAATGTATGTCGAAGGGTTTGGAGGAAAGAAACATTTTAATTTTTCGAGATTATTCGAAAGTCAATTATTAAAAGGCAAATATCTCCCGATCTGTAGGAATCTGAGAGACAAATCTTATGTCACTTTGAGGGAACGTATATGTCAACTTCCTGTCAGAGTCACGTCAATGTATGTCCAAGGGTTTGGAGGATAGAGACATTTAAATTTTTAGAGATTATTCTAAAGTCAATTTTTAAAAGGCAAATATCTCCCGATCTGTAGGAATCTTAGAGACAAAACTTATGTCACTTTGAGGGAACCTATATGTAAATGTCCTGTCAGAGTCACGTCAACGTATGTTCAAGGGTTTGGAGGATAGAGATATTTTAATTTTTAGAGATTATTTTAAGTCAATTTTTAAAAAGCAAATATCTCCCGATCTGTAGGCATCTAAGAGACAAACCTTATGTCACTTTGAGGGAACGTATATATCAACTACATGTCAGAATCTCGTCAATGTATGTCCAAGGGTTTGGACGATAGAGATATGTTAATTTTTCGAGATTATTCGAAAGTCAATTTTTAAAAGGCAAATATCTCCCGATGTGTAGGCATCTGAGAGAAACCTTATGTCACTTTGAGGGATCGCATATGTCAAATTCATGTCAGAGTCTCGTCAATGTATGTCCAAGGGTTTGGACGATAGAGACATTTTAATTTTTCGAGATTATTTGAAAGTCAATTTTTATAAGGCAAATATCTCCCGATCTGTTGGCATCTGAGAGACAAACCTTATGTCACTTTCAGGGAACGTATATGTCAACTTCATGTCATAGTCACGTCAATGTATGTCCAAGGGTTTGGAGGATAGAGACATTTAAATTTTTAGAGATTATTTGAAAGTCAATTTTTAAAAGGCAAATATCTCCCGATCTGTAGGCATCTGAGAGACAAACCTTATGTCACTTTGAGGGAACGCATATGTCAACTTCATGTCAGAGTCTCGTCAATGTATGTCCAAGGTTTTGGACGATAGAGACATTTTAATTTTTCGAGATTATTCGAAAGTCAATTTTTAAAAGGCAAATATCTCCCGATCTATAGGAATCTGAGAGACAAAACTAATGTCACTTTGAGGGAACATATATGTCAACTTCCTATCAGAGTCACGTCAATGTATGTCCAAGGGTTTGGAGGATAGAGACATTTAAATTCATAGAGATTATTTGAAAGTCAATTTTAAAAAGGCAAATATCTCCCGATCTGTAGGAATCTGAGAGACAAGACTTATGTCACTTTGAGGGAACGTATATGTAAATGTCCTGTCAGAGTCACGTCTATGTATGTCCAAGGGTTTGGAGGATAGAGATTTTTTCATTTTTCGAGATTTTTCGAAAGTCAATTTTTAAAAGACAAATATCTCCCGATCTGTATTAATCTGAGAGACAAAACTTATGTCACTTTGAGGGAACGTATATGTCAACTACATGTCAGAATCTCGTCAATGTATGTCCAAGGGTTTGGACGTTAGAGATATTTTAATTTTTCGAGATTATTCGAAAGTCAATTTTTAAAAGGCAAATATCTCCCGATCTGTAGGCATCTGAGAGACAAACCTTATGTCATTTTGAGGGAACGCATATGTCAACGTCATGTCAGAGTCTCGTCAATGTATGTTCAAGGGTTTGGAGGATAGAGACATTTTAATTTTTGAGATTATTCGAAAGTCAATTTTTAAAGGCAAATATCTCCCGATCTGTAGGAATCTGAGAGACAAAATTTATGTCACTTTGAGGGAACGCATATGTTAACTTGCTGTCAGAGGCACGTCAATGTATGTCCAACGGTTGGGAGGATAGAGACATTTAAATTTTTAGAGATTATTTGAAAGTCAATTTTTAAAAGGCAAATATCTCCCTATCTGTAGGCATCTGAGAGACAAACCTTATGTCACTTTGAGGGAACGCATATGTCAACTTCATGTCAGAGTCTCGTCAATGTATGTCCAAGGTTTTGGACGATAGAGACATTTAATTTTTCGAGATTATTCGAAAGTCATTTTTTAAAAGGCAAATATCTCCCGATCTGTAGGAATCTGAGAGACAAAACTTATGTCACCTTGAGGGAACGTATGTGTAAATGTCCTGTCAGAGTCACGTCATTGTATGTCCAAGAGTTTGGAGGATAGAGACATTTTAATTTTACGAGATTATTGGAAAGTCAATTTTTAAAAGGCAAATATCTCCCGATCTGTAGGCATCTGAGAGACAAACCTTATGTCACTTTGAGGGAACGCATATGTCAACTTCATGCCAGAGTCTCGTCAATGTATGTCCAAGGGTTTGGAGGATAGAGACATTTGAATTTTTCGAGATTATTCGAAAGTCAATTTTTGAAAAGACAAATATCTCCCGATCTGTAGGCATCTGAGAGACAAAACGTATGTCACTTTGAGAGAACGAAAATATCAACTTCATGTCAGAGTCTCGTCAATATATGTCCAAGGGTTTGGAGGATAGAGACATTTTAATTGTTCGTGATTATTCGAAAGTCAATTTTTGAAAAGGCAAATATCTCCCGATCTGTAGGAATCTGAGAGACAAAACTTATGTCAATTTGAGGGAACGTATATGTCAACTTCATGTCACAGTCACGTCAATGTATGTCCAAGGGTTTGGAGGATAGAGACATTTTAATTTTTCGAGATTATTCGAAAGTCAATTTTTGAAAAGGCAAATATCTCCCGATCTGTATTAATCTGAGAGACAAAACTAATGTCACTTTGAGGGAACGTATATGTCAACTTCTTGTCATAGTCACGTCAATGTATGTCGAAGGGTTTGGAGGAAAGAGACATTTTAATTTTTCGAAATTATTCGAAAGTCAATTATTAAAAGGCAAATATCTCCCGATCTGTATTAATCTGAGAGACAAAACTTATGTCACTTTGAGGGAACGCATATGTCAACTTCATGTCAGAGTCTCGTCAATGTATGTCCAAGGTTTTGGACGATAGAGACATTTAAATGTTTCGAGATTATTCGAAAGTCAACTTTTAAAAGGCAAATATCTCCCGATCTATAGGTATCTGAGAGACAAACCTTATGTCACTTTGAGGGAACGCATATGTCAACTTCATGTCAGAGTCTCGTCAATGCATGTCGAAGGGTTTGGAGGATAGAGACATTTTAATTTTTCGAGATTATTCGAAAGTCAATTTCTGAAAAGGCATATATCTCCCGATCTGTATTAATCTGAGAGACAAAACTTATGTCACTTTGAGGGAACGTATATGTCAACTTCATGTCATAGTCACGTCAATGTATGTCGAAGAATTTGGAGGAAAGAGACATTTTAATTTTTCGAGATTATTCGAAGGTCAACTTTTAAAAGACAAATATCTCCCGATCTGTAGGAATCTGAGAGACAAACCTTATGTCACTTTGAGGGAACGTATATGTCAACTTCATGTCAGAGTCACGTCAATGTATGTCCAAGGGTTTGGAGGATACAGACATTTACATTTTTAGAGATTATTCTAAAGTCAATTTTTAAAAGGCAAATATCTCCCGATCGGCAATAATCTGAGAGACAAAACTTATGTCACTTTGAGGGAACGTATATATAAATGTCCTGTCAGAGTCACGTCAATGTATGTCCAAGGGTTTGGAGGATAGAGACATTTTAATTTTACAAGATTATTTGAAAGTCAATTTTAAAAAGGCAAATATCTAACGATCTGTAGGAATCTGAGGGACGAAACTTATGTCACTTTGAGGGAAAGCATATGTCAACTTGCTGTCAGAGGCACGTTAATGTATGTCCAAGGGTTTGGACGATAGAGACATTTAAATTTTTAGAGATTATTCGAAAGTCAATTTTTAAAAGGCAAATATCTCCCGATTGTAGGCATCTGAGAGAAACCTTATGTCACTTTGAGGGAACGCATATGTCAACTTCATGTCAGAGTCTCGTCAATGTATGTTCAAGGGTTTGGAGGATAGAGACATTTTAATTTTTCGAGATTATTCGAAAGTCAATTTTTAAAAGGCAAATATCTCCCGATCTGTAGGAATCTGAGAGACAAAACTTATGTCACTTTGAGGGAAAGCATATGTCAACTTGCTGTCAGAGGCACGTCAATGTATGTCCAAGGGTTTGGAGGATAGAGACATTGAAATTTTTAGAGATTATTCGAAAGTCAATTTTTGAAAAGGCAAATATCTCCCGATCAATAGGAATCTAAGAGACAAAACTTATGTCACTTTGAGCGAACGTATATGTCAACTTCATGTGAGAATCTCGTCAATGTATGTCCAAGGGTTTGGCCGATAGAGACATTTTAATTTTTCGAGATTATTCGAAAGTCAATTATTAAAAGGCAAATATCTCCCGATCTGTAGGCATCTGAGAGACAACCCTTATGCCACTTTGAGGGAACGCATATGTCAACTTCATGTCAGAGTCTCGTCAATGTATGTCCAAGTGTTTGTACGATAGAGACATTTTAATTTTTCGAGATTATTCGAAAGTCAATTTTTGAAAAGGCAAATATCTCCCGATCTGTATTAATCTGAGAGACAAAACTTATGTCACTTTGAGGGAACGTATATGTCAACTTCATGTCATAGTCACGTCAATGTATTTCGAAGGGTTTGGAGGATAGAGACATTTAAATTTTTAGAGATTATACGAAAGTCAATTTTTAAAAGGCAAATATCTCCCAATCTGTTGGAATCTGAGGGACAAAACTTATGTCACTTTGAGGGAACGTATATGTCAACTTCCGGTCAGAGTCACGTCATTGTATGTCAAAGGGTTTGGAGGATAGAGACATTTAAATTTTTAGAAATTATTCGAAAGTCAATTTTTGAAAAGGCAAATATCTCTCGATCTGTAGGAATCAGAGAGACAAAACTTATGTCACCTTGAGGGAACGTATATGTCAACTAGATGTCAGAATCTCGTCAATGTATGTCCAAGGGTTTGGACGATAGAGATATTTCAATTTTTCGAGATTATTCGAAAGTCAATTTCTAAAAGGCAAATATCTCCCGATCTGTAGGCATCTGAGAGACAAACCTTATGTCACATTGAGGGAACGCATATGTAAACTTCATGTCAGAGTCTCGTCAATGTATGTTCAAGGGTTTGGAGGATAGAGAATTTTTAATTTTTCGAGATTATTCGAAAGTCAATTTTTAAAAGGCAAATATCTCCCGATCTGTATTAATCTGAGAGACAAAACTTATGTCACTTTGAGGGAACGTATATGTCAACTTGCTGTCAGAGGCACGTCATGTATGTCCAAGGGTTTGGAGGATAGAGACATTTAAATTTTTAGAGATTATTAAAAAGTCAATTTTTGAAAAGGCAAATATCTCCCGATCAATTGGAATCTAAGAGACAAAACTTATGTCACTTTGAGGGAACGTATATGTCAACTTCATGTGAGAATCTCGTCAATGTATGTCCAAGGGTTTGGACGATAGAGACATTTTAATTCTTCGAGATTATTCGAAAGTCAATTTTTAAAAGGCAAATATCTCTCGATCTGTAGGCATCTGAGAGACAAACCTTATGCCACTTTGAGGGAACGTATATGCCAACTTGCAGTCAGAGGCACGTTAATGTATGTACAAGGGTTTGGAGGATAGACACATTTAAATTTTTAGAGATTATTTGAAAGTCAATTTTTAAAAGGCAAATATCTCCCGATCTGTAGGAATCTGAGAGACAAAACTTATGTCACTTTGAGGGAACGTATATATCAACTTCCTGTCAGAGTCACGTCAATGTATGTAAAAGGGTTTGGAGGATAGAGACATTTAAATTTTTAGAGATTATTCGAAAGTCAATTCCTGAAAAGGCAAATATCTCCCGATCTGTAGGAATCAGAGAGACAAAACTTATGTCACGTTGAGGGAACGTATATGTCAACTAGATGTCAGAATCTCGTCAATGTATGTCCAAGGGTTTGGACGATAGAGATATTTTAATTTTTCGAGATTATTCGAAAGTCAATTTCTAAAAGGCAAATATCTCCCGATCTGTAGGCATCTGAGAGACAAACCTTATGTCACATGAGGGAACGCATATGTCAACTTCATGTCAGAGTCTCGTCAATGTATGTTAAAGGGTTTGGAGGATAGAGACATTTTAATTTTTCGAGATTATTCGAAAGTCAATTTTTAAAAGGCAAATATCTCCCGATCTGTAGGAATCTGAGAGACAAAACTTATATCACTTTGAGGGAACGTATATGTCAACTTGCTGTCAGAGGCACGTCAATGTATGTCCAAGGGTTTGGAGGATAGAGACATTTAAATTTTTAAAGATTATTCGAAAGTCAATTTTTGAAAAGGCAAATATCTCCCGATCAATAGGAATCTAAGAGACAAAACTTATGTCACTTTGAGCGAACGTATATGTCAACTTCATGTGAGAATCTCGTCAATGTATGTCCAAGGGTTTGGACGATAGAGACATTTTAATTTTTCGAGATTATTCGAAAGTCAATTATTAAAAGGCAAATATCTCCCGATCTGTAGGCATCTGAGAGACACCCCTTATGCCACTTTGAGGGAACGCATATGTCAACTTCATGTCAGAGTCTCGTCAATGTATGTCCAAGGGTTTGGAGGATAGAGACATTTTAATATTTCGAGATTATTCGAAAGTCAATTTTTGAAAAGGCAAATATCTCCCGATCTGTATTAATCTGAGAGACAAAACTTATGTCACTTTGAGGGAACGTATATGTCAACTTCCGGTCAGAGTCACGTCAATGTATGTCAAAGGGTTTGGAGGATAGAGACATTTAAATTTATAGAGATTATTCGAAAGTCAATTTTTGAAAAGGCAAATATCTCTCGATCTGTAGGAATCAGAGAGACAAAACTTATGTAACTTTGAGGGAATGTATATGTCAACTTCATGTGAGAATCTCGTCAATGTATGTCTAAGGGTTTGGACGATAGTGACATTTTAATTTTTCGAGATTATTCGAAAGTCAATTTTTAAAAGGCAAATATCTCCCAATCTGTTGGAATCTGAGAGACAAAACTTATGTCACTTAGAGGGAACGTATATGTCAACTTCATGTCAGAATCTCGTCAATGTATGTCCAAGGGTTTGGACGATAGAGACATTTTAATTTTTCGAGATTATTCGAAAGTCAATTTTTAAAAGGCAATTATCTCCCGATCTGTAGGCATATGAGAGACAACCCATATGTCACTTTGAGGGAACGCATATGTCAACTGCATGTCTGAGTCTCGTCAATGTATGTCAAAGGGTTTGGACGATAGAGACATTTAAATTTTTAGAGATTATTCGAAAGTCAATTTTTAGTAGGCAAATATCTACCGATCTGTATTCATCTGAGAGACAAAACTTATGTCACTTTGATGGAACATATATGTCAACTTCATGTCAGAGTCTCGTCATTGTATGTTCAAGGGTTTGGAGGATAGAGACATTTTAATTTTTCGAGATTATTCGAAAGTCAATTTTTAAAAGGCAAATATCTCCCGATCTGTAGGCATCTGAAAGACAAAACTTATGTCACTTTGAGGGAACATATATGTCAACTTCATGTCAGAGTCTCGTCAATGTATGTCCAAGGGTTTGGACGATAGAGATATTTTAATTTTTCGAGATTATTCGAAAGTCAATTTCTAAAAGGCAAATATTTCCCGATCTGTAGGCATCTGAGAGACAAACCTTATGCCACTTTGAGGGAACGTATATGTCAACTTGCAGTCAGAGGCACGTCAATGTATGTCCAAGGGTTTGGAGGATAGAGACATTTAAATTTTTAGAGATTATTTGAAAGTCAATTTTTAAAAGGCAAATATCTCCCGATCTGTAGGAATCTGAGAGACAAAACTTATGTCACTTTGAGGGAACGTATATATCAACTTCCTGTCAGAGTCACGTCAATGTATGTCCAAGGGTTTGGAGGATAGAAACATTTAAATTTTTAGAGATTATTCGAAAGTCAATTTTTGAAAAGGCAAATATCTCCCGATCTGTAGGAATGTGAGAGACAAAACGAATGTCACTTAGAGGGAACGTATATGTCAACTTCATGTCAGAATCTCGTCAATGTATGTCCAAGGGTTTGGACGATAGAGACATTTTAATTTTTCGAGATTATTCGAAAGTCAATTTCTAAAAGGCAAATATCTCCCGATCTGTAGGCATCTGAGAGACAAACCTTATGTCACATGAGGGAACGCATATGTCAACTTCTTGTCAGAGTCTCGTCAATGTATGTTAAAGGGTTTGGAGGATAGAGACATTTTAATTTTTCGAGATTATTCGAAAGTCAATTTTTGAAAAGGCAAATATCTCCCGATCTGTAGGAATCTGAGAGACAAAAGTTATGTCTCTTTGAGGGAACGTATATGTCAACTTGCTGTCAGAGGCACGTCAATGTATGTCCAAGGGTTTAAGGATAGAAACATTTAAATTTTTAGAGATTATTCGAAAGTCAATTTTTGAAAAGGCAAATATCTCCCGATCTGTAGGCATCTGAAAGACAAAACTTATGTCACTTTGAGGGAACATATATGTCAACTTCATGTGAGAATCTCGTTAATGTATGTCCAAGGGTTTGGACGATAGAGACATTTTAATTTTTCGAGATTATTCGAAAGTCAATTTTTAAAAGGCCAATATCTCCCGATCTGTAGGCATCTGAGAGACAACCCTTATGCCACTTTGAGGGAACGCATATGTCAACTTCATGTCGGAGTCTCGTCAATGTATGTCCAAGGGTTTGGAGGATAGAGACATTTTAATTTTTCGAGATTATTCGAAAGTCAATTTTTGAAAAGGCAAATATCTTCCGATCTGTTTTAATCTGAGAGACAAAACTTATGTCACTTTGAGGGAACGTATATGTCAACTTCATGTAATAGTCACGTCAATGTATTTCGAAGGGTTTGGAGGATAGAGACAATTAAAATTTTAGAGATTTTTCGAAAGTCAATTTTTAAAAGGCAAATATCTCCCAATCTGTTGGAGTCTGAGAGACAAAACTTATGTCACTTTGAGGGAACGTATATGTCAACTTCATGTGAGAATCTAGTCAATGTATGTCCAAGGGTTTGGACGATAGAGACATTTTAATTTTTCGAGATTATTCGAAAGTCAATTTTTAAAAGGCAAATATCTCCCGATCTGTAGGCATCTGAGAGACAAACCTTATGCCACTTTGAGGGAACGTATATGTCAACTTGCAGTCAGAGGCACGTCAATGTATGTCCAAGGGTTTGGAGGATAGAGACATTTAAATTTTTAGAGATTATTTGAAAGTCAATTTTTAAAAGGCAAATATCTCCCGATCTGTAGGAATCTGAGAGACAAAACTTATGTCACTTTGAGGGAACGTATATATCAACTTCCTCTCAGAGTCACGTCATTGTATGTCCAAGGGTTTGGAGGATAGAACCATTTAAATTTTTAGAAATTATTCGAAAGTCAATTTCTAAAAGCAAATATCTCCCGATCTGTAGGCATCTGAGAGACAAACCTTATGTCACATGAGGGAACGCATATGTCAACTTCATGTCAGAGTCTCGTCAATGTATGTTAAAGGGTTTGGAGTATAGAGACATTTTAATTTTTCGAGATTATTCGAAAGTCAATTATTAAAAGGCAAATATCTCCCGATCTGTATTAATCTGAGAGACAAAACTTATGTCACTTTGAGGGAACGTATATGTCAACTTCATGTCATAGTCACGTAAATGTATTTCGAAGGGTTTGGAGGATAGAGACATTTAAATTTTTAGAGATTAATCGAAAGTCAATTTTTAAAAGGCAAATATCTCCCAATCTGTTGGAATCTGAGAGACAAAACTTATGTCACTTTGAGGGAACGTATATGTCAACTTCCGGTCAGAGTCTCGTCAATGTATGTCCAAGGGTTTGGAGGATAGAGACATTTAAATTTATATAGATTATTCGAAAGACAATTTTTAAAAGGCAAATATCTCCCGATCTGTAGAAATCTGAGAGACAAAACTTATGTCACTTTGAGGGAACGTATATGTCAACTTGCTGTCAGAGGCACGTCAATGTATGTCCAAGGGTTTGGAGGATAGAGACATTTAAATTTTTAGAGATTATTAAAAAGTCAATTTTTGAAAAGGCAAATATCTCCCGATCAATAGGAATCTAAGAGACAAAACTTATGTCACTTTGAGGGAACGTATATGTCAACTTCATGTGAGAATCTCTTCAATGTATGTCCAAGGGTTTGGACGATAGAGATATTTTAATTTTTCGAGATTATTCGAAAGTCAATTTCTTAAAGGCAAATATCTCCCGATCTGTAGGCATCTGAGAGACAAACCTTATGTCACATGAGGGAACGCATATGTCAACTTCATGTCAGAGTCTCGTCAATGTATCTTAAAGGGTTTGGAGGATAGAGACATTTTAATTTTTCGAGATTATTCGAAAGTCAATTTTTAAAAGGCAAATATCTCCCGATCTGTAGGAATCTGAGAGACAAAACTTATGTCACTTTGAGGGAACCTATATGTCAACTTGCTGTCAGAGGCACGTCAATGTATGTCCAAGGGTTTGGAGGATAGAGACATTTAAATTTTAAGAGATTATTCGAAAGTCAATTTTTGAAAAGGCAAATATCTCCCGATCAATAGGAATCTAAGAGACAAAACTTATGTCACTTTGAGGGAACGTACATGTCAACTTCATGTGAGAATCTCGTCAATGTATGTCCAAGGGTTTGGACGATAGAGACATTTTAATTTTTCGAGATTATTCGAAAGTCAATTTTTAAAAGGCAAATATCTCCCAATCTGTTGGAATCTGAGAGACAAAACTTATGTCACTTAGAGGGAACGTATATGTCAACTTCATGTCAGAATCTCGTCAATGTATGTCCAAGGGTTTGGACGATAGACACATTTTAATTTTTCGAGATTATTCGAAAGTCAATTTTTAAAAGGCAAATATCTCCCGATCTGTAGGCATATGAGAGACAACCCATATGTCACTTTGAGGGAACACATATGTCAACTGCATGTCTGAGTCTCGTCAATGTATGTCCAAGGGTTTGGACGATAGAGACATTTTAATTTTTCGAGATTATTTGGAAGTGAATTATTTAAAGGCAAATATCTCCCGATCCGTAGGAATCTGAGAGACAAAACTAATGTCACTTTGAGGGATTATATATGTCAACTTCCTGTCAGAGTCACGTCAATGTATGTCCAAGGGTTTGGAGGATAGAGACATTTAAATTTTTAGAGATTATTCGAAAGTCAATTTTTAGTAGGCAAATATCTACCGATCTGTAGGCACCTGAGAGACAAAACTTATGTCACTTTGATGGAACATATATGTCAACTTCATGTCAGAGTCTCGTCATTGTATGTTCAAGGGTTTGGAGGATAGAGTCATTTTAATTTTTCGAGATTATTCGAAAGTCAATTATTAAAAGGCAAATATCTCCCGATCTGTAGGCATCTGAGAGACAAAACTTATGTCACTTTGAGGGAACATATATGTCAACTTCATGTCAGAGTCTCGTCAATGTATGTCCAAGGGTTTGGACGATAGAGATATTTTAATTTTTCGAGATTATTCGAAAGTCAATTTCTAAAAGGAAAAATATTTCCCGATCTGTAGGCATCTGAGAGACAAACCTTATGCCACTTTGAGGGAACGTATATGTCAACTTGCAGTCAGAGGCACGTCAATGTATGTCCAAGGGTTTGGAGGATAGAGACATTTAAATTTTTAGAGATTATTTGAAAGTCAATTTTTAAAAGGCAAATATCTCCCGATCTGTAGGAATCTGAGAGACAAACCTTATGTCACTTTGAGGGAACGTATATATCAACTTCCTGTCAGAGTCACGTCAATGTATGTCCAAGGGTTTGGAGGATAGAGACATTTAAATTTTTAGAGATTATTCGAAAGTCAATTTTTGAAAAGGCAAATATCTCCCGATCTGTAGGAATGTGAGAGACAAAACGTATGTCACTTAGAGGGAACGTATATGTCAACTTCATGTCAGATTCTCGTCAATGTATGTCCAAGGGTTTGGACGATAGAGACATTTTAATTTTTCGTGATTATTCGAAAGTCAATTTCTAAAAGGCAAATATCTCCCGATCTGTAGGCATCTGAGAGACAAACCTTATGTCACATGAGGGAACGCATATGTCAACTTCATGTCATAGTCTCGTCAATGTATGTTAAATGGTTTGGAGGATAGAGACATTTTAATTTTTCGAGATTATTCGAAAGTCAATTTTTAAAAGGCAAATATCTCCCGATCTGTAGGAATCTGAGAGACAAAACTTATGTCACTTTGAGGGAACGTATATGTCAACTTGCTGTCAGAGGCACGTCAATATATGTCCAAGGGTTTGGAGGATAGAGACATTTAAATTTTTAGAGATTATTCGAAAGTCAATTTTTGAAAAGGCAAATATCTCCCGATCAATAGGAATCTAAGAGACAAAACTTATGTCACTTTCAGGGAACGTATATGTCAACTTCATGTGAGAATCTCGTTAATGTATGTCCAAGGGTTTGGACGATAGAGACATTTTAATTTTTCGAGATTATTCGAAAGTCAATTTTTAAAAGGCAAATATCTCCCGATCTGTATTAATCTGAGAGACAAAACTTATGTCACTTTGAGGGAACATATATGTCAACTTCATGTAATAGTCACGTCAATGTATTTCGAAGGGTTTGGAGGATAGAGACATTTAAAATTTTAGAGATTTTTCGAAAGTCAATTTTTAAAAGGCAAATATCTCCCAATCTGTTGGAGTCTGAGGGACAAAACTTATGTCACTTTGAGGGAACGTATATGTCAACTTCATGTGAGAATCTCGTCAATGTATGTCCAAGGGTTTGGACGATAGAGACATTTGAATTTTTCGAGATTATTCGAAAGTCAATTTTTAAAAGGCAAATATCTCCCGATCTGTAGGCATCTGAGAGACAAACCTTATGCCACTTTGAGGGAACGTATATGTCAACTTGCAGTCAGAGGCACGTCAATGTATGTCCAAGGGTTTGGAGGATAGAGACATTTAAATTTTTAGAGATTATTTGAAAGTCAATTATTAAAAGGCAAATATCTCCCGATCTGTAGGAATCTGAGAGACAAAACTTATGTCACTTTGAGGGAACGTATATATCAACTTCCTGTCACAGTCACGTCATTGTATGTCCAATTGTTTGGAGGATAGAACCATTTAAATTTTTAGAGATTATTCGAAAGTCAATTTCTAAAAGGCAAATATCTCCCGATCTGTAGGCATCTGAGAGACAAACCTTATGTCACATGAGGGAACGCATATGTCAACTTCATGTCAGAGTCTCGTCAATGTATGTTAAAGGATTTGGAGGATAGAGACATTTTAATTTTTCGAGATTATTCGAAAGTCAATTTTTAAAAGGCAAATATCTCCCGATCTGTAGGAATCTGAGAGACAAAACTTATGTCACTTTGAGGGAACGTATATGTCAACTTGCTGTCAGAGGCACGTCAATGTATGTCCAATGGTTTGGAGGATAGAGACATTTAAATTTTTAGAGATTATTCGAAAGTCAATTTTTGAAAAGGCAAATATCTCCCGATCAATAGGAATCTAAGAGACAAACCTTATGTCACTTTCAGGGAACGTATATGTCAACTTCATGTGAGAATCTCGTTAATGTATGTCCAAGGGTTTCGACGATAGAGACATTTTAATTTTTCGAGATTATTCGAAAGTCAATTTTTAAAAGGCAAATATCTCCCGATCTGTAGACATCTGAGAGACAACCCTTATGCCACTTTGAGGGAACGCATATGTCAACTTCATGTCAGAGTCTCGTCAATGTATGTCCAAGGGTTTGGAGGATAGAGACATTTAAATTTTTCGAGATTATTCGAAAGTCAATTTTTGAAAAGGCAAATATCTTCCGATCTGTATTAATCTGAGAGACAAAACTTATGTCACTTTGAGGGAACGTATATGTCAACTTCATGTAATAGTCACGTCAATGTATTTCGAAGGGTTTGGAGGATAGAGACATTTAAAATTTTAGAGATTTTTCGAAAGTCAATTTTTAAAAGGCAAATATCTCCCAATCTGTTGGAGTCTGAGAGACAAAACTTATGTCACTTTGAGGGAACGTATATGTCAACTTCATGTAATAGTCACGTCAATGTATGTCCCAGAGGTTGGAGGATAGAAATATTTTAATTTTTCGAAATTATTCGATAGTCAATTTTTGAAAAGGCAGATATCTCCCGATCTGTAGGAAACTGAGAGACAAACAATATGTCACTTTTTGGGAACGTATATGTAAACTTCATGTCAGATTACCGTCAATGTATGTCCAAGTGTTTGGAGGACAGAGGCATTTTAATTTTGCGAGATTATTCGAAAGTCAAATTTTGAAAAGGCAAATATCTCCCGATCTGTAGTAATCTGAGAGACAACACTTATGTCACTATGAGGGAACGTATATGTCAACTTCATGTCAGAGTCACGTCAATGTATGTCCAAGGGTTTGGACGATAGAGACATTTTAATTTTTCGAGATTATTCGAAAGTCAATTATTAAAAGGCAAATATCTCCCGATCTGTAGGCATCTGAGAGACAAACCTTATGCCACTTTGAGGGAACGTATATGTCAACTTGCAGTCAGAGGCACGTCAATGTATGTCCAAGGGTTTGGAGGATAGAGACATTTAAATTTTTAGAGATTATTTGAAAGTCAATTTTTAAAAGGCAAATATCTCCCGATCTATAGGAATCTGAGAGACAAAACTTATGTCACTTTGAGGGAACGTATATATCAACTTCCTGTCAGAGTCACGTCATTGTATGTCCAATTGTTTGGAGGATAGAACCATTTAAATTTTTAGAGATTATTCGAAAGTCAATTTCTAAAAGGCAAATATCTCCCGATCTGTAGGCATCTGAGAGACAAACCTTATGTCACATGAGGGAACGCATATGTCAACTTCATGTCAGAGTCTCGTCAATGTATGTTAAAGGATTTGGAGGATAGAGACATTTTAATTTTTCGAGATTATTCGAAAGTCAATTTTTAAAAGGCAAATATCTCCCGATCTGTAGGAATCTGAGAGACAAAACTTATGTCACTTTGAGGGAACGTATATGTCAACTTGCTGTCAGAGGCACGTCAATGTATGTCCAATGGTTTGGAGGATAGAGACATTTAAATTTTTAGAGATTATTCGAAAGTCAATTTTTGAAAAGGCAAATATCTCCCGATCAATAGGAATCTAAGAGACAAACCTTATGTCACTTTCAGGGAACGTATATGTCAACTTCATGTGAGAATCTCGTTAATGTATGTCCAAGGGTTTCGACGATAGAGACATTTTAATTTTTCGAGATTATTCGAAAGTCAATTTTTAAAAGGCAAATATCTCCCGATCTGTAGGCATCTGAGAGACAAACCTTATGCCACTTTGAGGGAACGTATATGTCAACTTGCAGTCAGAGGCACGTCAATGTATGTCCAAGGGTTTGGAGGATAGAGACATTTAAATTTTTAGAGATTATTTGAAAGTCAATTTTTAAAAGGCAAATATCTCCCGATCTGTAGGAATCTGAGAGACAAAACTTATGTCACTTTGAGGGAACGTATATATCAACTTCCTGTCAGAGTCACGTCATTATATGTCCAATTGTTTGGAGGATAGAACCATTTAAATTTTTAGAGATTATTCGAAAGTCAATTTCTAAAAGGCAAATATCTCCCGATCTGTAGGCATCTGAGAGACAAACCTTATGTCACATGAGGGAACGCATATGTCAACTTCATGTCAGAGTCTCGTCAATGTATGTTAAAGGGTTTGGAGGATAGAGACATTTTAATTTTTCGAGATTATTCGAAAGTCAATTTTTAAAAGGCAAATATCTCCCGATCTGTAGGAATCTGAGAGACAAAACTTATGTCACTTTGAGGGAACGTATATGTCAACTTGCTGTCAGAGGCACGTCAATGTATGTCCAATGGTTTGGAGGATAGAGACATTTAAATTTTTAGAGATTATTCGAAAGTCAATTTTTGAAAAGGCAAATATCTCCCGATCAATAGGAATCTAAGAGACAAACCTTATGTCACTTTCAGGGAACGTATATGTCAACTTCATGTGAGAATCTCGTTAATGTATGTCCAAGGGTTTGGACGATAGAGACATTTTAATTTTTCGAGATTATTCGAAAGTCAATTTTTAAAAGGCAAATATCTCCCGATCTGTAGGCATCTGAGAGACAACCCTTATGCCACTTTGAGGGAACGCATATGTCAACTTCATGTCAGAGTCTCGTCAATGTATGTCCAAGGGTTTGGAGGATAGAGACATTTAAATTTTTCGAGATTATTCGAAAGTCAATTTTTGAAAAGGCAAATATCTTCCGATCTGTATTAATCTGAGAGACAAAACTTATGTCACTTTGAGGGAACGTATATGTCAACTTCATGTAATAGTCACGTCAATGTATGTCCCAGAGGTTGGAGGATAGAAATATTTTAATTTTTCGAAATTATTCGATAGTCAATTTTTGAAAAGGCAGATATCTCCCGATCTGTAGGAAACTGAGAGACAAACAATATGTCACTTTTTGGGAACGTATATGTAAACTTCATGTCAGATTACCGTCAATGTATGTCCAAGTGTTTGGAGGACAGAGGCATTTTAATTTTGCGAGATTATTCGAAAGTCAAATTTTGAAAAGGCAAATATCTCCCGATCTGTAGTAATCTGAGAGACAACACTTATGTCACTATGAGGGAACGTATATGTCAACTTCATGTCAGAGTCACGTCAATGTATGTCCAAGGGTTTGGACGATAGAGACATTTTAATTTTTCGAGATTATTCGAAAGTCAATTATTAAAAGGCAAATATCTCCCGATCTGTAGGCATCTGAGAGACAAACCTTATGCCACTTTGAGGGAACGTATATGTCAACTTGCAGTCAGAGGCACGTCAATGTATGTCCAAGGGTTTGGAGGATAGAGACATTTAAATTTTTAGAGATTATTTGAAAGTCAATTTTTAAAAGGCAAATATCTCCCGATCTGTAGGAATCTGAGAGACAAAACTTATGTCACTTTGAGGGAACGTATATATCAACTTCCTGTCAGAGTCACGTCATTGTATGTCCAATTGTTTGGAGGATAGAACCATTTAAATTTTTAGAGATTATTCGAAAGTCAATTTCTAAAAGGCAAATATCTCCCGATCTGTAGGCATCTGAGAGACAAACCTTATGTCACATGAGGGAACGCATATGTCAACTTCATGTCAGAGTCTCGTCAATGTATGTTAAAGGATTTGGAGGATAGAGACATTTTAATTTTTCGAGATTATTCGAAAGTCAATTTTTAAAAGGCAAATATCTCCCGATCTGTAGGAATCTGAGAGACAAAACTTATGTCACTTTGAGGGAACGTATATGTCAACTTGCTGTCAGAGGCACGTCAATGTATGTCCAATGGTTTGGAGGATAGAGACATTTAAATTTTTAGAGATTATTCGAAAGTCAATTTTTGAAAAGGCAAATATCTCCCGATCAATAGGAATCTAAGAGACAAACCTTATGTCACTTTCAGGGAACGTATATGTCAACTTCATGTGAGAATCTCGTTAATGTATGTCCAAGGGTTTCGACGATAGAGACATTTTAATTTTTCGAGATTATTCGAAAGTCAATTTTTAAAAGGCAAATATCTCCCGATCTGTAGACATCTGAGAGACAACCCTTATGCCACTTTGAGGGAACGCATATGTCAACTTCATGTCAGAGTCTCGTCAATGTATGTCCAAGGGTTTGGAGGATAGAGACATTTAAATTTTTCGAGATTATTCGAAAGTCAATTTTTGAAAAGGCAAATATCTTCCGATCTGTATTAATCTGAGAGACAAAACTTATGTCACTTTGAGGGAACGTATATGTCAACTTCATGTAATAGTCACGTCAATGTATTTCGAAGGGTTTGGAGGATAGAGACATTTAAAATTTTAGAGATTTTTCGAAAGTCAATTTTTAAAAGGCAAATATCTCCCAATCTGTTGGAGTCTGAGAGACAAAACTTATGTCACTTTGAGGGAACGTATATGTCAACTTCATGTGAGAATCTCGTCAATGTATGTCCAAGGGTTTGGACGATAGAGACATTTGAATTTTTCGAGATTATTCGAAAGTCAATTTTTAAAAGGCAAATATCTCCCGATCTGTAGGCATCTGAGAGACAAACCTTATGCCACTTTGAGGGAACGTATATGTCAACTTGCAGTCAGAGGCACGTCAATGTATGTCCAAGGGTTTGGAGGATAGAGACATTTAAATTTTTAGAGATTATTTGAAAGTCAATTTTTAAAAGGCAAATATCTCCCGATCTGTAGGAATCTGAGAGACAAAACTTATGTCACTTTGAGGGAACGTATATATCAACTTCCTGTCAGAGTCACGTCATTGTATGTCCAATTGTTTGGAGGATAGAACCATTTAAATTTTTAGAGATTATTCGAAAGTCAATTTCTAAAAGGCAAATATCTCCCGATCTGTAGGCATCTGAGAGACAAACCTTATGTCACATGAGGGAACGCATATGTCAACTTCATGTCAGAGTCTCGTCAATGTATGTTAAAGGGTTTGGAGGATAGAGACATTTTAATTTTTCGAGATTATTCGAAAGTCAATTTTTAAAAGGCAAATATCTCCCGATCTGTAGGAATCTGAGAGACAAAACTTATGTCACTTTGAGGGAACGTATATGTCAACTTGCTGTCAGAGGCACGTCAATGTATGTCCAATGGTTTGGAGGATAGAGACATTTAAATTTTTAGAGATTATTCGAAAGTCAATTTTTGAAAAGGCAAATATCTCCCGATCAATAAGAATCTAAGAGACAAACCTTATGTCACTTTCAGGGAACGTATATGTCAACTTCATGTGAGAATCTCGTTAATGTATGTCCAAGGGTTTGGACGATAGAGACATTTTAATTTTTCGAGATTATTCGAAAGTCAATTTTTAAAAGGCAAATATCTCCCGATCTGTAGGCATCTGAGAGACAACCCTTATGCCACTTTGAGGGAACGCATATGTCAACTTCATGTCAGAGTCTCGTCAATGTATGTCCAAGGGTTTGGAGGATAGAGACATTTAAATTTTTCGAGATTATTCGAAAGTCAATTTTTGAAAAGGCAAATATCTTCCGATCTGTATTAATCTGAGAGACAAAACTTATGTCACTTTGAGGGAACGTATATGTCAACTTCATGTAATAGTCACGTCAATGTATGTCCAAGAGGTTGGAGGATAGAAATATTTTAATTTTTCGAAATTATTCGATAGTCAATTTTTGAAAAGGCAGATATCTCCCGATCTGTAGGAAACTGAGAGACAAACAATATGTCACTTTTTGGGAACGTATATGTAAACTTCATGTCAGATTACCGTCAATGTATGTCCAAGTGTTAGGAGGACAGAGGCATTTTAATTTTGCGAGATTATTCGAAAGTCAAATTTTGAAAAGGCAAATATCTCCCGATCTGTAGTAATCTGAGAGACAACACTTATGTCACTATGAGGGAACGTATATGTCAACTTCATGTCAGAGTCACGTCAATGTATGTCCAAGGGTTTGGACGATAGAGACATTTTAATTTTTCGAGATTATTCGAAAGTCAATTTTTAAAAGGCAAATATCTCCCGATCTGTAGGCATCTGAGAGACAAACCTTATGCCACTTTGAGGGAACGTATATGTCAACTTGCAGTCAGAGGCACGTCAATGTATGTCCAAGGGTTTGGAGGATAGAGACATTTAAATTTTTAGAGATTATTTGAAAGTCAATTTTTAAAAGGCAAATATCTCCCGATCTGTAGGAATCTGAGAGACAAAACTTATGTCACTTTGAGGGAACGTATATATCAACTTCCTCTCAGAGTCACGTCATTGTATGTCCAAGGGTTTGGAGGATAGAACCATTTAAATTTTTAGAAATTATTCGAAAGTCAATTTCTAAAAGCAAATATCTCCCGATCTGTAGGCATCTGAGAGACAAACCTTATGTCACATGAGGGAACGCATATGTCAACTTCATGTCAGAGTCTCGTCAATGTATGTTAAAGGGTTTGGAGTATAGAGACATTTTAATTTTTCGAGATTATTCGAAAGTCAATTATTAAAAGGCAAATATCTCCCGATCTGTATTAATCTGAGAGACAAAACTTATGTCACTTTGAGGGAACGTATATGTCAACTTCATGTCATAGTCACGTAAATGTATTTCGAAGGGTTTGGAGGATAGAGACATTTAAATTTTTAGAGATTAATCGAAAGTCAATTTTTAAAAGGCAAATATCTCCCAATCTGTTGGAATCTGAGAGACAAAACTTATGTCACTTTGAGGGAACGTATATGTCAACTTCCGGTCAGAGTCTCGTCAATGTATGTCCAAGGGTTTGGAGGATAGAGACATTTAAATTTATATAGATTATTCGAAAGACAATTTTTAAAAGGCAAATATCTCCCGATCTGTAGAAATCTGAGAGACAAAACTTATGTCACTTTGAGGGAACGTATATGTCAACTTGCTGTCAGAGGCACGTCAATGTATGTCCAAGGGTTTGGAGGATAGAGACATTTAAATTTTTAGAGATTATTAAAAAGTCAATTTTTGAAAAGGCAAATATCTCCCGATCAATAGGAATCTAAGAGACAAAACTTATGTCACTTTGAGGGAACGTATATGTCAACTTCATGTGAGAATCTCTTCAATGTATGTCCAAGGGTTTGGACGATAGAGATATTTTAATTTTTCGAGATTATTCGAAAGTCAATTTCTTAAAGGCAAATATCTCCCGATCTGTAGGCATCTGAGAGACAAACCTTATGTCACATGAGGGAACGCATATGTCAACTTCATGTCAGAGTCTCGTCAATGTATCTTAAAGGGTTTGGAGGATAGAGACATTTTAATTTTTCGAGATTATTCGAAAGTCAATTTTTAAAAGGCAAATATCTCCCGATCTGTAGGAATCTGAGAGACAAAACTTATGTCACTTTGAGGGAACCTATATGTCAACTTGCTGTCAGAGGCACGTCAATGTATGTCCAAGGGTTTGGAGGATAGAGACATTTAAATTTTAAGAGATTATTCGAAAGTCAATTTTTGAAAAGGCAAATATCTCCCGATCAATAGGAATCTAAGAGACAAAACTTATGTCACTTTGAGGGAACGTATATGTCAACTTCATGTGAGAATCTCGTCAATGTATGTCCAAGGGTTTGGACGATAGAGACATTTTAATTTTTCGAGATTATTCGAAAGTCAATTTTTAAAAGGCAAATATCTTCCGATCTGTTTTAATCTGAGAGACAAAACTTATGTCACTTTGAGGGAACGTATATGTCAACTTCATGTAATAGTCACGTCAATGTATTTCGAAGGGTTTGGAGGATAGAGACAATTAAAATTTTAGAGATTTTTCGAAAGTCAATTTTTAAAAGGCAAATATCTCCCAATCTGTTGGAGTCTGAGAGACAAAACTTATGTCACTTTGAGGGAACGTATATGTCAACTTCATGTGAGAATCTAGTCAATGTATGTCCAAGGGTTTGGACGATAGAGACATTTTAATTTTTCGAGATTATTCGAAAGTCAATTTTTAAAAGGCAAATATCTCCCGATCTGTAGGCATCTGAGAGACAAACCTTATGCCACTTTGAGGGAACGTATATGTCAACTTGCAGTCAGAGGCACGTCAATGTATGTCCAAGGGTTTGGAGGATAGAGACATTTAAATTTTTAGAGATTATTTGAAAGTCAATTTTTAAAAGGCAAATATCTCCCGATCTGTAGGAATCTGAGAGACAAAACTTATGTCACTTTGAGGGAACGTATATATCAACTTCCTCTCAGAGTCACGTCATTGTATGTCCAAGGGTTTGGAGGATAGAACCATTTAAATTTTTAGAAATTATTCGAAAGTCAATTTCTAAAAGCAAATATCTCCCGATCTGTAGGCATCTGAGAGACAAACCTTATGTCACATGAGGGAACGCATATGTCAACTTCATGTCAGAGTCTCGTCAATGTATGTTAAAGGGTTTGGAGTATAGAGACATTTTAATTTTTCGAGATTATTCGAAAGTCAATTATTAAAAGGCAAATATCTCCCGATCTGTATTAATCTGAGAGACAAAACTTATGTCACTTTGAGGGAACGTATATGTCAACTTCATGTCATAGTCACGTAAATGTATTTCGAAGGGTTTGGAGGATAGAGACATTTAAATTTTTAGAGATTAATCGAAAGTCAATTTTTAAAAGGCAAATATCTCCCAATCTGTTGGAATCTGAGAGACATAACTTATGTCACTTTGAGGGAACGTATATGTCAACTTCCGGTCAGAGTCTCGTCAATGTATGTCCAAGGGTTTGGAGGATAGAGACATTTAAATTTATATAGATTATTCGAAAGACAATTTTTAAAAGGCAAATATCTCCCGATCTGTAGAAATCTGAGAGACAAAACTTATGTCACTTTGAGGGAACGTATATGTCAACTTGCTGTCAGAGGCACGTCAATGTATGTCCAAGGGTTTGGAGGATAGAGACATTTAAATTTTTAGAGATAAAGTCAATTTTTGAAAAGGCAAATATCTCCCGATCAATAGGAATCTAAGAGACAAAACTTATGTCACTTTGAGGGAACGTATATGTCAACTTCATGTGAGAATCTCTTCAATGTATGTCCAAGGGTTTGGACGATAGAGATATTTTAATTTTTCGAGATTATTCGAAAGTCAATTTCTTAAAGGCAAATATCTCCCGATCTGTAGGCATCTGAGAGACAAACCTTATGTCACATGAGGGAACGCATATGTCAACTTCATGTCAGAGTCTCGTCAATGTATCTTAAAGGGTTTGGAGGATAGAGACATTTTAATTTTTCGAGATTATTCGAAAGTCAATTTTTAAAAGGCAAATATCTCCCGATCTGTAGGAATCTGAGAGACAAAACTTATGTCACTTTGAGGGAACCTATATGTCAACTTGCTGTCAGAGGCACGTCAATGTATGTCCAAGGGTTTGGAGGATAGAGACATTTAAATTTTAAGAGATTATTCGAAAGTCAATTTTTGAAAAGGCAAATATCTCCCGATCAATAGGAATCTAAGAGACAAAACTTATGTCACTTTGAGGGAACGTATATGTCAACTTCATGTGAGAATCTCGTCAATGTATGTCCAAGGGTTTGGACGATAGAGACATTTTAATTTTTCGAGATTATTCGAAAGTCAATTTTTAAAAGGCAAATATCTCCCAATCTGTTGGAATCTGAGAGACAAAACTTATGTCACTTAGAGGGAACGTATATGTCAACTTCATGTCAGAATCTCGTCAATGTATGTCCAAGGGTTTGGAGGATAGACACATTTTAATTTTTCGAGATTATTCGAAAGTCAATTTTTAAAAGGCAAATATCTCCCGATCTGTAGGCATATGAGAGACAACCCATATGTCACTTTGAGGGAACACATATGTCAACTGCATGTCTGAGTCTCGTCAATGTATGTCCAAGGGTTTGGACGATAGAGACATTTTAATTTTTCGAGATTATTTGGAAGTGAATTATTTAAAGGCAAATATCTCCCGATCCGTAGGAATCTGAGAGACAAAACTAATGTCACTTTGAGGGATTATATATGTCAACTTCCTGTCAGAGTCACGTCAATGTATGTCCAAGGGTTTGGAGGATAGAGACATTTAAATTTTTAGAGATTATTCGAAAGTCAATTTTTAGTAGGCAAATATCTACCGATCTGTAGGCACCTGAGAGACAAAACTTATGTCACTTTGATGGAACATATATGTCAACTTCATGTCAGAGTCTCGTCATTGTATGTTCAAGGGTTTGGAGGATAGAGACATTTTAATTTTTCGAGATTATTCGAAAGTCAATTATTAAAAGGCAAATATCTCCCGATCTGTAGGCATCTGAGAGACAAAACTTATGTCACTTTGAGGGAACATATATGTCAACTTCATGTCAGAGTCTCGTCAATGTATGTCCAAGGGTTTGGACGATAGAGATATTTTAATTTTTCGAGATTATTCGAAAGTCAATTTCTAAAAGGCAAATATTTCCCGATCTGTAGGCATCTGAGAGACAAACCTTATGCCACTTTGAGGGAACGTATATGTCAACTTGCAGTCAGAGGCACGTCAATGTATGTCCAAGGGTTTGGAGGATAGAGACATTTAAATTTTTAGAGATTATTTGAAAGTCAATTTTTAAAAGGCAAATATCTCCCGATCTGTAGGAATCTGAGAGACAAACCTTATGTCACTTTGAGGGAACGTATATATCAACTTCCTGTCAGAGTCACGTCAATGTATGTCCAAGGGTTTGGAGGATAGAGACATTTAAATTTTTAGAGATTATTCGAAAGTCAATTTTTGAAAAGGCAAATATCTCCCGATCTGTAGGAATGTGAGAGACAAAACGTATGTCACTTAGAGGGAACGTATATGTCAACTTCATGTCAGATTCTCGTCAATGTATGTCCAAGGGTTTGGACGATAGAGACATTTTAATTTTTCGTGATTATTCGAAAGTCAATTTCTAAAAGGCAAATATCTCCCGATCTGTAGGCATCTGAGAGACAAACCTTAAGTCACATGAGGGAACGCATATGTCAACTTCATGTCATAGTCTCGTCAATGTATGTTAAATGGTTTGGAGGATAGAGACATTTTAATTTTTCGAGATTATTCGAAAGTCAATTTTTAAAAGGCAAATATCTCCCGATCTGTAGGAATCTGAGAGACAAAACTTATGTCACTTTGAGGGAACGTATATGTCAACTTGCTGTCAGAGGCACGTCAATATATGTCCAAGGGTTTGGAGGATAGAGACATTTAAATTTTTAGAGATTATTCGAAAGTCAATTTTTGAAAAGGCAAATATCTCCCGATCAATAGGAATCTAAGAGACAAAACTTATGTCACTTTCAGGGAACGTATATGTCAACTTCATGTGAGAATCTCGTTAATGTATGTCCAAGGGTTTGGACGATAGAGACATTTTAATTTTTCGAGATTATTCGAAAGTCAATTTTTAAAAGGCAAATATCTCCCGATCTGTATTAATCTGAGAGACAAAACTTATGTCACTTTGAGGGAACATATATGTCAACTTCATGTAATAGTCACGTCAATGTATTTCGAAGGGTTTGGAGGATAGAGACATTTAAAATTTTAGAGATTTTTCGAAAGTCAATTTTTAAAAGGCAAATATCTCCCAATCTGTTGGAGTCTGAGGGACAAAACTTATGTCACTTTGAGGGAACGTATATGTCAACTTCATGTGAGAATCTCGTCAATGTATGTCCAAGGGTTTGGACGATAGAGACATTTGAATTTTTTGAGATTATTCGAAAGTCAATTTTTAAAAGGCAAATATCTCCCGATCTGTAGGCATCTGAGAGACAAACCTTATGCCACTTTGAGGGAACGTATATGTCAACTTGCAGTCAGAGGCACGTCAATGTATGTCCAAGGGTTTGGAGGATAGAGACATTTAAATTTTTAGAGATTATTTGAAAGTCAATTATTAAAAGGCAAATATCTCCCGATCTGTAGGAATCTGAGAGACAAAACTTATGTCACTTTGAGGGAACGTATATATCAACTTCCTGTCAGAGTCACGTCATTGTATGTCCAATTGTTTGGAGGATAGAACCATTTAAATTTTTAGAGATTATTCGAAAGTCAATTTCTAAAAGGCAAATATCTCCCGATCTGTAGGCATCTGAGAGACAAACCTTATGTCACATGAGGGAACGCATATGTCAACTTCATGTCAGAGTCTCGTCAATGTATGTTAAAGGGTTTGGAGGATAGAGACATTTTAATTTTTCGAGATTATTCGAAAGTCAATTTTTAAAAGGCAAATATCTCCCGATCTGTAGGAATCTGAGAGACAAAACTTATGTCACTTTGAGGGAACGTATATGTCAACTTGCTGTCAGAGGCACGTCAATGTATGTCCAATGGTTTGGAGGATAGAGACATTTAAATTTTTAGAGATTATTCGAAAGTCAATTTTTGAAAAGGCAAATATCTCCCGATCAATAGGAATCTAAGAGACAAACCTTATGTCACTTTCAGGGAACGTATATGTCAACTTCATGTGAGAATCTCGTTAATGTATGTCCAAGGGTTTCGACGATAGAGACATTTTAATTTTTCGAGATTATTCGAAAGTCAATTTTTAAAAGGCAAATATCTCCCGATCTGTAGACATCTGAGAGACAACCCTTATTCCACTTTGAGGGAACGCATATGTCAACTTCATGTCAGAGTCTCGTCAATGTATGTCCAAGGGTTTGGAGGATAGAGACATTTAAATTTTTCGAGATTATTCGAAAGTCAATTTTTGAAAAGGCAAATATCTTCCGATCTGTATTAATCTGAGAGACAAAACTTATGTCACTTTGAGGGAACGTATATGTCAACTTCATGTAATAGTCACGTCAATGTATTTCGAAGGGTTTGGAGGATAGAGACATTTAAAATTTTAGAGATTTTTCGAAAGTCAATTTTTAAAAGGCAAATATCTCCCAATCTGTTGGAGTCTGAGAGACAAAACTTATGTCACTTTGAGGGAACGTATATGTCAACTTCATGTGAGAATCTCGTCAATGTATGTCCAAGGGTTTGGACGATAGAGACATTTGAATTTTTCGAGATTATTCGAAAGTCAATTTTTAAAAGGCAAATATCTCCCGATCTGTAGGCATCTGAGAGACAAACCTTATGCCACTTTGAGGGAACGTATATGTCAACTTGCAGTCAGAGGCACGTCAATGTATGTCCAAGGGTTTGGAGGATAGAGACATTTAAATTTTTAGAGATTATTTGAAAGTCAATTTTTAAAAGGCAAATATCTCCCGATCTGTAGGAATCTGAGAGACAAAACTTATGTCACTTTGAGGGAACGTATATATCAACTTCCTGTCAGAGTCACGTCATTGTATGTCCAATTGTTTGGAGGATAGAACCATTTAAATTTTTAGAGATTATTCGAAAGTCAATTTCTAAAAGGCAAATATCTCCCGATCTGTAGGCATCTGAGAGACAAACCTTATGTCACATGAGGGAACGCATATGTCAACTTCATGTCAGAGTCTCGTCAATGTATGTTAAAGGGTTTGGAGGATAGAGACATTTTAATTTTTCGAGATTATTCGAAAGTCAATTTTTAAAAGGCAAATATCTCCCGATCTGTAGGCATCTGAGAGACAAACCTTATGTCACATGAGGGAACGCATATGTCAACTTCATGTCATAGTCTCGTCAATGTATGTTAAATGGTTTGGAGGATAGAGACATTTTAATTTTTCGAGATTATTCGAAAGTCAATTTTTAAAAGGCAAATATCTCCCGATCTGTAGGAATCTGAGAGACAAAACTTATGTCACTTTGAGGGAACGTATATGTCAACTTGCTGTCAGAGGCACGTCAATATATGTCCAAGGGTTTGGAGGATAGAGACATTTAAATTTTTAGAGATTATTCGAAAGTCAATTTTTGAAAAGGCAAATATCTCCCGATCAATAGGAATCTAAGAGACAAAACTTATGTCACTTTCAGGGAACGTATATGTCAACTTCATGTGAGAATCTCGTTAATGTATGTCCAAGGGTTTGGACGATAGAGACATTTTAATTTTTCGAGATTATTCGAAAGTCAATTTTTAAAAGGCAAATATCTCCCGATCTGTATTAATCTGAGAGACAAAACTTATGTCACTTTGAGGGAACATATATGTCAACTTCATGTAATAGTCACGTCAATGTATTTCGAAGGGTTTGGAGGATAGAGACATTTAAAATTTTAGAGATTTTTCGAAAGTCAATTTTTAAAAGGCAAATATCTCCCAATCTGTTGGAGTCTGAGGGACAAAACTTATGTCACTTTGAGGGAACGTATATGTCAACTTCATGTGAGAATCTCGTCAATGTATGTCCAAGGGTTTGGACGATAGAGACATTTGAATTTTTTGAGATTATTCGAAAGTCAATTTTTAAAAGGCAAATATCTCCCGATCTGTAGGCATCTGAGAGACAAACCTTATGCCACTTTGAGGGAACGTATATGTCAACTTGCAGTCAGAGGCACGTCAATGTATGTCCAAGGGTTTGGAGGATAGAGACATTTAAATTTTTAGAGATTATTTGAAAGTCAATTATTAAAAGGCAAATATCTCCCGATCTGTAGGAATCTGAGAGACAAAACTTATGTCACTTTGAGGGAACGTATATATCAACTTCCTGTCAGAGTCACGTCATTGTATGTCCAATTGTTTGGAGGATAGAACCATTTAAATTTTTAGAGATTATTCGAAAGTCAATTTCTAAAAGGCAAATATCTCCCGATCTGTAGGCATCTGAGAGACAAACCTTATGTCACATGAGGGAACGCATATGTCAACTTCATGTCAGAGTCTCGTCAATGTATGTTAAAGGGTTTGGAGGATAGAGACATTTTAATTTTTCGAGATTATTCGAAAGTCAATTTTTAAAAGGCAAATATCTCCCGATCTGTAGGAATCTGAGAGACAAAACTTATGTCACTTTGAGGGAACGTATATGTCAACTTGCTGTCAGAGGCACGTCAATGTATGTCCAATGGTTTGGAGGATAGAGACATTTAAATTTTTAGAGATTATTCGAAAGTCAATTTTTGAAAAGGCAAATATCTCCCGATCAATAGGAATCTAAGAGACAAACCTTATGTCACTTTCAGGGAACGTATATGTCAACTTCATGTGAGAATCTCGTTAATGTATGTCCAAGGGTTTCGACGATAGAGACATTTTAATTTTTCGAGATTATTCGAAAGTCAATTTTTAAAAGGCAAATATCTCCCGATCTGTAGACATCTGAGAGACAACCCTTATTCCACTTTGAGGGAACGCATATGTCAACTTCATGTCAGAGTCTCGTCAATGTATGTCCAAGGGTTTGGAGGATAGAGACATTTAAATTTTTCGAGATTATTCGAAAGTCAATTTTTGAAAAGGCAAATATCTTCCGATCTGTATTAATCTGAGAGACAAAACTTATGTCACTTTGAGGGAACGTATATGTCAACTTCATGTAATAGTCACGTCAATGTATTTCGAAGGGTTTGGAGGATAGAGACATTTAAAATTTTAGAGATTTTTCGAAAGTCAATTTTTAAAAGGCAAATATCTCCCAATCTGTTGGAGTCTGAGAGACAAAACTTATGTCACTTTGAGGGAACGTATATGTCAACTTCATGTGAGAATCTCGTCAATGTATGTCCAAGGGTTTGGACGATAGAGACATTTGAATTTTTCGAGATTATTCGAAAGTCAATTTTTAAAAGGCAAATATCTCCCGATCTGTAGGCATCTGAGAGACAAACCTTATGCCACTTTGAGGGAACGTATATGTCAACTTGCAGTCAGAGGCACGTCAATGTATGTCCAAGGGTTTGGAGGATAGAGACATTTAAATTTTTAGAGATTATTTGAAAGTCAATTTTTAAAAGGCAAATATCTCCCGATCTGTAGGAATCTGAGAGACAAAACTTATGTCACTTTGAGGGAACGTATATATCAACTTCCTGTCAGAGTCACGTCATTGTATGTCCAATTGTTTGGAGGATAGAACCATTTAAATTTTTAGAGATTATTCGAAAGTCAATTTCTAAAAGGCAAATATCTCCCGATCTGTAGGCATCTGAGAGACAAACCTTATGTCACATGAGGGAACGCATATGTCAACTTCATGTCAGAGTCTCGTCAATGTATGTTAAAGGGTTTGGAGGATAGAGACATTTTAATTTTTCGAGATTATTCGAAAGTCAATTTTTAAAAGGCAAATATCTCCCGATCTGTAGGAATCTGAGAGACAAAACTTATGTCACTTTGAGGGAACGTATATGTCAACTTGCTGTCAGAGGCACGTCAATGTATGTCCAATGGTTTGGAGGATAGAGACATTTAAATTTTTAGAGATTATTCGAAAGTCAATTTTTGAAAAGGCAAATATCTCCCGATCAATAGGAATCTAAGAGACAAACCTTATGTCACTTTCAGGGAACGTATATGTCAACTTCATGTGAGAATCTCGTTAATGTATGTCCAAGGGTTTGGACGATAGAGACATTTTAATTTTTCGAGATTATTCGAAAGTCAATTTTTAAAAGGCAAATATCTCCCGATCTGTAGGCATCTGAGAGACAACCCTTATGCCACTTTGAGGGAACGCATATGTCAACTTCATGTCAGAGTCTCGTCAATGTATGTCCAAGGGTTTGGAGGATAGAGACATTTAAATTTTTCGAGATTATTCGAAAGTCAATTTTTGAAAAGGCAAATATCTTCCGATCTCTATTAATCTGAGAGACAAAACTTATGTCACTTTGAGGGAACGTATATGTCAACTTCATGTAATAGTCACGTCAATGTATGTCCAAGGGGTTGGAGGATAGAAATATTTTAATTTTTCGAAATTATTCGATAGTCAATTTTTGAAAAGGCAGATATCTCCCGATCTGTAGGAAACTGAGAGACAAACAATATGTCACTTTTTGGGAACGTATATGTAAACTTCATGTCAGATTACCGTCAATGTATGTCCAAGTGTTTGGAGGACAGAGGCATTTTAATTTTGCGAGATTATTCGAAAGTCAAATTTTGAAAAGGCAAATATCTCCCGATCTGTAGTAATCTGAGAGACAACACTTATGTCACTATGAGGGAACGTATATGTCAACTTCATGTCAGAGTCACGTCAATGTATGTCCAAGGGTTTGGACGATAGAGACATTTTAATTTTTCGAGATTATTCGAAAGTCAATTATTAAAAGGCAAATATCTCCCGATCTGTAGGCATCTGAGAGACAAACCTTATGCCACTTTGAGGGAACGTATATGTCAACTTGCAGTCAGAGGCACGTCAATGTATGTCCAAGGGTTTGGAGGATAGAGACATTTAAATTTTTAGAGATTATTTGAAAGTCAATTTTTAAAAGGCAAATATCTCCCGATCTGTAGGAATCTGAGAGACAAAACTTATGTCACTTTGAGGGAACGTATATATCAACTTCCTATCAGAGTCACGTCATTGTATGTCCAAGGGTTTGGAGGATAGAACCATTTAAATTTTTAGAGATTATTCGAAAGTCAATTTCTAAAAGGCAAATATCTCCCGATCTGTAGGCATCTGAGAGACAAACCTTATGTCACATGAGGGAACTCATATGTCAACTTCATGTCAGAGTCTCGTCAATGTATGTTAAAGGGTTTGGAGTATAGAGACATTTTAATTTTTCGAGATTATTCGAAAGTCAATTATTAAAAGGCAAATATCTCCCGATCTGTATTAATCTGAGAGACAAAACTTATGTCAATTTGAGGGAACGTATATGTCAACTTCATGTCATAGTCACGTCAATGTATTTCAAAGGGTTTGGAGGATAGAGACATTTAAATTTTTATAGATTAATCGAAAGTCAATTTTTAAAAGGCAAATATCTCCCAATCTGTTGGAATCTGAGAGACAGAACTTATGTCACTTTGAGGGAACGTATATGTCAACTTCCGGTCAGAGTCACGTCAATGTATGTCCAAGGGTTTGGAGGATAGAGACATTTAAATTTTTATAGATTATTCGAAAGACAATTTTTTAAAGGCAAATATCTCCCGATCTGTAGGAATCTGAGAGACAAAACTTATGTCACCTTGAGGGAACGTATATGTCAACTAGATTGCAGAATCTCGTCAATGTATGTCCAAGGGTTTGGACGATAGAGATATTTTAATTTTTCGAGATTATTCGAAAGTCAATTTCTAAAAGGCAAATATCTCCCGATCTGTAGGCATCTGAGAGACAAACCTTATGTCACATGAGGGAACGCATATGTCAACTTCATGTCAGAGTCTCGTCAATGTATGTTAAAGGGTTTGGAGGATAGAGACATTTAAATTTTTCGAGATTATTCGAAAGTCAATTTTTAAAAGGCAAATATCTCACGATCTGTAGGAATCTGAGAGACATAAACTTATGTCACTTTGAGGGAACGTATATGTCAACTTGCTGTCAGAGGCACGTCAATGTATGTCCAAGGGTTTGGAGGATAGAGACATTTAAATTTTTAGAGATTATTCGAAATTCAATTTTTGAAAAGGCAAATATCTCCCGATCAATAGGAATCTAAGAGACAAAACTTATGTCACTTTGAGGGAACGTATATGTCAACTTCATGTGAGAATCTCGTCAATGTATGTCCAAGGGTTTGGACGATAGAGACATTTTAATTTTTCGAGATCATTCGAAAGTCAATTTTTAGAAGGCAAATATCTCCCGATCTGTAGGCATCTGAGAGACAACCCTTATGCCACTTTGAGGGAATGCATATGTCAACTTCATGTCAGAGTCTCGTCTATGTATGTCCAAGGGTTTTGAGGATAGAGACATTTTAATTTTTCGAGATTATTCGAAAGTCAATTTTTGAAAAGGCAAATATCTCCCGATCTGTATGAATCTGAGAGACAAAACTTATGTCACTTTGAGGGAACGTATATGTCAACTTCATGTCATAGTCACGTCAATGTATTTCGAAGGGTTTGGGGGATAGAGACATTTAAATTTTTAGAGATTATTCGAAAGTCAATTTTTAAAAGGCAAATATCTCCCAATCTGTTGGAATCTGAGAGACAGAACTTAGTCACATTGAGGGAACGTATATGTCAACTTCCGGTCAGAGTCACGTCAATGTATGTCCAAGGGTTTGGAGGATAGAGACATTTAAATTTTTAGAGATTATTCGAAAGTCAATTTTTAGTAGGCAAATATCTACCGATCTGTAGGCATCTGAGAGACAAAACTTATGTCACTTTGATGGAACATATATGTCAACTTCATGTCAGAGTCTCGTCATTGTATGTTCAAGGGTTTGGAGGATAGAGACATTTTAATTTTTCGAGATTATTCGAAAGTCAATTTTTAAAAGGAAAATATCTCCCGATCTGTAGGCATCTGAGAGACAAAACTTATGTCACTTTGAGGGAACATATATGTCAACTTCATGTCAGAGTCTCGTCAATGTATGTCCAAGGGTTTGGACGATAGAGATATTTTAATTTTTCGAGATTATTCGAAAGTCAATTTCTAAAAGGCAAATATTTCCCGATCTGTAGGCATCTGAGAGACAAACCTTATGCCACTTTGAGGGAACGTATATGTCAACTTGCAGTCAGAGGCACGTCAATGTATGTCCAAGGGTTTGGAGGATAGAGACATTTAAATTTTTAGAGATTATTTGAAAGTCAATTTTTAAAAGGCAAATATCTCCCGATCTGTAGGAATCTGAGAGACAAAACTTATGTCACTTTGAGGGAACGTATATATCAACTTCCTGTCAGAGTCACGTCAATGTATGTCCAAGGGTTTGGAGGATAGAGACATTTAAATTTTTAGAGATTATTCGAAAGTCAATTTTTGAAAAGGCAAATATCTCCCGATCTGTAGGAATGTGAGAGACAAAACGTATGTCACTTAGAGGGAACGTGTTTGTCAACTTCATGTCAGAATCTCGTCAATGTATGTCCAAGGGTTTGGACGATAGAGACATTTTAATTTTTCGAGATTATTCGAAAGTCAATTTCTAAAAGGCAAATATCTCCCGATCTGTAGGCATCTGAGAGACAAACCTTATGTCACATGAGGGAACGCATATGTCAACTTCATGTCAGAGTCTCGTCAATGTATGTTAAAGGGTTTGGAGGATAGAGACATTTTAATTTTTCGAGATTATTCGAAAGTCAATTTTTAAAAGGCATATATCTCCCGATCTGTTGGAATCTGAGAGACAAAACTTATGTCACTTTGAGGGAACGTATATGTCAACTTGCTGTCAGAGGCACGTCAATGTATGTCCAAGGGTTTGGAGGAAAGAGACATTTAAATTTTTAGAGATTATTCGAAAGTCAATTTTTGAAAAGGCAAATATCTCCCGATCTGTAGGAATCAGAGAGACAAAACATATGTCACCTTGAGGGAACGTATATGTCAACTAGATTGCAGAATCTCGTCAATGTATGTCCAAGGGTTTGGACGATAGAGATATTTTAATTTTTCGAGATTATTCGAAAGTCAATTTCTAAAAGGCAAATATCTCCCGATCTGTAGGCATCTGAGAGACAAACCTTATGTCACATGAGGGAACGCATATGTCAACTTCATGTCAGAGTCTCGTCAATGTATGTTAAAGGGTTTGGAGAATAGAGACATTTAAATTTTTCGAGATTATCCGAAAGTCAATTTTTAAAAGGCAAATATCTCACGATCTGTAGGAATCTGAGAGACATAAACTTATGTCACTTTGAGGGAACGTATATGTCAACTTGCTGTCAGAGGCACGTCAATGTATGTCCAAGGGTTTGGAGGATAGAGACATTTAAATTTTTAGAGATTATTCGAAATTCAATTTTTGAAAAGGCAAATATCTCCCGATCAATAGGAATCTAAGAGACAAAACTTATGTCACTTTGAGGGAACGTATATGTCAACTTCATGTGAGAATCTCGTCAATGTATGTCCAAGGGTTTGGACGATAGAGACATTTTAATTTTTCGAGATCATTCGAAAGTCAATTTTTAGAAGGCAAATATCTCCCGATCTGTAGGCATCTGAGAGACAACCCTTATGCCACTTTGAGGGAACGCATATGTCAACTTCATGTCAGAGTCTCGTCAATGTATGTCCAAGGGTTTTGAGGATAGAGACATTTTAATTTTTCGAGATTATTCGAAAGTCAATTTTTGAAAAGGCAAATATCTCCCGATCTGTATGAATCTGAGAGACAAAACTTATGTCACTTTGAGGGAACGTATATGTCAACTTCATGTCGTAGTCACGTCAATGTATTTCGAAGGGTTTGGGGGATAGAGACATTTAAATTTTTAGAGATTATTCGAAAGTCAATTTTTAAAAGGCAAATATCTCCCAATCTGTTGGAATCTGAGAGACAGAACTTAGTCACTTTGAGGGAACGTATATGTCAACTTCCGGTCAGTGTCACGTCAATGTATGTCCAAGGGTTTGGAGGATAGAGACATTTAAATTTTTAGAGATTATTCGATAGTCAATTTTTAGTAGGCAAATATCTACCGATCTGTAGGCATCTGAGAGACAAAACTTATGTCACTTTGATGGAACAAATATGTCAACTTCATGTCAGAGTCTCGTCATTGTATGTTCAAGGGTTTGGAGGATAGAGACATTTTAATTTTTCGAGATTATTCGAAAGTCAATTTTTAAAAGGCAAATATCTCCCGATCTGTAGGCATCTGAGAGACAAAACTTATGTCACTTTGAGGGAACATATATGTCAACTTCATGTCAGAGTCTCGTCAATGTATGTCCAAGGGTTTGGACGATAGAGATATTTTAATTTTTCGAGATTATTCGAAAGTCAATTTCTAAAAGGCAAATATTTCCCGATCTGTAGGCATCTGAGAGACAAACCTTATGCCACTTTGAGGGAACGTATATGTCAACTTGCAGTCAGAGGCACGTCAATGTATGTCCAAGGGTTTGGAGGATAGAGACATTTAAATTTTTAGAGATTATTTGAAAGTCAATTTTTAAAAGGCAAATATCTCCCGATCTGTAGGAATCTGAGAGACAAAACTTATGTCACTTTGAGGGAACGTATATATCAACTTCCTGTCAGAGTCACGTCAATGTATGTCCAAGGGTTTGGAGGATAGAGACATTTAAATTTTTAGAGATTATTCGAAAGTCAATTTTTGAAAAGGCAAATATCTCCCGATCTGTAGGAATGTGAGAAACAAAACGTATGTCACTTAGAGGGAACGTGTTTGTCAACTTCATGTCAGAATCTCGTCAATGTATGTCCAAGGGTTTGGACGATAGAGACATTTTAATTTTTCGAGATTATTCGAAAGTCAATATCTAAAAGGCAAATATCTCCCGATCTGTAGGCATCTGAGAGACAAACCTTATGTCACATGAGGGAACGCATATGTCAACTTCATGTCAGAGTCTCGTCAATGTATGTTAAAGGGTTTGAAGGATAGAGACATTTAAATTTTTAGAGATTATTCGAAAGTCAATTTTTGAAAAGGCAAATATCTTCCGATCTGTAGGAATCAGAGAGACAAAACTTATGTCACCTTGAGGGAACGTATATGTCAACTAGATTGCAGAATCTCGTCAATGTATGTCCAAGGGTTTGGACGATAGAGATATTTTAATTTTTCGAGATTATTCGAAAGTCAATTTCTAAAAGGCAAATATCTCCCGATCTGTAGGCATCTGAGAGACAAACCTTATGTCACATGAGGGAATGCATATGTCAACTTCATGTCAGAGTCTCGTCAATGTATGTTAAAGGGTTTGGAGGATAGAGACATTTAAATTTTTCGAGATTATTCGAAAGTCAATTTTTAAAAGGCAAATATCTCACGATCTGTAGGAATCTGAGAGACATAAACTTATGTCACTTTGAGGGAACGTACATGTCAACTTGCTGTCAGAGGCACGTCAATGTATGTCCAAGGGTTTGGAGGATAGAGACATTTAAATTTTTAGAGATTATTCGAAATTCAATTTTTGAAAAGGCAAATATCTCCCGATCAATAGGAATCTAAGAGACAAAACTTATGTCTCTTTGAGGGAACGTATATGTCAACTTCATGTGAGAATCTCGTCAATGTATGTCCAAGGGTTTGGACGATAGAGACATTTTAATTTTTCGAGATCATTCGAAAGTCAATTTTTTAAAGGCAAATATCTCCCGATCTGTAGGCACCTGAGAGACAACCCTTATGCCACTTTGAGGGAACGCATATGTCAACTTCATGTCAGAGTCTCGTCAATGTATGTTCAAGGGTTTGGAGGATAGAGACATTTAAATTTTTCGAGATTATTCGAAAGTCAATTTTTAAAGGCAAATATCTCCCGATCTGTAGGAATCTGAGAGACAACCCTTATGCCACTTTGAGGGAACGCATATGTCAACTTCATGTCAGAGTCTCGTCAATGTATGTCCAAGGGTTTTGAGGATAGAGACATTTTAATTTTTCGAGATTATTCGAAAGTCAATTTTTGAAACGGCAAATATCTCCCGATCTGTATGAATCTGAGAGACAAAACTTATGTCACTTTGAGGGAACGTATATGTCAACTTCATGTCATAGTCACGTCAATGTATTTCGAAAGGTTTGGAGGATAGAGACATTTAAATTTTTAGAGATTATTCGAAAGTCAATTTTTAAAAGGCAAATATCTCCCAATCTGTTGGAATCTGAGAGACAGAACTTAGTCACTTTGAGGGAACGTATATGTCAACTTCCGGTCAGAGTCACGTCAATGTATGTCCAAGGGTTTGGAGGATAGAGACATTTAAATTTTTAGAGATTATTCGAAAGTCAATTTTTAGTAGCCAAATATCTACCGATCTGTATTCATCTGAGAGACAAAACTTATGTCACTTTGATGGAACATATATGTCAACTTCATGTCAGAGTCTCGTCATTGTATGTTCAAGGGTTTGGAGGATAGAGACATTTTAATTTTTCGAGATTATTCGAAAGTCAATTTTTAAAAGGCAAATATCTCCCGATCTGTAGGCATCTGAGAGACAAAACTTATGTCACTTTGAGGGAACATATATGTCAACTTCATGTCAGAGTCTCGTCAATGTATGTCCAAGGGTTTGGACGATAGAGATATTTTAATTTTTCGAGATTATTCGAAAGTCAATTTCTAAAAGGCAAATATTTCCCGATCTGTAGGCATCTGAGAGACAAACCTTATGCCACTTTGAGGGAACGTATATGTCAACTTGCAGTCAGAGGCACGTCAATGTATGTCCAAGGGTTTGGAGGATAGAGACATTTAAATTTTTAGAGATTATTTGAAAGTCAATTTTTAAAAGGCAAATATCTCCCGATCTGTAGGAATCTGAGAGACAAAACTTATGACACTTAGAGGGAACGTATATGTCAACTTCATGTCAGAATCTCGTTAATGTATGTCCAAGGGTTTGGACGATAGAGACATTTTAATTTTTCGAGATTATTCGAAAGTCAATTTCTAAAAGGCAAATATCTCCCGATCTGTAGGCATCTGAGAGACAAACCTTATGTCACATGAGGGAACGCATATGTCAACTTCATGTCAGAGTCTCGTCAATGTATGTTAAAGGGTTTGGAGGATAGAGACATTTTAATTTTTCGAGATTATTCGAAAGTCAATTTTTAAAAGGCAAATATCTCCCGATCTGTAGCAATCTGAAAGACAAAACTTATGTCACTTTGAGGGAACGTATATGTCAACGTGCTGTCAGAGGCACATCAATGTATGTCCAAGGGTTTGGAGGATAGAGACATTTAAATTTTTAGAGATTATTAGAAAGTCAATTTTTGAAGAGGCAAATATCTCCCGATCAATAGGAATCTAAGAGACAAAACTTATGTCACTTTCAGGGAACGTATATGTCAACTTCATGTGAGAATCTCGTTAATGTATGTCCAAGGGTTTGAACGATAGAGACATTTAAATTTTTCGAGATTATTCGAAAGTCAATTTTCAAAAGGCAAATATCTCCCGACCTGTAGGCATCTGAGAGACAACCCTTATGCCACTTTGAGGGAACGCATATGTTAACTTCATGTCAGAGTCTCGTCAATGTATGTCCAAGGGTTTGGAGGATAGAGACATTTTAATTTTTCGAGATTATTCGAAAGTCAATTTTTGAAAAGGCAAATATCTTCCGATCTGTATTAATCTGAGAGACAAAACTTATGTCACTTTGAGGGAACGTATATGTCAACTTCATGTAATAGTCACGTCAATGTATTTCGAAGGGTTTGGAGGATAGAGACATTTAAAATTTTAGAGATTTTTCGAAAGTCAATTTTTAAAAGGCAAATATCTCCCGACCTGTAGGAATCTGAGAGACAAAACTTATGTCACTTTGAGGGAACGTATATGTCAACTTCATGTGAGAATCTCGTCAATGTATGTCCAAGGGTTTGGACGATAGAGACATTTTAATTTTTCGAGATTATTCGAAAGTCAATTTTTAAAAGGCAAATATCTCCCGATCTGTAGGCATCTGAGAGACAAACCTTATGCCACTTTGAGGGAACGTATATGTCAACTTGCAGTCAGAGGCACGTCAATGTATGTCCAAGGGTTTGGAGGATAGAGACATTTAAATTTTTAGAGATTATTTGAAAGTCAATCATTAAAAGGCAAATATCTCCCGATCTGTAGGAATCTGAGAGACAAAACTTATGTCACTTTGAGGGAACATATATGTCAACTTCATGTCAGAGTCTCGTCAATGTATGTCCAAGGGTTTGGACGATAGAGATACTTTAATTTTTCGAGATTATTCGAAAGTCAATTTCTAAAAGGCAAATATCTCCCGATCTGTAGGCATCTGAGAGACAAACCTTATGTCACATTGAGGGAACGCATATGTCAACTTCATGTCAGAGTCTCGTCAATGTATGTTCAAGGGTTTGGAGGATAGAGACATTTAAATTTTAAGAGATTATTCGAAAGTCAATTTTTGAAATGGCAAATATCTCCCGATCAATAGGAATCTAAGAGACAAAACTTATGTCACTTTGAGGGAACGTATATGTCAACTTCATGTGAGAATCTCGTCAATGTATGTCCAAGGGTTTGGACGATAGAGACATTTTAATTTTTCGAGATTATTCGAAAGTTATTTTTTAAAAGGCAAATATCTCCCGATCTGTAGGCATCTGAGAGGCAAACCTTATGAAACTTTGAGGGAACGTATATGTCAACTTGCAGTCAGAGGCACGTCAATGTATGTCCAAGGGTTTGGAGGATAGAGACATTTAAATTTTTAGAGATTATTTGAAAGTCAATTTTTAAAAGGCACATATCTCCCGATCTGTAGGAATCTCAGAGACAGAACATATGTCACTTTGAGGGAACGTATATATCAACTTCCTGTCAGAGTCACGTCAATGTATGTCCAAGGGTTTGTAGGATAGAGACATTTAAATTTTTAGAGATTATTCGAAAGTCAATTTTTGAAAAGGCAAATATCTCCCGATCTGTAGGAATCTGAGAGACAAAACTTATGTCACCTTGAGGGAACGTATATGTCAACTAGATTGCAGAATCTCGTCAATGTATGTCCAAGGGTTTGGACGATAGAGATATTTTAATTTTTCGAGATTATTCGAAAGTCAATTTCTAAAAGGCAAATATCTCCCGATCTGTAGGCATCTGAGAGACAAACCTTATGTCACATGAGGGAACGCATATGTCAACTTCATGTCAGAGTCTCGTCAATGTATGTTAAAGGGTTTGGAGGATAGAGACATTTAAATTTTTCGAGATTATTCGAAAGTCAATTTTTAAAAGGCAAATATCTCACGATCTGTAGGAATCTGAGAGACATAAACTTATGTCACTTTGAGGGAACGTATATGTCAACTTGCTGTCAGAGGCACGTCAATGTATGTCCAAGGGTTTGGAGGATAGAGACATTTAAATTTTTAGAGATTATTCGAAATTCAATTTTTGAAAAGGCAAATATCTCCCGATCAATAGGAATCTAAGAGACAAAACTTATGTCACTTTGAGGGAACGTATATGTCAACTTCATGTGAGAATCTCGTCAATGTATGTCCAAGGGTTTGGACGATAGAGACATTTTAATTTTTCGAGATCATTCGAAAGTCAATTTTTAAAAGGCAAATATCTCCCGATCTGTAGGCATCTGAGAGACAACCCTTATGCCACTTTGAGGGAACGCATATGTCAACTTCATGTCAGAGTCTCGTCAATGTATGTCCAAGGGTTTTGAGGATAGAGACATTTTAATTTTTCGAGATTATTCGAAAGTCAATTTTTGAAAAGGCAAATATCTCCCGATCTGTATGAATCTGAGAGAAGAACTTAGTCACTTTGAGGGAACGTATATGTCAACTTCCGGTCAGAGTCACGTCAATGTATGTCCAAGGGTTTGGAGGATAGAGACATTTAAATTTTTATAGATTATTCGAAAGTCAATTTTTAAAAGGCAAATATCTCCCGATCTGTAGGAATCTGAGAGACAAAACATATGTCACTTTGAGGGAATATATATGTCAACTTCCTGACAGAGTCACGTCAATGTATGTAAAAGGGTTTGGAGGATAGAGACATTTAAATTTTTAGAGATTATTCGAAAGTCAATTTTTAGAAGGCAAATATCTAACGATCTGTAGGCATCTGAGAGACAAAACTTATGTCACTTAGAGGGAACATATATGTCAACTTCATGTCAGAGTCTCGTCAATGTATGTTCAAGGGTTTGGAGGATAGAGACATTTTAATTTTTCGAGATTATTTGGAAGTGAATTATTTAGAGGCAAATATCTCCCGATCCGTAGGAATCTGAGAGACAAAACTAATGTCACTTTGAGGGAATATATATGTCAACTTCCTGACAGAGTCACGTCAATGTATGTCCAAGGGTTTGGAGGATAGAGACATTTAAATTTTTAGAGATTATTCGAAAGTCAATTTTTAGAAGGCAAATATCTAACGATCTGTAGGCATCTGAGAGACAAAACTTATGTCACTTTGAGGGAATATATATGTCAACTTCATGTCAGAGTCTCGTTAATGTATGTTCAAGGGTTTGGAGGATAGAGACATTTTAATTTTTCGAGATTATTCGAAAGTCAATTTTTAAAAGGCAAATATCTCCCGATCTGTAGGCATCTGAGATACAAAACGTATGTCACTTTGAGGGAACATATATATCAACTTCATGTCAGAGTCTCGTCAATGTATGTCCAAGGGTTTGGACGATAGAGATATTTTAATTTTTCGAGATTATTCGAAAGTCAATTTCTAAAAGGCAAATATCTCCCGATCTGTAGGCATCTGAGAGACAAACCTTATGTCACATTGAGGGAACGCATATGTCAACTTCATGTCAGAGTCTCGTCAATGTATGTTCAAGGGTTTGGAGGATAGAGACATTTAAATTTTTCGAGATTATTCGAAAGTCAATTTTTAAAAGGCAAATATCTCCCGATCTGTAGGAATCTGAGAGACAAAACTTATGTCACTTTGAGGGAACGTATATGTCAACTTGCTGTCAGAGGCACGTCAATGTATGTCCAAGGGTTTGGAGGATAGAGACATTTAAATTTTTAGAGATTATTCGAAAGTCAATTTTTGAAAAGGCAAATATCTCCCGATCGATAGGAATCTAAGAGACAAAACTTATGTCACTTTGAGGGACGTATATGTCAACTTCATGTGAGAATCTCGTCAATGTATGTCCAAGGGTTTGGACGATAGAGACATTTAAATTTTTCGAGATTATTCGAAAGTCAATTTTTAAAAGGCAAATATTTCCCGATCTGTAGGCATCTGAGAGACAAACCTTATGCCACTTTGAGGGAACGTATATGTCAACTTGGAGTCAGAGGCAAGTCAATGTATGTCCAAGGGTTTGGAGGATAGAGACCTTTAAATTTTTAGAGATTATTTGAAAGTCAATTTTTAAAAGGCAAATATCTCCCGATCTGTAGGAATCTGAGAGACAAAACTTATGTCACTTTGAGGGAACGTATATATCAACTTCCTGTCAGAGTCACGTCATTGTATGTCCAAGGGTTTGGAGGATAGAGACATTTAAATTTTTAGAGATTATTCGAAAGTCAATTTTTGAAAAGGCAAATATCTCCCGATCTGTAGGAATCTGAGAGACAAAACATATGTCACTTTGAGGGAATATATATGTCAACTTCCTGACAGAGTCACGTCAATGTATGTCCAAGGGTTTGGAGGATAGAGACATTTAAATTTTTAGAGATTATTCGAAAGTCAATTATTAGAAGGCAAATATCTAACGATCTGTAGGCATCTGAGAGACAAAACTTATGTCACTTAGAGGGAACATATATGTCAACTTCATGTCAGAGTCTCGTCAATGTATGTTCAAGGGTTTGGAGGATAGAGACATTTTAATTTTTCGAGATTATTTGGAAGTGAATTATTTAGAGGCAAATATCTCCCGATCCGTAGGAATCTGAGAGACAAAACTAATGTCACTTTGAGGGAATATATATGTCAACTTCCTGACAGAGTCACGTCAATGTATGTCCAAGGGTTTGGAGGATAGAGACATTTAAATTTTTAGAGATTATTCGAAAGTCAATTTTTAGAAGGCAAATATCTAACGATCTGTAGGCATCTGAGAGACAAAACTTATGTCACTTTGAGGGAATATATATGTCAACTTCATGTCAGAGTCTCGTTAATGTATGTTCAAGGGTTTGGAGGATAGAGACATTTTAATTTTTCGAGATTATTCGAAAGTCAATTTTTAAAAGGCAAATATCTCCCGATCTGTAGGCATCTGAGAGACAAAACGTATGTCACTTTGAGGGAACATATATGTCAACTTCATGTCAGAGTCTCGTCAATGTATGTCCAAGGGTTTGGACGATAGAGATATTTTAATTTTTCGAGATTATTCGAAAGTCAATTTCTAAAAGGCAAATATCTCCCGATCTGTAGGCATCTGAGAGACAAACCTTATGTCACATTGAGGGAACGCATATGTCAACTTCATGTCAGAGTCTCGTCAATGTATGTTCAAGGGTTTGGAGGATAGAGACATTAAAATTTTTCGAGATTATTCGAAAGTCAATTTTTAAAAGGCAAATATCTCCCGATCTGTAGGAATCTGAGAGACAAAACTTATGTCACTTTGAGGGAACGTATATGTCAACTTGCTGTCAGAGGCACGTCAATGTATGTCCAAGGGTTTGGAGGATAGAGACTTTTAAATTTTTAGAGATTATTTGAAAGTCAATTTTTAAAAGGCAAATATCTCCCGATCTGTAGGAATCTGAGAGACAAAACTTATGTCACTTTGAGGGAACGTATATATCAACTTCCTGTCAGAGTCACGTCATTGTATGTCCAAGGGTTTGGAGGATAGAGACATTTAAATTTTTAGAGATTATTCGAAAGTCAATTTTTGAAAAGGCAAATATCTCCCGATCTGTAGGAATCAGAGAGACAAAACTTATGTCACCTTGAGGGAACGTATATGTCAACTAGATGTCAGAATCTCGTCAATGTATGTCCAAGGGTTTGGACGATAGAGATATTTTAATTTTTCGAGATTATTCGAAAGTCAATTTCTAAAAGGCAAATATCTCCTGATCTGTAGGCATCTGAGAGACAAACCTCATGTCACATGAGGGAACGCATATGTCAACTTCATGTCAGAGTCTCGTCAATGTATGTTAAAGGGTTTGGAGTATAGAGACATTTTAATTTTTCGAGATTATTCGAAAGTCAATTATTAAAAGGCAAATATCTCCCGATCTGTATTAATCTGAGAGACAAAACTTATGTCACTTTGAGGGAACGTATATGTCAACTTCATGTCATAGTCACGTCAATGTATTTCGAAGGGTTTGGAGGATAGAGACATTTAAATTTTTAGAGATTAATCGAAAGTCAATTTTTAAAAGGCAAATATCTCCCAATCTGTTGGAATCTGAGAGACAAACCTTATGCCACTTTGAGGGAACGTATATGTCAACTTGGAGTCAGAGGCAAGTCAATGTATGTCCAAGGGTTTGGAGGATAGAGACTTTTAAATTTTTAGAGATTATTTGAAAGTCAATTTTTAAAAGGCAAATATCTCCCGATCTGTAGGAATCTGAGAGACAAAACTTATGTCACTTTGAGGGAACGTATATATCAACTTCCTGTCAGAGTCACGTCATTGTATGTCCAAGGGTTTGGAGGATAGAGACATTTAAATTTTTAGAGATTATTCGAAAGTCAATTTTTGAAAAGGCAAATATCTCCCGATCTGTAGGAATCTGAGAGACAAAACATATGTCACTTTGAGGGAATATATATGTCAACTTCCTGACAGAGTCACGTCAATGTATGTCCAAGGGTTTGGAGGATAGAGACATTTAAATTTTTAGAGATTATTCGAAAGTCAATTATTAGAAGGCAAATATCTAACGATCTGTAGGCATCTGAGAGACAAAACTTATGTCACTTAGAGGGAACATATATGTCAACTTCATGTCAGAGTCTCGTCAATGTATGTTCAAGGGTTTGGAGGATAGAGACATTTTAATTTTTCGAGATTATTTGGAAGTGAATTATTTAGAGGCAAATATCTCCCGATCCGTAGGAATCTGAGAGACAAAACTAATGTCACTTTGAGGGAATATATATGTCAACTTCATGTCAGAGTCTCGTTAATGTATGTTCAAGGGTTTGGAGGATAGAGACATTTTAATTTTTCGAGATTATTCGAAAGTCAATTATTAAAAGGCAAATATCTCCCGATCTGTATTAATTTGAGAGACAAAACTTATGTCACTTTGAGGGAACGTATATGTCAACTTCATGTCATAGTCACGTCAATGTATTTCGAAGGGTTTGGAGGATAGAGACATTTAAATTTTTAGAGATTAATCGAAAGTCAATTTTTAAAAGGCAAATATCTCCCAATCTGTTGGAATCTGAGAGACAAAACTTATGTCACTTTGAGGGAACGTATATGTCAACTTCCGGTCAGAGTCACGTCAATGTATGTCCAAGGGTTTGGAGGATAGGGACATTTAAATTTTTATAGATTATTCGAAAGACAATTTTTAAAAGGCAAATATCTCCCGATCTGTAGGAATCTGAGAGACAAAACTTATGTCACTTAGAGGGAACGTATATGTCAACTTCATTTCAGAATCTCGTCAATGTATGTCCAAGGGTTTGGACGATAGAGAGATTTTAATTTTTCGAGATTATTCGAAAGTCAATTTTTAAAAGGCAAATATCTCCCGATCTGTAGGCATATGAGAGACAACCCTTATGTCACTTTGAGGGAACGCATATGTCAACTGCATGTCAGAGTCTCGTCAATGTATGTCCAAGGGTTTGGACGTTAGAGACATTTTAATTTTTCGAGATTGTTTGGAAGTGAATTATTTAAAGGCAAATATCTCCCGATCCGTAGGAATCTGAGAGACAAAACTAATGTCACTTTGAGGGAATATATATGTCAACTTTTTGTCAGAGTCACGTCAATGTATGTCCAAGGGTTTGGAGGATAGAGACATTTAAATTTTTAGAGATTATTCGAAAGTCAATTGTTAGAAGGCAAATATCTAACGATCTGTTGGCATCTGAGAGACAAAACTTATGTCACTTTGAGGGAACATATATGTCAACTTCATGTCAGAGTCTCGTCAATGTATGTTTAAGGGTTTGGAGGATAGAGACATTTTTATTTTTCGAGATTATTCGAAAGTCAATTTTTAAAAGGCAAATATCTCCCGATCTGTAGGCATCTGAGAGACAAAACTTATGTCACTTTGAGGGAACATATATGTCAACTTCATGTCGGAGTCTCGGCAATGTATGTTCAAGGGTTTGGACGATAGAGATATTTTAATTTTTCGAGATTATTCGAAAGTCAATTTCTAAAAGGCAAATATCTCCCGATCTGTAGGCATCTGAGAGACAAACCTTATGTCACATTGAGGGAACGCATATGTCAACTTCATGTCAGAGGTACGTCAATGTATGTCCAAGGGTTTGGAGGATAGAGACATTTAAATTTTTAGAGATTATTCGAAAGTCAATTTTTGAAATGGCAAATATCTCCCGATCAATAGGAATCTAAGAGACAAAACTTATGTCACTTTGAGGGAACGTATATGTCAACTAGCAGTCAGAGGCACGTCAATGTATGTCCAAGGTTTTGGAGGATAGAGACATTTAAATTTTTAGAGATTATTTGAAAGTCAATTTTTAAAAGGCAAATATCTCCCGATCTGTAGGAATCTGAGATACAAAACATATGTCACTTTGAGGGAACGTATATATCAACTTTCTGTCAGAGTCACATCAATGTATGTCCAAGGGTTTGGAGGATAGAGACATTTAAATTTTTAGAGATTATTCGAAAGTCAATTTTTGAAAAGGCAAATATCTCCCGATCTGTAGGAATCAGAGAGACAAAACTTATGTCACCTTGAGGGAACGTATATGTCAACTAGATTGCAGAATCTCGTCAATGTATGTCCAAGGGTTTGGACGATAGAGATATTTTAATTTTTCGAGATTATTCGAAAGTCAATGTCTAAAAGGCAAATATCTCCCGATCTGTAGGCATCTGAGAGACAAACCTTATGTCACATGAGGGAACGCATATGTCAACTTCATGTGAGAATCTCGTCAATGTATGTCCAAGGGTTTGGACGATAGAGACATTTTAATTTTTCGAGATCATTCGAAAGTCAATTTTTAAAAGGCAAATATCTCCCGATCTGTAGGCATCTGAGAGACAACCCTTATGCCACTTTGAGGGAACGCATATGTCAACTTCATGTCAGAGTCTCGTCAATGTATGTCCAAGGGTTTTGAGGATAGAGACATTTTAATTTTTCGAGATTATTCGAAAGTCAATTTTTGAAAAGGCAAATATCTCCCGATCTGTATGAATCTGAGAGACAAAACTTATGTCACTTTGAGGGAACGTATATGTCAACTTCATGTCAGAGTCTCGTCAATGTATGTCCAAGGGTTTGGAGGATAGAGTCATTTAAATTTTTAGAGATTATTCGAAAGTCAATTTTTAAAAGGCAAATATCTCCCAATCTGTTGGAATCTGAGAGACAGAACTTATGTCACTTTGAGGGAACGTATATGTTAACTTCCGGTCAGAGTCACGTCAATGTATGTCCAAGGGTTTGGAGGATAGAGACATTTAAATTTTTATAGATTATTCGAAAGTCAATTTTTAAAAGGCAAATATCTCCCGATCTATAGGAATCTGAGAGACAAAACTTATGTCACTTAGAGGGAACGTATATGTCAACTTCATGTCAGAATCTCGTCAATGTATGTCCAAGGGTTTGGACGACAGAGACATTTTAATTTTTCGAGATTATTCGAAAGTCAATTTTTAAAAGGCAAATATCTCCCGATCTGTAGGCATATGAGAGACAAAACTTATGTCACTTTGAGGGAACGTAAATGTCAACTTGCTGTCAGGGGTACGTCAATGTATGTCCAAGAGTTTGGAGGATAGAGACATTTAAATTTTTAGAGATTATTCGAAAGTCAATTTTTGAAATGGCAAATATCTCCCGATCAATAGGAATCTAAGAGACAAAACTTATGTCACTTTGAGGGAACGTATATGTCAACTTCATGTGAGAATCTCGTCAATGTATGTCCAAGGGTTTGGACGATAGAGACATTTTAATTTTTCGAGATTATTCGAAAGTTAATTTTTAAAAGGCAAATATCTCCCGATCTGTAGGCATCTGAGAGACAAACCTTATGCCACTTTGAGGGAATGTATATGTCAACTTGCAGTCAGAGGCACGTCAATGTATGTCCATGGGTTTGGAGGATAGAGACATTTAAATATTTAGAGATTATTTGAAAGTCAATTTTTAAAAGGCAAATATCTCCCGATCTGTAGGAATCTGAGAGACAAAACATATGTCACTTTGAGGGAACGTATATATCAACTTCCTGTCAGAGTCACGTCAATGTATGTCCAAGGGTTTGGAGGATAGAGACATTTAAATTTTTAGAGATTATTCGAAAGTCAATTTTTGAAAAGGCAAATATCTCCCGATCTGTAGGAATCAGAGAGACAAAACTTATGTCACCTTGAGGGAACGTATATGTCAACTAGATTGCAGAATCTCGTCAATGTATGTCCAAGGGTTTGGACGATAGAGATATTTTAATTTTTCGAGATTATTCGAAAGTCAATGTCTAAAAGGCAAATATCTCCCGATCTGTAGGCATCTGAGAGACAAACCTTATGTCACATGAGGGAACGCATATGTCAACTTCATGTGAGAATCTCGTCAATGTATGTCCAAGGGTTTGGACGATAGAGACATTTTAATTTTTCGAGATCATTCGAAAGTCAATTTTTAAAAGGCAAATATCTCCCGATCTGTAGGCATCTGAGAGACAACCCTTATGCCACTTTGAGGGAACGCATATGTCAACTTCATGTCAGAGTCTCGTCAATGTATGTCCAAGGGTTTTGAGGATAGAGACATTTTAATTTTTCGAGATTATTCGAAAGTCAATTTTTGAAAAGGCAAATATCTCCCGATCTGTATGAATCTGAGAGGCAAAACTTATGTCACTTTGAGGGAACGTATATGTCAACTTCATGTCATAGTCACGTCAATGTATTTCGAAGGGTTTGGAGGATAGAGACATTTAAATTTTTAGAGATTATTCGAAAGTCAATTTTTAAAAGGCAAATATCTCCCAATCTGTTGGAATCTGAGAGACAGAACTTATGTCACTTTGAGGGAACGTATATGTCAACTTCCGGTCAGAGTCACGTCAATGTATGTCCAAGGGTTTGGAGGATAGAGACATTTAAATTTTTATAGATTATTCGAAAGTCAATTTTTAAAAGGCAAATATCTCCCGATCTGTAGGAATCTGAGAGACAAAACTTATGTCACTTAGAGGGAATGTATATGTCAACTTCATGTCAAAATCTCGTCAATGTATGTCCAAGGGTTTGGACGACAGAGACATTTTAATTTTTCGAGATTATTCGAAAGTCAATTTTTAAAAGGCAAATATCTCCCGATCTGTATTCATATGAGAGACAACCCTTATGTCACTTTGAGGGAACGCATATGTCAACTGCATGTCAGAGTCTCGTCAATGTATGTCCAAGGGTTTGGAGGATAGAGACATTTAAATTTTTAGAGATTATTCGAAAGTCAATTTTTAGAAGGCAAATATCTAACGATCTGTAGGCATCTGAGAGACAAAACTTATGTCACTTTGAGGGAACATATATGTCAACTTCATGTCAGAGTCTCGTCAATGTATGTTCAAGGGTTTGGAGGATAGAGACATTTTAATTTTTCGAGATTATTCGAAAGTCAATTTTTAAAAGGCAAATATCTCCCGATCTGTAGGCATCTGAGAGACAAAACTTGTGTCACTTTGAGGGAACATATATGTCAACTTCATGTCGGAGTCTCGTCAATGTATGTCCAAGGGTTTGGACGATAGAGATATTTTAATTTTTCGAGATTATTCGAAAGTCAATTTTTAAAAGGCAAATATCTCCCAATCTGTTGGAATCTGAGAGACAAAACTTATGTCACTTTGAGGGAACGTATATGTCAACTTGCTGTCAGAGGCACGTCAATGTATGTCCAAGGGTTTGGAGGATAGAGACATTTAAATTTTTAGAGATTATTCGAAAGTCAATTTTTGAAAAGGCAAATATCTCCCGATCGATAGGAATCTAAGAGACAAAACTTATGTCACTTTGAGGGAACGTATATGTCAACTTCATGTGAGAATCTCGTCAATGTATGTCCAAGGGTTAGAACGATAGAGACATTTTAATTTTTCGAGATTATTCGAAAGTCAATTTTAAAAGGCAAATATCTCCCGATCTGTAGGCATCTGAGACAAACCTTATGCCACTTTGAGGGAACGTATATGTCAACTTGCAGTCAGAGGCACGTCAATGTATGTCCAAGGGTTTGGAGGATAGAGACATTTAAATTTTTAGAGATTATTCGAAAGTCAATTTTTGAAAAGGCAAATATCTCCCGATCTGTAGGAATCAGAGAGACAAAACTTATGTCACCTTGAGGGAACGTGTATGTCAACTAGATGTCAGAATCTAACCAATGTATGTCCAAGGGTTTGGACGATAGAGATATTTTAATTTTTCGAGATTATTCGAAAGTCAATTTCTAAAAGGCAAATATCTCCCGATCTGTAGGCATCTGAGAGACAAACCTTATGTCACATGAGGGAACGCATATGTCAACTTCATGTCAGAGTCTCATCAATGTATGTTAAAGGCTTTGGAGGATAGAGACATTTTAATTTTTCGAGATTATTCGAAAGTCAATTATTAAAAGGCAAATATCTCCCGATCTGTATTAATCTGAGAGACAAAACTTATGTCACTTTGAGGGAACGTATATGTCAACTTCATGTCATAGTCACGTCAATGTATTTCGAAGGGTTTGGAGGATAGAGACATTTAAATTTTTAGAGATTAATCGAAAGTCAATTTTTGAAAAGGCAAATATCTCCCAATCTGTTGGAATCTGAGAGACAAAACTTATGTCACTTTGAGGGAACGTATATGTCAACTTCCGGTCAGAGTCACGTCAATGTATGTCCAAGGGTTTGGAGGATAGAGACATTTAAATTTTTATAGATTATTCGAAAGACAATTTTAAAAGGCAAATATCTCCCGATCTGTAGGAATCTGAGAGACAAAACTTAGGTCACTTAGAGGGAACGTATATGTCAACTTCATTTCAGAATCTCGTCAATTATGTCCAAGGGTTTGGACGATAGAGAGATTTTAATTTATCGAGATTATTCGAAAGTCAATTTTTAAAAGGCAAATATCTCCCGATCTGTAGGCGTATGAGAGACAACCCTTATGTCACTTTGAGGGAACGCATATGTCAACTGCATGTCAGAGTCTCGTCAATGTATGTCCAAGGGTTTGGACGATAGAGACATTTTAATTTTTCGAGATTATTTGGAAGTGAATTATTTAAAGGCAAATATCTCCCGTTCCGTAGGAATCTGAGAGACAAAACTAATGTCACTTTGAGGGAATATATATGTCAACTTCCTGTCTGAGTCACGTCAATGTATGTCCAAGGGTTTGGAGGATAGAGAGATTTTAATTTTTCGAGATTATTCGAAAGTCAATTTTTAAAAGGCAAATATCTCCCGATCTGTAGGCATATGAGAGACAACCCTTATGTCACATTGAGGGAACGCATATGTCAACTTCATGTCAGAGTCTCGTCAATGTATGTTCAAGGGTTTGGAGGATAGAGACATTTTAATTTTTCGAGATTATTCGAAAGTCAATATTTAAAGGCAAATATCTCCCGATCTGTAGGAATCTAAGAGACAAAACTTATGTCACTTTGGGGGAACGTATATGTCAACAGCATGTCAGAGTCTCGTCAATGTATGTCCAAGGGTTTGTACGATAGAGACATTTTAATTTTTCGAGATTATTTGGAAGTGAATTATTTAAAGGCAAATATCTCCCGATCCGTAGGAATCTGAGAGACAAAACTAATGTCACTTTGAGGGAATACATATGACAACTTCCTGTCAGAGTCTCGTCAATGTATGTCCAAGGGTTTGGAGGATAGAGACATTTAAATTTTTAGAGATTATTCGAAAGTCAATTTTTAGAAGGCAAATATCTAACGATCTGTAGGCATCTGAGAGACAAAACTTATGTCACTTTGAGGGAACATATATGTCAACTTCATGTCAGAGTCTCCTCAATGTATGTCCAAGGGTTTGGACGATAGAGATATTTTAATTTTTCGAGATTATTCGAAAGTCAATTTCTAAAAAGCAAATATCTCCCGATCTGTAGGCATCTGAGAGACAAACCTTATGTCACATTGAGGGAACGCATATGTCAACTTCATGACAGAGTCTCGTCAATGTATGTTCAAGGGTTTGGAGGATAGAGACATTTTAATTTTTCGAGATTATTCGAAAGTCAATATTTAAAGGCAAATATCTCCCGATCTGTAGGAATCTGAGAGACAAAACTTATGTCACTTTGAGGGAACGTATATGTCAACTTGCTGTCAGAGGCACGTCAATGTATGTCCAAGGGTTTGGAGGATAGAGACATTTAAATTTTTAAAGATTATTCGAAAGTCAATTTTTGAAAAGGCAAATATCTCCCGATCAATAGGAATCTAAGAGACAAAACTTATGTCACTTTGAGGGAACATATATGTCAACTTCATGTGAGAATCTCGTCAATGTATGTCCAAGGGTTTGGACGATAGAGACATTTTAATTTTTCGAGATCATTCGAAAGTCAATTTTTAAAAGGCAAATATCTCCCGATCTGTAGGCATCTGAGAGACAACCCTTATGCCACTTTGAGGGAACGCATATGTCAACTTCATGTCAGAGTCTCGTCAATGTATGTCCAAGGGTTTTGAGGATAGAGACATTTTAATTTTTCGAGATTATTCGAAAGTCAATTTTTAAAAGGCAAATATCTCCCGATCTGTATGAATCTGAGAGACAAAACTTATGTCACTTTGAGGGAACGTATATGTCAACTTCATGTCATAGTCACGTCAATGTATTTCGAAGGGTTTGGAGGATAGAGACATTTAATTTTTTAGAGATTATTCGAAAGTCAATTTTTAAAAGGCAAATATCTCCCAATCTGTTGGAATCTGAGAGACAGAACTTATATCACTTTGAAGGAACGTATATGTCAACTTCCGATCAGAGTCACGTCAATGTATGTCCAAGGGTTTGGAGGATAGAGACATTTAAATTTTTATAGATTATTCGAAAGTCAATTTTTAGAAGGCAAATATCTCCCGATCTGTAGGAATCTGAGAGACAAAACTTATGTCACTTAGAGGGAACATATGTCAACTTCATGTCAGAATCTCGTCAATGTATGTCCAAGGGTTTGGACGACAGAGACATTTTAATTTTTCGAGATTATTCGAAAGTCAATTCTTAAAAGGCAAATATCTCCCGATCTGTAGGCATATGAGCGACAACCCTTATGTCACTTTGAGGGAACGCATATGTCAACTGCATGTCAGAGTCTCGACAATGTATGTCCAAGGGTTTGGACGATAGAGACATTTTAATTTTTCGAGATTATTTGGAAGTGAATTATTTAGAGGCAAATATCTCCCGATCCGTAGGAATCTGAGAGACAAAACTAATGTCACTTTGAGGGAATATATATGTCAACTTCCTGTCAGAGTCACGTCAATGTATGTCCAAGGGATTGGAGGATAGAGACATTTAAATTTTTAGAGATTATTCGAAAGTCAATTTTTAGAAGGCAAATATCTAACGATCTGTAGGCATCTGAGAGACAAAACTTATGTCACTTTGAGGGAACATATATGTCAACTTCATGTCAGAGTCTCGTCAATGTATGTTCAAGGGTTTGGAGGATAGATACATTTTAATTATTCGAGATTATTCGAAAGTCAATTTTTAAAAGGCAAATATCTCCAGATCTGTAGGCATCTGAGAGACAAAACTTATGTCACTTTGAGGGTACATATATGTCAACTTCATGTCAGTGTCTCGTCAATGTATGTCCAAGGGTTTGGACGATAGAGATATTTTAATTTTTCGAGATTATTCGAAAGTCAATTTCTAAAAGGCAAATATCTCCCGATCTGTAGGCATCTGAGAGACAAACCTTATGTCACATTCAGGGAACGCATATGTCAACTTCATGTCAGAGTCTCGTTAATGTATGTTCAAGGGTTTGGAGGATAGAGACCTTTTAATTTTTCGAGATTATTCGAAAGTCAATTTTTAAAAGGCAAATATCTCCCGATCTGTATTAATCTGAGATACAAAACTTATGTCACTTTGAGGGAACGTATATGTCAACTTGCTGTCAGAGGCACGTCAATGTATGTCCAAGGGTTTGGAGGATAGAGACATTTAAATTTTTAGAGATTATTCGAAAGTCAATTTTTGAAAAGGCAAATATCTCCCGATCGATAGGAATCTAAGAGACAAAACTTATGTCACATTGAGGGAACGTATATGTCAACTTCATGTGAGAATCTCGAAAATGTATGTCCAAGGGTTTGGACGATAGAGACATTTTAATTCTTCGAGATTATTCGAAAGTCAATTCTTAAAAGACAAATATCTCCCGATCTGTAGGCATCTGAGAGACAAACCTTATGCACTTTGAGGGAACGTACATGTCAACTTGCAGTCAGAAGCACGTCAATGTTTGTCCAAGGGTTTGGAGGATAGAGACATTTAAATTTTTAAAGATTATTTGAAAGTCAATTCTTAAAAGGCAAATATCTCCCGATCTGTAGGAATCTGAGAGACAAAACTTATGTCACTTTGAGGGAACGTATATATCAACTTCCTGTCAGAGTCACGTCATTGTATGTACAAGGGTTTGGAGGATAGAGACATTTAAATTTTTAGAGATTATTCGAAAGTCAATTTTTGAAAAGGCAAATATCTCCCGATCTGTAGGAATCAGAGAGACAAAACTTATGTCACCTTGAGGGAACGTATATGTCAACTAGATGTCAGAATCTCGTCAATGTATGTCCAAGGGTTTGGACGATAGAGATATTTTAATTTTTCGAGATTATTCGAAAGTCAATTATAAAAAGGCAAATATCTCCCGATCTGTATTAATCTGAGAGACAACCCTTATGTCACTTTGAGGGAACGCATATGTCAACTGCATGTCAGAGTCTCGTCAATGTATGTCCAAGGGTTTGGACGATAGAGACATTTTAATTTTTCGAGATTATTTGGAAGTGCATTATTTAGAGGCAAATATCTCCCGATCCGTAGGAATCTGAGAGACAAAACTAATGTCACTTTGAGGGAATATATATGTTAACTTCCTGTCAGAGTCACGTCAATGTATGTCCAAGGGTTTGGAGGATAGAGACATTTAAATTTTTAGAGATTATTCGGAAGTCAATTTTTAGAAGGCAAATATCTAACGATCTGTAGGCATCTGAGAGACAAAACGTATGTCACTTTAAGGGAACATATATGTCAACTTCATGTCAGAGTCTCGTCAATGTATGTTCAAGGGTTTGGAGGATAGAGACATTTTAATTTTTCGAGATTATTCGAAAGTCAATTTTTGAAAAGGCAAATATCTCCCGATCTGTATTAATCTGATAGACAAAACTTATGTCACTTTGAGGGAACGTATATGTCAACTTCATGTCATAGTCACGTCAATGTATTTAGAAGGGTTTGGAGGATAGAGACATTTAAATTTTTAGAGATTTTTCGAAAGTCAATTTTTAAAAGGCAAATATCTCCCAATCTGTTTGAGTCTGAGAGACAAAACTTATGTCACTTTGAGGGAACGTATATGTCAACGTCATGTGAGAATCTCGTCAATGTATGTCCAAGGGTTTGGACGATAGAGACATTTTAATTTTTCGAGATTATTCGAAAGTCAATTTTTAAAAGGCAAATATCTCCCGATCTGTAGGCATCTGAGAGACAAACCTTATGCCACTTTGAGGGAACGTATATGTCAACTTGCAGTCAGAGGCACGTCAATGTATGTCCAAGGGTTTGGAGGATAGAGACATTTAAATTTTTAGAGATTATTTGAAAGTCAATTATTAAAAGGCAAATATCTCCCGATCTGTATTAATCTGAGAGACAAAACTTATGTCACTTTGAGGGAACGTATATGTCAACTTCATGTCATAGTCACGTCAATGTATTTGGAAGGGTTTGGAGGATAGAGACATTTAAATTTTTAGAGATTAATCGAAAGTCAATTTTTAAAAGGCAAATATCTCCCAATCTGTTGGAATCTGAGAGACAAAACTTATGTCACTTTGAGGGAACGTATATGTCAACTTCCGGTCAGAGTAACGTCAATGTATGTAAAAGGGTTTGGAGGATAGAGACATTTAAATTTTTATAGATTATTCGAAAGACAATTTTTAAAAGGCAAATATCTCCCGATCTGTAGGAATCTGAGAGACAAAACTTATGTCACTTAGAGGGAACGTATATGTCAACTTCATTTCAGAATCTCGTCAATGTATGTCCAAGGGTTTGGACGATAGAGAGATTTTAATTTTTCGAGATTATTCGAAAGTCAATTTTTAAAAGGCAAATATCTCCCGATCTGTAGGCATATGAGAGACAACCCTTATGTCACTTTGAGGGAACGCATATGTCAACTGCATGTCAGAGTCTCGTTAATGTATGTCCAAGGGTTTGGACGATAGAGACATTTTAATTTTTCGAGATTATTTGGAAGTGAATTATTTAAAGGCAAATATCTCCCGATCCGTAGGAATCTGAGAGACAAAACTTATGTCACTTTGAGGGAACATATATGTAAACTTCATGTCAGAGTCTCGTCAATGTATGTTCAAGGGTTTGGAGAATAGAGACATTTTAATTTTTCGAGATTATTCGAAAGTCAGTTTTTAAAAGGCAAATATCTCCCGATCTGTAGGCATCTGAGAGACAAAACTTATGTCACTTTGAGGGAACATATATGTCAACTTCATGTCAGAGTCTCGTCAATGTATGTCCAAGGGTTTGGACGATAGAGATATTTTAAATTTTCGAGATTATTCGAAAGTTAATTTTTAAAAGGCAAATATCTCCCGATCTGTAGGCATCTGAGAGACAAACCTTATGCCACTTTGAGGGAACGTATATGTCAACTTGCAGTCAGAGGCACGTCAATGTATGTCCAAGGGTTTGGAGGATAGAGACATTTAAATTTTTAGAGATTATTTGAAAGTCAATTTTTAAAAGGCAAATATCTCCCGATCTGTAGGAATCTGAGAGACAAAACATATGTCACTTTGAGGGAACGTATATATCAACTTCCTGTCAGAGTCACGTCAATGTATGTCCAAGGGTTTGGAGGATAGAGACATTTAAATTTTTAGAGATTATTCGAAAGTCAATTTTTGAAAAAGCAAATATCTCCCGATCTGTAGGAATCAGAGAGACAAAACTTATGTCACCTTGAGGGAACGTATATGTCAACTAGATGTCAGAATCTCGTCAATGTATGTCCAAGGGTTTGGACGATAGAGATATGTTAATTTTTCGAGATTATTCGAAAGTCAATTTCTAAAAGGCAAATATCTCCCGATCTGTAGGCATCTGAGAGACAAACCTTATGTCACATGAGGGAACGCATATGTCAACTTCATGTCAGAGTCTCAACAATGTATGTTAAAGGGTTTGGAGGATAGAGACATTTAAATTTTTCGAGATTATTCGAAAGTCAATTTTTAAAAGGCAAATATCTCCCGATCTGTAAGAATCTGAGAGACAAAACTTATGTCACTTTGAGGGAACGTATATGTCAACTTGCTGTAAGAGGCACGTCAATGTATGTCCAAGGGTTTGGAGGATAGAGACATTTAAATTTTTAGAGATTATTCGAAAGTCAATTTTTGAAAAGGCAAATATCTCCCGATCAATAGGAATCTAAGAGACAAAACTTATGTCACTTTGAGGGAACGTATATGTCAACTTCATGTGAGAATCTCGTCAATGTATGTCCAAGGGTTTGGACGATAGAGACATTTTAATTTTTCGAGATCATTCGAAAGTCAATTTCTTAAAGGCAAATATCTCCCGATCTGTAGGCATCTGAGAGATAACCCTTATGCCACTTTGAGGGAACGCATATGTCAACTTCATGTCAGAGTCTCGTCAATGTATGTCCAAGGGTTTTGAGGATAGAGACATTTTAATTTTTCGAGATTATTCGAAAGTCAATTTTTTAAAAAGGCAAATATCTCCCGAACTGTATGAATCTGAGAGACAAAACTTATGTCAATTTGAGGGAACGTATATGTCAACTTCATGTCATAGTCACGTCAATGTATTTCGAAGGGTTTGGAGGATAGAGACATTTAAATTTTTAGAGTTTATTCGAAAGTCAATTTTTAAAAGGCAAATATCTCCCGATCTGTAGGCATATGAGAGACAACCCTTATGTCACTTTGAGGGAACGCATATGTCAACTGCATGTCAGAGTCTCGTCAATGTATGTCCAAGGGTTTGGACGATAGAGACATTTTAATTTTTCGAGATTATTTGGAAGTGAATTATTTAGAGGCAAATATCTCCCGATCCGTAGGAATCTGAGAGACAAAACTAATGACACTTTGAGGGAATATATATGTAAACTTCCTGTCAGAGTCACGTCAATGTATATCCAAGGGTTTGGAGGATAGAGACATTTAAATTTTTAGAGATTATTCGAAAGTCTATTTTTAGAAGGCAAATATCTAACGATCTGTAGGCATCTGAGAGACAAAACTTATGTCACTTTGAGGGAACATATATGTAAACTTCATGTCAGAGTCTCTTCAATGTATGTTCAAGGGTTTGGAGAATAGAGACATTTTAATTTTTCGAGATTATTCGAAAGTCAGTTTTTAAAAGGCAAATATCTCCCGATCTGTAGGCATCTGAGAGACAAAACTTATGTCACTTTGAGGGAACATATATGTCAACTTCATGTCAGAGTCTCGTCAATGTATGTCCAAGGGTTTGGACGATAGAGATATTTTAACTTTTCGAGATTATTCGAAAGTTAATTTTTAAAAGGCAAATATCTCCCGATCTGTAGGCATCTGAGAGACAAACCTTATGCCACTTTGAGGGAACGTATATGTCAACTTGCAGTCAGAGGCACGTCAATGTATGTCCAAGGGTTTGGAGGATAGAGACATTTAAATTTTTAGAGATTATTCGAAAGTCAATTTTTAAAAGGCAAATATCTCCCGATCTGTAGGAATCTGAGAGACAAAACATATGTCACTTTGAGGGAACGTATATATCAACTTCCTGTCAGAGTCACGTCAATGTATGTCCAAGGGTTTGGAGGATAGAGACATTTAAATTTTTAGAGATTATTCGAAAGTCAATTTTTGAAAAAGCAAATATCTCCCGATCTGTAGGAATCAGAGAGACAAAACTTATGTCACCTTGAGGGAACGTATATGTCAACTAGATGTCAGAATCTCGTCAATGTATGTCCAAGGGTTTGGACGATAGAGATATGTTAATTTTTCGAGATTATTCGAAAGTCAATTTCTAAAAGGCAAATATCTCCCGATCTGTAGGCATCTGAGAGACAAACCTTATGTCACATGAGGGAACGCATATGTCAACTTCATGTCAGAGTCTCAACAATGTATGTTAAAGGGTTTGGAGGATAGAGACATTTAAATTTTTCGAGATTATTCGAAAGTCAATTTTTAAAAGGCAAATATCTCCCGATCTGTAAGAATCTGAGAGACAAAACTTATGTCACTTTGAGGGAACGTATATGTCAACTTGCTGTAAGAGGCACGTCAATGTATGTCCAAGGGTTTGGAGGATAGAGACATTTAAATTTTTAGAGATTATTCGAAAGTCAATTTTTGAAAAGGCAAATATCTCCCGATCAATAGGAATCTAAGAGACAAAACTTATGTCACTTTGAGGGAACGTATATGTCAACTTCATGTGAGAATCTCGTCAATGTATGTCCAAGGGTTTGGACGATAGAGACATTTTAATTTTTCGAGATCATTCGAAAGTCAATTTCTAAAAGGCAAATATCTCCCGATCTGTAGGCATCTGAGAGACAACCCTTATGCCACTTTGAGGGGACGCATATGTCAACTTCATGTCAGAGTCTCGTCAATGTATGTCCAAGGGTTTTGAGGATAGAGACATTTTAATTTTTCGAGATTATTCGAAAGTCAATTTTTTAAAAAGGAAAATATCTCCCGATCTGTATGAATCTGAGAGACAAAACTTATGTCAATTTGAGGGAACGTATATGTCAACTTCATGTCATAGTCACGTCAATGTATTTCGAAGGGTTTGGAGGATAGAGACATTTAAATTTTTAGAGTTTATTCGAAAGTCAATTTTTAAAAGGCAAATATCTCCCGATCTGTAGGCATATGAGAGACAACCCTTATGTCACTTTGAGGGAACGCATATGTCAACTGCATGTCAGAGTCTCGTCAATGTATGTCCAAGGGTTTGGACGATAGAGACATTTTAATTTTTCGAGATTATTTGGAAGTGAATTATTTAGAGGCAAATATCTCCCGATCCGTAGGAATTTGAGAGACAAAACTAATGTCACATTAAGGGAAAATATATGTCAACTTCCTGTCAGAGTCACGTCAATGTATGTCCAAGGGTTTGGAGGATAGAGACATTTAAATTTTTAGAGATTATTCGAAAGTCAATTTTTAGAAGGCAAATATCTAACGATCTGTAGGCATCTGAGAGACAAAAATTATGTCACTTTGAGGGAACATATATGTCAACTTCATGTCAGAGTCTCATCAATGTATTTTCAAGGGTTTGGAGGATAGAGACATTTTAATTTTTCGAGATTATTCGAAAGTCAATTTTTTAATGGCAAATATCTTCCGATCTGTAGGCATCTGAGAGATAAAACTTAAGTCACTTTGAGGGAAAATATATGTCAACTTCATGTCAGAGTCTCGTCAATGTATGTCCAAGGGTTTGGACGATAGAGATATTTTAATTTTTAGAGATTATTCGAAAGTCAATTTCTAAAAGGCAAATATCTCCCGTTCTGTAGGCATCTGAGAGACAAACCTTATGTCACATTGAGGGAACGCATATGTCAACTTCATGTCAGAGTCTCGTCAATGTATGTTCAAGGGTTTGGAGGATAGAGACATTTTAATTTTTCGAGATTATTTGAAAGTCAATTTTTAAAGGCAAATATCTCCCGATCTGTAGGAATCTGAGAGACAAAACTTATGTCACTTTGAGGGAACGTATATGTCAACTTGCTGTCAGAGGCACGTCAATGTATGTCCAAGGGATTGGAGGATAGAGACATTTAAATTTTTAGAGATTATTCGAAAGTTAATTTTTGAAAAGGCAAATATCTCCCGATCGATAGGAATCTAAGAGACAAAACTTATGTCACTTTGAGGGAACGTATATGTCAACTTCATGTGAGAATCTCGTCAATGTATGTCCAAGGGTTTGGACGATAGAGACATTTTAAATTTTTCGAGATTATTCGAAAGTTAATTTTTAAAAGGCAAATATCTCTTGATCTGTAGGCATCTGAGATACAAACCTTATGCCACTTTGAGGGAACGTATATGTCAACTTGCAGTCAGAGGCACGTCAATGTATGTCCAAGGGTTTGGAGGATAGAGACATTTAAATTTTTAGAGATTATTTGAAAGTCAATTTTTAAAAGGCAAATATCTCCCGATCTGTAGGAATCTGAGAGACAAAACATATGTCACTTTGAAGGAACGTATATATCAACTTCCTGTCAGAGTCACGTCAATGTATGTCCAAGGGTTTGGAGGATAGAGACATTTAAATTTTTAGAGATTATTCGAAAGTCAATTTTTGAAAAGGCAAATATCTCCCGATCTGTGGGAATCAGAGAGACAAAACTTATGTCACCTTGAGGGAACGTATATGTCAACTAGATGTCAGAATCTCGTCAATGTATGTCCAAGGGTTTGGACGATGGAGATATTTTAATTTATCGAGATTATTCGAAAGTCAATTTCTAAAAGGCAAATATCTCCCGATCTGTAGGCATCTGAGAGACAAACCTTATGTCACATGAGGGAACGCATATGTCAACTTCATGTCAGAGTCTCGTCAATGTATGTTAAAGAGTTTGGAGGATAGAGACATTTTAATTTTTCGAGATTATTCGAAAGTCAATTATTAAAGGCAAATATCTCCCGATCTGTAGGAATCTGAGAGACAAAACTTATGTCACTTTGTGGGAACGTATATGTCAACTTGCTGTCAAAGGCACGTCAATGTATGTCCAAAGGTTTGGAGGATAGAGACATTTTAATTTTTCGAGATCATTCGAAAGTCAATTTTTAAAAGGCAAATATCTCCCGATCTGTAGGCATCTGAGAGACAACCCTTATGCCACTTTGAGGGAACGCATATGTCAACTTCATGTCAGAGTCTCGTCAATGTATGTCCAAGGGTTTTGAGGATAGAGACATTTTAATTTTTCGAGATTATTCGAAAGTCAATTTTTTAAAAAGGCAAATATCTCCCGATCTGTATGAATCTGAGAGACAAAACTTATGTCACTTTGAGGGAACGTATATGTCAACTTCATGTCATAGTCACGTCAATGTATTTCTAAGGGTTTGGAGGATAGAGACATTTAAATTTTTAGAGTTTATTCGAAAGTCAATTTTTAAAAGGCAAATATCTCCCGATCTGTAGGCATATGAGAGACAACCCTTATGTCACTTTGAGGGAACGCATATGTCAACTGCATGTCAGAGTCTCGTCAATGTATGTCCAAGGGTTTGGACGATAGAGACATTTTAATTTTTCGACATTATTTGGAAGTGAATTATTTAGAGGCAAATATCTCCCGATCCGTAGGAATCTGAGAGACAAAACTAATGTCACTTTGAGGGAATATATATGTCAACTTCCTGTCAGAGTCACGTCAATGTATGTCCAAGGGTTTGGAGGATAGAGACATTTAAATTTTTAGAGATTATTCGAAAGTCAATTTTTAGAAGGCAAATATCTAACGATCTGTAGGCATCTGAGAGACAAAACTTATGTCACTTTGAGGGAACATATATGTCAACTTCATGTCAGAGTCTCATCAATATATGTTCAAGGGTTTGGAGGATAGAGACATTTTAATTCTTCGAGATTATTCGAAAGTCAATTTTTAAATGGCAAATATCTCCCGATCTGTAGGCATCTGAGAGATAAAACTTAAGTCACTTTGAGGGAACATATATGTCAACTTCATGTCAGAGTCTCGTCAATGTATGTCCAAGGGTTTGGACGATAGAGATATTTTAATTTTTAGAGATTATTCGAAAGTCAATTTCTAAAAGGCAAATATCTCCCGATCTGTAGGCATCTGAGAGACAAACCTTATGTCACATTGAGGGAACGCATATGTCAACTTCATGTCAGAGTCCCGTCAATGTATGTTCAAGGGTTTGGAGGATAGAGACATTTTAATTTTTCGAGATTATTCGAAAGTCAATTATTAAAAGGCAAATATCTCCCGATCTGTAGGAATCTGAGAGACAAAACTTATGTCACTTTGAGGGAACGTATATGTCAACTTGCTGTCAGAGGCACGTCAATGTATGTCCAAGGGATTGGAGGATAGAGACATTTAAATTTTTAGAGATTATTCGAAAGTTAATTTTTGAAAAGGCAAATATCTCCCGATCGATAGGAATCTAAGAGACAAAACTTATGTCACTTTGAGGGAACGTATATGTCAACTTCATGTGAGAATCTCGTCAATGTATGTCCAAGGGTTTGGACGATAGAGACATTTTAAATTTTTCGAGATTATTCGAAAGTTAATTTTTAAAAGGCAAATATCCTTTGATCTGTAGGAATCTGAGAGACAAACCTTATGCCACTTTGAGGGAACGTATATGTCAACTTGCAGTCAGAGGCACGTCAATGTATGTCCAAGGGTTTGGAGGATAGAGACATTTAAATTTTTAGAGATTATTTGAAAGTCAATTTTTAAAAGGCAAATATCTCCCGATCTGTAGGAATCTGAGAGACAAAACATATGTCACTTTGAAGGAACGTATATATCAACTTCCTGTCAGAGTCACGTCAATGTATGTCCAAGGGTTTGGAGGATAGAGACATTTAAATTTTTAGAGATTATTCGAAAGTCAATTTTTGAAAAGGCAAATATCTCCCGATCTGTAGGAATCAGAGAGACAAACCTTATGTCACCTTGAGGGAACGTATATGTCAACTAGATGTCAGAATCTCGTCAATGTATGTCCAAGGGTTTGGACGATGGAGAAATTTTAATTTATCGAGATTATTCGAAAGTCAATTTCTAAAAGGCAAATATCTCCCGATCTGTAGGCATCTGAGAGACAAACCTTATGTCACATGAGGGAACGCATATGTCAACTTCATGTCAGAGTCTCGTCAATGTATGTTAAAGAGTTTGGAGGATAGAGACATTTTAATTTTTCGAGATTATTCGAAAGTCAATTATTAAAGGCAAATATCTCCCGATCTGTAGGAATCTGAGAGACAAAACTTAAGGCCACTTTGTGGGAACGTATATGTCAACTCGCTGTCAAAGGCACGTCAATGTATGTCCAAGGGTTTGGAGGATAGAGACATTTTAATTTTTCGAGATCATTCGAAAGTCAATTTTTAAAAGGCAAATATCTCCCGATCTGTAGGCATCTGAGAGACAACCCTTATGCCACTTTGAGAGAACGCATATGTCAACTTCATGTCAGAGTCTCGTCAATGTATGTCCAAGGGTTTTGAGGATAGAGACATTTTAATTTTTCGAGATTATTCGAAAGTCAATTTTTTAAAAAGGCAAATATCTCCCGATCTGTATGAATCTGAGAGACAGAACTTATGTCACTTTGAGGGAACGTATATGTCAACTTCATGTCATAGTCACGTCAATGTATTTCGAAGGGTTTGGAGGATAGAGACATTTAAATTTTTAGAGTTTATTCGAAAGTCAATTTATAAAAGGCAAATATATCCCGATCTGTAGGCATATGAGAGACAACCCTTATGTCACTTTGAGGGAACGCATATGTCAACTGCATGTCAGAGTCTCGTCAATGTATGTCCAAGGGTTTGGACGATAGAGGCATTTTAATTTTTCGAGATTATTTGGAAGTGAATTATTTAGAGGCAAATATCTTCCGATCCGTAGGAATCTGAGAGACAAAACTAATGTCACTTTGAGGGAATATATATGTCAACTTCCTGTCAGAGTCACGTCAATGTATGTCCAAGGGTTTGGAGGATAGAGACATTTAAATTTTTAGAGATTATTCGAAAGTCAATTATTAGAAGGCAAATATCTAACGATCTGTAGGCATCTGAGAGACAAAACTTATGTCACTTTGAGGGAACATATATGTCAACTTCATGTCAGAGTCTCATCAATGTATGTTCAAGGGTTTGGAGGATAGAGACATTTAAATTTTTCGAGATTATTCGAAAGTCAATTTTTAAATGGCAAATATCTCCCGATCTGTAGGCATCTGAGAGATAAAACTTAAGTCACTTTGAGGGAACATATATGTCAACTTCATGTCAGAGTCTCGTCAATGTATGTCCAAGGGTTTGGACGATAGAGATATTTTAATTTTTAGAGATTATTCGAAAGTCAATTTCTAAAAGGCAAATATCTCCCGATCTGTAGGCATCTGAGAGACAAACCTTATGTCACATTGAGGGAACGCATATGTCAACTTCATGTCAGAGTCTCGTCAATGTATGTTCAAGGGTTTGGAGGATAGAGACATTTAAATTTTCGAGATTATTTGAAAGTCAAATTTAAAAGGCAAATATCTCCCGATCTGTAGGCATCTGAAAGACAACCCTTATGCCACTTTGAGGGAACGCATATGTCAACTTCATGTCAGAGTCTCGTCAATGTATGTCCAAGGGTTTTGATGATAGAGACATTTTAATTTTTCGAGATTATTCGAAAGTCAATTTTTGAAAAGGCAAATATCTCCCGATCTGTATGAATCTGAGAGACAAAACTTATGTCACTTTGAGGGAACGTATATGTCAACTTCATGTCATAGTCACGTCAATGTATTTCGAAGGGTTTGGAGGATAGAGACATTTAAATTTTTAGAGATTATTCGAAAGTCAATTTTTAAAAGGCAAATATCTCCCAATCTGTTAGAATCTGAGAGACAGAACTTATGTCACTTTGAGGGAACGTATATGTCAACTTCCGATCAGAGTCACGTCAATGTATGTCCAAGGGTTTGGAGGATAGAGACATTTAAATTTTTATAGATTAATCGAAAGTCAATTTTTAAAAGGCAAATATCTCCCGATCTGTAGGAATCTGAGAGACAAAACTTATGTCACTTAGAGGGAACATATGTCAACTTCATGTCAGAATCTCGTCAATGTATGTCCAAGGGTTTGGACGACAGAGACATTTTAATTTTTCGAGATTATTCGAAAGTCAATTTTTAAAAGGCAAATATCTCCCGATCTGTAGGCATATGAGAGACAACCCTTATGTCACTTTGAGGGAACGCATATGTCAACTGCATGTCAGAGTCTCGTCAATGTATGTCCAAGGGTTTGGACGATAGAGACATTTTAATTTTTCGAGATTATTTGGAAGTGAATTATTTAGAGGCAAATATCTCCCGATCCGTAGGAATCTGAGAGACAAAACTAATGTCACTTTGAGGGAATATATATGTCAACTTCCTGTCAGAGTCACGTCAATGTATGTCCAAGGGTTTGGAGGATAGAGACATTTAAATTTTTAGAGATTATTCGAAAGTCAATTTTTAGAAAGCAAATATCTAACGATCTGTAGGCATCTGAGAGACAAAACTTATGTCACTTTGAGGGAACATGTATGTCAACTTCATGTCAGAGTCTCATCAATGTATGTTCAAGGGTTTGGAGGATAGAGACATTTTAATTCTTCGAGATTATTCGAAAGTCAATTTTTAAATGGCAAATATCTCCCGATCTGTAGGCATCTGAGAGATAAAACTTAAGTCACTTTGAGGGAACATATATGTCAACTTCATGTCAGAGTCTCGTCAATGTATGTCCAAGGGTTTGGACGATAGAGATATTTTAATTTTTAGAGATTATTCGAAAGTCAATTTCTAAAAGGCAAATATCTCCCGATCTGTAGGCATCTGAGAGACAAACCTTATGTCACATTGAGGGAACGCATATGTCAACTTCATGTCAGAGTCTCGTCAATGTATGTTCAAGGGTTTGGAGGATAGAGACATTTTAATTTTTCGAGATTATTCGAAAGTCAATTTTTAAAATGCAAATATCTCCCGATCTGTAGGAATCTGAGAGACAAAACTTATGTCACTTTGAGGGAACGTATATGTCAACTTGCTGTCAGAGGCACGTCAATGTATGTCCAAGGGATTGGAGGATAGAGACATTTAAATTTTTAGAGATTATTCGAAAGTTAATTTTTGAAAAGGCAAATATCTCCCGATCGATAGGAATCTAAGAGACAAAACTTATGTCACTTTGAGGGAACGTATATGTCAACTTCATGTGAGAATCTCGTCAATGTATGTCCAAGGGTTTGGACGATAGAGACATTTTAATTTTTTCGAGATTATTCGAAAGTTAATTTTTAAAAGGCAAATATCTCTTGATCTGTAGGCATCTGAGAGACAAACCTTATGCCACTTTGAGGGAACGTATATGTCAACTTGCAGTCAGAGGCACGTCAATGTATGTCCAAGGGTTTGGAGGATAGAGACATTTAAATTTTTAGAGATTATTTGAAAGTCAATTTTTAAAAGGCAAATATCTCCCGATCTGTAGGAATCTGAGAGACAAAACATATGTCACTTTGAGGGAACGTATATATCAACTTCCTGTCAGAGTCACGTCAATGTATGTCCAAGGGTTTGGAGGATAGAGACATTTAAATTTTTAGAGATTATTCGAAAGTCAATTTTTGAAAAGGCAAATATCTCCCGATCTGTAGGAATCAGAGAGACAAAACTTATGTCACTTTGAGGGAACGTATATGTCAACTAGATGTCAGAATCTCGTCAATGTATGTCCAAGGGTTTGGACGATGGAGATATTTTAATTTATCGAGATTATTCGAAAGTCAATTTCTAAAAGGCAAATATCTCCCGATCTGTAGGCATCTGAGAGACAAACCTTATGTCACATGAGGGAACGCATATGTCAACTTCATGTCAGAGTCTCGTCAATGTATGTAGAAGGGTTTGGAGGATAGAGACATTTTAATTTTTCGAGATTATTCGAAAGTCAATTATTAAAGGCAAATATCTCCCGATCTGTAGGAATCTGAGAGACAAAACTTATGTCACTTTGTGGGAACGTATATGTCAACTTGCTGTCAAAGGCACGTCAATGTATGTCCAAGGGTTTGGAGGATAGAGAAATTTTAATTTTTCGAGATCATTCGAAAGTCAATTTTTAAAAGGCAAATATCTCCCGATCTGTAGTCATCTGAGAGACAACCCTTATGCCACTTTGAGGGAACGCATATGTCAACTTCATGTCAGAGTCTCGTCAATGTATGTCCAAGGGTTTTGAGGATAGAGACATTTTAATTTTTCGAGATTATTCGAAAGTCAATTTTTTAAAAAGGCAAATATCTTCCGATCTGTATGAATCTGAGAGACAAAACTTATGTCACTTTGAGGGAACGTATATGTCAACTTCATGTCATAGTCACGTCAATGTATTTCGAAGGGTTTGGAGGATAGAGACATTTAAATTTTTAGAGTTTATTCGAAAGTCAATTCTTAGAAGGCAAATATCTAACGATCTGTAGGCATCTGAGAGACAAAACTTATGTCACTTTGAGGGAACATATATGTCAACTTCATGTCAGAGTCTTATCAATGTATGTTCAAGGGTTTGGAGGATAGAGACATTTTAATTTTTCGAGATTATTCGAAAGTCAATTTTTAGAAGGCAAATTACTACCGATCTGTAGGCATCTGAGAGATAAAACGTAAGTCACTTTGAGGGAACATATATGTCAACTTCATGTCAGAGTCTCGTCAATGTATGTCCAAGGGTTTGGACGATAGAGATATTTTAATTTTTAGAGATTATTCGAAAGTCAATTTCTAAAAGGCAAATATCTCCCGATCTGAAGGCATCTGAGAGACAAACCTTATGTCACATTGAGGGAACGCATATGTCAACTTCATGTCAGAGTCTCGTCAATGTATGTTCAAGGGTTTGGAGGATAGAGACATTTTAATTTTTCGAGATTATTCGAAAGTCAATTTTTAAAAGGCAAATATCTCCCGATCTGTAGGAATCTGAGAGACAAAACTTGTGTCACTTTGAGGGAACGTATGTGTCAACTTGCTGTCAGAGGCACGTCAATGTATGTCCAAGGGATTGGAGGATAGAGACGTTTAAATTTTTAGAGATTATTCGAAAGTTAATTTTTGAAAAGGCAAATATCTCCCGATCGATAGGAATCTAAGAGACAAAACTTATGTCACTTTGAGGGAACGTATATGTCAACTTCATGTGAGAATCTCGTCAATGTATGTCCAAGGGTTTGGACGATAGAGACATTTGAAATTTTTCGAGATTATTCGAAAGTTAATTTTTAAAAGGCAAATATCTCTTGATCTGTAGGCATCTGAGAGACAAACCTTATGCCACTTTGAGGGAACGTATATGTCAACTTGCAGTCTGAGGCACGTCAATGTATGTCCAAGGGTTTGGAGGATAGAGACATTTAAATTTTTAGAGATTATTTGAAAGTCAATTTTTAAAAGGCAAATATCTCCCGATCTGTAGGAATCTGAGAGACAAAACATATGTCACTTTGAGGGAACGTATATATCAACTTCCTGTCAGAGTCACGTCAATGTATGTCCAAGGGTTTGGAGGATAGGGACATTTAAATTTTTAGAGATTATTCGAAAGTCAATTTTTGAAAAGGCAAATATCTCCCGATCTATAGGAATCAGAGAGGCAAAACTTATGTCACCTTGAGGGAACATATATGTCAACTAGATGTCAGAATCTCGTCAATGTATGTCCAAGGGTTTGGACGATAGAGATATTTTAATTTATCGAGATTATTTGAAAGTCAATTTCTAAAAGGCAAATATCTCCCGATCTGTAGGCATCTGAGAGACAAACCTTATGTCACATGAGGGAACGCATATGTCAACTTCATGTCAGAGTCCCGTCAATGTATGTTAAAGAGTTTGGAGAATAGAGACATTTTAATTTTTCGAGATTATTCGAAAGTCAATTTTTAAGAGGCAAATATCTGCCGATCTGTAGGAATCTGAGAGACAAAACTTATGTCACTTTGTGGGAACGTATATGTCAACTTGCTGTCAAAGGCACGTCAATGTATGTCCAAGGGTTTGGAGGATAGAGACATTTAAATTTTTAGAGATTATTCGAAAGTCAATTTATGAAAAGGCAAATATCTCCCGATCAATAGGAATCTAACAGACAAAACTTATGTCACTTTGAGGGAACGTATATGTCAACTTCATGTGAGAATCTCGTCAATGTATGTCCAAGGGTTTGGACGATAGAGACATTTTAATTTTTCGAGATCATTCGAAAGTCAATTTTTAAAAGGCAAATATCTCCCGATCTGTAGGCATCTGAGAGACAACCCTGATGCCACTTTGATGGAACGTATATGTCAACTTCATGTCAGAGTCTCGTCAATGTATGTCCAAGTGTTTTGAGGATAGAGACATTTTAATTTTTCGAGATTATTTGGAAGTGAATTATTTAGAGGCAAATATCTCCCGATCCGTAGGAATCTGAGAGACAGAACTAATGTCACTTTGAGGGAATATATATGTCAACTTCCTGTCAGAGTCACGTCAATGTATGTCCAAGGGTTTGGAGGATAGAGACATTTAAATTTTTAGAGATTATTCGAAAGTCAATTCTTAGAAGGCAAATATCTAAGGATCTGTAGGCATCTGAGAGACAAAACTTATGTCACTTTGAGGGAACATATATGTCAACTTCATGTCAGAGTTTCGTCAATGTATGTCCAAGGGTTCGGACGATAGAGATATTTTAATTTTTCCAGATTATTCGAAAGTCAATTTCTAAAAGGCAAATATCTCCCGATCTGTAGGCATCTGAGAGACAAACCTTATGTCACATTGAGGGAACGCATATGTCAACTTCATGTCAGAGTCTCGTCAATGTATGTTCAAGGGTTTGGAGGATAGAGACATTTTAATTTTTCGAGATTATTCGAAAGTCAATTTTTAAAGGCAAATATCTCCCGATCTGTAGGAATCTGAGAGACAAAACTTATGTCACTTTGAGGGATCGTAAATGTCAACTTGCTGTCAGAGGTACGTCAATGTATGTCCAAGGGTTTGGAGGATAGAGACATTTAAATTTTTAGAGATTATTCGAAAGTCAATTTTTGAAATGGCAAATATCTCCCGATCAATAGGAATCTAAGAGACAAAACTTATGTCACTTTGAGGGAACGTATATGTCAACTTCATGTGAGAATCTCGTCAATGTATGTCCAAGGGTTTGGACGATAGAGACATTTTAATTTTTCGAGATTATTCGAAAGTTAATTTTTAAAAGGCAAATATCTCCCGAACTGTAGGCATCTGAGAGACAAACCTTATGCCACTTTGAGGGAACGTATATGTCAACTTGCAGTCAGAGGCACGTCAATGTATGTCCAAGGGTTTGGAGGATAGAGACATTTAAATTTTTAGAGATTATTTGAAAGTCAATTTTTAAAAGGCAAATATCTCCCGATCTGTAAGAATCTGAGAGACAAAACATATGTCACTTTGAGGGAACGTATATATCAACTTCCTGTCAGAGTCATGTCAATGTATGTCCAAGGGGTTGGAGGATAGAGACATTTAAATTTTTAGAGATTATTCGAAAGTCAATTTTTGAAAAGGCAAATATCTCCCGATCTGTAGGAATCAGAGAGACAAAACTTATGTCACCTTGAGGGAACGTATATGTCAACTAGATGTCAGAATCTCGTCAATGTATGTCCAAGGGTTTGGACGATAGAGATATTTAAATTTTTCGAGATTATTCGAAAGTCAATTTCTAAAAGGCAAATATCTCCCGATCTGTAGGCATCTGAGAGACAAACCTTATGTCACATGAGGGAACGCATATGTCAACTTCATGTCAGAGTCTCGTCAATGTATGTTAAAGGGTTTGGAGGAAAGAGACATTTTAATTTTTCGAGATTATTCGAAAGTCAATTTTTAAAAGGCAAATATCTCCCGATCTGTAGGAATCTGAGAGACAAAACTTATGTCACTTTGAGGGAACGTATATGTCAACCTGCTGTCAGAGGCACGTCTATGTATGTCCAAGGGTTTGGAGGATAGAGACATTTAAATTTTTAGAGATTATTCGAAAGTCAATTTTTGAAAAGGCAAATATCTCCCGATCAATAGGAATCTTAGAGACAAAACTTATGTCAATTTGAGGGAACGTATATGTCAACCTGCTGTCAGAGGCACGTCTATGTATGTCCAAGGGTTTGGAGGATAGAGACATTTAAATTTTTAGAGATTATTCGAAAGTCAATTTTTAAAAGGCAAATATCTCCCGATCTGTATTCATCTGAGAGACAACCCTTATGCCACTTTGAGGGAACGCATATGTCAACTTCATGTCAGAGTCTCGTCAATGTATGTCCAAGGGTTTGGAGGATAGAGACATTTTAATTTTTCGAGATTATTCGAAAGTCAATTTTTGAAAAGGCAAATATCTCCCGATCTGTATGAATCTGAGAGACAAAACTTATGTCACTTTGAGGGAACGTATATGTCAACTTCATGTCATAGTCACGTCAATGTATTTCGAAGTGTTTGGAGGATAGAGACATTTAAATTTTTAGAGATTATTCGAAAGTCAATTTTTAAAGGCAAATATCTCCCAATCTGTTAGAATCTGAGAGACAGAACTTATGTCACTTTGAGGGAACGTATATGTCAACTTCCGGTCAGAGTCACGTCAATGTATGTCCAAGGGTTTGGAGGATAGAGACATTTAAATTTTTATAGATTATTCGAAAGTCAATTTTTAAAAGGCAAATATCTCCCGATCTGTAGGCATATGAGAGACAACCCTTATGTCACTTTGAGGGAACGCATATGTCAACTGCATGTCAGAGTCTTGTCAATGTATGTCCAAGGATTTGGACGATAGAGACATTTTAATTTTTCGAGATTATTTGGAAGTGAATTATTTAAAGGCAAATATCTCCCGATCCGTAGGAATCTGAGAGACAAAACTGATGTCACTTTGAGGGAATATATATGTCAACTTCCTTTCAGAGTCACGTCAATGTATGTCCAAGGGTTTGCAGGATAGAGACATTTAAATTTTTAGAGATTATTCGAAAGTCAATTTTTAGAAGGCAAATTACTACCGATCTGTAGGCATCTGAGAGACAAAACGTATGTCACTTTGAGGGAACATATATGTCAACTTCATGTCAGAGTTTCGTCAATGTATGTCCAAGGGTTTGGACGATAGAGATATTTTAATTTTTCGAGATTATTCGAAAGTCAATTACTAAAGGCAAATATCTCCCGATCTGTAGGCATCTGAGAGACAAACCTTATGTCACATTGAGGGAACGCATATGTCAACTTTATGTCAGAGTCTCGTCAATGTATGTTCAAGGGTTTGGAGGATAGAGACATTTTAATTTTTCGAGATTATTCGAAAGTCAATTTTTAAAAGGCAAATATCTCCCGATCTGTAGGAATCTGAGAGACAAAACTTATGTAACTTTGAGGGAACGTATATGTCAACTTGCTGTCAGAGGCACGTCAATGTATGTCCAAGGGTTTGGAGGATAGAGACATTTAAATTTTTAGAGATTATTCGAAAGTCAATTTTTGAAAAGGCAAATATCTCCCGATCAATAGGAATCTAAGAGACAAAACTTATGTCACTTTGAGGGAACGTATATGTCAACTTTATGTGAGAATCTCGTCAATGTATGTCCAAGTGTTTGGACGATAGAGACATTTTAATTTTTCGAGATCATTCGAAAGTCAATTTTTAAAAGGCAAATATCTCCCGATCTGTAGTCATCTGAGAGACAACCCTTATGCCACTTTGAGGGAACGCATATGTCAACTTCATGTCAGAGTCTTGTCAATGTATGTCCAAGGGTTTGGAGGATAGAGACATTTTAATTTTTCGAGATTATTCGAAAGTCAATTTTTGAAAAGGCAAATATCTCCCGATCTGTAGGAATCTGAGAGACAAAACTTATGTCACTTTGAGGGAACGTATATGTCAACTTCCTGTCATAGTCACGTCAATGTATTTCGAAGGGTTTGGAGGATAGAGACATTTAAATTTTTAGAGATTATTCGAAAGTCAATTTTTAAAAGGCAAATATCTCCCAATGTGTTGGAATCTGAGAGACAAAACTTATGTCACTTTGAGGGAACGTATATGTCAACGTCCGGTCAGAGTCACGTCAATGTATGTAAAATGGTTTGGAGGATAGAGACATTTAAATTTTTATAGATTATTCCAAAGCAATTTTTAAAAGGCAAATATCTCCCGATCTGTAGGCATATGAGAGACAACCCTTATGTCACTTTGAGGGAACGCATATGTCAACTGCATGTCAGAGTCTCGTCAATGTATGTCCAAGGGTTTGGACGATAGAGACATTTCAATTTTTCGAGATTATTTGGAAGTGAATTATTTAAAGGCAAATATCTCCCGATCCGTAGGAATCTGAGAGACAAAACTAATGTCACTTTGAGGGAATATATATGTCAACTTCCTGTCAGAGTCACGTCAATGTATGTCCAAGGGTTTGCAGGATAGAGACATTTAAATTTTTAGAGATTATTCGAAAGTCAATTTTTAGAAGGCAAATATCTACCGATCTGTAGGCATCTGATAGACAAAACTTATGCCACTTTGAGGGAACATACATGTCAACTTCATGTCAGAGTCTCGTCAATGTATATTCAAGGGTTTGGAGGATAGAGACATTTTAATTATTCGAGATTATTCGAAAGTCAATTATTAAGAGGCAAATATCTCCCTATCTGTAGGCATCTGAGAGACACAACTTATGTCAATTTGAGGGAACATATATGTCAACTTCATGTCAGAGTCTCGTCAATGTATGTCCAAGGGTTTGGACTATAGAGATATTTTAATTTTTCGAGATTATTCGAAAGTCAATTTCTAAAAGGCAAATATCTCCCGATCTGTAGGCATCTGAGAAACAAACCGTATGTCACATTGAGGGAACGCATATGTCAACTTCATGTCAGAGTCTCGTCAATGTATGTCCAAGGGTTTGGAGGATAGAGACATTTTAATTTTTCGAGATAATTCGAAAGTCAATTTTTGAAAAGGCAAATATCTCCCGATCTGTATTAATCTGAGAGACAAAACTTATGTCACTTTGAGGGAACGTATATGTCAACTTCATGTCATAGTCACGTCAATGTATGTCAAAGGGTCTGGAGGATAGAGACATTTAAATTTTTAGAGATTATTCGAAACTCAATTTTTAAAAGGCAAATATCTCCCGATCTGTAGGAATCTGAGAGACAAACCTTATGTCCAGTACTTTTATTTTCCGTCGTTACACAAGCTTATTGTTAAAATCATATAAAATTTCACATAAAATTGTTACATTTTAAAATTGACGACATGTTTCGATATACAATTCTATCATCGTCAGGTCTATCAAAATTAAAATTAAAATCTGGTGTATCTGTTGCTCTGCTTATATTGCTTTTGTTTTTATCCGTTTTTATTACATCTCCAGGCTTCTTTCATTTAATTTTGGAGACGCGCCTGGGTGCATATATCTGCAAAATCAATTTTAATTTTCATATCATGATTCTGGCTACCGACATAGGAAATGGAATAATATTACTCTAATTTTATAACAACGGACACGCACCTCACACACAACCCGGTATGTTATAATACTTTATATTTTGTGATTGCATTTCTTTTGCTTGTATTACGATATATTTGAGTAATTCCTTAAAATAATATAAAATTAGAGTAATATTATTCCATTTCCTATGTCGGTAGCCAGAATCACGATATGAAAATTAAAATTGATTTTGCAGATATAGGCACCCAGGCGCGTCTCCAAAATTAAATGAAAGAAGCCTGGAGATGTAATAAAAACGGATAAAAACAAAAGCAATATAAGCAGAGCAACAGATACACCAGATTTTAATTTTAATTTTGATAGACCTGACGATGATAGAATTGTATATCGAAACATGTCGTCAATTTTAAAATGTAACAATTTTATGTGAAATTTTATATGATTTTAACAATAAGCTTGTGTAACGACGGAAAATAAAAGTACTGTATTGAGGAACACAAGCATGATGCAATTAAGATATAAACCTTATGTCACTTTGAGGGAACGTATATGTCAACTTCCTGTCAGAGGCACGTCAATGTGTGTCCAAGGGTTTGGAGGATAGAGACATTTGAATTTTTCGAGATTATTCGAAAGTCAATATTTAAAGGCAAATATCTCCCGATATGTAGGAATCTGAGAGACAAAACTTATGTCACTTTGAGGGAACGTATATGTCAACTTCATGTCACAGTCACGTCAATGAATGTCCAAGGGTTTGGAGTATAGAGACATTTAAATTTTTAGAGATTATTCGAAAGTCAGTTCTTTAAAGGTAAATATCTCCCGATCTGTAGGAATCTGAGAGACAAAACTTATGTCACATTGAGGGAACGTATATGTAAACTTCCAGTCAGAGTCACGTCAATGTATGTCCAAGGGTTTGGAGGATAAAGACATTTTAATTTTTCGAGATTATTCGAAAGTCAAGTTTTGGAAAGGCAAATATCTCCCGATCTGTAGGAATCTGAGAGACAAAACTTATGTCACTTTGAGGGAACGCATACGTCATCGTCATGTCAGAGTCACGTCAATATATGTCCAAGGGTGTGCAGGATACAGACATTTTAATTTTTCAGGGTTATTCGAAAGTCAATTATTCAGAGGCATATATCTCTCGATATGTAGGAATCTGAGAGACAAAACTCATGTCACTATGAGGACATTTACATATCAACTTCATGTCAGAGTCACGACAATGTACGAAAAAGGGTTTGATGGATAGAGACATTTGAATTTTTCGAGATTATTCGAAAGTCTATTTTTGAAAAGGCAAATATCTCCCGATGTGTAGGAATCTGAGAGACAAACCTTATGTCACATTGAGGGAACGTATATGTCAACTTCATGTCAGAGTCACGTCAATGTATGTCCAAGGGTTTGGACGATAGAGATTCATTTTAATTTTTCGAGATTATTCGAAAGTCAATTTTTGAAAAGGCAAATATCTCAAGATCTGAATTAATATGAGAGACAAAACTTACGTCACTTTGAGGGAACGTATATGTCAACTTCATGTCATAGTCACGTCAATGTATGTCCAAGGGTTTGGAGGATAGAAACATTTAAATTTTTATAGATTATTCGAAAGTCAATTTTTAAAAGGCAAATATCTCCCGATCTGTAGGAATCTGAGTGACAAAACTTATGTCACTTTGAGGGAACGTATATGTCAACTTCATGTCAGAATCTCGTCAATGTATGTCCAAGGGTTTGGACGATAGCGACATTTTAATTTTTCGAGATTATTCGAAAGTCAATATTTAAAGGCAAATATCTCCCGATCTGTAGGCATATGAGAGAAAACCCTTATGGCACTATGAGGGAACGCATATGTCAACTGCATGTCAGAGTCTCGTCAATGTATGTAAAAGGGTTTGGACGATAGAGACATTATAATTATTCGAGATTATTTGGAAGTGAATTATTTAAAGGCAAATATCTCCCGATCCGTAGGAATCTGAGAGACAAAACTAATGTCACTTTGAGGGAATATATATGTCAACTTCCTGTCAGAGTCACGTCAATGTATGTCCAAGGGTTTGGAGGATAGAGACATTTAAATTTTTAGAGTTTATTCGAAAGTCAATTATTAGAAGGCAAATATCTACCGATCTGTAGGCATCTGAGAGACAAAACTTATGTCACTTTGAGGGAACATATATGTCAACTTCGTGTCAGAGTCTCGTCAATGTATGTTCAAGTGTTTGGAGGATAGAGACATATTAATTTTTCGAGATTATTCGAAAGTCAATTTTTAAAAGGCAAATATCTCCCGATCTGTAGGCATCTGAGAGACAAATCTTATGTCACTTTGAGGGAACATATATGTCAACTTCATGTCAGAGTCTCGTCAATGTATGTCCAAGGGTTTGGACGATAGAGATATTTTAATTTTTCGAGATTATTCGAAAGTCAATTACTAAAAGGCAAATATCTCCCGATCTGTAGGCATCTGAGAGACAAACCTTATGACACTTTGAGGGAACGCATATGTCAACTTCATGTCAGAGTCTCGTCAATGTATGTTCAAGGGTTTGGAGGATAGAGACATTTTAATTTTCCGAGATTATTTGGAAGTGAATTATTTAAAGGCAAATATCTCCCGATCCGTAGGAATCTGAGAGACAAAACTAATGTCACTTTGAGGGAATATATATGTCAACTTCCTGTCAGAGTCACGTCAATGTATGTCCAAGGGTTTGCAGGATAGAGACATTTAAATTTTTAGAGATTATTCGAAAGTCAATATTAGAAGGCAAATATCTACCGATCTGTAGGCATCTGAGAGACAAAACTTATGCCGCTTTGAGGGAACATACATGTCAACTTCATGTCAGAGTCTCGTTAATGTATGTTCAAGGGTTTGGAGGATAGAGACATTTTAATTTTTCGAGATTATTCGAAAGTCAATTATTAAAAGGCAAATATCTCCCGATCTGTAGGCATCTGAGAGACACAATTTATGTCAATTTGAGGGAACATATATGTCAACTTCATGTCAGAGTGTCGTCAATGTATGTCCAAGGGTTTGGACGATAGAGATATTTTAATTTTTCGAGATTATTCGAAAGTCAATTCCTAAAAGGCAAATATCTCCCGATCTGTAGGCATCTGAGAGACAAACCGTATGTCACATTGAGGGAACGCATATGTCAACTTCATGTCAGAGTCTCGTCAATGTATGTCCAAGGGTTTGGAGGATAGAGACATTTTAATTTTTCGAGATTATTCGAAAGTCAATTTTTGAAAAGGCAAATATCTCCCGATCTGTATTAATCTGAGAGACAAAAATTATGTCACTTTGAGGGAATGTGTATGTCAACTTCATGTCATAGTCACGTCAATGTATGTCAAAGGGTCTGGAGGATAGAGACATTTAAATTTTTAGAGATTATTCGAAACTCAATTTTTAAAAGGCAAATATCTCCCGATCTGTACGAATCTGAGAGACAAACCTTATGTCACTTTGAGGGAACGTATATGTCAACTTCGTGTCAGAGGCACGTCAATGTGTGTCCAAGGGTTTGGAGGATAGAGACATTTGAATTTTTCGAGATTATTCGAAAGTCAATATTTAAAGGCAAATATTTCCCGATATGTAGGAATCTGAGAGACAAAACATATGTCACTATGAGGGAACGTATATGTGAACTTCATGTCACAGTCACGTCAATGTATGTCCAAGGGTTTGGAGTATAGAGACATTTAAATTTTTAGAGATTATTCGAAAGTCAGTTCTTAAAAGGCAAATATCTCCCGATCTGTAGGAATCTGAGAGACAAAACTTATGTCACATTGAGGGAACGTATATGTAAAATTCCAGTCAGAGTCACGTCAATGTATGTCCAAGGGTTTGGAGGATAAAGACATTTTAATTTTTCGAGATTATTCGAAAGTCAAGTTTTGAAAAGGCAAATATCTCCCGATCTGTAGGAATCTGAGAGACAAAACTTATGTCACTTTGAGGGAACGCATACGTCATCGTCATGTCAGAGTCACGTCAATATATGTCCAAGGGTGTGCAGGATACAGACATTTTAATTTTTCAGGGTTATTCGAAAGTCAATTATTCAGAGGCATATATCTCTCGATATGTAGGAATCTGAGAGACAAAACTCATGTCACTATGAGGACATTTACATATCAACTTCATGTCAGAGTCACGACAATGTACCAAAAAGGGTTTGATGGATAGAGGCATTTGAATTTTTCGAGATTATTCGAAAGTCAATTTTTGAAAAGGCAAATATCTCCCGATCTGTAGGAATCTGAGAGACAAACCTTATGTCACATTGAGGGAACGTATATGTCAACTTCATGTCAGAGTCACGTCAATGTATGTCCAAGGGTTTGGACGATAGAGATTCATTTTAATTTTTCGAGATTATTCGAAAGTCAATTTTTGAAAAGGCAAATATCTCCCGATCTGTATTAATATGAGAAACAAAACTTACGTCATTTTGAGGGAACGTATATGTCAACTTCATGTCATAGTCACGTCAATGTATGTCCAAGGGTTTGGAGGATAGAGACATTTAAATTTTTATAGATTATTCGAAAGTCAATTTTTAAAAGGCAAATATCTCCCGATCTGTAGGAATCTGAGAGACAACCCTTATGGCACTATGAGGGAACGCATATGTCAACTGCATGTCAGAGTCTCGTCAATGTATGTCCAAGGGTTTGGACGATAGAGACATTATAATTTTTCGAGATTATTTGGAAGTGAATTATTTAAAGGCAAATATCTCCCGATCCGTAGGAATCTGAGAGACAAAACTAATGTCACTTTGAGGGAATATATATGTCAACTTCCTGTCAGAGTCACGTCAATGTATGTCCAAGGGTTTGGAGGATAGAGACATTTAAATTTTTAGAGTTTATTCGAAAGTCAATTATTAGAAGGCAAATATCTACCGATCTGTAGGCATCTGAGAGACAAACCTTATGTCACTTTGAGGGAATATATATGTCAACTTCGTGTCAGAGTCTCGTCAATGTATGTTCAAGTGTTTGGAGGATAGAGACATTTTAATTTTTCGAGATTATTCGAAAGTCAATTTTTAAAAGGCAAATATCTCCCGATCTGTAGGCATCTGAGAGACAAAACTTATGTCACTTTGAGGGAACATATTTGTCAACTTCATGTCAGGGTCTCGTCAATGTATATTCAAGGGTTTGGAGGATAGAGACATTTTAATTATTCGAGATTATTCGAAAGTCAATTATTAAGAGGCAAATATCTCCCTATCTGTAGGCATCTGAGAGACACAACTTATGTCAATTTGAGGGAACATATATGTCAACTTCATGTCAGAGTCTCGTCAATGTATGTCCAAGGGTTTGGACGATAGAGATATTTTAATTTTTCGAGATTATTCGAAAGTCAATTTCTAAAAGGCAAATATCTCCCGATCTGTAGGCATCTGAGAAACAAACCGTATGTCACATTGAGGGAACGCATATGTCAACTTCATGTCAGAGTCTCGTCAATGTATGTCCAAGGGTTTGGAGGATAGAGACATTTTAATTTTTCGAGATAATTCGAAAGTCAATTTTTGAAAAGGCAAATATCTCCCGATCTGTATTAATCTGAGAGACAAAACTTATGTCACTTTGAGGGAACGTATATGTCAACTTCATGTCATAGTCACGTCAATGTATGTCAAAGGGTCTGGAGGATAGAGACATTTAAATTTTTAGAGATTATTCGAAACTCAATTTTTAAAAGGCAAATATCTCCCGATCTGTAGGAATCTGAGAGACAAACCTTATGTCCAGTACTTTTATTTTCCGTCGTTACACAAGCTTATTGTTAAAATCATATAAAATTTCACATAAAATTGTTACATTTTAAAATTGACGACATGTTTCGATATACAATTCTATCATCGTCAGGTCTATCAAAATTAAAATTAAAATCTGGTGTATCTGTTGCTCTGCTTATATTGCTTTTGTTTTTATCCGTTTTTATTACATCTCCAGGCTTCTTTCATTTAATTTTGGAGACGCGCCTGGGTGCCTATATCTGCAAAATCAATTTTAATTTTCATATCATGATTCTGGCTACCGACATAGGAAATGGAATAATATTACTCTAATTTTATAACAACGGACACGCACCTCACACACAACCCGGTATGTTATATTACTTTATATTTTGTGATTGCATTTCTTTTGCTTGTATTACGATATATTTGAGTAATTCCTTAAAATAATATAAAATTAGAGTAATATTATTCCATTTCCTATGTCGGTAGCCAGAATCACGATATGAAAATTAAAATTGATTTTGCAGATATAGGCACCCAGGCGCGTCTCCAAAATTAAATGAAAGAAGCCTGGAGATGTAATAAAAACGGATAAAAACAAAAGCAATATAAGCAGAGCAACAGATACACCAGATTTTAATTTTAATTTTGATAGACCTGACGATGATAGAATTGTATATCGAAACATGTCGTCAATTTTAAAATGTAACAATTTTATGTGAAATTTTATATGATTTTAACAATAAGCTTGTGTAACGACGGAAAATAAAAGTACTGTATTGAGGAACACAAGCATGATGCAATTAAGATATAAACCTTATGTCACTTTGAGGGAACGTATATGTCAACTTCCTGTCAGAGGCACGTCAATGTGTGTCCAAGGGTTTGGAGGATAGAGACATTTGAATTTTTCGAGATTATTCGAAAGTCAATATTTAAAGGCAAATATCTCCCGATATGTAGGAATCTGAGAGACAAAACTTATGTCACTTTGAGGGAACGTATATGTCAACTTCATGTCACAGTCACGTCAATGAATGTCCAAGGGTTTGGAGTATAGAGACATTTAAATTTTTAGAGATTATTCGAAAGTCAGTTCTTTAAAGGCAAATATCTCCCGATCTGTAGGAATCTGAGAGACAAAACTTATGTCACATTGAGGGAACGTATATGTAAACTTCCAGTCAGAGTCACGTCAATGTATGTCCAAGGGTTTGGAGGATAAAGACATTTTAATTTTTCGAGATTATTCGAAAGTCAAGTTTTGAAAAGGCAAATATCTCCCGATCTGTAGGAATCTGAGAGACAAAACTTATGTCACTTTGAGGGAACGCATACGTCATCGTCATGTCAGAGTCACGTCAATATATGTCCAAGGGTGTGCAGGATACAGACATTTTAATTTTTCAGGGTTATTCGAAAGTCAATTATTCAGAGGCATATATCTCTCGATATGTAGGAATCTGAGAGACAAAACTCATGTCACTATGAGGACATTTACATATCAACTTCATGTCAGAGTCACGACAATGTACGAAAAAGGGTTTGATGGATAGAGACATTTGAATTTTTCGAGATTATTCGAAAGTCTATTTTTGAAAAGGCAAATATCTCCCGATGTGTAGGAATCTGAGAGACAAACCTTATGTCACATTGAGGGAACGTATATGTCAACTTCATGTCAGAGTCACGTCAATGTATGTCCAAGGGTTTGGACGATAGAGATTCATTTTAATTTTTCGAGATTATTCGAAAGTCAATTTTTGAAAAGGCAAATATCTCAAGATCTGAATTAATATGAGAGACAAAACTTACGTCACTTTGAGGGAACGTATATGTCAACTTCATGTCATAGTCACGTCAATGTATGTCCAAGGGTTTGGAGGATAGAGACATTTAAATTTTTATAGATTATTCGAAAGTCAATTTTTAAAAGGCAAATATCTCCCGATCTGTAGGAATCTGAGTGACAAAACTTATGTCACTTTGAGGGAACGTATATGTCAACTTCATGTCAGAATCTCGTCAATGTATGTCCAAGGGTTTGGACGATAGCGACATTTTAATTTTTCGAGATTATTCGAAAGTCAATATTTAAAGGCAAATATCTCCCGATCTGTAGGCATATGAGAGAAAACCCTTTTGGCACTATGAGGGAACGCATATGTCAACTGCATGTCAGAGTCTCGTCAATGTATGTAAAAGGGTTTGGACGATAGAGACATTATAATTATTCGAGATTATTTGGAAGTGAATTATTTAAAGGCAAATATCTCCCGATCCGTAGGAATCTGAGAGACAAAACTAATGTCACTTTGAGGGAATATATATGTCAACTTCCTGTCAGAGTCACGTCAATGTATGTCCAAGGGTTTGGAGGATAGAGACATTTAAATTTTTAGAGTTTATTCGAAAGTCAATTATTAGAAGGCAAATATCTACCGATCTGTAGGCATCTGAGAGACAAAACTTATGTCACTTTGAGGGAACATATATGTCAACTTCGTGTCAGAGTCTCGTCAATGTATGTTCAAGTGTTTGGAGGATAGAGACATATTAATTTTTCGAGATTATTCGAAAGTCAATTTTTAAAAGGCAAATATCTCCCGATCTGTAGGCATCTGAGAGACAAATCTTATGTCACTTTGAGGGAACATATATGTCAACTTCATGTCAGAGTCTCGTCAATGTATGTCCAAGGGTTTGGACGATAGAGATATTTTAATTTTTCGAGATTATTCGAAAGTCAATTACTAAAAGGCAAATATCTCCCGATCTGTAGGCATCTGAGAGACAAACCTTATGACACTTTGAGGGAACGCATATGTCAACTTCATGTCAGAGTCTCGTCAATGTATGTTCAAGGGTTTGGAGGATAGAGACATTTTAATTTTCCGAGATTATTTGGAAGTGAATTATTTAAAGGCAAATATCTCCCGATCCGTAGGAATCTGAGAGACAAAACTAATGTCACTTTGAGGGAATATATATGTCAACTTCCTGTCAGAGTCACGTCAATGTATGTCCAAGGGTTTGCAGGATAGAGACATTTAAATTTTTAGAGATTATTCGAAAGTCAATATTAGAAGGCAAATATCTACCGATCTGTAGGCATCTGAGAGACAAAACTTATGCCGCTTTGAGGGAACATACATGTCAACTTCATGTCAGAGTCTCGTCAATGTATGTTCAAGGGTTTGGAGGATAGAGACATTTTAATTTTTCGAGATTATTCGAAAGTCAATTATTAAAAGGCAAATATCTCCCGATCTGTAGGCATCTGAGAGACACAATTTATGTCAATTTGAGGGAACATATATGTCAACTTCATGTCAGAGTGTCGTCAATGTATGTCCAAGGGTTTGGACGATAGAGATATTTTAATTTTTCGAGATTATTCGAAAGTCAATTTCTAAAAGGCAAATATCTCCCGATCTGTAGGCATCTGAGAGACAAACCGTATGTCACATTGAGGGAACGCATATGTCAACTTCATGTCAGAGTCTCGTCAATGTATGTCCAAGGGTTTGGAGGATAGAGACATTTTAATTTTTCGAGATTATTCGAAAGTCAATTTTTGAAAGGCAAATATCTCCCGATCTGTACGAATCTGAGAGACAAACCTTATGTCACTTTGAGGGAACGTATATGTCAACTTCGTGTCAGAGGCACGTCAATGTGTGTCCAAGGGTTTGGAGGATAGAGAAATTTGAATTTTTCGAGATTATTCGAAAGTCAATATTTAAAGGCAAATATTTCCCGATATGTAGGAATCTGAGAGACAAAACATATGTCACTATGAGGGAACGTATATGTGAACTTCATGTCACAGTCACGTCAATGTATGTCCAAGGGTTTGGAGTATAGAGACATTTAAATTTTTAGAGATTATTCGAAAGTCAGTTCTTAAAAGGCAAATATCTCCCGATCTGTAGGAATCTGAGAGACAAAACTTATGTCACATTGAGGGAACGTATATGTAAAATTCCAGTCAGAGTCACGTCAATGTATGTCCAAGGGTTTGGAGGATAAAGACATTTTAATTTTTCGAGATTATTCGAAAGTCAAGTTTTGAAAAGGCAAATATCTCCCGATCTGTAGGAATCTGAGAGACAAAACTTATGTCACTTTGAGGGAACGCATACGTCATCGTCATGTCAGAGTCACGTCAATATATGTCCAAGGATGTGCAGGATACAGACATTTTAATTTTTCAGGGTTATTCGAAAGTCAATTATTCAGAGGCATATATCTCTCGATATGTAGGAATCTGAGAGACAAAACTCATGTCACTATGAGGACATTTACATATCAACTTCATGTCAGAGTCACGACAATGTACGAAAAAGGGTTTGATGGATAGAGACATTTGAATTTTTCGAGATTATTCGAAAGTCAATTTTTGAAAAGGCAAATATCTCCCGATCTGTAGGAATCTGAGAGACAAACCTTATGTCACATTGAGGGAACGTATATGTCAACTTCATGTCAGAGTCACGTCAATGTATGTCCAAGGGTTTGGACGATAGAGATTCATTTTAATTTTTCGAGATTATTCGAAAGTCAATTTTTGAAAAGGCAAATATCTCCCGATCTGTATTAATATGAGAGACAAAACTTACGTCATTTTGAGGGAACGTATATGTCAACTTCATGTCATAGTCACGTCAATGTATGTCCAAGGGTTTGGAGGATAGAGACATTTAAATTTTTATAGATTATTCGAAAGTCAATTTTTAAAAGGCAAATATCTCCCGATCTGTAGGAATCTGAGAGACAACCCTTATGGCACTATGAGGGAACGCATATGTCAACTGCATGTCAGAGTCTCGTCAATGTATGTCCAAGGGTTTGGACGATAGAGACATTATAATTTTTCGAGATTATTTGGAAGTGAATTATTTAAAGGCAAATATCTCCCGATCCGTAGGAATCTGAGAGACAAAACTAATGTCACTTTGAGGGAATATATATGTCAACTTCCTGTCAGAGTCACGCAATGTATGTCCAAGGGTTTGGAGGATAGAGACATTTAAATTTTTAGAGTTTATTCGAAAGTCAATTATTAGAAGGCAAATATCTACCGATCTGTAGGCATCTGAGAGACAAACCTTATGTCACTTTGAGGGAATATATATGTCAACTTCGTGTCAGAGTCTCGTCAATGTATGTTCAAGTGTTTGGAGGATAGAGACATTTTAATTTTTCGAGATTATTCGAAAGTCAATTTTTAAAAGGCAAATATCTCCCGATCTGTAGGCATCTGAGAGACAAAACTTATGTCACTTTGAGGGAACATATTTGTCAACTTCATGTCAGAGTCTCGTCAATGTATGTCCAAGGGTTTGGACGATAGAGATATTTTAATTTTTCGAGATTATTCGAAAGTCAATTACTAAAAGGCAAATATCTCCCGATCTGTAGGCATCTGAGAGACAAACCTTATGACACATTGAGGGAACGCATATGTCAACTTCATGTCAGAGTCTCGTCAATGTATGTTCAAGGGTTTGGAGGATAGAGACATTTTAATTTTTCGAGATTATTCGAAAGTCAATTTTTGAAAAGGCAAATATCTCCCGATCTGTATTAATCTGATAGACAAAACTTATGTCACTTTGAGGGACCGTATATGTCAACTTCATGTCATAGTCACGTCAATGTATTTCGAAGGGTTTGGAGGATAGAGACATTTAAATTTTTAGAGATTTTTCGAAAGTCAATTTTTAAAAGGCAAATATCTCCCAATCTGTTGGAGTCTGAGAGACGAAACTTATGTCACTTTGAGGGAACTTATATGTCAACTTCATGTGAGAATCTCGTCAATGTATGTCCAAGGGTTTGGACGATAGAGACATTTTAATTTTTCGAGATTATTCGAAAGTCAATTATTAAAAGGCAAATATCTCCCGATCTGTAGGCATCTGAGAGACAAACCTTATGCCACTTTGAGGGAACGTATATGTCAACTTGCAGTCAGAGGAACGTCAATGTATGTCAAAGGGTTTGGAGGATAGAGACATTTAAATTTTTAGAGATTATTTGAAAGTCAATTTTCAAAAGGCAAATATCTCCCGATCTGTAGGAATCAGAGAGACAAAACTTATGTCACCTTGAGGGAACGTAGATGTCAACTAGATGTCAGAATCTCGTCAATGTATGTCCAAGGGTTTGGACGATAGAGATATTTTAATTTTTCGAGATTATTCGAAAGTCAATTTCTAAAAGGTAAATATCTCCCGATCTGTAGGCATCTGAGAGACAAACCTTATGTCACATGAGGGAACGCATATGTCAACTTCATGTCAGAGTCTCGTCAATGTATGTTAAAGGGTTTGGAGGATAGAGACATTTTAATTTTTCGAGACTATTCGAAAGTCAATTTTTAAAGGCAAATATCTCCCGATCTGTAGGCATATGAGAGACAACCCTTATGGCACTATGAGGGAACGTATATGTCAACGTCCGGTCAGAGTCACGTCAATGTATGTAAAATGGTTTGGAGGATAGAGACATTTAAATTTTTATAGATTATTCCAAAGCAATTTTTAAAAGGCAAATATCTCCCGATCTGTAGGCATATGAGAGACAACCCTTATGTCACTTTGAGGGAACGCATATGTCAACTGCATGTCAGAGTCTCGTCAATGTATGTCCAAGGGTTTGGACGATAGAGACATTTTAATTTTTCGAGATTATTTGGAAATGAATTATTTAAAGGCAAATATCTCCCGATCCGTAGGAATCTGAGATACAAAACTAATGTCACTTTGAGGGAATATATATGTCAACTTCCTGTCAGAGTCACGTCAATGTATGTCCAAGGGTTTGCAGGATAGAGACATTTAAATTTTTAGAGATTATTCGAAAGTCAATTATTAGAAGGCAAATATCTACCGATCTGTAGGCATCTGAGAGACAAAACTTATGCCACTTTGAGGGAACATACATGTCAACTTCATGTCAGAGTCTCGTCAATGTATGTCCAAGGGTTTGGAGGATAGAGAAATTTTAATTTTTCGAGATTATTCGAAAGTCAATTATTAAGAGGCAAATATCTCCCGATCTGTAGGCATCTGAGAGACACAACTTATGTCAATTTGAGGGAATATATATGTCAACTTCATGTCAGAGTCTCGTCAATGTATGTCCAAGGGTTTGGACGATAGAGATATTTAAATTTTTCGAGATTATTCGAAAGTCAATTTCTAAAAGGCAAATATCTCCCGATCTGTAGGCATCTGAGAAACAAACCGTATGTCACATTGAGGGAACGCATATGTCAACTTCATGTCAGAGTCTCGTCAATGTATGTCCAAGGGTTTGGAGGATAGAGACATTTTAATTTTTCGAGATAATTCGAAAGTCAATTTTTGAAAAGGCAAATATCTCCCGATCTGTATTAATCTGAGAGACAAAACTTATGTCACTTTGAGGGAACGTATATGTCAACTTCATGTCATAGTCACGTCAATGTATGTCAAAGGGTCTGGAGGATAGAGACATTTAAATTTTTAGAGATTATTCGAAACTCAATTTTTAAAAGGCAAATATCTCCCGATCTGTAGGAATCTGAGAGACAAACCTTATGTCACTTTGAGGGAACGTATATGTCAACTTCCTGTCAGAGGCACGTCAATGTGTGTCCAAGCGTTTGGAGGATAGAGACATTTGAATTTTTCGAGATTATTCGAAATTCAATATTTAAAGGCAAATATCTCCCGATATGTAGGAATCTGAGAGACAAAACTTATGTCACTTTGAGGGAACGTATATGTCAACTTCATGTCACAGTCACGTCAATGAATGTCCAAGGGTTTGGAGTATAGAGACATTTAAATTTTTGGAGATTATTCGAAAGTCAGTTCTTAAAAGGCAAATATCTCCCGATCTGTAGGAATCTGAGAGACAAAACTTATGTCACATTGAGGGAACGTATATGTAAACTTCCAGTCAGAGTCACGTCAATGTATGTCCAAGGGTTTGGAGGATAAAGACATTTTAATTTTTCGAGATTATTCGAAAGTCAAGTTTTGAAAAGGCAAATATCTCCCGATCTGTAGGAATCTGAGAGACAAAACTTATGTCACTTTGAGGGAACGCATACGTCATCGTCATGTCAGAGTCACGTCAATATATGTCCAAGGGTGTGCAGGATACAGACATTTTAATTTTTCAGGGTTATTCGAAAGTCAATTATTCAGAGGCATATATCTCTCGATATGTAGGAATCTGAGAGACAAAACTAATGTCACTATGAGGACATTTACATATCAACTTCATGTCAGAGTCACGACAATGTACGAAAAAGGGTTTGATGGATAGAGACATTTGAATTTTTCGAGATTATTCGAAAGTCAATTTTTGAAAAGGCAAATATCTCCCGATCTGTAGGAATCTGAGAGACAAACCTTATGTCACATTGAGGGAACGTATATGTCAACCTCATGTCAGAGTCACGTCAATGTATGTCCAAGGGTTTGGACGATAGAGATTCATTTTAATTTTTCGAGATTATTCGAAAGTCAATTTTTGAAAAGGCAAATATCTCCCGATCTGAATTAATATGAGAGACAAAACTTACGTCACTTTGAGGGAACGTATATGTCAACTTCATGTCATAGTCACGTCAATGTATGTCCAAGGGTTTGGAGGATAGAGACATTTAAATTTTTATAGATTATTCGAAAGTCAATTTTTAAAAGGCAAATATCTCCCGATCTGTACGAATCTGAGTGACAAAACTTATGTCACTTAGAGGGAACGTATATGTCAACTTCATGTCAGAATCTCGTCAATGTATGTCCAAGGGTTTGGACGATAGCGACATTTTAATTTTTCGAGATTATTCGAAAGTCAATTTTTAAAGGCAAATATCTCCCGATCTGTAGGCATATGAGAGACAACCCTTATGGCACTATGAGGGAACGCATATGTCAACTGCATGTCAGAGTCTCGTCAATGTATATCCAAGGGTTTGGACGATAGAGACATTATAATTTTTCGAGATTATTTGGAAGTGAATTATTTAAAGGCAAATATCTCCCGATCCGTAGGAATCTGAGAGACAAAACTAATGTCACTTTGAGGGAATATATATGTCAACTTCCTGTCAGAGTCATGTCAATGTATGTCCAAGGGTTTGGAGGATAGAGACATTTAAATTTTTAGAGTTTATTCGAAAGTCAATTATTAGAAGGCAAATATCTACCGATCTGTAGGCATCTGAGAGACAAAACTTATGTCACTTTGAGGGAACATATATGTCAACTTCGTGTCAGAGTCTCGTCAATGTATGTTCAAGGGTTTGGAGGATAGAGACATTTTAATTTTTCGAGATTATTCGAAAGTCAATTATTAAAAGGCAATTATCTCCCGATCTGTAGGCATCTGAGATACACAACTTATGTCACTTTGAGGGAACGTATATGTCAACTTCATGTCATAGTCACGTCAATGTATTTCGAAGGGTTTGGAGGATAGAGACATTTAAATTTTTAGAGATTTTTCGAAAGTCAATTTTTAAAAGGCAAATATCTCCCAATCTGTTGGAGTCTGAGAGACAAAACTTATGTCACTTTGAGGGAACGTATATGTCAACTTCATGTGAGAATCTCGTCAATGTATGTCCAAGGGTTTGGACGATAGAGACATTTAAATTTTTCGAGATTATTCGAAAGTCAATTTTTAAAAGGCAAATATCTCCCGATCTGTAGGCATCTGAGAGACAAACCTTATGCCACTTTGAGGGAACGTATATGTCAACTTGCAGTCAGAGGCACGTCAATGTATGTCCAAGGGTTTGGAGGATAGAGACATTTAAATTTTTAGAGATTATTTGAAAGTCAATTTTCAAAAGGCAAATATCTCCCGAAATGTAGGAATCTGAGAGACAAAACTTATGTCACTTTGAGGGAACGTATATATCAACTTCCTGTCAGAGTCACGTCATTGTATGTCCGAGGGTTTGGAGGATAGAGACATTTAAATTTTTAGAGATTATTCGAAAGTCAATTTTTGAAAAGGCAAATATCTCCCGATCTGTAGGAATCAGAGAGACAAAACTTATGTCACCTTGAGGGAACGTAGATGTCAACTAGATGTCAGAATCTCGTCAATGTATGTCCAAGGGTTTGGACGATAGAGATATTTTAATTTTTCGAGATTATTCGAAAGTCAATTTCTAAAAGGTAAATATCTCCCGATCTGTAGGCATCTGAGAGACAAACCTTATGTCACATGAGGGAACGCATATGTCAACTTCATGTCAGAGTCTCGTTAATGTATGTTAAAGGGTTTGGAGGATAGAGACATTTTAATTTTTCGAGATTATTCGAAAGTCAATTTTTAAAGGCAAATATCTCCCGATCTGTAGGCATATGAGAGACAACCCTTATGGCACTATAAGGGAACGCATATGTCAACTGCATGTCAGAGTCTCGTCAATGTATGTCCAAGGGTTTGGACGATAGAGACATTATAATTTTTCGAGATTATTTGGAAGTGAATTATTTAAAGGCAAATATCTCCCGATCCGTAGGAATCTGAGAGACAAAACTAATGTCACTTTGAGGGAATATATATGTCAACTTCCTGTCAGATTCACGTCAATGTATGTCCAAGGGTTTGGAGGATAGAGACATTTAAATTTTTAGAGATTATTCGAAAGTCAATTATTAGAAGGCAAATATCTACCGATCTGTAGGCATCTGAGAGACAAAACTTATGTCACTTTGAGGGAACATATATGTCAACTTCGTGTCAGAGTCTCGTCAATGTATGTTCAAGGGTTTGGAGGATAGAGACATTTTAATTTTTCGAGATTATTCGAAAGTCAATTTCTAAAAGGCAAATATCTCCCGATCTGTAGGCATCTGAGAGACAAACCTTATGACACATTGAGGGAACGCATATGTCAACTTCATGTCAGAGTCTCGTCAATGTATGTTCAAGGGTTTGGAGGATAGAGACATTTTAATTTTTCGAGATTATTCGAAAGTCAATTTTTGAAAAGGCAAATATCTCCCGATCTGTATTAATCTGATAGACAAAACTTATGTCACTTTCAGGAAACGTATATGTCAACTTCATGTCATAGTCACGTCAATGTATTTCGAAGGGTTTGGAGGATAGAGACATTTAAATTTTTAGAGATTTTTCGAAAGTCAACTTTTAAAAGGCAAATATCTCCCAATCTCTTGGAGTCTGAGAGACAAAACTTATGTCACTTTGAGGGAACGTATATGTCAACTTCATGTGAGAATCTCGTCAATGAATGTCCAAGGGTTTGGACGATAGAAACATTTGAATTTTTCGAGATTATTCGAAAGTCAATTATTAAAAGGCAAATATCTCCCGATCTGTAGGCATCTGAGAGACAAACCTTATGCCACTTTGAGGGAACGTATATGTCAACTTGCAGTCAGAGGCACGTCAAAGTATGTCCAAGGGTTTGGAGGATAGAGACATTTAAATTTTTAGAGATTATTTGAAAGTCAATTTTCAAAAGGCAAATATCTCCCGATCTGTAGGAATCTGAGAGACAAAACTTATGTCACTTTGAGGGAACGTATATATCAACTTCCTGACAGTGTCACGTCATAGTATGTCCAAGGGTTTGGAGGATAGAGACATTTAAATTTTTAGAGATTATTCGAAAGTCAATTTTTGAAAAGGCAAATATCTCCCGATCTGTAGGAATCAGAGAAACAAAACTTATGTCACCTTGAGGGAACGTATATGTCAACTAGATGTCAGAATCTCGTCAATGTATGTCCAAGGGTTTGGACGATAGAGATATTTTAATTTTTCGAGATTATTCGAAAGTCAATATCTAAAAGGTAAATATCTCCCGATCTGTAGGCATCTGAGAGACAAACCTTATGTCACATGAGGGAACGCATATGTCAACTTCATGTCAGAGTCTCGTCAATGTATGTTAAAGGGTTTGGAGGATAGAGACATTTTAATTTTTCGAGATTATTCGAAAGTCAGCTTTTAAAAGTCAAATATCTCCCGATCTGTATTAATCTGAGAGACAAAACTTATGTCACTTTGAGGGAACGTATATGTCAACTTCATGTCATAGTCACGTCAATGTATTTCGAAGGGTTTGAAGGATAGAGACATTTAAATTTTTAGAGATTAATCGAAAGTCAATTTTTAAAAGGCAAATATCTCCCAATCTGTTGGAATCTGAGAGACAAAACTTATGTCACTTTGAGGGAACGTATATGTCAACTTCCGGTCAGAGTCACGTCAATGTATGTCCAAGGGTTTGGAGGATAGAGACATTTAAATTTTTATAGATTATTCGAAAGACAATTTTTAAAAGGCAAATATCTCCCGATCTGTAGGAATCTGAGAGACAAAAGTTATGTCACTTAGAGGGAACGTATATGTCAACTTCATTTCAGAATCTCGTCAATGTATGTCCAAGGGTTTGGACGATAGAGAGATTTCAATTTTTCGAGATTATTTGGAAGTGAATTATTTAAAGGCAAATATCTCCCGATCCGTAGGAATCTGAGAGACAAAACTAATGTCACTTTGAGGGAATATATATGTCAACTTCCTGTCAGAGTCACGTCAATGTATGTCCAAGGGTTTGGAGGATAGAGACATTTAAATTATTAGAGATTATTCGAAAGTCAATTTTTAGAAGGCAAATATCTAACGATCTGTATTCATCTGAGAGACAAAACTTATGTCACTTTGAGGGAACATATATGTCAACTTCATGTCAGATTCTCGTCAATGTATGTCCAAGGGTTTGGACGATAGAGATATTTTAATTTTTCGAGATTATTCGAAAGTCAATTTCTAAAAGGCAAATATCTCCCGATCTGTAGGCATCTGAGAAACAAACCGTATGTCACATTGAGGGAACGCATATGTCAACTTCATGTCAGAGTCTCGTCAATGTATGTCCAAGGGTTTGGAGGATAGAGACATTTTAATTTTTCGAGATAATTCGAAAGTCAATTTTTGAAAAGGCAAATATCTCCCGATCTGTATTAATCTGAGAGACAAAACTTATGTCACTTTGAGGGAACGTATATGTCAACTTCATGTCATAGTCACGTCAATGTATGTCAAAGGGTCTGGAGGATAGAGACATTTAAATTTTTAGAGATTATTCGAAACTCAATTTTTAAAAGGCAAATATCTCCCGATCTGTAGGAATCTGAGAGACAAACCTTATGTCACTTTGAGGGAACGTATATGTCAACTTCCTGTCAGAGGCACGTCAATGTGTGTCCAAGCGTTTGGAGGATAGAGACATTTGAATTTTTCGAGATTATTCGAAAGTCAATATTTAAAGGCAAATATCTCCCGATATGTAGGAATCTGAGAGACAAAACTTATGTCACTTTGAGGGAACGTATATGTCAACTTCATGTCACAGTCACGTCAATGAATGTCCAAGGGTTTGGAGTATAGAGACATTTAAATTTTTAGAGATTATTCGAAAGTCAGTTTTTAAAAGGCAAATATCTCCCGATCTGTAGGAATCTGAGAGACAAAACTTATGTCACATTGAGGGAACGTATATGTAAACTTCCAGTCAGAGTCACGTCAATGTATGTCCAAGGGTTTGAAGGATAAAGACATTTTAATTTTTCGAGATTATTCGAAAGTCAAGTTTTGAAAAGGCAAATATCTCCCGATCTGTAGGAATCTGAGAGACAAAACTTATGTCACTTTGAGGGAACGGATACGTCATCGTCATGTCAGAGTCACGTCAATATATGTCCAAGGGTGTTCAGGATACAGACATTTTAATTTTTCAGGGTTATTCGAAAGTCAATTATTCAGAGGCATATATCTCTCGATATGTAGGAATCTGAGAGACAAAACTAATGTCACTATGAGGACATTTACATATCAACTTCATGTCAGAGTCACGACAATGTACGAAAAAGGGTTTGATGGATAGAGACATTTGAATTTTTCGAGATTATTCGAAAGTCAATTTTTGAAAAGGCAAATATCTCCCGATCTGTAGGAATCTGAGAGACAAACCTTATGTCACATTGAGGGAACGTATATGTCAACCTCATGTCAGAGTCACGTCAATGTATGTCCAAGGGTTTGGACGATAGAGATTCATTTTAATTTTTCGAGATTATTCGAAAGTCAATTTTTGAAAAGGCAAATATCTCCCGATCTGAATTAATATGAGAGACAAAACTTACGTCACTTTGAGGGAACGTATATGTCAACTTCATGTCATAGTCACGTCAATGTATGTCCAAGGGTTTGGAGGATAGAGACATTTAAATTTTTATAGATTATTCGAAAGTCAATTTTTAAAAGGCAAATATCTCCCGATCTGTACGAATCTGAGTAACAAAACTTATGTCACTTAGAGGGAACGTATATGTCAACTTCATGTCAGAATCTCGTCAATGTATGTCCAAGGGTTTGGACGATAGCGACATTTTAATTTTTCGAGATTATTCGAAAGTCAATTTTTAAAGGCAAATATCTCCCGATCTGTAGGCATATGAGAGACAACCCTTATGGCACTATGAGGGAACGCATATGTCAACTGCATGTCAGAGTCTCGTCAATGTATGTCCAAGGGTTTGGACGATAGAGACATTATAATTTTTCGAGATTATTTGGAAGTGAATTATTTAAAGGCAAATATCTCCCGATCCGTAGGAATCTGAGAGACAAAACTAATGTCACTTTGAGGGAATATATATGTCAACTTCCTGTCAGAGTCACGTCAATGTATGTCCAAGGGTTTGGAGGATAGAGACATTTTAATTTTTCGAGATTATTCGAAAGTCAATTATTAAAAGGCAATTATCTCCCGATCTGTAGGCATCTGAGATACACAACTTATGTCACTTTGAGGGAACGTATATGTCAACTTCATGTCATAGTCACGTCAATGTATTTCGAAGGGTTTGGAGGATAGAGACATTTAAATTTTTAGAGATTTTTCGAAAGTCAATTTTTAAAAGGCAAATATCTCCCAATCTGTTGGAGTCTGAGAGACAAAACTTATGTCACTTTGAGGGAACGTATATGTCAACTTCATGTGAGAATCTCGTCAATGTATGTCCAAGGGTTTGGACGATAGAGACATTTAAATTTTTCGAGATTATTCGAAAGTCAATTTTTAAAAGGCAAATATCTCCCGATCTGTAGGCATCTGAGAGACAAACCTTATGCCACTTTGAGGGAACGTATATGTCAACTTGCAGTCAGAGGCACGTCAATGTATGTCCAAGGGTTTGGAGGATAGAGACATTTAAATTTTTAGAGATTATTTGAAAGTCAATTTTCAAAAGGCAAATATCTCCCGATCTGTAGGAATCTGAGAGACAAAACTTATGTCACTTTGAGGGAACGTATATATCAACTTCCTGTCAGAGTCACGTCATTGTATGTCCAAGGGTTTGGAGGATAGAGACATTTAAATTTTTAGAGATTATTCGAAAGTCAATTTTTGAAAAGGCAAATATCTCCCGATCTGTAGGAATCAGAGAGACAAAACTTATGTCACCTTGAGGGAACGTAGATGTCAACTAGATGTCAGAATCTCGTCAATGTATGTCCAAGGGTTTGGACGATAGAGATATTTTAATTTTTCGAGATGATTCGAAAGTCAATTTCTAAAAGGTAAATATCTCCCGATCTGTAGGCATCTGAGAGACAAACCTTATGTCACATGAGGGAACGCATATGTCAACTTCATGTCAGAGTCTCGTCAATGTATGTTAAAGGGTTTGGAGGATAGAGACATTTTAATTTTTCGTGATTATTCGAAAGTCAATTTTTAAAGGCAAATATCTCCCTATCTGTAGGCATATGAGAGACAACCCTTATGGCACTATAAGGGAACGCATATGTCAACTTCGTGTCAGAGTCTCGTCAATGTATGTTCAAGGGTTTGGAGGATAGAGACATTTTAATTTTTCGAGATTATTCGAAAGTCAATTTCTAAAAGGCAAATATCTCCCGATCTGTAGGCATCTGAGAGACAAACCTTATGACACATTGAGGGAACGCATATGTCAACTTCATGTCAGAGTCTCGTCAATGTATGTTCAAGGGTTTGGAGGATAGAGACATTTTAATTTTTCGAGATTATTCGAAAGTCAATTTTTGAAAAGGCAAATATCTCCCGATCTGTATTAATCTGATAGACAAAACTTATGTCACTTTGAGGAAACGTATATGTCAACTTCATGTCATAGTCACGTCAATGTATTTCGAAGGGTTTGGAGGATAGAGACATTTAAATTTTTAGAGATTTTTCGAAAGTCAACTTTTAAAAGGCAAATATCTCCCAATCTGTTGGAGTCTGAGAGACAAAACTTATGTCACTTTGAGGGAACGTATATGTCAACTTCATGTGAGAATCTCGTCAATGAATGTCCAAGGGTTTGGACGATAGAGACATTTGAATTTTTCGAGATTATTCGAAAGTCAATTTTTAAAAGGCAAATATCTCCCGATCTGTAGGCATCTGAGAGACAAACCTTATGCCACTTTGAGGGAACGTATATGTCAACTTGCAGTCAGAGGCACGTCAATGTATGTCCAAGGGTTTGGAGGATAGAGACATTTTAATTTTTCGAGATAATTCGAAAGTCAATTTTTGAAAAGGCAAATATCTCCCGATCTGTATTAATCTGAGAGACAAAACTTATGTCACTTTGAGGGAACGTATATGTCAACTTCATGTCATAGTCACGTCAATGTATGTCAAAGGGTCTGGAGGATAGAGACATTTAAATTTTTAGAGATTATTCGAAACTCAATTTTTAAAAGGCAAATATCTCCCGATCTGTAGGAATCTGAGAGACAAACCTTATGTCACTTTGAGGGAACGTATATGTCAACTTCCTGTCAGAGGCACGTCAATGTGTGTCCAAGCGTTTGGAGGATAGAGACATTTGAATTTTTCGAGATTATTCGAAAGTCAATATTTAAAGGCAAATATCTCCCGATATGTAGGAATCTGAGAGACAAAACTTATGTCACTTTGAGGGAACGTATATGTCAACTTCATGTCACAGTCACGTCAATGAATGTCCAAGGGTTTGGAGTATAGAGACATTTAAATTTTTAGAGATTATTCGAAAGTCAGTTCTTAAAAAGCAAATATCTCCCGATCTGTAGGAATCTGAGAGACAAAACTTATGTCACATTGAGGGAACGTATATGTAAACTTCCAGTCAGAGTCACGTCAATGTATGTCCAAGGGTTTGGAGGATAAAGACATTTTAATTTTTCGAGATTATTCGAAAGTCAAGTTTTGAAAAGGCAAATATCTCCCGATCTGTAGGAATCTGAGAGACAAAACTTATGTCACTTTGAGGGAACGCATACGTCATCGTCATGTCAGAGTCACGTCAATATATGTCCAAGGGTGTGCAGGATACAGACATTTTAATTTTTCAGGGTTATTCGAAAGTCAATTATTCAGAGGCATATATCTCTCGATATGTAGGAATCTGAGAGACAAAACTAATGTCACTATGAGGACATTTACATATCAACTTCATGTCAGAGTCACGACAATGTACGAAAAAGGGTTTGATGGATAGAGACATTTGAATTTTTCGAGATTATTCGAAAGTCAATTTTGAAAAGGCAAATATCTCCCGATCTGTAGGAATCTGAGAGACAAACCTTATGTCACATTGAGGGAACGTATATGTCAACCTCATGTCAGAGTCACGTCAATGTATGTCCAAGGGTTTGGACGATAGAGATTCATTTTAATTTTTCGAGATTATTAGAAAGTCAATTTTTGAAAAGGCAAATATCTCCCGATCTGAATTAATATGACAGACAAAACTTACGTCACTTTGAGGGAACGTATATGTCAACTTCATGTTATAGTCACGTCAATGTATGTCCAAGGGTTTGGAGGATAGAGACATTTAAATTTTTATAGATTATTCGAAAGTCAATTTTTAAAAGGCAAATATCTCCCGATCTGTACTAATCTGAGTGACAAAACTTATGTCACTTAGAGGGAACGTATATGTCAACTTCATGTCAGAATCTCGTCAATGTATGTCCAAGGGTTTGGACGATAGCGACATTTTAATTTTTCGAGATTATTCGAAAGTCAATTTTTAAAGGCAAATATCTCCCGATCTGTAGGCATATGAGAGACAACCCTTATGGCACTATGAGGGAACGCATATGTCAACTGCATGTCAGAGTCTCGTCAATGTATGTCCAAGGGTTTGGACGATAGAGACATTATAATATTTCGAGATTATTTGGAAGTGAATTATTTAAAGGCAAATATCTCCCGATCCGTAGGAATCTGAGAGACAAAACTAATGTCACTTTGAGGGAATATATATGTCAACTTCCTGTCAGAGTCACGTCAATGTATGTCCAAGGGTTTGGAGGATAGAGACATTTAAATTTTTAGAGTTTATTCGAAAGTCAATTATTAGAAGGCAAATATCTACCGATCTGTAGGCATCTGAGAGACAAAACTTATGTCACTTTGAGGGAACATATATGTCAACTTCGTGTCAGAGTCTCGTCAATGTATGTTCAAGGGTTTGGAGGATAGAGACATTTTAATTTTTCGAGATTATTCGAAAGTCAATTATTAAAAGGCAATTATCTCCCGATCTGTAGGCATCTGAGATACACAACTTATGTCACTTTGAGGGAACGTATATGTCAACTTCATGTCATAGTCACGTCAATGTATTTCGAAGGGTTTGGAGGATAGAGACATTTAAATTTTTAGAGATTTTTCGAAAGTCAATTTTTAAAAGGCAAATATCTCCCAATCTGTTGGAGTCTGAGAGACAAAACTTATGTCACTTTGAGGGAACGTATATGTCAACTTCATGTGAGAATCTCGTCAATGTATGTCCAAGGGTTTGGACGATAGAGACATTTAAATTTTTCGAGATTATTCGAAAGTCAATTTTTAAAAGGCAAATATCTCCCGATCTGTAGGCATCTGAGAGACAAACCTTATGCCACTTTGAGGGAACGTATATGTCAACTTGCAGTCAGAGGCACGTCAATGTATGTCCAAGGGTTTGGAGGATAGAGACATTTAAATTTTTAGAGATTATTTGAAAGTCAATTTTCAAAAGGCAAATATCTCCCGATCTGTAGGAATCTGAGAGACAAAACTTATGTCACTTTGAGGGAACGTATATATCAACTTCCTGTCAGAGTCACGTCACTGTATGTCCAAGGGTTTGGAGGATAGAGACATTTAAATTTTTAGAGATTATTCGAAAGTCAATTTTTGAAAAGGCAAATATCTCCCGATCTGTAGGAATCAGAGAGACAAAACTTATGTCACCTTGAGGGAACGTAGATGTCAACTAGATGTCAGAATCTCGTCAATGTATGTCCAAGGGTTTGGACGATAGAGATATTTTAATTTTTCGAGATTATTCGAAAGTCAATTTCTAAAAGGTAAATATCTCCCGATCTGTAGGCATCTGAGAGACAAACCTTATGTCACATGAGGGAACGCATATGTCAACTTCATGTCAGAGTCTCGTCAATGTATGTTAAAGGGTTTGGAGGATAGAGACATTTTAATTTTTCGAGATTATTCGAAAGTCAATTTTTAAAGGCAAATATCTCCCGATCTGTAGGCATATGAGAGACAACCCTTATGGCACTATAAGGGAACGCATATGTCAACTGCATGTCAGAGTCTCGTCAATGTATGTCCAAGGGTTTGGACGATAGAGACATTATAATTTTTCGAGATTATTTGGAAGTGAATTATTTAAAGGCAAATATCTCCCGATCCGTAGGAATCTGAGAGACAAAACTAATGTCACTTTGAGGGAATATATATGTCAACTTCCTGTCAGATTCACGTCAATGTATGTCCAAGGGTTTGGAGGATAGAGACATTTAAATTTTTAGAGATTATTCGAAAGTCAATTATTAGAAGGCAAATATCTACCGATCTGTAGGCATCTGAGAGACAAAACTTATGTCACTTTGAGGGAACATATATGTCAACTTCGTGTCAGAGTCTCGTCAATGTATGTTCAAGGGTTTGGAGGATAGAGACATTTTAATTTTTCGAGATTATTCAAAAGTCAATTTCTAAAAGGCAAATATCTCCCGATCTGTAGGCATCTGAGAGACAAACCTTATGACACATTGAGGGAACGCATATGTCAACTTCATGTCAGAGTCTCGTCAATGTATGTTCAAGGGTTTGGAGGATAGAGACATTTTAATTTTTCGAGATTATTCGAAAGTCAATTTTTGAAAAGGCAAATATCTCCCGATCTGTATTAATCTGATAGACAAAACTTATGTCACTTTGAGGAAACGTATATGTCAACTTCATGTCATAGTCACGTCAATGTATTTCGAAGGGTTTGGAGGATAGAGACATTTAAATTTTTAGAGATTATTTGAAAGTCAATTTTCAAAAGGCAAATATCTCCCAATCTGTTGGAGTCTGAGAGACAAAACTTATGTCACTTTGAGGGAACGTATATGTCAACTTCATGTGAGAATCTCGTCAATGAATGTCCAAGGGTTTGGACGATAGAGACATTTGAATTTTTCGAGATTATTCGAAAGTCAATTTTTAAAAGGCAAATATCTCCCGATCTGTAGGCATCTGAGAGACAAACCTTATGCCACTTTGAGGGAACGTATATGTCAACTTGCAGTCAGAGGCACGTCAAAGTATGTCCAAGGGTTTGGAGGATAGAGACATTTAAATTTTTAGAGATTATTTGAAAGTCAATTTTCAAAAGGCAAATATCTCCCGATCTGTAGGAATCTGAGAGACAAAACTTATGTCACTTTGAGGGAACGTATATATCAACTTCCTGACAGTGTCACGTCATAGTATGTCCAAGGGTTTGGAGGATAGAGACATTTAAATTTTTAGAGATTATTCGAAAGTCAATTTTTGAAAAGGCAAATATCTCCCGATCTGTAGGAATCAGAGAGACAAAACTTATGTCACCTTGAGGGAACGTATATGTCAACTAGATGTCAGAATCTCGTCAATGTATGTCCAAGGGTTTGGACGATAGAGATATTTTAATTTTTCGAGATTATTCGAAAGTCAATATCTAAAAGGTAAATATCTCCCGATCTGTAGGCATCTGAGAGACAAACCTTATGTCACATGAGGGAACGCATATGTCAACTTCATGTCAGAGTCTCGTCAATGTATGTTAAAGGGTTTGGAGGATAGAGACATTTTAATTTTTCGAGATTATTCGAAAGTCAGCTTTTAAAAGGCAAATATCTCCCGATCTGTATTAATCTGAGAGACAAAACTTATGTCACTTTGAGGGAACGTATATGTCAACTTCATGTCATAGTCACGTCAATGTATTTCGAAGGGTTTGGAGGATAGAGACATTTAAATTTTTAGAGATTAATCGAAAGTCAATTTTTAAAAGGCAAATATCTCCCAATCTGTTGGAATCTGAGAGACAAAACTTATGTCACTTTGAGGGAACGTATATGTCAACTTCCGGTCAGAGTCACGTCTATGTATGTCCAAGGGTTTGGAGGATAGAGACATTTAAATTTTTATAGATTATTCGAAAGACAATTTTTAAAAGGCAAATATCTCCCGATCTGTAGGAATCTGAGAGACAAAAGTTATGTCACTTAGAGGGAACGTATATGTCAACTTCATTTCAGAATCTCGTCAATGTATGTCCAAGGGTTTGGACGATAGAGAGATTTCAATTTTTCGAGATTATTTGGAAGTGAATTATTTAAAGGCAAATATCTCCCGATCCGTAGGAATCTGAGAGACAAAACTAATGTCACTTTGAGGGAATATATATGTCAACTTCCTGTCAGAGTCACGTCAATGTATGTCCAAGGGTTTGGAGGATAGAGACATTTAAATTATTAGAGATTATTCGAAAGTCAATTTTTAGAAGGCAAATATCTAACGATCTGTAAGCATCTGAGAGACAAAACTTATGTCACTTTGAGGGAACATATATGTCAACTTCATGTCAGAGTCTCGTCAATGTATGTTCAAGGGTTTGGAGGATAGAGACATTTTAATTTTTCGAGATTATTCGAAAGTCAATTTTTAAAAGGCAAATATCTCCCGATCTGTATTCATCTGAGAGACAAAACTTATGTCACTTTGAGGGAACATATATGTCAACTTCATGTCAGAGTCTCGTCAATGTATGTCCAAGGGTTTGGACGATAGAGATATTTTAATTTTTCGAGATTATTCGAAAGTCAATTTCTAAAAGGCAAATATCTCCCGATCTGTAGGCATCTGAGAGACAAACCTAATGTCAAATTGAAGGAACGCATATGTCAACTTCATGTCATAGTCACGTCAATGTATGTCTAAGGGTTTGGACGATAGAGACATTTCAATTTTTCGAGATTATTCGAAAGTTAATTATTAAAAGGCAAATATCTCCCGAACTGTAGGCATCTGAGAGACAAATCTTATGCCACTTTGAGGGAACGTATATGTCAACTTGCAGTCAGAGGCTCGTCAATGTATGTCCAAGGGTTTGGAGGATAGAGACATTTAAATTTTTAGAGATTATTTGAAAGTCAATTTTTAAAAGGCAAATATCTCCCGATTTGTAGGAATCTGAGAGACAAAACATATGTCACTTTGAGGGAACGTATATATCAACTTCCTGTCAGAGTCACGTCAATGTATGTCCAAAGGTTTGGACGACAGAGATATTTTAATTTTTCGAGATTATTCGAAAGTCAATTTTTAAAAGGCAAATATCTCCCGATCTGTAGGCATATGAGAGACAACCCTTATGTCACTCAGAGGGAACGCATATGTCAACTGCATGTCAGAGTCTCGTCAATGTATGTCCAAGGGACTGGACGATAGAGACATTTTAATTTTTCGAGATTATTTGGAAGTGAATTATTTAGAGGCAAATATCTCCCGATCCGTAGGAATCTGAGAGACAAAAATAATGTCACTTTGAGGGAATATATATGTCAACTTCCTGTCAGAGTCACGTCAATGTATGTCCAAGGGTTTGGAGGATAGAGACATTTAAATTTTTAGAGATTATTCGAAAGTCAATTTTAGAAGGCAAATATCTAACGATCTGTAGGCATCTGAGAGACAAAACTTATGTCACTTTGAGGGAACATATATGTCACCTTCATGTCAGAGTCTCGTCTATGTATGTTCAAGGGTTTGGAGAATAGAGACATTTTAATTTTTCGAGATTATTCGAAAGTCAATTTTTAAAAGGCAAATATCTCCCGATCTGTAGGCATCTGAGAGACAAAACTTATGTCACTTTGAGGGAACATATATGTCAACTTCATGTCAGAGTCTCGTCAATGTATGTCCAAGGGTTTGGACGATAGAGATATTTTAATTTTTCGAGATTATTCGAAAGTCAATATCTAAAAGGCAAATATCTCCCGATCTGTAGGAATCTGAGAGACAAAACTTATGTCACTTTGAGGGAACGTATATGTCAACTTGCTGTCAGAGGCACGTCAATGTATGTCCAAGGGTTTGGAGGATAGAGTCATTTAAATTTTTAGAGATTATTCGAAAGTCAATTATTGAAAAGGCAAATAGCTCCCGATCAATAGGAATCTAAGTGACAAAACTTATGTCACTTTGAAGGAACGTATATGTCAACTTCATGTGAGAATCTCGTTAATGTATGTCCAAGGGTTTGGACGATAGAGACATTTTAATTTGTCGAGATTATTCGAAATTTAATTTTTAAAAGGCAAATATTTCCCGATCTGTAGGCATCTGAGAGACAAACCTTATGCCACTTTGAGGGAACGTATATGTCAACTTGCAGTCAGAGGCACGTCAATGTATGTCCAAGGGTTTGGAGGATAGAGACATTTAAATTTATAGAGATTATTTGAAAGTCAATTATAAAAAGGCAAATATCTCCCGATCTGTAGGAATCTGAGAGACAAAACATATGTCACTTTGAGGGAACGTATATATCAACTTCCTGTCAGAGTCACGTCAATGTATGTCCAAGGGTTTGGAGGATAGAGACATTTAAATTTTTATAGATTATTCGAAAGTCAATTTCTAAAAGGCAAATATCTCCCAATCTGTTGGAATCTGAGAGACAGAACTTATGTCACTTTGAGGGAACGTTTATGTGAACTTCCGGTCAGAGTCACGTCAATGTATGTCCAAGGGTTTGGAGGATAGAGACATTTAAATTTTTATAGATTATTCGAAAGTCAATTTTTAAAAGGCAAATATCTCCCGATCTGTAGGAATCTGAGAGACAAAACTTATGTCACCTTGAGGGAACGTATATGTCAACAAGATGTCAGAATCTCGTCAATGTATGTCCAAGGGTTTGGACGATAGAGATATTTTAATTTTTCGAGATTATTCGAAAGTCAAATTCTAAAAGGCAAATATCTCCCGATCTGTAGGCATCTGAGAGACAAACCTTATGTCACATGAGGGAACGCATATGTCAACTTCATGTCAGAGTCTCGTCAATATATGTTAAAGGGTTTGGAGGATAGAGACATTTTAATTTTTCGAGATTATTCGAAAGTCAATTCCTAAAAGGCAAATATCTCCCGATCAGTAGGAATCTGAGAGACAAAACTTATGTCACTTTGAGGGAACGTATATGTCAACTTTCTGTCAGAGGCACGTCAATGTATGTCCAAGGGTTTGGAGGATAGAGACATTTAAATTTTTAGAAATTATTCGAAATTCAATTTTTGAAAAGGCAAATATCTCCCGATCAATAGGAATCTAAGAGACAAAACTTATGTCACTTTGAGGGAACGTATATGTCAACTTCATGTGAGAATCTCGTCAATGTATGTCCAAGGGTTTGGACGATAGAGACATTTTAATTTTTCGAGATCATTCGAAAGTCAATTTTTAAAAGGCAAATATCTCCCGATCTGTAGGCATCTGAGAGACAACCCTTATGCCACTTTGAGGGAACGCATATGTCAACTTCATGTCGGAGTCTCGTCAATGTATGTCCAAGGGTTTTGAGGATAGAGACATTTTAATTTTTCGAGATTATTCGAAAGTCAATTTTTGAAAAGGCAAATATCTCCCGATCTGTATGAATCTGAGAGACAAAACTTATGTCACTTTGAGGGAACGTATATGTCAACTTCATGTCATAGTCACGTCAATGTATTTCGAAGGGTTTGGAGGATAGAGACATTTAAATTTTTAGAGATTATTCGAAAGTCAATTTTTAAAAGGCAAATATCTCCCAATCTGTTGGATTCTGAGAGACAGAACTTATGTCACTTTGAGGGAACGTTTATGTCAACTTCCGGTCAGGGTCACGTCAATGTATGTCCAAGGGTTTGGAGGATAGAGACATTTAAATTTTTATAGATTATTCGAAAGTCAATTTTTAAAAGGCAAATATCTCCCGATCTGTAGGAATCTGAGAGACAAAACTTATGTCACTTAGAGGGAACGTATATGTCAACTTCATGTCAGAATCTCGTCAATGTATGTCCAAGGGTTTGGACGACAGAGACATTTTAATTTTTCGAGATTATTCGAAAGTCAATTTTTAAAAGGCAAATATCTCCCGATCTGTAGGCATCTGAGAGACAAACCTTATGCCACTTTGAGGGAACGTACATGTCAACTTGCAGTCAGAGGCACGTCAATGTATGTCCAAGGGTTTGGAGGATAGAGACATTTAAATTTTTAGAGATTATTTGAAAGTCAATTTTCAAAAGGCAAATATCTCCCGATCTGTAGGAATCTGAGAGACAAAACTTATGTCACTTTGAGGGAACGTATATATCAACTTCCTGTCAGAGTCACGTCATTGTATGTCCAAGGGTTTGGAGGATAGAGACATTTAAATTTTTAGAGATTATTCGAAAGTCAATTTTTGAAAAGGCAAATATCTCCCGATCTGTAGGAATCAGAGATACAAAACTTATGTCACCTTGAGGGAACGTAGATGTCAACTAGATGTCAGAATCTCGTCAATGTATGTCCAAGGGTTTGGACGATAGAGATATTTTAATTTTTCGAGATTATTCGAAAGTCAATTTCTAAAAGGTAAATATCTCCCGATCTGTAGGCATCTGAGAGACAAACCTTATGTCACATGAGGGAACGCATATGTCAACTTCATGTCAGAGTCTCGTCAATGTATGTTAAAGGGTTTGGAGGATAGAGACATTTTAATTTTTCGAGATTATTCGAAAGTCAATTTTTAAAGGCAAATATCTCCCGATCTGTAGGCATATGAGAGACAACCCTTATGGCACTATAAGGGAACGCATATGTCAACTGCATGTCAGAGTCTCGTCAATGTATGTCCAAGGGTTTGGACGATAGAGACATTATAATTTTTCGAGATTATTTGGAAGTGAATTATTTAAAGGCAAATATCTCCCGATCCGTAGGAATCTGAGAGACAAAACTAATGTCACTTTGAGGGAATATATATGTCAACTTCCTGTCAGATTCACGTCAATGTATGTCCAAGGGTTTGGAGGATAGAGACATTTAAATTTTTAGAGATTATTCGAAAGTCAATTTTTGAAAAGGCAAATATCTCCCGATCTGTAGGAATCAGAGAGACAAAACTTATGTCACCTTGAGGGAACGTATATGTCAACAAGATGTCAGAATCTCGTCCATGTATGTCCAAGGGTTTGGACGATAGAGATATTTTAATTTTTCGAGATTATTCGAAAGTCAAATTCTAAAAGGCAAATATCTCCCGATCTGTAGGCATCTGAGAGACAAACCTTATGTCACATGAGGGAACGCATATGTCAACTTCATGTCAGAGTCTCGTCAATATATGTTAAAGGGTTTGGAGGATAGAGACATTTTAATTTTTCGAGATTATTCGAAAGTCAATTTCTAAAAGGCAAATATCTCCCGATCAGTAGGAATCTGAGAGACAAAACTTATGTCACTTTGATGGAACGTATATGTCAACTTTCTGTCAGAGGCACGTCAATGTATGTCCAAGGGTTTGGAGGATAGAGACATTTAAATTTTTAGAAATTATTCGAAATTCAATTTTTGAAAAGGCAAATATCTCCCGATCAATAGGAATCTAAGAGACAAAACTTATGTCACTTTGAGGGAACGTATATGTCAACTTCATGTGAGAATCTCGTCAATGTATGTCCAAGGGTTTGGACGATAGAGACATTTTAATTTTTCGAGATCATTCGAAAGTCAATTTTTAAAAGGCAAATATCTCCCGATCTGTAGGCATCTGAGAGACAACCCTTATGCCACTTTGAGGGAACGCATATGTCAACTTCATGTCAGAGTCTCGTCAATGTATGTCCAAGGGTTTTGAGGATAGAGACATTTTAATTTTTCGATATTATTCGAAAGTCAATTTTTGAAAAGGCAAATATCTCCCGATCTGTAGGCATCTGAGAGACAACCCTTATGCCACTTTGAGGGAACGCATATGTCAACTGCATGTCAGAGTCTCGTCAATGTATGTCCAAGGGTTTGGACGATAGAGACATTATAATTTTTCGAGATTATTTGGAAGTGAATTATTTAAAGGCAAATATCTCCCGATCCGTAGGAATCTGAGATACAAAACTAATGTCACTTTGAGGGAATATATATGTCAACTTCCTGTCAGATTCACGACAATGTATGTCCAAGGGTTTGGAGGATAGAGACATTTAAATTTTTAGAGATTATTCGAAAGTCAATTATTAGAAGGCAAATATCTATCGATCTGTAGGCATCTGAGAGACAAAACTTATGTCACTTTGAGGGAACATATATGTCAACTTCGTGTCAGAGTCTCGTCAATGTATGTTCAAGGGTTTGGAGGATAGAGACATTTTAATTTTTCGAGATTATTCGAAAGTCAATTTCTAAAAGGCAAATATCTCCCGATCTGTAGGCATCTGAGAGACAAACCTTATGACACATTGAGGGAACGCATATGTCAACTTCATGTCAGAGTCTCGTCAATGTATGTTCAAGGGTTTGGAGGATAGAGACATTTTAATTTTTCGAGATTATTCGAAAGTCAATTTTTGAAAAGGCAAATATCTCCCGATCTGTATTAATCTGATAGACAAAACTTATGTCACTTTGAGGAAACGTATATGTCAACTTCATGTCATAGTCACGTCAATGTATTTCGAAGGGTTTGGAGGATAGAGACATTTAAATTTTTAGAGATTTTTCGAAAGTCAACTTTTAAAAGGCAAATATCTCCCAATCTGTTGGAGTCTGAGAGACAAAACTTATGTCACTTTGAGGGAACGTATATGTCAACTTCATGTGAGAATCTCGTCAATGTATGTCCAAGGGTTTGGACGATAGAGACATTTGAATTTTTCGAGATTATTCGAAAGTCAATTTTTAAAAGGCAAATATCTCCCGATCTGTAGGCATCTGAGAGACAAACCTTATGCCACTTTGAGGGAACGTATATGTCAACTTGCAGTCAGAGGCACGTCAAAGTATGTCCAAGGGTTTGGAGGATAGAGACATTTAAATTTTTAGAGATTATTTGAAAGTCAATTTTCAAAAGGCAAATATCTCCCGATCTGTAGGAATCTGAGAGACAAAACTTATGTCACTTTGAGGGAACGTATATATCAACTTCCTGACAGTGTCACGTCATAGTATGTCCAAGGGTTTGGAGGATAGAGACATTTAAATTTTTAGAGATTATACGAAAGTCAATTTTTGAAAAGGCAAATATCTCCCGATCTGTAGGAATCAGAGAGACAAAACTTATGTCACCTTGAGGGAACGTATATGTCAACTACATGTCAGAATCTCGTCAATGTATGTCCAAGGGTTTGGACGATAGAGATATTTTAATTTTTCGAGATTATTCGATAGTCAATTTCTAAAAGGTAAATATCTCCCGATCTGTAGGCATCTGAGAGACAAACCTTATGTCACATGAGGGAACGCACATGTCAACTTCATGTCAGAGTCTCGTCAATGTATGTTAAAGGGTTTGGAGGATAGAGACATTTTAATTTTTCGAGATTATTCGAAAGTCAGCTTTTCAAAGGCAAATATCTCCCGATCTGTATTAATCTGAGAGACAAAACTTATGTCACTTTGAGGGAACGTATATGTCAACTTCATGTCATAGTCACGTCAATGTATTTCGAAGGGTTTGGAGGATAGAGACATTTAAATTTTTAGAGATTAATCGAAAGTCAATTTTTAAAAGGCAAATATCTCTCAATCTGTTGGAATCTGAGAGACAAAACTTATGTCACTTTGAGGGAACGTATATGTCAACTTCATGTCAGAGTCACGTCAATGTATGTCCAAGGGTTTGGAGGATAGAGACATTTAAATTTTTATAGATTATTCGAAAGACAATTTTTAAAAGGCAAATATCTCCCGATCTGTAAGAATCTGAGAAACAAAAGTTATGTCACTTAGAGGGAACGTATATGTCAACTTCATTTCAGAATCTCGTCAATGTATGTCCAAGGGTTTGGACGATAGAGAGATTTCAATTTTTCGAGATTATTTGGAAGTGAATTATTTAAAGGCAAATATCTCCCGATCCGTAGGAATCTGAGAGACAAAACTAATGTCACTTTGAGGGAATATATATGTCAACTTCCTGTCAGAGTCACGTCAATGTATGTCCAAGGGTTTGGAGGATAGAGACATTTAAATTATTAGAGAATATTCGAAAGTCAATTTTTAGAAGGCAAATATCTAACGATCTGTAGGCATCTGAGAGACAAAACTTATGTCACTTTGAGGGAACATATATGTCAACTTCATGTCAGAGTCTCGTTAATGTATGTTGAAGGGTTTGGAGGATAGAGACATTTTAATTTTTCGAGATTATTCGAAAGTCAATTTTTAAAAGGCAAATATCTCCCGATCTGTATTCATCTGAGAGACAAAACTTATGTCACTTTGAGGGAACATATATGTCAACTTCATGTCAGAGTCTCGTCAATGTATGTCCAAGGGTTTGGACGATAGAGATATTTTAATTTTTCGAGATTATTCGAAAGTCAATTTCTAAAAGGCAAATATCTCCCGATCTGTAGGCATCTGAGAGACAAACCTTATGTCAAATTGAAGGAACGCATATGTCAACTTCATGTCATAGTCACGTCAATGTATGTCTAAGGGTTTGGACGATAGAGACATTTTAATTTTTCGAGATTATTCGAAAGTTAATTATTAAAAGGCAAATATCTCCCGAACTGTAGGCATCTGAGAGACAAACCTTATGCCACTTTGAGGGAACGTATATGTCAACTTGCAGTCAGAGGCTCGTCAATGTATGTCCAAGGGTTTGGAGGATAGAGACATTTAAATTTTTAGAGATTATTTGAAAGTCAATTTTTAAAAGGCAAATATCTCCCGATTTGTAGGAATCTGAGAGACAAAACATATGTCACTTTGAGGGAACGTATATATCAACTTCCTGTCAGAGTCAAGTCAATGTATGTCCAAGGGTTTGGACGAGAGAGACATTTTAATTTTTCGAGATTATTCGAAAGTCAATTTTTAAAAGGCAAATATCTCCCGATCTGTAGGCATATGAGAGACAACCCTTATGTCACTTAGAGGGAACGCATATGTCAACTGCATGTCAGAGTCTCGTCAATGTATGTCCAAGGGACTGGACGATAGAGACATTTTAATTTTTCGAGATTATTTGGAAGTGAATTATTTAGAGGCAAATATCTCCCGATCCGTAGGAATCTGAGAGACAAAACTAATGTCACTTTGAGGGAATATATGTGTCAACTTCCTGTCAGAGTCACGTCAATGTATGTCCAAGGGTTTGGAGGATAGAGACATTTAAATTTTTAGAGATTATTCGAAAGTCAATTTTAGAAGGCAAATATCTAACGATCTGTAGGCATCTGAGAGACAAAACTTATGTCACTTTGAGGGAACATATATGTCAACTTCATGTCAGAGTCTCGTCAATGTATGTTCAAGGGTTTGGAGAATAGAGACATTTAAATTTTTCGAGATTATTCGAAAGTCAATTTTTAAAAGGCAAATATCTCCCGATCTGTAGGCATCTGAAAGACAAAACTTATGTCACTCTGAGGGAACATGTGTGTCAACTTCATGTCAGAGTCTCGTCAATGTATGTCCAAGGGTTTGGACGATAGAGATATTTTAATTTTTCGAGATTATTCGAAAGTCAATTTCTAAAAGGCAAATATCTCCCGATCTGTAGGCATCTGAGAGACAAACCTTATGTCAAATTGAAGGAACGCATATGTCAACTTCATGTCATAGTCACGTCAATGTATGTCTAAGGGTTTGGACGATAGAGACATTTCAATTTTTCGAGATTATTCGAAAGTTAATTATTAAAAAGCAAATATCTCCCGAACTGTAGGCATCTGAGAGACAAATCTTATGCCACTTTGAGGGAACGTATATGTCAACTTGCAGTCAGAGGCTCGTCAATGTATGTCCAAGGGTTTGGAGGATAGAGACATTTAAATTTTTAGAGATTATTTGAAAGTCAATTTTTAAAAGGCAAATATCTCCCGATTTGTAGGAATCTGAGAGACAAAACATATGTCACTTTGAGGGAACGTATATATCAACTTCCTGTCAGAGTCACGTCAATGTATGTCCAAAGGTTTGGACGACAGAGACATTTTAATTTTTCGAGATTATTCGAAAGTCAATTTTTAAAAGGCAAATATCTCCCGATCTGTAGGCATATGAGAGACAACCCTTATGTCACTCAGAGGGAACGCATATGTCAACTGCATGTCAGAGTCTCGTCAATGTATGTCCAAGGGACTGGACGATAGAGACATTTTAATTTTTCGAGATTATTTGGAAGTGAATTATTTAGAGGCAAATATCTCCCGATCCGTAGGAATCTGAGAGACAAAAATAATGTCACTTTGAGGGAATATATATGTCAACTTCCTGTCAGAGTCACGTCAATGTATGTCCAAGGGTTTGGAGGATAGAGACATTTAAATTTTTAGAGATTATTCGAAAGTCAATTTTAGAAGGCAAATATCTAACGATCTGTAGGCATCTGAGAGACAAAACTTATGTCACTTTGAGGGAACATATATGTCACCTTCATGTCAGAGTCTCGTCAATGTATGTTCAAGGGTTTGGAGAATAGAGACATTTTAATTTTTCGAGATTATTCGAAAGTCAATTTTTAAAAGGCAAATATCTCCCGATCTGTAGGCATCTGAGAGACAAAACTTATGTCACTTTGAGGGAACATATATGTCAACTTCATGTCAGAGTCTCGTCAATGTATGTCCAAGGGTTTGGACGATAGAAATATTTTAATTTTTCGAGATTATTCGAAAGTCAATATCTAAAAGGCAAATATCTCCCGATCTGTAGGAATCTGAGAGACAAACCTTATGTCACTTTGAGGGAACGTATATGTCAACTTGCTGTCAGAGGCACGTCAATGTATGTCCAAGGGTTTGGAGGATAGAGTCATTTAAATTTTTAGAGATTATTCGAAAGTCAATTATTGAAAAGGCAAATAGCTCCCGATCAATAGGAATCTAAGTGACAAAACTTATGTCACTTTGAGGGAACGTATATGTCAACTTCATGTGAGAATCTCGTTAATGTATGTCCAAGGGTTTGGACGATAGAGACATTTTAATTTGTCGAGATTATTCGAAATTTAATTATTAAAAGGCAAATATTTCCCGATCTGTAGGCATCTGAGAGACAAACCTTATGCCACTTTGAGGGAACGTATATGTCAACTTGCAGTCAGAGGCACGTCAATGTATGTCCAAGGGTTTGGAGGATAGAGACATTTAAATTTATAGAGATTATTTGAAAGTCAATTATAAAAAGGCAAATATCTCCCGATCTGTAGGAATCTGAGAGACAAAACATATGTCACTTTGAGGGAACGTATATATCAACTTCCTGTCAGAGTCACGTCAATGTATGTCCAAGGGTTTGGAGGATAGAGACATTTAAATTTTTATAGATTATTCGAAAGTCAATTTCTAAAAGGCAAATATCTCCCAATCTGTTGGAATCTGAGAGACAGAACTTATGTCACTTTGAGGGAACGTTTATGTCAACTTCAGGTCAGAGTCACGTCAATGTATGTCCAAGGGTTTGGAGGATAGAGACATTTAAATTTTTATAGATTATTCGAAAGTCAATTTTTAAAAGGCAAATATCTCCCGATCTGTAGGAATCTGAGAGACAAAACTTATGTCACCTTGAGGGAACGTATTTGTCAACAAGATGTCAGAATCTCGTCAATGTATGTCCAAGGGTTTGGACGATAGAGATATTTTAATTTTTCGAGATTATTCGAAAGTCAAATTCTAAAAGGCAAATATCTCCCGATCTGTAGGCATCTGAGAGACAAACCTTATGTCACATGAGGGAACGCATATGTCAACTTCATGTCAGAGTCTCGTCAATATATGTTAAAGGGTTTGGAGGATAGAGACATTTTAATTTTTCGAGATTATTCGAAAGTCAATTCCTAAAAGGCAAATATCTCCCGATCAGTATTAATCTGAGAGACAAAACTTATGTCACTTTGAGGGAACGTATATGTCAACTTTCTGTCAGAGGCACGTCAATGTATGTCCAAGGGTTTGGAGGATAGAGACATTTAAATTTTTAGAAATTATTCGAAATTCAATTTTTGAAAAGGCAAATATCTCCCGATCAATAGGAATCTAAGAGACAAAACTTATGTCACTTTGAGGGAACGTATATGTCAACTTCATGTGAGAATCTCGTCAATGTATGTAAAAGGGTTTGGACGATAGAGACATTTTAATTTTTCGAGATCATTCGAAAGTCAATTTTTAAAAGGCAAATATCTCCCGATCTGTAGGCATCTGAGAGACAACCCTTATGCCACTTTGAGGGAACGCATATGTCAACTTCATGTCAGAGTCTCGTCAATGTATGTCCAAGGGTTTTGAGGATAGAGACATTTTAATTTTTCGAGATTATTCGAAAGTCAATTTTTGAAAAGGCAAATATCTCCCGATCTGTATGAATCTGAGAGACAAAACTTATGTCACTTTGAGGGAACGTATATGTCAACTTCATGTCATAGTCACGTCAATGTATTTCGAAGGGTTTGGAGGATAGAGACATTTAAATTTTTAGAGATTATTCGAAAGTCAATTATTAAAAGGCAAATATCTCCCAATCTGTTGGAATCTGAGAGACAGAACTTATGTCACTTTGAGGGAACGTTTATGTCAACTTCCGGTCAGGGTCACGTCAATGTATGTCCAAGGGTTTGGAGGATAGAGACATTTAAATTTTTAGAGATTATTCGAAAGTCAATTTTAGAAGGCAAATATCTAACGATCTGTAGGCATCTGAGAGACAAAACTTATGTCACTTTGAGGGAACATATATGTCACCTTCATGTCAGAGTCTCGTCAATGTATGTTCAAGGGTTTGGAGAATAGAGACATTTTAATTTTTCGAGATTATTCGAAAGTCAATTTTTAAAAGGCAAATATCTCCCGATCTGTAGGCATCTGAGAGACAAAACTTATGTCACTTTGAGGGAACATATATGTCAACTTCATGTCAGAGTCTCGTCAATGTATGTCCAAGGGTTTGGACGATAGAAATATTTTAATTTTTCGAGATTATTCGAAAGTCAATATCTAAAAGGCAAATATCTCCCGATCTGTAGGAATCTGAGAGACAAACCTTATGTCACTTTGAGGGAACGTATATGTCAACTTGCTGTCAGAGGCACGTCAATGTATGTCCAAGGGTTTGGAGGATAGAGTCATTTAAATTTTTAGAGATTATTCGAAAGTCAATTATTGAAAAGGCAAATAGCTCCCGATCAATAGGAATCTAAGTGACAAAACTTATGTCACTTTGAGGGAACGTATATGTCAACTTCATGTGAGAATCTCGTTAATGTATGTCCAAGGGTTTGGACGATAGAGACATTTTAATTTGTCGAGATTATTCGAAATTTAATTATTAAAAGGCAAATATTTCCCGATCTGTAGGCATCTGAGAGACAAACCTTATGCCACTTTGAGGGAACGTATATGTCAACTTGCAGTCAGAGGCACGTCAATGTATGTCCAAGGGTTTGGAGGATAGAGACATTTAAATTTATAGAGATTATTTGAAAGTCAATTATAAAAAGGCAAATATCTCCCGATCTGTAGGAATCTGAGAGACAAAACATATGTCACTTTGAGGGAACGTATATATCAACTTCCTGTCAGAGTCACGTCAATGTATGTCCAAGGGTTTGGAGGATAGAGACATTTAAATTTTTATAGATTATTCGAAAGTCAATTTCTAAAAGGCAAATATCTCCCAATCTGTTGGAATCTGAGAGACAGAACTTATGTCACTTTGAGGGAACGTTTATGTCAACTTCAGGTCAGAGTCACGTCAATGTATGTCCAAGGGTTTGGAGGATAGAGACATTTAAATTTTTATAGATTATTCGAAAGTCAATTTTTAAAAGGCAAATATCTCCCGATCTGTAGGAATCTGAGAGACAAAACTTATGTCACCTTGAGGGAACGTATTTGTCAACAAGATGTCAGAATCTCGTCAATGTATGTCCAAGGGTTTGGACGATAGAGATATTTTAATTTTTCGAGATTATTCGAAAGTCAAATTCTAAAAGGCAAATATCTCCCGATCTGTAGGCATCTGAGAGACAAACCTTATGTCACATGAGGGAACGCATATGTCAACTTCATGTCAGAGTCTCGTCAATATATGTTAAAGGGTTTGGAGGATAGAGACATTTTAATTTTTCGAGATTATTCGAAAGTCAATTCCTAAAAGGCAAATATCTCCCGATCAGTAGGAATCTGAGAGACAAAACTTATGTCACTTTGAGGGAACGTATATGTCAACTTTCTGTCAGAGGCACGTCAATGTATGTCCAAGGGTTTGGAGGATAGAGACATTTAAATTTTTAGAAATTATTCGAAATTCAATTTTTGAAAAGGCAAATATCTCCCGATCAATAGGAATCTAAGAGACAAAACTTATGTCACTTTGAGGGAACGTATATGTCAACTTCATGTGAGAATCTCGTCAATGTATGTAAAAGGGTTTGGACGATAGAGACATTTTAATTTTTCGAGATCATTCGAAAGTCAATTTTTAAAAGGCAAATATCTCCCGATCTGTAGGCATCTGAGAGACAACCCTTATGCCACTTTGAGGGAACGCATATGTCAACTTCATGTCAGAGTCTCGTCAATGTATGTCCAAGGGTTTTGAGGATAGAGACATTTTAATTTTTCGAGATTATTCGAAAGTCAATTTTTGAAAAGGCAAATATCTCCCGATCTGTATGAATCTGAGAGACAAAACTTATGTCACTTTGAGGGAACGTATATGTCAACTTCATGTCATAGTCACGTCAATGTATTTCGAAGGGTTTGGAGGATAGAGACATTTAAATTTTTAGAGATTATTCGAAAGTCAATTTTTAAAAGGCAAATATCTCCCAATCTGTTGGAATCTGAGAGACAGAACTTATGTCACTTTGAGGGAACGTTTATGTCAACTTCCGGTCAGGGTCACGTCAATGTATGTCCAAGGGTTTGGAGGATAGAGACATTTAAATTTTTATAGATTATTCGAAAGTCAATTTTTAAAAGGCAAATATCTCCCGATCTGTAGGAATCTGAGAGACAAAACTTATGTCACTTAGAGGGAACGTATATGTCAACTTCATGTCAGAATCTCGTTAATGTATGTCCAAGGGTTTGGACGATAGAGATATTTTAATTTTTCGAGATTATTCGAAAGTCAATTTCTAAAAGGTAAATATCTCCCGATCTGTAGGCATCTGAGAGACAAACCTTATGTCACATGAGGGAACGCATATGTCAACTTCATGTCAGAGTCTCGTCAATGTATGTTAAAGGGTTTGGAGGATAGAGACATTTTAATTTTTCGAGATTATTCGAAAGTCAATTTTTAAAGGCAAATATCTCCCGATCTGTAGGCATATGAGAGACAACCCTTATGGCACTATAAGGGAACGCATATGTCAACTGCATGTCAGAGTCTCGTCAATGTATGTCCAAGGGTTTGGACGATAGAGACATTATAATTTTTCGAGATTATTTGGAAGTGAATTATTTAAAGGCAAATATCTCCCGATCCGTAGGAATCTGAGAGACAAAACTAATGTCACTTTGAGGGAATATATATGTCAACTTCCTGTCAGATTCACGTCAATGTATGTCCAAGGGTTTGGAGGATAGAGACATTTAAATTTTTAGAGATTATTCGAAAGTCAATTTTTGAAAAGGCAAATATCTCCCGATCTGTAGGAATCAGAGAGACAAAACTTATGTCACCTTGAGGGAACGTATATGTCAACAAGATGTCAGAATCTCGTCAATGTATGTCCAAGGGTTTGGACGATAGAGATATTTTAATTTTTCGAGATTATTCGAAAGTCAAATTCTAAAAGGCAAATATCTCCCGATCTGTAGGCATCTGAGAGACAAACCTTATGTCACATGAGGGAACGCATATGTCAACTTCATGTCAGAGTCTCGTCAATATATGTTAAAGGGTTTGGAGGATAGAGACATTTTAATTTTTCGAGATTATTCGAAAGTCAATTTCTAAAAGGCAAATATCTCCCGATCAGTAGGAATCTGAGAGACAAAACTTATGTCACTTTGATGGAACGTATATGTCAACTTTCTGTCAGAGGCACGTCAATGTATGTCCAAGGGTTTGGAGGATAGAGACATTTAAATTTTTAGAAATTATTCGAAATTCAATTTTTGAAAAGGCAAATATCTCCCGATCAATAGGAATCTAAGAGACAAAACTTATGTCACTTTGAGGGAACGTATATGTCAACTTCATGTGAGAATCTCGTCAATGTATGTCCAAGGGTTTGGTCGATAGAGACATTTTAATTTTTCGAGATCATTCGAAAGTCAATTTTTAAAAGGCAAATATCTCCCGATCTGTAGGCATCTGAGAGACAACCCTTATGCCACTTTGAGGGAACGCATATGTCAACTTCATGTCAGAGTCTCGTCAATGTATGTCCAAGGGTTTTGAGGATAGAGACATTTTAATTTTTCGAGATTATTCGAAAGTCAATTTTTGAAAAGGCAAATATCTCCCGATCTGTAGGCATCTGAGAGACAACCCTTATGCCACTTTGAGGGAACGCATATGTCAACTGCATGTCAGAGTCTCGTCAATGTATGTCCAAGGGTTTGGACGATAGAGACATTATAATTTTTCGAGATTATTTGGAAGTGAATTATTTAAAGGCAAATATCTCCCGATCCGTAGGAATCTGAGATACAAAACTAATGTCACTTTGAGGGAATATATATGTCAACTTCCTGTCAGATTCACGACAATGTATGTCCAAGGGTTTGGAGGATAGAGACATTTAAATTTTTAGAGATTATTCGAAAGTCAATTATTAGAAGGCAAATATCTATCGATCTGTAGGCATCTGAGAGACAAAACTTATGTCACTTTGAGGGAACATATATGTCAACTTCGTGTCAGAGTCTCGTCAATGTATGTTCAAGGGTTTGGAGGATAGAGACATTTTAATTTTTCGAGATTATTCGAAAGTCAATTTCTAAAAGGCAAATATCTCCCGATCTGTAGGCATCTGAGAGACAAACCTTATGACACATTGAGGGAACGCATATGTCAACTTCATGTCAGAGTCTCGTCAATGTATGTTCAAGGGTTTGGAGGATAGAGACATTTTAATTTTTCGAGATTATTCGAAAGTCAATTTTTGAAAAGGCAAATATCTCCCGATCTGTATTAATCTGATAGACAAAACTTATATCACTTTGAGGAAACGTATATGTCAACTTCATGTCATAGTCACGTCAATGTATTTCGAAGGGTTTGGAGGATAGAGACATTTAAATTTTTAGAGATTTTTCGAAAGTCAACTTTTAAAAGGCAAATATCTCCCAATCTGTTGGAGTCTGAGAGACAAAACTTATGTCACTTTGAGGGAACGTATATGTAAACTTCATGTGAGAATCTCGTCAATGTATGTCCAAGGGTTTGGACGATAGAGACATTTGAATTTTTCGAGATTATTCGAAAGTCAATTTTTAAAAGGCAAATATCTCCCGATCTGTATTCATCTGAGAGACAAACCTTATGCCACTTTGAGGGAACGTATATGTCAACTTGCAGTCAGAGGCACGTCAAAGTATGTCCAAGGGTTTGGAGGATAGAGACATTTAAATTTTTAGAGATTATTTGAAAGTCAATTTTCAAAAGGCAAATATCTCCCGATCTGTAGGAATCTGAGAGACAAAACTTATGTCACTTTGAGGGAACGTATATATCAACTTCCTGACAGTGTCACGTCATAGTATGTCCAAGGGTTTGGAGGATAGAGACATTTAAATTTTTAGAGATTATTCGAAAGTCAATTTTTGAAAAGGCAAATATCTCCCGATCTGTAGGAATCAGAGAGACAAAACTTATGTCACCTTGAGGGAACGTATATGTCAACTACATGTCAGAATCTCGTCAATGTATGTCCAAGGGTTTGGACGATAGAGATATTTTAATTTTTCGAGATTATTCGATAGTCAATTTCTAAAAGGTAAATATCTCCCGATCTGTAGGCATCTGAGAGACAAACCTTATGTCACATGAGGGAACGCACATGTCAACTTCATGTCAGAGTCTCGTCAATGTATGTTAAAGGGTTTGGAGGATAGAGACATTTTAATTTTTCGAGATTATTCGAAAGTCAGCTTTTCAAAGGCAAATATCTCCCGATCTGTATTAATCTGAGAGACAAAACTTATGTCACTTTGAGGGAACGTATATGTCAACTTCATGTCATAGTCACGTCAATGTATTTCGAAGGGTTTGGAGGATAGAGACATTTAAATTTTTAGAGATTAATCGAAAGTCAATTTTTAAAAGGCAAATATCTCTCAATCTGTTGGAATCTGAGAGACAAAACTTATGTCACTTTGAGGGAACGTATATGTCAACTTCATGTCAGAGTCACGTCAATGTATGTCCAAGGGTTTGGAGGATAGAGACATTTAAATTTTTATAGATTATTCGAAAGACAATTTTTAAAAGGCAAATATCTCCCGATCTGTAAGAATCTGAGAAACAAAAGTTATGTCACTTAGAGGGAACGTATATGTCAACTTCATTTCAGAATCTCGTCAATGTATGTCCAAGGGTTTGGACGATAGAGAGATTTCAATTTTTCGAGATTATTTGGAAGTGAATTATTTAAAGGCAAATATCTCCCGATCCGTAGGAATCTGAGAGACAAAACTAATGTCACTTTGAGGGAATATATATGTCAACTTCCTGTCAGAGTCACGTCAATGTATGTCCAAGGGTTTGGAGGATAGAGACATTTAAATTATTAGAGATTATTCGAAAGTCAATTTTTAGAAGGCAAATATCTAACGATCTGTAGGCATCTGAGAGACAAAACTTATGTCACTTTGAGGGAACATATATGTCAACTTCATGTCAGAGTCTCGTTAATGTATGTTCAAGGGTTTGGAGGATAGAGACATTTTAATTTTTCGAGATTATTCGAAAGTCAATTTTTAAAAGGCAAATATCTCCCGATCTGTATTCATCTGAGAGACAAAACTTATGTCACTTTGAGGGAACATATATGTCAACTTCATGTCAGAGTCTCGTCAATGTATGTCAAAGGGTTTGGACGATAGAGATATTTTAATTTTTCGAGATTATTCGAAAGTCAATTTCTAAAAGGCAAATATCTCCCGATCTGTAGGCATCTGAGAGACAAACCTTATGTCAAATTGAAGGAACGCATATGTCAACTTCATGTCATAGTCACGTCAATGTATGTCTAAGGGTTTGGACGATAGAGACATTTTAATTTTTCGAGATTATTCGAAAGTTAATTATTAAAAGGCAAATATCTCCCGAACTGTAGGCATCTGAGAGACAAACCTTATGCCACTTTGAGGGAACGTATATGTCAACTTGCAGTCAGAGGCTCGTCAATGTATGTCCAAGGGTTTGGAGGATAGAGACATTTAAATTTTTAGAGATTATTTGAAAGTCAATTTTTAAAAGGCAAATATCTCCCGATTTGTAGGAATCTGAGAGACAAAACATATGTCACTTTGAGGGAACGTATATATCAACTTCCTGTCAGAGTCAAGTCAATGTATGTCCAAGGGTTTGGACGAGAGAGACATTTTAATTTTTCGAGATTATTCGAAAGTCAATTTTTAAAAGGCAAATATCTCCCGATCTGTAGGCATATGAGAGACAACCCTTATGTCACTTAGAGGGAACGCATATGTCAACTGCATGTCAGAGTCTCGTCAATGTATGTCCAAGGGACTGGACGATAGAGACATTTTAATTTTTCGAGATTATTTGGAAGTGAATTATTTAGAGGCAAATATCTCCCGATCCGTAGGAATCTGAGAGACAAAACTAATGTCACTTTGAGGGAATATATGTGTCAACTTCCTGTCAGAGTCACGTCAATGTATGTCCAAGGGTTTGGAGGATAGAGACATTTAAATTTTTAGAGATTATTCGAAAGTCAATTTTAGAAGGCAAATATCCAACGATCTGTATGCATCTGAGAGACAAAACTTATGTCACTTTGAGGGAACATATATGTCAACTTCATGTCAGAGTCTCGTCAATGTATGTTCAAGGGTTTGGAGAATAGAGACATTTAAATTTTTCGAGATTATTCGAAAGTCAATTTTTAAAAGGCAAATATCTCCCGATCTGTAGGCATCTGAGAGACAAAACTTATGTCACTTTGAGGGAACATATATGTCAACTTCATGTCAGAGTCTCGTCAATGTATGTCCAAGGGTTTGGACGATAGAGATATTTTAATTTTTCGAGATTATTCGAAAGTCAATATCTAAAAGGCAAATATCTCCCGATCTGTAGGAATCTGAGAGACAAAACTTATGTCACTTTGAGGGAACGTATATGTCAACTTGCTGTCAGAGGCACGTCAATGTATGTCCAAGGGTTTGGAGGATAGAGACATTTAAATTTTTAGAGATTATTCGAAAGTCAATTTTTGAAAAGGCAAATATCTCCCGATCAATAGGAATCTAAGAGACAAAACTTATGTCACTTTGAGGGAACGTATATGTCAACTTCATGTGAGAATCTCGTTAACGTATGTCCAAGGGTTTGGACGATAGAGACATTTTAATTTGTCGAGATTATTCGAAATTTAATTTTTAAAAGGCAAATATTTCCCGATCTGTAGGCATCTGAGAGACAAAACATATGTCACTTTGAGGGAACGTATATATCAACTTCCTGTCAGAGTCACGTCAATGTATGTCCAAGGGTTTGGAGGATAGAGACATTTAAATTTTTAGAGATTATTTGAAAGTCAATTTTTAAAAGGCAAATATCTCCCGATCTGTAGGAATCTGAGAGACAAAACATATGTCACTTTGAGGGAACGTATATATCAACTTCCTGTCAGAGTCACGTCAATGTATGTCCAAGGGTTTGGAGGATAGAGACATTTAAATTTTTAGAGATTATTCGAAAGTCAATTTTTGAAAAGGCAAATATCTCCCGATCTGTAGGAATCAGAGAGACAAAACTTATGTCACCTTGAGGGAACGTATATGTCAACTAGATGTCAGAATCTCGTCAATGTATGTCCAAGGGTTTGGACGATAGAGATATTTAATTTTTCGAGATTATTCGAAAGTCAATTTCTAAAAGGCAAATATCTCCCGATCTGTAGGCATCTGAGAGACAAACCTTATGTCACATGAGGGAACGCATATGTCAACTTCATGTCAGAGTCTCGTCAATATATGTTAAAGGGTTTGGAGGATAGAGACATTTTAATTTTTCGAGATTATTCGAAAGTCAATTTCTAAAAGGCAAATATCTCCCGATCAGTAGGAATCTGAGAGACAAAACTTATGTCACTTTGAGGGAACGTATATGTCAACTTTCTGTCAGAGGCACGTCAATGTATGTCCAAGGGTTTGGAGGATAGAGACATTTAAATTTTTAGAGATTATTCGAAATTCAATTTTTGAAAAGGCAAATATCTCCCGATCAATAGGAATCTAAGAGACAAAACTTATGTCACTTTGAGGGAACGTATATGTCAACTTCATGTGAGAATCTCGTCAATGTATGTCCAAGGGTTTGGACGATAGAGACATATTAATTTTTCGAGATCATTCGAAAGTCAATTTTTAAAAGGCAAATATCTCCCGATCTGTAGGCATCTGAGAGACAACCCTGATGCCACTTTGAGGGAACGAATATGTCAACTTCATGTCAGAGTCTCGTCAATGTATGTCCAAGGGTTTTGAGGATAGAGACATTTTAATTTTTCGAGATTATTCGAAAGTCAATTTTTGAAAAGGCAAATATCTCCCGATCTGTATGAATCTGAGAGACAAAACTTATGTCACTTTGAGGGAACGTATATGTCAACTTCATGTCATAGTCACGTCAATGTATTTCGAAGGGTTTGGAGGATAGAGACATTTAAATTTTTAGAGATTATTCGAAAGTCAATTTTTAAAAGGCAAATATCTCCCAATCTGTTGGAATCTGAGAGACAGAACTTATGTCACTTTGAGGGAACGTATATGTCAACTTCCGGTCAGAGTCACGTCAATGTATGTCCAAGGGTTTGGAGGATAGAGACATTTAAATTTTTATAGATTATTCGAAAGTCAATTTTTAAAAGGCAAATATCTCCCGATCTGTAGGAATCTGAGAGACAAAACTTATGTCACTTAGAGGGAACGTATATGTCAACTTCATGTCAGAATCTCGTCAATGTATGTCCAAGGGTTTGGACGACAGAGACATTTTAATTTTTCGAGATTATTCGAAAGTCAATTTTTAAAAGGCAAATATCTCCCGATCTGTAGGCATATGAGAGACAACCCTTATGTCACTTTGAGGGAACGCATACGTCAACTGCATGTCAGAGTCTCGTCAATATATGTCCAAGGGTTTGGACGATAGAGACATTTTAATTTTTCGAGATTATTTGGAAGTGAATTATTTAGAGGCAAATATCTCCCGATCCGTAGGAATCTGAGAGACAAAACTAATGTCACTTTGAGGGAATATATATGTCAACTTCCTGACAGAGTCACGTCAATGTATGTCCAAGGGTTTGGAGGATAGAGACATTTAAATTTTTAGAGATTATTCGAAAGTCAATTTTTAGAAGGCAAATATCTAACGATCTGTAGGCATCTGAGAGACAAAACGTATGTCACTTTGAGGGAACATATATGTCAACTTCATGTCAGAGTCTCGTCAATGTATGTTCAAGGGTTTGGAGGATAGAGACATTTTAATTTTTCGAGATTATTCGAAAGTCAATTTTTAAAAGGCAAATATCTCCCGATCTGTAGGCATCTGAGAGACAAAACTTATGTCACTTTGAGGGAACATATATGTCAACTTCATGTCAGAGTCTCGTCAATGTATGTGCAAGGGTTTGGACGATAGAGATATTTTAATTTTTCGAGATTATTCTAAAGTCAATTTCTAAAAGGCAAATATCTCCCGATCTGTATTCATCTGTAAGACAAACCTTATGTCACATTGACGTATCGCATATGTCAACTTCATGTCAGAGTCTCGTCAATGTATGTTCAAGGGTTTGGAGGATAGAGACATTTCAATTTTTCGAGATTATTCGAAAGTCAATTTTTAAAAGGCAAATATCTCCCGATCTGTAGGAATCTGAGAGACAAAACTTACGTCACTTTGAGGGAACGTATATGTCAACTTGCAGTCAGAGGCACGCCAATGTATGTCCAAGGGTTTGGAGGATAGAGACATTTAAATTTTTAGAGATTATTCGAAAGTCAATTTTTGAAAAGGCAAATATCTCCCGATCGATAAGAATCTAAGAGACAAAACTTATGTCACTTTGAGGGAACGTATATGTCAACTTCATGTGAGGATCTCGTCAATGTATGTCCAAGGGTTTGGACGATAGAGACATTTTAATTTTTCGAGATTATTCGAAAGTCAATTTTTAAAAGGCAAATATCTCCCGATCTGTAGGCATCTGAGAGACAAACCTTATGCCACTTTGAGGGAACGTATATGTTAACTTGCAGTCAGAGGCACGTCATTGTATGTCCAAGGGTTTGGAGGATAGAGACATTTAAATTTTTAGAGATTATTCGAAAGTCAATTTTTGAAAAGGCAAATATCTCCCGATCTGTAGGAATCAGAGAGACAAAACTTATGTCACCTTGAGGGAACGTATATGTCAACTTCATGTCAGAGTCTCGTCAATGTATGTTAAAGGGTTTGGAGGATAGAGACATTTTAATTTTTCGAGATTATTCGAAAGTCAGCTTTTAAAAGGCAAATATCTCCCGATCTGTATTAATCTGAGAGACAAAACTTATGTCACTTTGAGGGAACGTATATGTCAACTTCATGTCATAGTCACGTCAATGTATTTCGAAGGGTTTGGAGGATAGAGACATTTAAATTTTTAGAGATTAATCGAAAGTCAATTTTTAAAAGGCAAATATCTCCCAATCCGTTGGAATCTGAGAGACAAAACTTATGTCACTTTGAGGGAACGTATATGTCAACTTCCGGTCAGAGTCACGTCAATGTATGTCCAAGGGTTTGGAGGATAGAGACATTTAAATTTTTATAGATTATTCGAAAGACAATTATGAAAAGGCAAATATCTCCCGATCTGTAGGAATCTGAGAGACAAAACTTATGTCACTTAGAGGGATCGTATATGTCAACTTCATTTCAGAATCTCGTCAATGTATGTCCAAGGGTTTGGACGATAGAAAGATTTTAATTTTTCGAGATTATTCGAAAGTCAATTATTAAAAGGCAAATATCTCCCGATCTGTAGTCACATGAGAGACAACCCTTATGTCACTTTGAGGGAACGCATATGTCAACTGCATGTCAGAGTCTCGTCAATGTATGTCCAAGGGTTTGGACGATAGAGACATTTTAATTTTTCGAGATTATTTGGAAGTGAATTATTTAAAGGCAAATATCTCCCGATCCGTAGGAATCTGAGAGACAAAACTAATGCCACTTTGAGGGAATATATATGTCAACTTCCTGTCAGAGTCACGTCAATGTATGTCCAAGAGTTTGGAGGATAGAGACATTTAAATTTTTAGAGATTATTCGAAAGTCAATTTTTAGAAGGCAAATATCTAACAATCTGTAGGCATCTGAGAGACAAAACTTATGTCACTTTGAGGGAACATAAATGTCAACTTCATGTCAGAGTCTCGTCAATGTATGTTCAAGGGTTTGGAGGATAGAGTCATTTTAATTTTTCGAGATTATTCGAAAGTCAATTTTTAAAAGGCAAATATCTCCCGATCTGTATTCATCTGAGAGACAAAACTTATGTCACTTTGAGGGAACATATATGTCAACTTCATGTCAGAGTCTCGTCAATGTATGTCCAAGGGTTTGGACGATAGAGATATTTTAATTTTTCGAGATTATTCGAAAGTCAATTTCTAAAAGGCAAATATCTCCCGATCTGTATTCATCTGAGAGACAAACCTTATGTCACATTGAAGGAACGCATATGTCAACTTCATGTCAGAGTCTCGTCAATGTATGTTCAAGGGTTTGGAGGATAGAGACATTTTAATTTTTCGAGATTATTCGAAAGTCAATTTTTAAAAGGCAAATATCTCCCGATCTGTAGGAATCTGAGAGACAAAACTTATGTCACTTTGAGGGAACGTATATGTCAACTTCATGTGAGAATCTCGTCAATGTATGTCGAAGGGTTTGGACGATAGAGACATTTTAATTTTTCGATATTATTCGAAAGTTAATTATTAAAAGGCAAATATCTCCCGAACTGTAGGCATCTGAGAGACAAACCTTATGCCACTTTGAGGGAACGTATATGTCAACTTGCAGTCAGAGGCACGTCAATGTATGTCCAAGGGTTTGGAGGATAGAGACATTTAAATTTTTAGAGATTAATTGAAAGTCAATTTTTAAAAGGCAAATATCTCCCGATTTGTAGGAATCTGAGAGACAAAACATATGTCACTTTGAGGGAACGTATATATCAACTTCCTGTCAGAGTCACGTCAATGTATGTCCAAGGGTTTGGAGGATAGAGACATTTAAATTTTTAGAGATTATTCGAAAGTCAATTTTTGAAAAGGCAAATATCTCCCGATCTGTAGGAATCAGAGAGACAAAACTTATGTCACCTTGAGGGAACATGTATGTCAACTAGATGTCAGAATCTCGTCAATGTATGTCCAAGGGTTTGGACGATAGAGATATTTTAATTTTTCGAGATTATTCGAAAGTCAATTTCTAAAAGGCAAATATCTCCCGATCTGTATGCATCTGAGAGACAAACCTTATGTCACATGAGGGAACGCATATGTCAACTTCATGTCAGAGTCTCGTCAATGTATGTTAAAGGGTTTGGAGGATAGAGACATTTAAATTTTTCGAGATTATTCGAAAGTCAATTTTTAAAAGGCAAATATCTCCCGATCTGTAGGAATCTGAGTGACAAAACTTATGTCACTTTGAGGGAACGTATATGTCAACTTGCTGTCAGAGGCACGTCAATGTATGTCCAAGGGTTTGGAGGATAGAGACATTTAAATTTTTAGAGATTATTCGAAAGTCAATTTTTGAAGAGGCAAATATCTCCCGATCAATAGGAATCTAAGAGACAAAACTTATGTCACTTTGATGGAACGTATATGTCAACTTCATGTGTGAATCTGGTCAATGTATGTCCAAGGGTTTGGAGGATAGAGACATTTTAATTTTTAGAGATTATTTGAAAGTCAGTTTTTAAAAGGCAAATATCTCCCGATCTGTAGGAATCTGAGAGACAAAACATATGTCACTTTGAGGGAACGTATATATCAACTTCCTGTCAGAGTCACGTCAATGTATGTCCAAGGGTTTGGAGGATAGAGACATTTAAATTTTTAGAGATTATGCGAAAGTCAATTTCTGAAAAGGCAAATATCTCCCGATCTGTAGGAATCAGAGAGACAAAGCTTATGTCACCTTGAGGGAACGTATATGTCAACTAGATGTCAGAATCTCGTCAATGTATGTCCAAGGGTTTGGACGATAGAGACATTTTAATTTTTCGAGATTATTCGAAAGTTAATTTTTAAAAGGCAAATATCTCCCGATCAGTAGGAATCTGAGATACAAAACTAATGTCACTTTGAGGGAACGTATATGTCAACTTGCTGTCAGAGGCACGGTAATGTATGTCCAAGGGTTTGGAGGATAGAGACATTTAAATTTTTAGAGATTATTCGAAATTCAATTTTTGAAAAGGCAAATATCTCCCGATCTGTATGCATCTGAGAGACAAAACTTATGTCACTTTGATGGAACGTATATGTCAACTTCATGTGAGAATCTGGTCAATGTATGTCCAAGGGTTTGGACGATAGAGACATTTCAATTTTTCGAGATCATTCGAAAGTCAATTTTTAAAAGGCAAATATCTCCCGATCTGTAGGCATCTGAGAGACAACCCTTATGCCACTTTGAGGGAACGCATATGTCAACTTCATGTCAGAGTCTCGTCAATGTATGTCCAAGGGTTTGGAGGATAGAGACATTTTAATTTTTCGAGATTATTCGAAAGTCAATTTTTAAAAGGCAAATATCTCCCAATCTGTTGGAATCTGAGAGACAGAACTTATGTCACTTTGAGGGAACGTATATGTCAACTTCCGGTCAGAATCTCGTCAATGTATGTCCAAGGGTTTGGACGACAGAGACATTTTAATTTTTCGAGATTATACGAAAGTCAATTTTTAAAAGGCAAATATCTCCCGATCTGTAGGCATATGAGAGACAACCCTTATGTCACTTAGAGGGAACGCATATGTCAACTGCATGTCAGAGTCTCGTCAATGTATGTCCAAGGGACTGGACGATAGAGACATTTTAATTTTTCGAGATTATTTGGAAGTGAATTATTTAGAGGCAAATATCTCCCGATCCGTACGAATCTGAGAGACAAAACTAATGTCACTTTGAGGGAATATATATGTCAACTTCCTGTCAGAGTCACGTCAATGTATGTCCAAGGGTTTGGAGGATAGAGACATTTAAATTTTTAGAGATTATTCGAAAGTCAATTTTTGAAGGAAAATATCTAACGATCTGTAGGCATCTGAGAGACGAAACTTATGTCACTTTGAGGGAACATATATGTCAACTTCATGTCAGAGTCTCGTCAATGTATGTTCAAGGGTTTGGAGAATAGAGACATTTTAATTTTTCGAGATTATTCGAAAGTCAATTTTTAAAAGGCAAATATCTCCCGATCTGTAGGCATCTGAGAGACAAAACTTATGTCACTTTGAGGGAACATATATGTCAACTTCATGTCAGAGTATCGTCAATGTATGTCCAAGGGTTTGGACGATAGAGATATTTTAATTTTTCGAGATTATTCGAAAGTCAATTTCTAAAAGGCAAATATCTCCCGATCTGTAGGAATCTGAGAGACAAAACTTATGTCACTTTGAGGGAACGTATATGTCAACTTGCTGTCAGAGGCACGTCAATGTATGTCTAAGGGTTTGGAGGATAGAGACATTTAAATTTTTAGAGATTATTCGAAAGTCAATTTTTGAAAAGGCAAATATCTCCCGATCAATAGGAATCTAAGAGACAAAACTTATGTCACTTTGAGGGAACGTATATGTCAACTTCATGTGAGAATCTCGTCAATGTATGTCCAAGGGTTTGGACGATAGAGACATTTTAATTTTTCGAGATTATTCGAAAGTTAATTTTTAAAAGGCAAATATTTCCCGATCTGTAGGCATCTGAGAGACAAACCTTATGCCACTTTGAGGGAACGTATATGTCAACTTGCAGTCAGAGGCACGTCAATGTATGTCCAAGGGTTTGGAGGATAGAGACATTTAAATTTTTAGAGATTATTTGAAAGTCAATTTTAAAAGGCAAATATCTCCCGATCTGTAGGAATCTGAGAGACAAAACATATGTCACTTTGAGGGAACGTATATATCAACTTCCTGTCAGAGTCACGTCAATGTATGTCCAAGGGTTTGGAGGATAGAGACATTTAAATTTTTAGAGATTATTCGAAAGTCAATTTTTGAAAAGGCAAATATCTCCCGATCTGTAGGAATCAGAGAGACAAAACTTATGTCACCTTGAGGGAACATATATGTCAACTAGATGTCAGAATCTCGTCAATGTATGTCCAAGGGTTTGGACGATAGAGATATTTTAATTTTTCGAGATTATTCGAAAGTCAATTTCTAAAAGGCAAATATCTCCCGATCTGTATGCATCTGAGAGACAAACCTTATGTCACATGAGGGAACGCATATGTCAACTTCATGTCAGAGTCTCGTCAATGTATGTTAAAGGGTTTGGAGGATAGAGACATTTAAATTTTTCGAGATTATTCGAAAGTCAATTTTTAAAAGGCAAATATCTCCCGATCTGTAGGAATCTGAGAGACAAAACTTATGTCACTTTGAGGGAACGTATATGTCAACTTGCTGTCAGAGGCACGTCAATGTATGTCCAAGGGTTTGGAGGATAGAGACATTTAAATTTTTAGAGATTATTCGAAAGTCAATTTTTGAAGAGGCAAATATCTCCCGATCAATAGGAATCTAAGAGACAAAACTTATGTCACTTTGATGGAACATATATGTCAACTTCATGTGTGAATCTGGTCAATGTATGTCCAAGGGTTTGGAGGATAGAGACATTTAAATTTTTAGAGATTATTTGAAAGTCAATTTTTAAAAGGCAAATATCTCCCCATCTGTAGGAATCTGAGAGACAAAACATATGTCACTTTGAGGGAACGTATATATCAACTTCCTGTCAGAGTCACGTCAATGTATGTCCAAGGGTTTGGAGGATAGAGACATTTAAATTATTAGAGATTATGCGAAAGTCAATTTCTGAAAAGGCAAATATCTCCCGATCTGTAGGAATCAGAGAGACAAAGCTTATGTCACCTTGAGGGAACGTATATGTCAACTAGATGTCAGAATCTCGTCAATGTATGTCCAAGGGTTTGGACGATAGAGACATTTTAATTTTTCGAGATTATTCGAAAGTTAATTTTTAAAAGGCAAATATCTCCCGATCAGTAGGAATCTGAGATACAAAACTAATGTCACTTTGAGGGAACGTATATGTCAACTTGCTGTCAGAGGCACGGTAATGTATGTCCAAGGGTTTGGAGGATAGAGACATTTAAATTTTTAGAGATTATTCGAAATTCAATTTTTGAAAAGGCAAATATCTCCCGATCTGTATGCATCTGAGAGACAAAACTTATGTCACTTTGATGGAACGTATATGTCAACTTCATGTGAGAATCTGGTCAATGTATGTCCAAGGGTTTGGACGATAGAGACATTTCAATTTTTCGAGATCATTCGAAAGTCAATTTTTAAAAGGCAAATATCTCCCGATCTGTAGGCATCTGAGAGACAACCCTTATGCCACTTTGAGGGAACGCATATGTCAACTTCATGTCAGAGTCTCGTCAATGTATGTCCAAGGGTTTGGAGGATAGAGACATTTTAATTTTTCGAGATTATTCGAAAGTCAATTTTTAAAAGGCAAATATCTCCCAATCTGTTGGAATCTGAGAGACAGAACTTATGTCACTTTGAGGGAACGTATATTTCAACTTCCGGTCAGAATCTCGTCAATGTATGTCCAAGGGTTTGGACGACAGAGACATTTTAATTTTTCGAGATTATACGAAAGTCAATTTTTAAAAGGCAAATATCTCCCGATCTGTAGGCATATGAGAGACAACCCTTATGTCACTTAGAGGGAACGCATATGTCAACTGCATGTCAGAGTCTCGTCAATGTATGTCCAAGGGACTGGACGATAGAGACATTTTAATTTTTCGAGATTATTTGGAAGTGAATTATTTAGAGGCAAATATCTCCCGATCCGTACGAATCTGAGAGACAAAACTAATGTCACTTTGAGGGAATATATATGTCAACTTCCTGTCAGAGTCACGTCAATGTATGTCCAAGGGTTTGGAGGATAGAGACATTTAAATTTTTAGAGATTATTCGAAAGTCAATTTTAGAAGGAAAATATCTAACGATCTGTAGGCATCTGAGAGACGAAACTTATGTCACTTTGAGGGAACATATATGTCAACTTCATGTCAGAGTCTCGTCAGTGTATGTTCAAGGGTTTGGAGAATAGAGACATTTTAATTTTTCGAGATTATTCGAAAGTCAATTTTTAAAAGGCAAATATCTCCCGATCTGTAGGCATCTGAGAGACAAAACTTATGTCACTTTGAGGGAACATATATGTCAACTTCATGTCAGAGTATCGTCAATGTATGTCCAAGGGTTTGGACGATAGAGATATTTTAATTTTTCGAGATTATTCGAAAGTCAATTTCTAAAAGGCAAATATCTCCCGATCTGTAGGAATCTGAGAGACAAAACTTATGTCACTTTGAGGGAACGTATATGTCAACTTGCTGTCAGAGGCACGTCAATGTATGTCCAAGGGTTTGGAGGATAGAGACATTTAAATTTTTAGAGATTATTCGAAAGTCAATTTTTGAAAAGGCAAATATCTCCCGATCAATAGGAATCTAAGAGACAAAACTTATGTCACTTTGAGGGAACGTATATGTCAACTTCATGTGAGAATCTCGTCAATGTATGTCCAAGGGTTTGGACGATAGAGACATTTTAATTTTTCGAGATTATTCGAAAGTTAATTTTTAAAAGGCAAATATTTCCCGATCTGTAGGCATCTGAGAGACAAACCTTATGCCACTTTGAGGGAACGTATATGTCAACTTGCAGTCAGAGGCACGTCAATGTATGTCCAAGGGTTTGGAGGATAGAGACATTTAAATTCTTAGAGATTATTTGAAAGTCAATTTTAAAAGGCAAATATCTCCCGATCTGTAGGAATCTGAGAGACAAAACATATGTCACTTTGAGGGAACGTATATATCAACTTCCTGTCAGAGTCACGTCAATGTATGTCCAAGGGTTTGGAGGATAGAGACATTTAAATTTTTAGAGATTATGAGAAAGTCAATTTCTGAAAACGCAAATATCTCCCGATCTGTAGGAATCAGAGAGACAAAGCTTACGTCACCTTGAGGGAACGTATATGTCAACTAGATGTCAGAATCTCGTCAATGTATGTCCAAGGGTTCGGACGATAGAGACATTTTAATTTTTCGAGATTATTCGAAAGTTAATTTTTAAAAGGCAAATATCTCCCGATCAGTAGGAATCTGAGATACAAAACTAATGTCACTTTGAGGGAACGTATATGTCAACTTGCTGTCAGAGGCACGGTAATGTATGTCCAAGGGTTTGGAGGATAGAGACATTTAAATTTTTAGAGATTATTCGAAATTCAATTTTTGAAAAGGCAAATATCTCTCGATCAATAGGAATCTAAGATACAAAACTTATGTCACTTTGAGGGAACGTATATGTCAACTTCATGTGAGAATCTCGTCAATGTATGTCAAAGGGTTTGGACGATAGAGACATTTTAATTTTTCGAGATCATTCGAAAGTCAATTTTTAAAAGGCAAATATCTCCCGATCTGTAGGCATCTGAGAGACAACCCTTATGCCACTTTGAGGGAACGCATATGTCAACTTCATGTCAGAGTCTCGTCAATGTATGTCCAAGGGTTTTGAGGATAGAGACATTTTAATTTTTCGAGATTATTCGAAAGTCAATTTTTGAAAAGGCAAATATCTCCCGATCTGTATGAATCTGAGAGACAAAACTTATGTCACTTTGAGGGAACGTATATGTCAACTTCATGTCATAGTCACGTCAATGTATTTCGAAGGGTTTGGAGGATAGAGACATTTAAATTTTTAGAGATTATTCGAAAGTCAATTTTTAAAAGGCAAATATCTCCCAATCTGTTGGAATCTGAGAGACAGAACTTATGTCACTTTGAGGGAACGTATATGTCAACTTCCGGTCAGAGTCACGTCAATGTATGTCCAAGGGTTTGGAGGATAGAGACATTTAAATTTTTATAGATTATTCGAAAGTCAATTTTTAAAAGGCAAATATCTCCCGATCTGTAGGAATCTGAGAAACAAAACTTATGTCACTTAGAGGGAACGTATATGTCAACTTCATGTCAGAATCTCGTCAATGGATGTTCAAGGGTTTGGACGACAGAGACATTTTAATTTTTCGAGATTATTCGAAAGTCAATTTTTAAAAGGCAAATATCTCCCGATCTGTAGGAATCTGAGAGAAAAAACTTATGTCACTTAGAGGGAACGCATATGTCAACTGCATGTCGGAGTCTCGTCAATATATGTCCAAGGGTTTGGACGATAGAGACATTTTAATTTTTCGAGATTATTTGGAAGTGAATTATTTAGAGGCAAATATCTCCCGATCCGTAGGAATCTGAGAGACAAAACTAATGTCACTTTGAGGGAATATGTATGTCAACTTCCTGACAGAGTCACGTCAATGTATGTCCAAGGGTTTGGAGGATAGAGACATTTAAATTTTTAGAGATTATTCGAAAGTCAATTTTTAGAAGGCAAATATCTAACGATCTGTAGGCATCTGAGAGACAAAACTTATGTCATTTTGAGGGAACATATATGTCAACTTCATGTCAGAGTCTAGTCAATGTATGTTCAAGGGTTTGGAGGATAGAGACATTTTAATTTTTCGAGATTATTCGAAAGTCAATTTTTAAAATTCAAATATCTCCCGATCTGTAGGCATCTGAGAGACAAAACTTATGTCACTTTGAGGGAACATATATGTCAACTTCATGTCAGAGTCTCGTCAATGTATGTCCAAGGGTTTGGACGATAGAGATATTTTAATTTTTCGAGATTATTCGAAAGTCAATTTCTAAAAGGCAAATATCTCCAGATCTGTAGGCATCTGAGAGACAAACCTTATGTCACATTGACGGAACGCGTATGTCAACTTCATGTCAGAGTCTGGTCAATGTATGTTCAAGGGTTTGGAGGATAGAGACATTTTAATTTTTCGAGATTATTCGAAAGTCAATTTTTAAAAGGCAAATATCTCCCGATCTGTAGGAATCTGAGAGACAAAACTTTGTCACTTTGAGGGAACGTATATGTCAACTTCGTGTGAGAATCTCGTCAATGTATGTCCAAGGGTTTGGACGATAGAGACATTTTAATTTTTCGAGATTATTCGAAAGTCAATTTTTAAAAGGCAAATATCTCCCGATCTGTAGGAATCAGAGAGACAAAACTTATGTCACCTTGAGGGAACGTATATGTCAACTAGATGTCAGAATCTCGTCAATGTATGTCCAAGGGTTTGGACGATAGAGATATTTTAACTTTTCGAGATTATTCGAAAGTCAATTTCCAAAAGGCAAATATCTCCCGATCTGTAGGCATCTGAGAGACAAACCTTATGTCACATGATGGAACGCATATGTCAACTTCATGTCAGAGTCTCGTCAATGTATGTTAAAGGGTTTGGAGGATAGAGACATTTTAATTTTTCGAGATTATTCGAAAGTCAATTATTAAAAGACAAATATCTCCCGATCTGTATTAATCTGAGAGACAAAACTTATGTCACTTTGAGGGAACGTATATGTCAACTTCATGTCATTGTCACGTCAATGTATTTCGAAGGGTTTGAAGGATAGAGACATTTAAATTTTTAGAGATTAATCGAAAGTCAATTTTTAAAAGGCAAATATCTCCCAATCTGTTGGAATCTGAGAGACAAAACTTATGTCACTTTGAGGGAACGTATATGTCAACTTCCGGTCAGAGTCACGTCAATGTATGTCCAAGGGTTTGGAGGAGAGAGACATTTAAATTATTATAGATTATTCGAAAAACACTTTTTAAAGGCAAATATCTCCCGATCTGTAGGAATCTGAGAGACAAAACTTATGTCACTTAGAGGGAACGTATATATCAACTTCATTTCAGAATCTCGTCAATATGTGTCCAAGGGTTTGGACGATAGAGAGATTTTAATTTTTCGAAATTAATCGAAAGTCAATTTTTAAAAGGCAAATATCTCCCGATCTGTAGGCATATGAGAGACAACCCTTATGTCACTTTGAGGGAACGCATATGTCAACTGCATGTCAGAGTCTCGTCAATGTATGTCCAAGGGTTTGGACGATAGAGACATTTTAATTTTTCGAGATTATTTGAAAGTGAATTATTTAAAGGCAAATATCTCCCGATCCGTAGGAATCTGAGAGACAAAACTAATGTCACTTTGAGGGAATATATATGTCAACTTCCTGTCAGAGTCACGTCAATGTATGTCCAAGGGTTTGGAGGATAGAGACATTTAAATTTTTAGAGATTATTCGAAAGTCAATTTCTAAAAGGCAAATATCTCCCGATCTGTAGGCATCTGAGAGACAAACCTTATGTCACATTGAGGGAACGCATATGTCAACTTCATGTCAGAGTCTCGTCAATGTATGTTCAAGGGTTTGGAGGATAGAGACATTTTAATTTTTCGAGATTATTCGAAAGTCAATTTTTAAAGGCAAATATCTCCCGATTGTAGGAATCTGAGAGACAAAACTTATGTCACTTTGAGGGAACGTATATGTCAACTTGCTGTCAGAGGCACGACAATGTATGTCCAAGGGTTTGGAGGATAGAGACATTTAAATTTTTAGAGATTATTCGAAATTCAATTTTTGAAAAAGCAAATATCTCCCGATCAATAGGAATCTAAAAGACAAAACTTATGTCACTATGTGGGAACGTATATGTCAACTTCATGTGAGAATCTCGTCAATGTATGTCCAAGGGTTTGGACGATAGAGACATTTTAATTTTTCGAGATCATTCGAAAGTCAATTTTTAAAAGGCAAATATCTCCCGATCTCTAGGCATCTGAGAGACAACCCTTATGCCACTTTGAGGGAACGCATATGTCAACTTCATGTCAGAGTCTCGTCAATGTATGTCCAAGGGTTTTGAGGATAGGGACATTTTAATTCTTCGAGATTATTCGAAAGTCAATTTTTGAAAAGGCAAATATCTCCCGATCTATATGAATCTGAGAGACAAAACTTATGTCACTTTGAGGGAACGTATATGTCAACTTCATGTCATAGTCACGTCAATGTATTTCGAAGGGTTTGGAGGATAGAGACATTTAAATTTTTAGAGATTATTCGAAAGTCAATTTTTAAAAGGCAAATATCTCCCAATCTGTTGGAATCTGAGAGACAGAACTTATGTCACTTTGAGGGAACGTTTATGTCAACTTCCGATCAGAGTCACGTCAATGTATGTCCAAGGGTTTGGAGGATAGAGACATTTAAATTTTTATAGATTATTCGAAAGTCAATTTTTAAAAGGCAAATATCTCCCGATCTGTAGGAATCTGAGAGACAAAACTTATGTCACTTAGAGGGAACATATGTCAACTTCATGTCAGAATCTCGTTAATGTATGTCCAAGGGTTTGGACGACAGAGACATTTTAATTTTTCGAGATTATTCGAAAGTCAATTCTTAAAAGGCAAATATCTCCCGATCTGTAGGCATATGAGAGACAACCCTTATGTCACTTTGAGGGAACGCATATGTCAACTGCATGTCAGAGTCTCGTCAATGTATGTCCAAGGGTTTGGACGATAGAGACATTTTAATTTTTGAGATTATTTGGAAGTGAATTATTTAGAGGCAAATATCTCCCGATCCGTAGGAATCTGAGAGACAAAACTAATGTCACTTTGAGGGAATATATATGTCAACTTCCTGTCAGAGTCACGTCAATGTATGTCCAAGGGTATGGAGGATAGAGACATTTAAATTTTTAGAGATTATTCGAAAGTCAATTATTAGAAGGCAAATATCTAACGATCTGTAGGCATCTGAGAGACAAAATTTATGTCACTTTGAGGGAACATATATGTCAACTTCATGTCAGAGTCTAGTCAATGTATGTTCAAGGGTTTGGAGGATAGAGACATTTTAATTTTTCGAGATTATTCGAAAGTCAATTTTTAAAAGGCAAATATCTCCCGATCTGTAGACATCTGAGAGACAAAACTTATGTCACTTTGAGGGAACATATATGTCAACTTCATGTCAGAGTCTCGTCAATGTATGTCCAAGGGTTTGGACGATAGAGATATTTTAATTTTTCGAGATTATTCGAAAGTCAATTTCTAAAAGGCAAATATCTCCAGATCTGTAGGCATCTGAGAGACAAATCTTATGTCACATTGACGGAACGCGTATGTCAACTTCATGTCAGAGTCTCGTCAATGTATGTTCAAGGGTTTGGAGGATAGAGACATTTTAATTTTTCGAGATTATTCGAAAGTCAATTTTTAAAAGGCAAATATCTCCCGATCTGTAGGAATCTGAGAGACAAAACTTTGTCACTTTGAGGGAACGTATATGTCAACTTCGTGTGAGAATCTCGTCAATGTATGTCCAAGGGTTTGGACGATAGAGACATTTTAATTTTTCGAGATTATTCGAAAGTCAATTTTTAAAAGGCAAATATCTCCCGATCTGTAGGAATCAGAGAGACAAAACTTATGTCACCTTGAGGGAACGTATATGTCAACTAGATGTCAGAATCTCCTCAATGTATGTCCAAGGGTTTGGACGATAGAGATATTTTAACTTTTCGAGATTATTCGAAAGTCAATTTCTAAAAGGCAAATATCTCCCGATCTGTAGGCATCTGAGAGACAAACCTTATGTCACATGATGGAACGCATATGTCAACTTCATGTCAGAGTCTCGTCAATGTATGTTAAAGGGTTTGGAGGATAGAGACATTTTAATTTTTCGAGATTATTCGAAAGTCAATTATTAAAAGACAAATATCTCCCGATCTGTATTAATCTGAGAGACAAAACTTATGTCACTTTGAGGGAACGTATATGTCAACTTCATGTCATTGTCACGTCAATGTATTTCGAAGGGTTTGAAGGATAGAGACATTTAAATTTTTAGAGATTAATCGAAAGTCAATTTTTAAAAGGCAAATATCTCCCAATCTGTTGGAATCTGAGAGACAAAACTTATGTCACTTTGAGGGAACGTATATGTCAACTTCCGGTCAGAGTTACGTCAATGTATGTCCAAGGGTTTGGAGGATAGAGACATTTAAATTATTATAGATTATTCGAAAAACACTTTTTAAAGGCAAATATCTCCCGATCTGTAGGAATCTGAGAGACAAAACTTATGTCACTTAGAGGGAACGTATATATCAACTTCATTTCAGAATCTCGTCAATATGTGTCCAAGGGTTTGGACGATAGAGAGATTTTAATTTTTCGAAATTAATCGAAAGTCAATTTTTAGAAGGCAAATATATCCCGATCTGTAGGCATATGAGAGACAACCCTTATGTCACTTTGAGGGAACGCATATGTCAACTGCATGTCAGAGTCTCGTCAATGTATGTCCAAGGGTTTGGACGATAGAGACATTTTAATTTTTCGAGATTATTTGAAAGTGAATTATTTAAAGGCAAATATCTCCCGATCCGTAGGAATCTGAGAGACAAAACTAATGTCACTTTGAGGGAATATATATGTCAACTTCCTGTCAGAGTCACGTCAATGTATGTCCAAGGGTTTGGAGGATAGAGACATTTAAATTTTTAGAGATTATTCGAAAGTCAATTTCTAAAAGGCAAATATCTCCCGATCTGTAGGCATCTGAGAGACAAACCTTATGTCACATTGAGGGAACGCATATGTCAACTTCATGTCAGAGTCTCGTCAATGTATGTTCAAGGGTTTGGAGGATAGAGACATTTTAATTTTTCGAGATTATTCGAAAGTCAATTTTTAAAGGCAAATATCTCCCGATTGTAGGAATCTGAGAGACAAAACTTATGTCACTTTGAGGGAACGTATATGTCAACTTGCTGTCAGAGGCACGACAATGTATGTCCAAGGGTTTGGAGGATAGAGACATTTAAATTTTTAGAGATTATTCGAAATTCAATTTTTGAAAAGGCAAATATCTCCCGATCAATAGGAATCTAAAAGACAAAACTTATGTCACTATGTGGGAACGTATATGTCAACTTCATGTGAGAATCTCGTCAATGTATGTCCAAGGGTTTGGACGATAGAGACATTTTAATTTTTCGAGATCATTCGAAAGTCAATTTTTAAAAGGCAAATATCTCCCGATCTCTAGGCATCTGAGAGACAACCCTTATGCCACTTTGAGGGAACGCATATGTCAACTTCATGTCAGAGTCTCGTCAATGTATGTCCAAGGGTTTTGAGGATAGAGACATTTTAATTCTTCGAGATTATTCGAAAGTCAATTTTTGAAAAGGCAAATATCTCCCGATCTATATGAATCTGAGAGACAGAACTTATGTCACTTTGAGGGAACGTATATGTCAACTTCATGTCATAGTCACGTCAATGTATTTCGAAGGGTTTGGAGGATAGAGACATTTAAATTTTTAGAGATTATTCGAAAGTCAATTTTTAAAAGGCAAATATCTCCCAATCTGTTGGAATCTGAGAGACAGAACTTATGTCACTTTGAGGGAACGTTTATGTCAACTTCCGATCAGAGTCACGTCAATGTATGTCCAAGGGTTTGGAGGATAGAGACATTTAAATTTTTATAGATTATTCGAAAGTCAATTTTTAAAAGGCAAATATCTCCCGATCTGTAGGAATCTGAGAGACAAAACTTATGTCACTTAGAGGGAACATATGTCAACTTCATGTCAGAATCTCGTTAATGTATGTCCAAGGGTTTGGACGACAGAGACATTTAAATTTTTTGAGATTATTCGAAAGTCAATTCTTAAAAGGCAAATATCTCCCGATCTGTAGGCATATGAGAGACAACCCTTATGTCACTTTGAGGGAACGCATATGTCAACTGCATGTCAGAGTCTCGTCAATGTATGTCCAAGGGTTTGGACGATAGAGACATTTTAATTTTTGAGATTATTTGGAAGTGAATTATTTAGAGGCAAATATCTCCCGATCCGTAGGAATCTGAGAGACAAAACTAATGTCACTTTGAGGGAATATATATGTCAACTTCCTGTCAGAGTCACGTCAATGTATGTCCAAGGGTATGGAGGATAGAGACATTTAAATTTTTAGAGATTATTCGAAAGTCAATTTTTAGAAGGCAAATATCTAACGATCTGTAGGCATCTGAGAGACAAAATTTATGTCACTTTGAGGGAACATATATGTCAACTTCATGTCAGAGTCTCGTCAATGTATGTTCAAGGGTTTGGAGGATAGAGACATTTTAATTATTTGAGATTATTCGAAAGTCAATTTTTAAAAGGCAAATATCTCCCGATCCGTAGGCATCTGAGAGACAAAACTTATGTCACTTTGAGGGAACATATATGTCAACTTCATGTCAGAGTCTCGTCAATGTATGTCCAAGGGTTTAGACGATAGAGATATTTTAATTTTTCGAGATTATTCGAAAGTCAATTTCTAAAAGGCAAATATCTCCCGATCTGTATTCATCTGAGAGACAAACCTTATGTCACATTCAGGGAACGCATTTGTCAACTTCATGTTAGAGTCTCGTCAATGTATGTTCAAGCGTTTGGAGGATAGAGACTTTTTAATTTTTCGAGATTATTCGAAAGTCAATTTTTAAAAGGCAAATATCTCCTGATCTGTAGGAATCTGAGAGACAAAACTTATGTCACTTTGAGGGAACGTATATGTCAACTTGCTGTCAGAGGCACGTCAATGTATGTCCAAGGGTTTGGAGGATAGAGACATTTAAATATTTTAGAGATTATTCGAAAGTCAATTTTTGAAAAGGCAAATATCTCCCGATCGATAGGAATCTAAGAGACAAAACTTATGTCACATTGAGGGAACGTATATGTCAACTTCATGTGAGAATCTCGAAAATGTATGTCCAAGGGTTTGGACGATAGAGACATTTTAATTCTTCGAGATTATTCGAAAGTCAATTTTTAAAAGGCAAATATCTCCCGATCTGTAGGCATCTGAGAGACAAACCTTATGCCACTTTGAGGGAACATATATGTCAACTTCATGTCAGAGTCTCGTCAATGTATGTTCAAGGGTTTGGAGGATAGAGACATTTTAATTTTTCGAGATTATTCGAAAGTCAATTTTTGAAAAGGCAAATATCTCCCGATCTGTATTAATCTGATAGACAAAACTTATGTCACTTTGAGGGAACGTATATGTCAACTTCATGTCATAGTCACGTCAATGTATTTCAAAGGGTTTGGAGGATAGAGACATTTAAATTTTTAGAGATTTTTCGAAAGTCAATTTTTAAAAGGCAAATATCTCCCAATCTGTTGGAGTCTGAGAGACAAAACTTATGTCACTTTGAGGGAACGTATAAGTCAACTTCATATGAGAATCTCGTCAATGTATGTCCAAGGGTTTGGACGATAGAGACATTTTAATTTTTCGAGATTATTCGAAAGTCAATTATTAAAAGGCAAATATCTCCCGATCTGTAGGCATCTGAGAGACAAACCTTATGCCACTTTGAGGGAACGTATATGTCAACTTGCAGTCAGAGGCACGTCAATGTATGTCCAAGGGTTTGGAGGATAGAGACATTTAAATTTTTAGAGATTACTTGAAAGTCAATTTTTAAAAGGCAAATATCTCCCGATCTGTAGGAATCTGAGAGACAAAACTTATGTCACTTTGAGGGAACGTATATATCAACTTCCTTTCAGAGTCACGTCATTGTATGTCCAAGGGTTTGGAGGATAGAGACATTTAAATTTTTAGAGATTATTCGAAAGTCAATTTTTGAAAAGGCAAATATCTCCCGATCTGTAGGAATCAGAGAGACAAAACTTATGTCACCTTGAGGGATCGTATATGTCAACTAGATGTCAGAATCTCGTCAATGTATGTCCAAGGGTTAGGACGATAGAGATATTTTAATTTTTCGAGATTATTCGAAAGTCAATTTCTAAAAGGCAAATATCTCCCGATCTGTAGGCATCTGAGAGACAAACCTTATGTCACATGAGGGAACGCATATGTCAACTTCATGTCAGAGTCTCGTCAATGTATGTTAAAGGGTTTGGAGGATAGATACATTTTAATTTTTCGAGATTATTCGAAAGCCAATTATTAAAATGCAAATATCTCCCGATCTGTATTAATCTGAGAGACAAAACTTATGTCACTTTGAGGGAACGTATATGTCAACTTCATGTCATAGTCACGTCAATGTATTTTGAAGGGTTTGGAGGATAGAGACATTTAAATTTTTAGAGATTAATCAAAAGTCAATTTTTAAAAGGCAAATATCTCCCAATCTGTTGGAATCTGAGAGACAAAACTTATGTCACTTTGAGGGAACGTATATGTCAACTTCATGTGAGAATCTCGTCAATGTATGTAAAAGGGTTTGGACGATAGAGACATTTTAATTTTTCGAGATCATTCGAAAGTCAATTTTTAAAAGGCAAATATCTCCCGATCTGTAGGCATCTGAGAGACAACCCTTATGCCACTTTGAGGGAACGCATATGTCAACTTCATGTCAGAGTCTCGTCAATGTATGTCCAAGGGTTTTGAGGATAGAGACATTTTAATTTTTCGAGATTATTCGAAAGTCAATTTTTGAAAAGGCAAATATCTCCCGATCTGTATGAATCTGAGAGACAAAACTTATGTCACTTTGAGGGAACGTATATGTCAACTTCATGTCATAGTCACGTCAATGTATTTCGAAGGGTTTGGAGGATAGAGACATTTAAATTTTTAGAGATTATTCGAAAGTCAATTATTAAAAGGCAAATATCTCCCAATCTGTTGGAATCTGAGAGACAGAACTTATGTCACTTTGAGGGAACATATATGTCAACTTCATGTCAGAGTCTCGTCAATGTATGTTCAAGGGTTTGGAGGATAGAGAAATTTTAATTTTTCGAGATTATTCGAAAGTCAATTTTTAAAAGGCAAATATCTCCCGATCTGTAGGCATCTGAGAGACAAAACTTATGTCACTTTGAGGGAACATATATGTCAACTTCATGTCTGAGTATCGTCAATGTATGTCCAAGGGTTTGGACGATAGAGATATTTTAATTTTTCGAGATTATTCGAAAGTCAATTTCTAAAAGGCAAATATCTCCCGATCTGTAGGCATCTGAGAGACAAACCTTATGTCACATTGAGGGAACGCATATGTCAACTTCATGTCAGAGTATCGTCAAAGTATGTTCAAGGGTTTGGAGGATAGAGACATTTTAATTTTTCGAGATTATTCGAAAGTCAATATTTAACGGCAAATATCTCCCGATCTGTAGGAATCTGAGAGACAAAACTTATGTCACTTTGAGGGAACGTATATGTCAACTTGCTGTCTGAGGTACGTCAATGTATGTCCAAGGGTTTGGAGGATAGAGACATTTAAATTTTTAGAAATTATTCGAAAGTCAATTGTTGAAATGGCAAATATCTCCCGATGAATGGGAGTCTGAGAGACAAAACTTATGTCACTTTGAGGGAACGTATATGTCAACTTCATGTGAGAATCTCGTCAATGTATGTCCAAGGGTTTGGACGATAGAGACATTTTAATTTTTCGAGTTTATTCGAAAGTCAATTTTTAAAAGGCAAATATCTCCCGATCTGTAGGCATCTGAGAAACAAACCTTATGCCACTTTGAGGGAACGTATATGTCAACTTGCAGTCAGAGGCACGTCAATGTATGTCCAAGGGTTTGGAGGATAGAGACATTTAAATTTTTAGAGATTATTTGAAAGTCAATTTTTAAAAGGCAAATATCTCCCGATCTGTAGGAATCTGAGAGACAAAACTTATGTTACTTTGAGGGAACGTATATATCAACTTCCTGTCAGAGTCACGTCATTGTATGTCCAAGGGTTTGGAGGATAGAGACATTTAAATTTTTAGAGATTATTCGAAAGTCAATTTTTGTAAATGCAAATATCTCCCGATCTGTAGGAATCAGAGAGGCAAAACTTATGTCACCTTGAGGGAACGTATATGTCAACTAGATGTCAGAATCTCGTCAATGTATGTCCAAGGGTTTGGACGATAGAGTTATTTAATTTTTCGAGATTATTCGAAAGTCAATTTCTAAAAGGCAAATATCTCCCGATCTGTAGGCATCTGAGAGACAAACCTTATGTCACATGAGGGAACGCATATGTCAACTTCATGTCAGAGTCTCGTCAATGTATGTTAAAGGGTTTGGAGGATAGAGACATTTTAATTTTTCGAGATTATTAGAAAGCCAATTATTAAAAGGCAAATATCTCCCGATCTGTATTAATCTGAGAGACAAAACTTATGTCACTATGAGGGAACGTATATGTCAACTTCATGTCATAGTCACGTCAATGTATTTCGAAGGGTTTGGAGGATAGAGACATTTAAATTTTTAGAGATTAATCGAAAGTCAATTTTTAAAAGGCAAATATCTTCCAATCTGTTGGAATCTGAGAGACAAAACTTATGTCACTTTGAGGGAACGTATATGTCAACTTCCGGTCAGAGTAACGTCAATGTATGACCAAGGGGTTGGAGGATAGAGACATTTAAATTTTTATAGATTATTCGAAAGACAATTTTTAAAAGGCAAATATCTCCCGATCTGTAGGAATCTGAGAGACAAAACTTATGTCACTTAGAGGGAACGTATATGTCAACTTCATTTCAGAATCTCGTCAATGTATGTCCAAGGGTTTGGACGATAGAGAGATTTTAATTTTTCGAGATTATTCGAAAGTCAATTTTTAAAAGGAAAATATCTCCCGATCTGTAGGCATATGAGAGACAACCCTTATGTCACTTTGAGGGAACGCATATGTCAACTGCATGTCAGAGTCTCGTCAATGTATGTCCAAAGGTTTGGACGATAGAGACATTTTAATTTTTCGAGATTATTTGGAAGTTAATTATTTAAAGGCAAATATCTCCCGATCCGTAGGAATCTGAGAGACAAAGCTAATGTCACTTTGAGGGAATATATATGTAAACTTCCTGTCAGAGTCACGTCAATGTATGTCCAAGGGTTTGGAGGATAGAGACATTTAAATTTTTAGAGATTATTCGAAAGTCAATATTTAGAAGGCAAATATCTAACTATCTGTAGGCATCTGACAGACAAAACTTATGTCACTTTGAGGGAACATATATGTCAACTTCATGTCAGAGTCTCAACAATGTATGTTCAAGGGTTTGGAGGATAGAGACATTTTAATTTTTCGAGATTATTCGAAAGTCAATTATTAAAAGGCAAATATCTCCCGATCTGTAGGCATCTGAGAGACAAAACTTATGTCACTTTGAGGGAACATATATGTCAACTTCATGTCAGAGTCTCGTCAAAGTATGTTCAAGGGTTTGGAGGATAGAGACATTTTAATTTTTCGAGATTATTCGAAAGTCAATATTTAAAGGCAAATATCTCCCGATCTGTAGAAATCAGAGAGACAAGACATATGTCACCTTGAGGGATCGTATATGTCAACTAGATGTCAGAATCTCGTCAATGTATGTCCAAGGGTTTGGACGATAGAGATATTTTAATTTTTCGAGATTATTCGAAAGTCAATTTCTAAAAGGCAAATATCTCCCGATCTGTAGGCATCTGAGAGACAAACCTTATGTCACATGAGGGAACGCATATGTCAACTTCATGTCAGAGTCTCGTCAATGTATGTTAAAGGGTTTGGAGGATAGATACATTTTAATTTTTCGAGATTATTCGAAAGCCAATTATTAAAATGCAAATATCTCCCGATCTGTATTAATCTGAGAGACAAAACTTATGTCACTTTGAGGGAACGTATATGTCAACTTCATGTCATAGTCACGTCAATATATTTTGAAGGGTTTGGAGGATAGAGACATTTAAATTTTTAGAGATTAATCAAAAGTCAATTTTTAAAAGGCAAATATCTCCCAATCTGTTGGAATCTGAGAGACAAAACTTATGTCACTTTGAGGGAACGTATATGTCAACTTCCGGTCAGAGTAACGTCAATGTATGTCCAAGGGTTTGGAGGATAGAGACATTTAAATTTTTATAGATTATTCGAAAGACAATTTTTAAAAGGCAAATATCTCCCGATCTGTAGGAATCTGAGAGACAAAACTTATGTCACTTAGAGGGAACGTATATGTCAACTTCATTTCAGAATCTCGTCAATGTATGTCCAAGGGTTTGGACGATAGAGAGATTTTAATTTTTCGAGATTATTCGAAAGTCAATTTTTAAAAGGCAAATATCTCCCGATCTGTAGGTTATGAGAGACAACCCTTATGTCACTTTGAGGGAACGCATATGTCAACTGCATGTCAGAGTCTCGTCAATGTATGTCCAAGGGTTTGGACGATAGAGAAATTTTAATTTTTCGAGATTATTCGAAAGTCAATTTTTCAAAGGCAAATATCTCCCGATCTGTAGGCATCTGAGAGACAAAACTTATGTCACTTTGAGGGAACATATATGTCAACTTCATGTCTGAGTATCGTCAATGTATGTCCAAGGGTTTGGACGATAGAGATATTTTAATTTTTCGAGATTATTCGAAAGTCAATTTCTAAAAGGCAAATATCTCGCGATCTGTAGGCATCTGAGAGACAAACCTTATGTCACATTGAGGGAACGCATATGTCAACTTCATGTCAGAGTATCGTCAAAGTATGTTCAAGGGTTTGGAGGATAGAGACATTTTAATTTTTCGAGATTATTCGAAAGTCAATATTTAAAGGCAAATATCTCCCGATCTGTAGGAATCTGAGAGACAAAACTTATGTCACTTTGAGGGAACGTATATGTCAACTTGCTGTCTGAGGTACGTCAATGTATGTCCAAGGGTTTGGAGGATAGAGACATTTAAATTTTTAGAAATTATTCGAAAGTCAATTGTTGAAATGGCAAATATCTCCCGATGAATGGGAGTCTGAGAGACAAAACTTATGTCACTTTGAGGGAACGTATATGTCAACTTCATGTGAGAATCTCGTCAATGTATGTCCAAGGGTTTGGACGATAGAGACATTTTAATTTTTCGAGATTATTCGAAAGTCAATTTTTAAAAGGCAAATATCTCCCGATCTGTAGGAATCAGAGAGACAAAACTTATGTCACCTTGAGGGATCGTATATGTCAACTAGATGTCAGAATCTCGTCAATGTATGTCCAAGGGTTTGGACGATAGAGATATTTTAATTTTTCGAGATTATTCGAAAGTCAATTTCTAAAAGGCAAATATCTCCCGATCTGTAGGCATCTGAGAGACAAACCTTATGTCACATGAGGGAACGCATATGTCAACTTCATGTCAGAGTCTCGTCAATGTATGTTAAAGGGTTTGGAGGATAGATACATTTTAATTTTTCGAGATTATTCGAAAGCCAATTATTAAAATGCAAATATCTCCCGATCTGTATTAATCTGAGAGACAAAACTTATGTCACTTTGAGGGAACGTATATGTCAACTTCATGTCATAGTCACGTCAATGTATTTTGAAGGGTTTGGAGGATAGAGACATTTAAATTTTTAGAGATTAATCAAAAGTCAATTTTTAAAAGGCAAATATCTCCCAATCTGTTGGAATCTGAGAGACAAAACTTATGTCACTTTGAGGGAACGTATATGTCAACTTCCGGTCAGAGTAACGTCACTGTATGTCCAAGGGTTTGGAGGATAGAGACATTTAAATTTTTATAGATTATTCGAAAGACAATTTTTAAAAGGCAAATATCTCCCGATCTGTAGGAATCTGAGAGACAAAACTTATGTCACTTAGAGGGAACGTATATGTCAACTTCATTTCAGAATCTCGTCAATGTATGTCCAAGGGTTTGGACGATAGAGAGATTTTAATTTTTCGAGATTATTCGAAAGTCAATTTTTAAAAGGCAAATATCTCCCGATCTGTAGGTTATGAGAGACAACCCTTATGTCACTTTGAGGGAACGCATATGTCAACTGCATGTCAGAGTCTCGTCAATGTATGTCCAAGGGTTTGGACGATAGAGATATTTTAATTTTTCGAGATTATTTGGAAGTGAATTATTTAAAGGCAAATATTTCCCGATCCGTAGGAATCTGAGAGACAAAACTTATGTCACTTTGAGGGAACATATATGTCAACTTCATGTCAGAGTCTCGTCAATGTATGTTCAAGGGTTTGGAGGATAGAGAAATTTTAATTTTTCGAGATTATTCGAAAGTCAATTTTTAAAAGGCAAATATCTCCCGATCTGTAGGCATCTGAGAGACAAAACGTATGTCACTTTGAGGGAACATATATGTCAACTTCATGTCTGAGTATCGTCAATGTATGTCCAAGGGTTTGGACGATAGAGATATTTTAATTTTTCGAGATTATTCGAAAGTCAATTTCTAAAAGGCAAATATCTCCCGATCTGTAGGCATCTGAGAGACAAACCTTATGTCACATTGAGGGAACGCATATGTCAACTTCATGTCAGAGTATCGTCAAAGTATGTTCAAGGGTTTGGAGGATAGAGACATTTTAATTTTTCGAGATTATTCGAAAGTCAATATTTAAAGGCAAATATCTCCCGATCTGTAGGAATCTGAGAGACAAAACTTATGTCACTTTGAGGGAACGTATATGTCAACTTGCTGTCTGAGGTACGTCAATGTATGTCCAAGGGTTTGGAGGATAGAGACATTTAAATTTTTAGAAATTATTCGAAAGTCAATTGTTGAAATGGCAAATATCTCCCGATGAATGGGAGTCTGAGAGACAAAACTTATGTCACTTTGAGGGAACGTATATGTCAACTTCATGTGAGAATCTCGTCAATGTATGTCCAAGGGTTTGGACGATAGAGACATTTTAATTTTTCGAGATTATTCGAAAGTCAATTTTTAAAAGGCAAATATCTCCCGATCTGTAGGCATCTGAGAAACAAACCTTATGCCACTTTGAGGGAACGTATATGTCAACTTGCAGTCAGAGGCACGTCAATGTATGTCCAAGGGTTTGGAGGATAGAGACATTTAAATTTTTAGAGATTATTTGAAAGTCAATTTCTAAAAGGCAAATATCTCGCGATCTGTAGGCATCTGAGAGACAAACCTTATGTCACATTGAGGGAACGCATATGTCAACTTCATGTCAGAGTATCGTCAAAGTATGTTCAAGGGTTTGGAGGATAGAGACATTTTAATTTTTCGAGATTATTCGAAAGTCAATATTTAAAGGCAAATATCTCCCGATCTGTAGGAATCTGAGAGACAAAACTTATGTCACTTTGAGGGAACGTATATGTCAACTTGCTGTCTGAGGTACGTCAATGTATGTCCAAGGGTTTGGAGGATAGAGACATTTAAATTTTTAGAAATTATTCGAAAGTCAATTGTTGAAATGGCAAATATCTCCCGATGAATGGGAGTCTGAGAGACAAAACTTATGTCACTTTGAGGGAACGTATATGTCAACTTCATGTGAGAATCTCGTCAATGTATGTCCAAGGGTTTGGACGATAGAGACATTTTAATTTTTCGAGATTATTCGAAAGTCAATTTTTAAAAGGCAAATATCTCCCGATCTGTAGGAATCAGAGAGACAAAACTTATGTCACCTTGAGGGATCGTATATGTCAACTAGATGTCAGAATCTCGTCAATGTATGTCCAAGGGTTTGGACGATAGAGATATTTTAATTTTTCGAGATTATTCGAAAGTCAATTTCTAAAAGGCAAATATCTCCCGATCTGTAGGCATCTGAGAGACAAACCTTATGTCACATGAGGGAACGCATATGTCAACTTCATGTCAGAGTCTCGTCAATGTATGTTAAAGGGTTTGGAGGATAGATACATTTTAATTTTTCGAGATTATTCGAAAGCCAATTATTAAAATGCAAATATCTCCCGATCTGTATTAATCTGAGAGACAAAACTTATGTCACTTTGAGGGAACGTATATGTCAACTTCATGTCATAGTCACGTCAATGTATTTTGAAGGGTTTGGAGGATAGAGACATTTAAATTTTTAGAGATTAATCAAAAGTCAATTTTTAAAAGGCAAATATCTCCCAATCTGTTGGAATCTGAGAGACAAAACTTATGTCACTTTGAGGGAACGTATATGTCAACTTCCGGTCAGAGTAACGTCACTGTATGTCCAAGGGTTTGGAGGATAGAGACATTTAAATTTTTATAGATTATTCGAAAGACAATTTTTAAAAGGCAAATATCTCCCGATCTGTAGGAATCTGAGAGACAAAACTTATGTCACTTAGAGGGAACGTATATGTCAACTTCATTTCAGAATCTCGTCAATGTATGTCCAAGGGTTTGGACGATAGAGAGATTTTAATTTTTCGAGATTATTCGAAAGTCAATTTTTAAAAGGCAAATATCTCCCGATCTGTAGGTTATGAGAGACAACCCTTATGTCACTTTGAGGGAACGCATATGTCAACTGCATGTCAGAGTCTCGTCAATGTATGTCCAAGGGTTTGGACGATAGAGATATTTTAATTTTTCGAGATTATTTGGAAGTGAATTATTTAAAGGCAAATATTTCCCGATCCGTAGGAATCTGAGAGACAAAACTTATGTCACTTTGAGGGAACATATATGTCAACTTCATGTCAGAGTCTCGTCAATGTATGTTCAAGGGTTTGGAGGATAGAGAAATTTTAATTTTTCGAGATTATTCGAAAGTCAATTTTTAAAAGGCAAATATCTCCCGATCTGTAGGCATCTGAGAGACAAAACGTATGTCACTTTGAGGGAACATATATGTCAACTTCATGTCTGAGTATCGTCAATGTATGTCCAAGGGTTTGGACGATAGAGATATTTTAATTTTTCGAGATTATTCGAAAGTCAATTTCTAAAAGGCAAATATCTCCCGATCTGTAGGCATCTGAGAGACAAACCTTATGTCACATTGAGGGAACGCATATGTCAACTTCATGTCAGAGTATCGTCAAAGTATGTTCAAGGGTTTGGAGGATAGAGACATTTTAATTTTTCGAGATTATTCGAAAGTCAATATTTAAAGGCAAATATCTCCCGATCTGTAGGAATCTGAGAGACAAAACTTATGTCACTTTGAGGGAACGTATATGTCAACTTGCTGTCTGAGGTACGTCAATGTATGTCCAAGGGTTTGGAGGATAGAGACATTTAAATTTTTAGAAATTATTCGAAAGTCAATTGTTGAAATGGCAAATATCTCCCGATGAATGGGAGTCTGAGAGACAAAACTTATGTCACTTTGAGGGAACGTATATGTCAACTTCATGTGAGAATCTCGTCAATGTATGTCCAAGGGTTTGGACGATAGAGACATTTTAATTTTTCGAGATTATTCGAAAGTCAATTTTTAAAAGGCAAATATCTCCCGATCTGTAGGCATCTGAGAAACAAACCTTATGCCACTTTGAGGGAACGTATATGTCAACTTGCAGTCAGAGGCACGTCAATGTATGTCCAAGGGTTTGGAGGATAGAGACATTTAAATTTTTAGAGATTATTTGAAAGTCAATTTTTAAAAGGCAAATATCTCCCGATCTGTAGGAATCTGAGAGACAAAACTTATGTCACTTTGAGGGAACGTATATATCAACTTCCTGTCAGAGTCACGTCATTGTATGTCCAAGGGTTTGGAGGATAGAGACATTTAAATTTTTAGAGATTATTCGAAAGTCAATTTTTGTAAATGCAAATATCTCCCGATCTGTAGGAATCAGAGAGGCAAAACTTATGTCACCTTGAGGGAACGTATATGTCAACTAGATGTCAGAATCTCGTCAATGTATGTCCAAGGGTTTGGACGATAGAGTTATTTAATTTTTCGAGATTATTCGAAAGTCAATTTCTAAAAGGCAAATATCTCCCGATCTGTAGGCATCTGAGAGACAAACCTTATGTCACATGAGGGAACGCATATGTCAACTTCATGTCAGAGTCTCGTCAATGTATGTTAAAGGGTTTGGAGGATAGAGACATTTTAATTTTTCGAGATTATTCGAAAGCCAATTATTAAAAGGCAAATATCTCCCGATCTGTATTAATCTGAGAGACAAAACTAATGTCACTATGAGGGAACGTATATGTCAACTTCATGTCATAGTCACGTCAATGTATTTCGAAGGGTTTGGAGGATAGAGACATTTAAATTTTTAGAGATTAATCGAAAGTCAATTTTTAAAAGGCAAATATCTTCCAATCTGTTGGAATCTGAGAGACAAAACTTATGTCACTTTGAGGGAACGTATATGTCAACTTCCGGTCAGAGTAACGTCAATGTATGACCAAGGGGTTGGAGGATAGAGACATTTAAATTTTTATAGATTATTCGAAAGACAATTTTTAAAAGGCAAATATCTCCCGATCTGTAGGAATCTGAGAGACAAAACTTATGTCACTTAGAGGGAACGTATATGTCAACTTCATTTCAGAATCTCGTCAATGTATGTCCAAGGGTTTGGACGATAGAGAGATTTTAATTTTTCGAGATTATTCGAAAGTCAATTTTTAAAAGGAAAATATCTCCCGATCTGTAGGCATATGAGAGACAACCCTTATGTCACTTTGAGGGAACGCATATGTCAACTGCATGTCAGAGTCTCGTCAATGTATGTCCAAGGGTTTGGACGATAGAGACATTTAAATTTTTCGAGATTATTTGGAAGTTAATTATTTAAAGGCAAATATCTCCCGATCCGTAGGAATCTGAGAGACAAAGCTAATGTCACTTTGAGGGAATATATATGTAAACTTCCTGTCAGAGTCACGTCAATGTATGTCCAAGGGTTTGGAGGATAGAGACATTTAAATTTTTAGAGATTATTCGAAAGTCAATATTTAGAAGGCAAATATCTAACTATCTGTAGGCATCTGAGAGACAAAACTTATGTCACTTTGAGGGAACATATGTGTCAACTTCATGTCAGAATCTCAACAATGTATGTTCAAGGGTTTGGAGGATAGAGACATTTTAATTTTTCGAGATTATTCGAAAGTCAATTATTAAAAGGCAAATATCTCCCGATCTGTAGGCATCTGAGAGAAAAAACTTATGTCACTTTGAGGGAACATATATGTCAACTTCATGTCAGAGTCTCGTCAATGTATGTCCAAGGGTTTGGACGATAGAGATATTTAAATTTTTCGAGATTATTCGAAAGTCAATTTCTAAAAGGCAAATATCTCCCGATCTGTAGGCATCTGAGAGACAAACCTTATGTCACATTGAGGGAACGCATATGTCAACTTCATGTCAGAGTCTCGTCAAAGTATGTTCAAGGGTTTGGAGGATAGAGACATTTTAATTTTTCGAGATTATTCGAAAGTCAATATTTAAAGGCAAATATCTCCCGATCTGTAGGAATCAGAGAGACAAGACTTATGTCACCTTGAGGGATCGTATATGTCAACTAGATGTCAGAATCTCGTCAATGTATGTCCAAGGGTTTGGACGATAGAGATATTTTAATTTTTCGAGATTATTCGAAAGTCAATTTCTAAAAGGCAAATATCTCCCGATCTGTAGGCATCTGAGTTACAAACCTTATGTCACATGAGGGAACGCATATGTCAACTTCATGTCAGAGTCTCGTCAATGTATGTTAAAGGGTTTGGAGGATAGATACATTTTAATTTTTCGAGATTATTCGAAAGCCAATTATTAAAATGCAAATATCTCCCGATCTGTATTAATCTGAGAGACAAAACTTATGTCACTTTGAGGGAACGTATATGTCAACTTCATGTCATAGTCACGTCAATGTATTTTGAAGGGTTTGGAGGATAGAGACATTTAAATTTTTAGAGATTAATCAAAAGTCAATTTTTAAAAGGCAAATATCTCCCAATCTGTTGGAATCTGAGAGACAAAACTTATGTCACTTTGAGGGAACGTATATGTCAACTTCCGGTCAGAGTAACGTCAATGTATGTCCAAGGGTTTGGAGGATAGAGACATTTAAATTTTTATAGATTATTCGAAAGACAATTTTTAAAAGGCAAATATCTCCCGATCTGTAGGAATCTGAGAGACAAAACTTATGTCACTTAGAGGGAACGTATATGTCAACTTCATTTCAGAATCTCGTCAATGTATGTCCAAGGGTTTGGACGATAGAGAGATTTTAATTTTTCGAGATTATTCGAAAGTCAATTTTTAAAAGGCAAATATCTCCCGATCTGTAGGTTATGAGAGACAACCCTTATGTCACTTTGAGGGAACGCATATGTCAACTGCATGTCAGAGTCTCGTCAATGTATGTCCAAGGGTTTGGACGATAGAGACATTTTAATTTTTCGAGATTATTTGGAAGTGAATTATTTAAAGGCAAATATTTCCCGATCCGTAGGAATCTGAGAGACAAAACTTATGTCACTTTGAGGGAACATATATGTCAACTTCATGTCAGAGTCTCGTCAATGTATGTTCAAGGGTTTGGAGGATAGAGAAATTTTAATTTTTCGAGATTATTCGAAAGTCAATTTTTAAAAGGCAAATATCTCCCGATCTGTAGGCATCTGAGAGACAAAACTTATGTCACTTTGAGGGAACATATATGTCAACTTCATGTCTGAGTATTGTCAATGTATGTCCAAGGGTTTGGACGATAGAGATATTTTAATTTTTCGAGATTATTCGAAAGTCAATTTCTAAAAGGCAAATATCTCGCGATCTGTAGGCATCTGAGAGACAAACCTTATGTCACATTGAGGGAACGCATATGTCAACTTCATGTCAGAGTATCGTCAAAGTATGTTCAAGGGTTTGGAGGATAGAGACATTTTAATTTTTCGAGATTATTCGAAAGTCAATATTTAAAGGCAAATATCTCCCGATCTGTAGGAATCTGAGAGACAAAACTTATGTCACTTTGAGGGAACGTATATGTCAACTTGCTGTCTGAGGTACGTCAATGTATGTCCAAGGGTTTGGAGGATAGAGACATTTAAATTTTTAGAAATTATTCGAAAGTCAATTGTTGAAATGGCAAATATCTCCCGATGAATGGGAGTCTGAGAGACAAAACTTATGTCACTTTGAGGGAACGTATATGTCAACTTCATGTGAGAATCTCGTCAATGTATGTCCAAGGGTTTGGACGATAGAGACATTTTAATTTTTCGAGATTATTCGAAAGTCAATTTTTAAAAGGCAAATATCTCCCGATCTGTAGGCATCTGAGAAACAAACCTTATGCCACTTTGAGGGAACGTATATGTCAACTTGCAGTCAGAGGCACGTCAATGTATGTCCAAGGGTTTGGAGGATAGAGACATTTAAATTTTTAGAGATTATTTGAAAGTCAATTATTAAAAAGCAAATATCTCCCGATCTGTAGGAATCTGAGAGACAAAACTTATGTCACTTTGAGGGAACGTATATATCAACTTCCTGTCAGAGTCACGTCATTGTATGTCCAAGGGTTTGGAGGATAGAGACATTTAAATTTTTAGAGATTATTCGAAAGTCAATTTTTGTAAATGCAAATATCTCCCGATCTGTAGGAATCAGAGAGGCAAAACTTATGTCACCTTGAGGGAACGTATATGTCAACTAGATGTCAGAATCTCGTCAATGTATGTCCAAGGGTTTGGACGATAGAGTTATTTAATTTTTCGAGATTATTCGAAAGTCAATTTCTAAAAGGCAAATATCTCCCGATCTGTAGGCATCTGAGAGACAAACCTTATGTCACATGAGGGAACGCATATGTCAACTTCATGTCAGAGTCTCGTCAATGTATGTTAAAGGGTTTGGAGGATAGAGACATTTTAATTTTTCGAGATTATTCGAAAGCCAATTATTAAAAGGCAAATATCTCCCGATCTGTATTAATCTGAGAGACAAAACTTATGTCACTATGAGGGAACGTATATGTCAACTTCATGTCATAGTCACGTCAATGTATTTCGAAGGGTTTGGAGGATAGAGACATTTAAATTTTTAGAGATTAATCGAAAGTCAATTTTTAAAAGGCAAATATCTTCCAATCTGTTGGAATCTGAGAGACAAAACTTATGTCACTTTGAGGGAACGTATATGTCAACTTCCGGTCAGAGTAACGTCAATGTATGACCAAGGGGTTGGAGGATAGAGACATTTAAATTTTTATAGATTATTCGAAAGACAATTTTTAAAAGGCAAATATCTCCCGATCTGTAGGAATCTGAGAGACAAAACTTATGTCACTTAGAGGGAACGTATATGTCAACTTCATTTCAGAATCTCGTCAATGTATGTCCAAGGGTTTGGACGATAGAGAGATTTTAATTTTTCGAGATTATTCGAAAGTCAATTTTTAAAAGGAAAATATCTCCCGATCTGTAGGCATATGAGAGACAACCCTTATGTCACTTTGAGGGAACGCATATGTCAACTGCATGTCAGAGTCTCGTCAATGTATGTCCAAGGGTTTGGACGATAGAGACATTTTAATTTTTCGAGATTATTTGGAAGTTAATTATTTAAAGGCAAATATCTCCCGATCCGTAGGAATCTGAGAGACAAAGCTAATGTCACTTTGAGGGAATATATATGTAAACTTCCTGTCAGAGTCACGTCAATGTATGTCCAAGGGTTTGGAGGATAGAGACATTTAAATTTTTAGAGATTATTCGAAAGTCAATATTTAGAAGGCAAATATCTAACTATCTGTAGGCATCTGAGAGACAAAACTTATGTCACTTTGAGGGAACATATGTTTCAACTTCATGTCAGAGTCTCAACAATGTATGTTCAAGGGTTTGGAGGATAGAGACATTTTAATTTTTCGAGATTATTCGAAAGTCAATTATTAAAAGGCAAATATCTCCCGATCTGTAGGCATCTGAGAGACAAAACTTATGTCACTTTGAGGGAACATATATGTGAACTTCATGTCAGAGTCTCGTCAATGTATGTCCAAGGGTTTGGACGATAGAGATATTTAAATTTTTCGAGATTATTCGAAAGTCAATTTCTAAAAGGCAAATATCTCCCGATCTGTAGGCATCTGAGAGACAAACCTTATGTCACATTGAGGGAACGCAAATGTCAACTTCATGTCATAGTCTCGTCAAAGTATGTTCAAGGGTTTGGAGGATAGAGACATTTTAATTTTTCGAGATTATTCGAAAGTCAATATTTAAAGGCAAATATCTCCCGATCTGTAGGAATCTGAGAGACAAAACTTATGTCACTTTGAGGGAACGTATATGTCAACTTGCTGTCAGAGGTACGTCAATGTATGTCCAAGGGTTTGGAGGATAGAGACATTTAAATTTTTAGAGATTATTCGAAAGTCAATTTTTGAAATGGCATATATCTCCCGATCAATAGGAATCTAAGAGACAAAACTTATGTCACTTTGAGGGAACGTATATGTCAACTTCATGTGAGAATCTCGTCAATGTATGTCCAAGGGTTTGGACGATAGAGACATTTTAATTTTTCGAGATTATTCGAAAGTTAATTTTTAAAAGGCAAATATCTCCCGATCTGTAGGCATCTGAGTTACAAACCTTATGCCACTTTGAGGGAACGTATATGTCAACTTGCAGTCAGAGGCACGTCAATGTATGTCCAAGGGTTTGGAGGATAGAGACATTTACATTTTTAGAGATTATTTGAAAGTCAATTTTTAAAATTCAAATATCTCCCGATCTGTAGGAATCTGAGAGACAAAACATATGTCACTTCGAGGGAACGTATATATCAACTTCCTGTCAGAGTCACGTCAATGTATGTCCAAGGGTTTGGAGGATAGAGACATTTAAATTTTTAGAGATTATTCGAAAGTCAATTTTTGAAAAGGCAAATATCTCCCGATCTGTAGGAATCAGAGAGACAAAACTTATGTCACATTGAGGGAACGTATATGTCAACTAGATGTCAGAATCTCGTCAATGTATGTCCAAGGGTTTGGACGATAGAGATATTTTAATTTCTCGAGATTATTCGAAAGTCAATTTCTAAAAGGCAAATATCTCCCGATCTGTAGGCATCTGCGAGACAAACCTTATGTCACATGAGGGAACGCATATGTCAACTTCATGTCAGAGTCTCTTCAATGTATGTTAAAGGGTTTGGAGAATAGAGACATTTAAATTTTTCGAGATTATTCGAAAGTCAATTTTTAAAAGGCAAATATCTCCCGATCTGTAGGAATCTGAGAGACAAAACTTATGTCACTTTGAGGGAACGTATATGTCAACTTGCTGTCAGAGGCACGTCAATGTATGTCCAAGGGTTTGGAGGATAGAGACATTTAAATTTTTAGAGATTATTCGAAAGTCAATTTTTGAAAAGGCAAATATCTCCCGATCAATAGGAATCTAAGAGACAAAACTTATGTCACTTTGAGGGAACGTATATGTCAACTTCATGTGAGAATCTCGTCAATGTATGTCCAAGGGTTTGGACGATAGAGACATTTGAATTTTTCGAGATCATTCGAAAGTCAATTTTTAAAAGGCAAATATCTCCCGATCTGTAGGCATCTGAGATACAACCCTTATGCCTCTTTGAGGGAACGCATATGTCAACTTCATGTCAGAGTCTCGTCAATGTATGTCCAAGGGTTTTGAGGATAGAGACATTTTAATTTTTCGAGATTATTCGAAAGTCAATTTTTGAAAAGGCAAAGATCTCCCGATCTGTATGAATCTGAGAGACAAAACTTATGTCGCTTTGAGGGAATGTATATGTCAACTTCATGTCATAGTCACGTCAATGTATTTCGAAGGGTTTGGAGGATAGAGACATTTAAATTTTTATAGATTATTCGAAAGTCAATTTTTAAAAGGCAAATATCTCCCGATCTGTAGGAATCTGAGAGACAAAATTTATGTCACTTAGAGGGAACATATATGTTAACTTCATGTCAGAATCTCGTCAATGTGTGTCCAAGGGTTTGGACGACAGAGACATTTTAATTTTTCGAGATTATTCGAAAGTCAATTTTTAAAAGGCAAATATCTCCCGATCTGTAGGCATATGAGAGACAACCCTTATGTCACTTTGAGGGAACGCAAATGTCAACTTCATGTCAGAGTCACGTCAATGTATGTCCAAGGGTTTCGAGGATAGAGACATTTTAATTTTTCGAGATTATTCGAAAGTCAATTTTTAAAAAGGCAAATATCTCCCGATCTGTAGGAATCTGAGAGACAAAAATTATGTCACTTTGAGGTAACGTATATGTTAACTTCATGTCAGAGTCACGTCAATGTATGTCCAAGGGTTTGGAGAATAGAGACATTTTAATTTTTCGAGATTATTCGAAAAACAATTATTCAAAAGGTAAATAACTCCCGATCAGTAGGAATCTGAGAGACAAAACTGATGTAACTTTGAGGGAACGTAAATGTCAACTTCATGTCGGAGTCACGTCAATGTATGTCCAAGGGTTTGGAGGATAGAGACATTTTAATTTTTCGAGATTATTCGAAAGTTAATTTTTGAAAAGGCAAATATCTCCCGATCCGTAGGAATCTGAGAGACAACACTTATGTCACTTTGAGGGAATGTATGTGTCAACTTCATGTCAGAGTCACGTCAATGTATGTCCAAGGGTTTGAAGATTAGAGATATTTTAATTTTTCGAGATTATTCGAAAGTCAATTTATTAGAGGCAAATATCTCCTGATCCGTAGAAATCTGAGAGACAACACTTATGTCACTTTGAGGGAACGTATATGTCAACTTCATGTCAGAGTCACGTCAAGGTATGTCCAAGGGTTTGGAGGATAGAGACATTTAAATTTTTAGAGATTATTCGAAAGTCAATTTCTGAAAAGGCAAATATCTCCAGATCCGTAGGAATCTGAGAGACAACACTTATGTCACTTTGAGGGAACGTATATGTCAACATCATGTCAGAGGCAAGTCAATGTATGTCCAAGGGTTTGGAGGATAGAGATATTTTAATTTTTCGAGATTATTCGAAAGTCAATTTTTGAAAAGGCAAATATCTCCCGATCTGTAGGAATTAGAGAGAAAAAACTTATGTCACTTTGAGGGAACGTATATGTCAACTTGATGTCTCAGTCACGTCAATGTATGTCCAAGGGTTTGGAGGATAGAGATATTTTAAATTTTCGATATTATTCAAAAGTCAATTCTTGAAAAAGCAAATATCTCCCGATCTGTAGGAATCTTAGAGACAACTCTTATGTCACTTTGAGGTAACGTAAATGTCAACTTCATGTCAGATTCACGTCAATGTATGTCCAAGTGTTTGGAGGATAGAGACATTTTAATTTTTCGAGATTATTCGAAAGTCAATTTCTGAAAAGGCAAATATCTCCCGATCTGTAGGAATCTGAGAGACAAACCTTATGTCACTTTGAGGGAACGTATATGTCAACTTCATGTCAGAGACACGTCAATGTATGTCCAAGGGTTTGGAGGATAGAGACATTTTAATTTTTCGAGATTATTCGAAAGTGAATTTTTCAATAGGGAAATATCTCCCGATCTGTATTAATCTGAGAGACAAAACTTATGTCACTTTGAGGGAACGTATATGTCAACTTCATGTCAGATTCACGTCAATGTATGTCCTAGGGTTTGGAGGATAGAGACATTTTAATTTTTCGAGATTATTCGAAAGTCAATTTCTGAAAAGGCAAATATCTCCCGATCTGTATTAACCTGAGAAACAAAACTTATGACACTTTGAGGGAACGTATATGTTAACTTCATGTCAGAGGCACTTCAGTGTATGTCCAAGGGTTTGGAGGATAGAGATATTTTAATTTTTCGAGATTATTCGAAAGTCAATTTATGAAAAGGCAAATATCTCCAAATCTGTAGAAATCTGAGAGACAACATTTATGTCACTTTGAGGAAACGTATATGTCAACTTTATGTCAGAGTCACGTCAAAGTATGTCCAAGGGTTTGGAGGATAGAGACATTTTAATTTTTCGAGATTATTCGAAAGTGAATTTATGAAAAGGCAAATATCTCCCGATCTGTAGGAATCTGAGAGACAAAACTTATGTCACTTTGAGGGAACGTATATGTCAACTTCATTTCAGAGTCACGTCAATGTATGTCTAACGGTTTGGATGATACAGACATTTAAATTTTTCGAGATGATTCGAAAGTCAATTTTTGAAAAGGCAAATATCTCCCGATCTGTATTAATCTGAGAGACAAAACTTTTGTCATTTTGAGGGAACGTATATGTCAACTTTATGTCAGAGTCACGTCAATGTATGTCCAAGGGTTTGAAGGATAGAGATATTTTAATTTTTCGAGATTATTCGAAAGTCAATTTTTGAAAAGGCAAATATTTCCCGATCTGTAGGAAAACTTATGTCACTTTGAGGGAACGTATATGTCAACTTCATGTCAGATTGACGTCAATGTATGTCCAAGGGTTTGGAGGATAGAGACATTTTAATTTTTCGAGACTATTCGAAAGTCAATTTTTGAAAAGGCAAATATCTCCCGATCTGTAGGAATCTGAGAGACAAAACTTGTCACTTTGAGGAAACGTATATGTTAACTTCATGGCAGAGTCACGTCAATGTATGTCTAAGGGTTTGGAGGATAGAGACATTTTAATTTTTCGAGATTATTCGAAAGTCAATTTTTGAAAAGGCAAATATCTCCCGATCTGTAAGAATCTGAGAGACAAAACTTATATAACTTTGAGGGAACGTATATGTCAACTTCATGTCAGAGTCACGTCAATGTATGTCCAAGGGTTTAGAGGATAGAGACATTTTAATTTTTCGAGATTATTCGAAAGTCAATTTTTGAAAAGGCAAATATCTCCCGATCTGTAGGAATCTGAGAGACAACACTTATGACACTTTGAGGGAACGTATATGTCAACCTCATGTCAGATTCACGTGAATGTATGTCCAAGGGTTTGGAGGATAGAGACATTTTAATTTTTCGAGATCATTCGAAAGTCAATTTTTGAAAAGGCAAATATCTCCCGATCTGTAGGAACCTGAGAGACGAAACTTATGTCACTCTGAGGTAACGTATATGTCAACTTCATGTCAGAGTCACGTCAATGTATGTCCAAGGGTTTGGAGGATAGAGACATTTTAATTTTTCGTAATTATTCGAAAGTCAATTTATGGAAAGGCAAATATCTCCAGATCTGTAGGAATCTGAGAGACAAAACTTATGTCATTTTGAGGGAACGTATATGTCAACTTCATGTCAGAGTCACGTCAATGTATGTCCAAGGGTTTGGAGGAAAGAGACATTTCAATTTTTCGAGATTATTCGAAAGTCAATTTATCAAAAGGCAAATATCTCCCGATCTGTAGGAATCTGAGAGACAACACTTATGTTACTTTGAGGGAACGTATATGTCAACTTCATGTCAGATTCAAGTCAATGTATGTCCAAGGGTTTGGAGGATAGAGACATTTTAATTTTTCGAGATTATTCGAAAGTCAATTTATCAAAAGGCAAATATCTCCCGATCTGTATTAACCTGAGAGACGAAACTTATGTCACTTTGAGGGAACGTATATGTTAACTTCATGTCAGAGGCACGTCAATGTATGTCCAACGGTTTGGAGGATAGAGATATTTTAATTTTTCGAGATTATTCGAAAGTCAATTTTTGAAAAGGCAAATATCTCCAAATCTGTAGGAATCTGAGAGACAACATTTATGTCACTTTGAGGAAACGTATATGTCAACTTTATGTCAGAGTCACGTCAATGTATGTCCAAGGGTTTGGAGTATAGAGACATTTTAATTTTTCGAGATTATTCGAAAGTCAATCTTTGAAAAGGCAAATATCTCCCGATCTGTAGGAATCTGAGAGACAAAACTTATGTCACTTTGAGGGAACGTATATGTCAACTTCATTTCAGAGTCACGTCAATGTATGTCTAACGGTTTGGATGATACAGACATTTAAATTTTTCGAGATTATTCGAAAGTCAATTTTTGAAAAGGCAAATATCTCCCGATCTGTAGGAATCTGAGAGACAAAACTTATGTCATTTTGAGGGAACGTATATGTCAACTTTATGTCAGAGTCACGTCAATGTATGTCCAAGGGTTTGAAGGATAGAGATATTTTAATTTTTCGAGATTATTCGAAAGTCAATTTTTGAAAAGGCAAATATCTCCAAATCTGTAGGAATCTGAGAGACAACATTTATGTCACTTTGAGGAAACGTATATGTCAACTTTATGTCAGAGTCACGTCAATGTATGTCCAAGGGTTTGGAGTATAGAGACATTTTAATTTTTCGAGATTATTCGAAAGTCAATCTTTGAAAAGGCAATTATCTCCCGATCTGTATTAATCTGAGAGACAAAACTTATGTCTTTTTGAGGGAACGTATATGTCAACTTCATGTCAGAGTCACGTCAATGTATGTCCAAGTGTTTGGAGGATAGAGATATTTTAATTTTTCGAGATTATTCGAAAGTCAATCTTTGAAAAGGCAAATATCTCCCGATCTGTTAGGAATCTGAGAGACAAAAACTTATGTCACTTTGAGGGACCGTATATGTCAACTTAATTTCAGAGTCACGTCAATGTATGTCCAACGGTTTGGATGATACAGACATTTTAATTTTTCGAGATTATTCGAAAGTGAATTTTTGAAAAGGCAAATATCTCCCGATCTGTAGGAATCTGAGAGACAAAACTTATGTCACTTTGAGGGAACGTATATGTCAACTTCATTTCAGAGTCACGTTAATGTATGTCTAACGGTTTGGATGATACAGACATTTAAATTTTTCGAGATTATTCGAAAGTCAATTTTTGAAAAGGCAAATATCTCCCGATCTGTAGGAATCTGAGAGACAAAACTCATGTCATTTTGAGGAAACATATATGTCAACTTTATGTCAGAGTCACGTCAATGTATGTCCAAGGGTTTGGAGTATAGAGACATTTTAATTTTTCGAGATTATTCGAAAGTCAATCTTTGAAAAGGCAAATATCTCCCGATCTGTATTAATCTGAGAGACAAAACTTATGTCACTTTGAGGGAAAGTATATGTCAACTTCATGTCAGAGTCACGTCAATGTATGTCCAAGTGTTTGGAGGATAGAGATATTTTAATTTATCGAGATTATTCGAAAGTCAATTTTTGAAAAGGCAAATATCTCCCGATCTGTTAGGAATCTGAGAGACAAAACTTATGTCACTTTGAGGGAACGTATATGTCAACTTCATGTCAGATTCACGTCAATGTATGTCCAAGGGTTTGGAGGATAGAGACATTTTAATTTTTCGAGATTATTCGAAAGTCAATTTCTGAAAACGCATATATCTCCCGATCTGTAGGAATCTGAGAGACAAAAATTATGTCACTTTGAGGGAACGCATATGTCAACTTCATGTCAGAGTCACGTCAATGTATGTATAAGGGTTTGGAGGACAGAGGCATTTTAATTTTGCGAGATTATTCGAAAGTCAATTTCTGAAAAGGCAAATATCTCCCGATCTGTAGGAATCTGAGAGACAACACTTATGTCACTTTGAGGGAACGTATATGTCAACTTCATGTCAGAGTCACGTAAAGGTATGTCCAAGGGTTTGGAGGATAGAGACATTTTAATTTTTCGAGATTATACGAAAGTCAATTTCTGAAAAGGGATATATCTCCCTATCTGTAGGAACCTGAGAGACGAAACTTATGTCACTTTGAGGGAACGTAAATGTCAATTTCATGTCAGAGTCATGTCAATGTATGTCCAAGGGTTTGGAGGATAGAGACATTTTAATTTTTCAAGATTATTCGAAAGTCAATTTTTGAAAAGGCAAATATCTCCAGATCCGTAGGAATCTGAGAGACAACACTTATGTCACTTTGAGGGAACGTATATGTCAACATCATGTCAGAGTCTAGTCATTGTATGTCCAAGGGTTTGGAGGATAGAGATATTTTAATTTTTCGAGATTATTCGAAAGTCAATTTTGAAAAGGCAAATATCTCCCGATCTGAAGGAATTTGAGAGAAAAAACTTATGTCACTTTGAGGGAACGTATATGTCAACTTCATGTCAGATTCACGGCAATGTATGTCCTAGGGTTTGGAGGATAGAGACATTTTAATTTTTCGAGATTATTCGAAAGTCAATTTCTGAAAAGGCAAATATCTCCCGATCTGTATTAACCTGAGAGACGAAACTTATGTCACTTTGAGGGAACGTATATGTGAACTCAAAGTCGGAGTCACGTCAATTTATGTCCAAGGGTTTGGAGGATAGAGATATTTTAATTTTTCGAGATTATTCGAAAGTCAATTTTTGAAAAGGCAAATATCTCCAAATCTGTAGAAATCTGAGAGACAACATTTATGTCACTTTGAGGAAACGTTTATATCAACTTTATGTCAGAGTCACGTCAATGTATATCCAAGGGTTTGGAGGATAGAGACATTTTAATTTTTCTAGATTATTCGAAAGTCAATCTTTGAAAAGGCAAATATCTCCCGATCTGTTAGGAATCTGAGAGACAAAACTTATGTCACTTTGAGGGAACGTATATGTCAACTTCATGTCAGAGTCACGTCAATGTATGTCCAAGGGTTTGGAGGATAGAGATATTCAAATTTTTCGAGATTATTCGAAAGTCAATTTTTGAAAAGGCAAATATCTCCCGATCTGTTAGGAATCTGAGAGACAAAACTTATGTCACTTTGAGGGAACGTATATGTCAACTTCATGTCAGATTAACGTCAATGTATGTCCAAGGGTTTGGAGGATAGAGACATTTTAATTTTTCGAGATTATTCGAAAGTGAATTTTTGAAAAGGCAAATATTTCTGGATCTGTAGGAATCTGAGAGACAAAACTAATGTCACTTTGAGGGAACGTATATGTCAACTTCATTTCAGAGTCACGTCAATGTATGTCCAACGGTTTGGATGATACAGACATTTTAATTTTTCGAGATTATTCGAAAGTCAATTTTTGAAAAGGCAAATATCTCCCGATATGTAGGAATCTGAAAGACAAAACTTATGTCACTTTGAGGGAACGTATATGTCAACTTCATGTCAGAGTCACGTCAATGTATGTCCAAGGGTTTGGAGGATAGAGATATTCAAATTTTTCGAGATTATTCGAAAGTCAATTTTTGAAAAGGCAAATATCTCCCGATCTGTTAGGAATCTGAGAGACAAAACTTATGTCACTTTGAGGGAACGTGTATGTCAACTTCATGTCAGATTAACGTCAATGTATGTCCAAGGGTTTGGAGGATAGAGACATTTTAATTTTTCGAGATTATTCGAAAGTGAATTTTTGAAAAGGCAAATATCTCTGGATCTGTAGGAATCTGAGAGACAAAACTAATGTCACTTTGAGGGAACGTATATGTCAACTTCATTTCAGAGTCACGTCAATGTATGTCCAACGGTTTGGATGATACAGACATTTTAATTTTTCGAGATTATTCGAAAGTCAATTTTTGAAAAGGCAAATATCTCCCGATCTGTTAGGAATCTGAGAGACAAAACTTATGTCACTTTGAGGGAACGTATATGTCAACTTCATGTCAGATTCACGTCAATGTATGTCCAAGGGTTTGGAGGATAGAGACATTTTAAATTTTCGAGATTATTCGAAAGTCAATTTCTGAAAAGGTATATATCTCCCGATCTGTAGGAATCTGAGAGACAAAAATTATGTCACTTTGAGGGAACGCATATGTCAACTTCATGTCAGAGTCACGTCAATGTATGTATAAGGGTTTGGAGGACAGAGGCATTTTAATTTTGCGAGAATATTCGAAAGTCAATTTTTGAAAAGGCAAATATCTCGCGATCTGTAGGAATCTGAGAGACAACACTTATGTCACTTTGAGGGAACGTATATGTCAACTTCATGTCAGAGTCACGTTGAGGTATGTCCAAGGGTATGGAGGATAGAGACATTTTAATTTTTCGAGATTATACGAAAGTCAATTTCTGAAAAGGCAAATATCTCCCGATCTGTAGGAATCTGAGAGACAAACCTTATGTCACTTTGAGGGAACGTGTATGTCAACTTCATGTCAGAGTCACGTCAATGTATGTCTAAGGGTTTGGAGGATAGAGACATTTTAATTTTTCGAGATTATTCGAAAGTCAATTTTTGAAAAGCCAAATATCTCCCGATCTGTAGGAATCTGAGAGACAAAACTTATATAACTTTGAGGGAACGTATATGTCAACTTCATGTCAGAGTCACGTCAATGTATGTCCAAGGGTTTAGAGGATAGAGACATTTTAATTTTTCGAGATTATTCGAAAGTCAATTTTTGAAAAGGGAAATATCTCCCGATCTGTAGGAATCTGAGAGACAACACTTATGACACTTTGAGGGAACGTATATGTCAACCTCATGTCAGATTCACGTGAATGTATGTCCAAGGGTTTGGAGGATAGAGACATTTTAATTTTTCGATATTATTCGAAAGTCAATTTTTGAAAAGTAAAATATCTCCCGATCTGTAGGAACCTGAGAGACGAAACTTATGTCACTCTGAGGTAACGTATATGTCAACTTCATGTCAGAGTCACGTCAATGTATGTCCAAGGGTTTGGAGGATAGAGACATTTTAATTTTTCGTAATTATTCGAAATTCAATTTTTGAAAAGGCAAATATCTCCAGATCTGTAGGAATCTGAGAGACAAAACTTATGTCATTTTGAGGGAACGTATATGTCAACTTCATGTCAGAGTCACGTCAATGTATGTCCAAGGGTTTGAAGGAAAGAGACATTTTAATTTTTCGAGATTATTCGAAAGTCAATTTATCAAAAGGCAAATATCTCCCGATCTGTATTAATCTGAGAGACAACACTTATGTTACTTTGAGGGAACGTATATGTCAACTTCATGTCAGATTCAAGTCAATGTATGTCCAAGGGTTTGGAGGATAGAGACATTTTAATTTTTCGAGATTATTCGAAAGTCAATTTATCAAAAGGCAAATATCTCCCGATCTGTATTAACCTGAGAGACGAAACTTATGTCACTTTGAGGGAACGTATATGTTAACTTCATGTCAGAGGCACGTCAATGTATGTCCAACGGTTTGGAGGATAGAGACATTTTAATTTTTCGAGATTATTCGAAAGTCAATTTTTGAAAAGGCAAATATCTGCAAATCTGTAGGAATCTGAGAGACAACATTTATGTCACTTTGAGGAAACATATATGTCAACTTTATGTCAGAGTCACGTCAATGTATGTCAAAGGGTTTGGAGTATAGAGACATTTTAATTTTTCGAGATTATTCGAAAGTCAATTTCTGAAAACGCATATATCTCCCGATCTGTAGGAATCTGAGAGACAAAAATTATGTCACTTTGAGGGAACGCATATGTCAACTTCATGTCAGAGTCACGTCAATGTATGTATAAGGGTTTGGAGGACAGAGGCATTTTAATTTTGCGAGATTATTCGAAAGTCAATTTCTGAAAAGGCAAATATCTCCCGATCTGTAGGAATCTGAGAGACAACACTTATGTCACTTTGAGGGAACGTATATGTCAACTTCATGTCAGAGCAACGTAAAGGTATGTCCAAGGGTTTGGAGGATAGAGACATTTTAATTTTTCGAGATTATACGAAAGTCAATTTCTGAAAAGGGTTATATCTCCCGATCTGTAGGAACCTGAGAGACGAAACTTATGTCACTTTGAGGGAACGTAAATGTCAATTTCATGTCAGAGTCATGTCAATGTATGTCCAAGGGTTTGGAGGATAGAGACATTTTAATTTTTCTAGATTATTCGAAAGTCAATCTTTGAAAAGGCAAATATCTCCCGATCTGTTAGGAATCTGAGAGACAAAACTTATGTCACATTGAGGGAACGTATATGTCAACTTCATGTCAGAGTCACGTCAATGTATGTCCAAGGGTTTGGAGGATAGAGATATTCAAATTTTTCGAGATTATTCGAAAGTCAATTTTTGAAAAGGCAAATATCTCCCGATCTGTTAGGAATCTGAGAGACAAAACTTATGTCACTTTGAGGGAACGTATATGTCAACTTCATGTCAGATTAACGTCAATGTATGTCCAAGGGTTTGGAGGATAGAGACATTTTAATTTTTCGAGATTATTCGAAAGTGAATTTTTGAAAAGGCAAATATTTCTGGATCTGTAGGAATCTGAGAGACAAAACTAATGTCACTTTGAGGGAACGTATATGTCAACTTCATTTCAGAGTCACGTCAATGTATGTCCAACGGTTTGGATGATACAGACATTTTAATTTTTCGAGATTATTCGAAAGTCAATTTTTGAAAAGGCAAATATCTCCCGATATGTAGGAATCTGAAAGACAAAACTTATGTCACTTTGAGGGAACGTATATGTCAACTTCATGTCAGAGTCACGTCAATGTATGTCCAAGGGTTTGGAGGATAGAGATATTCAAATTTTTCGAGATTATTCGAAAGTCAATTTTTGAAAAGGCAAATATCTCCCGATCTGTTAGGAATCTGAGAGACAAAACTTATGTCACTTTGAGGGAACGTATATGTCAACTTCATGTCAGATTAACGTCAATGTATGTCCAAGGGTTTGGAGGATAGAGACATTTTAATTTTTCGAGATTATTCGAAAGTGAATTTTTGAAAAGGCAAATATCTCTGGATCTGTAGGAATCTGAGAGACAAAACTAATGTCACTTTGAGGGAACGTATATGTCAACTTCATTTCAGAGTCACGTCAATGTATGTCCAACGGTTTGGATGATACAGACATTTTAATTTTTCGAGATTATTCGAAAGTCAATTTTTGAAAAGGCAAATATCTCCCGATCTGTTAGGAATCTGAGAGACAAAACTTATGTCACTTTGAGGGAACGTATATGTCAACTTCATGTCAGATTCACGTCAATGTATGTCCAAGGGTTTGGAGGATAGAGACATTTTAAATTTTCGAGATTATTCGAAAGTCAATTTCTGAAAAGGTATATATCTCCCGATCTGTAGGAATCTGAGAGACAAAAATTATGTCACTTTGAGGGAACGCATATGTCAACTTCATGTCAGAGTCACGTCAATGTATGTATAAGGGTTTGGAGGACAGAGGCATTTTAATTTTGCGAGAATATTCGAAAGTCAATTTTTGAAAAGGCAAATATCTCGCGATCTGTAGGAATCTGAGAGACAACACTTATGTCACTTTGAGGGAACGTATATGTCAACTTCATGTCAGAGTCACGTTGAGGTATGTCCAAGGGTATGGAGGATAGAGACATTTTAATTTTTCGAGATTATACGAAAGTCAATTTCTGAAAAGGTATATATCTCCCGATCTGTAGGAACCTGAGACACGAAACTTATGTCACTTTGAGGGAACGTAAATGTCAATTTCATGTCAGAGTCACGTCAATGTATGTCGAAGAGTTTGGAGGATAGAGATATTTTAAATTTTCGATATTATTCGAAAGTCAATTCTTGAAAAAGCAAATATCTCCCGATCTGTAGGAATCTTAGAGACAACTCTTATGTCACTTTGAGGGAACGTATATGTCAACTTCATGTCAGATTCACGTCAATGTATGTCTAAGTGTTTGGAGGATAGAGACATTTTAATTTTTCGAGATTATTCGAAAGTCAATTTCTGAAAAGGCAAATATCTCCCGATCTGTAGGAATCTGAGAGACAAACCTTATGTCACTTTGAGGGAACGTGTATGTCAACTTCATGTCAGAGTCACGTCAATGTATGTCTAAGGGTTTGGAGGATAGAGACATTTTAATTTTTCGAGATTATTCGAAAGTCAATTTTTGAAAAGCCAAATATCTCCCGATCTGTAGGAATCTGAGAGACAAAACTTATATAACTTTGAGGGAACGTATATGTCAACTTCATGTCAGAGTCACGTCAATGTATGTCCAAGGGTTTAGAGGATAGAGACATTTTAATTTTTCGAGATTATTCGAAAGTCAATTTTTGAAAAGGGAAATATCTCCCGATCTGTAGGAATCTGAGAGACAACACTTATGACACTTTGAGGGAACGTATATGTCAACCTCATGTCAGATTCACGTGAATGTATGTCCAAGGGTTTGGAGGATAGAGACATTTTAATTTTTCGATATTATTCGAAAGTCAATTTTTGAAAAGTAAAATATCTCCCGATCTGTAGGAACCTGAGAGACGAAACTTATGTCACTCTGAGGTAACGTATATGTCAACTTCATGTCAGAGTCACGTCAATGTATGTCCAAGGGTTTGGAGGATAGAGACATTTTAATTTTTCGTAATTATTCGAAATTCAATTTTTGAAAAGGCAAATATCTCCAGATCTGTAGGAATCTGAGAGACAAAACTTATGTCATTTTGAGGGAACGTATATGTCAACTTCATGTCAGAGTCACGTCAATGTATGTCCAAGGGTTTGAAGGAAAGAGACATTTTAATTTTTCGAGATTATTCGAAAGTCAATTTATCAAAAGGCAAATATCTCCCGATCTGTATTAATCTGAGAGACAACACTTATGTTACTTTGAGGGAACGTATATGTCAATTTCATGTCAGATTCAAGTCAATGTATGTCCAAGGGTTTGGAGGATAGAGACATTTTAATTTTTCGAGATTATTCGAAAGTCAATTTATCAAAAGGCAAATATCTCCCGATCTGTATTAACCTGAGAGACGAAACTTATGTCACTTTGAGGGAACGTATATGTTAACTTCATGTCAGAGGCACGTCAATGTATGTCCAACGGTTTGGAGGATAGAGACATTTTAATTTTTCGAGATTATTCGAAAGTCAATTTTTGAAAAGGCAAATATCTGCAAATCTGTAGGAATCTGAGAGACAACATTTATGTCACTTTGAGGAAACATATATGTCAACTTTATGTCAGAGTCACGTCAATGTATGTCAAAGGGTTTGGAGTATAGAGACATTTTAATTTTTCGAGATTATTCGAAAGTCAATTTCTGAAAACGCATATATCTCCCGATCTGTAGGAATCTGAGAGACAAAAATTATGTCACTTTGAGGGAACGCATATGTCAACTTCATGTCAGAGTCACGTCAATGTATGTATAAGGGTTTGGAGGACAGAGGCATTTTAATTTTGCGAGATTATTCGAAAGTCAATTTCTGAAAAGGCAAATATCTCCCGATCTGTAGGAATCTGAGAGACAACACTTATGTCACTTTGAGGGAACGTATATGTCAACTTCATGTCAGAGCAACGTAAAGGTATGTCCAAGGGTTTGGAGGATAGAGACATATTAATTTTTCGAGATTATACGAAAGTCAATTTCTGAAAAGGGTTATATCTCCCGATCTGTAGGAACCTGAGAGACGAAACTTATGTCACTTTGAGGGAACGTAAATGTCAATTTCATGTCAGAGTCATGTCAATGTATGTCCAAGGGTTTGGAGGATAGAGACATTTTAATTTTTCAAGATTATTCGAAAGTCAATTTCTGAAAAGGCAAATATCTCCAGATCCGTAGGAATCTGAGAGACAACACTTATGTCACTTTGAGGGAACGTATATGTCAACATCATGTCAGAGTCACGTCAATGTATGTACAAGGGTTTGGAGGATAGAGATATTTTAAATTTTCGATATTATTCGAAAGTCAATTCTTGAAAAAGCAAATATCTCCCGATCTTTAATAATCTTAGAGACAACTCTTATGTCACTTTGAGGGAACGTATATGTCAACTTCATGTCAGATTCACGTCAATGTATGTCCAAGTGTTTGGAGGATAGAGACATTTTAATTTTTCGAGATTATTCGAAAGTCAATTTCTGAAAAGGCAAATATCTCCCGATCTGTAGGAATCTGAGAGACAAACCTTATGTCACTTTGAGGGAAAGTTATGTTAACTTCATGTCAGAGTCACGTCAATGTATGTCCAAGGGTTTGGAGGATAGAGACATTTTAATTTTTCGAGATTATTCGAAAGTGAATTTTTCAAAAGGGAAATATCTCCCGATCGGTATTAATCTGATAGACAAAACTTATGTCACTTTGAGGGAACGTATATGTCAACTTCATGTCAGATTCACGGCAATGTATGTCCTAGGGTTTGGAGGATAGAGACATTTTAATTTTTCGAGATTATTCGAAAGTCAATTTCTGAAAAGGCAAATATCTCCCGATCTGTATTAACCTGAGAGACGAAACTTATGTCACTTTGAGGGAACGTATATGTGAACTCAAAGTCGGAGTCACGTCAATTTATGTCCAAGGGTTTGGAGGATAGAGATATTTTAATTTTTCGAGATTATTCGAAAGTCAATTTTTGAAAAGGCAAATATCTCTGGATCTGTAGGAATCTGAGAGACAAAACTAATGTCACTTTGAGGGAACGTATATGTCAACTTCATTTCAGAGTCACGTCATTGTATGTCCAAGGGTTTGGAGGATAGAGACATTTAAATTTTTAGAGATTATTCGAAAGTCAATTTTTGAAAATGCAAATATCTCCCGATCTGTAGGAATCAGAGAGACAAAACTTATGTCACCTTGAGGGAACGTATATGTCAACTAGATGTCAGAATCTCGTCAATGTATGTCCAAGGGTTTGGACGATTGAGTTATTTAATTTTTCGAGATTATTCGAAAGTCAATTTTTAAAAGACAAATATCTTCCAATCTGTTGGAATCTGAGAGACAAAACTTATGTCACTTTGAGGGAACGTATATGTCAACTTCCGGTCAGAGTAACGTCAATGTATGACAAAGGGGTTGGAGGATAGAGACATTTAAATTTTTATAGATTATTCGAAAGACAATTTTTAAAAGGCAAATATCTCCCGATCTGTAGGAATCTGAGAGACAAAACTTATGTCACTTAGAGGGAACGTATATGTCAACTTCATTTCAGAATCTCGTCAATGTATGTCCAAGGGTTTGGACGATAGAGAGATTTTAATTTTTCGAGATTATTCGAAAGTCAATTTTTAAAAGGCAAATATCTCCCGATCTGTAGGCATATGAGAGACAACCCGTATGTCACTTTGAGGGAACGCATATGTCAACTGCATGTCAGAGTCTCGTCAATGTATGTCCAAGGGTTTGGACGATAGAGACATTTTAATTTTTCGAGATTATTTGGAAGTTAATTATTTAAAGGCAAATATCTCCCGATCCGTAGGAATCTGAGAGACAAAGCTAATGTCACTTTGAGGGAATATATATGTAAACTTCCTGTCAGAGTCACGTCAATGTATGTCCAAGGGTTTGGAGGATAGAGACATTTAAATTTTTAGAGATTATTCGAAAGTCAATATTTAGAAGGCAAATATCTAACGATCTGTAGGCATCTGAGAGACAAAACTTATGTCACTTTGAGGGAACATATTTGTCAACTTCATGTCAGAGTCTCGTCAATGTATGTTCAAGGGTTTGGAGGATAGAGACATTTTAATTTTTCGAGATTATTCGAAAGTCAATTATTAAAAGGCAAATATCTCCCGATCTGTAGGCATCTGAGAGACAAAACTTATGTCACTTTGAGGGAACATATATGTCAACTTCATGTCAGAGTCTCGTCAAAGTATGTTCAAGGGTTTGGAGGATAGAGACATTTTAATATTTCGAGATTATTCGAAAGTCAATATTTAAAGGCAAATATCTCCCGATCTGTAGGAATCTGAGAGACAAAACTTATGTCACTTTGAGGGAACGTATATGTCAACTTGCTGTCAGAGGTACGTCAATGTATGTCCAAGGGTTTGGAGGATAGAGACATTTATATTTTTAGAGATTATTCGAAAGTCAATTTTTGAAATGGCATATATCTCCCGATCAATAGGAATCTAAGAGACAAAACTTATGTCACTTTGAGGGAACGTATATGTCAACTTCATGTGAGAATCTCGTCAATGTATGTCCAAGGGTTTGGACGATAGAGACATTTTAATTTTTCGAGATTATTCGTAAGTTAATTTTTAAAAGGCAAATATCTCCCGATCTGTAGGCATCTGAGAGACAAACCTTATGCCACTTTGAGGGAACGTATATGTCAACTTGCAGTCAGAGGCACGTCAATGTATGTCCAAGGGTTTGGAGGATAGAGACATTTAAATTTTTAGAGATTATTTGAAAGTCAATTTTTAAAATTCAAATATCTCCAGATCTGTAGGAATCTGAGAGACAAAACATATGTCACTTCGAGGGAACGTATATATCAACTTCCTGTCAGAGTCACGTCAATGTATGTCCAAGGGTTTGGAGGATAGAGACATTTAAATTTTTAGAGATTATTCGAAAGTCAATTTCTGAAAAGGCAAATATCTCCCGATCTGTAGGAATCAGAGAGACAAAACTTATGTCACATTGAGGGAACGTATATGTCAACTAGATGTCAGAATCTCGTCAATGTATGTCCAAGGGTTTGGACGATAGAGATATTTTAATTTCTCGAGATTATTCGAAAGTCAATTTCTAAAAGGCAAATATCTCCCGATCTGTAGGCATCTGCAAGACAAACCTTATGTCACATGAGGGAACGCATATGTCAACTTCATGTCAGAGTCTCTTCAATGTATGTTAAAGGGTTTGGAGAATAGAGACATTTAAATTTTTCGAGATTATTCGAAAGTCAATTTTTAAAAGGCAAATATCTCCCGATCTGTAGGAATCTGAGAGACAAAACTTATGTCACTTTGAGGGAACCTATATGTCAACTTGCTGTCAGAGGCACGTCAATGTATGTCCAAGGGTTTGGAGGATAGAGACATTTAAATTTTTAGAGATTATTCGAAAGTCAATTTTTGAAAAGGCAAATATCTCCCGATCAATAGGAATCTAAGAGACAAAACTTATGTCACTTTGAGGGAACGTATATGTCAACTTCATGTGAGAATCTCGTCAATGTATGTCCAAGGGTTTGGACGATAGAGACATTTTAATTTTTCGAGATCATTCGAAAGTCAATTTTTAAAAGGCAAATATCTCCCGATCTGTAGGCATCTGAGATACAACCCTTATGCCTCTTTGAGGGAACGCATATGTCAACTTCATGTCAGAGTCTCGTCAATGTATGTCCAAGGGTTTTGAGGATAGAGACATTTTAATTTTTCGAGATTATTCGAAAGTCAATTTTTGAAAAGGCAAAGATCTCCCGATCTGTATGAATCTGAGAGACAAAACTTATGTCACTTTGAGGGAATGTATATGTCAACTTCATGTCATAGTCACGTCAATGTATTTCGAAGGGTTTGGAGGATAGAGACATTTAAATTTTTATAGATTATTCGAAAGTCAATTTTTAAAAGGCAAATATCTCCCGATCTGTAGGAATCTGAGAGACAAAATTTATGTCACTTAGAGGGAACGTATATGTTAACTTCATGTCAGAATCTCGTCAATGTATGTCCAAGGGTTTGGACGACAGAGACATTTTAATTTTTCGAGATTATTCGAAAGTCAATTTTTAAAAGGCAAATATCTCCCGATCTGTAGGCATATGAGAGACAACCCTTATGTCACTTTGAGGGAACGCATATGTCAACTGCATGTCAGAGTCACGTCAATGTATGTCCAAGGGTTCAGAGGATAGTGACATTTTAATTTTTCGAGATTATTCGAAAGTCAATTTTTGAAAAGGCAAATATCTCCCGATCTGTAGGAATCTGAAAGACAAAATTTATGTCACTTTGAGGGAACGTATATGTCAACTTCATGTCAGAGTCACGTCAATGTATGTCCAAGGGTTTCGAGGATAGAGACATTTTAATTTTTCGAGATTATTCGAAAGTCAATTTTTAAAAAGGCAAATATCTCCCGATCTGTAGGAATCTGAGAGACAAAAATTATGTCACTTTGAGGTAACGTATATGTTAACTTCATGTCAGAGTCACGTCAATGTATGTCCAAGGGTTTGGAGAATAGAGACATTTTAATTTTTCGAGATTATTCGAAAAACAATTATTCAAAAGGTAAATAACTCCCGATCAGTAGGAATCTGAGAGACAAAACTGATGTAACTTTGAGGGAACGTAAATGTCAACTTCATGTCAGAGTCACGTCAATGTATGTCCAAGGGTTTGGAGGATAGAGACATTTTAATTTTTCGAGATTAGTCGAAAGTTAATTTTTGAAAAGGCAAATATCTCCCGATCCGTAGGAATCTGAGAGACAACACTTATGTCACTTTGAGGGAATGTATGTGTCAACTTCATGTCAGAGTCACGTCAATGTATGTCCAAGGGTTTGAAGATTAGAGATATTTTAATTTTTCGAGATTATTCGAAAGTCAATTTATGAGAGGCAAATATCTCCTGATCCGTAGAAATCTGAGAGACAACACTTATGTCACTTTGAGGGAACGTATATGTCAACTTCATGTCAGAGTCACGTCAAGGTATGTCAAAGGGTTTGGAGGATAGAGACATTTTAATTTTTCGAGATTATTCGAAAGTCAATTTCTGAAAAGGCAAATATCTCCAGATCCGTAGGAATCTGAGAGACAACACTTATGTCACTTTGAGGGAACGTATATGTCAACATCATGTCAGAGGCAAGTCAATGTATGTCCAAGGGTTTGGAGGATAGAGATATTTTAATTTTTCGAGATTATTCGAAAGTCAATTTTTGAAAAGGCAAATATCTCCCGATCTGTAGGAATTAGAGAGAAAAAACTTATGTCACTTTGAGGGAACGTATATGTCAACTTGATGTCTCAGTCACGTCAATGTATGTCCAAGGGTTTGGAGGATAGAGATATTTTAAATTTTCGATATTATTCAAAAGTCAATTCTTAAAAAAGCAAATATCTCCCGATCTGTAGGAATCTTAGAGACAACTCTTATGTCACTTTGAGGTAACGTAAATGTCAACTTCATGTCAGATTCACGTCAATGTATGTCCAAGTGTTTGGAGGATAGAGACATTTTAATTTTTCGAGATTATTCGAAAGTCAATTTCTGATAAGGCAAATATCTCCCGATCTGTAGGAATCTGAGAGACAAACCTTATGTCACTTTGAGGGAACGTATATGTCAACTTCATGTCAGAGACACGTCAATGTATGTCCAAGGGTTTGGAGGATAGAGACATTTAAATTTTTCGAGATTATTCGAAAGTGAATTTTTCAAAAGGGAAATATCTCCCGATCTGTATTAATCTGAGAGACAAAACTTATGTCACTTTGAGGGAACGTATATGTCAACTTCATGTCAGATTCACGTCAATGTATGTCCTAGGGTTTGGAGGATAGAGACATTTTAATTTTTCGAGATTATTCGAAAGTCAATTTCTGAAAAGGCAAATATCTCCCGATCTGTATTAACCTGAGAAACAAAACTTATGACACTTTGAGGGAACGTATATGTTAACTTCATGTCAGAGGCACTTCAGTGTATGTCCAAGGGTTTGGAGGATAGAGATATTTTAATTTTTCGAGATTATTCGAAAGTCAATTTATGAAAAGGCAAATATCTCCAAATCTGTAGAAATCTGAGAGACAACATTTATGTCACTTTGAGGAAACGTATATGTCAACTTTATGTCAGAGTCACGTCAAAGTATGTCCAAGGGTTTGGAGGATAGAGACATTTTAATTTTTCGAGATTATTCGAAAGTGAATTTATGAAAAGGCAAATATCTCCCGATCTGTAGGAATCTGAGAGACAAAACTTATGTCACTTTGAGGGAACGTATATGTCAACTTCATTTCAGAGTCACGTCAATGTATGTCTAACGGTTTGGATGATACAGACATTTAAATTTTTCGAGATTATTCGAAAGTCAATTTTTGAAAAGGCAAATATCTCCCGATCTGTATTAATCTGAGAGACAAAACTTTTGTCATTTTGAGGGAACGTATATGTCAACTTTATGTCAGATTCACGTCAATGTATGTCCAAGGGTTTGAAGGATAGAGATATTTTAATTTTTCGAGATTATTCGAAAGTCAATTTTTGAAAAGGCAAATATTTCCCGATCTGTAGGAAAACTTATGTCACTTTGAGGGAACGTATATGTCAACTTCATGTCAGATTGACGTCAATGTATGTCCAAGGGTTTGGAGGATAGAGACATTTTAATTTTTCGAGACTATTCGAAAGTCAATTTTTGAAAAGGCAAATATCTCCCGATCTGTAGGAATCTGAGAGACAAAACTTGTCACTTTGAGGAAACGTATATGTTAACTTCATGTCAGAGTCACGTCAATGTATGTCTAAGGGTTTGGAGGATAGAGACATTTTAATTTTTCGAGATTATACGAAAGTCAATTTTTGAAAAGGCAAATATCTCCCGATCTGTAGGAATCTGAGAGACAAAACTTATATAACTTTGAGGGAACGTATATGTCAACTTCATGTCAGAGTCACGTCAATGTATGTCCAAGGGTTTAGAGGATAGAGACATTTTAATTTTTCGAGATTATTCGAAAGTCAATTTTTGAAAAGGCAAATATCTCCCGATCTGTAGGAATCTGAGAGACAACACTTATGACACTTTGAGGGAACGTATATGTCAACCTCATGTCAGATTCACGTGAATGTATGTCCAAGGGTTTGGAGGATAGAGACATTTTAATTTTTCGAGATCATTCGAAAGTCAATTTTTGAAAAGGCAAATATCTCCCGATCTGTAGGAACCTGAGAGACGAAACTTATGTCACTCTGAGGTAACGTATATGTCAACTTCATGTCAGAGTCACGTCAATGTATGTCCAAGGGTTTGGAGGATAGAGACATTTTAATTTTTCGTAATTATTCGAAAGTCAATTTTTGGAAAGGCAAATATCTCCAGATCTGTAGGAATCTGAGAGACAAAACTTATGTCATTTTGAGGGAACGTATATGTCAACTTCATGTCAGAGTCACGTCAATGTATGTCCAAGGGTTTGGAGGAAAGAGACATTTTAATTTTTCGAGATTATTCGAAAGTCAATTTATCAAAAGGCAAATATCTCCCGATCTGTAGGAATCTGAGAGACAACACTTATGTTACTTTGAGGGAACGTATATGTCAACTTCATGTCAGATTCAAGTCAATGTATGTCCAAGGGTTTGGAGGATAGAGACATTTTAATTTTTCGAGATTATTCGAAAGTCAATTTATCAAAAGGCAAATATCTCCCGATCTGTATTAACCTGAGAGACGAAACTTATGTCACTTTGAGGGAACGTATATGTTAACTTCATGTCAGAGGCACGTCAATGTATGTCCAACGGTTTGGAGGATAGAGATATTTTAATTTTTCGAGATTATTCGAAAGTCAATTTTTGAAAAGTCAAATATCTCCAAATCTGTAGGAATCTGAGAGACAACATTTATGTCACTTTGAGGAAACGTATATGTCAACTTTATGTCAGAGTCACGTCAATGTATGTCCAAGGGTTTGGAGTATAGAGACATTTTAATTTTTCGAGATTATTCGAAAGTCAATCTTTGAAAAGGCAAATATCTCCCGATCTGTAGGAATCTGAGAGACAAAACTTATGTCACTTTGAGGGAACGTATATGTCAACTTCATTTCAGAGTCACGTCAATGTATGTCTAAGGGTTTGGAGGATAGAGACATTTTAATTTTTCGAGATTATACGAAAGTCAATTTTTGAAAAGGCAAATATCTCCCGATCTGTAGGAATCTGAGAGACAAAACTTATATAACTTTGAGGGAACGTATATGTCAACTTCATGTCAGAGTCACGTCAATGTATGTCCAAGGGTTTAGAGGATAGAGACATTTTAATTTTTCGAGATTATTCGAAAGTCAATTTTTGAAAAGGCAAATATCTCCCGATCTGTAGGAATCTGAGAGACAACACTTATGACACTTTGAGGGAACGTATATGTCAACCTCATGTCAGATTCACGTGAATGTATGTCCAAGGGTTTGGAGGATAGAGACATTTTAATTTTTCGAGATCATTCGAAAGTCAATTTTTGAAAAGGCAAATATCTCCCGATCTGTAGGAACCTGAGAGACGAAACTTATGTCACTCTGAGGTAACGTATATGTCAACTTCATGTCAGAGTCACGTCAATGTATGTCCAAGGGTTTGGAGGATAGAGACATTTTAATTTTTCGTAATTATTCGAAAGTCAATTTTTGGAAAGGCAAATATCTCCAGATCTGTAGGAATCTGAGAGACAAAACTTATGTCATTTTGAGGGAACGTATATGTCAACTTCATGTCAGAGTCACGTCAATGTATGTCCAAGGGTTTGGAGGAAAGAGACATTTTAATTTTTCGAGATTATTCGAAAGTCAATTTATCAAAAGGCAAATATCTCCCGATCTGTAGGAATCTGAGAGACAACACTTATGTTACTTTGAGGGAACGTATATGTCAACTTCATGTCAGATTCAAGTCAATGTATGTCCAAGGGTTTGGAGGATAGAGACATTTTAATTTTTCGAGATTATTCGAAAGTCAATTTATCAAAAGGCAAATATCTCCCGATCTGTATTAACCTGAGAGACGAAACTTATGTCACTTTGAGGGAACGTATATGTTAACTTCATGTCAGAGGCACGTCAATGTATGTCCAACGGTTTGGAGGATAGAGATATTTTAATTTTTCGAGATTATTCGAAAGTCAATTTTTGAAAAGTCAAATATCTCCAAATCTGTAGGAATCTGAGAGACAACATTTATGTCACTTTGAGGAAACGTATATGTCAACTTTATGTCAGAGTCACGTCAATGTATGTCCAAGGGTTTGGAGTATAGAGACATTTTAATTTTTCGAGATTATTCGAAAGTCAATCTTTGAAAAGGCAAATATCTCCCGATCTGTAGGAATCTGAGAGACAAAACTTATGTCACTTTGAGGGAACGTATATGTCAACTTCATTTCAGAGTCACGTCAATGTATGTCTAACGGTTTGGATGATACAGACATTTAAATTTTTCGAGATTATTCGAAAGTCAATTTTTGAAAAGGCAAATATCTCTCGATCTGTAGGAATCTGAGAGACAAAACTTATGTCATTTTGAGGGAACGTATATGTCAACTTTATGTCAGAGTCACGTCAATGTATGTCCAAGGGTTTGAAGGATAGAGATATTTTAATTTTTCGAGATTATTCGAAAGTCAATTTTTGAAAAGGCAAATATTTCCCGATCTGTAGGAAAACTTATGTCACTTTGAGGGAACGTATATGTCAACTTCATGTCAGATTGACGTCAATGTATGTCCAAGGGTTTGGAGGATAGAGACATTTTAATTTTTCGAGATTATTCGAAAGTCAATTTCTGAAAAGGTAAATATCTCCCGATCTGTAGGAATCTGAGAGACAACAATTATGTCACTTTGAGGTAACGTACATGTCAACTTCATGTCAGAGTCACGTCAATGTATGTCCAAGGGTTTGGAGGATAGAGACATTTTAATTTTTCGAGACTATTCGAAAGTCAATTTTTGAAAAGGCAAATATCTCCCGATCTGTAGGAATCTGAGAGACAAAACTTGTCACTTTGAGGAAACGTATATGTTAACTTCATGTCAGAGTCACGTCAATGTATGTCTAAGGGTTTGGAGGATAGAGACATTTTAATTTTTCGAGATTATACGAAAGTCAATTTTTGAAAAGGCAAATATCTCCCGATCTGTAGGAATCTGAGAGACAAAACTTATATAACTTTGAGGGAACGTATATGTCAACTTCATGTCAGAGTCACGTCAGTGTATGTCCAAGGGTTTAGAGGATAGAGACATTTTAATTTTTCGAGATTATTCGAAAGTCAATTTTTGAAAAGGCAAATATCTCCCGATCTGTAGGAATCTGAGAGACAACACTTATGACACTTTGAGGGAACGTATATGTCAACTTCATGTCAGATTCACGTGAATGTATGTCCAAGGGTTTGGAGGATAGAGACATTTTAATTTTTCGAGATCATTCGAAAGTCAATTTTTGAAAAGGCAAATATCTCCCGATCTGTAGGAACCTGAGAGACGAAACTTATGTCACTCTGAGGTAACGTATATGTCAACTTCATGTCAGAGTCACGTCAATGTATGTCCAAGGGTTTGGAGGATAGAGACATTTTAATTTTTCGTAATTATTCGAAAGTCAATTTTTGGAAAGGCAAATATCTCCAGATCTGTAGGAATCTGAGAGACAAAACTTATGTCATTTTGAGGGAACGTATATGTCAACTTCATGTCAGATTCAAGTCAATGTATGTCCAAGGGTTTGGAGGATAGAGACATTTTAATTTTTCGAGATTATTCGAAAGTCAATTTATCAAAAGGCAAATATCTCCCGATCTGTATTAACCTGAGAGACGAAACTTATGTCACTTTGAGGGAACGTATATGTTAACTTCATGTCAGAGGCACGTCAATGTATGTCCAACGGTTTGGAGGATAGAGATATTTTAATTTTTCGAGATTATTCGAAAGTCAATTTTTGAAAAGGCAAATATCTCCAAATCTGTAGGAATCTGAGAGACAACATTTATGTCACTTTGAGGAAACGTATATGTCAACTTTATGTCAGAGTCACGTCAATGTATGTCCAAGGGTTTGGAGTATAGAGACATTTTAATTTTTCGAGATTATTCGAAAGTCAATCTTTGAAAAGGCAAATATCTCCCGATCTGTAGGAATCTGAGAGACAAAACTTATGTCACTTTGAGGGAACGTATATGTCAACTTCATTTCAGAGTCACGTCAATGTATGTCTAACGGTTTGGATGATACAGACATTTAAATTTTTCGAGATTATTCGAAAGTCAATTTTTGAAAAGGCAAATATCTCCCGATCTGTAGGAATCTGAGAGACAAAACTTATGTCATTTTGAGGGAACGTATATGTCAACTTTATGTCAGAGTCACGTCAATGTATGTCCAAGGGTTTGAAGGATAGAGATATTTTAATTTTTCGAGATTATTCGAAAGTCAATTTTTGAAAAGGCAAATATTTCCCGATCTGTAGGAAAACTTATGTCACTTTGAGGGAACGTATATGTCAACTTCATGTCAGATTGACGTCAATGTATGTCCAAGGGTTTGGAGGATAGAGACATTTTAATTTTTCGAGATTATTCGAAAGTCAATTTCTGAAAAGGTAAATATCTCCCGATCTGTAGGAATCTGAGAGACAACAATTATGTCACTTTGAGGTAACGTACATGTCAACTTCATGTCAGAGTCACGTTATGTATGTCCAAGGGTTTGGAGGATAGAGACATTTTAATTTTTCGAGACTATTCGAAAGTCAATTTTTGAAAAGGCAAATATCTCCCGATCTGTAGGAATCTGAGAGACAAAACTTATATAACTTTAAGGGAACGTATATGTCAACTTCATGTCAGAGTAACGTCAATGTATGTCCAAGGGTTTAGAGGATAGAGACATTTTAATTTTTCGAGATTATTCGAAAGTCAATTTTTGAAAAGGCAAATATCTCCCGATCTGTAGGAATCTGAGAGACAACACTTATGGCACTTTGAGGGAACGTATATGCCAACCTCATGTCAGATTCACGTGAATGTATGTCCAAGGGTTTGGAGGATAGAGACATTTTAATTTTTCGAGATTATTTGAAAGTCAATTTTTGAAAAGGCAAATATCTCCCGATCTGTAGGAACCTGAGAGACGAAACTTATGTCACTCTGAGGTAACGTATATGTCAACTTCATGTCAGAGTCACGTCAATATATGTCCAAGGGTTTGGAGGATAGAGACATTTTGATTTTTCGTAATTATTCGAAAGTCAATTTTTGGAAAGGCAAATATCTCCAGATCTGTAGGAATCTGAGAGACAAAACTTATGTCATTTTGAGGGAACGTATATGTCAACTTCATGTCAGAGTCACGTCAATGTATGTCCAAGGGTTTGGAGGAAAGAGACATTTTAATTTTTCGAGATTATTCGAAAGTCAATTTATCAAAAGGCAAATATCTCCCGATCTGTAGGAATCTTAGAGACAACACTTATGTTACTTTGAGGGAACGTATATGTCAACTTCATGTCAGATTCAAGTCAATGTATGTCCAAGGGTTTGGAGGATAGAGACATTTTAATTATTCGAAATTATTCGAAAGTCAATTTATCAAAAGGCAAATATCTCCCGATCTGTATTAACCTGAGAGACGAAACTTATGTCACTTTGAGGGAACGTATATGTTAACTTCATGTCAGAGGCACGTCAATGTATGTCCAACGGTTTGGAGGATAGAGATATTTTAATTTTTCGAGATTATTCGAAAGTCAATTTTTGAAAAGGCAAATATCTCCAAATCTGTAGGAATCTGAGAGACAACATTTATGTCACTTTGAGGAAACGTATATGTCAACTTTATGTCAGAGTCACGTCAATGTATGTCCAAGGGTTTGGAGTATAGAGACATTTTAATTTTTCGAGATTATTCGAAAGTCAATCTTTGAAAAGGCAATTATCTCCCGATCTGTAGGAATCTGAGAGACAAAACTTATGTCACTTTGAGGGAACGTATATGTCAACTTCATGTCAGAGTCACGTCAATGTATGTCCAAGTGTTTGGAGGATAGAGATATTTTAATTTTTCGAGATTATTCGAAAGTCAATCTTTGAAAAGGCAAATATCTCCCGATCTGTTAGGAATCTGAGAGACAAAAACTTATGTCACTTTGAGGGACCGTATATGTCTACTTAATTTCAGAGTCACGTCAATGTATGTCCAACGGTTTGGATGATACAGACATTTTAATTTTTCGAGATTATTCGAAAGTGAATTTTTGAAAAGGCAAATATCTCCCGATCTGTAGGAATCTGAGAGACAAAACTTATGTCACTTTGAGGGAACGTATATGTCAACTTCATTTCAGAGTCACGTTAATGTATGTCTAACGGTTTGGATGATACAGACATTTAAATTTTTCGAGATTATTCGAAAGTCAATTTTTGAAAAGGCAAATATCTCCCGATCTGTAGGAATCTGAGAGACAAAACTCATGTCATTTTGAGGAAACATATATGTCAACTTTATGTCTGAGTCACGTCAATGTATGTCCAAGGATTTGGAGTATAGAGACATTTTAATTTTTCGAGATTATTCGAAAGTCAATCTTTGAAAAGGCAAATATCTCCCGATCTGTATTAATCTGAGAGACAAAACTTATGTCACTTTGAGGGAACGTATATGTCAACTTCATGTCAGAGTCACGTCAATGTATGTCCAAGTGTTTGGAGGATAGAGATATTTTAATTTATCGAGATTATTCGAAAGTCAATTTTTGAAAAGGCAAATATCTCCCGATCTGTTAGGAATCTGAGAGACAAAACTTATGTCACTTTGAGGGAACGTATATGTCAACTTCATGTCAGATTCACGTCAATGTATGTCTAAGGGTTTGGAGGATAGAGACATTTTAATTTTTCGAGATTATTCGAAAGTCAATTTCTGAAAACGCATATATCTCCCGATCTGTAGGAATCTGAGAGACAAAAATTATGTCACTTTGAGGGAACGCATATGTCAACTTCATGTCAGAGTCACGTCAATGTATGTATAAGGGTTTGGAGGACAGAGGCATTTTAATTTTGCGAGATTATTCGAAAGTCAATTTCTGAAAAGGCAAATATCTCCCGATCTGTAGGAATCTGAGAGACAACACTTATGTCACTTTGAGGGAACGTATATGTCAACTTCGTGTCAGAGTCACGTAAAGGTATGTCCAAGGGTTTGGAGGATAGAGACATTTTAATTTTTCGAGATTATACGAAAGTCAATTTCTGAAAAGGGATATATCTCCCGATCTGTAGGAACCTGAGAGACGAAACTTATGTCACTTTGAGGGAACGTAAATGTCAATTTCATGTCAGTGTCATGTCAATGTATGTCCAAGGGTTTGGAGGATAGAGACATTTTAATTTTTCAAGATTATTCGAAAGTCAATTTCTGAAAAGGCAAATATCTCCAGATCCGTAGGAATCTGAGAGACAACACTTATGTCACTTTGAGGGAACGTATATGTCAACATCATGTCAGAGTCTAGTCATTGTATGTCCAAGGGTTTGGAGGATAGAGATATTTTAATTTTTCGAGATTATTCGAAAGTCAATTTTGAAAAGGCAAATATCTCCCGATCTGAAGGAATTTGAGAGAAAAAACTTATGTCACTTTGAGGGAACGTATATGTCAACTTCATGTCAGATTCACGGCAATGTATGTCCTAGGGTTTGGAGGATAGAGACATTTTAATTTTTCGAGATTATTCGAAAGTCAATTTCTGAAAAGGCAAATATCTCCCGATCTGTATTAACCTGAGAGACGAAACTTATGTCACTTTGAGGGAACGTATATGTGAACTCAAAGTCGGAGTCACGTCAATTTATGTCCAAGGGTTTGGAGGATAGAGATATTTTAATTTTTCGAGATTATTCGAAAGTCAATTTTTGAAAAGGCAAATATCTCCAAATCTGTAGAAATCTGAGAGACAACATTTATGTCACTTTGAGGAAACGTTTATATCAACTTTATGTCAGAGTCACGTCAATGTATGTCCAAGGGTTTGGAGGATAGAGATATTCAAATTTTTCGAGATTATTCGAAAGTCAATTTTTGAAAAGGCAAATATCTCCCGATCTGTTAGGAATCTGAGAGACAAAACTTATGTCACTTTGAGGGAACGTATATGTCAACTTCATGTCAGATTAACGTCAATGTATGTCCAAGGGTTTGGAGGATAGAGACATTTTAATTTTTCGAGATTATTCGAAAGTGAATTTTTGAAAAGGCAAATATCTCTGGATCTGTAGGAATCTGAGAGACAACACTAATGTCACTTTGAGGGAACGTATATGTCAACTTCATTTCAGAGTCACGTCAATGTATGTCCAACGGTTTGGATGATACAGACATTTTAATTTTTCGAGATTATTCGAAAGTCAATTTTTGAAAAGGCAAATATCTCCCGATATGTAGGAATCTGAAAGACAAAACTTATGTCATTTTGAGGGAACGTATATGTCAACTTCATATCAGAGTCACGTCAATGTATGTCTAAGGGTTTGGAGGATAGAGATATTTTAATTTTTCGAGATTATTCGAAAGTCAATTTTTGAAAAGGCAAATATCTCCCGATCTGTTAGGAATCTGAGAGACAAAACTTATGTCACTTTGAGGGAACGTATATGTCAACTTCATGTCAGATTCACGTCAATGTATGTCCAAGGGTTTGGAGGATAGAGACATTTTAAATTTTCGAGATTATTCGAAAGTCAATTTCTGAAAAGGTATATATCTCCCGATCTGTAGGAATCTGAGAGACAAAAATTATGTCACTTTGAGGGAACGCATATGTCAACTTCATGTCAGAGTCACGTCAATGTATGTATAAGGGTTTGGAGGACAGAGGCATTTTAATTTTGCGAGAATATTCGAAAGTCAATTTTTTAAAAGGCAACTATCTCGCGATCTGTAGGAATCTGAGAGACAACACTTATGTCACTTTGAGGGAACGTATATGTCAACTTCATGTCAGAGTCACGTTGAGGTATGTCCAAGGGTTTGGAGGATAGAGACATTTTAATTTTTCGAGATTATACGAAAGTCAATTTCTGAAAAGGTATATATCTCCCGATCTGTAGGAACCTGAGACACGAAACTTATGTCACTTTGAGGGAACGTAAATGTCAATTTCATGTCAGAGTCACGTCAATGTATGTCGAAGAGTTTGGAGGATAGAGATATTTTAAATTTTCGATATTATTCGAAAGTCATTTCTTGAAAAAGCAAATATCTCCCGATCTGTAGGAATCTTAGAGACAACTCTTATGTCACTTTGAGGGAACGTATATGTCAACTTCATGTCAGATTCACGTCAATGTATGTCCAAGTGTTTGGAGGATAGAGACATTTTAATTTTTCGAGATTATTCGAAAGTCAATTTCTGAAAAGGCAAATATCTCCCGATCTGTAGGAATCTGAGAGACAAACCTTATGTCACTTTGAGGGAACGTGTATGTCAACTTCATGTCAGAGTCACGTCAATGTATGTCTAAGGGTTTGGAGGATAGAGACATTTTAATTTTTCGAGATTATTCGAAAGTCAATTTTTGAAAAGGCAAATATCTCCCGATCTGTAGGAATCTGAGAGACAAAACTTATATAACTTTGAGGGAACGTATATGTCAACTTCATGTCAGAGTCACGTCAATGTATGTCCAAGGGTTTAGAGGATAGAGACATTTTAATTTTTCGAGATTATTCGAAAGTCAATTTTTGAAAAGGCAAATATCTCCCGATCTGTAGGAATCTGAGAGACAACACTTATGACACTTTGAGGGAACGTATATGTCAACCTCATGTCAGATTCACGTGAATGTATGTCCAAGGGTTTGGAGGATAGAGACATTTTAATTTTTCGATATTATTCGAAAGTCAATTTTTGAAAAGTAAAATATCTCCCGATCTGTAGGAACCTGAGAGACGAAACTTATGTCACTCTGAGGTAACGTATATGTCAACTTCATGTCAGAGTCACGTCAATGTATGTCCAAGGGTTTGGAGGATAGAGACATTTTAATTTTTCGTAATTATTCGAAATTCAATTTTTGAAAAGGCAAATATCTCCAGATCTGTAGGAATCTGAGAGACAAAACTTATGTCATTTTGAGGGAACGTATATGTCAACTTCATGTCAGAGTCACGTCAATGTATGTCCAAGGGTTTGAAGGAAAAGACATTTTAATTTTTCGAGATTATTCGAAAGTCAATTTATCTAAAGGCAAATATCTCCCGATCTGTATTAATCTGAGAGACAACACTTATGTTACTTTGAGGGAACGTATATGTCAACTTCATGTCAGATTCAAGTCAATGTATGTCCAAGGGTTTGGAGGATAGAGACATTTTAATTTTTCGAGATTATTCGAAAGTCAATTTATCAAAAGGCAAATATCTCCCGATCTGTATTAACCTGAGAGACGAAACTTATGTCACTTTGAGGGAACGTATATGTTAACTTCATGTCAGAGGCACGTCAATGTATGTCCAACGGTTTGGAGGATAGAGACATTTTAATTTTTCGAGATTATTCGAAAGTCAATTTTTGAAAAGGCAAATATCTCCAAATCTGTAGGAATCTGAGAGACAACATTTATGTCACTTTGAGGAAACATATATGTCAACTTTATGTCAGAGTCACGTCAATGTATGTCCAAGGGTTTGGAGTATAGAGACATTTTAATTTTTCGAGATTATTCGAAAGTCAATTTCTGAAAACGCATATATCTCCCGATCTGTAGGAATCTGAGAGACAAAAATTATGTCACTTTGAGGGAACGCATATGTCAACTTCATGTCAGAGTCACGTCAATGTATGTATAAGGGTTTGGAGGACAGAGGCATTTTAATTTTGCGAGATTATTCGAAAGTCAATTTCTGAAAAGGCAAATATCTCCCGATCTGTAGGAATCTGAGAGACAACACTTATGTCACTTTGAGGGAACGTATATGTCAACTTCATGTCAGAGCAACGTAAAGGTATGTCCAAGGGTTTGGAGGATAGAGACATTTTAATTTTTCGAGATTATACGAAAGTCAATTTCTGAAAAGGGATATATCTCCCGATCTGTAGGAACCTGAGAGACGAAACTTATGTCACTTTGAGGGAACGTAAATGTCAATTTCATGTCAGAGTCATGTCAATGTATGTCCAAGGGTTTGGAGGATAGAGACATTTTAATTTTTCAAGATTATTCGAAAGTCAATTTCTGAAAAGGCAAATATCTCCAGATCCGTAGGAATCTGAGAGACAACACTTATGTCACTTTGAGGGAACGTATATGTCAACATCATGTCAGAGTCACGTCAATGTATGTACAAGGGTTTGGAGGATAGAGATATTTTAAATTTTCGATATTATTCGAAAGTCAATTCTTGAAAAAGCAAATATCTCCCGATCTTTAGGAATCTTAGAGACAACTCTTATGTCACTTTGAGGGAACGTATATGTCAACTTCATGTCAGATTCACGTCAATGTATGTCCAAGTGTTTGGAGGATAGAGACATTTTAATTTTTCGAGATTATTCGAAAGTCAATTTCTGAAAAGGCAAATATCTCCCGATCTGTAGGAATCTGAGAGACAAACCTTATGTCACTTTGAGGGAAAGTTATGTTAACTTCATGTCAGAGTCACGTCAATGTATATCCAAGGGTTTGGAGGATAGAGACATTTTAATTTTTCGAGATTATTCGAAAGTGAATTTTTCAAAAGGGAAATATCTCCCGATCTGTATTAATCTGATAGACAAAACTTATGTCACTTTGAGGGAACGTATATGTCAACTTCATGTCAGATTCACGGCAATGTATGTCCTAGGGTTTGGAGGATAGAGACATTTTAATTTTTCGAGATTATTCGAAAGTCAATTTCTGAAAAGGCAAATATCTCCCGATCTGTATTAACCTGAGAGACGAAACTTATGTCACTTTGAGGGAACGTATATGTGAACTCAAAGTCGGAGTCACGTCAATTTATGTCCAAGGGTTTGAAGGATAGAGATATTTTAATTTTTCGAGATTATTCGAAAGTCAATTTTTGAAAAGGCAAATATCAACCGATCTGTTAGGAATCTGAGAGTCAAAACTTATGTCACTTTGAGGGAACGTATATGTCAACTTCATGTCAGATTAACGTCAATGTATGTCCAAGGGTTTGGAGGATAGAGACATTTTAATTTTTCGAGATTATTCGAAAGTGAATTTTTGAAAAGGCAAATATCTCTGGATCTGTAGGAATCTGAGAGACAACACTAATGTCACTTTGAGGGAACGTATATGTCAACTTCATTTCAGAGTCACGTCAATGTATGTCCAACGGTTTGGATGATACAGACATTTTAATTTTTCGAGATTATTCGAAAGTCAATTTTTGAAAAGGCAAATATCTCCCGATATGTAGGAATCTGAGAGACAAAACTTATGTCATTTTGAGGGAACGTATATGTCAACTTCATATCAGAGTCACGTCAATGTATGTCTAATGGTTTGGAGGATAGAGATATTTTAATTTTTCGAGATTATTCGAAAGTCAATTTTTGAAAAGGCAAATATCTCCCGATCTGTTAGGAATCTGAGAGACAAAACTTATGTCACTTTGAGGGAACGTATATGTCAACTTCATGTCAGATTCACGTCAATGTATGTCCAAGGGTTTGGAGGATAGAGACATTTTAAATTTTCGAGATTATTCGAAAGTCAATTTCTGAAAAGGTATATATCTCCCGATCTGTAGGAATCTGAGAGACAAAAATTATGTCACTTTGAGGGAACGCATATGTCAACTTCATGTCAGAGTCACGTCAATGTATGTATAAGGGTTTGGAGGACAGAGGCATTTTAATTTTGCGAGAATATTCGAAAGTCAATTTATGAAAAGGCAAATATCTCGCGATCTGTAGGAATCTGAGAGACAACACTTATGTCACTTTGAGGGAACGTATATGTCAACTTCATGTCAGAGTCACGTTGAGGTATGTCCAAGGGTTTGGAGGATAGAGACATTTTAATTTTTCGAGATTATACGAAAGTCAATTTCTGAAAAGTTATATATCTCCCGATCTGTAGGAACCTGAGACACGAAACTTATGTCACTTTGAGGGATCGTAAATGTCAATTTCATGTCAGATTCACGTCAATGTATGTCCAAGTGTTTGGAGGATAGAGACATTTTAATTTTTCGAGATTATTCGAAAGTCAATTTTTGAAAAGGCAAATATCTCCCGATCTGTAGGAATCTGAGAGACAAACCTTATGTCACTTTGAGGGATCGTGTATGTCAACTTCATGTCAGAGTCACGTCAATGTATGTCCAAGGGTTTGGAGGATAGAGACATTTTAATTTTTCGAGATTATTCGAAAGTGAATTTTTGAAAGGGAAATATCTCCCGATCTGTATTAATCTGAGAGACAAAACTTATGTCACTTTGAGGGAACGTATATGTCAACTTCATGTCAGATTCACCTCAATGTATGTCCCAGGGGTTGGAGGATAGAGACATTTTAATTTTTCGAGATTATTCGAAAGTCAATTTCTGAAAAGGCAAATATCTCCCGATCTGTATTAACCTGAGAGACGAAACTTATGTCACTTTGAGGGAACGTATATGTTAACTTCATGTCAGAGGCACGTCAGTGTATGTCAAAGGGTTTGGAGGATAGAGATATTTTAATTTTTCGAGATTATTCGAAAGTCAATTTTTGAAAAGGCAAATATCTCCAAATCTGTAGAAATCTGAGCGACAACATTTCTGTCACATTGAGGAAACGTATATGTCAACTTTATGTCAGAGTCACGTCAATGTATGTCCAAGGGTTTGGAGGATAGAGACATTTAAATTTTTCGAGATTATTCGAAAGTCAATCTTTGAAAAGGCAAATATTTCCCGATCTGTATTAATCTGAGAGACAAAACTTATGTCACTTTGAGGGTACGTATATGTCAACTTCATGTCAGAGTCACGTCAATGTATGTCCAAGGGTTTGGAGGATAGAGACATTTTAATTTTTCGAGATTATTCGAAAGTCAATTTCTGAAAAGGTAAATATCTCCCGATCTGTAGGAATCTGAGAGACAACAATTATGTCTCTTTGAGGTAACGTACATGTCAACTTCATGTCAGAGTCACGTCAATGTATGTCCAAGGGTTTGGAGGATAGAGACATTTTAATTTTTCGAGACTATTCGAAAGTCAATTTTTGAAAAGGCAAATATCTCCCGATCTGTAGGAATCTGAGATACAAAACTTATGTCACTTTGAGGAAACGTATATGTTAACTTCATGTCAGAGTCACGCCAATGTATGTCCAAGGGTTTGGAGGATAGAGACATTTTAATTTTTCGAGATTATTCGAAAGTCAATTTTTGAAAAGGCTAATATCTCCCGATCTGTAGGAATCTGAGAGACAAAACTTATATAACTTTGAGGGAACGTATATGTCAACTTCATGTCAGAGTCACGTTAATGTATGTCCAAGGGTTTGGAGGATAGAGACATTTTAATTTTTCTAGATTATTCGAAAGTCAATTTTTGAAAAGGCAAATATCTCCCGATCTGTAGGAATCTGAGAGACAACACTTATGACACTTTGAGGGAACGTATATGTCAACCTCATGTCAGATTCACGTGAATGTATGTCCAAGGGTTTGGAGGATAGAGACATTTTAATTTTTCGAGATTATTTGAAAGTCAATTTTTGAAAAGGCAAATATCTCCCGATCTGTAGGAACCTGAGAGACGAAACTTATGTCACTCTGAGGTAACGTATATGTCAACTTCAAGTCAGAGTCACGTCAATGTATGTCCAAGGGTTTGGAGGATAGAGACATTTTAATTTTTCGAGATTATTCGAAAGTCAATTTTTGAAAAGGCAAATATCTCCAGATCTGTAGGAATCTGAGAGACAAAACTTATGTCATTTTGAGGGAACGTATATGTCAACTTCATGTCAGAGTCACGTCAATGTATGTCCAAGGGTTTGGAGGAAAGAGACATTTTAATTTTTCGAGATTATTCGAAAGTCAATTTATCAAAAGGCAAATATCTCCCGATCTGTAGGAATCTGAGAGACAACACTTATGTTACATTGAGGGAACGTATATGTCAACTTCATGTCAGATTCAAGTCAATGTATGTCCAAGGGTTTGGAGGATAGAGACATTTTAATTTTTCGAGATTATTCGAAAGTCAATTTATCAAAAGGCAAATATCTCCCGATCTGTATTAACCTGAGAGACGAAACTTATGTCACTTTGAGGGAACGTATATGTTAACTTCATGTCAGAGGCACGTCAATGTATGTCCAACGGTTTGGAGGATAGAGATATTTTAATTTTTCGAGATTATTCGAAAGTCAATTTTTGAAAAGGCAAATATCTCCAAATCTGTAGGAATCTGAGAGACAACATTTATGTCACTTTGAGGAAACGTACATGTCAACTTTATGTCAGAGTCACGTCAATGTATGTCCAAGGGTTTGGAGTATAGAGACATTTTAATTTTTCGAGATTATTCGAAAGTCAATCTTTGAAAAGGCAAATATCTCCCGATCTGTATTAATCTGAGAGACAAAACTTATGTCACTTTGAGGGAACGTATATGTCAACTTCATGTCAGAGTCACGTCTATTTATGTCCAAGGGTTTGGAGGATAGAGATATTTTAATTTTTCGAGATTATTCGAAAGTCAATTTTTGAAAAGGCAAATATCTCCCGATCTGTTAGGAATCTGAGAGACAAAACTTATGTCACTTTGAGGGAACGTATATGTCAACTTCATGTCAGATTCACGTCAATGTATGTCCAAGGGTTTGGAGGATAGAGACATTTTAATTTTTCGAGATTATTCGAAAGTCAATTTCTGAAAAGGCATATATCTCCCGATCTGTAGGAATCTGAGAGACAAAAATTATGTCACTTTGAGGGAACGCATATGTCAACTTCATGTCAGAGTCTCGTCAATGTATGTATAAGGGTTTGGAGTACAGAGGCATTTTAATTTTGCGAGACATTCGAAAGTCAATTTATGAAAAGGCTAATATCTCCCGATCTGTAGGAATCTGAGAGACAACACTTATGTCACTTTGAGGGAACGTATATGTCAACTTCATGTCAGAGTCACGTAAAGGTATGTCCAAGGGTTTGCAGGATAGAGACATTTTAATTTTTCGAGATTATACGAAAGTCAATTTCTGAAAAGGGATATATCTCCCGATCTGTAGGAACCTGAGAGACGAAACTTATGTCACTTTGAGGGAACGTAAATGTCAATTTCGTGTCAGAGTCATGTCAATGTATGTCCAAGGGTTTGGAGGATAGAGACATTTTAATTTTTCAAGATTATTCGAAAGTCAATTTCTGAAAAGGCAAATATCTCCAGATCCGTAGGAATCTGAGAGACAACACTTATGTCACTTTGAGGGAACGTATATGTCAACATCATGTCAGAGTCAAGTCATTGTATGTCCAAGGGTTTGGAGGATAGAGATATTTTAATTTTTCGAGATTATTCGAAAGTCAATTTTTGAAAAGGCAAATATCTCCCAATCTGAAGGAATTTGAGAGAAAAAACTTATGTCACTTTGAGGGAACGTATATGTCAACTTGATGTCACAGTCACGTCAATGTATGTACAAGGGTTTGCAGGATAGAGATATTTTAAATTTTCGATATTATTCGAAAGTCAATTCTTGAAAAAGCAAATATCTCCCGATCTTTAGGAATCTTAGAGACAACTCTTATGTCACTTTGAGGGAACGTATATGTCAACTTCATGTCAGATTCACGTCAATGTATGTCCAAGTGTTTGGAGGATAGAGACATTTTAATTTTTCGAGATTAATCGAAAGTCAATTTCTGAAAAGGCAAATATCTCCCGATCTGTAGGAATCTGAGAGACAAACCTTATGTCACTTTGAGGGAAAGTTATGTTAACTTCATGTCAGAGTCACGTCAATGTATGTCCAAAGGTTTGGAGGATAGAGACATTTTAATTTTTCGAGATTATTCAAAAGGGAATTTTTCAAAAGGGAAATATCTCCCGATCTGTATTAATCTGAGAGACAAAACTTATGTCACTTTGAGGGAACGTATATGTCAACTTCATGTCAGATTCACGGCAATGTATGTCCTAGGGTTTGGAGGATAGAGACATTTTAATTTTTCGAGATTATTCGAAAGTCAATTTCTGAAAAGGCAAATATCTCCCGATCTGTATTAACCTGAGAGACGAAACTTATGTCACTTTGAGGGAACGTATATGTGAACTCAAAGTCGGAGTCACGTCAATTTATGTCCAAGGGTTTGGAGGATAGAGATATTTTAATTTTTCGAGATTATTCGAAAGTCAATTTTTGAAAAGGCAAATATCTCCAAATCTGTAGAAATCTGAGAAACAACATTTATGTCACTTTGAGGAAACGTTTATGTCAACTTTATGTCAGAGTCACGTCAATGTATATCCAAGGGTTTGAAGGATAGAGACATTTTAATTTTTCGAGATTATTCGAAAGTCAATCTTTGAAAAGGCAAATATCTCCCGATCTGTATTAATCTGAGAGACAAAACTTATGTCACTTTGAGGGAACGTATATGTCAACTTCATGTCAGAGTCACGTCAATGTATGTCCAAGGGTTTGGAGGATAGAGACATTTTAATTTTTCGAGATTATTCGAAAGTCAATTTTTGAAAAGGCAAATATCTCCCGATTTGTAGGAACCTGAGAGACGAAACTTATGTCACTTTGAGGGAATGTATATGTCAACTTCATGTCAGAGTCACGTCAATGTATGTCCAAGGGTTTGGAGGATAGAGACATTTTAATTTTTCGAGATTATTCGAAAGTGAATTTTTGAAAAGGCAAATATCTCTGGATCTGTAGGAATCTGAGAGACAAAACTAATGTCACTTTGAGGGAACGTATATGTCAACTTTATTTCTGAGTCACGTTAATGTATGTCCAACGGTTTGGTTGATACAGACATTTTAATTTTTCGAGATTATTCGAAAGTCAATTTTTGAAAAGGCAAATATCTCCTGATCTGATAGGAATCTGAGAGACAAAACTTATGTCACTTTGAGGGAACGTATATGTCAACTTCATGTCAGATTCACGTCAATGTATGTCCAAGGGTTTGGAGGATAGAGACATTTTAAATTTTCGAGATTATTCGAAAGTCAATTTCTGAAAAGGCATATATCTCCCGATCTGTAGGAATCTGAGAGACAAAAATTATGTCACTTTGAGGGAACGCATATGTTAACTTCATGTCAGAGTCACGTCAATGTATGTATAAGGGTTTGGAGGACAGAGGCATTTTAATTTTGCGAGATTATTCGAAAATCAATTTTTGAAAAGGCAAATATCTCGCGATCTGTAGGAATCTGAGAGACAACACTTATGTCACTTTGAGGGAACGTATATGTCAACTTCATGTCAGAGTCACGTTGAGGTATGTCCAAGGGTTTGGAGGATAGAGACATTTTAATTTTTCGAGATTATACGAAAGTCAATTTCTGAAAAGGTATATATCGCCCGATCTGTAGGAACCTGAGACACGAAACTTATGTCACTTTGAGGGAACGTAAATGTCAATTTCATGTCAGAGTCACGTCAATGTATGTCGAAGAGTTTGGAGGATAGAGATATTTTAAATTTTCGATATTATTCGAAAGTCAATTCTTGAAAAAGCAAATATCTCCCGATCTGTAGGAATCTTAGAGACAACTCTTATGTCACTTTGAGGGAACGTATATGTCAACTTCATGTCAGATTCACGTCAATGTATGTCCAAGTGTTTGGAGGATAGAGACATTTTAATTTTTCGAGATTATTCGAAAGTCAATTTCTGAAAAGGCAAATATCTCCCGATCTGTAGGAATCTGATAGACAAACCTTATGTCACTTTGAGGGAACGTGTATGTCAACTTCATGTCAGAGTCACGTCAATGTATGTCCAAGGGTTTGGAGGATAGAGACATTTTAATTTTTCGAGATTATTCGAAAGTGAATTTTTGAAAGGGAAATATCTCCCGATCTGTATTAATCTGAGAGACAAAACTTATGTCACTTTGAGGGAACGTATATGTCAACTTCATGTCAGATTCACGTCAATGTATGTCCCAGGGTTTGGAGGATAGAGACATTTTAATTTTTCGAGATTATTCGAAAGTCAATTTCTGAAAATGCAAATATCTCCCGATCTGTATTAACCTGAGAAACGAAACTTATGTCACTTTGAGGGAACGTATATGTGAACTCAAAGTCGGAGTCACGTCAATTTATGTCCAAGGGTTTGGAGGATAGAGATATTTTAATTTTTCGAGATTATTCGAAAGTCAATCTTTGAAAAGGCAAATATCTCCCGATCTGTATTAATCTGAGAGAAAAACTTATGTCACTTTGAGGGAACGTATATGTCAACTTCATGTCAGAGTCACGTCAATGTATGTCCAAGTGTTTGGAGGATAGAGATATTTTAATTTTTCGAGATTATTCGAAAGTCAATTTTTGAAAAGGCAAATATCTCCCGATCTGTTAGGAATCTGAGAGACAAAACTTATGTCACTTTGAGGGAACGTATATGTCAACTTCATGTCAGATTCACGTCAATGTATGTCCAAGGGTTTGGAGGATAGAGACATTTTAATTTTTCGAGATTATTCGAAAGTCAATTTCTGAAAAGGCATATATCTCCCGATCTGTAGGAATCTGAGAGACAAAAATTATGTCACTTTGAGGGAACGCATATGTCAACTTCATGTCAGAGTCACGTCAATGTATGTATAAGGGTTTGGAGGACAGAGGCATTTTAATTTTGCGAGATTATTCGAAAGTCAATTTCTGAAAAGGCAAATATCTCCCGATCTGTAGGAATCTGAGAGACAACACTTATGTCACTTTGAGGGAACGTATATGTCAACTTCATGTCAGAGTCACGTAAAGGTATGTCCAAGGGTTTGGAGGATAGAGACATTTTAATTTTTCGAGATTATACGAAAGTCAATTTCTGAAAAGGGATATATCTCCCGATCTGTAGGAACCTGAGAGACGAAACTTATGTCACTTTGAGGGAACTTAAATGTCAATTTCATGTCAGAGTCATGTCAATGTATGTCCAAGGGTTTGGAGGATAGAGACATTTTAATTTTTCGAGATTATTCGTAAGTCAATTTTTGAAAAGGCAAATATCTCCCGATCTGAAGGAATTTGAGAGAAAAAACTTATGTCACTTTGAGGGAACGTATATGTCAACTTGATGTCACAGTCATGTCAATGTATGTACAAGGGTTTGGAGGATAGAGATATTTTAAATTTTCGATATTATTCGAAAGTCAATTCTTGAAAAAGCAAATATCTCCCGATCTTTAGGAATCTTAGAGACAACTCTTATGTCACTTTGAGGGAACGTATATGTCAACTTCATGTCAGATTCACGTCAATGTATGTCCAAGTGTTTGGAGGATAGAGACATTTTAATTTTTCGAGATTATTCGAAAGTCAATTTCTGAAAAGGCAAATATCTCCCGATCTGTAGGAATCTGAGAGACAAACCTTATGTCACTTTGAGGGAAAGTTATGTTAACTTCATGTCAGAGTCACGTCAATGTATGTCCAAGGGTTTGGAGGATAGAGACATTTTAATTTTTCGAGATTATTCGAAAGTGAATTTTTCAAAAGGGAAATATCTCCCGATCTGTATTAATCTGAGAGACAAAACTTATGTCACTTTGAGGGAACGTATATGTCAACTTCATGTCAGATTCACGGCAATGTATGTCCTAGGGTTTGGAGGATAGAGACATTTTAATTTTTCGAGATTATTCGAAAGTCAATTTCTGAAAAGGCAAATATCTCCCGATCTGTATTAACCTGAGAGACGAAACTTATGTCACTTTGAGGGAACGTATATGTGAACTCAAAGTCGGAGTCACGTCAATTTATGTCCAAGGGTTTGGAGGATAGAGATATTTTAATTTTTCGAGATTATTCGAAAGTCAATTTTTGAAAAGGCAAATATCTCCAAATCTGTAGAAATCTGAGAAACAACATTTATGTCACTTTGAGGAAACGTTTATGTCAACTTTATGTCAGAGTCACGTCAATGTATATCCAAGGGTTTGGAGGATAGAGACATTTTAATTTTTCGAGATTATTCGAAAGTCAATTTCTGAAAAGGCAAATATCTCCCGATCTGTATTAACCTGAGAGACGAAACTTATGTCACTTTGAGGGAACGTATATGTGAACTCAAAGTCGGAGTCACGTCAATTTATGTCCAAGGGTTTGGAGGATAGAGATATTTTAATTTTTCGAGATTATTCGAAAGTCAATTTTTGAAAAGGCAAATATCTCCAAATCTGTAGAAATCTGAGAAACAACATTTATGTCACTTTGAGGAAACGTTTATGTCAACTTTATGTCAGAGTCACGTCAATGTATATCCAAGGGTTTGAAGGATAGAGACATTTTAATTTTTCGAGATTATTCGAAAGTCAATCTTTGAAAAGGCAAATATCTCCCGATCTGTATTAATCTGAGAGACAAAACTTATGTCACTTTGAGGGAACGTATATGTCAACTTCATGTCAGAGTCACGTCAATGTATGTCCAAGGGTTTGGAGGATAGAGACATTTTAATTTTTCGAGATTATTCGAAAGTCAATTTTTGAAAAGGCAAATATCTCCCGATTTGTAGGAACCTGAGAGACGAAACTTATGTCACTTTGAGGGAATGTATATGTCAACTTCATGTCAGAGTTACGTCAATGTATGTCCACGGGTTTGGAGGATAGAGACATTTTAATTTTTCGAGATTATTCGAAAGTGAATTTTTGAAAAGGCAAATATCTCTGGATCTGTAGGAATCTGAGAGACAAAACTAATGTCACTTTGAGGGAACGTATATGTCAACTTTATTTCTGAGTCACGTTAATGTATGTCAAACGGTTTGGTTGATACAGACATTTTAATTTTTCGAGATTATTCGAAAGTCAATTTCTGAAAAGGCATATATCTCCCGATCTGTAGGAATCTGAGAGACAAAAATTATGTCACTTTGAGGGAACGCATATGTTAACTTCATGTCAGAGTCACGTCAATGTATGTATAAGGGTTTGGAGGACAGAGGCATTTTAATTTTGCGAGATTATTCGAAAATCAATTTTTGAAAAGGCAAATATCTCGCGATCTGTAGGAATCTGAGAGACAACACTTATGTCACTTTGAGGGAACGTATATGTCAACTTCATGTCAGAGTCACGTTGAGGTATGTCCAAGGGTTTGGAGGATAGAGACATTTTAATTTTTCGAGATTATACGAAAGTCAATTTCTGAAAAGGTATATATCTCCCGATCTGTAGGAACCTGAGACACGAAACTTATGTCACTTTGAGGGAACGTAAATGTCAATTTCATGTCAGAGTCACGTCAATGTATGTCGAAGAGTTTGGAGGATAGAGATATTTTAAATTTTCGATATTATTCGAAAGTCAATTCTTGAAAAAGCAAATATCTCCTGATCTGTAGGAATCTTAGAGACAACTCTTATGTCACTTTGAGGGAACGTATATGTTAACTTCATGTCAGATTCACGTCAAAGTATGTCCAAGTGTTTGGAGGATAGAGACATTTTAATTTTTCGAGATTATTCGAAAGTCAATTTCTGAAAAGACAAATATCTCCCGATCTGTAGGAATCTGAGAGACAAACCTTATGTCACTTTGAGGGAACGTGTATGTCAACTTCATGTCAGAGTCACGTCAATGTATGTCCAAGGGTTTGGAGGATAGAGACATTTTAATTTTTCGAGATTATTCGAAAGTGAATTTTTGAAAGGGAAATATCTCCCGATCTGTATTAATCTGAGAGACAAAACTTATGTCACTTTGAGGGAACGTATATGTCAACTTCATGTCAGATTCACGTCAATGTATGTCCCAGGGTTTGGAGGATAGAGACATTTTAATTTTTCGAGATTATTCGAAAGTCAATTTTTGAAAAGGCAAATATCTCCCGATCTGTATTAACCTGAGAGACGAAACTTATGTCACTTTGAGGGAACGTATATGTTAACTTCATGTCAGAGGCACGTCAGTGTATGTCCAAGGGTTTGGAGGATAGAGATATTTTAATTTTTCGAGATTATTCGAAAGTCAATTTTTGAAAAGGCAAATATCTCCAAATCTGTAGAAATCTGAGAGACAACATTTATGTCACATTGAGGAAACGTATATGTCAACTTTATGTCAGAGTCACGTCAATGTATGTCCAAGGGTTTGGAGGATAGAGACATTTAAATTTTTCGAGATTATTCGAAAGTCAATCTTTGAAAAGGCAAATATTTCCCGATCTGTATTAATCTGAGAGACAAAACTGATGTCACTTTGAGGGAACGTATATGTCAACTTCATGTCAGAGTCACGTCAATGTATGTCCAAGGGTTTGGAGGATAGAGACATTTTAATTTTTCGAGACTATTCGAAAGTCAATTTTTGAAAAGGCAAATATCTCCCGATCTGTAGGAATCTGAGATACAAAACTTATGTCACTTTGAGGAAACGTATATGTTAACTTCATGTCAGAGTCACGCCAATGTATGTCCAAGGGTTTGGAGGATAGAGACATTTTAATTTTTCGAGATTATTCGAAAGTCAATTTTTGAAAAGGCTAATATCTCCCGATCTGTAGGAATCTGAGAGACTAAACTTATATAACTTTGAGGGAACGTATATGTCAACTTCATGTCAGAGTCACGTTAATGTATGTCCAAGGGTTTGGAGGATAGAGACATTTTAATTTTTCGAGATTATTCGAAAGTCAATTTCTGAAAAGGCATATATCTCCCGATCTGTAGGAATCTGAGAGACAAAAATTATGTCACTTTGAGGGAACGCATATGTCAACTTCATGTCAGAGTCACGTCACTGTATGTATAAGGGTTTGGAGGACAGAGGCATTTTAATTTTGCGAGATTATTCGAAAGTCAATTTCTGAAAAGGCAAATATCTCCCGATCTGTAGGAATCTGAGAGACAACACTTATGTCACTTTGAGGGAACGTATATGTCAACTTCATGTCAGAGTCACGTAAAGGTATGTCCAAGGGTTTGGAGGATAGAGACATTTTAATTTTTCGAGATTATACGAAAGTCAATTTCTGAAAAGGGATATATCTCCCGATCTGTAGGAACCTGAGAGACGAAACTTATGTCACTTTGAGGGAACGTAAATGTCAATTTCATGTCAGAGTCATGTCAATGTATGTCCAAGGGTTTGGAGGATAGAGATATTTTAAATTTTCGATATTATTCGAAAGTCAATTTCTGAAAAGGCAAATATCTCCAGATCTTTAGAAATCTTAGAGACAACTCTTATGTCACTTTGAGGGAACGTATATGTCAACTTCATGTCAGATTCACGTCAATGTATGTCCAAGTGTTTGGAGGATAGAGACATTTAAATTTTTCGAGATTATTCGAAAGTCAATTTCTGAAAAGGCAAATATCTCCCGATCTGTAGGAATCTGAGAGACAAACCTTATGTCACTTTGAGGGAAAGTTATGTTAACTTCATGTCAGAGTCACGTCAATGTATGTCCAAGGGTTTGGAGGATAGAGACATTTTAATTTTTCGAGATTATTCGAAAGTGAATTTTTCAAAAGGGAAATATCTCCCGATCTGTATTAATCTGAGAGACAAAACTTATGTCACTTTGAGGGAACGTATATGTCAACTTCATGTCAGATTCACGGCAATGTATGTCCTAGGGTTTGGAGGATAGAGACATTTTAATTTTTCGAGATTATTCGAAAGTCAATTTCTGAAAAGGCAAATATCTCCCGATCTGTATTAACCTGAGAGACGAAACTTATGTCACTTTGAGGGAACGTATATGTGAACTCAAAGTCGGAGTCACGTCAATTTATGTCCAAGGGTTTGGAGGATAGAGATATTTTAATTTTTCGAGATTATTCGAAAGTCAATTTCTGAAAAGGCAAATATCTCCAGATCCGTAGGAATCTGAGTGACAACACTTATGTCACTTTGAGGGAACGTATATGTCAACATCATGTCAGAGTCAAGTCATTGTATGTCCAAGGGTTTGGAGGATAGAGATATTTTAATTTTTCGAGATTATTTGAAAGTCAATTTTTGAAAAGGCAAATATCTCCCGATCTGAAGGAATTTGAGAGAAAAAACTTATGTCACTTTGAGGGAACGTATATGTCAACTTGATGTCACAGTTACGTCAATGTATGTACAAGGGTTTGGAGGATAGAGATATTTTAAATTTTCGATATTATTCGAAAGTCAATTCTTGAAAAAGCAAATATCTCCCGATCTTTAGAAATCTTAGAGACAACTCTTATGTCACTTTGAGGGAACGTATATGTCAACTTCATGTCAGATTCACGTCAATGTATGTCCAAGTGTTTGGAGGATAGAGACATTTAAATTTTTCGAGATTATTCGAAAGTCAATTTCTGAAAAGGCAAATATCTCCCGATCTGTAGGAATCTGAGAGACAAACCTTATGTCACTTTGAGGGAAAGTTATGTTAACTTCATGTCAGAGTCACGTCAATGTATGTCCAAGGGTTTGGAGGATAGAGACATTTTAATTTTTCGAGATTATTCGAAAGTGAATTTTTCAAAAGGGAAATATCTCCCGATCTGTATTAATCTGAGAGACAAAACTTATGTCACTTTGAGGGAACGTATATGTCAACTTCATGTCAGATTCACGGCAATGTATGTCCTAGGGTTTGGAGGATAGAGACATTTTAATTTTTCGAGATTATTCGAAAGTCAATTTCTGAAAAGGCAAATATCTCCCGATCTGTATTAACCTGAGAGACGAAACTTATGTCACTTTGAGGGAACGTATATGTGAACTCAAAGTCGGAGTCACGTCAATTTATGTCCAAGGGTTTGGAGGATAGAGATATTTTAATTTTTCGAGATTATTCGAAAGTCAATTTTTGAAAAGGCAAATATCTCCAAATCTGTAGAAATCTGAGAAACAACATTTATGTCACTTTGAGGAAACGTTTATGTCAACTTTATGTCAGAGTCACGTCAATGTATATCCAAGGGTTTGGAGGATAGAGACATTTTAATTTTTCGAGATTATTCGAAAGTCAATCTTTGAAAAGGCAAATATCTCCCGATCTGTATTAATCTGAGAGACAAAACTTATGTCACTTTGAGGGAACGTATATGTCAACTTCATGTCAGAGTCACGTCAATGTATGTCCAAGGGTTTGGAGGATAGAGATATTCTAATTTTTCGAGATTATTCGAAAGTCAATTTTTGAAAAGGCAAATATCTCCGATTTGTTAGGAATGTGAGAGACAAAACTTATGTCACTTTGAGGGAACGTATATGTCAACTTCATGTCAGATTAACGTCAATGTATGTCCAAGGGTTTGGAGGATAGAGACATTATAATTTTTCGAGATTATTCGAAAGTGAATTTTTGAAAAGGCAAATATCTCTGGATCTGTAGGAATCTGAGAGACAAAACTAATGTCACTTTGAGGGAACGTATATGTCAACTTTATTTCTGAGTCACGTTAATGTATGTCCAACGGTTTGGATGATACAGACATTTTAATTTTTCGAGATTATTCGAAAGTCAATTTTTGAAAAGGCAAATATCTCCCGATATGTAGGAATCTGAGAGACAAAACTTATGTCATTTTGAGGGAACGTATATGTCAACTTCATATCAGAGTCACGTCAATGTATGTCCAAGGGTTTGGAGGATAGAGATATTTTAATTTTTCGAGATTATTCGAAAGTCAATTTTTGAAAAGGCAAATATCTCCCGATCTGTTAGGAATCTGAGAGACAAAACTTATGTCACTTTGAGGGAACGTATATGTCAACTTCATGTCAGATTCACGTCAATGTATGTCCAAGGGTTTGGAGGATAGAGACATTTTAAATTTTCGAGATTATTCGAAAGTCAATTTCTGAAAAGGCATATATCTCATGATCTGTAGGAATCTGAGAGACAAAAATTATGTCACTTTGAGGGAACGCATATGTTAACTTCATGTCAGAGTCACGTCAATGTATGTATAAGGGTTTGGAGGACAGAGGCATTTTAATTTTGCGAGATTATTCGAAAGTCAATTTTTGAAAAGGCAAATATCTCGCGATCTGTAGGAATCTGAGAGACAAAACTTATGTCACTTTGAGGGAACGTATATGTCAACATCATGTCAGAGTCAAGTCATTGTATGTCCAAGGGTTTGGAGGATAGAGATATTTTAATTTTTCGAGATTATTTGAAAGTCAATTTTTGAAAAGGCAAATATCTCCCGATCTGAAGGAATTTGAGAGAAAAAACTTATGTCACTTTGAGGGAACGTATATGTCAACTTGATGTCACAGTTACGTCAATGTATGTACAAGGGTTTGGAGGATAGAGATATTTTAAATTTTCGATATTATTCGAAAGTCAATTCTTGAAAAAGCAAATATCTCCCGATCTTTAGAAATCTTAGAGACAACTCTTATGTCACTTTGAGGGAACGTATATGTCAACTTCATGTCAGATTCACGTCAATGTATGTCCAAGTGTTTGGAGGATAGAGACATTTAAATTTTTCGAGATTATTCGAAAGTCAATTTCTGAAAAGGCAAATATCTCCCGATCTGTAGGAATCTGAGAGACAAACCTTATGTCACTTTGAGGGAAAGTTATGTTAACTTCATGTCAGAGTCACGTCAATGTATGTCCAAGGGTTTGGAGGATAGAGACATTTTAATTTTTCGAGATTATTCGAAAGTGAATTTTTCAAAAGGGAAATATCTCCCGATCTGTATTAATCTGAGAGACAAAACTTATGTCACTTTGAGGGAACGTATATGTCAACTTCATGTCAGATTCACGGCAATGTATGTCCTAGGGTTTGGAGGATAGAGACATTTTAATTTTTCGAGATTATTCGAAAGTCAATTTCTGAAAAGGCAAATATCTCCCGATCTGTATTAACCTGAGAGACGAAACTTATGTCACTTTGAGGGAACGTATATGTGAACTCAAAGTCGGAGTCACGTCAATTTATGTCCAAGGGTTTGGAGGATAGAGATATTTTAATTTTTCGAGATTATTCGAAAGTCAATTTTTGAAAAGGCAAATATCTCCAAATCTGTAGAAATCTGAGAAACAACATTTATGTCACTTTGAGGAAACGTTTATGTCAACTTTATGTCAGAGTCACGTCAATGTATATCCAAGGGTTTGGAGGATAGAGACATTTTAATTTTTCGAGATTATTCGAAAGTCAATCTTTGAAAAGGCAAATATCTCCCGATCTGTATTAATCTGAGAGACAAAACTTATGTCACTTTGAGGGAACGTATATGTCAACTTCATGTCAGAGTCACGTCAATGTATGTCCAAGGGTTTGGAGGATAGAGATATTCTAATTTTTCGAGATTATTCGAAAGTCAATTTTTGAAAAGGCAAATATCTCCGATTTGTTAGGAATGTGAGAGACAAAACTTATGTCACTTTGAGGGAACGTATATGTCAACTTCATGTCAGATTAACGTCAATGTATGTCCAAGGGTTTGGAGGATAGAGACATTATAATTTTTCGAGATTATTCGAAAGTGAATTTTTGAAAAGGCAAATATCTCTGGATCTGTAGGAATCTGAGAGACAAAACTAATGTCACTTTGAGGGAACGTATATGTCAACTTTATTTCTGAGTCACGTTAATGTATGTCCAACGGTTTGGATGATACAGACATTTTAATTTTTCGAGATTATTCGAAAGTCAATTTTTGAAAAGGCAAATATCTCCCGATATGTAGGAATCTGAGAGACAAAACTTATGTCATTTTGAGGGAACGTATATGTCAACTTCATATCAGAGTCACGTCAATGTATGTCCAAGGGTTTGGAGGATAGAGATATTTTAATTTTTCGAGATTATTCGAAAGTCAATTTTTGAAAAGGCAAATATCTCCCGATCTGTTAGGAATCTGAGAGACAAAACTTATGTCACTTTGAGGGAACGTATATGTCAACTTCATGTCAGATTCACGTCAATGTATGTCCAAGGGTTTGGAGGATAGAGACATTTTAAATTTTCGAGATTATTCGAAAGTCAATTTCTGAAAAGGCATATATCTCATGATCTGTAGGAATCTGAGAGACAAAAATTATGTCACTTTGAGGGAACGCATATGTTAACTTCATGTCAGAGTCACGTCAATGTATGTATAAGGGTTTGGAGGACAGAGGCATTTTAATTTTGCGAGATTATTCGAAAGTCAATTTTTGAAAAGGCAAATATCTCGCGATCTGTAGGAATCTGAGAGACAAAACTTATGTCACTTTGAGGGAACGTATATGTCAACTTCATGTCAGAGTCACGTTGAGGTATGTCCAAGGGTTTGGAGGATAGAGACATTTTAATTTTTCGAGATTATACGAAAGTCAATTTCTGAAAAGGTATATATCTCCAGATCTGTAGGAACCTGAGACACGAAACTTATGTCACTTTGAGGGAACGTAAATGTCAATTTCATGTCAGAGTCACGTCAATGTATGTCGAAGAGTTTGGAGGATAGAGATATTTTAAATTTTCGATATTATTCGAAAGTCAATTCTTGAAAAAGCAAATATCTCCCGATCTGTAGGAATCTTAGAGACAACTCTTATGTCACTTTGAGGGAACGTATATGTCAACTTCATGTCAGATTCACGTCAAAGTATGTCCAAGTGTTTGGAGGATGGAGACATTTTAATTTTTCGAGATTATTCGAAAGTCAATTTCTGAAAAGGCAAATATCTCCCGATCTGTAGGAATCTGAGAGACAAACCTTATGTCACTTTGAGGGAACGTGTATGTCAACTTCATGTCAGAGTCACGTCAATGTATGTCCAAGGGTTTGGAGGATAGAGACATTTTAATTTTTCGAGATTATTCGAAAGTGAATTTTTGAAAGGGAAATATCTCCCGATCTGTATTAATCTGAGAGACAAAACTTGTGTCACTTTGAGGGAACGTATATGTCAACTTCATGTCAGATTCACGTCAATGTATGTCCCAGGGTTTGGAGGATAGAGACATTTTAATTTTTCGAGATTATTCGAAAGTCAATTTCTGAAAAGGCAAATATCTCCCGATCTGTATTAACCTGAGAGACGAAACTTATGTCACTTTGAGGGAACGTATATGTTAACTTCATGTCAGAGGCACGTCAGTGTATGTCCAAGGGTTTGGAGGATAGAGATATTTTAATTTTTCGAGATTATTCGAAAGTCAATTTTTGAAAAGGCAAATATCTCCAAATCTGTAGAAATCTGAGAGACAACATTTATGTCACATTGAGGAAATGTATATGTCAACTTTATGTCAGAGTCACGTCAATGTATGTCCAAGGGTTTGGAGGATAGAGACATTTAAATTTTTCGAGATTATTCGAAAGTCAATCTTTTAAAAGGCAAATATTTCCCGATCTGTATTAATCTGAGAGACAAAACTTATGTCACTTTGAGGGAACGTATATGTCAACTTCATGTCAGAGTCACGTCAATGTATGTCCAAGGGTTTGGAGGATAGAGACATTTTAATTTTTCGAGACTATTCGAAAGTCAATTTTTGAAAAGGCAAATATCTCCCGATCTGTAGGAATCTGAGATACAAAACTTATGTCACTTTGAGGAAACGTATATGTTAACTTCATGTCAGAGTCACGCCAATGTATGTCCAAGTGTTTGGAGGATAGAGACATTTTAATTTTTCGAGATTATTCGAAAGTCAATTCTTGAAAAGGCTTATATCTCCCGATCTGTAGGAATCTGAGAGACTAAACTTATATAACTTTGAGGGAACGTATATGTCAACTTCATGTCAGAGTCACGTTAATGTATGTCCAAGGGTTTGGAGGATAGAGACATTTTAATTTTTCGAGATTATTCGAAAGTCAATTTCTGAAAAGGCATATATCTCCCGATCTGTAGGAATCTGAGAGACAAAAATTATGTCACTTTGAGGGAACGCATATGTCAACTTCATGTCAGAGTCACGTCACTGTATGTATAAGGGTTTGGAGGACAGAGGCATTTTAATTTTGCGAGATTATTCGAAAGTCAATTTCTGAAAAGGCAAATATCTCCCGATCTGTAGGAATCTGAGAGACAACACTTATGTCACTTTGAGGGAACGTATATGTCAACTTCATGTCAGAGTCACGTAAAGGTATGTCCAAGGGTTTGGAGGATAGAGACATTTTAATTTTTCGAGATTATACGAAAGTCAATTTCTGAAAAGGGATATATCTCCCGATCTGTAGGAACCTGAGAGACGAAACTTATGTCACTTTGAGGGAACGTGTATGTCAACTTCATGTCAGAGTCACGTCAATGTATGTCCAAGGGTTTGGAGGATAGAGACATTTTAATTTTTCGAGATTATTCGAAAGTGAATTTTTGAAAGGGAAATATCTCCCGATCTGTATTAATCTGAGAGACAAAACTTATGTCACTTTGAGGGAACGTATATGTCAACTTCATGTCAGATTCACGTCAATGTATGTCCCAGGGTTTGGAGGATAGAGACATTTTAATTTTTCGAGATTATTCGAAAGTCAATTTCTGAAAAGGCAAATATCTCCCGATCTGTATTAACCTGAGAGACGAAACTTAAGTCACTTTGAGGGAACGTATATGTGAACTCAAAGTCGGAGTCACGTCAATTTATGTCCAAGGGTTTGGAGGATAGAGATATTTTAATTTTTCGAGATTATTCGAAAGTCAATCTTTGAAAAGGCAAATATCTCCCGATCTGTATTAATCTGAGAGAAAAACTTATGTCACTTTGAGGGAACGTATATGTCAACTTCATATCAGAGTCACGTCAATGTATGTCCAAGGGTTTGGAGGATAGAGATATTTTAATTTTTCGAGATTATTCGAAAGTCAATTTTTGAAAAGGCAAATATCTCCCGATCTGTTAGGAATCTGAGAGACAAAACTTATGTCACTTTGAGGGAACGTATATGTCAACTTCATGTCAGATTCACGTCAATGTATGTCCAAGGGTTTGGAGGATAGAGACATTTTAATTTTTCGAGATTATTCGAAAGTCAATTTCTGAAAAGGCATATATCTCCCGATCTGTAGGAATCTGAGAGACAAAAATTATGTCACTTTGAGAGAACGCATATGTCAACTTCATGTCAGAGTCACGTCAATGTATGTATAAGGGTTTGGAGGACAGAGGCATTTTAATTTTGCGAGATTATTCGAAAGTCAATTTCTGAAAAGGCAAATATCTCCCGATCTGTAGGAATCTGAGAGACAACACTTATGTCACTTTGAGGGAACGTATATGTCAACTTCATGTCAGAGTCACGTAAAGGTATGTCCAAGGGTTTGGAGGATAGAGACATTTTAATTTTTCGAGATTATACGAAAGTCAATTTCTGAAAAGGGATATATCTCCCGATCTGTAGGAACCTGAGAGACGAAACTTATGTCACTTTGAGGGAACGTGTATGTCAACTTCATGTCAGAGTCACGTCAATGTATGTCCAAGGGTTTGGAGGATAGAGACATTTTAATTTTTCGAGATTATTCGAAAGTGAATTTTTGAAAGGGAAATATCTCCCGATCTGTATTAATCTGAGAGACAAAACTTATGTCACTTTGAGGGAACGTATATGTCAACTTCATGTCAGATTCACGTCAATGTATGTCCCAGGGTTTGGAGGATAGAGACATTTTAATTTTTCGAGATTATTCGAAAGTCAATTTCTGAAAAGGCAAATATCTCCCGATCTGTATTAACCTGAGAGACGAAACTTATGTCACTTTGAGGGAACGTATATGTGAACTCAAAGTCGGAGTCACGTCAATTTATGTCCAAGGGTTTGGAGGATAGAGATATTTTAATTTTTCGAGATTATTCGAAAGTCAATCTTTGAAAAGGCAAATATCTCCCGATCTGTATTAATCTGAGAGAAAAACTTATGTCACTTTGAGGGAACGTATATGTCAACTTCATGTCAGAGTCACGTCAATGTATGTCCAAGGGTTTGGAGGATAGAGATATTTTAATTTTTCGAGATTATTCGAAAGTCAATTTTTGAAAAGGCAAATATCTCCCGATCTGTTAGGAATCTGAGAGACAAAACTGATGTCACTTTGAGGGAACGTATATGTCAACTTCATGTCAGATTCACGTCAATGTATGTCCAAGGGTTTGGAGGATAGAGACATTTTAATTTTTCGAGATTATTCGAAAGTCAATTTCTGAAAAGGCATATATCTCCCGATCTGTAGGAATCTGAGAGACAAAAATTATGTCACTTTGAGGGAACGCATATGTCATCTTCATGTCAGAGTCACGTCAATGTATGTATAAGGGTTTGGAGGACAGAGGCATTTTAATTTTGCGAGATTATTCGAAAGTCAATTTCTGAAAAGGCAAATATCTCCCGATCTGTAGGAATCTGAGAGACAACACTTATGTCACTTTGAGGGAACGTATATGTCAACTTCATGTCAGAGTCACGTAAAGGTATGTCCAAGGGTTTGGAGGATAGAGACATTTTAATTTTTCGAGATTATACGAAAGTCAATTTCTGAAAAGGGATATATCTCCCGATCTGTAGGAACCTGAGAGACGAAACTTATGTCACTTTGAGGGAACGTGTATGTCAACTTCATGTCAGAGTCACGTCAATGTATGTCCAAGGGTTTGGAGGATAGAGACATTTTAATTTTTCGAGATTATTCGAAAGTGAATTTTTGAAAGGGAAATATCTCCCGATCTGTATTAATCTGAGAGACAAAACTTATGTCACTTTGAGGGAACGTATATGTCAACTTCATGTCAGATTCACGTCAATGTATGTCCCAGGGTTTGGAGAATAGAGACATTTTAATTTTTCGAGATTATTCGAAAGTCAATTTCTGAAAAGGCAAATATCTCCCGATCTGTATTAACCTGAGAGACGAAACTTATGTCACTTTGAGGGAACGTATATGTGAACTCAAAGTCGGAGTCACGTCAATTTATGTCCAAGGGTTTGGAGGATAGAGATATTTTAATTTTTCGAGATTATTCGAAAGTCAATCTTTGAAAAGGCAAATATCTCCCGATCTGTATTAATCTGAGAGAAAAACTTATGTCACTTTGAGGGAACGTATATGTCAACTTCATGTCAGAGTCACGTCAATGTATGTCCAAGGGTTTGGAGGATAGAGATATTTTAATTTTTCGAGATTATTCGAAAGTCAATTTTTGAAAAGGCAAATATCTCCCGATCTGTTAGGAATCTGAGAGACAAAACTTATGTCACTTTGAGGGAACGTATATGTCAACTTCATGTCAGATTCACGTCAATGTATGTCCAAGGGTTTGGAGGATAGAGACATTTTAATTTTTCGAGATTATTCGAAAGTCAATTTCTGAAAAGGCATATATCTCCCGATCTGTATGAATCTGAGAGACAAAAATTATGTCACTTTGAGGGAACGCATATGTCAACTTCATGTCAGAGTCACGTCAATGTATGTATAAGGGTTTGGAGGACAGAGGCATTTTAATTTTGCGAGATTATTCGAAAGTCAATTTCTGAAAAGGCAAATATCTCCCGATCTGTAGGAATCTGAGAGACAACACTTATGTCACTTTGAGGGAACGTATATGTCAACTTCATGTCAGAGTCACGTAAAGGTATGTCCAAGGGTTTGGAGGATAGAGACATTTTAATTTTTCGAGATTATACGAAAGTCAATTTCTGAAAAGGGATATATCTCCCGATCTGTAGGAACCTGAGAGACGAAACTTATGTCACTTTGAGGGAACGTGTATGTCAACTTCATGTCAGAGTCACGTCAATGTATGTCCAAGGGTTTGGAGGATAGAGACATTTTAATTTTTCGAGATTATTCGAAAGTGAATTTTTGAAAGGGAAATATCTCCCGATCTGTATTAATCTGAGAGACAAAACTTATGTCACTTTGAGGGAACGTATATGTCAACTTCATGTCAGATTCACGTCAATGTATGTCCCAGGGTTTGGAGGATAGAGACATTTTAATTTTTCGAGATTATTCGAAAGTCAATTTCTGAAAAGGCAAATATCTCCCGATCTGTATTAACCTGAGAGACGAAACTTATGTCACTTTGAGGGAACGTATATGTGAACTCAAAGTCGGAGTCACGTCAATTTATGTCCAAGGGTTTGGAGGATAGAGATATTTTAATTTTTCGAGATTATTCGAAAGTCAATTTTTGAAAAGGCAAATATCTCCCGATCTGTTAGGAATCTGAGAGACAAAACTTATGTCACTTTGAGGGAACGTATATGTCAACTTCATGTCAGATTCACGTCAATGTATGTCCAAGGGTTTGGAGGATAGAGACATTTTAATTTTTCGAGATTATTCGAAAGTCAATTTCTGAAAAGGCATATATCTCCCGATCTGTAGGAATCTGAGAGACAAAAATTATGTCACTTTGAGGGAACGCATATGTCAACTTCATGTCAGAGTCACGTCAATGTATGTATAAGGGTTTGGAGGACAGAGGCATTTTAATTTTGCGAGATTATTCGAAAGTCAATTTCTGAAAAGGCAAATATCTCCCGATCTGTAGGAATCTGAGAGACAACACTTATGTCACTTTGAGGGAACGTATATGTCAACTTCATGTCAGAGTCACGTAAAGGTATGTCCAAGGGTTTGGAGGATAGAGACATTTTAATTTTTCGAGATTATACGAAAGTCAATTTCTGAAAAGGGATATATCTCCCGATCTGTAGGAACCTGAGAGACGAAACTTATGTCACTTTGAGGGAACGTGTATGTCAACTTCATGTCAGAGTCACGTCAATGTATGTCCAAGGGTTTGGAGGATAGAGACATTTTAATTTTTCGAGATTATTCGAAAGTGAATTTTTGAAAGGGAAATATCTCCCGATCTGTATTAATCTGAGAGACAAAACTTATGTCACTTTGAGGGAACGTATATGTCAACTTCATGTCAGATTCACGTCAATGTATGTCCCAGGGTTTGGAGGATAGAGACATTTTAATTTTTCGAGATTATTCGAAAGTCAATTTCTGAAAAGGCAAATATCTCCCGATCTGTATTAACCTGAGAGACGAAACTTATGTCACTTTGAGGGAACGTATATGTGAACTCAAAGTCGGAGTCACGTCAATTTATGTCCAAGGGTTTGGAGGATAGAGATATTTTAATTTTTCGAGATTATTCGAAAGTCAATCTTTGAAAAGGCAAATATCTCCCGATCTGTATTAATCTGAGAGAAAAACTTATGTCACTTTGAGGGAACGTATATGTCAACTTCATGTCAGAGTCACGTCAATGTATGTCCAAGGGTTTGGAGGATAGAGATATTTTAATTTTTCGAGATTATTCGAAAGTCAATTTTTGAAAAGGCAAATATCTCCCGATCTGTTAGGAATCTGAGAGACAAAACTTATGTCACTTTGAGGGAACGTATATGTCAACTTCATGTCAGATTCACGTCAATGTATGTCCAAGGGTTTGGAGGATAGAGACATTTTAATTTTTCGAGATTATTCGAAAGTCAATTTCTGAAAAGGCATATATCTCCCGATCTGTAGGAATCTGAGAGACAAAAATTATGTCACTTTGAGGGAACGCATATGTCAACTTCATGTCAGAGTCACGTCAATGTATGTATAAGGGTTTGGAGGACAGAGGCATTTTAATTTTGCGAGATTATTCGAAAGTCAATTTTTGAAAAGGCAAATATCTCCCGATCTGTAGGAATCTGAGAGACAACACTTATGTCACTTTGAGGGAACGTATATGTCAACTTCATGTCAGAGTCACGTAAAGGTATGTCCAAGGGTTTGGAGGATAGAGACATTTTAATTTTTCGAGATTATACGAAAGTCAATTTCTGAAAAGGGATATATCTCCCGATCTGTAGGAACCTGAGAGACGAAACTTATGTCACTTTGAGGGAACGTGTATGTCAACTTCATGTCAGAGTCACGTCAATGTATGTCCAAGGGTTTGGAGGATAGAGACATTTTAATTTTTCGAGATTATTCGAAAGTGAATTTTTGAAAGGGAAATATCTCCCGATCTGTATTAATCTGAGAGACAAAACTTATGTCACTTTGAGGGAACGTATATGTCAACTTCATGTCAGATTCACGTCAATGTATGTCCCAGGGTTTGGAGGATAGAGACATTTTAATTTTTCGAGATTATTCGAAAGTCAATTTCTGAAAAGGCAAATATCTCCCGATCTGTATTATCCTGAGAGACGAAACTTATGTCGCTTTGAGGGAACGTATATGTGAACTCAAAGTCGGAGTCACGTCAATTTATGTCCAAGGGTTTGGAGGATAGAGATATTTTAATTTTTCGAGATTATTCGAAAGTCAATTTTTGAAAAGGCAAATATCTCCCGATCTGTATTAATCTGAGAGAAAAACTTATGTCACTTTGAGGGAACGTATATGTCAACTTCATGTCAGAGTCACGTCAATGTATGTTCAAGGGTTTGGAGGATAGAGATATTTTAATTTTTCGAGATTATTCGAAAGTCAATTTTTGAAAAGGCAAATATCTCCCGATCTGTTAGGAATCTGAGAGACAAAACTTATGTCACTTTGAGGGAACGTATATGTCAACTTCATGTCAGATTCACGTCAATGTATGTCCAAGGGTTTGGAGGATAGAGACATTTTAATTTTTCGAGATTATTCGAAAGTCAATTTCTGAAAAGGCATATATCTGCCGATCTGTAGGAATCTGAGAGACAAAAATTATGTCACTTTGAGGGAACGCATATGTCAACTTCATGTCAGATTCACGTCAATGTATGTCCAAGGGTTTGGAGGATAGAGACATTTTAATTTTTCGAGATTATTCGAAAGTGACTTTTTCAAAAGGGAAATATCTCCCGATCTGTATTAATCTGAGAGAAAAAACTTATGTCACTTTGAGGGAACGTATATGTCAACTTGATGTCACAGTCACGTCAATGTATGTACAAGGGTTTGGAGGATAGAGATATTTTAAATTTTCGATATTATTCGAAAGTCAATTCTTGAAAAAGCAAATATCTCCCGATCTTTAGGAATCTTAGAGACAACTCTTATGTCACTTTGAGGGAACGTATATGTCAACTTCATGTCAGATTCACGTTAATGTATGTCCAAGTGTTTGGAGGATAGAGACATTTTAATTTTTCGAGATTATTCGAAAGTCAATTTCTGAAAAGGCAAATATCTCCCGATCTGTAGGAATCTGAGAGACAAACCTTATGTCACTTTGAGGGAAAGTTATGTTAACTTCATGTCAGAGTCACGTCAATGTATGTCCAAGGGTTTGGAGGATAGAGACATTTTAATTTTTCGAGATTATTCGAAAGTGACTTTTTCAAAAGGGAAATATCTCCCGATCTGTATTAATCTGAGAGACAAAACTTATGTCACTTTGAGGGAACGTATATGTCAACTTCATGTCAGATTCACGGCAATGTATGTCCTAGGGTTTGGAGGATAGAGACATTTTAATTTTTCGAGATTATTCGAAAGTCAATTTCTGAAAAGGCAAATATCTCCCGATCTGTATTAACCTGAGAGACGAAACTTATGTCACTTTGAGGGAACGTATATGTGAACTCAAAGTCGGAGTCACGTCAATTTATGTCCAAGGGTTTGGAGGATAGAGATATTTTAATTTTTCGAGATTATTCGAAAGTCAATTTTTGAAAAGGCAAATATCTCCAAATCTGTAGAAATCTGAGAAACAACATTTATGTCACTTTGAGGAAACGTTTATGTCAACTTTATGTCAGAGTCACGTCAATGTATATCCAAGGGTTTGGAGGATAGAGACATTTTAATTTTTCGAGATTATTCGAAAGTCAATTTCTGAAAAGGCAAATATCTCCCGATCTGTATTAACCTGAGAGAAGAAACTTATGTCACTTTGAGGGAACGTATATGTGAACTCAAAGTCGGAGTCACGTCAATTTATGTCCAAGGGTTTGGAGGATAGAGATATTTTAATTTTTCGAGATTATTCGAAAGTCAATTTTTGAAAAGGCAAATATCTCCAAATCTGTAGAAATCTGAGAAACAACATTTATGTCACTTTGAGGAAACGTTTATGTCAACTTTATGTCAGAGTCACGTCAATGTATATCCAAGGGTTTGAAGGATAGAGACATTTTAATTTTTCGAGATTATTCGAAAGTCAATCTTTGAAAAGGCAAATATCTCCCGATCTGTATTAATCTGAGAGACAAAACTTATGTCACTTTGAGGGAACGTATATGTCAACTTCATGTCAGAGTCACGTCAATGTATGTCCAAGGGTTTGGAGGATAGAGACATTTAAATTTTTCGAGATTATTCGAAAGTCAATTTTTGAAAAGGCAAATATCTCCCGATTTGTAGGAACCTGAGAGACGAAACTTATGTCACTTTGAGGGAATGTATATGTCAACTTCATGTCAGAGTCACGTCAATGTATGTCCAAGGGTTTGGAGGATAGAGACATTTTAATTTTTCGAGATTATTCGAAAGTGAATTTTTGAAAAGGCAAATATCTCTGGATCTGTAGGAATCTGAGAGACAAAACTAATGTCACTTTGAGGGAACGTATATGTCAACTTTATTTCTGAGTCACGTTAATGTATGTCCAACGGTTTGGTTGATACAGACATTTTAATTTTTCGAGATTATTCGAAATTCAATTTCTGAAAAGGCATATATCTCCCGATCTGTAGGAATCTGAGAGACAAAAATTATGTCACTTTGAGGGAACGCATATGTTAACTTCATGTCAGAGTCACGTCAATGTATGTATAAGGGTTTGGAGGACAGAGGCATTTTAATTTTGCGAGATTATTCGAAAATCAATTTTTGAAAAGGCAAATATCTCGCGATCTGTAGGAATCTGAGAGACAACACTTATGTCACTTTGAGGGAACGTATATGTCAACTTCATGTCAGAGTCACGTTGAGGTATGTCCAAGGGTTTGGAGGATAGAGACATTTTAATTTTTCGAGATTATACAAAAGTCAATTTCTGAAAAGGTATATATCTCCCGATCTGTAGGAACCTGAGACACGAAACTTATGTCACTTTGAGGGAACGTAAATGTCAATTTCATGTCAGAGTCACGTCAATGTATGTCGAAGAGTTTGGAGGATAGAGATATTTTAAATTTTCGATATTATTCGAAAGTCAATTCTTGAAAAAGCAAATATCTCCTGATCTGTAGGAATCTTAGAGACAACTCTTATGTCACTTTGAGGGAACGTATATGTCAACTTCATGTCAGATTCACGTCAAAGTATGTCCAAGTGTTTGGAGGATAGAGACATTTTAATTTTTCGAGATTATTCGAAAGTTAATTTCTGAAAAGACAAATATCTCCCGATCTGTAGGAATCTGAGAGACAAACCTTATGTCACTTTGAGGGAACGTGTATGTCAACTTCATGTCAGAGTCACGTCAATGTATGTCCAAGGGTTTGGAGGATAGAGACATTTTAATTTTTCGAGATTATTCGAAAGTGAATTTTTGAAAGGGAAATATCTCCCGATCTGTATTAATCTGAGAGACAAAACTTATGTCTCTTTGAGGGAACGTATATGTCAACTTCATGTCAGATTCACGTCAATGTATGTCCCAGGGTTTGGAGGATAGAGACATTTTAATTTTTCGAGATTATTCGAAAGTCAATTTCTGAAAAGGCAAATATCTCCCGATCTGTATTAACCTGAGAGACGAAACTTATGTCACTTTGAGGGAACGTATATGTTAACTTCATGTCAGAGGCACGTCAGTGTATGTCCAAGGGTTTGGAGGATAGAGATATTTTAATTTTTCGAGATTATTCGAAAGTCAATTTTTGAAAAGGCAAATATCTCCAAATCTGTAGAAATCTGAGAGACAACATTTATGTCACATTGAGGAAACGTATATGTCAACTTTATGTCAGAGTCACGTCAATGTATGTCCAAGGGTTTGGAGGATAGAGACATTTAAATTTTTTGAGATTATTCGAAAGTCAATCTTTGAAAAGGCAAATATTTCCCGATCTGTATTAATCTGAGAGACAAAACTTATGTCACTTTGAGGGAACGCATATGTCAACTTCATGTCAGAGTCACGTCAATGTATGTCCAAGGGTTTGGAGGATAGAGACATTTTAATTTTTCGAGACTATTCGAAAGTCAATTTTTGAAAAGGCAAATATCTCCCGATCTGTAGGAATCTGAGATACAAAACTTATGTCACTTTGAGGAAACGTATATGTTAACTTCATGTCAGAGTCACGCCAATGTATGTCCAAGGGTTTGGAGGATAGAGACATTTTAATTTTTCGAGATTATTCGAAAGTCAATTTTTGAAAAGGCTAATATCTCCCGATCTGTAGGAATCTGAGAGACTAAACTTATATAACTTTGAGGGAACGTATATGTCAACTTCATGTCAGAGTCACGTTAATGTATGTCCAAGGGTTTGGAGGATAGAGACATTTTAATTTTTCGAGATTATTCGAAAGTCAATTTTTGAAAAGGCATATATCTCCCGATCTGTAGGAATCTGAGAGACAAAAATTATGTCACTTTGAGGGAACGCATATGTCAACTTCATGTCAGAGTCACGTCACTGTATGTATAAGGGTTTGGAGGACAGAGGCATTTTAATTTTGCGAGATTATTCGAAAGTCAATTTCTGAAAAGGCAAATATCTCCCGATCTGTAGGAATCTGAGAGACAACACTTATGTCACTTTGAGGGAACGTATATGTCAACTTCATGTCAGAGTCACGTAAAGGTATGTCCAAGGGTTTGGAGGATAGAGACATTTTAATTTTTCGAGATTATACGAAAGTCAATTTCTGAAAAGGGATATATCTCCCGATCTGTAGGAACCTGAGAGACGAAACTTATGTCACTTTGAGGGAACGTAAATGTCAATTTCATGTCAGAGTCATGTCAATGTATGTCCAAGGGTTTGGAGGATAGAGACATTTTAATTTTTCAAGATTATTCGAAAGTCAATTTCTGAAAAGGCAAATATCTCCAGATCCGTAGGAATCTGAGAGACAACACTTATGTCACTTTGAGGGAACGTATATGTCAACATCATGTCAGAGTCAAGTCATTGTATGTCCAAGGGTTTGGAGGATAGAGATATTTTAATTTTTCGAGATTATTCGAAAGTCAATTTTTGAAAAGGCAAATATCTCCCGATCTGAAGGAATTTGAGAGAAAAAACTTATGTCACTTTGAGGGAACGTATATGTCAACTTGATGTCACAGTTACGTCAATGTATGTACAAGGGTTTGGAGGATAGAGATATTTTAAATTTTCGATATTATTCGAAAGTCAATTCTTGAAAAAGCAAATATCTCCCGATCTTTAGAAATCTTAGAGACAACTCTTATGTCACTTTGAGGGAACGTATATGTCAACTTCATGTCAGATTCACGTCAATGTATGTCCAAGTGTTTGGAGGATAGAGACATTTTAATTTTTCGAGATTATTCGAAAGTCAATTTCTGAAAAGGCAAATATCTCCCGATCTGTAGGAATCTGAGAGACAAACCTTATGTCACTTTGAGGGAAAGTTATGTTAACTTCATGTCAGAGTCACGTCAATGTATGTCCAAGGGTTTGGAGGATAGAGACATTTTAATTTTTCGAGATTATTCGAAAGTGAATTTTTCAAAAGGGAAATATCTCCCGATCTGTATTAATCTGAGAGACAAAACTTATGTCACTTTGAGGGAACGTATATGTCAACTTCATGTCAGATTCACGGCAATGTATGTCCTAGGGTTTGGAGGATATAGACATTTTAATTTTTCGAGATTATTCGAAAGTCAATTTCTGAAAAGGCAAATATCTCCCGATCTGTATTAACCTGAGAGACGAAACTTATGTCACTTTGAGGGAACGTATATGTGAACTCAAAGTCGGAGTCACGTCAATTTATGTCCAAGGGTTTGGAGGATAGAGATATTTTAATTTTTCGAGATTATTCGAAAGTCAATTTTTGAAAAGGCAAATATCTCCAAATCTGTAGAAATCTGAGAAACAACATTTATGTCACTTTGAGGAAACGTTTATGTCAACTTTATGTCAGAGTCACGTCAATGTATATCCAAGGGTTTGGAGGATAGAGACATTTTAATTTTTCGAGATTATTCGAAAGTCAATCTTTGAAAAGGCAAATATCTCCCGATCTGTATTAATCTGAGAGACAAAACTTATGTCACTTTGAGGGAACGTTTATGTCAACTTCATGTCAGAGTCACGTCAATGTATGTCCAAAGGGTTTGGAGGATAGAGATATTCTAATTTTTCGAGATTATTCGAAAGTCAATTTTTGAAAAGGCAAATATCTCCGATCTGTTAGGAATGTGAGAGACAAAACTTATGTCACTTTGAGGGAACGTATATGTCAAATTCATGTCAGATTAACGTCAATGTATGTCCAAGGGTTTGGAGGATAGAGACATTATAATTTTTCGAGATTATTCGAAAGTGAATTTTTGAAAAGGCAAATATCTCTGGATCTGTAGGAATCTGAGAGACAAAACTTATGTCACTTTGAGGGAACGTATATGTCAACTTTATTTCTGAGTCACGTTAATGTATGTCCAACGGTTTGGATGATACAGACATTTTAATTTTTCGAGATTATTCGAAAGTCAATTTTTGAAAAGGCAAATATCTCCCGATATGTAGGAATCTGAGAGACAAAACTTATGTCATTTTGAGGGAACGTATATGTCAACTTCATATCAGAGTCACGTCAATGTATGTCCAAGGGTTTGGAGGATAGAGATATTTTAATTTTTCGAGATTATTCGAAAGTCAATTTTTGAAAAGGCAAATATCTCCCGATCTGTTAGGAATCTGAGAGACAAAACTTATGTCACTTTGAGGGAACGTATATGTCAACTTCATGTCAGATTCACGTCAATGTATGTCCAAGGGTTTGGAGGATAGAGCCATTTTAAATTTTCGAGATTATTCGAAAGTCAATTTCTGAAAAGGCATATATCTCATGATCTGTAGGAATCTGAGAGACAAAAATTATGTCACTTTGAGGGAACGCATATGTTAACTTCATGTGAGAGTCACGTCAATGTATGTATAAGGGTTTGGAGGACAGAGGCATTTTAATTTTGCGAGATTATTCGAAAGTCAATTTTTGAAAAGGCAAATATCTCGCGATCTGTAGGAATCTGAGAGACAACACTTATGTCACTTTGAGGGAACGTATATGTCAACTTCATGTCAGAGTCACGTTGAGGTATGTCCAAGGGTTTGGAGGATAGAGACATTTTAATTTTTCGAGATTATACGAAAGTCAATTTCTGAAAAGGTATATATCTCCAGATCTGTAGGAACCTGAGACACGAAACTTATGTCACTTTGAGGGAACGTAAATGTCAATTTCATGTCAGAGTCACGTCAATGTATGTCGAAGAGTTTGGAGGATAGAGATATTTTAAATTTTCGATATTATTCGAAAGTCAATTCTTGAAAAAGCAAATATCTCCCGATCTGTAGGAATCTTAGAGACAACTCTTATGTCACTTTGAGGGAACGTATATGTCAACTTCATGTCAGATTCACGTCAAAGTATGTCCAAGTGTTTGGAGGATAGAGACATTTTAATTTTTCGAGATTATTCGAAAGTCAATTTCTGAAAAGGCAAATATCTCCCGATCTGTAGGAATCTGAGAGACAAACCTTATGTCACTTTGAGGGAACGTGTATGTCAACTTCATGTCAGAGTCTCGTCAATGTATGTCCAAGGGTTTGGAGGATAGAGACATTTTAATTTTTCGAGATTATTCGAAAGTGAATTTTTGAAAGGGAAATATCTCCCGATCTGTATTAATCTAAGAGACAAAACTTATGTCACTTTGAGGGAACGTATATGTCAACTTCATGTCAGGTTCACGTCAATGTATGTCCCAGGGTTTGGAGGATAGAGACATTTTAATTTTTCGAGATTATTCGAAAGTCAATTTCTGAAAAGGCAAATATCTCCCGATCTGTATTAACCTGAGAGACGAAACTTATGTCACTTTGAGGGAACGTATATGTTAACTTCATGTCAGAGGCACGTCAGTGTATGTCCAAGGGTTTGGAGGATAGAGATATTTTAATTTTTCGAGATTATTCGAAAGTCAATTTTCGAAAAGGCAAATATCTCCAAATCTGTAGAAATCTGAGAGACAACATTTATGTCACATTGAGGAAACGTATATGTCAACTTTATGTCAGAGTCACGTCAATGTATGTCCAAGGGTTTGGAGGATAGAGACATTTAAATTTTTCGAGATTATTCGAAAGTCAATCTTTTAAAAGGCAAATATTTCCCGATCTGTATTAATCTGAGAGACAAAACTTATGTCACTTTGAGGGAACGTATATGTCAACTTCATGTCAGAGTCACGTCAATGTATGTCCAAGGGTTTGGAGGATAGAGACATTTTAATTTTTCGAGACTATTCGAAAGTCAATTTTTGAAAAGGCAAATATCTCCCGATCTGTAGGAATCTGAGATACAAAACTTATGTCACTTTGAGGAAACGTATATGTTAACTTCATGTCAGAGTCACGCCAATGTATGTCCAAGTGTTTGGAGGATAGAGACATTTTAATTTTTCGAGATTATTCGAAAGTCATTTCTTGAAAAGGCTAATATCTCCCGATCTGTAGGAATCTGAGAGACTAAACTTATATAACTTTGAGGGAACGTATATGTCAACTTCATGTCAGAGTCACGTTAATGTATGTCCAAGGGTTTGGAGGATAGAGACATTTAAATTTTTCGAGATTATTCGAAAGTCAATTTCTGAAAAGGCATATATCTCCCGATCTGTAGGAATCTGAGAGACAAAAATTATGTCACTTTGAGGGAACGCATATGTCAACTTCATGTCAGAGTCACGTCACTGTATGTATAAGGGTTTGGAGGACAGAGGCATTTTAATTTTGCGAGATTATTCGAAAGTCAATTTCTGAAAAGGCAAATATCTCCCGATCTGTAGGAATCTGAGAGACAACACTTATGTCACTTTGAGGGAACGTATATGTCAACTTCATGTCAGAGTCACGTAAAGGTATGTCCAAGGGTTTGGAGGATAGAGACATTTTAATTTTTCGAGATTATACGAAAGTCAATTTCTGAAAAGGGATATATCTCCCGATCTGTAGGAACCTGAGAGACGAAACTTATGTCACTTTGAGGGAACGTAAATGTCAATTTCATGTCAGAGTCATGTCAATGTATGTCCAAGGGTTTGGAGGATAGAGACATTTTAATTTTTCAAGATTATTCGAAAGTCAATTTCTGAAAAGGCAAATATCTCCAGATCCGTAGGAATCTGAGAGACAACACTTATGTCACTTCGAGGGAACGTATATGTCAACATCATGTCAGAGTCAAGTCATTGTATGTAAAAGGGTTTGGAGGATAGAGATATTTTAATTTTTCGAGATTATTCGAAAGTCAATTTTTGAAAAGGCAAATATCTCCCGATCTGAAGGAATTTGAGAGAAAAAACTTATGTCATTTTGAGGGAACGTATATGTCAACATCATGTCAGAGTCAAGTCATTGTATGTAAAAGGGTTTGGAGGATAGAGATATTTTAATTTTTCGAGATTATTCGAAAGTCAATTCTTGAAAAAGCAAATATCTCCCGATCTTTAGAAATCTTAGTGACAACTCTTATGTCACTTTGAGGGAACGTATATGTCAACCTCATGTCAGATTCACGTCAATGTATGTCCAAGTGTTTGGAGGATAAAGACATTTTAATTTTTCGAGATTATTCGAAAGTCAATTTCTGAAAAGGCAAATATCTCCCGATCTGTAGGAATCTGAGAGACAAACCTTATGTCACTTTAAGGGAAAGTTATGTTAACTTCATGTCAGAGTCACGTCAATGTATGTCCAAGGGTTTGGAGGATAGAGACATTTTAATTTTTCGAGATTATTCGAAAGTGAATTTTTCAAAAGGGAAATATCTCCCGATCTGTATTAATCTGAGAGACAAAACTTATGTCACTTTGAGGGAACGTATATGTCAACTTCATGTCAGATTCACGGCAATGTATGTCCTAGGGTTTGGAGGATAGAGACATTTTAATTTTTCGAGATTATTCGAAAGTCAATTTCTGAAAAGGCAAATATCTCCCGATCTGTATTAACCTGAGAGACGAAACTTATGTCACTTTGAGGGAACGTATATGTGAACTCAAAGTCGGAGTCACGTCAATTTATGTCCAAGGGTTTGGAGGATAGAGATATTTTAATTTTTCGAGATTATTCGAAAGTCAATTTTTGAAAAGGCAAATATCTCCAAATCTGTAGAAATCTGAGAAACAACATTTATGTCACTTTGAGGAAACGTTTATGTCAACTTTATGTCAGAGTCACGTCAATGTATATCCAAGGGTTTGGAGGATAGAGACATTTTAATTTTTCCAGATTATTCGAAAGTCAATCTTTGAAAAGGCAAATATCTCCCGATCTGTATTAATCTGAGAGACAAAACTTATGTCACTTTGAGGGAACGTATATGTCAACTTCATGTCAGAGTCACGTCAATGTATGTCCAAGGGTTTGGAGGATAGAGATATTCTAATTTTTCGAGATTATTCGAAAGTCAATTTTTGAAAAGGCAAATATCTCCCGATCTGTTAGGAATCTGAGAGACAAAACTTATGTCACTTTGAGGGAACGTATATGTCAACTTCATGTCAGATTAACGTCAATGTATGTCCAAGGGTTTGGAGGATAGAGACATTATAATTTTTCGAGATTATTCGAAAGTGAATTTTTGAAAAAGCAAATATCTCTGGATCTGTAGGAATCTGAGAGACAAAACTAATGTCACTTTGAGGGAACGTATATGTCAACTTCATGTCAGAGTCACGTCAATGTATGTCCAAGGGTTTGGAGGATAGAGATATTTTAATTTTTCGAGATTATTCGAAAGTCAATTTTTGAAAGCAAATATCTCCCGATCTGTTAGGAATCTGAGAGACGAAACTTATGTCACTTTGAGGGAACGTATATGTTAACTTCATGTCAGATTCACGTCAATGTATGTCGAAGGGTTTGGAGGATAGAGCCATTTTAAATTTTCGAGATTATTCGAAAGTCAATTTCTGAAAAGGCATATATCTCATGATCTGTAGGAATCTGAGAGACAAAAATTATGTCACTTTGAGGGAACGCATATGTTAACTTCATGTGAGAGTCACGTCAATGTATGTATAAGGGTTTGGAGGACAGAGGCATTTTAATTTTGCGAGATTATTCGAAAGTCAATTTTTGAAAAGGCAAATATCTCGCGATCTGTAGGAATCTGAGAGACAACACTTATGTCACTTTGAGGGAACGTATATGTCAACTTCATGTCAGAGTCACGTTGAGGTATGTCCAAGGGTTTGGAGGATAGAGACATTTTAATTTTTCGAGATTATACGAAAGTCAATTTCTGAAAAGGTATATATCTCCAGATCTGTAGGAACCTGAGACACGAAACTTATGTCACTTTGAGGGAACGTAAATGTCAATTTCATGTCAGAGTCACGTCAATGTATGTCGAAGAGTTTGGAGGATAGAGATATTTTAAATTTTCGATATTATTCGAAAGTCAATTCTTGAAAAAGCAAATATCTCCCGATCTGTAGGAATCTTAGAGACAACTCTTATGTCACTTTGAGGGAACGTATATGTCAACTTCATGTCAGATTCACGTCAAAGTATGTCCAAGTGTTTGGAGGATAGAGACATTTTAATTTTTCGAGATTATTCGAAAGTCAATTTCTGAAAAGGCAAATATCTCCCGATCTGTAGGAATCTGAGAGACAAACCTTATGTCACTTTGAGGGAACGTGTATGTCAACTTCATGTCAGAGTCACGTCAATGTATGTCCAAGGGTTTGGAGGATAGAGACATTTTAATTTTTCGAGATTATTCGAAAGTGAATTTTTGAAAGGGAAATATCTCCCGATCTGTATTAATCTAAGAGACAAAACTTATGTCACTTTGAGGGAACGTATATGTCAACTTCATGTCAGATTCACGTCAATGTATGTCCCAGGGTTTGGAGGATAGAGACATTTTAATTTTTCGAGATTATTCGAAAGTCAATTTCTGAAAAGGCAAATATCTCCCGATCTGTATTAACCTGAGAGACGAAACTTATGTCACTTTGAGGGAACGTATATGTTAACTTCATGTCAGAGGCACGTCAGTGTATGTCCAAGGGTTTGGAGGATAGAGATATTTTAATTTTTCGAGATTATTCGAAAGTCAATTTTCGAAAAGGCAAATATCTCCAAATCTGTAGAAATCTGAGAGACAACATTTATGTCACATTGAGGAAACGTATATGTCAACTTTATGTCAGAGTCACGTCAATGTATGTCCAAGGGTTTGGAGGATAGAGACATTTAAATTTTTCGAGATTATTCGAAAGTCAATCTTTTAAAAGGCAAATATTTCCCGATCTGTATTAATCTGAGAGACAAAACTTATGTCACTTTGAGGGAACGTATATGTCAACTTCATGTCAGAGTCACGTCAATGTATGTCCAAGGGTTTGGAGGATAGAGACATTTTAATTTTTCGAGACTATTCGAAAGTCAATTTTTGAAAAGGCAAATATCTCCCGATCTGTAGGAATCTGAGATACAAAACTTATGTCACTTTGAGGAAACGTATATGTTAACTTCATGTCAGAGTCACGCCAATGTATGTCCAAGTGTTTGGAGGATAGAGACATTTTAATTTTTCGAGATTATTCGAAAGTCAATTCTTGAAAAGGCTAATATCTCCCGATCTGTAGGAATCTGAGAGACTAAACTTATATAACTTTGAGGGAACGTATATGTCAACTTCATGTCAGAGTCACGTTAATGTATGTCCAAGGGTTTGGAGGATAGAGACATTTTAATTTTTCGAGATTATTCGAAAGTCAATTTCTGAAAAGGCATATATCTCCCGATCTGTAGGAATCTGAGAGACAAAAATTATGTCACTTTGAGGGAACGCATATGTCAACTTCATGTCAGAGTCACGTCACTGTATGTATAAGGGTTTGGAGGACAGAGGCATTTTAATTTTGCGAGATTATTCGAAAGTCAATTTCTGAAAAGGCAAATATCTCCCGATCTGTAGGAATCTGAGAGACAACACTTATGTCACTTTGAGGGAACGTATATGTCAACTTCATGTCAGAGTCACGTAAAGGTATGTCCAAGGGTTTGGAGGATAGAGACATTTTAATTTTTCGAGATTATACGAAAGTCAATTTCTGAAAAGGGATATATCTCCCGATCTGTAGGAACCTGAGAGACGAAACTTATGTCACTTTGAGGGAACGTAAATGTCAATTTCATGTCAGAGTCATGTCAAAGTATGTCCAAGGGTTTGGAGGATAGAGACATTTTAATTTTTCAAGATTATTCGAAAGTCAATTTCTGAAAAGGCAAATATCTCCAGATCCGTAGGAATCTGAGAGACAACACTTATGTCACTTTGAGGGAACGTATATGTCAACATCATGTCAGAGTCAAGTCATTGTATGTAAAAGGGTTTGGAGGATAGAGATATTTTAATTTTTCGAGATTATTCGAAAGTCAATTTTTGAAAAGGCAAATATCTCCCGATCTGAAGGAATTTGAGAGAAAAAACTTATGTCATTTTGAGGGAACGTATATGTCAACATCATGTCAGAGTCAAGTCATTGTATGTAAAAGGGTTTGGAGGATAGAGATATTTTAATTTTTCGAGATTATTCGAAAGTCAATTCTTGAAAAAGCAAATATCTCCCGATCTTTAGAAATCTTAGTGACAACTCTTATGTCACTTTGAGGGAACGTATATGTCAACCTCATGTCAGATTCACGTCAATGTATGTCCAAGTGTTTGGAGGATAAAGACATTTTAATTTTTCGAGATTATTCGAAAGTCAATTTCTGAAAAGGCAAATATCTCCCGATCTGTAGGAATCTGAGAGACAAACCTTATGTCACTTTAAGGGAAAGTTATGTTAACTTCATGTCAGAGTCACGTCAATGTATGTCCAAGGGTTTGGAGGATAGAGACATTTTAATTTTTCGAGATTATTCGAAAGTGAATTTTTCAAAAGGGAAATATCTCCCGATCTGTATTAATCTGAGAGACAAAACTTATGTCACTTTGAGGGAACGTATATGTCAACTTCATGTCAGATTCACGGCAATGTATGTCCTAGGGTTTGGAGGATAGAGACATTTTAATTTTTCGAGATTATTCGAAAGTCAATTTCTGAAAAGGCAAATATCTCCCGATCTGTATTAACCTGAGAGACGAAACTTATGTCACTTTGAGGGAACGTATATGTGAACTCAAAGTCGGAGTCACGTCAATTTATGTCCAAGGGTTTGGAGGATAGAGATATTTTAATTTTTCGAGATTATTCGAAAGTCAATTTTTGAAAAGGCAAATATCTCCAAATCTGTAGAAATCTGAGAAACAACATTTATGTCACTTTGAGGAAACGTTTATGTCAACTTTATGTCAGAGTCACGTCAATGTATATCCAAGGGTTTGGAGGATAGAGACATTTTAATTTTTCGAGATTATTCGAAAGTCAATCTTTGAAAAGGCAAATATCTCCCGATCTGTATTAATCTGAGAGACAAAACTTATGTCACTTTGAGGGAACGTATATGTCAACTTCATGTCAGAGTCACGTCAATGTATGTCCAAGGGTTTGGAGGATAGAGATATTCTAATTTTTCGAGATTATTCGAAAGTCAATTTTTGAAAAGGCAAATATCTCCCGATCTGTTAGGAATCTGAGAGACAAAACTTATGTCACTTTGAGGGAACGTATATGTCAACTTCATGTCAGATTAACGTCAATGTATGTCCAAGGGTTTGGAGGATAGAGACATTATAATTTTTCGAGATTATTCGAAAGTGAATTTTTGAAAAAGCAAATATCTCTGGATCTGTAGGAATCTGAGAGACAAAACTAATATCACTTTGAGGGAACGTATATGTCAACTTTATTTCTGAGTCACGTTAATGTATGTCCAACGGTTTGGATGATACAGACATTTTAATTTTTCGAGATTATTCGAAAGTCAATTTTTGAAAAGGCAAATATCTCCCGATATGTAGGAATCTGAGAGACAAAACTTATGTCATTTTGAGGGAACGTATATGTCAACTTCATATCAGAGTCACGTCAATGTATGTCCAAGGGTTTGGAGGATAGAGATATTTTAATTTTTCGAGATTATTCGAAAGTCAATTTTTGAAAGCAAATATCTCCCGATCTGTTAGGAATCTGAGAGACGAAACTTATGTCACTTTGAGGGAACGTATATGTCAACTTCATGTCAGATTCACGTCAATGTATGTCCAAGGGTTTGGAGGATAGAGACATTTTAAATTTTCGAGATTATTCGAAAGTCAATTTCTGAAAAGGCATATATCTCCCGATCTGTAGGAATCTGAGAGACAAAAATTATGTCACTTTGAGGGAACGCATATGTTAACTTCATGTCAGAGTCACGTCAATGTATGTATAAGGGTTTGGAGGACAGAGGCATTTTAATTTTGCGAGATTATTCGAAAGTCAATTTTTGAAAAGGCAAATATCTCGCGATCTGTAGGAATCTGAGAAACAACACTTATGTCACTTTGAGGGAACGTATATGTCAACTTCATGTCAGAGTCACGTTGAGGTATGTCCAAGGGTTTGGAGGATAGAGACATTTTAATTTTTCGAGATTATTCGAAAGTCAATTTCTGAAAAGGTATATATCTCCCGATCTGTAGGAACCTGAGACACGAAACTTATGTCACTTTGAGGGAACGTAAATGTCAATTTCATGTCAGAGTCACGTCAATGTATGTCGAAGAGTTTGGAGGATAGAGATATTTTAAATTTTCGATATTATTCGAAAGTCAATTCTTGAAAAAGCAAATATCTCCCGATCTGTAGGAATCTTAGAGACAACTCTTATGCCACTTTGAGGGAACGTATATGTCAACTTCATGTCAGATTCACGTCAAAGTATGTCCAAGTGTTTGGAGGATAGAGACATTTTAATTTTTCGAGATTATTCGAAAGTCAATTTCTGAAAAGGCAAATATCTCCCGATCTGTAGGAATCTGAGAGACAAACCTTATGTCACTTTGAGGGAACGTGTATGTCAACTTCATGTCGGAGTCTTGTCAATGTATGTCCAAGGGTTTGGAGGATAGAGACATTTTAATTTTTCGAGATTATTCGAAAGTGAATTTTTGAAAGGGAAATATCTCCCGATCTGTATTAATCTGAGAGACAAAACTTATGTCACTTTGAGGGAACGTATATGTCTACTTCATGTCAGATTCACGTCAATGTATGTCCCAGGGTTTGGAGGATAGAGACATTTCAATTTTTCGAGATTATTCGAAAGTCAATTTCTGAAAAGGCAAATATCTCCCGATCTGTATTAACCTGAGAGACGAAACTTATGTCACTTTGAGGGAACGTATATGTTAACTTCATGTCAGAGGCACGTCAGTGTATGTCCAAGGGTTTGGAGGATAGAGATATTTTAATTTTTCGAGATTATTCGAAAGTCAATTTTTGAAAAGGCAAATATCTCCAAATCTGTAGAAATCTGAGAGACAACATTTATGTCACATTGAGGAAACGTATATGTCAACTTTATGTCAGAGTCACGTCAATGTATGTCCAAGGGTTTGGAGGATAGAGACATTTAAATTTTTCGAGATTATTCGAAAGTCAATCTTTGAAAAGGCAAATATTTCCCGATCTGTATTAATCTGAGAGACAAAACTTATGTCACTTTGAGGGAACGTATATGTCAACTTCATGTCAGAGTCACGTCAATGTATGTCCAAGGGTTTGGAGGATAGAGACATTTTAATTTTTCGAGACTATTCGAAAGTCAATTTTTGAAAAGGCAAATATCTCCCGATCTGTAGGAATCTGAGATACAAAACTTATGTCACTTTGAGGAAACGTATATGTTAACTTCATGTCAGAGTCACGCCAATGTATGTCCAAGGGTTTGGAGGATAGAGACATTTTAATTTTTCGAGATTATTCGAAAGTCAATTTTTGAAAAGGCTAATATCTCCCGATCTGTAGGAATCTGAGAGACTAAACTTATATAACTTTGAGGGAACGTATATGTCAACTTCATGTCAGAGTCACGTTAATGTATGTCCAAGGGTTTGGAGGATAGAGACATTTTAATTTTTCGAGATTATTCGAAAGTCAATTTCTGAAAAGGCATATTTCTCCCGATCTGTAGGAATCTGAGAGACAAAAATTATGTCACTTTGAGGGAACGCATATGTCAACTTCATGTCAGAGTCACGTCACTGTATGTATAAGGGTTTGGAGGTCAGAGGCATTTTAATTTTGCGAGATTATTCGAAAGTCAATTTCTGAAAAGGCAAATATCTCCCGATCTGTAGGAATCTGAGAGACAACACTTATGTCACTTTGAGGGAACGTATATGTCAACTTCATGTCAGAGTCACGTAAAGGTATGTCCAAGGGTTTGGAGGATAGAGACATTTTAATTTTTCGAGATTATACGAAAGTCAATTTTTGAAAAGGGATATATCTCCCGATCTGTAGGAACCTGAGAGACGAAACTTATGTCACTTTGAGGGAACGTAAATGTCAATTTCATGTCAGAGTCATGTCAATGTATGTCCAAGGGTTTGGAGGATAGAGACATTTTAATTTTTCAAGATTATTCGAAAGTCAATTTCTGAAAAGGCAAATATCTCCAGATCCGTAGGAATCTGAGAGACAACACTTATGTCACTTTGAGGGAACGTATATGTCAACATCATGTCAGAGTCAAGTCATTGTATGTCCAAGGGTTTGGAGGATAGAGATATTTTAATTTTTCGAGATTATTCGAAAGTCAATTTTTGAAAAGGCAAATATCACCCGATCTGAAGGAATTTGAGAGAAAAAACTTATGTCACTTTGAGGGAACGTATATGTCAACTTGATGTCACAGTCACGTCAATGTATGTACAAGGGTTTGGAGGATAGAGATATTTTAAATTTTCGATATTATTCAAAAGTCAATTCTTGAAAAAGCAAATATCTCCCGATCTTTAGAAATCTTAGAGACAACTCTTATGTCACTTTGAGGGAACGTATATGTCAACTTCATGTCAGATTCACGTCAATGTATGTCCAAGTGTTTGGAGGATAGAGACATTTTAATTTTTCGAGATTATTCGAAAGTCAATTTCTGAAAAGGCAAATATCTCCCGATCTATAGGAATCTGAGAGACAAACCTTATGTCACTTTGAGGGAAAGTTATGTTAACTTCATGTCAGAGTCACGTCAATGTATGTCCAAGGGTTTGGAGGATAGAGACATTTTAATTTTTCGAGATTATTCGAAAGTGAATTTTTCAAAAGGGAAATATCTCCCGATCTGTATTAATCTGAGAGACAAAACTTATGTCACTTTGAGGGAACGTATATGTCAACTTCATGTCAGAGTCACGTCAATGTATGTCCAAGGGTTTGGAGGATAGAGACATTTTAATTTTTCGAGACTATTCGAAAGTCAATTTTTGAAAAGGCAAATATCTCCCGATCTGTAGGAATCTGAGATACAAAACTTATGTCACTTTGAGGAAACGTATATGTTAACTTCATGTCAGAGTCACGCCAATGTATGTCCAAGGGTTTGGAGGATAGAGACATTTTAATTTTTCGAGATTATTCGAAAGTCAATTTTTGAAAAGGCTAATATCTCCCGATCTGTAGGAATCTGAGAGACAAAACTTATATAACTTTGAGGGAACGTATATGTCAACTTCATGTCAGAGTCACGTTAATGTATGTCCAAGGGTTTGGAGGATAGAGACATTTTAATTTTTCTAGATTATTCGAAAGTCAATTTTTGAAAAGGCAAATATCTCCCGATCTGTAGGAATCTGAGAGACAACACTTATGACACTTTGAGGGAACGTATATGTCAACCTCATGTCAGATTCACGTGAATGTATGTCCAAGGGTTTGGAGGATAGAGATATTTTAATTTTTCGAGATTATTCGAAAGTCAATTTTTGAAAAGGCAAATATCTCCCGATCTGTAGGAACCTGAGAGACGAAACTTATGTCACTCTGAGGTAACGTATATGTCAACTTCATGTCAGATTCACGTCAATGTATGTCCCAGGGTTTGGAGGATAGAGACATTTCAATTTTTCGAGATTATTCGAAAGTCAATTTCTGAAAAGGCAAATATCTCCCGATCTGTATTAACCTGAGAGACGAAACTTATGTCACTTTGAGGGAACGTATATGTTAACTTCATGTCAGAGGCACGTCAGTGTATGTCCAAGGGTTTGGAGGATAGAGATATTTTAATTTTTCGAGATTATTCGAAAGTCAATTTTTGAAAAGGCAAATATCTCCAAATCTGTAGAAATCTGAGAGACAACATTTATGTCACATTGAGGAAACGTATATGTCAACTTTATGTCAGAGTCACGTCAATGTATGTCCAAGGGTTTGGAGGATAGAGACATTTAAATTTTTCGAGATTATTCGAAAGTCAATCTTTGAAAAGGCAAATATTTCCCGATCTGTATTAATCTGAGAGACAAAACTTATGTCACTTTGAGGGAACGTATATGTCAACTTCATGTCAGAGTCACGTCAATGTATGTCCAAGGGTTTGGAGGATAGAGACATTTTAATTTTTCGAGACTATTCGAAAGTCAATTTTTGAAAAGGCAAATATCTCCCGATCTGTAGGAATCTGAGATACAAAACTTATGTCACTTTGAGGAAACGTATATGTTAACTTCATGTCAGAGTCACGCCAATGTATGTCCAAGGGTTTGGAGGATAGAGACATTTTAATTTTTCGAGATTATTCGAAAGTCAATTTTTGAAAAGGCTAATATCTCCCGATCTGTAGGAATCTGAGAGACTAAACTTATATAACTTTGAGGGAACGTATATGTCAACTTCATGTCAGAGTCACGTTAATGTATGTCCAAGGGTTTGGAGGATAGAGACATTTTAATTTTTCGAGATTATTCGAAAGTCAATTTCTGAAAAGGCATATTTCTCCCGATCTGTAGGAATCTGAGAGACAAAAATTATGTCACTTTGAGGGAACGCATATGTCAACTTCATGTCAGAGTCACGTCACTGTATGTATAAGGGTTTGGAGGTCAGAGGCATTTTAATTTTGCGAGATTATTCGAAAGTCAATTTCTGAAAAGGCAAATATCTCCCGATCTGTAGGAATCTGAGAGACAACACTTATGTCACTTTGAGGGAACGTATATGTCAACTTCATGTCAGAGTCACGTAAAGGTATGTCCAAGGGTTTGGAGGATAGAGACATTTTAATTTTTCGAGATTATACGAAAGTCAATTTTTGAAAAGGGATATATCTCCCGATCTGTAGGAACCTGAGAGACGAAACTTATGTCACTTTGAGGGAACGTAAATGTCAATTTCATGTCAGAGTCATGTCAATGTATGTCCAAGGGTTTGGAGGATAGAGACATTTTAATTTTTCAAGATTATTCGAAAGTCAATTTCTGAAAAGGCAAATATCTCCAGATCCGTAGGAATCTGAGAGACAACACTTATGTCACTTTGAGGGAACGTATATGTCAACATCATGTCAGAGTCAAGTCATTGTATGTCCAAGGGTTTGGAGGATAGAGATATTTTAATTTTTCGAGATTATTCGAAAGTCAATTTTTGAAAAGGCAAATATCACCCGATCTGAAGGAATTTGAGAGAAAAAACTTATGTCACTTTGAGGGAACGTATATGTCAACTTGATGTCACAGTCACGTCAATGTATGTACAAGGGTTTGGAGGATAGAGATATTTTAAATTTTCGATATTATTCAAAAGTCAATTCTTGAAAAAGCAAATATCTCCCGATCTTTAGAAATCTTAGAGACAACTCTTATGTCACTTTGAGGGAACGTATATGTCAACTTCATGTCAGATTCACGTCAATGTATGTCCAAGTGTTTGGAGGATAGAGACATTTTAATTTTTCGAGATTATTCGAAAGTCAATTTCTGAAAAGGCAAATATCTCCCGATCTATAGGAATCTGAGAGACAAACCTTATGTCACTTTGAGGGAAAGTTATGTTAACTTCATGTCAGAGTCACGTCAATGTATGTCCAAGGGTTTGGAGGATAGAGACATTTTAATTTTTCGAGATTATTCGAAAGTGAATTTTTCAAAAGGGAAATATCTCCCGATCTGTATTAATCTGAGAGACAAAACTTATGTCACTTTGAGGGAACGTATATGTCAACTTCATGTCAGAGTCACGTCAATGTATGTCCAAGGGTTTGGAGGATAGAGACATTTTAATTTTTCGAGACTATTCGAAAGTCAATTTTTGAAAAGGCAAATATCTCCCGATCTGTAGGAATCTGAGATACAAAACTTATGTCACTTTGAGGAAACGTATATGTTAACTTCATGTCAGAGTCACGCCAATGTATGTCCAAGGGTTTGGAGGATAGAGACATTTTAATTTTTCGAGATTATTCGAAAGTCAATTTTTGAAAAGGCTAATATCTCCCGATCTGTAGGAATCTGAGAGACAAAACTTATATAACTTTGAGGGAACGTATATGTCAACTTCATGTCAGAGTCACGTTAATGTATGTCCAAGGGTTTGGAGGATAGAGACATTTTAATTTTTCTAGATTATTCGAAAGTCAATTTTTGAAAAGGCAAATATCTCCCGATCTGTAGGAATCTGAGAGACAACACTTATGACACTTTGAGGGAACGTATATGTCAACCTCATGTCAGATTCACGTGAATGTATGTCCAAGGGTTTGGAGGATAGAGATATTTTAATTTTTCGAGATTATTCGAAAGTCAATTTTTGAAAAGGCAAATATCTCCCGATCTGTAGGAACCTGAGAGACGAAACTTATGTCACTCTGAGGTAACGTATATGTCAACTTCATGTCAGAGTCACGTCAATGTATGTCCAAGGGTTTGGAGGATAGAGACATTTTAATTTTTCGAGATTATTCGAAAGTCAATTTTTGAAAAGGCAAATATCTCCAGATCTGTAGGAATCTGAGAGACAAAACTTATGTCATTTTGAGGGAACGTATATGTCAACTTCATGTCAGTGTCACGTCAATGTATGTCCAAGGGTTTGGAGGAAAGAGACATTTTAATTTTTCGAGATTATTCGAAAGTCAATTTATCAAAAGGCAAATATCTCCGGATCTGTAGGAATCTGAGAGACAAAAATTATGTCACTTTGAGGGAACGCATATGTCAACTTCATGTCAGGTTCACGTCAATGTATGTCCTAGGGTTTGGAGGATAGAGACATTTAAATTTTTCGAGATTATTCGAAAGTCAATTTCTGAAAAGGCAAATATCTCCCGATCTGTATTAACCTGAGAGACGAAACTTATGTCACTTTGAGGGAACGTATATGTTAACTTCATGTCAGAGGCACGTCAATCTATGTCCAAGGGTTTGGAGGATAGAGATATTTAAATTTTTCGAGATTATTCGAAAGTCAATTTTTGAAAAGGCAAATATCTCCAAATCTGTAGGAATCTAAGAGACAACATTTATGTCACTTTGAGGAAACGTTTATGTCAACTTTATGTCAGAGTCACGTCAATGTATGTCCAAGGGTTTGGAGGATAGAGACATTTTAATTTTTCGAGATTATTCGAAAGTCAATCTTTGAAAAGGCAAATATCTCCCGATCTGTATTAATCTGAGAGACAATACTTATGTCACTTTGAGGGAACGTATATGTCAACTTCATGTCAGAGTCACGTCAATGTATGTCCAAGGGTTTGGAGGATAGAGATATTTAAATTTTTCGAGATTATTCGAAAGTCAATTTTTGAAAAGGCAAATATCTCCCGATCTGTTAGGAATCTGAGAGACAAAACTGATGTTACTTTGAGGGAACGTATATGTCAACTTCATGTCAGATTCACGTCAATGTATGTCCAAGGGTTTGGAGGATAGAGACATTTTAATTTTTCGAGATTATTCGAAAGTCAATTTCTGAAAAGGCAAATATCTCCCGATCTGTAGGAATCTGAGAGACAACAATTATGTCACTTTGAGGGAACGTACATGTCAACTTCATGTCAGAGTCACGTCAATGTATCTCCAAGGGTTTGGAGGATAGAGACATTTTAATTTCTCGAGATTATTCGAAAGTCAATTTTTGAAAAGGCAAATATCTCCCGATCTGTAGGAATCTGAGAGACAAAACTTATGTAACTTTGAGGGGACGTATATGTCAACTTCATGTCAGAGTCACGTCAATGTATGCCCAAGGGTTTGGAGGATAGAGACATTTTAATTTTTCGAGATTATTCGAAAGTCAATTTCTGAAAAGGCATATATCTCCCGATCTGTAGGAATCTTAGAGACAAAAATTATGTCACTTTGAGGGAACGCATATGTCAACTTCATGTCAGAGTCACGTCAATGTATGTATAAGGGTTTGGAGGACAGAGGCATTTAAATTTTGCGAGATTATTCGAAAGTCAATTTATGAAAAGGCAAATATCTCCAGATCTGTAGGAAACTGAGAAACAACACTTATGTCACTTTGAGGGAACGTATATGTCAACTTCATGTCAGAGTCACGTCAAGGTATGTCCAAGGGTTTGGAGGATAGAGACATTTTAATTTTTCGAGATTATACGAAAGTCAATTTCTGAAAAGGGATATATCTCCCGATCTGTAGGAACCTGAGAGACGAAACTTATGTCACTTTGAGGGAACGTAAATGTCAATTTCATGTCAGAGTCACGTCAATGTATGTCCAAGGGTTTGGAGGATAGAAACATTTTAATTTTTCAAGATTAATCGAAAGTCAATTTCTGAAAAGGCAAATATCTCCAGATCCGTAGGAAAATGAGAGACAACACTTATGTCACTTTGAGGGAACGTATATGTCAACATCATGTCAGAGTCAAGTAAATGTATGTCCAAGGGTTTGGAGGATAGAGACATTTTAATTTTTCGAGATTATTCGAAAGTCAATTTTTGAAAAAGCAAATATCTCCCGATCTGTAGGAATTTGAGAGACAAAACTTATGTCACTTTGAGGGAACGTATATGTCAACTTGATGTCACAGTCACGTCAATGTATGTCCAAGAGTTTGGAGGATAGAGATATTTTAAATTTTCGATATTATTCGAAAGTCAATTCTTGAAAAAGCAAATATCTCCCGATCTGTAGGAATCTTAGAGACAACTCTTAAGTCACTTTGAGGGAACGTATATGTCAACTTCATGTCAGATTCACGTCAATGTATGTCCAAGTGTTTGGAGGATAGAGACATTTTAATTCTTCGAGATTATTCGAAAGTCAATTTCTGAAAATGCAAATATCTCCCGATCTGTAGGAATCTGAGAGACAAACCTTATGTCACTTTGAGGGAACGTATATGTCAACTTCATGTCAGAGTCACGTCAATGTATGTCCAAAGGTTTGGAGGATAGAAACATTTAAATTTTTCGAGATTATTCGAAAGTGAATTTTTGAAAAGGCAAATATCTCCCGATCTGTAGGAATCTTAGAGACAAAACTTATGTCACTTTGAGGGAACTTATATGTCAACTTCATTTCAGAGCCACGTCAATGTATGTCCAACGGTTTGGAGGATACAGACATTTTAATTTTTCGAGATTATTCGAAAGTCAATTTTTGAAAAGGCAAATATCTCCCGATCTGTATTAATCTGAGAGACAAAACTTATGTCATTTTGAGGGAACGTATATGTCAACTTTATGTCAGAGTCACGTCAATGTATGTCCTAGGGTTTGGAGGATAGAGATATTTTAATTTTTCGAGATTATTCGAAAGTCAATTTTTGAAAAGGCAAATATCTCCCGATCTGCAGGAATCTGAGAGACAGAACTTATGTAACTTTGAGGGAACGTATATGTCAACTTCATGTCAGAGTCACGTCAATGTATGTCCAAGGGTTAGGAGGATAGAGACATTTTAATTTTTCGAGATTATTCGAAATTCAATTTCTGAAAAGGCAAATATCTCCCGATCTGCAGGAATCTGAGAGACAGAACTTATGTAACTTTGAGGGAACGTATATGTCAACTTCATGTCAGAGTCACGTCAATGTATGTCCAAGGGTTAGGAGGATAGAGACATTTTAATTTTTCGAGATTATTCGAAAGTCAATTTTTCAAAAGGCAAATATCTCCCGATCTGTATTAATCTGAGAGACAACACTTATGACACTTTGAGGGAACGTAAATGTCAACCCCATGTCAGATTCACGTGAATGTATGTCGAAGGGTTTGGAGGATAGAGACATTTTAATTTTTCGAGATTATTCGAAAGTCAATTTTTGAAAAGACAAATATTTCCCGATCTGTAGGAACCTGAGAGACGAAACTTATGTCACTCTGAGGTAACATATATGTCAACTTCATGTCAGAGTTACGTCAATGTATGTCCAATGGTTTGGAGGATAGAGACATTTTAATTTTTCGAGATTATTCGAAAGTCAATTTTTCAAAAAGGCAAATATCTCCCGATCTGTAGGAATCTGAGAGACAAAACTTATGTCAATTTGAGGTAACGTATATGTTAACTTCATGTCAGAGTCACGTCAATGTATGTCCAAGGGTTTGGAGAATAGGGACATTTTAATTTTTCGAGATTATTCGAAAAACAATTCTTCAAAAGGTAAATATCTCCCGATCTGTAGGAATCTGAGAGACAAAACTGATGTAACTTTGAGGGAACGTATATGTCAACTTCATGTCAGAGTCACGTCAATGTATGTATAAGGGTTTGGAGGACAGAGGCATTTTAATTTTGCGAGATTATTCGAAAGTCAATTTATGAAAAGGCAAATATCTCCCGATCTGTAAGAATCTGAGAGACAACACTTATGTCACTTTTAGGGAACGTATATGTCAACTTCATGTCAGAGTCACGTCAATGTATGTCCAAGGGTTTGGAGGATAGAGACATTTTAATTTTTCGAGATTATACGAAAGTCAATTTCTGAAAAGGGATATATCTTCCGATCTGTAGGAACCTGAGAGACGAAACTTATGTCACTTTGAGGGAACGTAATTGTCAATTTCATGTCAGAGTCTCGTCAATGTATGTCCAAGGGTTTGGAGGATAGAGACATTTTAATTTTTCAAGATTATTCGAAAGTCAATTCTTGAAAAGGCAAATATCTCCCGATCTGTAGGAATTTGAGAGACAAAACTTATGTCACTTTGAGGGAACGTATATGTCAACTTGATGTCACAGTCACGTCAATGTATGTCCAAGAGATTGGAGGATAGAAATATTTTAAATTTTCGATATTATTCGAAAGTCAATTTTTGAAAAGGCAAATATCTCCCGATCTGTTAGGAATCTGAGAGACAAACCTTTTGTCACTTTGAGGGAACGTATATGTCAACTTCATGTCAGAGTCACGTAAATGTATGTCCAAGGGTTTGGAGGATAGAGAAATTTTAATTTTTCGAGATTATTCGAAAGTGAATTTTTAAAAGGCAAATATCTCCCGATCTGTAGGAATCTGAGAGACAAAACTTATGTCGCTTTGAGGGAACGTAAATGTCAACTTCATGTCAGAGTCACGTCAATGTATGTCCAAGGGTTTGGAGGATAGAGATATTTTAATTTTTCGAGATTATTCGAAAGCCAATTTTTGAAAAGGCAAATATCTCCCGATCTGTAGGAAAACTTATGTCACTTTGAGGGAACGTATATGTCAACTTCATGTCAGAGTCACGTCAATGTATGTCCAAGTGTTTGGAGGATAGAGACATTTTAATTTTTCGAGATTATTCGAAAGTCAATTTTTCAAAAGGCAAATATCTCCCGATCTGTAGGAATCTGAGAGACAACACTTATGACACTTTGTGGGAACGTATATGTCATCCTCATGTCAGATTCACGTCAATGTATGTGGAAGGGTTTGGAGGATAGAGACATTTTAATTTTTCGAGATTATTCGATAGTCAGTTTTTGTAAAGGCAAATATCTCCCGATCTGTAAGAATCTGGGAGACAAAACTTATGTCACTTTGAGGGAACGTATATGTCAACTTCATGTCAGAGTCACGTCAATGTATGTACAAGGGTTTGGAGGATAGAGACATTTTAATTTTTCGATATTATTCGAAAGTCAATTTTTGAAAAGACACATATCTCCCGATCTGTAGGAATCTGAGAAACAAACCTTATGTCACTTTCAGGGAACGTATATGTCAACTTCACGTCAGAGTCACGTAAATGTATGTCCAAGGGTTTAGAGGATAGAGACATTTTAATTTTTCGAGATTATTCGAAAGTAAATTTTTGAAATGGCAAACATCTCCCGATCTGTAGGAATCAGAGAGACAATATTTATGTGACTTTGAGGGAACATATATGTCAACTTTATGTCAGAGTCACGACAATGTATGTCCAAGGGTTTGGAGGATAGAGACATTTTAATTTTTCGAGATTATTCGAAAGTCAATCTTTGTAAAGGCAAATATCTCCCGATCTGTAGGAATCTGAGAGACAAAACTTATGTCACTTTGAGGTAACGTATATGTCAACTTCATGTCAGAGTCACGTCAATGTATGTCCTAGGGTTTGGACGATGAGACATTTTAATTTTTCGAGATTATTCGAAAGTCAATTTTTCAAAAGGCAAATATCTCCCGATCTGTAGGAATCTGAGAGACAAAACTTATGTCACTTTTAGGGAACGTATATGTCAACTTCATGTCAGAGTCACGTCAATGTACGTAAAAGGTTTTGCAGGATAGAGGCATTTGAATTTTGCGAGATTATTCGAAAGTCAATTTTTGAAAAGGCAAATATCTCCCGATCTGTAGGAATCTGAGTGACAACACTTATGTCACTTTGAGGGAACGTATATGTCAACTTCATGACAGAGTCACGTCAATGTATGTCCAAGGGTTTGGAGGATAGAGACATTTTAATTTTTCGAAATTATTCGAAAGTCAATTTATGAAAAGCAAATATCTCCCGATCTGTAGAAATCTGAGAGACTAAACTTATGTCACTTTGAGGGAACGTATATGTCAACTTCATGTCAGAGTCACGTTAATGAATGTCCAAGGGTTTGGAGGATAGAGATATTTTAATTTTTCGAGATTATTCGAAAGTCAATTTTTGAAAAGGCAAATATCTCCCGATCTGTAGGAATCTGAGAGACAAAACTTATGTCACTTTGAGGGAACGTATATGTCAACTTCATATCAGATTCACCTCAATGTATGTCCAAGGATTTGGAGAATAGAGACATTTTAATTTTTCGAGATTATTCGAAAGTCAATTTTTGAAAAGGCAAATATCTCCCGATCTGTAGGAATCTGAGAGACAAAACCAATGTCACTTTGAGGTAACGTATATGTCAACTTCATGTCAGAGTCACGTCAATGTATATCCAAGGGTTTGGAGGATAGAGACATTTTAATTTTTCGAGATTATTCGAAAGTCAATTTCTGAAAAGGCAAATTTCTCCCGATCTGTAGGAATCTGAGAGACAAAACTTATGCCACTTTGAGGTAACGTATATATCAACGTCATGTCAGAGTCACGTCAATGTATGTCCAAAGGTTTGGAGCACAGATGCATTTTAATTTTGCGAGGTTATGCGAAAGTCAATTTTTGAAAAAGCGAATATCTCCCGATCTGTAGGAATCTGAGAGACAACACTTATGTCACTTTGGGGGAACGTATATGTCAACTTCATGTCAGAGTCACGTCAATGTATGTCAAAGGATTTGGAGGATAGAGACATTTAAATTTTTCAAGATTATTCGAAAGTCAATTTCTGAAAAGGCAAATATCTCCCGATCTGTAGGAACCTGAGAGACGAAACTTATGTCACTTTGAGGGAATATATATGTCAACTTCATGTCAGAGTCACGTCACTGTATGTACAAGGGTTTGGAGGATAGAGACATTTTAATTGTTCGAGATTATTCGAAAGTCAATTTTTGAAAAGGCAAATTTCTCCCGATCTGTAGGAATCTGAGAGACAAAACTGATGTCACTTTCAGGGAACGTCTATGTCTACTTCATGTCAGAGTCACGTCAATGTATGTCCAAGGGTTTGGAGGATAGAGACATTTAAATTTTTCGAGATTATTCGAAAGTCAATTTTTGAACAGGCAAATATCTCCCGATCTGTGGGAACCTGAGAGACGAAACTTATGTCACTTTGAGGGAACGTATATGTCAACTTCATGTTAGAGTCACGTCAATGTATGTCCAAGGGTTTGGAGGATAGAGACATTTTAATTTTTCGAGATTATTCGAAAGTCAAATTTGAAAAGGCAAATATCTCCCGATCTCTAGGAATGTGAGAGAAAAAACTTATGTCACTTTGAGGGAACGTATATGTCAACTTCATGTCAAAGTCACGTCAATGTATGTCCAAGGGTTTGGAGGAGTGAGACATTCTAATTTTTCGAGATTATTCGAAAGTCAATTTTTGAAAAGGCAAATATCTGCCGATCTGTAGGAATGTGAGAGACAAAACTTATGTCACTTTGAGGGAACGTATATGTCAAATTCATGTCATAGTCACGTAAATGTATGTTCAAGGGTTTGGAGGATAGAGACATTTTAATTTTTCGAGATTATTCGAAAGTCAATTTTTGAAAAGACAAATATCTCCCGATCTGTAGGAATCTGAGAGACAAACCTTATGTCACTTTGAGGAAACGTATATGTCAACTTCACGTCAGAGTCATGTAAATGTATGTCCAAGGGTTTGGAGGATAGAGACATTTTAATTTTTCGAGATTATTCGAAAGTCAATTTTGAAAAGTCAAATATCTCCCGATCTGTAGGAATCTGAGAGACAAAACTTATGTCACTTTGAGGGAACGAATATGTCAACTGCATGTCAGAGTCACGTCAACGTATGTCCAAGGGTTTGGAGGACAGATGCATTTAAATTTTGCGAGATTATTCGAAAGTCAATTTTTGAAAAGGCAAATATCTCCCGATCTGTTGGAATCTGAGTGACAACACTTATGTCACTTTGAGGGAACGTATATGTCAACTTCATGTCAGCGTCACGTCAATGTATGTCCAAGGGTTTGGAGGACAGATGCATTTTAATTTTGCGAGATTATTCGAAAGTCAATTTTTGAAAAAGCGAATATCTCCCGATCTGTAGGAATCTGAGAGACAACACTTATGTCACTTTGGGGGAACGTATATGTCAACTTCATGTCAGAGTCACGTCAATGTATGTCCAAGGATTTGGAGGATAGAGACATTTAAATTTTTCATGATTATTCGAAAGTCAATTTCTGAAAAGGCAAATATCTCCCGATCTGTATGAACCTGAGAGACGAAACTTATGTCACTTTGAGGGAATGTATATGTCAACTTCATGTTAGAGTCAAGTCAATTTATGTACAAGGGTTTGGAGGATAGAGACATTTTAATTGTTCGAGATTATTCGAAAGTCAATTTTTGAAAAGGCAAATTTCTCCCGATCTGTAGGAATCTGAGAGACAAAACTTATGTCACTTTGAGGGAACGTATATGTCTACTTCATGTCAGAGTCACGTCAATGTATGTCCAAGGGTTTGGAGGATAGAGACATTTTAATTTTTCGAGATTATTCGAAAGTCAAATTTGAAAAGGCAAATATCTCCCGATCTGTAGGAATGTGAGAGAAGAAACTTATGTCACTTTGAGGGAACGTATATGTCAACTTCATGTCAGCGTCACGTCAATGTATGTCCAAGGGTTTCGAGGATAGAGACATTTTAATTTTTCGAGATTATTCGAATGTCAATTTCTGAAAAGGCAAATATCTCCCGATCTGTAGGAATCTGAGTGACAAACCTTATATTACTTTGAGGTAACGTATATGTCAACTTCATGTCAGAGTCACGTCAATGTATGTCCAAGGGTTTGGAGGACAGAGGCATTTTAATTTTGCGAGATTATGCGAAAGTCAATTTTTGAAAAAGCGAATATCTCCCGATCTGTAGGAATCTGAGAGACAACACTTATGTCACTTTGGGGGAACGTATATGTCAACTTCATGTCAGATTCACGTCAATGTATGTCAAAGGATTTGGAGGATAGAGACATTTAAATTTTTCATGATTATTCGAAAGTCAATTTCTGAAAAGGCAAATATCTCCCGATCTGTAGGAACCTGAGAGACGAAACTTATGTCACTTTGAGGGAATGTATATGTCAACTTCATGTTAGAGTCTAGTCAATTTATGTACAAGGGTTTGGAGGATAGAGACATTTTAATTGTTCGAGATTATTCGAAAGTCAATTTTTGAAAAGGCAAATTTCTCCCGAACTGTAGGAATCTGAGAGACAAAACTTATGTCACTTTGAGGGAACGTATATGTCAACTTCATGTTAGAGTCACGTCAATGTATGTCCAAGAGTTTGGAGGACAGAGGCATTTTAATTTTGCGAGATTATGCGAAAGTCAATTCTTGAAAAAGCGAATATCTCCCGATCTGTAGGAATCTGAGAGACAACACTTATGTCACTTTGGGGGAACGTATATGTCAACTTCATGTCAGATTCACGTCAATGTATGTCCAAGGATTTGGAGGATAGAGACATTTAAATTTTTCAAGATTATTCGAAAGTCAATTTCTGAAAAGGCAAATATCTCCCGATCTGTAGGAACCTGAGAGACGAAACTTATGTCACTTTGAGGGAATGTATATGTTAACTTCATGTCAGAGTCACGTCAATGTATGTACAAGGGTTTGAAGGATAGAGACATTTAAATTGTTCGAAATTATTCGAAAGTCAATTTTTGAAAAGGCAAATTTCTCCCGATCTGTACGAATCTGAGAGACAAAACTTATGTCACTTTGAGGGAACGTATATGTCTACTTCATGTCAGAGTCACGTCAATGTATGTCCAAGGGTTTGGAGGATAGAGACATTTAAATTTTTCGAGATTATTCGAAAGTCAATTTTTGAACAGGCAAATATCTCCCGATCTGCTCGAACCTGAGAGACGAAACTTGTGTCACATTGAGGGAACGTATATGTCAACTTCATGTTAGAGTCACGTCAATGTATGTCCAAGGGTTTGGAGGATAGAGACATTTTAATTTTTCGAGATTATTCGAAAGTCAAATTTGAAAAGGCAAATATCTCCCGATCTGTAGGAATGTGAGAGTAAAAACTTATGTCACTTTGAGGGAACGTATATGTCAACTTCATGTCAGAGTCACGTCAATGTATGTCCAAGGGTTTCGAGGATAGAGACATTTAAATTTTTCGAGATTATTCGAATGTCAATTTCTGAAAAGGCAAATATCTCCCGATCTGTAGGAATCTGAGTGACAAACCTTATATTACTTTGAAGGAACGTATATGTCAACTTCATGTCAGAGTCACGTAAATGTATGTCCAAGGGTTTGGAGGACAGAGGCATTTTAATTTTGCGAGATTATTCGAAAGTCAATTTTTGAAATGGCAAATATCTCCCGATCTGTAGGAATCTTAGAGACAACCCTTATGTCACTTTGAGGGAACGTATACGTAAACTTCATGTCAGAGTCACGTCAATGTATGTCCAAGAGTTTGGAGGATACAGACATTTTAATTTTTCGAGATTAATCGAAAGTCAATTTTTGAAAAGGCAAATATCTCCCGATCTGTAAGAATCTGAGAGACAACCCTCATGTCACTTTGAGGAAACGTATATGTCAACTTCATGTCAGAGTCACGTCAATGTATGTCCAAGGGGTTGGAGGATAGAAATATTTTAATTTTTCGAAATTATTCGATAGTCAATTTTTGAAAAGGCAGATATCTCCCGATCTGTAGGAAACTGAGAGACAAACAATATGTCAATTTTTGGGAACGTATATGTAAACTTCATGTCAGATTACCGTCAATGTATGTCCAAGTGTTTGGAGGACAGAGGCATTTTAATTTTGCGAGATTATTCGAAAGTCAAATTTTGAAAAGGCAAATATCTCCCGATCTGTAGGAATCTGAGAGACAACACTTATGTCACTATGAGGGAACGTATATGTCAACTTCATGTCAGAGTCACGTCAATGTATGTCAAAGGGTTTGGAGGAGTGAGACATTCTAATTTTTCGAGATTATACGAAAGTCAATTTTTGAAAAGGCAAATATCTGCCGATCTGTAGGAATCTGAGAGACAAAACTTATGTGACTTTGAGGGAACGTATATGTCAAATTCATGTCATAGTCACGTCAATTTATGAAGGGGTTTGGAGGATAGAGACATTTTAATTTTTCGAGATTATTCGAAAGTCAATTTTTCAAAAGACAAATAGCTCCCGATCTGTAGGAATCTGAGAGACAACCCTTATGTCACTTTCAGGAAACGTATATGTCATCTTCACGTCAGAGTCACGTCAATGTATGTCCAAGTGTTTGGAGGATAGAGACATTTTAATTCTTCGAGATTATTCGAAAGTCAATTTCTGAAAATGCAAATATCTCCCGATCTGTAGGAATCTGAGAGACAAACCTTATGTCACTTTGAGGGAACGTATATGTCAACTTCATGTCAGAGTCACGTCAATGTATGTCCAAGGGTTTGGAGGATAGAAACATTTAAATTTTTCGAGATTATTCGAAAGTGAATTTTTGAAAAGGCAAATATCTCCCGATCTGTAGGAATCTTAGAGACAAAACTTATGTCACTTTGAGGGAACTTATATGTCAACTTCATTTCAGAGCCACGTCAATGTATGTCCAACGGTTTGGAGGATACAGACATTTTAATTTTTCGAGATTATTCGAAAGTCAATTTTTGAAAAGGCAAATATCTCCCGATCTGTTGTAATCTGAGAGACAAAACTTATGTCATTTTGAGGGAACGTATATGTCAACTTTATGTCAGAGTCACGTCAATGTATGTCCTAGGGTTTGGAGGATAGAGATATTTTAATTTTTCGAGATTATTCGAAAGTCAATTTTTGAAAAGGCAAATATCTCCCGATCTGTAGGAAAACTTATGTCACTTTGAGGGAACGTATATGTCAACTTCATATCAGATTCACCTCAATGTATGTCCAAGGATTTGGAGAATAGAGACATTTTAATTTTTCGAGATTATTCGAAAGTCAATTTTTGAAAAGGCAAATATCTCCCGATCTGTAGGAATCTGAGAGACAAAACCAATGTCACTTTGAGGTAACGTATATGTCAACTTCATGTCAGAGTCACGTCAATGTATATCCAAGGGTTTGGAGGATAGAGACATTTTAATTTTTCGAGATTATTCGAAAGTCAATTTCTGAAAAGGCAAATTTCTCCCGATCTGTAGGAATCTGAGAGACAAAACTTATGCCACTTTGAGGTAACGTATATATCAACTTCATGTCAGAGTCACGTCAATGTATGTCCAAGGGTTTGGAGCACAGATGCATTTTAATTTTGCGAGGTTATTCGAAAGTCAATTTCTGAAAAAGCGAATATCTCCCGATCTGTAGGAATCTGAGAGACAACACTTATGTCACTTTGGGGGAACGTATATGTCAACTTCATGTCAGAGTCACGTCAATGTATGTCCAAGGATTTGGAGGATAGAGACATTTAAATTTTTCAAGATTATTCGAAAGTCAATTTCTGAAAAGGCAAATATCTCCCGATCTGTAGGAACCTGAGAGACGAAACTTATGTCACTTTGAGGGAATATATATGTCAACTTCATGTCAGAGTCACGTCACTGTATGTACAAGGGTTTGGAGGATAGAGACATTTTAATTGTTCGAGATTATTCGAAAGTCAATTTTTGAAAAGGCAAATTTCTCCCGATCTGTAGGAATCTGAGAGACAAAACTGATGTCACTTTCAGGGAACGTCTATGTCTACTTCATGTCAGAGTCACGTCAATGTATGTCCAAGGGTTTGGAGGATAGAGACATTTAAATTTTTCGAGATTATTCGAAAGTCAATTTTTGAACAGGCAAATATCTCCCGATCTGTGGGAACCTGAGAGACGAAACTTATGTCACTTTGAGGGAACGTATATGTCAACTTCATGTTAGAGTCACGTCAATGTATGTCCAAGGGTTTGGAGGATAGAGAGATTTTAATTTTTCGAGATTATTCGAAAGTCAAATTTGAAAAGGCAAATATCTCCCGATCTCTAGGAATGTGAGAGACAAAACTTATGTCACTTTGAGGGAACGTATATGTCAAATTCATGTCATAGTCACGTCAATGTATGTTCAAGGGTTTGGAGGATAGAGACATTTTAATTTTTCGAGATTATTCGAAAGTCAATTTTGAAAAGGCAAATATCTCCCGATCTCTAGGAATGTGAGAGACAAAACTTATGTCACTTTGAGGGAACGTATATGTCAAATTCATGTCATAGTCACGTCAATGTATGTTCAAGGGTTTGGAGGATAGAGACATTTTAATTTTTCGAGATTATTCGAAAGTCAATTTTTGAAAAGACAAATATCTCCCGATCTGTAGGAATCTGAGAGACAAACCTTATGTCACTTTGAGGAAACGTATATGTCAACTTCACGTCAGAGTCACGTAAATGTATGTCCAAGGGTTTGGAGGATAGAGACATTTTAATTTTTCGAGATTATTCGAAAGTCAATTTTGAAAAGTCAAATATCTCCCGATCTGTAGGAATCTGAGAGACAAAACTTATGTCACTTTGAGGGAACGAATATGTCAACTGCATGTCAGAGTCACGTCAATGTATGTCCAAGGGTTTGGAGGACAGATGCATTTAAATTTTGCGAGATTATTCGAAAGTCAATTTTTGAAAAGGCAAATATCTCCCGATCTGTTGGAATCTGAGTGACAACACTTATGTCACTTTGAGGGAACGTATATGTCAACTTCATGTCAGCGTCACGTCAATGTATGTCCAAGGGTTTGGAGGACAGATGCATTTTAATTTTGCGAGATTATTCGAAAGTCAATTTTTGAAAAAGCGAATATCTCCCGATCTGTAGGAATCTGAGAGACAACACTTATGTCACTTTGGGGGAACGTATATGTCAACTTCATGTCAGAGTCACGTCAATGTATGTCCAAGGATTTGGAGGATAGAGACATTTAAATTTTTCATGATTATTCGAAAGTCAATTTCTGAAAAGGCAAATATCTCCCGATCTGTTGGAACCTGAGAGACGAAACTTATGTCACTTTGAGGGAATGTATATGTCAACTTCATGTTAGAGTCAAGTCAATTTATGTACAAGGGTTTGGAGGATAGAGACATTTTAATTGTTCGAGATTATTCGAAAGTCAATTTTTGAAAAGGCAAATTTCTCCCGATCTGTAGGAATCTGAGAGACAAAACTTATGTCACTTTGAGGGAACGTATATGTCTACTTCATGTCAGAGTCACGTCAATGTATGTCCAAGGGTTTGGAGGATAGAGACATTTTAATTTTTCGAGATTATTCGAAAGTCAAATTTGAAAAGGCAAATATCTCCCGATCTGTAGGAATGTGAGAGAAGAAACTTATGTCACTTTGAGGGAACGTATATGTCAACTTCGTGTCAGCGTCACGTCAATGTATGTCCAAGGGTTTCGAGGATAGAGACATTTTAATTTCTCGAGATTATTCGAATGTCAATTTCTGAAAAGGCAAATATCTCCCGATCTGTAGGAATCTGAGTGACAAACCTTATATTACTTTGAGGGAACGTATATGTCAACTTCATGTCAGAGTCACGTCAATGTATGTCCAAGGGTTTGGAGGACAGAGGCATTTTAATTTTGCGAGATTATGCGAAAGTCAATTTTTGAAAAAGCGAATATCTCCCGATCTGTAGGAATCTGAGAGACAACACTTATGTCACTTTGGGGGAACGTATATGTCAACTTCATGTCAGATTCACGTCAATGTATGTCAAAGGATTTGGAGGATAGAGACATTTAAATTTTTCATGATTATTCGAAAGTCAATTTCTGAAAAGGCAAATATCTCCCGATCTGTAGGAACCTGAGAGACGAAACTTATGTCACTTTGAGGGAATGTATATGTCAACTTCATGTTAGAGTCTAGTCAATTTATGTACAAGGGTTTGGAGGATAGAGACATTTTAATTGTTCGAGATTATTCGAAAGTCAATTTTTGAAAAGGCAAATTTCTCCCGATCTGTAGGAATCTGAGAGACAAAACTTATGTCACTTTGAGGGAACGTATATGTCAACTTCATGTTAGAGTCACGTCAATGTATGTATAAGGGTTTGGAGGATAGAGACATTTTAATTTTTCGAGATTATTCGAAAGTCAAATTTGAAAAGGCAAATATCTCCCGATCTGTAGGAATGTGAGAGAAGAAACTTATGTCACTTTGAGGGAACGTATATGTCAACTTCATATCAGCGTCACGTCAATGTATGTCCAAGGGTTTCGAGGATAGAGACATTTTAATTTTTCGAGATTATTCGAATGTCAATTTTTGAAAAGGCAAATATCTCCCGATCTGTAGGAATCTGAGTGACAAACCTTATATTACTTTGAGGGAACGTATATGTCAACTTCATGTAAGAGTCACGTCAATGTATGTCCAAGAGTTTGGAGGACAGAGGCATTTTAATTTTGCGAGATTATGCGAAAGTCAATTCTTGAAAAAGCGAATATCTCCCGATCTGTAGGAATCTGAGAGACAACACTTATGTCACTTTGGGGGAACGTATATGTCAACTTCATGTCAGATTCACGTCAATGTATGTCCAAGGATTTGGAGGATAGAGACATTTAAATTTTTCAAGATTATTCGAAAGTCAATTTCTGAAAAGGCAAATATCTCCCGATCTGTAGGAACCTGAGAGACGAAACTTATGTCACTTTGAGGGAATGTATATGTTAACTTCATGTCAGAGTCACGTCAATGTATGTACAAGGGTTTGAAGGATAGAGACATTTAAATTGTTCGAAATTATTCGAAAGTCAATTTTTGAAAAGGCAAATTTCTCCCGATCTGTACGAATCTGAGAGACAAAACTTATGTCACTTTGAGGGAACGTATATGTCTACTTCATGTCAGAGTCACGTCAATGTATGTCCAAGGGTTTGGAGGATAGAGACATTTAAATTTTTCGAGATTATTCGAAAGTCAATTTTTGAACAGGCAAATATCTCCCGATTTGCTCGAACCTGAGAGACGAAACTTGTGTCACATTGAGGGAACGTATATGTCAACTTCATGTTAGAGTCACGTCAATGTATGTCCAAGGGTTTGGAGGATAGAGACATTTTAATTTTTCGAGATTATTCGAAAGTCAAATTTGAAAAGGCAAATATCTCCCGATCTGTAGGAATGTGAGAGTAAAAACTTATGTCACTTTGAGGGAACGTATATGTCAACTTCATGTCAGAGTCACGTCAATGTATGTCCAAGGGTTTCGAGGATAGAGACATTTTAATTTTTCGAGATTATTCGAATGTCAATTTCTGAAAAGGCAAATATCTCCCGATCTGTAGGAATCTGAGTGACAAACCTTATATTACTTTGAAGGAACGTATATGTCAACTTCATGTCAGAGTCACGTAAATGTATGTCCAAGGGTTTGGAGGACAGAGGCATTTTAATTTTGCGAGATTATTCGAAAGTCAATTTTTGAAATGGCAAATATCTCCCGATCTGTAGGAATCTTAGAGACAACCCTTATGTCACTTTGAGGGAACGTATACGTAAACTTCATGTCAGAGTCACGTCAATGTATGTCCAAGAGTTTGAAGGATACAGACATTTTAATTTTTCGAGATTAATCGAAAGTCAATTTTTGAAAAGGCAAATATCTCCCGATCTGTAAGAATCTGAGAGACAACCCTCATGTCACTTTGAGGAAACGTATATGTCAACTTCATGTCAGAGTCACGTCAATGTATGTCCAAGGGGTTGGAGGATAGAAATATTTTAATTTTTCGAAATTATTCGATAGTCAATTTTTGAAAAGGCAGATATCTCCCGATCTGTAGGAAACTGAGAGACAAACAATATGTCACTTTTTGGGAACGTATATGTAAACTTCATGTCAGATTACCGTCAATGTATGTCCAAGTGTTTGGAGGACAGAGGCATTTTAATTTTGCGAGATTATTCGAAAGTCAAATTTTGAAAAGGCAAATATCTCCCGATCTGTAGGAATCTGAGAGACAACACTTATGTCACTATGAGGGAACGTATATGTCAACTTCATGTCAGAGTCACGTCAATGTATGTCAAAGGGTTTGGAGGAGTGAGACATTCTAATTTTTCGAGATTATTCGAAAGTCAATTTTTGAAAAGGCAAATATCTGCCGATCTGTAGGAATCTGAGAGACAAAACTTATGTCACTTTGAGGGAACGTATATGTCAAATTCATGTCATAGTCACGTCAATTTATGAAGGGGTTTGGAGGATAGAGACATTTTAATTTTTCGAGATTATTCGAAAGTCAATTTTTGAAAAGGCAAATATCTGCCGATCTGTAGGAATCTGAGAGACAAAACTTATGTCACTTTGAGGGAACGTATATGTCAAATTCATGTCATAGTCACGTCAATTTATGAAGGGGTTTGGAGGATAGAGACATTTTAATTTTTCGAGATTATTCGAAAGTCAATTTTTGAAAAGGCAAATATCTCCCGATCTGTAGGAATCTGAGAGACAACCCTTATGTCACTTTCAGGAAACGTATATGTCAACTTCACGTCAGAGTCACGTCAATGTATGTCCAAGTGTTTGGAGGATAGAGACATTTTAATTCTTCGAGATTATTCGAAAGTCAATTTCTGAAAATGCAAATATCTCCCGATCTGTAGGAATCTGAGAGACAAACCTTATGTCACTTTGAGGGAACGTATATGTCAACTTCATGTCAGAGTCACGTCAATGTATGTCCAAGGGTTTGGAGGATAGAAACATTTAAATTTTTCGAGATTATTCGAAAGTGAATTTTTGAAAAGGCAAATATCTCCCGATCTGTAGGAATCTTAGAGACAAAACTTATGTCACTTTGAGGGAACTTATATGTCAACTTCATTTCAGAGCCACGTCAATGTATGTCCAACGGTTTGGAGGATACAGACATTTTAATTTTTCGAGATTATTCGAAAGTCAATTTTTGAAAATGCAAATATCTCCCGATCTGTAGTAATCTGAGAGACAAAACTTATGTCATTTTGAGGGAACGTATATGTCAACTTTATGTCAGAGTCACGTCAATGTATGTCCTAGGGTTTGGAGGATAGAGATATTTTAATTTTTCGAGATTATTCGAAAGTCAATTTTTGAAAAGGCAAATATCTCCCGATCTGTAGGAAAACTTATGTCACTTTGAGGGAACGTATATGTCAACTTCGTGTCAGATTCTCGTCAATGTATGTCCAAGGGTTTGGAGGATAGAGACATTTTAATTTTTCGAGATTATTCGAAATTCAATTTATGAAAAGGCAAATATCTCCCGATCTGCAGGAATCTGAGAGACAAAACTTATGTAACTTTGAGGGAACGTATATGTCAACTTCATGTCAGAGTCACGTCAATGTATGTCCAAGGGTTAGGAGGATAGAGACATTTTAATTTTTCGAGATTATTCGAAAGTAAATTTTTCAAAAGGCAAATATCTCCCGATCTGTATTAATCTGAGAGACAACACTTATGACACTTTGAGGGAACGTAAATGTCAACCCCATGTCAGATTCACGTGAATGTATGTCGAAGGGTTTGGAGGATAGAGACATTTTAATTTTTTGAGAGTATTCGAAAGTCAATTTTTGAAAAGGCAAATATCTCCCGATCTGTAGGAACCTGAGAGACGAAACTTATGTCACTCTGAGGTAACATATATGTCAACTTCATGTCAGAGTTACGTCAATGTATGTCCAATGGTTTGGAGGATAGAGACATTTTAATTTTTCGAGATTATTCGAAAGTCAATTTTTCAAAAAGGCAAATATCTCCCGATCTGTAGGAATCTGAGAGACAAAACTTATGTCAATTTGAGGTAACGTATATGTTAACTTCATGTCAGAGTCACGTCAATGTATGTCCAAGGGTTTGGAGAATAGGGACATTTTAATTTTTCGAGATTATTCGAAAAACAATTCTTCAAAAGGTAAATATCTCCCGATCTGTTGGAATCTGAGAGACAAAACTGATGTAACTTTGAGGGAACGTATATGTCAACTTCATGTCAGAGTCACGTCAATGTATGTATAAGGGTTTGGAGGACAGAGGCATTTTAATTTTGCGAGATTATTCGAAAGTCAATTTATGAAAAGGCAAATATCTCCCGATCTGTAGGAATCTGAGAGACAACACTTATGTCACTTTTAGGGAACGTATATGTCAACTTCATGTCAGAGTCACGTCAATGTATGTCCAAGGGTTTGGAGGAAAGAGACATTTTAATTTTTCGAGATTATACGAAAGTCAATTTCTGAAAAGGGATATATCTTCCGATCTGTAGGAACCTGAGAGACGAAACTTATGTCACTTTGAGGGAACGTAATTGTCAATTTCATGTCAGAGTCTCGTCAATGTATGTCCAAGGGTTTGGAGGATAGAGACATTTTAATTTTTCAAGATTATTCGAAAGTCAATTTTTGAAAAGGCAAATATCTCCCGATCTGTAGGAATTTGAGAGACAAAACTTATGTCGCTTTGAGGGAACGTATATGTCAACTTCATGTTAGAGTCACGTCAATGTATGTGCAAGGGTTTGGAGGATAGAAATATTTGAATTGTTCGAGATTATTCAAATGTAAATTTTTGAAAAGGCAAATATCTCCCGATCTGTAGGAATCTGAGAGATAAAACTTATGTCACGTTGAGGGAACGTATATGTCAACTTCATGTCAGAGTCACGTCAATGAATGTCCAAGGGTTTGGAGGATAGAGACATTTTAATTTTTCGAGATTATTCGAAATTCAATTTTTGAAAATTCAAATATCTCCCGATCTGTAGGGATCTGAGACACAAACCTAATGTCACTTTGAGTGAACGTATATGTCAACTTCATGTCTGAGTCACGTCAATGTATGTCCAAGGGTTTGGAGGATAGAGACATTTTAATTTTTCGAGATTTTTCGAAAGTAATTTCTGAAAAGGCAAATATCTCCCGATCCGTATTAATCTGAGAGACAAAAATTATGTCACTTTGAGGAAAGTATATGTCAACTTCATGTCAGAGTCAAGTCAATGTATGTCGAAGGGTTTGGAGGAGAGAAACATTTTAATTTTTCGAGATTATTCGATAGCAATATCTGAAAAGGCAAATATCTCCTGATCTGTAGGAATCTGAGAGACAACACTTATATCACTTTGAGGGAACGTATATGTCAACTTCATTTCAGAGTCACTTCAATGTATGTCCAAGGGTTTGGAGAATAGAGACATTTTAATTTTTCGAGATTATTCGAAAGTCAATTATTGAAAAGGAAAATATTTCCCGATCTGTAGGAATCTGAGAGCCAAACTTATGTCACTTTGAGGGAACGTATATGTCAACTTCATGTCAGAGTCATGTCAATGTATGTCCAAGGGTTTGGAGGATAGAGACATTTTAATTTTTCGAGATTATTCGAAAGTCATTTTATGAAAAGGCAAATATCTCCCGATCTGTAGGAATGTGAGAGACAAAACATATTTCACTTTGAGGGAACGTATATGTCAACTTGATGTCAGAGTCACGTCAATGTATGTTCAAGGGTTTGGAGGATAGAGATAATTGAATTGTTCGAGATTATTCAAATGTCAATTTTTGAAAAGGCAAATATCTCCCGATCTGTAGGAATCTGAGAGACAAAACTTATGTCACGTTGAGGGAACGTATATGTCAACTTCATGTCAGAGGCACGTCAATGTATGTCCAAGGGTTTGGAAGATAGAGACATTTTAATTTTTCGTGATTATTCGAAAGTCAATTTTTGAAAAGTCAAATATCTCCCGATCTGTAGGAATCTGAGACACAAACCTTATGTCACTTTGAGGGAACGTGTATGTCAACTTCATGTCAGAGTCACGTCAATGTATGTCAAAGGGTTTGGAGGATAGAATAATTTTAATTTTCCGAGAATATTCGAAAGTCAATTTTTGAAAAGGCAAATATCTCCCGATGTGTAGGAATCTGAGAGACAAAACTTATGTCAATTTGAGGGAACTTATATGTCAACTTCATGTCAGAGTCTTGTCAATGTATGTCCAATGGTTTGGAGGATAGAAACATTTTAATTTTTCGAGATTATTCGAAAGTCAATTTTTGAAAATTCAAATATCTTCCGAATTATAGGTATCTGAGAGACAAACCTTATGTCACTTTGAGGGAACGTATATGTCAACTTCATGTCAGAATCTGGTCAATATATGTACAAGGGTTTGGAGGATAGAGACATTTCAATTTTTCGAGATTATTCGAAAGTCAATTTTTGAAAAGGCAAATATCTTCCGATCTGTAGGAATCTGAAATACAAAACTTATGTCACTTTGAGGGAACGTATATGTCAACTTAATGTCAGAGTCACGTCAAAGTATGTCCAAGGGTTTGGAGGATAGAGGTATTTGAATTTTTCGAGATTATTCAAATATCAATTTTTGAAAAGGCAAATATCTCCCGATCTGTAGGAATCTGAGAGACAAAACTTAAGTCACTATGAGGGAACGTATATGTCAACTTCATGTCAGGGCCACGTCAATGTAAGTCCAAGGGTTAGGAGTATAGACTCATTTGAATTTTTCGAGATTATTCGAAAATCAATTTTTGAAAAGGCAAATATCTCCCGATCTGTAGGAATCTGAGACACAAACCTTACGTCACTTTGACGAAACGTGTATGTCAACTTCATGTTAGAGTCACGTCAATGTATGTAAAGGGTTTGGAGGATAGAGACATTTTAATTTTTCGAGATTATTCGAAAGTCAATTTTTGAAAAGGCAAATATCTTCCGATCTGTAGGAATCTGAGAGACAAGACTTATGTTACTTTGAGGGAACGTATATGTTAACTTCATGTCAGAGTCACGTCAAAGTATGTCCAAGGGTTTGGAGGATAGAGATATTTGAATTTTTCGAGATTATTCAAATGTCAATTATTGAAAAGGCAAATATCTCCCGATCTGTAGGAATCTGAGAGACAAAACTTATGTCACGTTGAGGGAACGTATATGCCAACTTCATGTCAGAGTCACGTCATTGTATGTCCAAGGGTTTGGTGGATAGAGACATTTAAATTTTTCAATATTATTCGAGTGTCAATTATTGAAAAGGCAAATATCTCCCGATCTGTAGGAATCTGAGAGACAGAACTTATGTCACTTTGAGGGAACTTATATGTCAACTTCATGTCAGAGTCTTGTCAATGTATGTCCAAGGGTTTGGAGGATAAAGACATTTAAATTTTTCGAGATTATTCGAAAGTCAATTTATGAAAAGGCAAATATCTCCCGATATGTAGGAATCTGAGAGACAAAACTTATGTCAATTTGAGGCAACGTGTATGTCAACTTCATGTCAGAGTCACGTCAATGTATGTCCAAGGGTTTGGTGGATAGAGACATTTAAATTTTTCGATATTATTCGAGTGTCAATTTTTGAAAAGGCAAATATCTGACGATCTGTAGGAATCTGAGAGACAGAACTTATGTCACTTTGAGGGAACTTATATGTCAACTTCATGTCAGAGTCACGTCAATGTATGTCCAAGGGTTTGGTGGATAGAGACATTTAAATTTTTCGATATTATTCGAGTGTCAAGTTTTGAAAAGGCAAATATCTACCGATCTGTAGGAATCTGAGAGACAAAACTTATGTCACTTTGAGGGAACGCATATGTCAACTTCATGTCAGTCACGTCAATGTATGTCCAAGGGTTTGGAGGATAAAGACATTTAAATTTTCGAGATTATTCGAAAGTCAAATTTTTAAAAGACAAATATGTCCCGATCTGTAAAAATCTGAGAGACAAAACTTATGTCACTTTTAGGTAACGTATATGTCAACTTCACTTTAGAGTCACGTCAATGTATGTCCAAGGGTTTGGAGGATAGAGACATTTTAATTTTTCGAGATTATTCGAAAGTCAATTTGTGAAAAGGCATATATCTCCCGATCTGTAGGAATGTGAGAGACAAAACTTCTGTCACTTTGAGGGAACGTATATGTCAACTTCATGTCAGAGTCTTGTCAATGTATGTCCAAGGGTTTGGAAGGATAGATACATTTCAATTTTTCGAGATTATTCGAAAGTCAATTTTTGAAAAGGCAAATATCTCCCGATCTGTAGGAATCTGCGAGACAAAACTTATGTCACTTTGAGGGAACGTATATGTAAACTTCATATCAGAGTCACGTCAATGTGTGTAAAAGGGTTTGGAGGATAGAGACATTTTAATTTTTCGAGATTATTCGAAAGTCAATTTTTGAAAAGGCAAATATCTCCCGATCTGTAGGAATCTGCGAGACAAAACTTTTGTCACTATGAGGGAACGTATATGTAAACTTCATGTCATAGTCACGTCAATGTATGTCCAAGGGTTTGGACGATAGAGATATTTGAATTTTTCGAGATTATTCAAATGTCAATTTTTGAAAAGGCAAATATCTCCCGATCTGTAGGAATCTGAGACACAAACCTTATGTCACTTTGAGGGAAGGTGTATGTCAACTTCATGTTAGATTCACGTCAATGTATGTCTAAGGGTTTGGAGGTTAGAGACATTTTAATTTTTCGAGATTATTCGAAAGTCAATTTTTGAAAGGGCAAATATCTTCCGATCTGTAGGAATTTGAGGGACAAAACTTATGTCACTTTGAGGGAACGTATATGTCAACTTCATGTCAGAGACACGTCAAAGTATGTCCAACGGTTTGGAGGATAGAGATATTTGAATTGTTCGAGATTATTCAAATGTCAATTTTTTAAAAGGCAAATATCTCCCGATGTGTAGGAATGTGAGATACATAAACTTATGTCACGTTGAGAGAAAGTATATGTCAACTTCATGTCAGAGTCACGTCAATGTATGTCTAAAGGTTTGGTGGATAGAGAAATTTTAATTTTTCGAGATTATTCGAAAGTCAATTTTTGAAAAGGCAAATATCTCCCGATTTTTACGAATCTGAGAGACAAACCTTATGTCACTTTGAGGGAACGTATATTTCAACATCATGTCAGAGTCTGATCAATGTATGTCCAAGGGTTTGGAGGATAGAGACATTTCAATTTTTCGAAATTATTCGAAAGTCAATTTTTGAAAAGGCAAATATCTTACGATCTGTAGGAATCTGAGAGACAAAACTTATGTCACTTTGAGGGAACGTATATGTTAACTTCATGTCAGAGTCACGTCAAAGTATGTCCAAGGGTTTGGAGGATAGAGATATTTGAATTTTTCGAGATTATTCAAATGTCAATTTTTGAAAAGGCAAATATCTCCCGATCTGTAGGAATCTGAGAGACAAAACTTAAGTCACTTTGAGGGAACGTATATGTCAACTTCACTTTAGAGCCACGTCAATGTAAGTCCAAGGGTTAGGTGTATAGACTCATTTGAATTTTTCGAGATTATTCGAAAATCAATTTTTGAAAACGCAAATATCTCCCGATCTGTAGGAATCTGAGAGACAAACCTTATGTCACTTTGAGGGAACGTATATGTCAACTTCATGTCAGAGTCTGGTCAATGTATGTCCAAGGGTTTGGAGGATAGAGACATTTCAATTTTTCGAAATTATTCGAAAGTCAATTTTTGAAAAGGCAAATATCTCCCGATCTGTAGGAATCTGAGAGACAAAACTTATGTCACTTTGAGGGAACGCATATGTCAACTTCATGTCAGAGTCACGTCAATGTATGTAAAGGGTTTGGAGGATAGAGACATTTAATTTTTTCGAGATTATTCGAAAGTCAAATTTTGAAAAGGCAAATATCTCCCGATCTGTAGGAATCTGAGAGACAAAACTTATATCACTTTGAGGGAACGTATATGTCAACTTCATGTCAGAGTCACGTCAAATTATGTCCAAGTGTTTGGAGGATAGAGATATTTGAATTGTTCGAGATTATTCAAATGTCAATTTTTGAAAAGGCAAATATCTCCCGATCTGTAGGAATCTGAGAGACAAAACTTATGTCACGTTGAGGGAACGTATATGTCAACTTCATGTCAGAGTCACGTCAATGTATGTCCAAGGGTTTGGATTATAGAGAGATTTTAATTTTTCGAGATTATTCGAAAGTCAATTTTTGAAAATTCAAATATCTCCCGATCTGTAGGAATCTGAGACACAATCCTTATGTCACTTTGAGGGAACGTGTATGTCAACTTCATGTCAGAGTCACGTCAATGTATGTCCAAGGGTTTGGAGGATAGAATAATTTTAATTTTCCGAGAATATTCGAAAGTCAATTTTTGAAAAGGCAAATATCTCCCGATGTGTAGGAATCTGAGTGACAAAACTTATGTCAATTTGAGGGAACGTATATGTCAACTTCATGTCAGAGTCACGTCAATGTATGTCCAAGGGTTTGGAGGATAGACATTTTAATTTTTCGATATTATTCGAGTGTCAATATTTGAAAAGGCAAATATCTCCCGATCTGTAAGAATCTGAGAGACAAAACTTATGTCACTTTGAGGGAACTTATATATCAACTTCATGTCAGAGTCTTGTCAATGTATGTCCAATGGTTTGGACGATAGAGACATTTTAATTTTTCGAGATTATTCGAAAGTCAATTTTTGAAAATTCAAATATCTCCCGAACTTTAGGAATCTGAGAGACAAACCTTATGTCACTTTGAGGGAACGTATATGTCAACTTCATGTCAGAATCTGGTCAATGTATGTCCAAGGGTTTGGAGGATAGAGACAATTCAATTTTTCGAGATTATTCCTTAGTCAATTTTTGAAAAGGCAAATATCTTCCGATCTGTAGGAATCTGAAATTCAAAACTTATGTCACTTTGAGGGAACGTATATGTCAACTTCATGTCAGAGTCACGTCAAAGTATGTCCAAGGGTTTGGAGGATAGAGGTATTTGAATTTTTCGAGATTATTCAAATATCAATTTTTGAAAAGGCAAATATCTCCCGATCTGTAGGAATCTGAGAGACAAGACTTATGTTACTTTGAGGGAACGTATATGTTAACTTCATGTCAGAGTCACGTCAAATTATGTCCAAGGGTTTGGAGGATAGAGATATTTGAATTTTTCGAGATTATTCAAATGTCAATTACTGGAAAGGCAAATATCTCCCGATATGTAGGAATCTGAGAGACAAACCTTATGTCAATTTGAGGCAACGTGTATGTCAACTTCATGTCAGAGTCACGTCAATGTATGTCCAAGGGTTTGGTGGATAGAGACATTTAAATTTTTCGATATTATTCGAGTGTCAATTTTTGAAAAGGCAAATATCTCCCGATCTGTAGGAATCTGAGAGACAGAACTTATGTCACTTTGAGGGAACTTATATGTCAACTTCATGTCAGAGTCACGTCAATGTATGTCCAAGGGTTTGGTGGATAGAGACATTTAAATATTTCGATATTATTCGAGTGTCAAGTTTTGAAAAGGCAAATATCTACCGATCTGTAGGAATCTGAGAGACAAAACTTATGTCACTTTGAGGGAACGCATATGTCAACTTCATGTCAGTCACGTCATTGTATGTCCAAGGGTTTGGAGGATAAGGACATTTAAATTTTCGAGATTATTCGAAAGTCAAATTTTTAAAAGACAAATATGTCCCGATCTGTAAAAATCTGAGAGACAAAACTTATGTCACTTTGAGGGAACGTATATGTCAACTTCATGTCAAAGTCACGTCAATGTATGTCCAAGGGTTTGGAGGATAGAGACATTTTAATTTTTCGAGATTATTCGAAAGTCAATTTGTGAAAAGGCATATATCTCCCGATCTGTAGGAATGTGAGAGACAAAACTTCTGTGACTTTGAGGGAACGTATATGTCAACTTCATGTCAGAGTCTGGTCAATGTATGTCCAAGGGTTTGGAAGGATAGATACATTTCAATTTTTCGAGATTATTCGAAAGTCAATTTTTGAAAAGGCAAATATCTCCCGATCTGTAGGAATCTGCGAGACAAAACTTTTGTCACTATGAGGGAACGTATATGTAAACTTCATGTCATAGTCACGTCAATGTATGTCTAAGGGTTTGGAGGTTAGAGACATTTTAATTTTTCGAGATTATTCGAAAGTCAATTTTTGAAAGGGCAAATATCTTCCGATCTGTAGGAATTTGAGGGACAAAACTTATGTCACTTTGAGGGAACGTATATGTCAACTTCATGTCAGAGTCACGTCAAAGTATGTCCAACGGTTTGGAGGATAGAGATATTTGAATTGTTCGAGATTATTCAAATGTCAATTTTTGAAAAGGCAAATATCTCCCGATGTGTAGGAATGTGAGATACATAAACTTATGTCACGTTGAGAGAAAGTATATGTCAACTTCATGTCAGAGTCACGTCAATGTATGTCTAAAGGTTTGGTGGATAGAGAAATTTTAATTTTTCGAGATTATTCGAAAGTCAATTTTTGAAAAGGCAAATATCTCCCGATTTTTACGAATCTGAGAGACAAACCTTATGTCACTTTGAGGGAACGTATATGTCAACTTCATGTCAGAGTCTGGTCAATGTATGTCCAAGGGTTTGGAGGATAGAGACATTTCAATTTTTCGAAATTATTCGAAAGTCAATTTTTGAAAAGGCAAATATCTTACGATCTGTAGGAATCTGAGAGACAAAACTTATGTCACTTTGAGGGAACGTATATGTTAACTTCATGTCAGAGTCACGTCAAAGTATGTCCAAGGGTTTGGAGGATAGAGATATTTGAATTTTTCGAGATTATTCAAACGTCAATTTTTGAAAAGGCAAATATCTCCCGATCTGTAGGAATCTGAGAGACAAAACTTAAGTCACTTTGAGGGAACGTATATGTCAACTTCACTTTAGAGCCACGTCAATGTAAGTCCAAGGGTTAGGTGTATAGACTCATTTGAATTTTTCGAGATTATTCGAAAATCAATTTTTGAAAACGCAAATATCTCCCGATTTGTAGGAATCTGAGACACAAACCTTATGTCACTTTGAGGGAACGTGTATGTCAACTTCATGTTAGAGTCACGTCAATGTATGTAAAGGGTTTGGAGGATAGAGACATTTAAATTTTTCGAGATTATTCGAAAGTCAAATTTTGAAAAGGCAAATATCTCCCGATCTGTAGGAATCTGAGAGACAAAACTTATGTCACTTTGAGGGAACGTATATGTCAACTTCATGTCAGAGTCACGTCAAATTATGTCCAAGTATTTGGAGGATAGAGATATTTGAATTGTTCGAGATTATTCAAATGTCAATTTTTGAAAAGGCAAATATCTCCCGATCTGTAGGAATCTGAGAGACAAAACTTATGTCACGTTGAGGGAACGTATATGTCAACTTCATGTCAGAGTCACGTCAATGTATGTCCAAGGGTTTGGAGGATAGAATAATTTTAATTTTCCGTTAATATTCGAAAGTCAATTTTTGAAAAGGCAAATATCTCCCGATGTGTAGGAATCTGAGTGACAAAACTTATGTCAATTTGAGGGAACGTATATGTCAACTTCATGTCAGAGTCACGTCAATGTATGTCCAAGTATTTGGAGGATAGACATTTTAATTTTTCGATATTATTCGAGTGTCAATTTTTGAAAAGGCAAATATCTCCCGATCTGTAAGAATCTGAGAGACAAAACTTATGTCACTTTGAGGGAACTTATATATCAACTTCATGTCAGAGTCTTGTCGATGTATGTCCAATGGTTTGGAGGATAGAGACATTTAAATTTTTCGAGATTATTCGAAAGTCAATTTTTGAAAATTCAAATATCTCCCGAACTTTAGGAATCTGAGAGACAAACCTTATGCCACTTTGAGGGAACGTATATGTCAACTTCATGTCAGAATCTGGTCAATGTATGTCCAAGGGTTTGGAGGATAGAGACAATTCAATTTTTCGAGATTATTCCTTAGTCAATTTTTGAAAAGGCAAATATCTTCCGATCTGTAGGAATCTGAAATTCAAAACTTATGTCGCTTTGAGGGAACGTATATGTCAACTTCATGTCAGAGTCACGTCAAAGTATGTCCAAGGGTTTGGAGGATAGAGGTATTTGAATTTTTCGAGATTATTCAAATATCAATTTTTGAAAAGGCAAATATCTCCCGATCTGTAGGAATCTGAGACACAAACCTTACGTCACTTTGAGGGAACGTGTATGTCAACTTCATGTTAGAGTCACGTCAATGTATGTAAAGGGTTTGGAGGATAGAGACATTTTAATTTTTCGAGATTATTGGAAAGTCAATTTTTGAAAAGGCAAATATCTTCCGATCTGTAGGAATCTGAGAGACAAGACTTATGTTACTTTGAGGGAACGTATATGTTAACTTCATGTCAGAGTCACGTCAAAGTATGTCCAAGGGTTTGGAGGATAGAGATATTTGAGTTTTTCAAGATTATTCAAATGTCAATTATTGGAAAGGCAAATATCTCCCGATCTGTAGGAATCTGAGAAACAAATCTTATGTCACTTTGAGGGAACGTATATGTCAACTTCATGTCCGAGTCACGTCAATGTATGTCCAAGGGTTTGGAGGATAGAGACATTTAAATTTTTCGATATTATTCGAGTGTTAATTTTTGAAAAGGCAAATATCTACCGATCTGTAGGAATCTGAGAGACAAAACTTATGTCACTTTGAGGGAACGTATATGTCAACTTCATGTCAGTCACGTCAATGTATGTCCAAGGGTTTGGAGGATAGAGACATTTAAATTTTTCGAGATTATTCGAAAGTCAAATTTTTAAAAGGCAAATATGTCCCGATCTGTAGGAATCTGAGAGACAAAACTTATGTCACTTTTAGGTAACGTATATGTCAACTTCACTTTAGAGTCACGTCAATGTATGTCCAAGGGTTTGGAAGGATAGATACATTTCAATTTTTCGAGATTATTCGAAAGTCAATTTTTGAAAAGGCAAATATCTCCCGATCTGTAGAAATCTGCGAGACAAAACTTATGTCACTTCTAGGGAGCGTATATGTAAACTTCATGTCAGAGTCACGTCAATGTGTGTAAAAGGGTTTGGAGGATAGAGACATTTTAATTTTTCGAGATTATTCGAAAGTCAATTTTTGAAAAGGCAAATATCTCCCGATGTGTAGGAATCTGAGTGACAAAACTTATGTCAATTTGAGGGAACGTATATGTCAACTTCATGTCATAGTCACGTCAATGTATGTCCAAGGGTTTCGAGGATAGAGATATTTGAATTGTTCGAGATTATTCAAATGTCAATTTTTGAAAAGGCAAATATCTCCCGATCTGTTGGAATCTGAGACACAAACCTTATGTCACTTTGAGGGAAGGTGTATGTCAACTTCATGTTAGAGTCACGTCAATGTATGTCTAAGGGTTTGGAGGTTAGAGACATTTTAATTTTTCGAGATTATTCGAAAGTCAATTTTTGAAAGGGCAAATATCTTCCGATCTGTAGGAATGTGAGAGACAAAACTTATGTCACGTTGAGGGAACGTGTATGTCAACTTCATGTCAGATTCACGTCAATGTAAGTCCAAGGGTTTGGAGGATAGAAACATTTTAATTTTCCGAGAATATTCGAAAGTCAATTTTTGAAAAGTCAAATATCTCCCGATGTGTAGGAATCTGAGAGACAAAACTTATGTCAATTTGAGGGAACGTATTAGTCAACTTCATGTCAAATTCACGTCATTGTATGTCCAAGGGTTTGGAGGATAGAGACATTTTAATTCTTCGATATTATTCGAGTGTCAATTTTTGAAAAGGCAAATATCTTTGAGGGAACTGATATGTCAACTTCATGTCAGAGTCTTGCCAATGTATGTCCAAGTGTTTGGAGAATAGAGACATTTAAATTTTTCGAGATTATTCGAAAGTCAATTTTTGAAAAGGCAAATATCTCCCGATTTTTACGAATCTGAGAGACAAAACTTATGTCACTTTGAGGGAACGTATATGTCAACTTCATGTCAGAGTCACGTCAAAGTATGTCCAAGGGTTTGGAGGATAGAGATATTTGATTTTTTCGAGATTATTCAAATGTCAATTTTTGAAAAGGCAAATATCTCCCGATCTGTAGGAATCTGAGAGACAAAACTTAAGTCACTATGAGGGAACGTATATGTCAACTTCATGTCAGAGTCACGTCAATGTATGTCCAAGGGTTTGGAGAAGAGAGACATTTTAATTTTTCGAGATTATTCGAAAGTCAATTTTTGAAAAGGCAATTATCTCCTGATCTGTAGGAATCTGAGAGACAAAACTTATGTCCCTTTGAGGGAACGTATATGTCAACTTCATGTCAGGGTCACGTCAATGTATGTCCAAGGGTTTGAAGGATAGAAACATTTTAATTTTCCGAGAATATTCGAAAGTCAATTTTTGAAAAGGCAAATATCTCGCGATGTGTAAGAATCTGAGAGACAAAACTTATGTCAATTTGAGGGAACGTATATGTCAACTTCATGTCAGAGTCACGTCAATGTATGTCCAAGAGTTTGGAGGATAGAGACATTTAAATTTTTCGAGATTATTCGAAAGTCAATCTTTGAAAAGGCAAATATCTCCCGATCTGTAGGAATCTGCGAGACAAAACTTATGTCACTTTGAGGGAACATATATGTCAACTTCATGTCAAAGTCGTGTCAATGTATGTCCAAGGGTTTGAGGATAGAAACATATAAATTTTTCGAGATTATTCGAAAGTCAATTTTTGAAAAGGCAAATATCTCCCGATCTGTAGGAATCTGAGAGACAAACCTTATGTCACTTTGAGGGAACGTATATGTCAACTTCATGTCAGAGTCTGGTCAATGTATGTCCAAGGGTTTGGAAGGATAGATACATTTCAATTTTTCGAGATTATTCGAAAGTCAATTTTTGAAAAGGCAAATATCTCCCGATCTGTAGGAATCTGCGAGACAAAACTTATGTAACTATGAGGGAACGTATATGTCAGCTTCATGTCAGAGCAACGTCAATGTATGTCAAAGGGTTTGGAGGATAGAGAAATTTAATTTTTCGAGATTATTCAAAAGTCAATTTTTGAAAAGGCAAATATCTCCCGACCTGTAGGAATCTGAGATACAAAACTGATGTCACTTTGAGGAGACATATATGTCAACTTCATGTCAGAGCCACGTCAATGTAAGTCCAAGGGTTTGGAGTATAGACTCATTTGAATTTTTCGAGATTATACGAAAACCAATTTTCGAAAAGGCAAATATCTCCCGATCTGTAGGAATCTGAGACACAAACCTTATGTCACTTTGAGGGAACGTTTATGTCAACTTCATGTTAGTGTCACGTCAATGTATGTTTAAGGGTTTGGAGGATACAGACATTTTAATTTTTCGAGATTATTCGAAAGTCAATTTTTGAAAGGGCAAATATCTTCCGATCTGTAGGAATCTGAGAGACAAAACTTAAGTCACTTTGAGGGAACGTATATGTCAACTTCATGTCAGAGCCACGTCAATGTATGTCCAAGGGTTTGGAGGATAGAGACATTTAAATTTTTCAAGATTATTCGAAAGTCAAATTTTTAAAAGGCAAATAACTCCCGATCTGTAGGAATCTGAGAGACAAAACTTATGTCACTTTTAGGTAACGTATATGTCAACTTCACTTTAGAGTCACGTCAATGTATGTCCAAGGGTTTGGAGGATAAAGACATTTTAATTTTTCGAGATTATTCGAAATTCAATTTGTGAAAAGGCATATATCTCCCGATCTGTAGGAATGTGAGAGACAAAACTTCTGTCACTTTGAGGGAACGTATATGTCAACTTCATGTCAGAGTCACGTCAATGTATGTCTAACTGTTTGGAGGATAGAACAATTTAAATTTTCCGAGATTATTGGAAAGTCAATTTTTGAAAAGGCAAATATCTCCCGATCTGTAGGAATCTGAGAGACAAAACTTATGTCACTTTGAGGGAACGTATATGTAAACTTTATGTCAGAGTCACGTCAATGTGTGTAAAAGGGTTTGGAGGATAGAGACATTTTAATTTTTCGAGATTATTCGAAAGTCAATTATTCAAAGGCAAATATCTCCCGATCTATATTAATCTGAGAGACAAAACTCATGTCACTTGGAGGTAATGTATATATCATAATGTCAGAATCACGTCAATGTAATTCCAAGGGTTTTCAGGATAGAAAACTTTTAATGTTTGAAGGTTATTGGACAGTCAATTTTTCAAGGGCACATAACTCCCGATCTGCAGGAACTTGAGAAACACAACTCATGTCACTTTGAGGTAACGTATATATCATCGTGTCAGGGTCACGTCAATGTAAGTCCAAAGGTTTGGAGGATAGAGAACTTTTTTATTTTCAAGGGGTATTCGAAACTCAATTTTTCAAAGGCATATTTCTCCAGATCTGTAGGAAACTGAGAGACAAAATTCATTTCAGTTTGAGGTAACGTATATATCATCGTCATGTCAGAGTCACGTCAATGTAAGTCCATGAGTTTGCATTATAAAGAACTTTTAATTTTGAAGTTTATTCGGAAAGACAAGTCTTCAAAGGCGTATATCTCCCGATCTGTAGGAAACTGAGAGACAAAACTCATGTCAGTTTCAGGTAACGTATATGTCATCGTCATATCAGAGTCACGTCAATGTAAGTCCAAGGGTTTGCAGCATAGAGAACTTTCAATTTTTCAGATGTATTCGAAAATTACTTCTTCAAAAGCATATATCTCCCTATCTGTACGAAACTAAGAGACAAAACTAATGTCAGTTTGAGGGAACATATATGTCATTGACATGTAACAGTCACGTCATTGTAAGTCCAAGGATTTCCAGGATTAACAATTTTTAATTTGTGAAGGTTATTCGATAGTCATTTTTTCAAACGCATATATCTCCCAATCTCTTGGAAACTGAGAGAAAACAATCATGTCAGTTTCAGGTAACGTATATGTCATCGTCATATCAAAGTTACGTCAATGTGAGTGCAAGGGTTTGCAGGATAGAAACTTTTAAATTTTTCAGGGGTATACGAAACTCACTTTTTCAAAAGCATATATACCCTGATCTGTACGAAACTGAGAGACACATCCTATGAGAGTTTGAGGCAACGTTTATATCACCGTCATGTCAGAGTCACGTCAATGTAAGTCCAAGTGTTTACAGGATATAAAACTTTAAATTTTTGAAGGTTATTCGAAAGTCAATTCTTCAAAGGCATATATCTCCCGATCTGTAGGAAACTGAGAGACAAAACTCATGTCTGTTTGAGGTAACATATACGTCATCGTCATGTAAAAGTAACGTAAATGTAAGTCCAAGTGTTTGCAGGATAGATAACTTATAATTTTTGAAGGTTATTCGAAAGTCACTTCTTCAAAGTCATATATCTCCCGATCTACTGGAAACTCAGAGAGAAAAATTATATCAATTTGTTGAATCATTCATGTCATCGTCATGTCAATGTCATTTCTTTGTAAGTCCAACAGTTTGCAGGATAGAGAACTTTAAATTTTTGTAGGTTATTCGAAAGTCAATTTTTCAAAGGCATATATCTCCCGATCTGTAGGAAACTCAGAGACAACAAACATGTCAGTTTCATTTAACGTAAATGTCATAGTCATATCAGTGTCACCCCAATGTAAATCCAAGGGTTTGCAGGATAGAAAACTTTTAATTTTTCAGGGGTATATGAAACTCACTTTTTCAAAGTCATATATCTCCCGATCTCTAGGAAACTGAGAGATACAACTCATGACAGTTAGAGGTAACGTATATTTCATCGTCATGTCAGAGTCACGTCAATGTAGGTCCAAGTGTTTGCAGGATAGGGAACTTTCAATTTTTGAAGTTTATTAGAAAGCCAATTTTTCAAAGGCTTATATCTCCCGATCTGCAAGCACCTCAGAGAGAAAACTTATCTCAGTTTGAGTTATCATATATGTTATTGTCATGTCAAAGTCACTTCAATGTAAGTCCAACGGTTTGCAGGTTAGAGAACTTTTAATTTGTGAAGGTTAGTAGAAAGTCAATCTTTCAAAGGCATATATCTCCCGATCTGTAGGAAACTGAGAGACAACATTCATGTCAGTTTCAGGTAACGTATATGTCATCGTCATATCAGAGTAACGTCAATGTAAGTCCAAGGGTTTGCAGGATAGAGTCCTTCTAATTTTTCAGGTGTATACGAACCTCACTTTTTCAAAAGCATATATCTCCCGATCTGTACGAAACTGAGAGACAAAACTCATGTCAGTTTGAGGTAACATATATGTCATCGTCTTGTAAAAGTCACGTCAATGTAAATCCAAGGGTTTGCAGGATAGAGAACTTTTAATTTTTGAAGGTTATTTGAAAGTCAATTTTTCAAAGGCATATATCTCCCGATCTGTAGGAAACTCAGGGACAACAATCATGTCTGTTTCAGGTAACGTAAATGTCATCGTCATATCAGGGTCTCGTCAATATAAGTCCAAGGGTTTGCAGAATAGAGAACTTTTAATTTTTCAGGGGGATACGAAACTCACTTTTACAAAGGCATATATCTCCCGATCTCTACGAAACTGAGAGACACAACTCATGAGAGTTTGAGGTAACGTATATATCATCGTCATGTCAGAGTCACGTCAATGTAAGTCCAAGTGTTTGCAGGATAGGGAACTTTTAATTTTTGAAGTTTATTCGAAAGTTAATTTTTCAAAGGCATATATCTCCCGATCTGTAGGAAACTGAGATACAAAACTCATGTCAGTTTGAGGGAACATATATGTCATCGTCATATCAAAGTCACGTCATTGTAATTCCAAGGGTTTGCAGGATAGAGAACTTTTAATTTTTGAAGGTTATCCGAAAGTCAACGTTTCAAAGGACTATATCTCCCGATCTGTAGGTAACTGAGAGACACAACTCATGTCAGTTTGAGGTAACGTATATAACATCGTAATGTTACCGTCACGTCAATATAAGTCCAAGTGTTTGGAGGATAGTGACCTTTCAAAGTTTCAAGGGTATTCGAAACTCAATATTCAAAGATATATATCTTCCGATCTGTAAGAATCTGAGAATCAAAATTCATGTCAGAATGAGTTCACGTATATGTAAACATTATGTCAGAGTCACGTCAATGTAAGTCCAAGGGTTTGCAAGATAGAGACCTTTTAATTTTTCAACGTTATTCGAAAATCAATATTTCAAAGGCATATATATTCCGATCTGTAGGAATCCGAGAGACAAAACTTATGTCACTTTGAGGTAACGTATATGTCATCATCATGGCAGAGTCAAGACAATGTAAGTACAAGGTCTTGGAGGATAGACACCTTTTAATTCTTCAAGGGTATTCGAAAGTTAATTTAAAAAGGAATATATCTCCGGATCTGTAGGAATCTGAGAGACATAACTCATGTCAGTTTGATTTAACCTATATGTCATCGCCATGTCAGAGTCCTGTGAATGTAAGTCCAAGAGTTTGGAAAATAGAGAACTTTTAATTTTTCAAGGATATTCGAAAGTCAATTTTTCAAAATCATGACAAAGAATAATTTTAAATGGATACTTTGCTGCATCATTTAATATCGGTCTATGTCCACTTTTGTGTCAGGTTTGTTTAGCTTTTTTTTCAACTTATATTATGTTTCCGTTGCGTCTGCTGATAAACAAGACTAATGTTGCAACGTTGAATATGTTCATGCCAAAATGACTCAAGTGCAAGGTTACCGTATTATAAAGTTTTTTCCGAAAAGTACTATTTTCAGCATTAAAAAGAGTTTCGCAGATGAACTGTGAAGTCTAGCGGTCGGAATTGGCACTTATACTATAACACCAAGAAACCAACGTAGTTATTAAGTTTCTTTCATGCAACTGCATTATACATCTTGAGCGAAAATTACATTACAATTTAAAAGAAGTAATGACGTTTTATTTAGGTAAAGTACTCGAAAACAAATTTTTCTACGACCTTGGACAAAAATTCAAATTTCCCAACGTACTGCTGGAGTTTCCAGGCATTTCCCTAAAAGACGTGAAGATCCTATAAATTATTAATGGCGGATTACAATCGTAGGAAGCGTGCTTTTTGCTGTTCTGTAGATGAAGAAACGCATTCATCGACCGCTGCAGAACGTCCTTACCAAATAAGTTTTGGGGAGCAGTCTCCTAGCAGTGTATTCAATATTATGTGGCATTCGCAGTTCAAGAAGATGAAGAATTCTTCGGTAACAAACCGTGTTTACTGAAGAAACTACGTTTCACGAAAGTGGTTAGTAACCATTTCTAACCATGCGGGGATCAGAATCGCCCGGGTTCGTAGTTGAACATGATCACCGCTTTCCGAAACTGAACAGCTATAAACAAAAACTTTGATGTTGGACCACTGTTGTAAAGTAATCTATTTTCCAATACGTGGTCTGAATAAAAACCTTTTAAATCTATACTGTAATTTGCAGTCGCCCTTCAACGTTCGTGCCGCTTGATTTCAACTTTAGTCAAAAGACGCACACAGTTTTTATTAAAAAGCAGTTTATCAATCTCCTACTCACCACTCCTACGCGATGACCTCGAAGATACTTGTCTTCTTAGAGCATGGAGACCGCACGCATAAGAACAAAGACCGCACGCATAAGAACAAAGACTGCAGACCAACGAAGTCCTCAGAATAGCAAATTATGAACGACACACGCAAAACAGTCAAACTGGGCACCAGAACAGCATTCAGCACAAGGCATACGTAAGAAACAGATGAGTCTTCACAGCCAATATGTCTTTTTAAGAAATGTAGATTATTTCACAAGAATAAAATGCACATCACTTGGCTTGTAAATCTTAATTTGTGGCAATGACATTAAAGAATCTATACACATCGCAGTATTGATCCCGAAGATTATAAATGTTACGAATAAAATCACAGATAATATCCAACTGACAACGAAATGACACAGTCAGCACATCATGAATATTATTAATTTAAATTAAAGAAAATTAAAACTGTTGTCGAAGGAATTGTATTTACTACAGTGACCCCAGTAATCGTTATAAAGAATAAATATTTTCAAATTACATAGATCCAGCTTCTGCACATACGCGATATCTGTATATGATTTACGTGTTACTAACTCGTACAAACGTCTTCACTGAGCACACATGCCATGCAAATGTCCTTTCACTGAAGTCGTACATCTCAATGTGTCGAACCGCACATATTCTTGCATGTTATGTTGAATTGGTGTTCACTTGTTTCTATTCTCACACGTCACGGAGAAGACATCCTTACACTGAGATTCACTGCATGTAGCACTCGTTAATACGTGATTGAACGGTGATAATTATTCTTGTTAATGGTCCCGAAGAACTCTATTTCTAGAGTACATAGTTACGTTGATACTGACCGACCGAAATCAAATATTTCCAACCGTAGTTTAATGGAGAGTATTCAACCGGGACCAGCCGACTGTTCCAAGACAAAATCTGTACTGACTGACTACTGATTAGTCCTCGATACCATTCGAAAGTATTGATTTCTTTCCATTGAGGTCATCACAGATGGCACGTCATACCTTTGGTTCCGTATTTCTCCGATAGACTGCGTCTTTGTGTTTGTACGTCGTGTCCTCGAGTAAATGTGAGGCAATATTTTCGATATATTTTTTTGACATTTGACATAGGACACCAATATGTCAAGACAAGTTTGACGTGCGCCACCAATTCCGAGACCACCAAGCATTGCAATTAAAGTACTAGAGATTTATATTCAATTTTTTGTGAGGCGTTTTATATTAATTAATGACGTACTATCATTCACGTATGTTTATTCTAATTATTTCGTTACATGATACTCATTTATAGTGAGTTAGATTAGGTCATCGTTACGCATGAATCTGCTGCGTATTTGCATCAACATCTACACTGCATCAATTTTGCAAGAAATAATTCTTGTGGAAACATTATATAATTTTAGACGTGTTATGATGTATTACACGCATATAAGCACTATTTGTGTTATATGGGGATTGAGTGAGCGCGTAATATCATTATTGATAAGTGGTTGTGGCCGACATTGCGCATCCCCCACCTCACGAATTTGATGGCTTCGTGAGAATTTCTAAAAAAAATAAGACATAATAGAGTATGAATATCATTAACTTACCTGTGGCATGACGTCCATACAAAATTTCAATAATTTCTGAGCATCCATTGGTTTTTTCCAAAATTCGTGCTCAGGAAACTATTTTGCTCTGATGCGGATTACACCGTTTTGGTTGGTTTGGGTTAGGTTTGGTTAGGTTAGGTTAGGTTATGTTAGGTTAGTGAGGCACCTGCGCAGACGTTGTTGCGCAGTGCAGTCGTATGACGTGCGCATGTGAAGGCACCTTGAGCTCGATATGGTTAATTGTAAATTATTAAACACTCAAAAATTCGATTCCGTCACTTTAAGAAGTATATTATATTCTGGGTTTCAATTTCATAACTAATTAAATTTTTTTACAAGGATATTTTATTAGACACATACTTTCAGTAATTGCAAGTACACCAATGACTTATCACTTAAATATGATGCTATTGAATATTTCATTGTGGAAGTATATATGCTGTCACACCAAAGAAGAATATATTAAAATATTTATTTAATTTTAAATTACTCTACATGAAATTACTACAGTGACCCCAGACATCGTTACAAAGAATAAATGTTCTCAAAATACATAGGTTCAGCTTCTGCACATACCCGAAATCTGTATATGATTTACGTGTTACTAACTCGTACAAACGTCTTTACTGAGCACACATGGCCTGCAAATGTCCTTTCACTGAAGTCGTACATCTCAATGTGGCGAACCGCACATATTCTTGCATGTTATGTTGGATTGGTGTTCACTTTTTTCTATTCTCACACGTCACGGTGAAGACATCCTTACACTGAGATTCACTGCATGTAGCACCCGTTAATACGTGATTGAACGGTGGTAATTAATCTTGTTAATGATCCCGAAGAACACTATTTCTAGAGCTTAAAGTTACGTTGATACTGAACGACCGAAATCAAATAATTCCAACCGTAGTTTAATGGAGAGTATTCAACCGGGACCAGCCGACTGTTCCAAGACAAAATCTGTACTGACTGACTTCCGATTAGTCCTCGATGCCATTCGAAAATATTGATTTCTTTCCATTGAGGTCATCACAGATGGCACATCATATCTTTGGTTCCGTATTTCTCCGATAGACTGCGTCTTTGTGTTTGTACGTCGTGTCCTCGAGTAAATGTGAGGCAATATTTTCGATATATTTTTTTGACATTTGACATAGGACACCAATATGTTACCACAAGTTTGACGTGCGCCCCGAATTCCGCGCCCACCAAGCATTGCTATTAATGTACCAGAGATTTATATTCAATTTTTTTGTGAAGCGATTTATATTAATTAATGGCGTACTATCATTCACTTATGTTTATTCCAATTCTTTCGTTACATGATACTTATTTTTCGTGAGTTAGATTGGGTCATCGTTACGGATGAATCTTCTACGTATTTGCGTCAACATCTACACTGCATCAATTTTGCAAGAAATAATTCTTGTAGAAACATTACGTAATTTTAGACGTGTTATGAGGTATTACACGCATATAAGCACTATTTGTGTTATATGGGGATTGTGTGAGCGCGTAATATCGTTATTGATAAGTGGTCGTGGCCGACTTATTTAATAAATTATTCTTCGTGTGACAACAAATATACTTACACAATGAAATGTTAAATAGCATCATATTTAAGTGATAAGTCATTGGTGTACTTGCAATTACTGAAAGTATGTGTCTAATAAAATAGCCTTGTAAAAAAATTTAATTAGGTATGAAATTGAAACCCAGAATATAATATACTTCTTAAAGTGGCGGAATCGAATTTTTGAGTTTTTAATAATTTACAATTAACAATATCGAGCTGAAGGTGCCTTCACATGCGCACGTCATACGACTACACTGCGCAACAACATCTGCGCAGGTGCCTCACTAACCTAACATAACCTAACCTAACACAACCTAACCTAACCTAACCTAACCCAAACCAACCAAAACGGTGTAATCCGGATCAGTGCAAAATAGTTTCATGCGCACGAATTTTGGAAAAAACGAATGGATGCTCAGAAATTATTGAAATTTTGTATGGACGTCATGCCACAGGTAAGTTAATGATATTCATACTCTATTATGTCTTATTGCTTTTAGAAATTCGCACGAAGCCAGCAAATTCTTGAGGTGGAGGATGCGCAAAGTCGGCTACGACCACTTATCATTAATGATATTACGCGCTCACACAATCCCCATATAACACAAATAGTGCTTATATGCGTGTAATACATCATAACACGTCTAAAATTACATAATGTTTCCACAAGAATTATTTCTTTCAAAATTGATGCAGTGTAGACGTTGACGCAAATACGTGGCAGATTCATGCGTAACGATGACCCAATCTAACTCACTAAAAATAAGTATCATGTAACGAAAGAATTGGAATAAACATACTTGAATGATAGTACGTCATTAATTAATATAAAGCGGTTCACACAAAAAATTGAATATAAATCTCTAGTACATTAATTGCAATGCTTATTGGGCGCGGAATTCGTGGAGCACGTCAAACTTGTGGTAAAATATTGGTGTCCTATGTTTAATGTCAAAAAAATATATCGAATATATTGCCTCACATTTACTCGAGGACACGACGTATAAACACAAAGACGCAGTCTATCGGAGAAGTCGGAACCAAAGATATAACGTGCCATCTGTGATGACCTCAATGGAAAGAAATCAATACTTTCGAATGGCATCGAGGACCAATCAGAAGTCAGTCAGTACCGATTTTGTCTTGGAACAGTCGGCTGGTCCCGGTTGAATACTCTCCATTAAACTACGGTTGGAATTATTTAATTTCGGTCGGTCAGTATCAACGTAACTTTGTGCTCTAGAAATAGAGTTCTTCGGGACCATTATCAAGATTAATTACCACCGTTCAATCACGTATTAACGGGTGCTACATGCAGTGAATCTCAGTGTAAGGATGTCTTCTCCGTGACGTGTGAGAATAGAAACAAGTGAACACCAATTCAACATAACATGCAAGAATATGTGCGGTTCGCCACATTGAGATATACGACTTGAGTGAAAGGACATTTGCATGCCACGTGTGATCAGTAAAGACGTCTGTACCAGTTAGTAACACGTAAATCATATAAAGATATCGAGTATGTGCAGAAGCTGGACCTATGTAATTTGAGAACATTTATTCTTTATAACGATACTGTAGTAATTACATGTAGTGTAATATAAAATTAAATAAATATTTAATAAATTATTCTTCGTGTGACAACATATATACTTCCACAATGAAAGTTTCAGTAGCATTATATTTAAGTGATAAGTGATTGGTGTACTTGCAATTACTGAAAGTATGTGTCCAGTAAAATATCCTTGTAAAAAAATTAAATTTGTTATGAAAGTGAAGCCCAGAATATAATATACTTCTTAAGGTGAAGGAATCGAATTTTTGAGTGTTTAATAATTTACAATTAAGCATATCGAGCTCAAGATGCCCACACATGCGCACGTCATACGACTGCACAGCGCAACAACGTCTGCGCAGGTGCCTCACTAACCTAACCAAACCTAACCCAAACCAACAAAAACGGTGTAGTCCGGATCAGTGCAAAATAGTTTCCTGCGCACGAATTTTGGAAGAAACGTATCGATGCTAAGAAATTATTGAAATTTTGTATGGACGTCATGCCACAGGTACGTTAATGATATTCATACTCTATTATGTCTTATTGCTTTTTAGAAATTCGCACGAAGCCATCAAAGTCGTGAGGTGGGGGATGCGCAAAGTCGGCCACGACCACTTATCAATAATGATAATACGCGCTCACACAATCCCCATGTAACACAAATAGTGCTTATATGCGTGTAATACATCATAACACGTCTAAAATTACATAATGTTTTCACAAGAATTATTTCTTGCAAAACTGATGCAGTGTAGATGTTGACGCAAATACGTAGCAGATTCATGCGTAACGATGACCCAATCTAATTAACTATAAATAAGTATCATGTAACGAAAGAATTGGAATAAACATACGTGAATGATAGTACGTCATTAATTAATATAAAACGCCTCACAAAAAAATTGAATATATATCTCTGGTACATTAATTGCAATGCTTGGTGGGCACGGAATTCGTGGCGAACGTCAAACTTGTGGTAACATATTGGTGTCCTATGTCAAATGTCAAAAAATTATATCGATAATATTGCCTCACATTTACTCGAGGACACGACGTACAAACACAAAGACGCAGTCTATCGGAGAAATACGGAACCAAAGATATGACGTGCCATCTGTGATGTCTTCAATGGAAAGAAATCAATACTTTCGAATGGCATCGAGGACCAATCAGAAGTCAGTCAGTACCGATTTTGTCTTGGAACAGTCGGCTGGTCCCATTGGAATAGTCGCCATTAAACTACGGTTGGAATTATTTATTTCGGTCGGTCAGTATCAACGTAACTTTGTGCTCTAGAAATAGAGTTCTTCGGGACCATTAACAACATTAATTACCACCGTTCAATCACGTATTAACGGGTGAAACATGCAGTGAATCTCAGTGTAAGGATGTCTTCTCCGTGACGTGTGAAAATAGAAACAAGTGAACACCAATCCAACATAACATGCAAGAATATGTGCGGTTCGCCATATTGAGATGTACGACTTCAGTGAAAGGACATTTGCATACTTTGTGTGCTCAGTAAAGACGTTTGTACGAGTTAATAACACGTAAATCATATACAGATATCGTGTATGTGCAGAAGCTGGACCTATGTAATTTGAGAACATTTATTCTTTATAACGATACTGTAGTAATTACATGTAGTGTAATATAAAATTAAATAAATATTTAATAAATTATTCTTCGTGTGACAACATATATACTTCCAAAATGAAATGTTCAATAGGATCATATTTAAGTGATAAGTCATTGGTGTACTTTCAATTACTGAGAGTATGTGTCCAATAAAATATCCTTGTAAAAAAATTTAATTAGTTATGAAAGTGAAGCCCAGAATATATAGTACTTCTTAAAGTGACGGAATCGAAGTTTTTAGTGTTTAATAATTTACAATTAACCATATCGAGCTCAAGGTGCCTTCACTTGCGCACGTCATACGACTGCACTGCGCAACAACGTCTGCGCTGGTGCCTCACTAACATAACATAACCTAACCTAACCTAACCTAACCTAACCCAAACCAACCAAAACGGTGTAATCCGGATCAGTGCAAAATAGTTTGCTGCGCTCGAATTTTGGAAAAAACCAATGGATGCTCAGAAATTATTGAAAATTTGTATGGACGTCATGCCACAGGTAAGTTAATGATATTCATACTCTATTATGACTTATTGCTTTTTAGAAATTCGCACGAAGCCATCAAAGTCGTGAGGTGGGAAATGCGCAAAGTGGGCCACGACCACATATCAATAATGATATTACGCGCTCACACAATCCCCATATAACACAAATAGTGCTTATATGCGTGTAATACATCATAACACGTCTAAAATTACATAATGTTTCCACAAGAATTATTTCTTTCAAAATTGATGCAGTGTAGACGTTGACGCAAATACGTGGCAGATTCATGCGTAACGATGACCCAATCTAACTCACTAAAAATAAGTATCATGTAACGAAAGAATTGGAATAAACATACTTGAATGATAGTACGTCATTAATTAATATAAATCGTCTCACAAAAAAATTGAATATAAATCTCTTGTACATTAATTGCAATGCTTGGTGGGCGCGGAATTCGTGGCGCACGTCAAACTTGTGGTAACATATTGGTGTCCTATGTCAAATGTCAAAAAAATATATCGAAAATATTGCCTCACATTTACTCGAGGACACGACGTACAAACACAAAGACGCAGTCTATCGGAGAATTACGGAACCAAAGATATGACGTGCCATCTGTGATGACCTCAATGGAAAGAAATCAATACTTTCGAATGGCATCGAGGACCAATCAGAAGTCAGTCAGCACAGATTTTGTCTTGGAACAGTCGGCTGGTCCCGGTTGAATACTCTCCATTAAACTACGGTTGGAATTATTTGATTTCGGGAGGTCAGTATCAACGTAATGTAACGGTCCAAATTACATCTTCTTCTGAGGTAATTTGATCCTACCATTTAGTTCTTTTATTATTTTATTAGGCTGAATTTCTTTTTACTTTTCGTTTCAAAAATCTAACTTGTTGTTGTGTTTGGAGGGTAATACTGGGATGTTTACTTCTAGTTCATGGCATATACCTAACTGTTTACGACAAAGACGTCCGAGGACCTTCGGTTCCCAGGAGTCTTGTGTTTCTACACCAGAGCAATAAACTGTCGTGAATTGGTTGTAGTCCCAAGTGTCATATTATTATGGCGGAAATGTGTAGAAAGTTAGTTAGACTTGATGATTCATTGTGACACAGCAGATAATGTTGTTGGACCTTATGCATCAAATAGGTTGAGAAAGGACTCTTCAACAAACTTTCGAGGTAGCCACACGCAAACCCAACAGTTCTGAGATCATCGTCTTGTGGCTAAAGCCAAGTATTATCATCTGCACATCTGTATTTATTCTTAAATAATTAAATTGTGTATAGATAAAGTATTATATTCAGCGATAAAGGAAGCTTCTCGTTGTCGGGAGTTACATACCGTTAACACCCCTGAAGAGAGTCAAGTGATTACCAAGGAGCGAAGCTCTTATTACTGAGCGGCTATAGCATAAGTGGCGATCCCAACGAGGGGCACGAAGTGGTAACGACGGCAACAGATCCAGAGGGCAGCCAGCTGAATATATTCAACAACACCATCACAAAGCAGACTACAGTTACAAACAACGACCACACCAGGAGTCGTACTGTAACACCAACAATGTTCAAGAAGGACAGAGCTGCAAGCTACGAGCGCTCCAGGAGTCCGCATTTAAGAAGATCATCAGATCATCAGCGTCATACGTAAAAGGTTAGTTGGTGAAGTGAGGGAAGAATGGCAACCCGCAGCTTACGTAACAGAATTGTGACTGTTTCAGAAGAAGAGAGCAACCATTTCGGAGACAGTGAATTAGAATTGTGTCGGGTTGAAGGGTCATTGAAGGAAAATGAAAGACTAGAAACGGGTTTAGGATCGGCTTTAGAATTAGTGGAACAGGAAGAAGTTGCATTAAGAATGATCGATGGGCAGCAGGCCTGTACTAGCGTTCCACAGAGTGACTCGCATAGTTATTTCCAAGATATGTTTGCTAAATTAATGAGTGTTATGAAGGCAGACAAATTGGAAGTAATTTCTAGCGTAAAGGGGGAAATTTCTGATATAAGAAAGGAAATTTCAAGTGTATAAAATAAGATTGAGAGTTTACAAAGAAATGTAAATAACATACGAGAAGATGTCAGACTGGAAAACGAAAGGTTGATTAAAAGAGTTGAGAGAGAAAATTCGAAATTAAACAAAGAAATTTAAGATAAATTACATTCAGAATCTGTAAGATTTTCTTGCCAGATCAAACAAGTTAGAGAGGATAATGAAGGGGAGTTAAGAGCTGCTAAACGGAATATGCAGGAATTGTCAAATGATTTACATAATATTTAGACCATCACATCGTTGAGGTGAATTCGGTAACAGGAGAAATAACCAGTAGGGTTATCCAAAATGAGGAACATCTAGGACAAAAGCTAACGAAATTGACTGATGAAGTTCAGGACCTCAGAAATGTTATGGTAAAAGAACAAAAGAAACAAAGTCATCGGCAGGGGGAACGTTTTGTAGAGATAAACAAGGAATTTGAAAGGGTTAACTGCGTTAACGACAGTAGGTTTGAGAAGTTGAACCTTGATATTAAACATTTAAAAGGTAAGTTGTCAGAATCGACTTCCGTTGTTTGCAATGGAAATTTCTCACGATCAGCTGATGGCAATGCAGCCAGTCAAAGCAGTTTCCACGGCGAGGCTGCTGAAAACTTGGGTAGTCAGGTGTCTGGGTCAATTGATATTTCAGGGAATGCGAGTGATGTGAATTGTAATGTGTGTATGAATGTACCTGTGAGTCATGATACCATGAATGTTCGCCATTACAATGCACATAACTATTTAAGTGCTGCTGATCTATCCCTACCCATGTTTGAAGACAGGGATAAGATCAACGCCATCTACCATTTAAACCAGCTTGATGAATTTATGAAGTTGAAGGGGGTACCAGAATCATTAAAATTGGCTATAGCATTGAAGTCAATATCAGACCCTGTTGCTAAACAGTGGATGTCAGCTGTGGCTCATACATTAAATGACTATGAGCAGTTTAAAGTCGCATTCACTAAAACGTTTTGGTCCAAGACGACACAGAGTCGAGTGAAATGTTCGATATATCAAGACAAATATGAAAAGCAATCAAATCTCTCAATGTCAGGGCACCTGATTAAATATGCTGTTTTGGCTTCATATCTAGGGATGAGTGATGCCTATTTTATTGACGCAATTAAGTTACACTACCCGGTGAACATACAGAGGTGTCTGGTGGGGGTTCCCTTGACTACAGTGCAGGAAGCCATAGACGTTTTGAAGCGCCTTGAAATGCTAGAGTTTAACGAAGCAGGTAGTAAAACAAATATAAGGTCTAATTATCACCAGAACTATAATCCCGATAAGAGGCAGAACCAGAATCATCAGTACGTGAGACAGACGTATAATGACAGGAGGCAGAATTATTCTGGTTACAGCCACAGCAATAGAAATGGGAACAACAACGGTAGAGGTGCTTATTTTTCTAGAGACAGGGAAGATGACAACCGTAATAAACACGAAGGTTCTTCCTTAAACCCTGGTGCCCCACCTTACCACAGTCCGACAAGGCAAACCGATAGGAAGGAACCGCAAGGACCATCCGAGCGTCCGGCGTTAAACTAATATCGAGCGGCGTTACAGATCGAACCCCGTTCGCATCAAAGGCAATAAAAACTTCAGATCCGGACCCAAAGCACAGTGTAGTTTGTGAGGTGGGAGATAAATTTAGAGATGTGATGATTTCCGGTAGTAGTAATTATATGGATCCTTTGAATGAATTGGTGATATATTATATTAATGACAGCCATGTATTAAATTGTCCGCAGGTGTCAATTTCATTCGGTGATATCACTACCAATGCTATAATAGATTCAGGCAGCGAAGTTAACCTTTTGACCGAAAGTATTTATAAAGACTTAGTATCTGCAGGAGTGTCCACTTTAAGTTTACCCGTTGCCAACACAGTGTTAGTGACAGCTTTTGGCAATAAGACTCGGCGTATTAAAGATCAGATCTATGTGGAATTTAGTATTGGGGGCGATAGTTTTGAGAGTGTGTTTTTAGTGTCCCCACAACTGACTAGCTCAGTGATTTTAGGTTGCGATTATGCAAATGAGTATGGGATTGTTTTGGATTTCAAAAGGAAATGCTTCCGTTATGAGCTAGATGGAATTTAGAAAGTGCAATTGTTTAATCGAGGTGACCGGTTACGTGATGTGAGCAACGATGGACAGGAGTTGAAGGGAAGTTCTGCTTATAGCAATCATTTGATAGTTCAGGATTCCAACCTAGTTCGAGAAGGAGGAGGAAGTGAAGTTCTAGGGCGAAGGTCCTTGTTTATAGATGCCACAGAAGGTGATAATGTCTACAAGTTTGATAAAGATGAAGAGAATTATGGTAGCCGTTGGGAAGGCGAATTTTTCGACGTAGCAAATAGCCGTCGTTTTTATTGTGATAGTAGTGTGAGACGAGTTGGAGAGGAAGGTCTGATGTATCCAGTTTTGGTGCAGAATACTAGGATAGGTTCCCCTGATCCACGTTCTTTGCAAGCTGTGGACGTAACCGCTCTGATTAATGCAAATGCACACCTCAACAGTCTTCAGAAAGAGAGTTTAATTAAATTGTTGTTGAAGTACCAGGAGTATTTGACTTCGAAACCAGGTATGTGTCGCCGCTTTCAGTACGAGTTCGTACTAAGTGATCTTAAGCCAGTCACGGGTAGTTCAAGAGTGGTCCCTTTCGCTGTCAGGCCAATTATAAGAGAACAAATAGCTCAGATGTTGGATGACGATATTTTAGAGACATGCAAATCTCCGTTCATAAATCCTATCACTATTGTGTATAAAGAAGGGAGAAAACCACGCCTTTGCATAGATGCTAGGAAAATAAATTCTGTTATGGTTCCAGATCGTGAAAGAGTTTACCCTATAGGCGAGTTATTACAGCGTTTTAATGGAGTAAGGTACATGACATCACTAGATCTCACCAGTGCTTTTCTGCAAATTAGCCTTAAAGAAAGTTCACGCCGCTTTACAGCTTTCCTGTTTGATTCAACTGTGTACCAATTCAAACGTGTCCCTTATGGATTCAAAAACTCATTATCAGCATTTGTTAGGGCGTTGAAACTTGTGCTGGGTTCAGATAGTGAGGAGTTTGTTGTGTTTTATGTGGATGATTTATTGGTATTTTCGCGCAGCTTTGAAGACCACCTAAAGCATTTAAACATAGTGATCGGCAGGTTGACTGAGGCAGGATTCACCATAAACGCTGCAAAATGTCGGTTCTGTCAGACTGAAGTTATATTTTTGGGGCACATAATAAGTCAGACCGGTGTGTCTGCAGACCCTGAGCGAGTAGCCGCCATTTTGAAGTATCCTGCACCCCGTAACCAAAAGCACTTGAGGCAGTTCTTAGGGACTTGTAACTTTCATAATAGGTTTATTATCAATTATGCAGGCTACGTAGGCGCTCTCCTTCCATTGTTGAAAAAGGGAAGTAAATGGAAGTGGACAACAGAGATGCAATGTGCTTTTGAGGAACTACGTGCGAGGTTTGCACATACAATACATTTAGTACATCCCAATAATGACCTACCCTACGCCGTATACACTGACGCGTGCAAGTTTAGCATTAGCGCAGTTCTGATGCGGACAGACGAAGCGGGGGTTACCAACATTGTTTCTACAGCTTCAAGGGTGTTGTCATCCACTGAGATGAGGTTCACTACGTGTGAGCAGGAATTGTTAGCCGTGGTATATGCACTCAGAAAATTCAGACTTTATGTTTTTGGGCAAATGGTTACTTTGTGTTCAGATAATAAGGCTTTATCGTTCCTGAAGAAATGTGCTTTGACCTCCAACCGAATTACACGTTGGGTTTTAGAAATTCAAGAATATGACATTGACATCGTACATGTAAAGGGGTCAGACAACGTCCTTGCAGATGTTATGAGTAGAAATCCTGTGGGCTTAACTGAAGAAGAGATCAAGGGAATGGGAAAGCCACGAGGCATGTTAGTAGCAGCCATAAACTTGAATATCGATACCAAGTTAAAGGGGGAATTAAAGAATCTAGCGCATCACCAAGCCAGGGACCCGTACGTAGTTAAGGCCAGAGAGAGACTAGCTTCGGGGGCGGCAACCTATTTGGACAAGTACATGCTAAGAAATGAAGTCCTATATCAAAAAGGTATAAACTACCCGTATTGGAGGCCCGTTCTCCCTAGCAGCCTGGAAGATCGTGTGATCAACTTTGTACATACTTCATCGGGTCATCATGGTACTGATCGATGCATTGCACAAATAGCTCATACTTTTTACCTGAGAGATTTAGGCCGAAAGGTTCGCAAATACGTCGCACACTGCGACATCTGTCAGCGCGTAAAACATCCTAACAGGAGTTACGAGGTAGAATCTAGGTCACATATGCCATCTAAACCTGGTGAGCTAATGTCTTTGGACCTGTACGGCGCTCTGCCTACAGGACGTGGAGGAGTGAAGTACATTCTGGTATGTCTGGATGTATTTTCGAAACACGTGAAACTTTATCCGATTAAATCAGCGACTACGAGAGCTTGTTTGAATAAGTTGACTCATTATTTCCGTCAAGTAGTCCAGCCTAAATCAATCCTTTCCGACCATGGCACCCACTTTACCTCACCATCGTGGAAGAAAGCCCTTTCCAACATAAACATTTCCGTCAGATATTCTCCAATTAGCTATCCTCAGAGCAACCCCACAGAGAGAATAATGAGAGAATTAGCTAAATATTGCAGGATATATTGTAATATCACTCAGAGAAAATGGCCTGAATTAATTCCTCTTATCGAGAATTGGTTAAATTCATCCGTAAGTGGGACGACAGGTTACACACCAGTGGAACTAATGTTTGACGAGCCGAAGCCGGACATGTTCGAGAAAATTTTTGTTAAATCCCCAGATCAGAAGCCACCAGCGGAAAGTTTGGAAATTAAGGTTCTCCGGTCATACGTTAAAATGAAAGCAAAGGCACTGGAAAGAAAGAAAAAGAGGAAAATGGGAATCGCAAAGTGGAATCCTCAGCTGTCAGATAAAGTGCTTGTGCGTTGTCAACCTGTTTCAAACGCTGCACAAGGTGTTACGGGCAAGTTCATTCGTCCGTACGAAGGCCCGTACGTGATAACGAGAATCATTCCACCTTCGGTGTATGAAATCTCAGGGAATAATGGGAAAGTCAGAGGACAATTCAATAAACATTCATTGAAGCCAGATTTGCAGAAAATCAGCACTGACTGATTTGAATGCACGCGGTTGACTAAATTTCTTGGAAATCAGTAGTCACTGTTTGTAATAAATTTGGGCTCAATAATCATTTAACTATTGTAACAGCTGTAGTATGGAGTTTAATATTCAAAATTATACCAATATAAGTGCATTGTAAGAGCAGAACAATTGAATATTGTTGTCAAATCCTACCAGTAATATATTATTATTAGAAGTAACTCATAATTAACGCTTAAGAAATTGTTTAGTGAACGGATAACTGTTATGTTGTAATGATCAAGACAACTATGTGAAGGTCAAGTAACCTAAAGGATTTATATATGTATGACTACTATAATTGTTAAGTGTTCATTTCATTTTGTGTATGTATCAAGTAGTTATATTTTGTAATGTGTTTTATTTTTTTGGTTTTTTTCATGTAATATGGTGTAATTGAGATGAAGCTCTAGCGGCAAGAAGATATAATCTCGGACATTTCTGATAGAAAGTGACCAAAATTATACTTGGGGAGGTTGTAACGGTCCAAATTACATCTTCTGCTGAGGTAATTTGAACCTACCATTTAGTTCTTTTATTATTTTATTAGGCTGAATTTCTTTTTACTTTTCGTTTCAAAATTCTAACTTGTTGTTGTGTTTGGAGGGTAATACTGGCATGTTGACTTCTAGATCATGGCATATACCTAACTGTTTAAGACAAAGACGTCCGAGGACCTTCGGTTCACAGGAGTCTTGTGTTTCTACACCAGGGCAATAAACTGGTGTGAATTGGTTGTAGTCTCAAGTGTCATACTTCAACATTTATGGCGGAAATGTGTAGAAAGTCAGTTAGACTTTATGATTCATTGTGACTCAGCAGATAATGTTGCTGGAACTTACGCATTAAATAGGTTGAGAGGGGACACTTCAACAAACTTTTGAGGCAGCCGCACGCAAACCCAACAGTTCTGAGATCATCGTCTTGTGGCTAAAGCCAAGTATTATCATATGCACATCTGCAATTATTCTTAAATAATTAAATTGTGTATAAATAAAGTATTATATTCAGCGATAAAGGAAGCTTCTAGTTGTCGGGAGTTACATACCGTTAACACCCCTGAAAAGAGTCAAGTGATTACCAAGGAGCGAAGCTCTTATTACTGAGCGGCTATACAATGTATGTCCAAGGGTTTGGAGGATAGAGACATTTTAATTTTTCGAGATTATTCGAAAGTCAATTTCTGAAAAGGCAAATATCTCCCGATCTGTAGGAATCTGAGAAACATAAATAATGTCACTTTGAGGGAACGTATATGTCATCGTCATGTCAGAGTCACGTCAATGTATGTCCAAGGGTTTGGAGGATAGAGACATTTTAATGTTTCGATATTATTCGAAAGTCAATTCTTGAAAAGGCAAATATATCCCGATCTGTAGGAATCTGAGAGAAAAAGTTATGTCACTTTGAGGGAACGTATATGTCAACTTCATGTCAGAGTCACGTCAATGAATGTCCAAGGGTTTGGAGGATAGAGACATTTTAATTTTTAGATATTATTCGAAAGTCAATTCTTGAAAAGGCAAATATATCCCGATCTGTAGGAATCTGAGAGAAAAAGTTATGTCACTTTGAGGGAACGTATATGTCAACTTCATGTCAGAGTCACGTCAATGAATGTCCAAGGGTTTGGAGGATAGAGACATTTTAATTTTTCGATATTATTCGAAAGTCAATTCTTGAAAAGGCAAATATATCCCGATCTGTAGGAATCTGAGAGAAAAAGTTATGTCACTTTGAGGGAACGTATATGTCAACTTCATGTCAGAGTCACGTCAATGTATGTCCAAGGGTTTAAAGGATAAAGACATTTTAATTTTTCGAGATTATTCGAAAGTCAATTTTTGTAAAGGCAAATATTTCCCGATCTGTAGCAATCTGATACAAAACTTATGTCACTTTGAGGGAACGTATATGTCATAGTCATGTCAGAGTCACGTCAATGTATGTCCAACGGTTTCGAGGATAGAGACATTTTAATTTATCGAGATTATTCGAAAGACAATTTTTGAAAAGGCAAATATCTCCCGATCTGTAGGAATCTGAGAGATAAACCTTATGTCACTTTGAGGGAACGTGTATGTCAACTTCATGTCAGAGTCACGTCAATGTGTGCCCATGGGTTTGGAGGATAGAAACATTTAAATTTTTCGAGGTTACTCGAAAGACATTTTTTGAAAAGGCAAATATCTCCCGATCTGTAGGAATCTCCGAGACAAAACTTATGTCTCTTTGAGGGAACATATATGTCATCGTCATGTCAAGGTCACGTCAATGTATGTCCAAGGGTTTGGATGATAGAGACATATTAATTTTTTCGAGATTATTCCAAAGCCAATTTTTGAAAAGGCAAATATCTCCCGGTCTGTAGGAATCTGAGAGACAACCCTTATGTCACTTTTTAGGGAACGCATATGTAAACTTCATGTCAGAGTCACGTCAATGTATGTAAAAGGGTTTGGAGGATAGAGACATTTGAATTTTTCGAGATTATTCGAAAGTCAATTTTTAAAAGGCAAATATCTCCCGATCTGTAGGAATATGAGACAAAACTTATGCCACTTTGAGGGAACGTATATGTCAACTTCATGTCAGATTCTCGTCAATGTGTGTCCAAGGGTTTGGAGGATAGAGACATTTTAATTTTTCGAGATTATTCGAAATTCAATTTTTAAAAGGCAAATATCTCCCGATCAGTATTAATCTGAAAGACAAAGCTTATGTCACTTTGAGGGAACGTATATGTCAACTTCCTGTCAGAGTCACGTCAATGTATGTCCAAGGGTTTGGAGGATAGAGACATTTTAATTTTTCGAGATTATTCGAAATTCAATTTTTAAAAGGCAAATATCTCCCGATCAGTATTAATCTGAAAGACAAAGCTTATGTCACTTTGAGGGAACGTATATGTCAACTTCCTGTCAGAGTCACGTCAATGTATGTCCAAGGGTTTGGAGGATAGAGACATTTGAATTTTTCGAGATTATTCGAAAGTCAATTTTTAAAAGGCAAATATCTCCCGATCTGTAGGAATCTGAATTACAAAACTTATATCACATTGAGGGAACTTATATGTCAAATTCCTGTCAGAGTCACGTCAATGTATGTCCAAGGGTTTGGAGGATAGAGACATTTAAATTTTTCGAGATTATTCGAAAGTCAATTTTTAAAAGGCAAATATCTCCCGATCAGTATGAATCTGAAAGACAAAGCTTATGTCACTTTGAGGGAACGTATATGTCAACTTCCTGTCAGAGTCACGTCAATGTATGTCCAAGGGTTTGGAGGATAGAGACATTTTAATTTTTCGAGATTATTCGAAAGTCAATTTTTGAAAAGGCAAATATCTCTCGATCTGTAGGAATCTGAAAGACAAAGCTTATGTCACTTTGAGGAAATGTATATGTCAGAGTCAAATCAGAGTCACGTCAATGTATGTCCAAGGGTTTGGAGAATAGAGACATTTTAAATTTTCGAGATTATTCGAAAGTCAATTTTTGAAAAGGCAAATATTTCTCGATCTGTAGGAATCTGAGACAAAACTTATGTCACTTTGAGGGAACGTATATGTCAACTTCATGACGCAGTCACGTCAATGTATGTCTAAGGGTTTGAAGGATAGAGACATTTTAATTTATCGAGATTATTGGAAAGTCAATTTTTGAAAAGGCAAATATCTTCCGATCTGTAGGAATCTCAGAAACAAAACTTATGTCAGTTTGAGGGAACATATATGTCATCGTCATGTCAGAGTCACGTCAATGTATGTCCAAGGGTTTGGAGGATAGAGACATTTTAATTTTTCGAGATTATTCGAAATAAAATTTTTGAAAAGGCAAATATCTCCCGATCTGTAATAATCTGAGAGACAAAACTTATGTCGCTTTGAAGGAACGTATATGTCAACTACAATGTCAGAGTCACGTAAATGTATGTCCAAGGGTTTGGAGGATAGAGACATTTTAATTTTTCGAGATTATTCGAACGTCAATTTTTGAAAAGGCAAATATCTCTCGATCTGTAGGAATCTGAAAGACAAAACTTATGTCACTTTGAGGGAATGTATATGTCAGAGTCAAGTCAGAGTCACGTCAATGTATGTCCAAGGGTTTGGAGGATGGAGACATTTTAATTTTTCGAGATTATTCGAAAGTCAATTTTTGAAAAAGCAAATATCTCCCGATCTGTAGGAATCTGAGAGACAAAACTTATGTCACTTTGAGGGAATGTATATGTCAACTTCATGTCAGGGTCACGTAAATGTATGTCCAAGGGTTTGGAGGATAGAGACATCTTAATTTTTCGAGGTTATTCGAAAGTCAATTTTTGTGAAGGCAAATATCTCCCGATCTGTAGGAATCTAAGAGACAAAACTTATGTCACTTTGAGGGAACGTATATGTCAACTTCATGTCAGAGTCACTTAAATGTATGTCCAAGGGTTTGGAGGATAGAGACATTTAAATTTTTCGAGATTATTCGAAACTGAAATTTTTAAAAGGCAAATTTCTCCCGATATGTAAGAATCTGAGGGACAAAACTTATGTCACTTTGAGGTAACGTATATGTCAACTTCATGTCAGAGTCACGTAAATGTATGTCCAAAGGTTTGGAGGATAGAGACATTTTAATTTTTCGATATTATTCGAAAGTCAATCCTTGAAAAGGCAAATATTTCCCGATCTGTAGGAATCTGAGAGAAAAGTTATGTCACTTTGAAGGAACGTATATGTCAACTTCCTGTCAGAGTCACGTCAATGTATGTCCAAGGGTTTAAAGGATAAAGACATTTAAATTTTTCGAGATTATTCGAAAGTCAATTTTCGTAAAGGCAAATAATTCCCGATCTGTAGCAATCTGATACAAAACTTATGTCACTTTGAGGGAACGTATATGTCAACTTCATGTCAGAGTCACGTCAATGTATGTCCAACGGTTTCGAGGATAGAGACATTTTAATTTATCGAGATTATTCGAAAGACAATTTTTGATAAGGCAAATATCTCCCGATCTGTAGGAATCTGAGAGATAAACCTTATGTCACTTTGAGGGAACGTGTATGTCAACTTCATGTCAGAGTCACGTCAATGTGTGCCCAAGGGTTTGAGGATAGAAGCATTTAAATTTTTCGAGGTTACTCGAAAGTCAATTTTTGAAAAGGCAAATATCTCCCGATCTGTAGGAATCTCCGAGACAAAACTTATGTCTGTTTGAGGGAACATATATGTCATCGTCATGTCAAGGTCACGTCAATGTATGTCCAAGGGTTTGGAGGATAGAGACAAATTAATTTTTTCGAGATTATTCCAAAGTCAATTTTTGAAAAGGCAAATATCACCCGATCTGTAGGAATCTGAGAGACAACCCTTATGTCACTTTTTAGGGAACGCATATGTAAACTTCATGTCAGAGTCACGTCAATGTATGTAAAAGGGTTTGGAGGATAGAGACATTTGAATTTTTCGAGATTATTCGAAAGTCAATTTTTAAAAGGCAAATATCTCCCGATCAGTAGGAATCTGAAAGACAAAGCTTATGTCACTTTGAGGGAACGTATATGTCAACTTCCTGTCAGAGTCACGTCAATGTATGTCCAAGGGTTTGGAGGATAGAGACATTTGAATTTTTCGAGATTATTCGAAAGTCAATTTTTAAAAGGCAAATATCTCCCGATCTGTAGGAATCTGAATTACAAAACTTATATCACTTTGAGGGAACTTATATGTCAACTTGATGTCAGAGTCACGTCAATGTATGTCCAAGGGTTTGGAGGATAGAGACATTTAAATTTTTCGAGATTATTCGAAAGTCAATTTTTAAAAGGCTAATATCTCCCGATCTGTAGGAATCTGAATTACAAAACTTATATCACTTTGAGGGAACTTATATGTCAAATTCCTGTCAGAGTCACGTCAATGTATGTCCAAGGGTTTGGAGGATAGAGACATTTGAATTTTTCGAGATTATTCGAAAGTCAATTTTTGAAAAGGCAAATATCTCCCGATCTGTAGGAATCTGAGAGACAAAACTTATGTCACTTTGAGGGAACGTATATGTCAACTTCATGTCAGAGTCACGTCAATGTATGTCTAAGGGTTTGAAGGATAGAGACATTTTAATTTTTCGATATTATTCGAAAGTCAATTTTTGAAAAGGCAAATACCTTCCGATCTGTAGGAATCACAGAAACAAAACTTATGTCACTTTGAGGGAACATATATGTCATCGTCATGTCAGGGTCACGTCAATGTATGTCCAAGGGTTTAGAGGATAGAGACATAGTAATTTTACGAGATTATTCGAAAGTCAATTTTTGAAAAGGCAAATATCTCCCGATCTGTAGGATTCTGAGAGGCAAATCCTATGTCACTTTGAGGGAACGTATATGTCAATTTCATGTCAGAGTCACGTCAATGTATGTCCAACGGTTTGGAGGATAGAGACATTTTAATTTATCGAGATTATTCGAAAGACAATTTTTGTAAAGGCAAATATCTCCCGATCTGTAGGAATCTGAGAGATAAACCTTATGTCACTTTGAGGGAACGTGTATGTCAACTTCATGTCAGAGTCACGTCAATGTGTGCAAAAGGGTTTGGAGGATAGAAACATTTAAATTTTTCGAGGTTACTCGAAAGTCAATTTTTGAAAAGGCAAATATCTCCCGATCTGTAGGAATCTCCGAGACAAAACTTATGTCTCTTTGAGGGAACATATATGTCATCGTCATGTCAAGGTCTTGTCAATGTATGTCCAAGGGTTTGGAGGATAGAGACATATTAATTTTTTCGAGATTATTCCAAAGTCAATTTTTGAAAAGGCAAATATCTCCCGATCTGTAGGAATCTGAGAGACAACCCTTATGTCACTTTTTAGGGAACGCATATGTAAACTTCATGTCAGAGTCACGTCAATGTATGTAAAAGGGTTTGGAGGATAGAGACATTTTAATTTTTCGAGATTATTAGAAAGTCAATTTATGAAAAGGCAAATATCTCCCGATTTGTAGGAATCTGAGAGACAAAACTTATGTCACTTTGAGGGAACGTATATGTCAACTTTATGTCAGAGTCACGTCAATGTATGTCTAAGGGTTTGAAGGATAGAGATATTTTAATTTTTCGAGATTATTTGAAAGCCAATTTTTGAAGAGGTAAATATCTTCCGATCTGTAGGAATCTCAGAAACAAAACTTATGTCACTTTGAGGGAACATATATGTCATCGTCATGTCAGGGTCACGTCAATGTATGTCCAAGGGTTTAGAGGATAGAGACATTTTAATTTTTCGAGATTATTCGAAAGTCGATTTTTGAAAAGGCAAATATCTCCCGATCTGTAATAATCTGAGAGATAAAACTTAAGTCACTTTAAGGGAACGTATATGTCAACTTCATGTCAGAGTCTCGTCAATGTAAGTCGAAGGGTTTGGAGGATAGAGACATCTCAATGTTTGGAGATTATTCGAAAGTCAATTTTTGAAAATGCAAATATCTCCCGATCTGACGGAATCTCAGCAACAAAACTTATATCACTTTAAGGGATCGTATATGTCAACTTCATGACAGAGTCACGTCAATATATGTCCAAGGGTTTGGAGGATAGAGACATCTAAATGCTTGGAGATTATTCGAAAGTCAATTTCTGAAAATGCAAATATCTCCCGATCTGTAAGAATCTCAGCGACAAAACTTATATCACTTTAAGGGAACGTATATGTCAACTTCATGTCAGAGTCACGTCAATATATGTCCAAGGGTTTGGAGGATAGAGACATTTTAATTTTTCGAGATTATTCGAAAGTCAATTCTTGAAGAGGCAAATATCTCCCGATCTGTAGGAATCTGAGAGACAAAACTGATGTCACTTTGTGGGAACGCATATGTCATCGTCATGTCAGAGTCTTGTCAATGTATGTCCAAGGGTTTAGATGATAGAGACATTTTAATTTTTCGAGATTATTCGAAAGTCAATTTTTGAAAAGGCAAATATTTCCCGATCTGTAGGAATCTGAGACAAAACGTATGTACTTTGAGGGAATGTATATGTCGGAGTCAAGTCACAGTCACGTCAATGTATGTCCAAGGTTTTGGAGGATAGAGACATTTTAATTTTTCGAGATTTTCCGAAAGTCAAATTTGAAAAGGCAAATAATTCCCGATCTGTAGGAATCTGAGACAAAACTTATGTCACTTTGAGGGAACGTATATGTCAACTTTATGTCAGAGTCACGTCAATGTATGTCTAAGGGTTTGAAGGATAGAGACATTTTAATTTTTCGAGATTATTTGAAAGTCAATTTTTGAAGAGGTAAATATCTTCCGATCTGTAGGAATCTCAGAAACAAAACTTATGTCACGTTGAGGGAACATATATGTCATCGTCATGTCAGGGTCACGTCAATGTATGTCCAAGGGTTTAGAGGATAGAGACAGAAATTTTACGAGATTATTCGAAAGTCAATTTTTGAAAAGGCAAATATCTCCCGATCTGTAGGATTCTGAGAGACAAATCCTATGTCACTTTGAGGGAACGTATATGTCAACGTCATGTCAGAGTCACGTCAATGTATGTCCAAGGGTTTGGAGGATAGAGACATTTAAATTTTTCGAGATTATTCGAAAGTCAATTTTTGAAAAGGCAAATATCTCTCGATCTGTAGCAATCCGAGAGACAAACCTTATGTCACTTTGAGGGAACGTATATGTCAACGTCATGTCAGAGTCTCGTCAATGTAAGTCGAAAGGTTTGGAGGATACAAACATCTTAATGTTTCGAGATTATTCTAAAGTCAATTTTTGAAAAGGCAAATATCTCCCGATCTGTTGGAATCTGAGAGACAACCCTTATGTCACTTTTTAGGGAACGCATATGTAAACTTCATGTCAGAGTTACGTCAATGTATGTAAAAGGGTTTGGAGGATAGAGACATTTGAATTTTTCGAGATTATTCGAAAGTCAATTTTTAAAAGGCAAATATCTCCCGATCTGTAGGAATCTGAGACAAAACTTATGCCACTTTGAGGGAACGTATATGTCAACTTCATGTCAGATTCTCGTCAATGTATGTCCAAGGGTTTGGAGGATAGAGACATTTTAATTTTTCGAGATTATTCGAAATTCAATTTTTAAAAGGCAAATATCTCCCGATCAGTAGGAATCTGAAAGACAAAGCTTATGTCACTTTGAGGGAACGTATATGTCAACTTCCTGTCAGAGTCACGTCAATGTATGTCCAAGGGTTTGGAGGATAGAGACATTTGAATTTTTCGAGATTATTCGAAAGTCAAATTTTAAAAGGCAAATATCTCCCGATCTGAAGGAATCTGAGACAAAACTTATGCCACTTTGAGGGAACGTATATGTCAACTTCATGTCAGATTCTCGTCAATGTATGTCCAAGGGTTTGGAGGATAGAGACATTTGAATTTTTCGAGATTATTCGAAAGTCAATTTTTAAAAGGCAAATATCTCCCGATCTGTAGGAATCTGAATTACAAAACTTATATCACTTTGAGGGAACTTATATGTCAAATTCCTGTCAGAGTCACGTCAAAGTATGTCCAAGGGTTTGGAGGATAGAGACATTTAAATTTTTCGAGATTATTCGAAAGTCAATTTTTAAAAGGCAAATATCTCCCGATCAGTAGGAATCTGAAAGACAAAGCTTATGTCACTTTGAGGGAACGTATATGTCAACTTCCTGTCAGAGTCACGTCAATGTATGTCCAAGGGTTTGGAGGATAGAGACATTTTAATTTTTCGAGATTATTCGAAAGTCAATTTTTGAAAAGGCAAATATCTATCGATCTGTAGGAATCTGAAAGACAAAGCTTATGTCACTTTGAGGAAATGTATATGTCAGAGTCAAATCAGAGTCACGTCAATGTATGTCCAAGGGTTTGGAGGATAGAGACATTTTAATTTTTCGAGATTATTCGAAAGTCAATTTTTGAAAAGGCAAATATTTCCCGATCTGTAGGAATCTGAGACAAAACTTATGTCACTTTGAGGGAACGTATATGTCAACGTCAAGGCAGAGTCACGTCAATGTATGTCCAAGGGTTTAATTTTGCGATATTTTTCGAAAGTCAATTTTTGAAAAGGCAAATATCTCCCGATCTGTAGGAATCTGAGAGACAAAACTTATGTCACTTTGAGGGAACGTATATGACAACTTTATGTCAGAGTCACGTCAATGTATGTCTAAGGGTTTGAAGGATAGAGACATTTTAATTTTTCGTGATTATTCGAAAGTCAATTTTTGAAAAGGTAAATATCTTCCGATCTGTAGGAATCTCAGAAAGAAAACTTATGTCACTTTGAGGGAACATATATGTCATCGTCATGTCAGGGTCAAGTCAATGTATGTCCAAGGGTTTAGAGGATAGAGACATAGTAATTTTACGAAATTATTCGAAAGTCAATTTTTGAAAAGGCAAATATCTCCCGATCTGTAGGATTCTGAGAGACAAATCCTATGTCACTTTGAGGGAACGTATATGTCAACTTCATGTCAGAGTCACGTCAATGTATGTCCAAGGGTTTGGAGGATAGAGACATTTAAATTTTTCGAGATTATTCGAAAGTCAATTTTTGAAAAGGCAAATATCTCTCGATCTGTAGCAATCCGAGAGACAAACCTTATGTCACTTTGAGGGAACGTATATGTCAACGTCATGTCAGAGTCACGTCAATGTATGTCCAAGGGTTTGGAGGATAGAGGCATTTTAATTTTTCGAGATTATTCGAAAGTCAATTTTTGAAAAGGCAAATATCTCCCGATCTGTAGGAATCTGAGAGACAAAACTTATGTCACTTTGAGGGAACGTATATGTCAACTTCATGTCAGAGTCTCGTCAATGTAAGTCGAAAGGTTTGGAGGATACAAACATCTTAATGTTTCGAGATTATTCTAAAGTCAATTTTTGAAAAGGCAAATATCTCCCGATCTGTTGGAATCTGAGAGACAACCCTTATGTCACTTTTTAGGGAACGCATATGTAAACTTCATGTCAGAGTCACGTCAATGTATGTAAAAGGGTTTGGAGGATAGAGACATTTGAATTTTTCGAGATTATTCGAAAGTCAATTTTTAAAAGGCAAATATCTCCCGATCTGTAGAAATCTGAGACAAAACTTATGCCACTTTGAGGGAACGTATATGTCAACTTCATGTCAGATTCTCGTCAATGTATGTCCAAGGGTTTGGAGGATAGAGACATTTTAATTTTTCGAGATTATTCGAAATTCAATTTTTAAAAGGCAAATATCTCCCGATCAGTAGGAATCTGAAAGACAAAGCTTATGTCACTTTGAGGGAACGTATATGTCAACTTCCTGTCAGAGTCACGTCAATGTATGTCCAAGGGTTTGGAGGATAGAGACATTTGAATTTTTCGAGATTATTCGAAAGTCAAATTTTAAAAGGCAAATATCTCCCGATCTGAAGGAATCTGAGACAAAACTTATGCCACTTTGAGGGAACGTATATGTCAACTTCATGTCAGATTCTCGTCAATGTATGTCCAAGGGTTTGGAGGATAGAGACATTTGAATTTTTCGAGATTATTCGAAAGTCAATTTTTAAAAGGCAAATATCTCCCGATCTGTAGGAATCTGAATTACAAAACTTATATCACTTTGAGGGAACTTATATGTCAAATTCCTGTCAGAGTCACGTCAAAGTATGTCCAAGGGTTTGGAGGATAGAGACATTTAAATTTTTCGAGATTATTCGAAAGTCAATTTTTAAAAGGCAAATATCTCCCGATCAGTAGGAATCTGAAAGACAAAGCTTATGTCACTTTGAGGGAACGTATATGTCAACTTCCTGTCTGAGTCACGTCAATGTATGTCCAAGGGTTTGGAGGATAGAGACATTTTAATTTTTCGAGATTATTCGAAAGTCAATTTTTGAAAAGGCAAATATCTATCGATCTGTAGGAATCTGAAAGACAAAGCTTATGTCACTTTGAGGAAATGTATATGTCAGAGTCAAATCAGAGTCACGTCAATGTATGTCCAAGGGTTTGGAGGATAGAGACATTTTAATTTTTCGAGATTATTCGAAAGTCAATTTTTGAAAAGGCAAATATTTCCCGATCTGTAGGAATCTGAGACAAAACTTATGTCACTTTGAGGGAACGTATATGTCAACGTCAAGGCAGAGTCACGTCAATGTATGTCCAAGGGTTTAATTTTTCGAGATTATTCGAAAGTCAATTTTTGAAAAGGCAAATATCTCCCGATCTGTAGGAATCTGAGAGACAAAAGTTATGTCACTTTGAGGGAACGTATATGTCAACTTCATGTCAGAGTCACGTCAATGTATGTCTAAGGGTTTGAAGGATAGAGACATTTTAATTTTTCGAGATTATTCGAAAGTCAATTTAAGAAATGGCAAATATCTTCCGATCTGTAGGAATCTTATAAACAAAACTTATGTCACTTTGAGGGAACATATATGTCATCGTCATGTCAGGGTCACGTCATTGTATGTCCAAGGGTTTAGAGGATAGAGACATAGTAATTTTACGAGATTATTCGAAAGTCATTTTTTGAAAAAACAAATATCTCCCGATCTGTAGGATTCTGAGAGACAAATCCTATGTCACTTTGAGGGAACGTATATGTCAACTTCATGTCAGAGTCACGTCAATGTATGTCCAAGGGTTTGGAGGATAGAGACATTTCAATTTTTCGAGATTATTCGAAATTCAATTTTTGAAAAAGCAAATATCTCCCGATCTCTAGGAATCTGAGAGACATAACTGATGTCGCTTTGAAGGAACGTATATGTCAACTTCAATGTCAGAGTCACGTAAATGTATGTCCAAGGGTTTGGAGGATAGAGGCATTTTAATTTTTCGAGATTATACGAACGTCAATTTTTGAAAAGGCAAATATCTCTCGATCTGTAGGAATCTGAAAGACAAAACTTATGTTTCTTTGAGGGAATGTATATGTCACAGTCAAGTCAGAGTCACGTCAAAGTATGTCCAAGGGTTTGGATGATAGAGACATTTTAATTTTTCGAGATTATTCGAAAGTCAATTTTTGAAAAAGCAAATATCTCCCGATCTGTACGAATCTGATAGACAAAACTTATGTCACTTTGAGGGAAGGTATATGTCAACTTCATGTCAGAGTCACGTAAATGTATGTCAAAGGGTTTGGAGGATAGAGACATCTTGATTTTTCGAGGTTATTCGAAAGTCAATTTTTGTGAAGGCAAATATCTCCCGATCTGTAGGAATCTAAGAGACAAACCTTATGTCACTTTGAGGGAACGTGTATGTCAACTTCATGTCAGAGTCACGTCAATGTGTGTCCAAGGGTTTGGAGGATAGAGACATTTAAATTTTTAGAAATTATTCGAAAGTCAATTTTTGAAAAGCAAATATCTCCCGATCTGTAGGAATCTGAGAGACAAAACTTATGTCACGTTGAGGGAACGTATATGACAACTTCATCTCAGAGCACGTCAATGTATGTCTAAGGGTTTGAAGGATAGAGACATTTTAATTTTTCGAGATTATTCGAAAGTCGATTTTTGAAAAGGCAAATATCTCCCGATCTGTAGGAATCTGAGAGACAAAACTTATGTGACTTTAAGGGAACGTATATGTCAGAGTCAAGTCAGAGTCACGTCAATGTAAGTCGAAGGGTTTGGAGGATAGAGACATCTAAATGCTTGGAGATTATTCGAAAGCCAATTTGTGAAGAGGTAAATACCTTCCGATCTGTAGGAATCTCAGAAACAAAACTTATGTCACTTTGAGGGAACATATATGTCATCGTCATGTCAGGGTCACGTGAATGTATGTCCAAGGGTTTAGAGGATAGAGACATTTTAATTTTTCGAGATTATTCGAAAGTCGATTTTTGAAAAGGCAAATATCTCCCGATCTGTAATAATCTGAGAGATAAAACTTAAGTCACTTTAAGGGAACGTATATGTCAACGTCAAGTCAGAGTCACGTCAATGTATGTCCAAGGGTTTGGAGGATAGAGACATTTTAATTTTTCGAGATTATTCGAAAGTCAATTTCTGAAAAGGCAAATATCTCCCGATCTGTAGGAATCTCAGCAACAAAACTTATATCACTTTAAGGGAACGTTTATGTCAACTTCATGTCAGAGTCACGTCAAAATATGTCTAAGGGTTTGGAGGATAGAGACATTTTAATTTTTCGAGATTATTCCAAAGTCAATTATTGAAGAGGCAAATATCTCCCGATCTGTAGGAATCTGAGAGACAAAACTGATGTCACTTTGTGGGAAGGTATATGTCATCGTCATGTAAGAGTCTTGTCAATGTATGTCCATGGGTTTGGAGGATAGAGACATTTTAATTTTTCGAGATTATTCGAAAGTCAATTTTTGAAAAGGCAAATATCTCCCGATCTGTAGGAATCTGAGACAAAACTTATGTACTTTGAGGGAATGTATATGTCAGAGTCAAGTCAGAGTCACGTCAATGTATGTCCAAGGGTTTGGAGGATAGAGACATTTTAATTTTGCGAGATTTTTCGAAAGTCAATTTTTGAAAAGGCAAATATCTCCCGATCTGTAGGAATCTGAGAGACAAAACTTATGTCACTTTGAGGGATCGTATATGTCAACTTTATGTCAGAGTCACGTCAATGTATGTCTAAGGGTTTGAAGGATAGAGACATTTTAATTTTTCGAGATTATACGAAAGTCAATTTTTGAAAAGGTAAATATCTTCCGATCTGTAGGAATCTCAGAAAGAAAACTTATGTCACTTTGAGGGAACATATATGTCATCGTCATGTCAGGGTCACGTCAATGTATGTCCAAGGGTTTAGAGGATAGAGACATAGTAATTTTACGAAATTATTCGAAAGTCAATTTTTGAAAAGGCAAATAACTCCCGATCTGTAGGATTCTGAGAGACAAATCCTATGTCACTTTGAGGGAACGTATATGTCAACTTCATGTCAGAGTCACGTCAATGTATGTCCAAGGGTTTGGAGGATAGAGACATTTAAATTTTTCGAGATTATTCGAAAGTCAATTTTTGAAAAGGCAAATATCTCCCGATCTGTAGCAATCCGAGAGACAAAACTTATGTCACTTTGAGGGAACGTATATGTCAACGTCATGTCAGAGTCACGTCAATGTATGTCCAAGGGTTTGGAGGGTAGAGGCATTTTAATTTTTCGAGATTATTCGAAAGTCAATTTTTGAAAAGGCAAGTATCTCCCGATCTGTAGGAATCTGAGAGACAAAACTTATGTCACTTTGAGGGAACGTATATGTCAACTTCATGTCAGAGTCTCGTCAATGTAAGTCGAAAGGTTTGGAGGATACAAACATCTTAATGTTTCGAGATTATTCTAAAGTCAATTTTTGAAAATGCAAATATCTCCCGATCTGTAGGAATCTCAGCGAAAAAACTAATGTCACTTTAAGGGAACGTATATGTCAACTTCATGTCAGAGTCACGTCAATATATGTCCAAGGGTTTGGAGGATAGAGACATTTTAATTTTTCGAGATTATTCGAAAGTCAATTCTTGAAGAGGCAAATATCTCCCGATCTGTAGGAATCTGAGAGACAAATCTCATGTCAGTTTGAGGGAACATATATGTCATCGTCATGTAAAAGTCACGTCAATATAAGTCCAAGGGTTTGCAGGATTGAGAACTTTTAATTTTTGAAGGGCATTCGAAAGTCAATTTTTCAAAGGCATATATCTGCCGATCTGCAGGAAACTCAGAGAGAAAACTTATATCAGTTTGAGGTATCATATATGTCATCGTCATGTCAAAGTCACTTCAATGTAAGTACAACGGTTTGCAGGATAGAGAACTTTTAATTTGTGAAGGTTATTCGGAAGTCAATTTTTCAAAGGCATGTATCTCCCGATATGTAGGAAACTGAGAGACAACAATCATGTCAGTTTCAGGTAACGTAAATGTCATCGTCATATCAGAGTCACGTCAATGTAAGTCCAAGTGTTTGCAGGATAGAGAACTTTTAATTTTTCAGGGGTATACGAAACTCACTTTTTCAAAGGCATATATCTCCCGATATCTACGAAACTGAGAGACGCAACTCATGACAGTTTGAGGTTACGTATATATCATCGTCACGTCAGAGTCACGTCAATGTTAATCCAAGTGTTTGCAGGATAGAGAACTTTTAATTTTTGAAATTTATTCGAAAGTTAATTTTTCAAAGGCATATATCTCCCGATCTGTAGGAACCTGAAGGTCAAAACTGATGTCAGTTTAAGGTAACAGATATGTCATCTTCATTTCAAAGTGACGTCATTGTAATTCCAAGGGTTTGCAGGATAGAGAACTTTTAATTTTTGAAAGTTATCCGAAAGTCAATGTTTCAAAGGCATATATCTCCCGATCTGTAGGAAACTGAGATACACAACTAATGTCAGTTTGAGGTAACGTATATAACATCGTCATGTCAGAGTCACGTCCTTGTAAGTACAAGGGTTTGGAGGATAGTGACTTTTCAATGTTTCAAGGGTATTCGAAACTCACTTTTTCAAAGGCATATATCTCCCGATCTTATGTCACTTTCGAGGTAACGTATATGTCATAGTCATGGCAGGGTCACGACAATGTAAGTACAAGGTGTTGGAAGATAGAGACCTTTTAATTCTTCAAGGGTATTCGAAAGTCAACTTAAAAAGGAATATATCTCCCGATCTGTAGGAATCTGAGAGACATAACTCATGTATTTTTTTTAAACTATATGTCATCGCCATGTCAGAGTCCTGTGAATGTAAGTCCAAGAGTTTGAAAATAGAGAACTTTTAATTTTTCAAGGTTATTCGAAATTCAATTTTTCATAGTCTTGACAAAGAATACTTTTAAATGGAGACTTTGCTGCATCATTTAATATCGGTCTATGTCCACTTTTGTGTCAGGTTTGTTTAGCTTTTTTTTCAACTTATATTATGTTTTCGTTGCGTCTGCTGATAAACAAGACTAATATTGCAACATTGAATATGTTCATGCCAAAATGACTCAAGTGCAAGGTTACCGTATTATAAAGTTTTTTCCGAAAAGAACTATTTTCAGCATTAAAAATAGTTTCGCAGATGAACTCCGAAGTCTAGCGGTCGGAATTGGCACTTATACTTTAACACCAAGAAACCAACGTAGTTATTAAGTTTCTTTCATGCAACTGCATTATACATCTTGAGCAAAAGTTACATTACAATTTAAAAGAATTAATGATGTTTTATTTAGGTAAAGTACTCGAAAACAAATTTCTCTACAACCTTGGGCAAAAATTCAAATTTCCCAACGTACTTCTGGAGTTTCCAGGCTTTTCCCTAAAAGACGTGCAGATCCTATGAATTATTATTGGCGGATTACAATCGTAGGAAGCGTGCTTTTTGCTGTTCTGTATATGATGAAACGCATTCATCGACCGCTGCAGAACGTCCTTACCAAATAAGATTTGAGGAGCAGTCTCCTAGCAGTGTATTCAATATTATGTGGCATTCGCAGTTCAAGAGGATGAAGAATTCTTCGGGAACATACCGTGTTTACTGAAGAAACTACGTTTCATGAAAGTGGTTAGTAAACATTTCTAACCATGCGGGGATCAGAATCGCCCGGGTTCGTAGTTGAACATCATCACCGCTTTCCGAAACTGAACAGCTATAAACAAAAACTTTGATGTTGGACCACTGTTGTAAAGCAATCTATTTTCCAATACGTGGTCTGAATAAAAACCTTTTAAATCTATACTGTAATTTGCAGTCGCCCTTCAACGTTCGTGCCGCTTGATTTCAACTTTAGTCAAACGCCGCACACAGTTTTTATTAAAAAGCTGTTTATCAATCTCCTACTCACCACTCCTACGAGATGACCTCGAAGATACTTGTCTTCTTAGCGCATGGAGACCGCACGCATAAGAACAAAGACTGCAGACCAACCAAGTCCTCACAATAGCAAATTATGAACGACACACGCAAAACAGTCAAACTGGGCACCAGAACAGCATTCAGCACAAGGCATACGTAAGAAACAGATGAGTCTTCACAGCCAATATGTCTTTTTAAGAAATGTAGACTATTTCACAAGAATAAAATGCACATCACTTGGCTTGTAAATCTTAATTTGTGGCAATGACATTAAAGAATCTATACACATCGCAGTATTGATCCCGAAGATTATAAATGTTACGAATAAAATCACAGATAATATCCAACTGACAACGAAATGACATAGTCAGCACATCATCAATATTATTAAATTAAAATTAAAACTGTTTTCGAAGGAATTGTGAATACCTTTCAGAAGTTTATTTGGCCATGTGTCGGACAGTTTCACTTGCAATGGTCAAATGAACATTAGTTCTTTCGTAACAGACCCTTTTATACATATCTGAAACTAAAGAAATTTTGTGATCTTGTTTCAGCTCAAAAGTTCCCTAACCAAACTCATGATTTTAATTTGGTTTTAATGCACGTTTACAATGAACCACGGTTAGCCCATGTTACATTTTGTGGCGACTTCAGTGGATACAAAACCAGTTACTTGTATCACCTAAACTGACAACAGTCTATTAGTCTTAACAAATTGCTTTACTGTAGTAATGATCTTCATGTATTCATTGAAAATAAGGACATAACGTGTTAAAACCTTTCATCTTGCGTATCATGTCATTAAATATGATTTATAATTAGGATCACACAGCAAATTAAATATTCAAAGTAAAATGTTTCGTAAACCAACTTCACAACTCTTCTTTAATATTGGCAATGGTTTCTCGAAAATCTCTCACTGTTTATGGAAGTCACAATCACACGCCACGTGTCAAATCCTGAGCCCCTATCGTCAACACCAATAACGGTGAACCAGCAGGCTTACATCCTACGGCCACAACCTGCGACAAGCGACTGTGACACTGCTCAGAACCGGCGAGCAACTGAGGGGAACGCGCATCGCGAACAGAGACACCGCGCACAGTTACGGGAATTGTCTGAAGATGAATAGGTCTCCGATTTAAGAAGTTTCAAAACGTCGCCGTGTAGAAAGAATATCACAACTGAAGATTTGTGTCTTCTGGGTTGTTGCGCTGTGTAGTCTGGTAGATGTTAACCAACGTTTCAGAGGTCATATTGCCTTCGTCATCAGGGCGATGATTCGTTGGTAAACATCTACCATACTACACGGCGCAACAACCCAGAAGGCAGAAATCTTCATACTCATCGCTCTGATGATGGCGGCAGTATGACCTCTGAAACGTTGGTTAACATCGACCAGACTACACAGCGTAACAACCCAGAAGACAGAAATTGTCATACTCATCGCCCTGATGATGGAGGCAGTATGACCTCTGAAACGTTGGTAAACATCTACCAGACTACACAGCACAACAACCCAGAAGACAGAAATCTTCATACTCTGATGACGGAGGCAGTATGACCTCTGAAACGTTGGTAAACATCTACCAGACTACACGGCGCAACAACCCAGAAGACAGAAATCTTCATACTCATCGCCCTGATGACGGAGGCAGTATGACCTCTGAAACGTTGGTTAACATCGACCAGACCACACAGCGCAACAACCCAGAAGACAGAAATCTTCATACTCACCGCTGTAAAAAGCTGAAATCTTACAATATCACACCTTCTTTAGGGCATTTATCCGATCGAGATACGCTTTTCATTTCATTATAACATATTTTAATTTCATCCATCCCTCATTCTACCCATGTTCACTATTTCGCTATTCTTTTACGTGCATATGACCCACTAACTTATTTTAATCGATCTTGTTTGAGAATGGTCCCCACCACAGTTACATGATCCTACTCCACTTTCCTTACAGGGTGTTAAAAAAATGGTATTTAGAACACATGACTGGCTCATTAATCGACGAATGAATAACGACCCCAAGGTCTGAAACTGGAGATACAGAGTTTTAACAGCCAATAACAAAGTACTTAATGACAAGGCAATCCAACGTAAGGGACAAGTAATCTTCACATAACTTTATGCGTGCGTGCGTGTGAAAATACGGTTAATGTAATTATTTACGCAGCTTCTTAGAAAGGGCCCAGCATGTTTCGATCCTAGTGGGTCAACTTCAGTGACATTTACTGATTATAAGAACGTGAACAGGAAGTTCTTCAATACCTTCATTTGTGCGACTTCCTTCGTGCCACATTTCTTTAGTGTTCTGTTTGACGATAGGTCCATACGAACAGGATCCTTCCATCTCTTTCTCGGACTGGGACCTGTTCATATACGTTCTTGGCAGATGATCCAGAAGTGGTTTGCCATTGCCTTCTTCTGTGTGTGAATGGAGTAATTGTTGGGATTCCACGGAGGAAAACTCCGTGTTGCCTAGACCACGGCCTTGCCCAACACAAGTTATAAATTAGGGCACCGCCGGGAATCAAACCCTAGGCCTCAGGATTACAAGGCCAGCGTTCTAACGGCTAGACGACCGTGCGACATACTAAAATAAAATTTCCAATACTTCACACCAGTAAAGTCGTCATTCGCAGATGGCTGTCTTCTGGGTTGTTGCGCTTTGTAGTCTGGTAGTAGTTCAACGACGTTTTCAGAGGTCCTTGCTGCCTCCATCATCACCATCATTATTTATACGAAGCACTATCCAGAAACAGAAGCACAGTTTGCATTTTCATAAGCCCTTGTTACGTAGTCAAAGTTTTCGTCTCTTTTGATTACCGACATCCCAGTCTGGCGCGTGCGGTCAGAAGGGCACTGAACACAAATATCCAGCCCTTGCATGGTACATATATGAAATATCGCCTGCTGCAACTTTTTACGGCCATATGTATGCATGATTGTGGGATGTGTTCGTATAACACATTCTCTGTCCAAGAGCTGTCAAGATGAATACTGAAGCTGTATAACTTTCGATTGAAAGAACACATTTCTAGGCTCGTTCAGACTGAAAAGTTTCAAAAATGCTCCTGATGGCTTCTCCGTGTTTCCCTGTCTCTTTGTCAACAAATCGAGAAATGCAATATGTATTTTAATTACATTGATATTGGCAAATTAGAGACATTCTAGTCTTAGCTAATGCGAAGGTTTCGATAGCAAGTGGACAGATATGAGATTTGTGTCACAACACAATTTTTGTGTTTTTTTTATTATTGTTTTTCTGCGTCATCTCAGCTCGAGAAACATTAGACTGACTCCGGTAGTACAGTGAAATCTATAGCCATCGTTCCTCGAACTAACGTTTTACCGCAAGCATCGTCGGTCTTGTTCGGTCCCAGATACATCCCATATAGAATAATGTTACATTTTCCCGTTTCTATCGTTCCTCGAACTATCATGTATTTCCTATGGTGACAGCCAAATAAATTCCAGATGTACAAGATTTACAGAGGTTGGACCTGTTTAAATGTGACGATAGTGTGGATATGTATACAAAATGAATATATTTTTAACAAACAGGATATTTGTAATATCTCGATACATTTCAAAATAAAATTTTAACATTTGTATTCTATTACGTCTTAATGCTTTTTAAAAAAAAGCACGAAGGCATCAAATTCGTGAGGTGGAGGTTGCGCAAAGTCGGATACGACCAGTTATCAATAATGATATTACGCGCAAACACAATCCCCATTTAACACAAATAATGCTTATATGCGTGTAATACATCATAATACGTCTAAAATTACATGTTTCCAGAAGAATTATTTCCTGCAAAATTGATGCAGTGTAGATGTTGACGCAAATACGTTAAAGATTCATGCGTAACGATGACCAAATCTAACTCACTATAAATAAGTATCATGTAACGAAAGAATTGGAAAAAGCATACGTGAATGTTAGTACGCCATTAATTAATATAAATCGATTCACAAAAAAAATTGAATATAAATCTCTGGTACATTAATTGCAATGCTTGGTGGGCGCGGAATTCGTGGCGCACGTCAAACTTGTGGTAACATATTGGTGTCCTATGTCAAATGTCAAAAAATATATCGAAAATATTGCCTCACATTTACTCGAGGACACGACGTACAAACACAGAGACGCAGTCCATCGGAGAAATACGGAAACAAAGATATGATGTGCCACCTGTGATGACCTCAATGGAAAGAAATCAATACTTTCAAATATCATCGAGGACCAATCGGAAGTCAGTCAGTACAGATTTTGTCTTGGAACAATCGTCTAGTCCCGGTTGAATACTCTCCATTAAACGGCGGTTGGAATTATTTGATTTCGGTCGGTCAGTATCAACGTAAATTTGTGCTCTAGAAATAGAGTTCTTCGGGACCATTAACAAGATTAATTACCACCGTTCAATCACGTATTAACGGGTGTTACATGCAGTGAATCTCAGTGAAAGGATGTCTTCTCTGTGACGTGTGAGAATAGAAACAAGTGAACACCAATCCAACATAACATGCAAGAATAAGTTCGGTTCGACACATTGAGATATACGACTTCAGTGAAAGGACATTTGCATGCCATGTGTGCTCAATAAAGACGTTTGTACGAGTTAGTAACACGTAAATCATATACAGATATCGCGTATGTGCAGTAGCTGGAACTACGTAATTTGAAAACATTTATTCTTTTTAACGATGACTGGGGTCACTGTAGTAATTACATGTAAGTAATTTAAAATTAAATAAATATTTTAATAAATTCTTCTTTGGTGTGACAACATATATACTTCCACAATGAAACATTCAATAGCATCATATTTAAGTGATAAGTCATTGGTGTACTTGCAATTACTGAAAGTATGTGTCCAATAAAATATCCTTGTAAAAAAATTTAATTAGGTATGAAAGTGAAGCCCAGAATATAATATACTTCTTAAGGTGACGGAATCGAATTTTTGAGTATTTAATAATTTACAATTAACCATATCGAGCTCAAGCTGTTCTCACATGCGCACGTCATACGACTGCACTGCGCAACAACGTCTGCGCAGGTGCCTCGCTAACCTAATCTAACCCAAACCAACGAAAACGGTGTAATCCGCATCAGTGCAAAATAGTTTCCTGAGCACGAATTTTGGAAAAAACGTATCGATGCTCAGAAATTATTGAAATTTTGCTTGGACGTCATGCCACAAGTAAGTTAATGATATACATACTCTACTATGTCTTATTGCTTTTTCGAAATTCGCACGAATCCATCAAAGTCGTGAGGTGGATGATGTGCAAAGTCGGCCACGACCACTTATCAATAATGATATTACGCGCTCACACAATCCCCATATAACGCAAATAGTGCTTATATGCGTGTAATACATCATAACACGTCTAAAATTACATAATGTTTCCACAAGAATTATTTCCTTCAAAATTGATGCAGTGTAGATGTTGACGCAAATACGTAGCAGATTCATGCGTAAAGATGACACAATCTAACTCACTATAAATAAGTATCATATAACGAAAGAATTGGAATAAAAATACGTGAATGATAGTACGCCATTATTTAATATAAATCGCCACACAAAAGGAATTGTATATAAATCTCTGGTATATTTATTGCAATGCTTGGTGGGCTTGGAATTCGTGGCGCACGTCAAACTTGTGGTAACATATTGGTGTCCTATGTCAAATGTCAAAAAATATAACGAAAATATTGCCTCACATTTACTCGAGGACACGACGTACAAACACAGACACGCAGTCCATCGGAGAAATACGGAACCAAAGATATGACGTGCCATCTGTGATGATTTCAATGGAAAGAAATCAATACTTTCGAATGGAATCGAGGACCAATCGGAAGTCAGTCAGTACAGATTTTGTCATGGAACAGTCGGCTGGTCCCGGTTGAATACTCTCCTTTAAACGGTGGTTGGAAATATTTGATTTCGGTCGGTCAGTATCAACGTAAATTTGTGCTCCAGAAATAGAGTTCTTCGGGACCATTAACAAGATTAATTACCACCGTTCAATCACGTATTAACGGTTGCTACATGCAGTGAATCTCAGTGAAAGGATGTCTTCTCCGCGACGTGTGAGAATAGAAACAAGTGAACACCAATCCAACATAACATGCAAGAATAAGTGCGGTTCGGCCAATTGAGATATACGACTTCAGTGAAAGGACATTTGCATGCCATGTGTGCTCAGTAAAGACGTTTGTACGAGTTAATAACTCGTAAATCATATACAGATATCGCGTATGTGCAGAAGCTGGAACTACGTAATTTGAAAAAAATTATTCTTCATAACGATTACTGGGGTCACTGTAGTAATTACATGTAGAGTAATTTAAAATTAAATAAATATTTTAATAAATTCTTCTTTGGTGTGACAACATATATACTTCCACAACGAAATATTTAATAGCATCATATTTAAGTGATAAGTCATTGGTGTACTAGCAAATACTGAAAGTATGTGTCCAACGTATATGTCAACTTCATGTCAGAGTCTTGTCAATGTATGTCCGAGAGTTTGGAGGATAGAGATATTTTAATTTTTCGAGATTATTCGAAAGCCAATTCTTGAAATGGCAAATATCTCCCGATCTGTAGGAATCTGAGAGACAAAACTTATGTGACTTTGAGGGAACGTATATGTCAACTTCGTGTCAGAGTCACGTCAATGTATGTCCAAGGGTTTGGAGGATAGAAATATTTTAATTATTCGAGATTATTCGAAAGTCAATTTCTTAAAAGGCAAATATCTCCCGATCTGTAGGAATCTGAGAGACAAAACGTATGTCACCTTGAGGGAACGTATATGTCAACTTCATTTCAGATTCACGTCAATGTGTGTCCAAGGGTTTGGAGGATAGAGACATTCAAATTTTTCGAGATTATTCGAAAGTCAATTTTTGAAAAGGCAAATATCTCCCGATCTGTAGGAATCTGAGAGACAAACCTTATGTCACTTTGAGAAAACGTATATGTCATCGTCATGTCAGAGTCACGTCAATGTAAGTCGAAGGGTTTGGAGGATAGAGACATTTTAATTTTTCGAGATTATTCGAAAGTCAATTTTTGAAAAGGCAAATATCTCCCGATCAGTAGGAATCTGAGAGACAAAACGTATGTCACTTTGAGGGAACGTATATGTCAACTTGATGTCAGAGTCACGTCATTGTATGTCCAACGGTTTGGAGGATAGAGATATTTTAATTTTTCGAGATTATTCGAAAATCAATTTATGAAAAGGCAAATATCTCCCAATCTGTAGGAATCTGAGAGACAAAACTTATGTCACTATGAGGGAACGTATATGTCAGCTTCATGTCAGAGTCACGTCAATGTATGTCCAAGGGTTTGGAGGATAGAGACATTTTAATTTTTCGAGATTATTCAAAAGTAAATTTATAAAAAGGCAAATATCTCCCGATCTGTAGGTATCTGAGAGACAAAACTTATGTCACCTTGAGGGAACGTAAATGTCATCGTCATGTCAGAGTCACGTCAATGTATGTCCAAGGGTTTGGAGGATAGAGACATTTTAATTTTCGAGATTAATCGAAAGCCAATTTTTGAAAAGGCAAATATCTCCCGATCTGTAGGAATCTGTGAGACAAACCTTATGTCACTTTGTGGGAACGTATATGTCAACTTCACATCAGAGCCACGTCAATGTATGTCCAAGGGTTTGGAGGTTAGAGACACTCAAATTTTTCGAGATTATTCGAAAAACAATTTTTGAAAAGGCAAATATCTCCTGATCTGTAGGTATCTGAGAGACAAAACTTATGTCACTTTGAGGGAACGTATATGTCAACTACATGTCAGAGTCACGTCTATGTACGTCCAAGGGTTTGGAGGATAGAGACATTTTAATTTTTCGAGATTATTCTAAAGTCAATTTTTGAAAAGGCAAATATCTCCCGATCTGTAGGAATCTGAGAGACAACACTTTTATCACTTTGAGGGAACGTAAATGTCATCGTCATGTCAGAGTCACGTCAATGTATGTCCAAGGGTTTGGAGGATAGAGACATTTTAATTTTCGAGATTATTCGAAAGTCAATTTTTGAAAAGGCAAATATCTCCCGATCTGTAGGAATCTGTGAGACAAACCTTATGTCACTTTGTGGGAACGTATATGTCAACTTCACATCAGAGCCACGTCAATGTATGTCCAAGGGTTTGGAGGATAGAGACACTCAAATTTTTCGAGATTATTCGAAAAACAATTTTTGAAAAGGCAAATATCTCCCGATCTGTAGGTATCTGAGAGACAAAACTTATGTCACTTTGAGGGAACGTAAATGTCATCGTCATGTCAGAGTCACGTCAATGTATGTCCAAGGGTTTGGAGGATAGAGACATTTTAATTTTCGAGATTATTCGAAAGTCAATTTTTGAAAAGGCAAATATCTCCCGATCTGTAGGAATCTGTGAGACAAACCTTATGTCACTTTGTGGGAACGTATATGTCAACTTCACATCAGAGCCACGTCAATGTATGTAAAAGGGTTTGGAGGATAGAGACACTCAAATTTTTCGAGATTATTCGAAAAACAATTTTTGAAAAGGCAAATATCTCCCGATCTGTAGGTATCTGAGAGACAAAACTTATGTTACTTTGAGGGAACGTATTTGTCAACTACATGTCAGAGTCACGTCTATGTACGTCCAAGGGTTTGGAGGATAGAGACATTTTAATTTTTCGAGATTATTCTAAAGTCAATTTTTGAAAAGGCAAATATCTCCCGATCTGTAGGAATCTGAGAGACAAAACTTATGTCACTTTGAGGAAACGTAAATGTCATCGTCATGTCAGAGGCACGTCAATGTATGTCAAAGGGTTTGGAGGATAGACACATTTTAATTTTTCTTGATTATTCGTAATTCAATTTTTGAAAAGGTAAATATCTCCCGATCTGTAGGAATCTGAGATACAAACCAAATGTCACTTTGAGGGAACGTATATGTCAACTTCATGTCTGAGTCACGTCAATGTATGTCCAAGGGTTTGGAGGATAGAGACATTTTAATTTTTCGAGATTATTCGAAAGTCAATTTGTGGAAAGGCAAATATCTCGCGATATGTAATAATCTGAGAGACAAAACTTATGTCACTTTAAGGGAACGTATATGTAAACTTCATGTCTGAGTCACGTCAATGTATGTCCAAAGTTTTGGAGGATAGAGACATTTTAATTTTTCGAGATTATTCGAAAGTCAATTTGTGAAAAGGCAAATATCTCCCGATCTGTAGGAATCTGGGAAACAAAACTTATGTCACTTTAAGGGAAGGTATATGTCAACTTCATGTCAGAGTCACGTGAATGTATGTCCAAGTGTTTGGAGGATAGAGACATTTCAGTTTTTCGAGATTATTCGAAATTCAATTATTGAAATGGCAAATATCTCCCGATCTGTAGAATCTGAGAGACAAAACTTATGTCACTTTGAGGGAAAGTACTTGTCATAGTCATGTCAGAGTCACGTCAATGTATGTCCAAGGGTTTGGAGGATATAAACATTTAAATTTTTCGAGATTATTCGAAAGTGAATTATTCAAAGGCAAATATCTACCGATCTGTAGGAATCTGAGAGACTAAACTTATGTCACTTTGAGGGATCGCATATGTCATCGTCATGCCAAAGTCACGTCAATTTATGTCCAAGGCTTTGGAGAAGAGAGACAATTTAACTTCTTCGAGATTATTCGAAAGTCAATTTTTGAAAAGTTAAATATCTCCCGATCTGTATTAATCTGAGAAACAAAACATATGTCACTTTTAGGGAACGTATATGTGATCGTCATGTCAGAGTCATGTCAATGTAAGTCCAAGAGTTTGGAGGATAGAGACATTTTAATTTTTCGAGATTATTCGAAAGTCAATTTCTGAAAAGGCAAATATCTCCCGATCTGTAGGAATCTGAGAGACAAAACTTATGTCACTTTGAGGGAACCTATAAGTAAACTTCATGTCAGATTGACGTCAATGTATGTCCAAGGGTTTGGAGGATAGAGACATTTTAATTTTTCGAGATTATTCGTAAGTCAATTTTTGAAAAGGCATATATCTCCCGATCTGTAGGAATCTGAGAGACAAAACTTATGTTATTTTGAGGGAACCTATATGTCAACTTCATGTCAGAGTCACGTCAATGTATGTCCAAGGGTTTGGAGGATAGAGACATTTTAATGTTTCGAGATTATTCGTAAGTCAATTTTTGAAAAGGTAAATATCTCCCGATCTGTAGGAATCTGAGAGACAAACCAAATGTCACTTTGAGGGAACCTATATGTCAACTTCATGTCAGAGTCACGTCAATGTATGTCCAAGGGTTTGGAGGATAGAGACATTTAAATTTTTCGAGATTATTCGAAAGTCAATTTCTGAAAAGGCAAATATGTCCTGATCTGTAGGAATCTGAGAGACAAAACTTATGTCACTTTGAGGGAACGTATATGTCAACTTTATGTCAGGGTCTCGTAAATGTATGTCCAAGAGTTTGGTCAATAGAGACATTTTAATTTTTCGAGATTATTCGAAAGTCAATTTGTGAAAAGGCAAATATCTCCCGATCTGTAGGAATCTGGGAAACAAAACTTATGTCACTTTAAGGGAACGTATGTGTCAACTTCATGTCAGAGTCACGTGAATGTATGTCCAAGTGTTTGGAGGATAGAGACATTTCAGTTTTTCGAGATTATTCGAAATTCAATTTTTGAAAAGGCAAATATCTCCCGAGCTCTAAGAATCTGAGAGACATAACTTATGTCACTTTGAGGAAACGTATATGTCAACTTCATGTCAGAGTCACGTCAATGTATGTCCAAGGGTTTGGAGGATAGAGACATTTGAATTTTTCGAGATTATTCGAAAGTCAATTATTGAAAAGGCAATTATCTCCCGATCTCTATTAATCTGAGAGACAAAACTTATGTCACTTTGAGGGAACGTATATGTCAACTTCATGTCAGAGTCACGTCAATGTATGTCCAAGGGTTTGGAGGATAGAGACATTTTAATTTTTCGAGATTATTCGAAAGTCAATTTATGAAAAGCAAATATCTCCCCATCTGTAGGAATCTGAGAGACAACACTTATATCACTTTGAGGGAACGTAAATGTCATCGTCTTGTCAGAGTCACGTCAATGTATGTCCAAGGGTTTGGAGGATAGAGACATTTTAATTTTCGAGATTATTCGAAAGTCAATTTTTGAAAAGGCAAATATCTCCCGATCTGTAGGTATCTGAGAGACAAAACTTATGTCACTTTTAGGGAACGTATATGTCAACTACATGTCAGAGTCACGTCTATGTACGTCCAAGGGTTTGGAGGATAGAGACATTTTAATTTTTCGAGATTATTCTAAAGTCAATTTTTGAAAAGGCAAATATCTCCCGATCTGTAGGAATCTGAGAGACAAAACTTATGTCACTTTGAGGAAACGTAAATGTCATCGTCATGTCAGAGGCACGTCAATGTATGTCCAAGGGTTTGGAGGATAGACACATTTTAATTTTTCGAGATTATTCGAAAGTCAATTTGTGGAAAGGCAAATATCTCGCGATATGTAATAATCTGAGAGACAAAACTTATGTCACTTTAAGGGAACGTATATGTAAACTTCATGTCTGAGTCACGTCAATGTATGTCCTAAGGTTTGGAGGATAGAGACATTTTAATTTTTCGAGATTATTCGAAAGTCAATTTGTGAAAAGGCAAATATCTCCCGATCTGTAGGAATCTGGGAAACAAAACTTATGTCACTTTAAGGGAAGGTATATGTCAACTTCATGTCAGAGTCACGTGAATGTATGTCCAAGTGTTTGGAGGATAGAGACATTTCAGTTTTTCGAGATTATTCGAAATTCAATTATTGAAAAGGCAAATATCTCCCGATCTGTAGAATCTGAGAGACAAAACTTATGTCACTTTGAGGGAAAGTACTTGTCATAGTCATGTCAGAGTCACGTCAATGTATGTCCAAGGGTTTGGAGGATAGAGACATTTAAATTTTTCGAGATTATTCGAAAGTGAATTATTCAAAGGCAAATATCTACCGATCTGTAGGAATCTGAGAGACTAAACTTATGTCACTTTGAGGGAACGCATATGTCATCGTCATGCCAAAGTCACGTCAATTTATGTCCAAGGCTTTGGAGAATAGAGACAATTTAACTTCTTCGAGATTATTCGAAAGTCAATTTGTGGAAAGGCAAATATCTCCCGATCTGTATTAATCTGAGAAAGAAAACATATGTCACTTTTAGGGAATGTATATGTGATCGTCATGTCAGAGTCAAGTCAATGTAAGTCCAAGAGTTTGGAGGATAGAGACATTTTAATTTTTCGAGATTATTCGAAAGTCAATTTCTGAAAAGGCAAATATCTCCCGATCTGTAGGAATCTGAGAGACAAATCTTATGTCACTTTGAGGGAACCTATAAGTCAACTTCATGTCAGAGTGACGTCAATGTATGTCCAACGGTTTGGAGGATAGAGGCATTTTAATTTTTCGAGATTATTCGTAAGTCAATTTTTGAAAAGGCAAATATCTCCCGATCTGTAGGAATCTGAGAGACAAAACTTATGTTATTTTGAGGGAACCTATATGTCAACTTCATGTCAGAGTCACGTCAATGTATGTCCAAGGGTTTGGAGGATAGAGACATTTTAATGTTTCGAGATTATTCGTAAGTCAATTTTTGAAAAGGTAAATATCTCCCGATCTGTAGGAATCTGAGAGACAAACCAAATGTCACTTTGAGGGAACGTATATGTCAACTTCATGTCTGAGTCACGTCAATGTATGTCCAAGGGTTTGGAGGATAGAGACATTTAAATTTTTCGAGATTATTCGAAAATCAATTTCTGAAAAGGCAAATATCTCCTGATCTGTAGGAATCTGAGAGACAAAACTTATGTCACTTAGAGGGAACTTATATGTCAACTTTATGTCAGGGTCTCGCAAATGTATGTCCAAGAGTTTGGACAATAGAGACATTTTAATTTTTCGAGATTATTTGAAAGTCAATTTGTGAAAAGGCAAATATCTCCCAATCTGTAGGAATCTGGGAAACAAAACTTATGTCACTTTAAGGGAACGTATGTGTCAACTTCATGTCAGAGTCACGTGAATGTATGTCCAAGTGTTTGGAGGATAGAGACATTTCAGTTTTTCGAGATTATTCGAAATTCAATTTTTGAAAAGGCAAATATCTCCCGATCTCTATTAATCTGAGAGACAAAACTTATGTCACTTTGAGGGAACGTATATGTTAACTTCATGTCAGAGTCACGTCAATGTATGTCCAAGGGTTTGGAGGATAGAGACATTTTAATTTTTCGAGATTATTCGAAAGTCAATTATTCAAAAGGCAAATATTTCCCGATCTGTAGGAATCTGAGAGACAAAACTTATGTCACTTTGAGGGATAGTTTATGGCATAGTCATGTGAGAGTCACGTCAATGTATGTCCAAGGGTTTGGAGGATATAGACATTTCAATTTTTCGAGATTATTCGAAAGTGAATTATTCAAAGGCAAATATCTACCGATCTGTAGGAATCTGAGAGACTAAACTTATGTCACTTTGATGGAACGCATATGTCATCGTCATGCCAGAGTCACGTCAATTTCTGTCCAAGGCTTTGGAGAATAGAGACAATTTAAATTCTTCGAGATTATTCGAAAGTAAATTTTTGAAAAGTTAAATATCTCCCGATCTGTATTAATCTGAGAAACAAAACATATGTCACTTTTAGGGAACGTATATGTGATCGTCATGTCAGAGTCACGTCATTGTAAGTCCAAGAGTTTGGAGGATAGAGACATCTTAATTTTTCGAGATTATTCGAAAGTCAATTTTTGAAAAGGCAAATATCTCCCGATCGGTAGGAATCTGAGAGACGAAACTTATGTCACTTTGAGGGAACGTTTATGTCAACTTCACGTCAGAGTCACGTCAATGTATGTCCAAGGGTTTGGAGGATAGAGACATTTAAATTTTTCGAGATTATTCGAAAGTCAATTTCTGAAAAGGCAAATATCTCCTGATCTGTAGGAATCTGAGAGACAAAACTTATGTCACTTTGAGGGAACGTATATGTCAACTTTATGTCAGGGTCTCGTAAATGTATGTCCAAGAGTTTGGTCAATAGAGACATTTTAATTTTTCGAGATTATTCGAAAGTCAATTTGTGAAAAGGCAAATATCTCCCGATCTGTAGGAATCTGGGAAACAAAACTTATGTCACTTTAAGGGAACGTATGTGTCAACTTCATGTCAGAGTCACGTGAATGTATGTCCAAGTGTTTGGAGGATAGAGACATTTCAGTTTTTCGAGATTATTCGAAATTCAATTTTTGAAAAGGCAAATATCTCCCGAGCTCTAAGAATCTGAGAGACATAACTTATGTCACTTTGAGGAAACGTATATGTCAACTTCATGTCAGAGTCACGTCAATGTATGTCCAAGGGTTTGGAGGATAGAGACATTTGAATTTTTCGAGATTATTCGAAAGTCAATTATTGAAAAGGCAATTATCTCCCGATCTCTATTAATCTGAGAGACAAAACTTATGTCACTTTGAGGGAACGTATATGTCAACTTCATGTCAGAGTCACGTCAATGTATGTCCAAGGGTTTGGAGGATAGAGACATTTTAATTTTTCGAGATTATTCGAAAGTCAATTTATGAAAAGCAAATATCTCCCCATCTGTAGGAATCTGAGAGACAACACTTATATCACTTTGAGGGAACGTAAATGTCATCGTCTTGTCAGAGTCACGTCAATGTATGTCCAAGGGTTTGGAGGATAGAGACATTTTAATTTTCGAGATTATTCGAAAGTCAATTTTTGAAAAGGCAAATATCTCCCGATCTGTAGGTATCTGAGAGACAAAACTTATGTCACTTTTAGGGAACGTATATGTCAACTACATGTCAGAGTCACGTCTATGTACGTCCAAGGGTTTGGAGGATAGAGACATTTTAATTTTTCGAGATTATTCTAAAGTCAATTTTTGAAAAGGCAAATATCTCCCGATCTGTAGGAATCTGAGAGACAAAACTTATGTCACTTTGAGGAAACGTAAATGTCATCGTCATGTCAGAGGCACGTCAATGTATGTCCAAGGGTTTGGAGGATAGACACATTTTAATTTTTCGAGATTATTCGAAAGTCAATTTGTGGAAAGGCAAATATCTCGCGATATGTAATAATCTGAGAGACAAAACTTATGTCACTTTAAGGGAACGTATATGTAAACTTCATGTCTGAGTCACGTCAATGTATGTCCTAAGGTTTGGAGGATAGAGACATTTTAATTTTTCGAGATTATTCGAAAGTCAATTTGTGAAAAGGCAAATATCTCCCGATCTGTAGGAATCTGGGAAACAAAACTTATGTCACTTTAAGGGAAGGTATATGTCAACTTCATGTCAGAGTCACGTGAATGTATGTCCAAGTGTTTGGAGGATAGAGACATTTCAGTTTTTCGAGATTATTCGAAATTCAATTATTGAAAAGGCAAATATCTCCCGAACTGTAGAATCTGAGAGACAAAACTTATGTCACTTTGAGGGAAAGTACTTGTCATAGTCATGTCAGAGTCACGTCAATGTATGTCCAAGGGTTTGGAGGATATAGACATTTAAATTTTTCGAGATTATTCGAAAGTGAATTATTCAAAGGCAAATATCTACCGATCTGTAGGAATCTGAGAGACTAAACTTATGTCACTTTGAGGGAACGCATATGTCATCGTCATGCCTAAGTCACGTCAATTTATGTCCAAGGCTTTGGAGAATAGAGACAATTTAACTTCTTCGAGATTATTCGAAAGTCAATTTGTGGAAAGGCAAATATCTCCCGATCTGTATTAATCTGAGAAAGAAAACATATGTCACTTTTAGGGAATGTATATGTGATCGTCATGTCAGAGTCAAGTCAATGTAAGTCCTAGAGTTTGGAGGATAGAGACATTTTAATTTTTCGAGATTATTCGAAAGTCAATTTCTGAAAAGGCAAATATCTCCCGATCTGTAGGAATCTGAGAGACAAATCTTATGTCACTTTGAGGGAACCTATAAGTCAACTTCATGTCAGAGTGACGTCAATGTATGTCCAACGGTTTGGAGGATAGAGGCATTTTAATTTTTCGAGATTATTCGTAAGTCAATTTTTGAAAAGGCAAATATCTCCCGATCTGTAGGAATCTGAGAGACAAAACTTATGTTATTTTGAGGGAACCTATATGTCAACTTCATGTCAGAGTCACGTCAATGTATGTCCAAGGGTTTGGAGGATAGAGACATTTTAATGTTTCGAGATTATTCGTAAGTCAATTTTTGAAAAGGTAAATATCTCCCGATCTGTAGGAATCTGAGAGACAAACCAAATGTCACTTTGAGGGAACGTATATGTCAACTTCATGTCTGAGTCACGTCAATGTATGTCCAAGGGTTTGGAGGATAGAGACATTTAAATTTTTCGAGATTATTCGAAAATCAATTTCTGAAAAGGCAAATATCTCCTGATCTGTAGGAATCTGAGAGACAAAACTTATGTCACTTAGAGGGAACTTATATGTCAACTTTATGTCAGGGTCTCGTAAATGTATGTCCAAGTGTTTGGAGGATAGAGACATTTCAGTTTTTCGAGATTATTCGAAATTCAATTTTTGAAAAGGCAAATATCTCCCGATCTCTATTAATCTGAGAGACAAAACTTATGTCACTTTGAGGGAACGTATATGTTAACTTCATGTCAGAGTCACGTCAATGTATGTCCAAGGGTTTGGAGGATAGAGACATTTTAATTTTTCGAGATTATTCGAAAGTCAATTATTCAAAAGGCAAATATTTCCCGATCTGTAGGAATCTGAGAGACAAAACTTATGTCACTTTGAGGGATAGTTTATGGCATAGTCATGTGAGAGTCACGTCAATGTATGTCCAAGGGTTTGGAGGATATAGACATTTCAATTTTTCGAGATTATTCGAAAGTGAATTATTCAAAGGCAAATATCTACCGATCTGTAGGAATCTGAGAGACTAAACTTATGTCACTTTGATGGAACGCATATGTCATCGTCATGCCAGAGTCACGTCAATTTCTGTCCAAGGCTTTGGAGAATAGAGACAATTTAAATTCTTCGAGATTATTCGAAAGTAAATTTTTGAAAAGTTAAATATCTCCCGATCTGTATTAATCTGAGAAACAAAACATATGTCACTTTTAGGGAACGTATATGTGATCGTCATGTCAGAGTCACGTCATTGTAAGTCCAAGAGTTTGGAGGATAGAGACATCTTAATTTTTCGAGATTATTCGAAAGTCAATTTTTGAAAAGGCAAATATCTCCCGATCGGTAGGAATCTGAGAGACGAAACTTATGTCACTTTGAGGGAACGTTTATGTCAACTTCACGTCAGAGTCACGTCAATGTATGTCCAAGGGTTTGGAGGATAGAGACATTTTAATTTTTCGAGATTATTCGAAAGTCAATTTTTTTTAATTCAAATATCTCCCGATTGGAAGGAATCTGAGAGACAAAACGTATGTTACTTTGAGGGAACCTATATGTCAACTTCATGTCAGAGTCACGTGAATGTATGTCCAAGTGTTTGGAGGATAGAGACATTTCAGTTTTTCGAGATTATTCGAAATTCAATTATTGAAATGGCAAATATCTCCCGATCTGTAGAATCTGAGAGACAAAACTTATGTCACTTTGAGGGAAAGTACTTATCATAGTCATGTCAGAGTCACGTCAATGTATGTCCAAGGGTTTGGAGGATATAAACATTTAAATTTTTCGAGATTATTCGAAAGTGAATTATTCAAAGGCAAATATCTACCGATCTGTAGGAATCTGAGAGACTAAACTTATGTCACTTTGAGGGAACGCATATGTCATCGTCATGCCAAAGTCACGTCAATTTATGTCCAAGGCTTTGGAGAAGAGAGACAATTTAACTTCTTCGAGATTATTCGAAAGTCAATTTTTGAAAAGTTAAATATCTCCCGATCTGTATTAATCTGAGAAACAAAACATATGTCACTTTTAGGGAACGTATATGTGATCGTCATGTCAGAGTCAAGTCAATGTAAGTCCAAGAGTTTGGAGGATAGAGACATTTTAATTTTTCGAGATTATTCGAAAGTCAATTTCTGAAAAGGCAAATATCTCCCGATCTGTAGGAATCTGGGAAACAAAACTTATGTCACTTTAAGGGAAGGTATATGTCAACTTCATGTCAGAGTCACGTGAATGTATGTCCAAGTGTTTGGAGGATAGAGACATTTCAGTTTTTCGAGATTATTCGAAATTCAATTATTGAAAAGGCAAATATCTCCCGATCTGTAGAATCTGAGAGACAAAACTTATGTCACTTTGAGGGAAAGTACTTGTCATAGTCATGTCAGAGTCACGTCAATGTATGTCCAAGGGTTTGGAGGATATAGACATTTAAATTTTTCGAGATTATTCGAAAGTGAATTATTCAAAGGCAAATATCTACCGATCTGTAGGAATCTGAGAGACTAAACTTATGTCACTTTGAGGGAACGCATATGTCATCGTCATGCCAAAGTCACGTCAATTTATGTCCAAGGCTTTGGAGAGTAGAGACAATTTAACTTCTTCGAGATTATTCGAAAGTCAATTTGTGGAAAGGCAAATATCTCCCGATCTGTATTAATCTGAGAAACAAAACATATGTCACTTTTAGGGAATGTATATGTGATCGTCATGTCAGAGTCAAGTCAATGTAAGTCCAAGAGTTTGGAGGATAGAGACATTTTAATTTTTCGAGATTATTCGAAAGTCAATTTCTGAAAAGGCAAATATCTCCCGATCTGTAGGAATCTGAGAGACAAATCTTATGTCACTTTGAGGGAACCTATAAGTCAACTTCATGTCAGAGTGACGTCAATGTATGTCCAACGGTTTGGAGGATAGAGGCATTTTAATTTTTCGAGATTATTCGTAAGTCAATTTTTGAAAAGGCAAATATCTCCCGATCTGTAGGAATCTGAGAGACAAAACTTATGTTATTTTGAGGGAACCTATATGTCAACTTCATGTCAGAGTCACGTCAATGTATGTCCAAGGGTTTGGAGGATAGAGACATTTTAATGTTTCGAGATTATTCGTAAGTCAATTTTTGAAAAGGTAAATATCTCCCGATCTGTAGGAATCTGAGAGACAAACCAAATGTCACTTTGAGGGAACGTATATGTCAACTTCATGTCTGAGTCACGTCAATGTATGTCCAAGGGTTTGGAGGATAGAGACATTTAAATTTTTCGAGATTATTCGAAAATCAATTTCTGAAAAGGCAAATATCTCCTGATCTGTAGGAATCTGAGAGACAAAACTTATGTCACTTTGAGGGAACTTATATGTCAACTTTATGTCAGGGTCTCGTAAATGTATGTCCAAGAGTTTGGACAATAGAGACATTTTAATTTTTCGAGATTATTTGAAAGTCAATTTGTGAAAAGGCAAATATCTCCCGATCTGTAGGAATCTGGGAAACAAAACTTATGTCACTTTAAGGGAACGTATGTGTCAACTTCATGTCAGAGTCACGTGAATGTATGTCCAAGTGTTTGGAGGATAGAGACATTTCAGTTTTTCGAGATTATTCGAAATTCAATTTTTGAAAAGGCAAATATCTCCCGATCTCTATTAATCTGAGAGACAAAACTTATGTCACTTTGAGGGAACGTATATGTTAACTTCATGTCAGAGTCACGTCAATGTATGTCCAAGGGTTTGGAGGATAGAGACATTTTAATTTTTCGAGATTATTCGAAAGTCAATTTTTCAAAAGGCAAATATTTCCCGATCTGTAGGAATCTGAGAGACAAAACTTATGTCACTTTGAGGGATAGTTTATGGCATAGTCATGTGAGAGTCACGTCAATGTATGTCCAAGGGTTTGGAGGATATAGACATTTCAATTTTTCGAGATTATTCGAAAGTGAATTATTCAAAGGCAAATATCTACCGATCTGTAGGAATCTGAGAGACTAAACTTATGTCACTTTGATGGAACGCATATGTCATCGTCATGCCAGAGTCACGTCAATTTCTGTCCAAGGCTTTGGAGAATAGAGACAATTTAAATTCTTCGAGATTATTCGAAAGTAAATTTTTGAAAAGTTAAATATCTCCCGATCTGTATTAATCTGAGAAACAAAACATATGTCACTTTTAGGGAACGTATATGTGATCGTCATGTCAGAGTCACGTCATTGTAAGTCCAAGAGTTTGGAGGATAGAGACATCTTAATTTTTCGAGATTATTCGAAAGTCAATTTTTGAAAAGGCAAATATCTCCCGATCGGTAGGAATCTGAGAGACGAAACTTATGTCACTTTGAGGGAACGTTTATGTCAACTTCACGTCAGAGTCACGTCAATGTATGTCCAAGGGTTTGGAGGATAGAGACATTTTAATTTTTCGAGATTATTCGAAAGTCAATTTTTTTTAATTCAAATATCTCCCGATTGGAAGGAATCTGAGAGACAAAACGTATGTTACTTTGAGGGAACCTATATGTCAACTTCATGTCAGAGTCACGTCAATGTATGTCCAAGGGTTTGGAGGATAGAGACATTTTAATTTTTCGAGATTATTCGAAAGTAAATTTCTGAAAAGGCAAATATCTCGCGATCTGTAATAATCTGAGAGACAAAACTTATGTCACTTTAAGGGAACTTATATGTCAAATTCATGTCAGAGTCATGTCAATGTATGTCCAAGGGGTTGGAGGATAGAGACATTTTAATTTTTCGAGATTATTCGAAAGTCAATTTTTGAAAAGGCAAATATCTCCCGATCTGTAGCAAACTGAGAGACAAAACTTATGTCACTTTGAGGGAACGTATATGTCAACTTCATGTGAGAGTCTCGTTAATGTATGTCCAAGGGTTTCTAGGATAGAAGCATTTTAATTTTTCGAGATTATTCGAAAGTCAATTTTTGGAAAGGCAAATATCTCCCGATCTATAGTAATCTGAGTGACAGAACTTATGTCACTTTGAGGGAACTTACTTGTCATAGTCATGTCAGAGTCACGTAAATGTATGTCCAAGGGTTTGGAGGATAGAGACATTTAAATTTTTCGAGATTATTCGAAAGTCAATTTGTGAAAAGGCAAATATCACCCGATCTGTAGGAATCTGGGAAACAAAACTTATGTCACTTTAAGTGAACGTATATGTCAACTTCATGTCAGAGTCACGTCAAGTTATGTCCAAGGGTTTGGAGGATAGAGACATTTAAATTTTTCGAGATTATTCGAAAGTCAATTTTTGAAAAGGCAAATATCTCCCGATCTGTAGAATCTGAGAGACAAACCTTATGTCACTTTGAGGGAACGTACTTGTCATAGTCATGTCATAGTCACGTAAATGTATGTCCAAGGGTTTGGGGGATAGAGAAATTTTAATTTTTCGAGATTATTCGAAAGTCAATTTTTGAAAAGGCAAATATCTCCCGATCTGTAGCAATCTGAGAGACAAAACTTATGTTACTTTGAGGGAACCTATATGTCAACTTCATGTCAGAGTCTTGTCAATGTATGTCCAATGGTTTGGAGGATAGAGACATTTGAATTTTTCGATATTATTCGAAAGTCAATTTTTGAAAAGGCAAATATCTCCCGATCTGTAGGAATCTGAGAGACTAACCTGATGTCACTTTGAGGGAACGCATATGTCAACTTCGCGTCAGAGTGACGTCAATGTATGTCCAAGGGTTTGGAGGATAGAGACATTTAAATTTTTAAAGATTATTCGAAAGTCAATTTATGTAAAGGCAAATATCTCCCGATCGGAAGGAATCTGAGAGACAAAACGTATGTTACTTTGAGGGAACCTATATGTCAACTTCATGTCAGAGTCACGTCAATGTATGTCCAAGGGTTTGGAGAATAGAGACATTTTAATTTTTCGAGATTATTCGAAAGTAAATTTCTGAAAAGGCAAATATCTCCCGATCTGTAGGAATCTGAGAGACAAAACTTATGTCACTTTGAGGGAACGTATATGTCAACTTTATGTCAGTGTCTCGTAAATGTATGTCCAAGAGTTTGGAGGATAGAGACATTTTAATTTTTCGAGATTATTCGAAAGTCAATTTGTGGAAAGGCAAATATCTCGCGATCTGTAATAATCTGAGAGACAAAACTTATGTCACTTTAAGGGAACTTATATGTCAACTTCATGTCACAGTCATGTCAATGTATGTCCAAGGGGTTGGAGGATAGAGACATTTTAATTTTTGGAGATTATTCGAAAGTCAATTTTTGAAAAGGCAAATATCTCCCGATCTGTAGAATCTGAGAGACAAAACTTATGTCACTTTAAGGGAACGTACTTGTCATAGTCATGTCAGAGTCACGTAAATGTATGTCCAAGGGTTTGGAGGATAGAGACATTTTAATTTTTCGAGATTATTCGAAAGTCAATTTTTGAAAAGGCAAATATGTCCCGATCAGTAGCAAACTGAGAGACAAAACTTATGTCACTTTGAGGGAACGTATATGTCAACTTCATGTGAGAGTCTCGTCAATGTATGTCCAAGGGTTTGGAGGATAGAGACATTTAAATTTTTCGAGATTATTCGAAAGTCAATTTTTGAAAAGGCAAATATCTTCCGATCTGTAGCAAACTGAGAGACAAAACTTATGTCACTTTGAGGGAACGTATATGTCAACTTCATGTGAGAGCCTCGTCAATGTATGTCCAAGGGTTTCTAGGATAGAGGCATTTAAATTTTTCGAGATTATTCGAAAGTCAATTTTTGAAAAGGCAAATATCTCCCGATCTGTAGAATCTGAGAGACAAACCTTATGTCACTTTGAGGGAACGTACTTGTCATAGTCATGTCATAGTCACGTAAATGTATGTCCAAGGGTTTGGGGGATAGAGAAATTTTAATTTTTCGAGATTATTCGAAAGTCAATTTTTGAAAAGGCAAATATCTCCCGATCTGTAGCAATCTGAGAGACAAAACTTATGTTACTTTGAGGGAACCTATATGTCAACTTCATGTCAGAGTCTTGTCAATGTATGTCCAATGGTTTGGAGGATAGAGACATTTGAATTTTTCGATATTATTCGAAAGTCAATTTTTGAAAAGGCAAATATCTCCCGATCTGTAGGAATCTGAGAGACTAACCTTATGTCACTTTGAGGGAACGCATATGTCAACTTCGCGTCAGAGTGACGTCAATGTATGTCCAAGGGTTTGGAGGATAGAGACATTTAAATTTTTAAAGATTATTCGAAAGTCAATTTATGTAAAGGCAAATATCTCCCGATCGGAAGGAATCTGAGAGACAAAACGTATGTCACTTTGAGGGAACCTATATGTCAACTTCATGTCAGAGTCACGTCAATGTATGTCCAAGGGTTTGGAGAATAGAGACATTTGAATTTTTCGAGATTATTCGAAAGTAAATTTCTGAAAAGGCAAATATCTCCCGATCTGTAGGAATCTGAGAGACAAAACTTATGTCACTTTGAGGGAACGTATATGTCAACTTTATGTCAGTGTCTCGTAAATGTATGTCCAAGAGTTTGGAGGATAGAGACATTTTAATTTTTCGAGATTATTCGAAAGTCAATTTGTGGAAAGGCAAATATCTCGCGATCTGTAATAATCTGAGAGACAAAACTTATGTCACTTTAAGGGAACTTATATGTCAACTTCATGTCACAGTCATGTCAATGTATGTCCAAGGGGTTGGAGGATAGAGACATTTTAATTTTTGGAGATTATTCGAAAGTCAATTTTTGAAAAGGCAAATATCTCCCGATCTGTAGAATCTGAGAGACAAAACTTATGTCACTTTAAGGGAACGTACTTGTCATAGTCATGTCAGAGTCACGTAAATGTATGTCCAAGGGTTTGGAGGATAGAGACATTTAAATTTTTCGAGATTATCCGAAAGTCAATTTTTGAAAAGGCAAATATCTCCCGATCTGTAGCAATCTGAGAGACAAAACTTATGTTACTTTGAGGGAACCTATATGTCAACTTCATGTCAGAGTCACGTCAATGTATGTCCAATGGTTTGGAGGATAGAGACATTTTAATTTATCGTGATTATTCGAAAGTCAATTTTTGAAAAGGCAAATATCTCCCGATCTGTAGGAATCTGAGAGACAAACCAAATGTCACTTTGAGGGAATGTATATGTCAACTTCATGTCAGAGTCACGTCAATGTATGTCCAAGGGTTTGGAGGATAGACACATTTTAATTTTTCGAGATTATTCGAAAGTCAATTTTTGAAAAGGCAAATATCTCCCGATCTGTAGAATCTGAGAGACAAAACTTATGTCACTTTCAGGGAACGTACTTGTCATAGTCATGTCAGAGTCACGTAACTGTATGTCCAAGGGTTTGGGGGATAGAGAAATTTTAAATTTTCGAGATTATTCGAAAGTCAATTTTTGAAAAGGCAAATATCTCCCGATCTGTAGGAATCTGAGAGACAAACCAAATGTCACTTTGAGGGAACGTATATGTCAACTTCATGTCAGAGTCACGTCAATGTATGTCCAAGGGTTTGGAGGATAGACACATTTAAATTTTTCGAGATTATTCGAAAGTCAATTTTTGAAAAGGCAAATATCTCCCGGTCTCTAGGAATCTGAGAGACAAAACTTATGTCACTTTGAGGAAAAGTATATGTCAACTTCATGTGAGAGTCTCGTCAATGTATGTCCAAGGGTTTGGAGGATAGAGGCATTTTAATTTTTCGAGATTATTCGAAAGTCAATTTTTGGAAAGGCAAATATCTCCCGATCTATAGTAATCTGAGAGACAAAACTTATGTCACTTTGAGGGAACTTACCTGTCATAGTCACGTCAGAGTCACGTAAATGTATGTCCAAGGGTTTGGAGGATAGAGACATTTAAATTTTTCGAGATTATTCGAAAGTCAATTTGTGAAAAGGCAAATATCTCCCGATATGTAATAATCTTTGAGACAAAACTTATGTCACTTTGAGGGAACGTATGTGTCAACTTCATGTCAGAGTCACGTCAATGTATGTCCAAGGGTTTGAAGGATAGAGACATTTTAATTTTTCGAGATTATTCGAAAGTCAATTTGTGGAAAGGCAAATATCTCGCGATATGTAATAATCTGAGAGACAAAACTTATGTCACTTTAAGGGAACGTATATGTAAACTTCATGTCTGAGTCACGTCAATGTATGTCCAAAGGTTTGGAGAATAGAGACATTTTAATTTTTCGAGATTATTCGAAAGTCAATTTGTGAAAAGGCAAATATCTCCCGATCTGTAGGAATCTGGGAAACAAAACTTATGTCACTTTAAGGGAAGGTATATGTCAACTTCATGTCAGAGTCACGTGAATGTATGTCCAAGTGTTTGGAGGATAGAGACATTTCAGTTTTTCGAGATTATTCGAAATTCAATTATTGAAAAGGCAAATATCTCCCGATCTGTAGAATCTGAGAGACAAAACTTATGTCACTTTGAGGGAAAGTACTTGTCATAGTCATGTCAGAGTCACGTCAATGTATGTCCAAGGGTTTGGAGGATATAGACATTTAAATTTTTCGAGATTATTCGAAAGTGAATTATTCAAAGGCAAATATCTACCGATCTGTAGGGATCTGAGAGACTAAACTTATGTCACTTTGAGGGAACGCATATGTCATCGTCATGCCAAAGTCACGTCAATTTATATCCAAGGCTTTGGAGAATAGAGACAATTTAACTTCTTCGAGATTATTCGAAAGTCAATTTGTGGAAAGGCAAATATCTCCCGATCTGTATTAATCTGAGAAACAAAACATGTCACTTTTAGGGAACGTATATGTGATCGTCATGTCAGAGTCAAGTCAATGTAAGTCCAAGAGTTTGGAGGATAGAGACATTTTAATTTTTCGAGATTATTCGAAAGTCAATTTCTGAAAAGGCAAATATCTCCCGATCTGTAGGAATCTGAGAGACAAAACTTATGTCACTTTGAGGGAACCTATAAGTCAACTTCATGTCAGAGTGACGTCAATGTATGTCCAAGGGTTTGGAGGATAGAGAAATTTTAATTTTTCGAGATTATTCGTAAGTCAATTTTTGAAAAGGCAAATATCTCCCGATCTGTAGGAATCTGAGAGACAAAACTTATGTTATTTTGAGGGAACCTATATGTCAACTTCATGTCAGAGTCACGTCAATGTATGTCCAAGGGTTTGGAGGATAGAGACATTTTAATGTTTCGAGATTATTCGTAAGTCAATTTTTGAAAAGGTAAATATCTCCCGATCTGTAGGAATCTGAGAGACAAACCAAATGTCACTTTGAGGGAACGTATATGTCAACTTCATGTCTGAGTCACGTCAATGTATGTCCAAGGGTTTGGAGGATAGAGACATTTAAATTTTTAAAGATTATTCGAAAGTCAATTTATGTAAAGGCAAATATCTCCCGATCGGAAGGAATCTGAGAGACAAAACGTATGTTACTTTGAGGGAACCTATATGTCAACTTCATGTCAGAGTCACGTCAATGTATGTCCAAGGGTTTGGAGAATAGAGACATTTTAATTTTTCGAGATTATTCGAAAGTAAATTTCTGAAAAGGCAAATATCTTCCGATCTGTAGGAATCTGAGAGACAAAACTTATGTCACTTTGAGGGAACGTATATGTCAACTTTATGTCAGTGTCTCGTAAATGTATGTCCAAGAGTTTGGAGGATAGAGACATTTTAATTTTTCGAGATTATTCGAAAGTCAATTTGTGGAAAGGCAAATATCTCGCGATCTGTAATAATCTGAGAGACAAAACTTATGTCACTTTAAGGGAACTTATATGTCAACTTCATGTCACAGTCATGTCAATGTATGTCCAAGGGGTTGGAGGATAGAGACATTTTAATTTTTGGAGATTATTCGAAAGTCAATTTTTGAAAAGGCAAATATCTCCCGATCTGTAGAATCTGAGAGACAAAACTTATGTCACTTTAAGGGAACGTACTTGTCATAGTCATGTCAGAGTCACGTAAATGTATGTCCAAGGGTTTGGAGGATAGAGACATTTTAATTTTTCGAGATTATTCGAAAGTCAATTTTTGAAAAGGCAAATATGTCCCGATCAGTAGCAAACTGAGAGACAAAACTTATGTCACTTTGAGGGAACGTATATGTCAACTTCATGTGAGAGTCTCGTCAATGTATGTCCAAGGGTTTGGAGGATAGAGACATTTAAATTTTTCGAGATTATTCGAAAGTCAATTTTTGAAAAGGCAAATATCTTCCGATCTGTAGCAAACTGAGAGACAAAACTTATGTCACTTTGAGGGAACGTATATGTCAACTTCATGTGAGAGCCTCGTCAATGTATGTCCAAGGGTTTCTAGGATAGAGGCATTTAAATTTTTCGAGATTATTCGAAAGTCAATTTTTGAAAAGGCAAATATCTCCCGATCTGTAGAATCTGAGAGACAAACCTTATGTCACTTTGAGGGAACGTACTTGTCATAGTCATGTCATAGTCACGTAAATGTATGTCCAAGGGTTTGGGGGATAGAGAAATTTTAATTTTTCGAGATTATTCGAAAGTCAATTTTTGAAAAGGCAAATATCTCCCGATCTGTAGCAATCTGAGAGACAAAACTTATGTTACTTTGAGGGAACCTATATGTCAACTTCATGTCAGAGTCTTGTCAATGTATGTCCAATGGTTTGGAGGATAGAGACATTTGAATTTTTCGATATTATTCGAAAGTCAATTTTTGAAAAGGCAAATATCTCCCGATCTGTAGGAATCTGAGAGACTAACCTTATGTCACTTTGAGGGAACGCATATGTCAACTTCGCGTCAGAGTGACGTCAATGTATGTCCAAGGGTTTGGAGGATAGAGACATTTAAATTTTTAAAGATTATTCGAAAGTCAATTTATGTAAAGGCAAATATCTCCCGATCGGAAGGAATCTGAGAGACAAAACGTATGTTACTTTGAGGGAACCTATATGTCAACTTCATGTCAGAGTCACGTCAATGTATGTCCAAGGGTTTGGAGAATAGAGACATTTTAATTTTTCGAGATTATTCGAAAGTAAATTTCTGAAAAGGCAAATATCTCCCGATCTGTAGGAATCTGAGAGACAAAACTTATGTCACTTTGAGGGAACGTATATGTCAACTTTATGTCAGTGTCTCGTAAATGTATGTCCAAGAGTTTGGAGGATAGAGACATTTTAATTTTTCGAGATTATTCGAAAGTCAATTTGTGGAAAGGCAAATATCTCGCGATCTGTAATAATCTGAGAGACAAAACTTATGTCACTTTAAGGGAACTTATATGTCAACTTCATGTCACAGTCATGTCAATGTATGTCCAAGGGGTTGGAGGATAGAGACATTTTAATTTTTGGAGATTATTCGAAAGTCAATTTTTGAAAAGGCAAATATCTCCCGATCTGTAGAATCTGAGAGACAAAACTTATGTCACTTTAAGGGAACGTACTTGTCATAGTCATGTCAGAGTCACGTAAATGTATGTCCAAGGGTTTGGAGGATAGAGACATTTTAATTTTTCGAGATTATTCGAAAGTCAATTTTTGAAAAGGCAAATATGTCCCGATCACTAGCAAACTGAGAGACAAAACTTATGTCACTTTGAGGGAACGTATATGTCAACTTCATGTGAGAGTCTCGTCAATGTATGTCCAAGGGTTTGGAGGATAGAGACATTTAAATTTTTCGAGATTATTCGAAAGTCAATTCTTGAAAAGGCAAATATCTTCCGATCTGTAGCAAACTGAGAGACAAAACTTATGTCACTTTGAGGGAACGTATATGTCAACTTCATGTGAGAGCCTCGTCAATGTATGTCCAAGGGTTTCTAGGATAGAGGCATTTAAATTTTTCAAGATTATTCGAAAGTCAATTGTTGGAAAGGCAAATATCTCCCGATCTATAGTAATCTGAGAGACAGAACTTATGTCACTTTGAGGGAACTTACTTGTCATAGTCATGTCAGAGTCACGTAAATGTATGTCCAAGGGTTTGGAGGATAGAGACATTTAAATTTTTCGAGTTATCCGAAAGTCAATTTTTGAAAAGGTAAATATCTCCCGTTCTGTAGCAATCTGAGAGACAAAACTTATGTTACTTTGAGGGAACCTATATGTCAACTTCATGTCAGAGTCACGTTAATGTATGTCCAATGGTTTGGAGGATAGAGACATTTTAATTTATCGTGATTATTCGAAAGTCAATTTTTGAAAAGGCAAATATCTCCCGATCTGTAGGAATCTGAGAGACAAACCAAATGTCACTTTGAGGGAATGTATATGTCAACTTCATGTCAGAGTCACGTCAATGTATGTCCAAGGGTTTGGAGGATAGACACATTTTAATTTTTCGAGATTATTCGAAAGTCAATTTTTGAAAAGGCAAATATCTCCCGATCTGTAGAATCTGAGAGACAAAACTTATGTCACTTTCAGGGAACGTACTTGTCATAGTCATGTCAGAGTCACGTAACTGTATGTCCAAGGGTTTGGGGGATAGAGAAATTTTAAATTTTCGAGATTATTCGAAAGTCAATTTTTGAAAAGGCAAATATCTCCCGATCTGTAGGAATCTGAGAGACAAACCAAATGTCACTTTGAGGGAACGTATATGTCAACTTCATGTCAGAGTCACGTCAATGTATGTCCAAGTGTTTGGAGGATAGACACATTTAAATTTTTCGAGATTATTCGAAAGTCAATTTTTGAAAAGGCAAATATCTCCCGGTCTCTAGGAATCTGAGAGACAAAACTTATGTCACTTTGAGGGAAAGTATATGTCAACTTCATGTGAGAGTCTCGTCAATGTATGTCCAAGGGTTTGGAGGATAGAGGCATTTTAATTTTTCGAGATTATTCGAAAGTCAATTTTTGGAAAGGCAAATATCTCCCGATCTATAGTAATCTGAGAGACAAAACTTATGTCACTTTGAGGGAACTTACCTGTCATAGTCACGTCAGAGTCACGTAAATGTATGTCCAAGGGTTTGGAGGATAGAGACATTTAAATTTTTCGAGATTATTCGAAAGTCAATTTGTGAAAAGGCAAATATCTCCCGATATGTAATAATCTTTGAGACAAAACTTATGTCACTTTGAGGGAACGTATGTGTCAACTTCATGTCAGAGTCACGTAAATGTATGTCCAAGGGTTTGAAGGATAGAGACATTTACATTTTTTGAGATTATTCGAAAGTCAATTTTTGAAAAGGCAAATATCTTCCGATCTGTAGGAATCTGAGAGACAAAACTTATGTCACTTTGAGGGAACGTATATGTCAACTTCATGTCTGAGTCACGTCAATGTATGTCCAAGGGTTTGGAGGATAGAGACATTTTAATTTTTCGAGATTATTCGAAAGTCAATTTGTGGAAAGGCAAATATCTCGCGATATGTAATAATCTGAGAGACAAAACTTATGTCACTTTAAGGGAACGTATATGTAAACTTCATGTCTGAGTCACGTCAATGTATGTCCAAAGGTTTGGAGAATAGAGACATTTTAATTTTTCGAGATTATTCGAAAGTCAATTTGTGAAAAGGCAAATATCTCCCGATCTGTAGGAATCTGGGAAACAAAACTTATGTCACTTTAAGGGAAGGTATATGTCAACTTCATGTCAGAGTCACGTGAATGTATGTCCAAGTGTTTGGAGGATAGAGACATTTCAGTTTTTCGAGATTATTCGAAATTCAATTATTGAAAAGGCAAATATCTCCCGATCTGTAGAATCTGAGAGACAAAACTTATGTCACTTTGAGGGAAAGTACTTGTCATAGTCATGTCAGAGTCACGTCAATGTATGTCCAAGGGTTTGGAGGATATAGACATTTAAATTTTTCGAGATTATTCGAAAGTGAATTATTCAAAGGCAAATATCTACCGATCTGTAGGGATCTGAGAGACTAAACTTATGTCACTTTGAGGGAACGTATATGTCAACTTCATGTGAGAGTCTCGTCAATGTATGTCCAAGGGTTTGGAGGATAGAGACATTTAAATTTTTCGAGATTATTCGAAAGTCAATTTTTGAAAAGGCAAATATCTTCCGATCTGTAGCAAACTGAGAGACAAAACTTATGTCACTTTGAGGGAACGTATATGTCAACTTCATGTGAGAGCCTCGTCAATGTATGTCCAAGGGTTTCTAGGATAGAGGCATTTAAATTTTTCGAGATTATTCGAAAGTCAATTTTTGAAAAGGCAAATATCTCCCGATCTGTAGAATCTGAGAGACAAACCTTATGTCACTTTGAGGGAACGTACTTGTCATAGTCATGTCATAGTCACGTAAATGTATGTCCAAGGGTTTGGGGGATAGAGAAATTTTAATTTTTCGAGATTATTCGAAAGTCAATTTTTGAAAAGGCAAATATCTCCCGATCTGTAGCAATCTGAGAGACAAAACTTATGTTACTTTGAGGGAACCTATATGTCAACTTCATGTCAGAGTCTTGTCAATGTATGTCCAATGGTTTGGAGGATAGAGACATTTGAATTTTTCGATATTATTCGAAAGTCAATTTTTGAAAAGGCAAATATCTCCCGATCTGTAGGAATCTGAGAGACTAACCTTATGTCACTTTGAGGGAACGCATATGTCAACTTCGCGTCAGAGTGACGTCAATGTATGTCCAAGGGTTTGGAGGATAGAGACATTTAAATTTTTAAAGATTATTCGAAAGTCAATTTATGTAAAGGCAAATATCTCCCGATCGGAAGGAATCTGAGAGACAAAACGTATGTCACTTTGAGGGAACCTATATGTCAACTTCATGTCAGAGTCACGTCAATGTATGTCCAAGGGTTTGGAGAATAGAGACATTTGAATTTTTCGAGATTATTCGAAAGTAAATTTCTGAAAAGGCAAATATCTCCCGATCTGTAGGAATCTGAGAGACAAAACTTATGTCACTTTGAGGGAACGTATATGTCAACTTTATGTCAGTGTCTCGTAAATGTATGTCCAAGAGTTTGGAGGATAGAGACATTTTAATTTTTCGAGATTATTCGAAAGTCAATTTGTGGAAAGGCAAATATCTCGCGATCTGTAATAATCTGAGAGACAAAACTTATGTCACTTTAAGGGAACTTATATGTCAACTTCATGTCACAGTCATGTCAATGTATGTCCAAGGGGTTGGAGGATAGAGACATTTTAATTTTTGGAGATTATTCGAAAGTCAATTTTTGAAAAGGCAAATATCTCCCGATCTGTAGAATCTGAGAGACAAAACTTATGTCACTTTAAGGGAACGTACTTGTCATAGTCATGTCAGAGTCACGTAAATGTATGTCCAAGGGTTTGGAGGATAGAGACATTTAAATTTTTCGAGATTATCCGAAAGTCAATTTTTGAAAAGGCAAATATCTCCCGATCTGTAGCAATCTGAGAGACAAAACTTATGTTACTTTGAGGGAACCTATATGTCAACTTCATGTCAGAGTCACGTCAATGTATGTCCAATGGTTTGGAGGATAGAGACATTTTAATTTATCGTGATTATTCGAAAGTCAATTTTTGAAAAGGCAAATATCTCCCGATCTGTAGGAATCTGAGAGACAAACCAAATGTCACTTTGAGGGAATGTATATGTCAACTTCATGTCAGAGTCACGTCAATGTATGTCCAAGGGTTTGGAGGATAGACACATTTTAATTTTTCGAGATTATTCGAAAGTCAATTTTTGAAAAGGCAAATATCTCCCGATCTGTAGAATCTGAGAGACAAAACTTATGTCACTTTCAGGGAACGTACTTGTCATAGTCATGTCAGAGTCACGTAACTGTATGTCCAAGGGTTTGGGGGATAGAGAAATTTTAAATTTTCGAGATTATTCGAAAGTCAATTTTTGAAAAGGCAAATATCTCCCGATCTGTAGGAATCTGAGAGACAAACCAAATGTCACTTTGAGGGAACGTATATGTCAACTTCATGTCAGAGTCACGTCAATGTATGTCCAAGGGTTTGGAGGATAGACACATTTAAATTTTTCGAGATTATTCGAAAGTCAATTTTTGAAAAGGCAAATATCTCCCGGTCTCTAGGAATCTGAGAGACAAAACTTATGTCACTTTGAGGAAAAGTATATGTCAACTTCATGTGAGAGTCTCGTCAATGTATGTCCAAGGGTTTGGAGGATAGAGGCATTTTAATTTTTCGAGATTATTCGAAAGTCAATTTTTGGAAAGGCAAATATCTCCCGATCTATAGTAATCTGAGAGACAAAACTTATGTCACTTTGAGGGAACTTACCTGTCATAGTCACGTCAGAGTCACGTAAATGTATGTCCAAGGGTTTGGAGGATAGAGACATTTAAATTTTTCGAGATTATTCGAAAGTCAATTTGTGAAAAGGCAAATATCTCCCGATATGTAATAATCTTTGAGACAAAACTTATGTCACTTTGAGGGAACGTATGTGTCAACTTCATGTCAGAGTCACGTCAATGTATGTCCAAGGGTTTGAAGGATAGAGACATTTTAATTTTTCGAGATTATTCGAAAGTCAATTTGTGGAAAGGCAAATATCTCGCGATATGTAATAATCTGAGAGACAAAACTTATGTCACTTTAAGGGAACGTATATGTAAACTTCATGTCTGAGTCACGTCAATGTATGTCCAAAGGTTTGGAGAATAGAGACATTTTAATTTTTCGAGATTATTCGAAAGTCAATTTGTGAAAAGGCAAATATCTCCCGATCTGTAGGAATCTGGGAAACAAAACTTATGTCACTTTAAGGGAAGGTATATGTCAACTTCATGTCAGAGTCACGTGAATGTATGTCCAAGTGTTTGGAGGATAGAGACATTTCAGTTTTTCGAGATTATTCGAAATTCAATTATTGAAAAGGCAAATATCTCCCGATCTGTAGAATCTGAGAGACAAAACTTATGTCACTTTGAGGGAAAGTACTTGTCATAGTCATGTCAGAGTCACGTCAATGTATGTCCAAGGGTTTGGAGGATATAGACATTTAAATTTTTCGAGATTATTCGAAAGTGAATTATTCAAAGGCAAATATCTACCGATCTGTAGGGATCTGAGAGACTAAACTTATGTCACTTTGAGGGAACGCATATGTCATCGTCATGCCAAAGTCACGTCAATTTATATCCAAGGCTTTGGAGAATAGAGACAATTTAACTTCTTCGAGATTATTCGAAAGTCAATTTGTGGAAAGGCAAATATCTCCCGATCTGTATTAATCTGAGAAACAAAACATGTCACTTTTAGGGAACGTATATGTGATCGTCATGTCAGAGTCAAGTCAATGTAAGTCCAAGAGTTTGGAGGATAGAGACATTTTAATTTTTCGAGATTATTCGAAAGTCAATTTCTGAAAAGGCAAATATCTCCCGATCTGTAGGAATCTGAGAGACAAAACTTATGTCACTTTGAGGGAACCTATAAGTCAACTTCATGTCAGAGTGACGTCAATGTATGTCCAAGGGTTTGGAGGATAGAGAAATTTTAATTTTTCGAGATTATTCGTAAGTCAATTTTTGAAAAGGCAAATATCTCCCGATCTGTAGGAATCTGAGAGACAAAACTTATGTTATTTTGAGGGAACCTATATGTCAACTTCATGTCAGAGTCACGTCAATGTATGTCCAAGGGTTTGGAGGATAGAGACATTTTAATGTTTCGAGATTATTCGTAAGTCAATTTTTGAAAAGGTAAATATCTCCCGATCTGTAGGAATCTGAGAGACAAACCAAATGTCACTTTGAGGGAACGTATATGTCAACTTCATGTCTGAGTCACGTCAATGTATGTCCAAGGGTTTGGAGGATAGAGACATTTAAATTTTTAAAGATTATTCGAAAGTCAATTTATGTAAAGGCAAATATCTCCCGATCGGAAGGAATCTGAGAGACAAAACGTATGTTACTTTGAGGGAACCTATATGTCAACTTCATGTCAGAGTCACGTCAATGTATGTCCAAGGGTTTGGAGAATAGAGACATTTTAATTTTTCGAGATTATTCGAAAGTAAATTTCTGAAAAGGCAAATATCTTCCGATCTGTAGGAATCTGAGAGACAAAACTTATGTCACTTTGAGGGAACGTATATGTCAACTTTATGTCAGTGTCTCGTAAATGTATGTCCAAGAGTTTGGAGGATAGAGACATTTTAATTTTTCGAGATTATTCGAAAGTCAATTTGTGGAAAGGCAAATATCTCGCGATCTGTAATAATCTGAGAGACAAAACTTATGTCACTTTAAGGGAACTTATATGTCAACTTCATGTCACAGTCATGTCAATGTATGTCCAAGGGGTTGGAGGATAGAGACATTTTAATTTTTGGAGATTATTCGAAAGTCAATTTTTGAAAAGGCAAATATCTCCCGATCTGTAGAATCTGAGAGACAAAACTTATGTCACTTTAAGGGAACGTACTTGTCATAGTCATGTCAGAGTCACGTAAATGTATGTCCAAGGGTTTGGAGGATAGAGACATTTTAATTTTTCGAGATTATTCGAAAGTCAATTTTTGAAAAGGCAAATATGTCCCGATCAGTAGCAAACTGAGAGACAAAACTTATGTCACTTTGAGGGAACGTATATGTCAACTTCATGTGAGAGTCTCGTCAATGTATGTCCAAGGGTTTGGAGGATAGAGACATTTAAATTTTTCGAGATTATTCGAAAGTCAATTTTTGAAAAGGCAAATATCTTCCGATCTGTAGCAAACTGAGAGACAAAACTTATGTCACTTTGAGGGAACGTATATGTCAACTTCATGTGAGAGCCTCGTCAATGTATGTCCAAGGGTTTCTAGGATAGAGGCATTTAAATTTTTCGAGATTATTCGAAAGTCAATTTTTGAAAAGGCAAATATCTCCCGATCTGTAGAATCTGAGAGACAAACCTTATGTCACTTTGAGGGAACGTACTTGTCATAGTCATGTCATAGTCACGTAAATGTATGTCCAAGGGTTTGGGGGATAGAGAAATTTTAATTTTTCGAGATTATTCGAAAGTCAATTTTTGAAAAGGCAAATATCTCCCGATCTGTAGCAATCTGAGAGACAAAACTTATGTTACTTTGAGGGAACCTATATGTCAACTTCATGTCAGAGTCTTGTCAATGTATGTCCAATGGTTTGGAGGATAGAGACATTTGAATTTTTCGATATTATTCGAAAGTCAATTTTTGAAAAGGCAAATATCTCCCGATCTGTAGGAATCTGAGAGACTAACCTTATGTCACTTTGAGGGAACGCATATGTCAACTTCGCGTCAGAGTGACGTCAATGTATGTCCAAGGGTTTGGAGGATAGAGACATTTAAATTTTTAAAGATTATTCGAAAGTCAATTTATGTAAAGGCAAATATCTCCCGATCGGAAGGAATCTGAGAGACAAAACGTATGTTACTTTGAGGGAACCTATATGTCAACTTCATGTCAGAGTCACGTCAATGTATGTCCAAGGGTTTGGAGAATAGAGACATTTTAATTTTTCGAGATTATTCGAAAGTAAATTTCTGAAAAGGCAAATATCTCCCGATCTGTAGGAATCTGAGAGACAAAACTTATGTCACTTTGAGGGAACGTATATGTCAACTTTATGTCAGTGTCTCGTAAATGTATGTCCAAGAGTTTGGAGGATAGAGACATTTTAATTTTTCGAGATTATTCGAAAGTCAATTTGTGGAAAGGCAAATATCTCGCGATCTGTAATAATCTGAGAGACAAAACTTATGTCACTTTAAGGGAACTTATATGTCAACTTCATGTCACAGTCATGTCAATGTATGTCCAAGGGGTTGGAGGATAGAGACATTTTAATTTTTGGAGATTATTCGAAAGTCAATTTTTGAAAAGGCAAATATCTCCCGATCTGTAGAATCTGAGAGACAAAACTTATGTCACTTTAAGGGAACGTACTTGTCATAGTCATGTCAGAGTCACGTAAATGTATGTCCAAGGGTTTGGAGGATAGAGACATTTTAATTTTTCGAGATTATTCGAAAGTCAATTTTTGAAAAGGCAAATATGTCCCGATCACTAGCAAACTGAGAGACAAAACTTATGTCACTTTGAGGGAACGTATATGTCAACTTCATGTGAGAGTCTCGTCAATGTATGTCCAAGGGTTTGGAGGATAGAGACATTTAAATTTTTCGAGATTATTCGAAAGTCAATTCTTGAAAAGGCAAATATCTTCCGATCTGTAGCAAACTGAGAGACAAAACTTATGTCACTTTGAGGGAACGTATATGTCAACTTCATGTGAGAGCCTCGTCAATGTATGTCCAAGGGTTTCTAGGATAGAGGCATTTAAATTTTTCAAGATTATTCGAAAGTCAATTGTTGGAAAGGCAAATATCTCCCGATCTATAGTAATCTGAGAGACAGAACTTATGTCACTTTGAGGGAACTTACTTGTCATAGTCATGTCAGAGTCACGTAAATGTATGTCCAAGGGTTTGGAGGATAGAGACATTTAAATTTTTCGAGTTATCCGAAAGTCAATTTTTGAAAAGGTAAATATCTCCCGTTCTGTAGCAATCTGAGAGACAAAACTTATGTTACTTTGAGGGAACCTATATGTCAACTTCATGTCAGAGTCACGTTAATGTATGTCCAATGGTTTGGAGGATAGAGACATTTTAATTTATCGTGATTATTCGAAAGTCAATTTTTGAAAAGGCAAATATCTCCCGATCTGTAGGAATCTGAGAGACAAACCAAATGTCACTTTGAGGGAATGTATATGTCAACTTCATGTCAGAGTCACGTCAATGTATGTCCAAGGGTTTGGAGGATAGACACATTTTAATTTTTCGAGATTATTCGAAAGTCAATTTTTGAAAAGGCAAATATCTCCCGATCTGTAGAATCTGAGAGACAAAACTTATGTCACTTTCAGGGAACGTACTTGTCATAGTCATGTCAGAGTCACGTAACTGTATGTCCAAGGGTTTGGGGGATAGAGAAATTTTAAATTTTCGAGATTATTCGAAAGTCAATTTTTGAAAAGGCAAATATCTCCCGATCTGTAGGAATCTGAGAGACAAACCAAATGTCACTTTGAGGGAACGTATATGTCAACTTCATGTCAGAGTCACGTCAATGTATGTCCAAGTGTTTGGAGGATAGACACATTTAAATTTTTCGAGATTATTCGAAAGTCAATTTTTGAAAAGGCAAATATCTCCCGGTCTCTAGGAATCTGAGAGACAAAACTTATGTCACTTTGAGGGAAAGTATATGTCAACTTCATGTGAGAGTCTCGTCAATGTATGTCCAAGGGTTTGGAGGATAGAGGCATTTTAATTTTTCGAGATTATTCGAAAGTCAATTTTTGGAAAGGCAAATATCTCCCGATCTATAGTAATCTGAGAGACAAAACTTATGTCACTTTGAGGGAACTTACCTGTCATAGTCACGTCAGAGTCACGTAAATGTATGTCCAAGGGTTTGGAGGATAGAGACATTTAAATTTTTCGAGATTATTCGAAAGTCAATTTGTGAAAAGGCAAATATCTCCCGATATGTAATAATCTTTGAGACAAAACTTATGTCACTTTGAGGGAACGTATGTGTCAACTTCATGTCAGAGTCACGTAAATGTATGTCCAAGGGTTTGAAGGATAGAGACATTTACATTTTTTGAGATTATTCGAAAGTCAATTTTTGAAAAGGCAAATATCTTCCGATCTGTAGGAATCTGAGAGACAAAACTTATGTCACTTTGAGGGAACGTATATGTCAACTTCATGTCTGAGTCACGTCAATGTATGTCCAAGGGTTTGGAGGATAGAGACATTTTAATTTTTCGAGATTATTCGAAAGTCAATTTGTGGAAAGGCAAATATCTCGCGATATGTAATAATCTGAGAGACAAAACTTATGTCACTTTAAGGGAACGTATATGTAAACTTCATGTCTGAGTCACGTCAATGTATGTCCAAAGGTTTGGAGAATAGAGACATTTTAATTTTTCGAGATTATTCGAAAGTCAATTTGTGAAAAGGCAAATATCTCCCGATCTGTAGGAATCTGGGAAACAAAACTTATGTCACTTTAAGGGAAGGTATATGTCAACTTCATGTCAGAGTCACGTGAATGTATGTCCAAGTGTTTGGAGGATAGAGACATTTCAGTTTTTCGAGATTATTCGAAATTCAATTATTGAAAAGGCAAATATCTCCCGATCTGTAGAATCTGAGAGACAAAACTTATGTCACTTTGAGGGAAAGTACTTGTCATAGTCATGTCAGAGTCACGTCAATGTATGTCCAAGGGTTTGGAGGATATAGACATTTAAATTTTTCGAGATTATTCGAAAGTGAATTATTCAAAGGCAAATATCTACCGATCTGTAGGGATCTGAGAGACTAAACTTATGTCACTTTGAGGGAACGCATATGTCATCGTCATGCCAAAGTCACGTCAATTTATATCCAAGGCTTTGGAGAATAGAGACAATTTAACTTCTTCGAGATTATTCGAAAGTCAATTTGTGGAAAGGCAAATATCTCCCGATCTGTATTAATCTGAGAAACAAAACATATGTCACTTTTAGGGAACGTATATGTGATCGTCATGTCAGAGTCAAGTCAATGTAAGTCCAAGAGTTTGGAGGATAGAGACATTTTAATTTTTCGAGATTATTCGAAAGTCAATTTCTGAAAAGGAAAATATCTCCCGATCTGTAGGAATCTGAGAGACAAAACTTATGTCACTTTGAGGGAACCTATAAGTCAACTTCATGTCAGAGTGACGTCAATGTATGTCCAAGGGTTTGGAGGATAGAGACATTTTAATTTTTCGAGATTATTCGTAAGTCAATTTTTGAAAAGGCAAATATCTCCCGATCTGTAGGAATCTGAGAGACAAAACTTATGTTATTTTGAGGGAACCTATATGTCAACTTCATGTCAGAGTCACGTCAATGTATGTCCAAGGGTTTGGAGGATAGAGACATTTTAATGTTTCGAGATTATTCGTAAGTCAATTTTTGAAAAGGTAAATATCTCCCGATCTGTAGGAATCTGAGAGACAAACCAAATGTCACTTTGAGGGAACGTATATGTCAACTTCATGTCTGAGTCACGTCAATGTATGTCCAAGGGTTTGGAGGATAGAGACATTTAAATTTTTCGAGATTATTCGAAAGTCAATTTCTGAAAAGGCAAATATCTCCTGATCTGTAGGAATCTGAGAGACAAAACTTATGTCACTTTGAGGGAACGTATATGTCAACTTTATGTCAGGGTCTCGTAAATGTATGTCCAAGAGTTTGGACAATAGAGACATTTTAATTTTTCGAGATTATTCGAAAGTCAATTTGTGAAAAGGCAAATATCTCCCGATCTGTAGGAATCTGGGAAACAAAACTTATGTCACTTTAAGGGAACGTATGTGTCAACTTCATGTCAGAGTCACGTGAATGTATGTCCAAGTGTTTGGAGGATAGAGACATTTCAGTTTTTCGAGATTATTCGAAATTCAATTTTTGAAAAGGCAAATATCTCCCGAGCTCTAAGAATCTGAGAGACATAACTTATGTCACTTTGAGGAAACGTATATGTCAACTTCATGTCAGAGTCACGTCAATGTATGTCCAAGGGTTTGGAGGATAGAGACATTTTAATTTTTCGAGATTATTCGAAAGTCAATTATTGAAAAGGCAATTATCTCCCGATCTCTATTAATCTGAGAGACAAAACTTATGTCACTTTGAGGGAACGTATATGTTAACTTCATGTCAGCGTCACGTAAATGTATGTCCAAGGGTTTGGAGGATAGAGACATTTTAATTTTTCGAGATTATTCGAAAGTCAATTTTTCAAAAGGCAAATATTTCCCGATCTGTAGGAATCTGAGAGACAAAACTTATGTCACTTTGAGGGATAGTTTATGGCATAGTCATGTGAGAGTCACGTCAATGTATGTCCAAGGGTTTGGAGGATATAGACATTTCAATTTTTCGAGATTATTCGAAAGTGAATTATTCAAAGGCAAATATCTACCGATCTGTAGGAATCTGAGAGACTAAACTTATGTCACTTTGATGGAACGCATATGTCATCGTCATGCCAGAGTCACGTCAATTTCTGTCCAAGGCTTTGGAGAATAGAGACAATTTAAATTCTTCGAGATTATTCGAAAGTCAATTTTTGAAAAGTTAAATATCTCCCGATCTGTATTAATCTGAGAAAAAAAACATATGTCACTTTTAGGGAACGTATATGTGATCGTCATGTCAGAGTCACGTCATTGTAAGTCCAAGAGTTTGGAGGATAGAGACATTTTAATTTTTCGAGATTATTCGAAAGTCAATTTTTGAAAAGGCAAATATCTCCCGATCGGTAGGAATCTGAGAGACGAAACTTATGTCACTTTGAGAGAACGTATATGTCAACTTCACGTCAGAGTCACGTCAATGTATGTCCAAGGGTTTGGAGGATAGAGACATTTTAATTTTTCGAGATTATTCGAAAGTCAATTTTTGTAAAGGCAAAAATCTCCCGATCGGAAGGAATCTGAGAGACAAAACGTATGTTACTTTGAGGGAACCTATATGTCAACTTCGTGTCAGAGTCACGTCAATGTATGTCCAAGGGTTTGGAGGATAGAGACATTTTAATTTTTCGAGATTATTCGAAAGTAAATTTCTGAAAAGGCAAATATCTCGCGATCTGTAATAATCTGAGAGACAAAACTTATGTCACTTTAAGGGAACTTATATGTCAACTTCATGTCAGAGTCATGTCAATGTATGTCCAAGGGGTTGGAGGATAGAGACATTTTAATTTTTCGAGATTATTCGAAAGTCAATTTTTGAAAAGGCAAATATCTCCCGATCTGTAGCAAACTGAGAGACAAAACTTATACACTTTGAGGGAACGTATATGTCAACTTCATGTGAGAGTCTCGTCAATGTATGTCCAAGGGTTTGGAGGATAGAGACATTTTAATTTTTCGAGATTATTCGAAAGTCAATTTTTGAAAAGGCAAATATCTCCCGATCTGTAGCAAACTGAGAGACAAAACTTATGTCACTTTGAGGGAACGTATATGTCAACTTCATGTGAGAGTCTCGTCAATGTATGTCCGAGGGTTTCTAGGATAGAGGCATTTTAATTTTTCGAGATTATTCGAAAGTCAATTTTTGGAAAGGCAAATATCTCCCGATCTATAGTAATCTGAGAGACAGAACTTATGTCACTTTGAGGGAACTTACTTGTCATAGTCATGTCAGAGTCACGTAAATGTATGTCCAAGGGTTTGGAGGATAGAGACATTTAAATTTTTCGAGATTATTCGAAAGTCAATTTGTGAAAAGGCAAATATCTCCCGATCTGTAGGAATCTGGGAAACAAAACTTATGTCACTTTAAGTGAACGTATATGTCAACTTCATGTCAGAGTCACGTCAAGTTATGTCCAAGGGTTTGGAGGATAGAGACATTTAAATTTTTCGAGATTATTCGAAAGTCAATTTTTGAAAAGGCAAATATCTCCCGATCTGTAGAATCTGAGAGACAAACCTTATGTCACTTTGAGGGAACGTACTTGTCATAGTCATGTCATAGTCACGTAAATGTATGTCCAAGGGTTTGGGGGATAGAGAAATTTTAATTTTTCGAGATTATTCGAAAGTCAATTTTTGAAAAGGCAAATATCTCCCGATCTGTAGCAATCTGAGAGACAAAACTTATGTTTCTTTGAGGGAATCTATATGTCAACTTCATGTGAGAGTCTCGTCAATGTATGTCCAATGGTTTGGAGGATAGAGACATTTGAATTTTTCGATATTATTCGAAAGTCAATTTTTGAAAAGGCAAATATCTCCCGATCTGTAGGAATCTGAGAGACTAACCTTATGTCACTTTGAGGGAACGCATATGTCAACTTCGCGTCAGAGTGACGTCAATGTATGTCCAAGGGTTTGGAGGATAGAGACATTTAAATTTTTAGAGATTATTCGAAAGTCAATTTTTGTAAAGGCAAATATCTCCCAATCGGAAGGAATCTGAGAGACAAAACGTATGTTACTTTGAGGGAACCTATATGTCAACTTCATGTCAGAGTCACGTCAATGTATGTCCAAGGGTTTGGAGAATAGAGACATTTTAATTTTTCGAGATTATTCGAAAGTAAATTTCTGAAAAGGCAAATATCTCCCGATCTGTAGGAATCTGAGAGACAAAACTTATGTCACTTTGAGGGAACGTATATGTCAACTTTATGTCAGTGTCTCGTAAATGTATGTCCAAGAGTTTGGAGGATAGAGACATTTAAATTTTTCGAGATTATTCGAAAGTCAATTTTTGAAAAGGCAAATATCTCCCGATCTGTAGAATCTGAGAGACAAACCTTATGTCACTTTGAGGGAACGTACTTGTCATAGTCATGTCATAGTCACGTAAATGTATGTCCAAGGGTTTGGGGGATAGAGAAATTTTAATTTTTCGAGATTATTCGAAAGTCAATTTTTGAAAAGGCAAATATCTCCCGATCTGTAGCAATCTGAGAGACAAAACTTATGTTTCTTTGAGGGAATCTATATGTCAACTTCATGTGAGAGTCTCGTCAATGTATGTCCAATGGTTTGGAGGATAGAGACATTTGAATTTTTCGATATTATTCGAAAGTCAATTTTTGAAAAGGCAAATATCTCCCGATCTGTAGGAATCTGAGAGACTAACCTTATGTCACTTTGAGGGAACGCATATGTCAACTTCGCGTCAGAGTGACGTCAATGTATGTCCAAGGGTTTGGAGGATAGAGAGATTTCAATTTTTAGAGATTATTCGAAAGTCAATTTTTGTAAAGGCAAATATCTCCCGATCGGAAGGAATCTGAGAGACAAAACGTATGTTACTTTGAGGGAACCTATATGTCAACTTCATGTCAGAGTCACGTCAATGTATGTCCAAGGGTTTGGAGAATAGAGACATTTTAATTTTTCGAGATTATTCGAAAGTAAATTTCTGAAAAGGCAAATATCTCCCGATCTGTAGGAATCTGAGAGACAAAACTTATGTCACTTTGAGGGAACGTAAATGTCAACTTTATGTCAGTGTCTCGTAAATGTATGTCCAAGAGTTTGGAGGATAGAGACATTTTAATTTTTCGAGATTATTCGAAAGTTAATTTGTGGAAAGGCAAATATCTCGCGATCTGTAATAATCTGAGAGACAAAACTTATGTCACTTTAAGGGAACTTATATGTCAACTTCATGTCAGAGTCATGTCAATGTATGTCCAAGGGGTTGGAGGATAGAGACATTTTAATTTTTCGAGATTATTCGAAAGTCAATTTTTGAAAAGGCAAATATCTCCCGATCTGTAGAATCTGAGAGACAAAACTTATGTCACTTTAAGGGAACGTACTTGTCATAGTCATGTCAGAGTCACGTAAATGTATGTCCAAGGGTTTGGAGGATAGAGACATTTTAATTTTTCGAGATTATTCGAAAGTCAATTTTTGAAAAGGCAAATATCTCCCGATCTGTAGCAAACTGAGAGACAAAACTTATGTCACTTTGAGGGAACGTATATGTCAACTTCATGTGAGAGTCTCGTCAATGTATGTCCAAGGGTTTGGAGGATAGAGACATTTTAATTTTTCGAGATTATTCGAAAGTCAATTTTTGGAAAGGCAAATATCTTCCGATCTGTAGCAAACTGAGAGACAAAACTTATGTCACTTTGAGGGAACGTATATGTCAACTTCATGTCAGAGTCACGTCAATGTATGTCCAAGGGTTTGGAGGATAGACACATTTTAATTTTTCGAGATTATTCGAAAGTCAATTTTTGAAAAGGCAAATATCTCCCGATCTGTAGAATCTGAGAGACAAAACTTATGTCACTTTCAGGGAACGTACTTGTCATAGTCATGTCAGAGTCACGTAAATGTATGTCCAAGGGTTTGGGGGATAGAGAAATTTTAAATTTTCGAGATTATTCGAAAGTCAATTTTTGAAAAGGCAAATATCTCCCGATCTGTAGGAATCTGAGAGACAAACCAAATGTCACTTTGAGGGAACGTATATGTCAACTTCATGTCAGAGTCACGTCAATGTATGTCCAAGGGTTTGGAGGATAGACACATTTAAATTTTTCGAGATTATTCGAAAGTCAATTTTTGAAAAGGCAAATATCTCCCGATCTCTAGGAATCTGAGAGACAAAACTTATGTCACTTTGAGGGAAAGTATATGTCAACTTCATGTGAGAGTCTCGTCAATGTATGTCCAAGGGTTTGGAGGATAGAGGCATTTGAATTTTTCGAGATTATTCGAAAGTCAATTTTTGGAAAGGCAAATATCTCCCGATCTATAGTAATCTGAGAGACAAAATTTATGTCACTTTGAGGGAACTTACCTGTCATAGTCACGTCAGAGTCACGTAAATGTATGTCCAAGGGTTTGGAGGATAGAGACATTTAAATTTTTCGAGATTATTCGAAAGTCAATTTGTGAAAAGGCAAATATCTCCCGATATGTAATAATCTTTGAGACAAAACTTATGTCACTTTGAGGGAACGTATGTGTCAACTTCATGTCAGAGTCACGTCAATGTATGTCCAAGGGTTTGAAGGATAGAGACATTTACATTTTTCGAGATTATTCGAAAGTCAATTTTTGAAAAGGCAAATATCTTCCGATCTGTAGGAATCTGAGAGACAAAACTTATGTCACTTTGAGGGAACGTATATGTCAACTTCATGTGAGAGTCTCGTCAATGTATGTCCAAGGGTTTGGAGGATAGAGGTATTTTAATTTTTCGAGATTATTCGAAAGTCAAATTTTGGAAAGGCAAATATCTCCCGATCTATAGTTATCTGATAGATAAATCTTATGTTCCTTTGAGGGAACGTATATGTGAACTTCATGTCAGAGTCATGTCAATGTATGTCCAAGGGTTTGGAGGATAAAGACATTTTAATTTTTCGAGATTATTCGAAAGTCAATTTTTGAAAAGGCAAATATCTCGCGATCTGTAGGCATTTGAGAGACAAAACTTATGTCACTTTAAGGGAACGTATATGTCAACTTTATGTCAGAGTCACGTCAATATATGTCCAAGTGTTTGGAGGATAGAGACATTTGAATTCTTCGAGATTATTCCTAGGTCAATTTGTGAAAAGGCAAATATCTCCCAATCTGTAGGAATCTGAGGGACAAAACGTATGTCACTTTGAGGGAATGTATATGTCAACGTCATGTCAAAGTCATGTCAATGTATGTATGAAGGGTTTCGAGGATAGAGACATTTAATTTTTCGAGATTATTCGAAAATCAATTTTTGAAGAAGCAAATATCTCCCGATCTGTAGGAATCTGAGAGACATATCTTATGTCACTTTGAGGAAACGTATATGTCAACTTCATGTCTGAGTCACGTCAATGTATGTCCAAGGGGTTAGTGGATAGAGACATTTAAATTTAAGGAGATTATTCGAAAGTAAATTTGTGAAAAGGCAAATATCTCCCGATCTGTAGGAATCCCAGAGACAGAACTTATGTCACTTTGAGGAAACGTATATGTCAACTTCATGTCAGAGTCATGTCAATGTATGTCCAAGGGTTTGGAGGATAGAGACATTTTAATTTTTCGAGATTATTCGAAAGTCAATTTGTGAAAAGACAAATATCTCCCGATCTGTAGGAATCTGAGAGACAAAACGTATGTTACTTTGAGGGAACTTATAAGTCAACTTCATGTCTGAGTGACGTCAATGTATGTCCAAGGGTTTGGAGGATAGAGACATTTTAATTTTTCGAGATTATTCGTAAGTCAATTTTTAAAAAGGTAAATATCTCCCGATCTGTAGGAATCTGAGAGACAAACCAAATGCCACTTAGAGGGAACGTAAGTGTCAACTTCATGTCTGAGTCACGTCAATATATGTCCAAGGGTTTGGAGGATGGAGACATTTTAATTTTTCGAGATTATTCGAAAGTCAATTTTTGAAAAGGCAAATATCTCCCGATCTGTAGGAATCTGAGAGACAAAACTTATGTCACTTTGAGGGAGCCTATTTGTCTAATTCAGGTCAGAGTCACGTAAATGTATGTAAAAGGGTTTGGAGGATAGACACATTTTAATTTTTCGAGATTATTCGAAAGTCAATTTGTGAAAAGGCAAATATCTCCCGATCTGTAGGCATCCGAGAGACAAAACTTATGTCACTTTAAGGGAACGTATATGTCAACTTTATGTCAAAGTCACGTCAATATATGTCCAAGTGTTTGAAGGATAGAGACATTTGAATTTTTCGAGATTATTCCTAGGTCAATTTGTGAAAAGGCAAATATCTCCCAATCTGTAGGAATCTGAGGGACAAAACGTATGTCACTTTGAGGGAATGTATATGTCAACGTCATGTCAGAGTCATGTCAATGTATGTAAGAAGGGTTTCGAGGATAGAGACATTTCAGTTTTTCGAGATTATTCGAAATTCAATTTTTGAAAAGGCAAATATCTCCCGATCTATAGTAATCTGAGAGACAAAACTTATGTCACTTTAAGGGAACTTACCTGTCATAGTCATGTCAGAGTCACGTCAATGTATGTCCAATGGTTTGGAGTATAGAGACATTTTAATTTTTCGTGATTATTCGAAAGTCAATTTTTGAAAAGGCAAATATCTCCCGATCTGTAGGAATCTGAGAGACAATCCAAATGTCACTTTGAGGGAATGTATATGTCAACTTCATGTCAGAGTCACGTCAATGTATGTCCAAGGGTTTGGAGGATAGACACATTTTAATTTTTCGAGATTATTCGAAAGTCAATTTTTTAAAAGGCAAATATCTCCCGATCTGTAGAATCTGAGAGACAAAACTTATGTCACTTTTAGGGAACGTATTTGTCATAGTCATGTCAGAGTCACGTAAATGTATGTCCAAGGGTTTGGGGGATAGAGAAATTTTAATTTTTCGAGATTATTCGAAAGTCAATTTTTGAAAAGGCAAATATCTCCCGATCTGTAGGAATCTGAGAGACAAATCATATGTCACTTTGAGGGAACGTATATGTCAACTTCATGTCAGAGTCACGTCAATGTATGTCCAAGGGTTTGGAGGATAGACACATTTTAATTTTTCGAGATTATTCGAAAGTCAATTTTTGAAAAGGCAAATATCTCCCGATCTCTAGGAATCTGAGAGACAAAACTTATGTCACTTTGAGGGAACCTATAAGTCAACTTCATGTCAGAGTGACGTCAATGTATGTCCAAAGGTTTGGAGGATAGAGACATTTTAATTTTTCGAGATTATTCGTAAGTCAATTTTTGAAAAGGTAAATATCTCCCGATCTGTAGGAATCTGAGAGACCAACCAAATGTCACTTTGAGGGAAAGTATATGTCAACTTCATGTCAGATTCACGTCAAAGTATGTCCAAGGGTTTGGAGGATAGAGGCATTTTAATTTTTCCAGATTATTCGAAAGTCAATTTCTGAAAAGGCAAATATCTCCCGATCTGTAGGAATCTGAGAGACAAGACTTATGTCACTTTGAGGGAACGTATATGTCAACATCATGTCAGAGTCAACTCAATGTATGTCCAAGGGTTTAGAGGATAAACACATTTAAAATTTTCGATATTATTCCAAAGTCAATTTTTGAAAAGGCAAATATTTCCCGATCTGTATTAATCTGAGAGACAACACTTATGTCACATTGAGGGAAGGTATATGTCAACTTCATGTCAGAGTCACGTCAATGTATGTCCAAAGGTTTGGAGGATAGATATATTTTAATTTTTCGAAATTATTCGAAAGTCAATTTTTTAAAAGGCAAATATCTCCCGATCTGTAGGAATCTGAGAGACAAACTTATGTCGCTTTGAGGGAACGTATATGTCAACTTCGTGTGAGAGTCACGTCAATGTATGTTCTAGGGTTTAGAGGATAAACACATTTTAATTTTTCGATATTATTCCAAAGTCAATTTTTGAAAAGGCAAATATATCCCGATCTGTAGGAATCTGAGTGACAACACTTATGTCACTTTGAGGGAACGTATATGTCAACTTCATGTCAGAGTCATGTCAATGTATGTCCAAGTGTTTGGAGGATAGAGATATTTTAATTTTTCGAGATTATTCGAAAGTCAATTTTTTAAAAGGCAAATATCTCCCGATCTGTAGGAATCTGAGAGACAAAACTTATGTGACTTTGAGGGAACGTATATGTCAACTTCATGTCAGAGTCACGTCAATGTATGTCCAAGAGTTTGGAGGATAGAGACATTTTAATTTTGCGAGATTATAAGAAAGTCAATTTTTGAAAAGGCAAATATCTCCCGATCTGTAGGAATCTGAGAGACAAAACATATGTCACTTTGAGGTAACGTATATGTCAACTTCATGTCAGAGGCACGTCAATGTATGTCCAAGGGTTTGGAGGATAGAGATATTTTAATTTTTCGAGATTATTCGAAAGTCAATTTTTGAAAAGGCAAATATCTCCCGATCTGTTAGAATCTGAGAGACAAAACTTATGTCACTTTGAGGTAACGTATATGTCAACTTCATGTCAGAGGCACGTCAATGTATGTCGAAGGGTTTGGTGGATAAAGATATTTAAATTTTTCGAGATTATTCGAAAGTCAATTTTTGAAAAAGGCAAATATCTCCCGATCTGTAGGAATCTGACAGACAAAACTTATGTCACTTTGATTTAATGTATATATCAACTTCATGTCAGAGGCACGTCAATGTATGTCCAAGGGTTTGGAGGATAGAGATATTTTAATTTTTCGAGTTTATTCGAAAGTCAATTTTTGAAAAGGCAAATATCTCCCGATCTGTAGGAATCTGAGAGACAAAACTTATGTCACTTTGAGGGGACGTATATGTCAACTTCATGTCAGATTCACGTCAATGTATGTAAAAGGTTTTGGAGTATAGAGACATTTTAATTTTTTGATATTATTCGAAAGTCAATATTTGAAAAGGCAAATATCTCCCGATCTGTAGGAATCTGAGATACAAAACTTATGTCACTTTGAGGGAACGTATATGTCAACTTCATGACAAAGTCACGTCAATGTATGTCCAAAGGTTTGGAGGATAGAGATATTTTAATTTTTCGAGATTATTCGAAAGTCAATTTTTTAAAATTCAAACATCTCCCGATCTGAACGAATCTGAGAGACAACACTTATGTCACTTTGAGGGAACGTATATGTCAACTTCATGTCAGAGTCACGTCAATGTATGTCCAAGAGTTTGGAGGATAGAGACATTTTAATTTTTCGAGTTTATTCGAAAGTCAATTTATGAAAAGGCAAATATCTCCCGATCTGTAGGAATCTGAGAGACAAAACTTATGTCACTTTGAGGGAACGTATATATCAACTTCATATCAGGGTCACGTCAATGTATGTCCAAGGGTTTGGAGGATAGAGACATTTTAATTTTTCGAGATTATTCGAAAGTCAATTTCTGAAAAGGCAGATATCTCCCGATCTGTAGGAATCTGAGAGACAAACCTGATGTCACTTTGAGGGAACGTATATGTCAACTTCATGTCAGAGTCACGTCAATGTATGTCCAAGGGGTTGGAGGATAGAGATATTTAAATTTTCGAGATTATTTGATAGTCAATTTTTGAAAAGGCAAATATCTCCCGATCTCTAGGAAACTGAGAGACAAACAATATGTCACTTTGGGGGAACGTATATGTCAACTTCATGTCAGACTCACGTCAATGTGTGTCCAAGTGTTTGGAGGACAGAGGCATTTTAATTTTGCAAGATTATTCGAAAGTCAATTTTTGAAAAGGCAAATATCTCCCGATCTGTAGAATCTGAGAGACACCACTTATGTCACTTTGAGGGAACCTATAAGTCAACTTCATGTCAGAGTGACGTCTATGTATGTCCAAGGGTTTGGAGGATAGAGACATTTTAATTTTTCGAGATTATTCGTAAGTCAATTTTTGAAAAGGTAAATATCTCCCGATCTGTAGGAATCTGAGAGACAAACCAAATGTCACTTTTAGGGAACGTATATGTGATCGTCATGTCAGAGTCACGTCAATGTAAGTCCAAGAGTTTGGAGGATAGAGACATCTTAATTTTTCGAGTTTATTCGAAAGTTAATTTTTGAAAAGGCAAATATCTCCCGATCGGTAGGAATCTGAGAGACGAAACTTATGTCACTTTGAGGGAACGTATATGTCAACTTCACGTCAGAGTCACGTCAATGTATGTCCAAGGGTTTGGAGGATAGAGACATTTTAATTTTTCGAGATTATTCTAAAGTCAATTTTTGAAAAGGCAAATATCTCCCGATCTGTAGGAATCCCAGATACAAAACTTATGTCACTTTGAGAGAACGTATATGACAACTTCACGTAAGAGTCACGTGTATGTACGTCCAAGGGTTTAGTGGATAGAGACATTTAAATTTTTCGAGATTATTCGAAAGTAATTTTTTGAAAAGGCAAATATCTCCCGATCTGTAGGAATCCCAGAAACAAAACTTATGTCACTTTGAGGGAACGTATATGTCAACTTCATGTCAGAGTCATGTCAATGTATGTCCAAGGGTTTGGAGGATAGAGATATTTTAATTTTTCGAGATTATTCGAAAGTCAATTTTTGAAAAGGCAAATATCTCCCGATCTGTAGGAATCTGAGAGACAAAACGTATGTTACTTTGAGGGAAAATATAAGTCAACTTCATGTCAGAGTGACGTAAATGTATGTCCAAGGGTTTGGAGGATAGAGACATTTTAATTTTTCGAGATTATTCGAAAGTCAATTTTTGAAAAGGTAAATATCTCCCGATCTGTAGGAATCTGAGAGACAAACCAAATGTCACTTTGAGGGAACGTATATGTCAACTTCATGTCTGAGTCACGTTAATGTATGTCCAAGGGTTTGGAGGATAGAGACATTTTAATTTTTCGAGATTATTCGAAAGTCAATTTGTGAAAAGGCAAATATCTCGCGATCTGTAATAATCTGAGAGACAAAACTTATGTCACTTTAAGGGAACGTATATGTAAACTTCATGTCAGAGTCACGTCAATGTATGTCCAAAGGTTTGGAGGATAGAGACATTTGAATTTTTCGAGATTATTCGAAAGTCAATTTGTGAAAAGGCAAATATCTCCCGATCTGTAGGAATCTGGGAAACAAAACTTATGTCACTTTAAGTGAACGTATATGTCAACTTCATGTCAGAGTCACGTCAATGTATGTCCAAGGGTTTGGAGGATAGAGACATTTAAATTTTTCGAGATTATTCGAAAGTCAATTTTTGAAAAGGCAAATATTTCCCGATCTGTAGAATCTGAGAGACAAACCTTATGTCACTTTGAGGGAACGTACTTGTCATAGTCATGTCAGTCACGTAAATGTATGTCGAAGGGTTTGGGCGATAGAGAAATTTTAATTATTCGAGATTATTCGAAAGTCAATTTTTGAAAAGGCAAATATCTCCCGATCTGTAGCAATCTGAGAGACAAAACTTATGTTACTTTGAGGGAACCTATATGTCAACTTCATGTCAGAGTCACGTCAATGTATGTCCAATGGTTTGGAGGAGAGAGACATTTTAATTTTTCGTGAATATTCGAAAGTCATTTTTTGAAAAGGCAAATATCTCCCGATCTGTAGGAATCTGAGAGACAAATCAAATGTCACTTTGAGGGAATGTATATGTCAACTTCATGTCAGAGTCACGTCAATGTATGTCCAAGGGTTTGGAGGATAGACACATTTTAATTTTTCGAGATTATTCGAAAGTCAATTTTTGAAAAGGCAAATATCTCCCGATCTCTAGGAATCTGAGAGACAAAACTTATGTCACTTTGAGGGAACGTATATGTCAACTTCATGTCAGAGTCATGTCAATGTATGTCCAAGTGTTTGGAGGATAGAGATATTTTAATTTTTCGAGATTATTCGAAAGTCAATTTTTTAAAAGGCAAATATCTCCCGATCTGTAGGAATCTGAGAGACAAAACTTATGTGACTTTGAGGGAACGTATATGTCAACTTCATGTCAGAGTCACGTCAATGTATGTCCAAGAGTTTGGAGGATAGAGACATTTTAATTTTGCGAGATTATAAGAAAGTCAATTTTTGAAAAGGCAAATATCTCCCGATCTGTAGGAATCTGAGAGACAAAACATATGTCACTTTGAGGTAACGTATATGTCAACTTCATGTCAGAGGCACGTCAATGTATGTCCAAGGGTTTGGAGGATAGAGATATTTTAATTTTTCGAGATTATTCGAAAGTCAATTTTTGAAAAGGCAAATATCTCCCGATCTGTTAGAATCTGAGAGACAAAACTTATGTCACTTTGAGGTAACGTATATGTCAACTTCATGTCAGAGGCACGTCAATGTATGTCGAAGGGTTTGGTGGATAAAGATATTTTAATTTTTCGAGATTATTCGAAAGTCAATTTTTGAAAAAGGCAAATATCTCCCGATCTGTAGGAATCTGACAGACAAAACTTATGTCACTTTGATTTAATGTATATATCAACTTCATGTCAGAGGCACGTCAATGTATGTCCAAGGGTTTGGAGGATAGAGATATTTTAATTTTTCGAGTTTATTCGAAAGTCAATTTTTGAAAAGGCAAATATCTCCCGATCTGTAGGAATCTGAGAGACAAAACTTATGTCACTTTGAGGGGACGTATATGTCAACTTCATGTCAGATTCACGTCAATGTATGTAAAAGGGTTTGGAGTATAGAGACATTTTAATTTTTTGATATTATTCGAAAGTCAATATTTGAAAAGGCAAATATCTCCCGATCTGTAGGAATCTGAGATACAAAACTTATGTCACTTTGAGGGAACGTATATGTCAACTTCATGACAAAGTCACGTCAATGTATGTCCAAAGGTTTGGAGGATAGAGATATTTTAATTTTTCGAGATTATTCGAAAGTCAATTTTTTAAAATTCAAACATCTCCCGATCTGAACGAATCTGAGAGACAACACTTATGTCACTTTGAGGGAACGTATATGTCAACTTCATGTCAGAGTCACGTCAATGTATGTCCAAGAGTTTGGAGGATAGAGACATTTTAATTTTTCGAGTTTATTCGAAAGTCAATTTATGAAAAGGCAAATATCTCCCGATCTGTAGGAATCTGAGAGACAAAACTTATGTCACTTTGAGGGAACGTATATATCAACTTCATATCAGGGTCACGTCAATGTATGTCCAAGGGTTTGGAGGATAGAGACATTTTAATTTTTCGAGATTATTCGAAAGTCAATTTCTGAAAAGGCAGATATCTCCCGATCTGTAGGAATCTGAGAGACAAACCTGATGTCACTTTGAGGGAACGTATATGTCAACTTCATGTCAGAGTCACGTCAATGTATGTCCAAGGGGTTGGAGGATAGAGATATTTAAATTTTCGAGATTATTTGATAGTCAATTTTTGAAAAGGCAAATATCTCCCGATCTCTAGGAAACTGAGAGACAAACAATATGTCACTTTGGGGGAACGTATATGTCAACTTCATGTCAGACTCACGTCAATGTGTGTCCAAGTGTTTGGAGGACAGAGGCATTTTAATTTTGCAAGATTATTCGAAAGTCAATTTTTGAAAAGGCAAATATCTCCCGATCTGTAGAATCTGAGAGACACCACTTATGTAACTTTGAGGGAACCTATAAGTCAACTTCATGTCAGAGTGACGTCTATGTATGTCCAAGGGTTTGGAGGATAGAGACATTTTAATTTTTCGAGATTATTCGTAAGTCAATTTTTGAAAAGGTAAATATCTCCCGATCTGTAGGAATCTGAGAGACAAACCAAATGTCACTTTTAGGGAACGTATATGTGATCGTCATGTCAGAGTCACGTCAATGTAAGTCCAAGAGTTTGGAGGATAGAGACATCTTAATTTTTCGAGTTTATTCGAAAGTTAATTTTTGAAAAGGCAAATATCTCCCGATCGGTAGGAATCTGAGAGACGAAACTTATGTCACTTTGAGGGAACGTATATGTCAACTTCACGTCAGAGTCACGTCAATGTATGTCCAAGGGTTTGGAGGATAGAGACATTTTAATTTTTCGAGATTATTCTAAAGTCAATTTTTGAAAAGGCAAATATCTCCCGATCTGTCGGAATCCCAGATACAAAACTTATGTCACTTTGAGAGAACGTATATGACAACTTCACGTAAGAGTCACGTGTATGTACGTCCAAGGGTTTAGTGGATAGAGACATTTAAATTTTTCGAGATTATTCGAAAGTAATTTTTTGAAAAGGCAAATATCTCCCGATCTGTAGGAATCCCAGAGACAAAACTTATGTCACTTTGAGGGAACGTATATGTCAACTTCATGTCAGAGTCATGTCAATGTATGTCCAAGGGTTTGGAGGATAGAGATATTTTAATTTTTCGAGATTATTCGAAAGTCAATTTTTGAAAAGGCAAATATCTCCCGATCTGTAGGAATCTGAGAGACAAAACGTATGTTACTTTGAGGGAAAATATAAGTCAACTTCATGTCAGAGTGACGTAAATGTATGTCCAAGGGTTTGGAGGATAGAGACATTTTAATTTTTCGAGATTATTCGAAAGTCAATTTTTGAAAAGGTAAATATCTCCCGATCTGTAGGAATCTGAGAGACAAACCAAATGTCACTTTGAGGGAACGTATATGTCAACTTCATGTCTGAGTCACGTTAATGTATGTCCAAGGGTTTGGAGGATAGAGACATTTTAATTTTTCGAGATTATTCGAAAGTCAATTTGTGAAAAGGCAAATATCTCCCGATCTGTAGGAATCTGAGAGACAAAACTTATGTCACTTTGAGGGAACGTATATGTCAACTTGATGTCAGAGTCTCGTAAATGTATGTCCAAGAGTTTGGAGGATAGAGACATTTAAATTTTTCGAGATTATTCGAAAGTCAATTTGTGGAAAGGCAAATATCTCGCGATCTGTAATAATCTGAGAGACAAAACTTATGTCACTTTAAGGGAACGTATATGTAAACTTCATGTCAGAGTCACGTCAATGTATGTCCAAAGGTTTGGAGGATAGAGACATTTGAATTTTTCGAGATTATTCGAAAGTCAATTTGTGAAAAGGCAAATATCTCCCGATCTGTAGGAATCTGGGAAACAAAACTTATGTCACTTTAAGTGAACGTATATGTCAACTTCATGTCAGAGTCACGTCAATGTATGTCCAAGGGTTTGGAGGATAGAGACATTTAAATTTTTCGAGATTATTCGAAAGTCAATTTTTGAAAAGGCAAATATTTCCCGATCTGTAGAATCTGAGAGACAAACCTTATGTCACTTTGAGGGAACGTACTTGTCATAGTCATGTCAGTCACGTAAATGTATGTCGAAGGGTTTGGGGGATAGAGAAATTTTAATTATTCGAGATTATTCGAAAGTCAATTTTTGAAAAGGCAAATATCTCCCGATCTGTAGCAATCTGAGAGACAAAACTTATGTTACTTTGAGGGAACCTATATGTCAACTTCATGTCAGAGTCACGTCAATGTATGTCCAATGGTTTGGAGGAGAGAGACATTTTAATTTTTCGTGATTATTCGAAAGTCATTTTTTGAAAAGGCAAATATCTCCCGATCTGTAGGAATCTGAGAGACAAATCAAATGTCACTTTGAGGGAATGTATATGTCAACTTCATGTCAGAGTCACGTCAATGTATGTCCAAGGGTTTGGAGGATAGACACATTTTAATTTTTCGAGATTATTCGAAAGTCAATTTTTGAAAAGGCAAATATCTCCCGATCTCTAGGAATCTGAGAGACAAAACTTATGTCACTTTGAGGGAACGTATATGTCAACTTCATGTGAGAGTCTCGTTAATGTATGTCCAAGGGTTTGGAGGATAGAGGCATTTTAATTTTTCGAGATTATTCGAAAGTCAAATTTTGGAAAGGCAAATATCTCGCGATCTGTAAAAATCTGAGAGACAAAACTTATGTCACTTTGAGGGAGCCTATTTGTCACCTTCAGGTAAGAGTCACGTAAATGCATGTAAAAGGGTTTGGAGGAGAGAGACATTTAAATTTTTTGAGATTAGTCGAAAGTCAATTTGTGAAAAGGCAAATATCTCCCGATCTGTAAGCATTTGAGAGACAAAACTTATGTCACTTTAACGGAACGTATATGTCAACTTTATGTCAGAGTCACGTCAATATATGTCCAAGTGTTTGGAGGATAGAGACATTTGAATTTTTCGAGATTATTCCTAGGTCAATTTGTGAAAAGGCAAATATCTCCGAATCTGTAGGAATCTGAGGGACAAAACGTATGTCACTTTGAGGGAATGTATATGTCAACGTCATGTCAGAGTCATGTCAATGTATGTATGAAGGGTTTCGAGGATAGAGACATTTCAGTTTTTCGAGATTATTCGAAAATCAATTTTTGAAAAGGCAAATATCTCCCGATCTCTAGGAATCTGAGAGACATAACTTATGTCACTTTGAGGAAACGTATATGTCAACTTCACATCAGAGTCACGTCAATTTATGTCCAAGGCTTTGGAGAATAGAGACATTTTAAATTTTTCGAAATTATTCGAAAGTCAATTTATGAAAAGTTAAATATCTCCCGATCTGTAGGAATCTGAGAAACAAAACATATGTCACTTTTAGGGAACGTATATGTGATCGTCATGTCAGAGTCACGTCAATGTAAGTCCAAGAGTTTGGAGGATAGAGACATTTTAATTTTTCGAGATTATTCGAAAGTCAATTTTTGAAAAGGCAAATATCTCCCGATCGGTAGGAATCTGAGAGACGAAACTTATGTCATTTTGAGGGAACGTATATGTCAACTTCACGTCAGAGTCACGTCAATGTATGCAAAAGGGTTTGGAGGATAGAGACATTTTAATTTTTCGTGATTATTCGTAAGTCAATTTTTGAAAAGGTAACTATCTCCCGATCTTTAGGAATCTGAGAGACAAACCAAATGTCACTTTGAGGGAACGTATATGTCAACTTCATGTCTGAGTCACGTCAATGTATGTCCAAGGGGTTAGTGGATAGAGACATTTAAAATTAAGGAGATTATTCGAAAGTAAATTTGTGAAAAGGCAAATATCTCCCGATCTGTAGGAATCCCAGAGACAGAACTTATGTCACTTTGAGGGAACGTTTATGTCAACTTCATGTCAGAGTCATGTCAATGTATGTCCAAGGGTTTGGAGGATAGAGACATTTTAATTTTTTGATATTATTCGAAAGTCAATTTATGAAAAGGCAAATATCTCCCGATCTGTAGGAATCTGAAAGACAAAACGTATGTTACTTTGAGGGAACCTATAAGTCAACTTCATGTCAGAGTGACGTCAATGTATGTCCAAAGGTTTGGAGGATAGAGACATTTTAATTTTTCGAGATTATTCGTAAGTCAATTTTTGAAAAGGTAAATATCTCCCGATCTGTAGGAATCTGAGAGACAATCCAAATGTCACTTTGAGGGAACGTATATGTCAACTTCATGTCAGATTCACGTCAAAGTATGTCCAAGGGTTTGGAGGATAGAGGCATTTTAATTTTTCGAGATTATTCGAAAGTCAATTTCTGAAGAGGCAAATATCTCCCGATCTGTAGGAATCTGAGAGACAAGACTTATGTCACTTTGAGGGAACGTATATGTCAACTTCATGTCAGAGTCAACTCAATGTATGTCCAAGGGTTAAGAGGATAAACACATTTAAATTTTTCGATATTATTCCAAAGTCAATTTTTGAAAAGGCAAATATATCCCGATCTGTATTAATCTGAGAGACAACACTTATGTCACATTGAGGGAAGGTATATGTCAACTTCATGTCAGAGTCACGTCAATGTATGTCCAAGGGTTTGGAGGATAGAGACATTTAAATTTTTCGAGATTATTCGAAAGTCAATTTGTGAAAAGGCAAATATCTCCCGATCTGTAGGAATCTGAGAGACAAAACTTATGTCACTTTGAGGGAACGTATATGTCAACTTCATGTCAGAGTCGCGTCAATGTATGTCCAAGGGTTTGGAGGATAGAGACATTTAAATTTTTCGAGATTATTCGAAAATCAATTTTTGAAAAGGCAAATATCTCCCGATCTGTAAGAATCTGAGAGACAAACCTGATGTCACTTTGAGGTAACGTGTATGTGAACTTCATGTCAGAGTCACGTCAATTTATGTCCAAGAGTTTGGAGGATAGAGACATTTTAATTTTTCGAGATTATTCGAAAGTCAATTTTTGAAAAGGCAAATATATCCCGATCTGTTAGAATCTGAGTTACAAAACTTATGTCACTTTGAGGGAAAGTATATGTCAAATTCAAGTCAGAGTCACGTCAATGTATGTCCAAGTGTTTGGAGGATAGAGATATTTAAATTTTTCGAGATTATTCGAAAGTCAATTTTTTAAAAGGCAAATATCTCCCGATCTGTAGGTATCTGAGAGACGAAACTTATGTCACTTTGAGGAAACGTATATGTCACTTCACGTCAGATTCACGTCAAAGTATGTCCAAGGGTTTGGGGGATAGAGGCATTTTATTTTTCGAGATTATTCGAAAGTCAATTTTTGAAATGGCAAATATCTCCCGATCTGTAGGAATCTGAGAGACAAAACTTATGTCGCTTTGAGGGAACGTATATGTCAACTTCGTGTGAGAGTCACGTCAATGTATGTCCTAGGGTTTAGAGGATAAACACATTTTAATTTTTCGATATTATTCCAAAGTCAATTTTTGAAAAGGCAAATATATCCCGATCTGTATGAATCTGAGTGACAACACTTATGTCACTTTGAGGGAACGTATATGTCAACTTCATGTCAGAGTCATGTCAATGTATGTCCAAGTGTTTTTTAGGATAGAGATATTTTAATTTTTCGAGATTATTCGAAAGTCAATTTTTTAAAAGGCAAATATCTCCCGATCTGTTAGAATCTGAGAGACAAAACTTATGTCACTTTGAGGTAACGTAAATGTCAACTTCATGTCAGAGGCACGTCAATGTATGTCCAAGGGTTTGGAGGATAGAGATATTTTAATTTTTCGAGATTATTCGAAAGTCAATTTTTGAAAAGGCAAATATCTCCCGATCTGTTAGAATCTGAGAGACAAAATTTATGTCACTTTGAGGGAAAGTATATGTCAAATTCATGTCAGAGTCACGTCAATGTATGTCCAAGTGTTTGGAGGATAGAGATATTTTAATTTTTCGAGATTATTCGAAAGTCAATTTTTTAAAAGGCAAATATCTCCCGATCTGTAGAATCTGAGAGACAAAACTTATGTTACTTTGAGGAAACGTATATGTGAACTTCATGTCAGAGTCACGTCAATGTATGTCCAAGGGTTTGGAGGATAAAGACATTTTAATTTTTCGAGATTATTCGAAAGTCAATTTTTGAAAAGGCAAATATGTCGCTCTCTGTAAAAATCTGAGAGGCAAAACTTATGTCACTTTGAGGGAGCCTATTTGTCTAATTCAGGTCAGAGTCACGTAAATGTATGTAAAAGGGTTTGGAGGATAGACACATTTTAATTTTTCGAGATTATTCGAAAGTCAATTTTTGAAAAGGCAAATATCTCCCGATCTGTAGAATCTGAGAGACTAAACTTATGACACTTTCAGGGAACATACTTGTCATAGTCATGTCAGAGTCACGTAAATGTATGTCCAAGGGTTTGGGGGATAGAGAAATTTTAATTTTTCGAGATTATTCGAAAGTCAATTTTTGAAAAGGCAAATATCTCCCGATCTGTATAAATCTGAGAGACAAACCAAATGTCACTTTGAGGGAACGTATATGTCAACTTCATGTGAGAGTCTCGTCAATGTATGTCCAAGGGTTTGGAGGATAGAGACATTTAAATTTTTCGAGATTATTCGAAAGTCAATTTTTGAAAAGGCAAATATCTCCCGATCTGTAGAATCTGAGAGACAAACCATATGTCACTTTGAGGAAACGTACTTGTCATAGTCATGTCAGAGTCACGTAAATGTATGTCCAAGGGTTTGGGGGATAGAGAAATTTTAATTTTTCCAGATTATTTGAAAGTCAATTTTTGAAAAGGCAAATATCTCCCGATCTGTAGCAATCTGAGAGACAAAACTTATGATACTTTGAGGGAACCTATATGTCAACTTCATGTCAGAGTCACGTCAATATATGTCCAAGAGTTTGGAGGATAGAGACATTTTAATTTTTCGAGATTATTCGAAAGTCAATTTTTGAAAAGGCAAATATCTCCCGATCTGTAGAATCTGAGAGACTAAACTTATGACACTTTCAGGGAACATACTTGTCATAGTCATGTCAGAGTCACGTAAATGTATGTCCAAGGGTTTGGGGGATAGAGAAATTTTAATTTTTCGAGATTATTCGAAAGTCAATTTTTGAAAAGGCAAATATCTCCCGATCTGTATAAATCTGAGAGACAAACCAAATGTCACTTTGAGGGAACGTATATGTCAACTTCATGTGAGAGTCTCGTCAATGTATGTCCAAGGGTTTGGAGGATAGAGACATTTAAATTTTTCGAGATTATTCGAAAGTCAATTTGTGAAAAGGCAAATATCTCCCGATCTGTAGAATCTGATAGACAAACCATATGTCACTTTGAGGAAACGTACTTGTCATATTCATGTCAGAGTCACGTAAATGTATGTCCAAGGGTTTGGGGGATAGAGAAATTTTAATTTTTCCAGATTATTCGAAAGTCAATTTTTGAAAAGGCAAATATATCCCGATCTGTAGCAATCTGAGAGACAAAACTTATGATACTTTGAGGGAACCTATATGTCAACTTCATGTCAGAGTCAGGTCAATGTATGTCCAAGGGTTTGGAGGATAAAGACATTTTAATTTTTCGAGATTATTCGAAAGTCAATTTTTGAAAAGGCAAATATCTCCCGATCTGTAGGAATCTGAGAGACAAACCTTATGTCACTTTGAGGGAACGTATATGTCAACTTCATGTGAGAGTCTCGTCAATGTATGTCCAAGGGTTTGGAGGATAGAGGCATTTAAATTTTTAGAGATTAATCGAAAGTCAATTTTTAAAAGGTAAATATCTCCCGATCTGTAGGAATCTGAGAGACTAACCTTATGTCACTTTGAGGGAACGTATGTGTCAACTTCATGTGAGAGTCTCGTCAATGTATGTCCAAGGGTTTGGAGGATAGAGGCATTTTAATTTTTCGAGATTATTCGAAAGTCAAATTTTGGAAAAGGCAAATATCTCCCGATCTATAGTAATCTGATAGACAAAACTTATGTTACGTTGAGGGAACGTAATTGTGAACTTCATGTCAGAGTCACGTCAATGTATGTCCAAGGGTTTGGAGGATAAAGACATTTTAATTTTTCGAGATTATTCGAAAGTCAATTTTTGAAAAGGCAAATATCTCGCTATCTGTAAAAATCTGAGAGACAAAACTTATGTCACTTTGAGGGAGCCTATTTGTCTAATTCAGGTCAGAGTCACGTAAATGTATGTAAAAGGGTTTGGAGGATAGACACTTTTTAATTTTTCGAGATTATTCGAAAGTCAATTTTTGAAAAGGCAAATATCTCCCGATCTGTAGAATCTGAGAGACAAAACTTATGACACTTTCAGGGAACATACTTGTCATAGTCATGTCAGAGTCACGTAAATGTATGTCCAAGGGTTTGGGGGATAGAGAAATTTTAATTTTTCGAGATTATTCTAAAGTCAATTTTTGAAAAGGCAAATATCTCCCGATCTGTAGGCATCCGAGAGACAAAACTTATGTCACTTTAAGGGAACGTATATGTCAACTTTATGTCAGAGTCACGTCAATATATGTCCAAGTGTTTGGAGGATAGAGACATTTGAATTTTTCGAGATTATTCCTAGGTCAATTTGTGAAAAGGCAAATATCTCCCAATCTGTAGGAATCTGAGGGGCAAAACGTATGTCACTTTGAGGGAATGTATATGTCAACGTCATGTCAGAGTCACGTCAATGTATGTAAGAAGGGTTTCGAGGATAGAGACATTTCAGTTTTTCGAGATTATTCGAAATTCAATTTTTGAAAAGGCAAATATCTCCCGATCTCTAGGAATCTGAGAGACATAACTTATGTCACGTTGAGGAAACGTATATGTCAACTTCATGTCAGAGTCACGTCAATGTATGTCCAAGGGTTTGGTGGATAGAGACATTTTAATTTTTCGAGATTATTCGAAAGTCAATTATTGAAAAGGCAATTATCTCCCGATCTCTAGGAATCTGAGAGACAAAACTTAAGTCACTTTGAGGGAACGTACTTGTCATAGTCATGTCAGAGTCACGTCAATGTATGTCCAAGGGTTTGGAGGATAGATAAATTTTAATTTTTCGAGATTATTCCAAAGTCAATATTTAAAGGCAAATATCTCCCGATCTGTAGGAATCTAAGATACTAAACTTATGTCACTTTGAGGGAACGCATATATCATCGTCATGCCAGAGTCACGTCAATTTAAGTAAAAGGCTTTGGAGAATAGAGACATTTTAATTTTTTCGAGATTATTCGAAAGTCAATTTTTGAAAAGTTAAATATCTCCCGATCTGTAGGAATCTGAGAAACAAAACATATGTCACTTTTAGGGAACGTATATGTGATCGTCATGTCAGAGTCACGTCAATGTATGTCCAAGTGTTTGGAGGATAGAGACATTTTAATTTTTCGAGATTATTCTAAAGTCAATTTTTGAAAAGGCAAATATCTCCGAATCTGTAGGAATCTGAGATACTAAACTTATGTCACTTTGAGGGAACGCATATATCATCGTCATGCCAGAGTCACGTCAATTTATGTCCAAGGCTTTGGAGAGTAGAGACATTTTAATTTTTTCGAGATTATTCGAAAGTCAATTTTTGAAAAGTTAAATATCTCCCGATCTGTAGGAATCTGAGAAACAAAACATATGTCACTTTTAGGGAACGTATATGTGATCGTCATGCCAGAATCACGTCAATTTATGTCCAAGGCTTTGGAGAATAGAGACATTTAATTTTTTCGAGATTATTCTAAAGTCAATTTTTGAAAAGGCAAATATCTCCCGATCGGTAGGAATCTGAGAGACGAAACTTATGTTACTTTGAGGGAACGTATATGTCAACTTCACGTCATAGTCACGTCAATGTATGTCCAAGGGTTTGGAGGATATAGAAATTTTAATTTTTCGAGATTATTCTAAAGTCAATTTTTGAAAAGGCAAATATCTCCCGATCTATAGAAATCTGTGAGACAAAACTTATGTAAATTTGAGGGAACTTACTTGTCATAGTCATGTCAGAGTCACGTAAATGTATGTCCAAGGGTTTGGAGGATAGAGACATTTAAATTTTTCGAGGATATTCGAAAGTCAATTTGTGAAAAGGTAAATATCTCCCGATATGTAATAATCTGAGATACAAAACTTATGTCACTTTAAGTGAACGTATATGTCAACTTCATGTCAGAGTCACGTCAATGTATGTCCAAGGGTTTGGAGGATAGAGACATTTAAATTTTTCGAGATTATTCGAAAGTCAATTTTTGAAAAGGCAAATATCTCCCGATCTGTAGAATCTGAGAGACAAAACTTATGTCACTTTCAGGGAACATACTTGTCATAGTCTTGTCAGAGTCACGTAAATGTATGTCCAAGGGTTTGGGGGATAGAGAAATTTTAATTTTTCGAGATTATTCGAAATTCAATTTTGGAAATGGCAAATATCTCCCGATCTGTATAAATCTGAGAGACAAACCAAATGTCACTTTGAGGGAACGTATATGACAACTTCATGTCAGAGTCACGTCAATGTATGTCCAAGGGGTTGGAGGATAGAGACATTTTAATTTTTCGAGATTATTCGAAAGTCAATTTTTGAAAAGGCAAATATCTCCCGATCTGTAGAATCTGAGAGACAAAACTTATGTCACTTTAAGGGAACGTACTTGTCATAGTCATGTCAGAGTCACGTAAATGTATGTCCAAGGGTTTGGAGGATAGAGACATTTTAATTTTTCGAGATTATTCGAAAGTCAATTTTTGAAAAGGCAAATATCTCCCGATCTGTAGCAAACTGAGAGACAAAACTTATGTCACTTTGAGGGAACGTATATGTCAACTTCATGTGAGAGTCTCGTCAATGTATGTCCAAGGGTTTGGAGGATAGAGACATTTTAATTTTTCGAGATTATTCGAAAGTCAATTTTTGGAAAGGCAAATATCTTCCGATCTGTAGCAAACTGAGAGACAAAACTTATGTCACTTTGAGGGAACGTATATGTCAACTTCATGTCAGAGTCACGTCAATGTATGTCCAAGGGTTTGGAGGATAGACACATTTTAATTTTTCGAGATTATTCGAAAGTCAATTTTTGAAAAGGCAAATATCTCCCGATCTGTAGAATCTGAGAGACAAAACTTATGTCACTTTCAGGGAACGTACTTGTCATAGTCATGTCAGAGTCACGTAAATGTATGTCCAAGGGTTTGGGGGATAGAGAAATTTTAAATTTTCGAGATTATTCGAAAGTCAATTTTTGAAAAGGCAAATATCTCCCGATCTGTAGGAATCTGAGAGACAAACCAAATGTCACTTTGAGGGAACGTATATGTCAACTTCATGTCAGAGTCACGTCAATGTATGTCCAAGGGTTTGGAGGATAGACACATTTAAATTTTTCGAGATTATTCGAAAGTCAATTTTTGAAAAGGCAAATATCTCCCGATCTCTAGGAATCTGAGAGACAAAACTTATGTCACTTTGAGGGAAAGTATATGTCAACTTCATGTGAGAGTCTCGTCAATGTATGTCCAAGGGTTTGGAGGATAGAGGCATTTTAATTTTTCGAGATTATTCGAAAGTCAATTTTTGGAAAGGCAAATATCTCCCGATCTATAGTAATCTGAGAGACAAAATTTATGTCACTTTGAGGGAACTTACCTGTCATAGTCACGTCAGAGTCACGTAAATGTATGTCCAAGGGTTTGGAGGATAGAGACATTTAAATTTTTCGAGATTATTCGAAAGTCAATTTGTGAAAAGGCAAATATCTCCCGATATGTAATAATCTTTGAGACAAAACTTATGTCACTTTGAGGGAACGTATGTGTCAACTTCATGTCAGAGTCACGTCAATGTATGTCCAAGGGTTTGAAGGATAGAGACATTTACATTTTTCGAGATTATTCGAAAGTCAATTTTTGAAAAGGCAAATATCTTCCGATCTGTAGGAATCTGAGAGACAAAACTTATGTCACTTTGAGGGAACGTATATGTCAACTTCATGTGAGAGTCTCGTCAATGTATGTCCAAGGGTTTGGAGGATAGAGGTATTTTAATTTTTCGAGATTATTCGAAAGTCAAATTTTGGAAAGGCAAATATCTCCCGATCTATAGTTATCTGATAGATAAATCTTATGTTCCTTTGAGGGAACGTATATGTGAACTTCATGTCAGAGTCATGTCAATGTATGTCCAAGGGTTTGGAGGATAAAGACATTTTAATTTTTCGAGATTATTCGAAAGTCAATTTTTGAAAAGGCAAATATCTCGCGATCTGTAGGCATTTGAGAGACAAAACTTATGTCACTTTAAGGGAACGTATATGTCAACTTTATGTCAGAGTCACGTCAATATATGTCCAAGTGTTTGGAGGATAGAGACATTTGAATTCTTCGAGATTATTCCTAGGTCAATTTGTGAAAAGGCAAATATCTCCCAATCTGTAGGAATCTGAGGGACAAAACGTATGTCACTTTGAGGGAATGTATATGTCAACGTCATGTCAAAGTCATGTCAATGTATGTATGAAGGGTTTCGAGGATAGAGACATTTAATTTTTCGAGATTATTCGAAAATCAATTTTTGAAGAAGCAAATATCTCCCGATCTGTAGGAATCTGAGAGACATATCTTATGTCACTTTGAGGAAACGTATATGTCAACTTCATGTCTGAGTCACGTCAATGTATGTCCAAGGGGTTAGTGGATAGAGACATTTAAATTTAAGGAGATTATTCGAAAGTAAATTTGTGAAAAAGCAAATATCTCCCGATCTGTAGGAATCCCAGAGACAGAACTTATGTCACTTTGAGGAAACGTATATGTCAACTTCATGTCAGAGTCATGTCAATGTATGTCCAAGGGTTTGGAGGATAGAGACATTTTAATTTTTCGAGATTATTCGAAAGTCAATTTGTGAAAAGACAAATATCTCCCGATCTGTAGGAATCTGAGAGACAAAACGTATGTTACTTTGAGGGAACTTATAAGTCAACTTCATGTCTGAGTGACGTCAATGTATGTCCAAGGGTTTGGAGGATAGAGACATTTTAATTTTTCGAGATTATTCGTAAGTCAATTTTTAAAAAGGTAAATATCTCCCGATCTGTAGGAATCTGAGAGACAAACCAAATGCCACTTAGAGGGAACGTAAGTGTCAACTTCATGTCTGAGTCACGTCAATATATGTCCAAGGGTTTGGAGGATGGAGACATTTTAATTTTTCGAGATTATTCGAAAGTCAATTTTTGAAAAGGCAAATATCTCCCGATCTGTAGGAATCTGAGAGACAAAACTTATGTCACTTTGAGGGAGCCTATTTGTCTAATTCAGGTCAGAGTCACGTAAATGTATGTAAAAGGGTTTGGAGGATAGACACATTTTAATTTTTCGAGATTATTCGAAAGTCAATTTGTGAAAAGGCAAATATCTCCCGATCTGTAGGCATCCGAGAAACAAAACTTATGTCACTTTAAGGGAACGTATATGTCAACTTTATGTCAAAGTCACGTCAATATATGTCCAAGTGTTTGAAGGATAGAGACATTTGAATTTTTCGAGATTATTCCTAGGTCAATTTGTGAAAAGGCAAATATCTCCCAATCTGTAGGAATCTGAGGGACAAAACGTATGTCACTTTGAGGGAATGTATATGTCAACGTCATGTCAGAGTCATGTCAATGTATGTAAGAAGGGTTTCGAGGATAGAGACATTTCAGTTTTTCGAGATTATTCGAAATTCAATTTTTGAAAAGGCAAATATCTCCCGATCTATAGTAATCTGAGAGACAAAACTTATGTCACTTTAAGGGAACTTACCTGTCATAGTCATGTCAGAGTCACGTCAATGTATGTCCAATGGTTTGGAGTATAGAGACATTTTAATTTTTCGTGATTATTCGAAAGTCAATTTTTGAAAAGGCAAATATCTCCCGATCTGTAGGAATCTGAGAGACAATCCAAATGTCACTTTGAGGGAATGTATATGTCAACTTCATGTCAGAGTCACGTCAATGTATGTCCAAGGGTTTGGAGGATAGACACATTTTAATTTTTCGAGATTATTCGAAAGTCAATTTTTTAAAAGGCAAATATCTCCCGATCTGTAGAATCTGAGAGACAAAACTTATGTCACTTTTAGGGAACGTATTTGTCATAGTCATGTCAGAGTCACGTAAATGTATGTCCAAGGGTTTGGGGGATAGAGAAATTTTAATTTTTCGAGATTATTCGAAAGTCAATTTTTGAAAAGGCAAATATCTCCCGATCTGTAGGAATCTGAGAGACAAATCATATGTCACTTTGAGGGAACGTATATGTCAACTTCATGTCAGAGTCACGTCAATGTATGTCCAAGGGTTTGGAGGATAGACACATTTTAATTTTTCGAGATTATTCGAAAGTCAATTTTTGAAAAGGCAAATATCTCCCGATCTCTAGGAATCTGAGAGACAAAACTTATGTCACTTTGAGGGAACCTATAAGTCAACTTCATGTCAGAGTGACGTCAATGTATGTCCAAAGGTTTGGAGGATAGAGACATTTTAATTTTTCGAGATTATTCGTAAGTCAATTTTTGAAAAGGTAAATATCTCCCGATCTGTAGGAATCTGAGAGACCAACCAAATGTCACTTTGAGGGAAAGTATATGTCAACTTCATGTCAGATTCACGTCAAAGTATGTCCAAGGGTTTGGAGGATAGAGGCATTTTAATTTTTCCAGATTATTCGAAAGTCAATTTCTGAAAAGGCAAATATCTCCCGATCTGTAGGAATCTGAGAGACAAGACTTATGTCACTTTGAGGGAACGTATATGTCAACATCATGTCAGAGTCAACTCAATGTATGTCCAAGGGTTTAGAGGATAAACACATTTAAAATTTTCGATATTATTCCAAAGTCAATTTTTGAAAAGGCAAATATTTCCCGATCTGTATTAATCTGAGAGACAACACTTATGTCACATTGAGGGAAGGTATATGTCAACTTCATGTCAGAGTCACGTCAATGTATGTCCAAAGGTTTGGAGGATAGATATATTTTAATTTTTCGAAATTATTCGAAAGTCAATTTTTTAAAAGGCAAATATCTCCCGATCTGTAGGAATCTGAGAGACAAAACTTATGTCGCTTTGAGGGAACGTATATGTCAACTTCGTGTGAGAGTCACGTCAATGTATGTTCTAGGGTTTAGAGGATAAACACATTTTAATTTTTCGATATTATTCCAAAGTCAATTTTTGAAAAGGCAAATATATCCCGATCTGTAGGAATCTGAGTGACAACACTTATGTCACTTTGAGGGAACGTATATGTCAACTTCATGTCAGAGTCATGTCAATGTATGTCCAAGTGTTTGGAGGATAGAGATATTTTAATTTTTCGAGATTATTCGAAAGTCAATTTTTTAAAAGGCAAATATCTCCCGATCTGTAGGAATCTGAGAGACAAAACTTATGTGACTTTGAGGGAACGTATATGTCAACTTCATGTCAGAGTCACGTCAATGTATGTCCAAGAGTTTGGAGGATAGAGACATTTTAATTTTGCGAGATTATAAGAAAGTCAATTTTTGAAAAGGCAAATATCTCCCGATCTGTAGGAATCTGAGAGACAAAACATATGTCACTTTGAGGTAACGTATATGTCAACTTCATGTCAGAGGCACGTCAATGTATGTCCAAGGGTTTGGAGGATAGAGATATTTTAATTTTTCGAGATTATTCGAAAGTCAATTTTTGAAAAGGCAAATATCTCCCGATCTGTTAGAATCTGAGAGACAAAACTTATGTCACTTTGAGGTAACGTATATGTCAACTTCATGTCAGAGGCACGTCAATGTATGTCGAAGGGTTTGGTGGATAAAGATATTTAAATTTTTCGAGATTATTCGAAAGTCAATTTTTGAAAAAGGCAAATATCTCCCGATCTGTAGGAATCTGACAGACAAAACTTATGTCACTTTGATTTAATGTATATATCAACTTCATGTCAGAGGCACGTCAATGTATGTCCAAGGGTTTGGAGGATAGAGATATTTTAATTTTTCGAGTTTATTCGAAAGTCAATTTTTGAAAAGGCAAATATCTCCCGATCTGTAGGAATCTGAGAGACAAAACTTATGTCACTTTGAGGGGACGTATATGTCAACTTCATGTCAGATTCACGTCAATGTATGTAAAAGGTTTTGGAGTATAGAGACATTTTAATTTTTTGATATTATTCGAAAGTCAATATTTGAAAAGGCAAATATCTCCCGATCTGTAGGAATCTGAGATACAAAACTTATGTCACTTTGAGGGAACGTATATGTCAACTTCATGACAAAGTCACGTCAATGTATGTCCAAAGGTTTGGAGGATAGAGATATTTTAATTTTTCGAGATTATTCGAAAGTCAATTTTTTAAAATTCAAACATCTCCCGATCTGAACGAATCTGAGAGACAACACTTATGTCACTTTGAGGGAACGTATATGTCAACTTCATGTCAGAGTCACGTCAATGTATGTCCAAGAGTTTGGAGGATAGAGACATTTTAATTTTTCGAGTTTATTCGAAAGTCAATTTATGAAAAGGCAAATATCTCCCGATCTGTAGGAATCTGAGAGACAAAACTTATGTCACTTTGAGGGAACGTATATTTCAACTTCATATCAGGGTCACGTCAATGTATGTCCAAGGGTTTGGAGGATAGAGACATTTTAATTTTTCGAGATTATTCGAAAGTCAATTTCTGAAAAGGCAGATATCTCCCGATCTGTAGGAATCTGAGAGACAAACCTGATGTCACTTTGAGGGAACGTATATGTCAACTTCATGTCAGAGTCACGTCAATGTATGTCCAAGGGGTTGGAGGATAGAGATATTTAAATTTTCGAGATTATTTGATAGTCAATTTTTGAAAAGGCAAATATCTCCCGATCTCTAGGAAACTGAGAGACAAACAATATGTCACTTTGGGGGAACGTATATGTCAACTTCATGTCAGACTCACGTCAATGTGTGTCCAAGTGTTTGGAGGACAGAGGCATTTTAATTTTGCAAGATTATTCGAAAGTCAATTTTTGAAAAGGCAAATATCTCCCGATCTGTAGAATCTGAGAGACACCACTTATGTCACTTTGAGGGAACCTATAAGTCAACTTCATGTCAGAGTGACGTCTATGTATGTCCAAGGGTTTGGAGGATAGAGACATTTTAATTTTTCGAGATTATTCGTAAGTCAATTTTTGAAAAGGTAAATATCTCCCGATCTGTAGGAATCTGAGAGACAAACCAAATGTCACTTTTAGGGAACGTATATGTGATCGTCATGTCAGAGTCACGTCAATGTAAGTCCAAGAGTTTGGAGGATAGAGACATCTTAATTTTTCGAGTTTATTCGAAAATTAATTTTTGAAAAGGCAAATATCTCCCGATCGGTAGGAATCTGAGAGACGAAACTTATGTCACTTTGAGGGAACGTATATGTCAACTTCACGTCAGAGTCACGTCAATGTATGTCCAAGGGTTTGGAGGATAGAGACATTTTAATTTTTCGAGATTATTCTAAAGTCAATTTTTGAAAAGGCAAATATCTCCCGATCTGTAGGAATCCCAGATACAAAACTTATGTCACTTTGAGAGAACGTATATGACAACTTCACGTAAGAGTCACGTGTATGTACGTCCAAGGGTTTAGTGGATAGAGACATTTAAATTTTTCGAGATTATTCGAAAGTAATTTTTTGAAAAGGCAAATATCTCCCGATCTGTAGGAATCCCAGAGACAAAACTTATGTCACTTTGAGGGAACGTATATGTCAACTTCATGTCAGAGTCATGTTAATGTATGTCCAAGGGTTTGGAGGATAGAGATATTTTAATTTTTCGAGATTATTCGAAAGTCAATTTTTGAAAAGGCAAATATCTCCCGATCTGTAGGAATCTGAGAGACAAAACGTATGTTACTTTGAGGGAAAATATAAGTCAACTTCATGTCAGAGTGACGTAAATGTATGTCCAAGGGTTTGGAGGATAGAGACATTTTAATTTTTCGAGATTATTCGAAAGTCAATTTTTGAAAAGGTAAATATCTCCCGATCTGTAGGAATCTGAGAGACAAACCAAATGTCACTTTGAGGGAACGTATATGTCAACTTCATGTCTGAGTCACGTTAATGTATGTCCAAGGGTTTGGAGGATAGAGACATTTTAATTTTTCGAGATTATTCGAAAGTCAATTTGTGAAAAGGCAAATATCTCCCGATCTGTAGGAATCTGAGAGACAAAACTTATGTCACTTTGAGGGAACGTATATGTCAACTTGATGTCAGAGTCTCGTAAATGTATGTCCAAGAGTTTGGAGGATAGAGACATTTAAATTTTTCGAGATTATTCGAAAGTCAATTTGTGGAAAGGCAAATATCTCGCGATCTGTAATAATCTGAGAGACAAAACTTATGTCACTTTAAGGGAACGTATATGTAAACTTCATGTCAGAGTCACGTCAATGTATGTCCAAAGGTTTGGAGGATAGAGACATTTGAATTTTTCGAGATTATTCGAAAGTCAATTTGTGAAAAGGCAAATATCTCCCGATCTGTAGGAATCTGGGAAACAAAACTTATGTCACTTTAAGTGAACGTATATGTCAACTTCATGTCAGAGTCACGTCAATGTATGTCCAAGGGTTTGGAGGATAGAGACATTTAAATTTTTCGAGATTATTCGAAAGTCAATTTTTGAAAAGGCAAATATTTCCCGATCTGTAGAATCTGAGAGACAAACCTTATGTCACTTTGAGGGAACGTACTTGTCATAGTCATGTCAGTCACGTAAATGTATGTCGAAGGGTTTGGGGGATAGAGAAATTTTAATTATTCGAGATTATTCGAAAGTCAATTTTTGAAAAGGCAAATATCTCCCGATCTGTAGCAATCTGAGAGACAAAACTTATGTTACTTTGAGGGAACCTATATGTCAACTTCATGTCAGAGTCACGTCAATGTATGTCCAATGGTTTGGAGGAGAGAGACATTTTAATTTTTCGTGAATATTCGAAAGTCATTTTTTGAAAAGGCAAATATCTCCTTATCTGTAGGAATCTGAGAGACAAATCAAATGTCACTTTGAGGGAATGTATATGTCAACTTCATGTCAGAGTCACGTCAATGTATGTCCAAGGGTTTGGAGGATAGACACATTTTAATTTTTCGAGATTATTCGAAAGTCAATTTTTGAAAAGGCAAATATCTCCCGATCTCTAGGAATCTGAGAGACAAAACTTATGTCACTTTGAGGGAACGTATATGTCAACTTCATGTCAGAGTCATGTCAATGTATGTCCAAGTGTTTGGAGGATAGAGATATTTTAATTTTTCGAGATTATTCGAAAGTCAATTTTTTAAAAGGCAAATATCTCCCGATCTGTAGGAATCTGAGAGACAAAACTTATGTGACTTTGAGGGAACGTATATGTCAACTTCATGTCAGAGTCACGTCAATGTATGTCCAAGAGTTTGGAGGATAGAGACATTTTAATTTTGCGAGATTATAAGAAAGTCAATTTTTGAAAAGGCAAATATCTCCCGATCTGTAGGAATCTGAGAGACAAAACATATGTCACTTTGAGGTAACGTATATGTCAACTTCATGTCAGAGGCACGTCAATGTATGTCCAAGGGTTTGGAGGATAGAGATATTTTAATTTTTCGAGATTATTCGAAAGTCAATTTTTGAAAAGGCAAATATCTCCCGATCTGTTAGAATCTGAGAGACAAAACTTATGTCACTTTGAGGTAACGTATATGTCAACTTCATGTCAGAGGCACGTCAATGTATGTCGAAGGGTTTGGTGGATAAAGATATTTTAATTTTTCGAGATTATTCGAAAGTCAATTTTTGAAAAAGGCAAATATCTCCCGATCTGTAGGAATCTGACAGACAAAACTTATGTCACTTTGATTTAATGTATATATCAACTTCATGTCAGAGGCACGTCAATGTATGTCCAAGGGTTTGGAGGATAGAGATATTTTAATTTTTCGAGTTTATTCGAAAGTCAATTTTTGAAAAGGCAAATATCTCCCGATCTGTAGGAATCTGAGAGACAAAACTTATGTCACTTTGAGGGGACGTATATGTCAACTTCATGTCAGATTCACGTCAATGTATGTAAAAGGGTTTGGAGTATAGAGACATTTTAATTTTTTGATATTATTCGAAAGTCAATATTTGAAAAGGCAAATATCTCCCGATCTGTAGGAATCTGAGATACAAAACTTATGTCACTTTGAGGGAACGTATATGTCAACTTCATGACAAAGTCACGTCAATGTATGTCCAAAGGTTTGGAGGATAGAGATATTTTAATTTTTCGAGATTATTCGAAAGTCAATTTTTTAAAATTCAAACATCTCCCGATCTGAACGAATCTGAGAGACAACACTTATGTCACTTTGAGGGAACGTATATGTCAACTTCATGTCAGAGTCACGTCAATGTATGTCCAAGAGTTTGGAGGATAGAGACATTTTAATTTTTCGAGTTTATTCGAAAGTCAATTTATGAAAAGGCAAATATCTCCCGATCTGTAGGAATCTGAGAGACAAAACTTATGTCACTTTGAGGGAACGTATATATCAACTTCATATCAGGGTCACGTCAATGTATGTCCAAGGGTTTGGAGGATAGAGACATTTTAATTTTTCGAGATTATTCGAAAGTCAATTTCTGAAAAGGCAGATATCTCCCGATCTGTAGGAATCTGAGAGACAAACCTGATGTCACTTTGAGGGAACGTATATGTCAACTTCATGTCAGAGTCACGTCAATGTATGTCCAAGGGGTTGGAGGATAGAGATATTTAAATTTTCGAGATTATTTGATAGTCAATTTTTGAAAAGGCAAATATCTCCCGATCTCTAGGAAACTGAGAGACAAACAATATGTCACTTTGGGGGAACGTATATGTCAACTTCATGTCAGACTCACGTCAATGTGTGTCCAAGTGTTTGGAGGACAGAGGCATTTTAATTTTGCAAGATTATTCGAAAGTCAATTTTTGAAAAGGCAAATATCTCCCGATCTGTAGAATCTGAGAGACACCACTTATGTCACTTTGAGGGAACCTATAAGTCAACTTCATGTCAGAGTGACGTCTATGTATGTCCAAGGGTTTGGAGGATAGAGACATTTTAATTTTTCGAGATTATTCGTAAGTCAATTTTTGAAAAGGTAAATATCTCCCGATCTGTAGGAATCTGAGAGACAAACCAAATGTCACTTTTAGGGAACGTATATGTGATCGTCATGTCAGAGTCACGTCAATGTAAGTCCAAGAGTTTGGAGGATAGAGACATCTTAATTTTTCGAGTTTATTCGAAAGTTAATTTTTGAAAAGGCAAATATCTCCCGATCGGTAGGAATCTGAGAGACGAAACTTATGTCACTTTGAGGGAACGTATATGTCAACTTCACGTCAGAGTCACGTCAATGTATGTCCAAGGGTTTGGAGGATAGAGACATTTTAATTTTTCGAGATTATTCTAAAGTCAATTTTTGAAAAGGCAAATATCTCCCGATCTGTAGGAATCCCAGATACAAAACTTATGTCACTTTGAGAGAACGTATATGACAACTTCACGTAAGAGTCACGTGTATGTACGTCCAAGGGTTTAGTGGATAGAGACATTTAAATTTTTCGAGATTATTCGAAAGTAATTTTTTGAAAAGGCAAATATCTCCCGATCTGTAGGAATCCCAGAGACAAAACTTATGTCACTTTGAGGGAACGTATATGTCAACTTCATGTCAGAGTCATGTCAATGTATGTCCAAGGGTTTGGAGGATAGAGATATTTTAATTTTTCGAGATTATTCGAAAGTCAATTTTTGAAAAGGCAAATATCTCCCGATCTGTAGGAATCTGAGAGACAAAACGTATGTTACTTTGAGGGAAAATATAAGTCAACTTCATGTCAGAGTGACGTAAATGTATGTCCAAGGGTTTGGAGGATAGAGACATTTTAATTTTTCGAGATTATTCGAAAGTCAATTTTTGAAAAGGTAAATATCTCCCGATCTGTAGGAATCTGAGAGACAAACCAAATGTCACTTTGAGGGAACGTATATGTCAACTTCATGTCTGAGTCACGTTAATGTATGTCCAAGGGTTTGGAGGATAGAGACATTTTAATTTTTCGAGATTATTCGAAAGTCAATTTGTGAAAAGGCAAATATCTCCCGATCTGTAGGAATCTGAGAGACAAAACTTATGTCACTTTGAGGGAACGTATATGTCAACTTGATGTCAGAGTCTCGTAAATGTATGTCCAAGAGTTTGGAGGATAGAGACATTTAAATTTTTCGAGATTATTCGAAAGTCAATTTGTGGAAAGGCAAATATCTCGCGATCTGTAATAATCTGAGAGACAAAACTTATGTCACTTTAAGGGAACGTATATGTAAACTTCATGTCAGAGTCACGTCAATGTATGTCCAAAGGTTTGGAGGATAGAGACATTTGAATTTTTCGAGATTATTCGAAAGTCAATTTGTGAAAAGGCAAATATCTCCCGATCTGTAGGAATCTGGGAAACAAAACTTATGTCACTTTAAGTGAACGTATATGTCAACTTCATGTCAGAGTCACGTCAATGTATGTCCAAGGGTTTGGAGGATAGAGACATTTAAATTTTTCGAGATTATTCGAAAGTCAATTTTTGAAAAGGCAAATATTTCCCGATCTGTAGAATCTGAGAGACAAACCTTATGTCACTTTGAGGGAACGTACTTGTCATAGTCATGTCAGTCACGTAAATGTATGTCGAAGGGTTTGGGGGATAGAGAAATTTTAATTATTCGAGATTATTCGAAAGTCAATTTTTGAAAAGGCAAATATCTCCCGATCTGTAGCAATCTGAGAGACAAAACTTATGTTACTTTGAGGGAACCTATATGTCAACTTCATGTCAGAGTCACGTCAATGTATGTCCAATGGTTTGGAGGAGAGAGACATTTTAATTTTTCGTGATTATTCGAAAGTCATTTTTTGAAAAGGCAAATATCTCCCGATCTGTAGGAATCTGAGAGACAAATCAAATGTCACTTTGAGGGAATGTATATGTCAACTTCATGTCAGAGTCACGTCAATGTATGTCCAAGGGTTTGGAGGATAGACACATTTTAATTTTTCGAGATTATTCGAAAGTCAATTTTTGAAAAGGCAAATATCTCCCGATCTCTAGGAATCTGAGAGACAACACTTATGTCACTTTGAGGGAACGTATATGTCAACTTCATGTCAGAGTCATGTCAATGTATGTCCAAGTGTTTTTTAGGATAGAGATATTTTAATTTTTCGAGATTATTCGAAAGTCAATTTTTTAAAAGGCAAATATCTCCCGATCTGTTAGAATCTGAGAGACAAAACTTATGTCACTTTGAGGTAACGTAAATGTCAACTTCATGTCAGAGGCACGTCAATGTATGTCCAAGGGTTTGGAGGATAGAGATATTTTAATTTTTCGAGATTATTCGAAAGTCAATTTTTGAAAAGGCAAATATCTCCCGATCTGTTAGAATCTGAGAGACAAAATTTATGTCACTTTGAGGGAAAGTATATGTCAAATTCATGTCAGAGTCACGTCAATGTATGTCCAAGTGTTTGGAGGATAGAGATATTTTAATTTTTCGAGATTATTCGAAAGTCAATTTTTTAAAAGGCAAATATCTCCCGATCTGTAGAATCTGAGAGACAAAACTTATGTTACTTTGAGGAAACGTATATGTGAACTTCATGTCAGAGTCACGTCAATGTATGTCCAAGGGTTTGGAGGATAAAGACATTTTAATTTTTCGAGATTATTCGAAAGTCAATTTTTGAAAAGGCAAATATGTCGCTCTCTGTAAAAATCTGAGAGGCAAAACTTATGTCACTTTGAGGGAGCCTATTTGTCTAATTCAGGTCAGAGTCACGTAAATGTATGTAAAAGGGTTTGGAGGATAGACACATTTTAATTTATCGAGATTATTCGAAAGTCAATTTTTGAAAAGGCAAATATCTCCCGATCTGTAGAATCTGAGAGACTAAACTTATGACACTTTCAGGGAACATACTTGTCATAGTCATGTCAGAGTCACGTAAATGTATGTCCAAGGGTTTGGGGGATAGAGAAATTTTAATTTTTCGAGATTATTCGAAAGTCAATTTTTGAAAAGGCAAATATCTCCCGATCTGTATAAATCTGAGAGACAAACCAAATGTCACTTTGAGGGAACGTATATGTCAACTTCATGTGAGAGTCTCGTCAATGTATGTCCAAGGGTTTGGAGGATAGAGACATTTAAATTTTTCGAGATTATTCGAAAGTCAATTTTTGAAAAGGCAAATATCTCCCGATCTGTAGAATCTGAGAGACAAACCATATGTCACTTTGAGGAAACGTACTTGTCATAGTCATGTCAGAGTCACGTAAATGTATGTCCAAGGGTTTGGGGGATAGAGAAATTTTAATTTTTCCAGATTATTTGAAAGTCAATTTTTGAAAAGGCAAATATCTCCCGATCTGTAGCAATCTGAGAGACAAAACTTATGATACTTTGAGGGAACCTATATGTCAACTTCATGTCAGAGTCACGTCAATATATGTCCAAGAGTTTGGAGGATAGAGACATTTTAATTTTTCGAGATTATTCGAAAGTCAATTTTTGAAAAGGCAAATATCTCCCGATCTGTAGAATCTGAGAGACTAAACTTATGACACTTTCAGGGAACATACTTGTCATAGTCATGTCAGAGTCACGTAAATGTATGTCCAAGGGTTTGGGGGATAGAGAAATTTTAATTTTTCGAGATTATTCGAAAGTCAATTTTTGAAAAGGCAAATATCTCCCGATCTGTATAAATCTGAGAGACAAACCAAATGTCACTTTGAGGGAACGTATATGTCAACTTCATGTGAGAGTCTCGTCAATGTATGTCCAAGGGTTTGGAGGATAGAGACATTTAAATTTTTCGAGATTATTCGAAAGTCAATTTGTGAAAAGGCAAATATCTCCCGATCTGTAGAATCTGATAGACAAACCATATGTCACTTTGAGGAAACGTACTTGTCATATTCATGTCAGAGTCACGTAAATGTATGTCCAAGGGTTTGGGGGATAGAGAAATTTTAATTTTTCCAGATTATTCGAAAGTCAATTTTTGAAAAGGCAAATATATCCCGATCTGTAGCAATCTGAGAGACAAAACTTATGATACTTTGAGGGAACCTATATGTCAACTTCATGTCAGAGTCAGGTCAATGTATGTCCAAGGGTTTGGAGGATAAAGACATTTTAATTTTTCGAGATTATTCGAAAGTCAATTTTTGAAAAGGCAAATATCTCCCGATCTGTAGGAATCTGAGAGACAAACCTTATGTCACTTTGAGGGAACGTATATGTCAACTTCATGTGAGAGTCTCGTCAATGTATGTCCAAGGGTTTGGAGGATAGAGGCATTTAAATTTTTAGAGATTAATCGAAAGTCAATTTTTAAAAGGTAAATATCTCCCGATCTGTAGGAATCTGAGAGACTAACCTTATGTCACTTTGAGGGAACGTATGTGTCAACTTCATGTGAGAGTCTTGTCAATGTATGTCCAAGGGTTTGGAGGATAGAGGCATTTTAATTTTTCGAGATTATTCGAAAGTCAAATTTTGGAAAAGGCAAATATCTCCCGATCTATAGTAATCTGATAGACAAAACTTATGTTACGTTGAGGGAACGTAATTGTGAACTTCATGTCAGAGTCACGTCAATGTATGTCCAAGGGTTTGGAGGATAAAGACATTTTAATTTTTCGAGATTATTCGAAAGTCAATTTTTGAAAAGGCAAATATCTCGCTATCTGTAAAAATCTGAGAGACAAAACTTATGTCACTTTGAGGGAGCCTATTTGTCTAATTCAGGTCAGAGTCACGTAAATGTATGTAAAAGGGTTTGGAGGATAGACACTTTTTAATTTTTCGAGATTATTCGAAAGTCAATTTTTGAAAAGGCAAATATCTCCCGATCTGTAGAATCTGAGAGACAAAACTTATGACACTTTCAGGGAACATACTTGTCATAGTCATGTCAGAGTCACGTAAATGTATGTCCAAGGGTTTGGGGGATAGAGAAATTTTAATTTTTCGAGATTATTCTAAAGTCAATTTTTGAAAAGGCAAATATCTCCCGATCTGTAGGCATCCGAGAGACAAAACTTATGTCACTTTAAGGGAACGTATATGTCAATTTTGTGTCAGAGTCACGTCAATATATGTCCAAGTGTTTGGAGGATAGAGACATTTGAATTTTTCGAGATTATTCCTAGGTCAATTTGTGAAAAGGCAAATATCTCCCAATCTGTAGGAATCTGAGGGGCAAAACGTATGTCACTTTGAGGGAATGTATATGTCAACGTCATGTCAGAGTCACGTCAATGTATGTAAGAAGGGTTTCGAGGATAGAGACATTTCAGTTTTTCGAGATTATTCGAAATTCAATTTTTGAAAAGGCAAATATCTCCCGATCTCTAGGAATCTGAGAGACATAACTTATGTCACTTTGAGGAAACGTATATGTCAACTTCATGTCAGAGTCACGTCAATGTATGTCCAAGGGTTTGGTGGATAGAGACATTTTAATTTTTCGAGATTATTCGAAAGTCAATTATTGAAAAGGCAATTATCTCCCGATCTCTAGGAATCTGAGAGACAAAACTTAAGTCACTTTGAGGGAACGTACTTGTCATAGTCATGTCAGAGTCACGTCAATGTATGTCCAAGGGTTTGGAGGATAGATAAATTTTAATTTTTCGAGATTATTCCAAAGTCAATATTTAAAGGCAAATATCTCCCGATCTGTAGGAATCTAAGATACTAAACTTATGTCACTTTGAGGGAACGCATATATCATCGTCATGCCAGAGTCACGTCAATTTAAGTAAAAGGCTTTGGAGAATAGAGACATTTTAATTTTTTCGAGATTATTCGAAAGTCAATTTTTGAAAAGTTAAATATCTCCCGATCTGTAGGAATCTGAGAAACAAAACATATGTCACTTTTAGGGAACGTATATGTGATCGTCATGTCAGAGTCACGTCAATGTATGTCCAAGTGTTTGGAGGATAGAGACATTTTAATTTTTCGAGATTATTCTAAAGTCAATTTTTGAAAAGGCAAATATCTCCGAATCTGTAGGAATCTGAGATACTAAACTTATGTCACTTTGAGGGAACGCATATATCATCGTCATGCCAGAGTCACGTCAATTTATGTCCAAGGCTTTGGAGAGTAGAGACATTTTAATTTTTTCGAGATTATTCGAAAGTCAATTTTTGAAAAGTTAAATATCTCCCGATCTGTAGGAATCTGAGAAACAAAACATATGTCACTTTTAGGGAACGTATATGTGATCGTCATGCCAGAATCACGTCAATTTATGTCCAAGGCTTTGGAGAATAGAGACATTTAATTTTTTCGAGATTATTCTAAAGTCAATTTTTGAAAAGGCAAATATCTCCCGATCGGTAGGAATCTGAGAGACGAAACTTATGTTACTTTGAGGGAACGTATATGTCAACTTCACGTCAGAGTCACGTCAATGTATGTCCAAGGGTTTGGAGGATATAGAAATTTTAATTTTTCGAGATTATTCTAAAGTCAATTTTTGAAAAGGCAAATATCTCCCGATCTATAGAAATCTGTGAGACAAAACTTATGTAAATTTGAGGGAACTTACTTGTCATAGTCATGTCAGAGTCACGTAAATGTATGTCCAAGGGTTTGGAGGATAGAGACATTTAAATTTTTCGAGGATATTCGAAAGTCAATTTGTGAAAAGGCAAATATCTCCCGATATGTAATAATCTGAGATACAAAACTTATGTCACTTTAAGTGAACGTATATGTCAACTTCATGTCAGAGTCACGTCAATGTATGTCCAAGGGTTTGGAGGATAGAGACATTTAAATTTTTCGAGATTATTCGAAAGTCAATTTTTGAAAAGGCAAATATCTCCCGATCTGTAGAATCTGAGAGACAAAACTTATGTCACTTTCAGGGAACATACTTGTCATAGTCTTGTCAGAGTCACGTAAATGTATGTCCAAGGGTTTGGGGGATAGAGAAATTTTAATTTTTCGAGATTATTCGAAATTCAATTTTGGAAATGGCAAATATCTCCCGATCTGTATAAATCTGAGAGACAAACCAAATGTCACTTTGAGGGAACGTATATGACAACTTCATGTCAGAGTCACGTCAATGTATGTCCAAGGGTTTGGAGGATATACACATTTTAATTTTTCGAGATTATTCGAAAGTCAATTTTTGAAAAGGCAAATATCTCCCGATCTCTAGGAATCTGAGAGACAAAACTTATGTCACTTTGAGGGAACGTATATGTCAACTTCATGTGAGAGTCTCGTCAATGTATGTCCAAGGGTTTGGAGGATAGAGGCATTTTAATTTTTCGAGATTATTCGAAAGTCAATTTTTGGAAAGGCAAATATCTCCCGATCTATAGTAATCTGAAAGACAAAACTTATGTAAATTTGAGGGAACTTACTTGTCATAGTCATGTCAGAGTCACGTAAATGTATGTCCAAGGGTTTGGAGGATAGAGACATTTAAATTTTTCGAGGATATTCGAAAGTCAATTTGTGAAAAGGCAAATATCTCCCGATATGTAATAATCTGAGATACAAAACTTATGTCACTTTAAGTGAACGTATATGTCAACTTCATGTCAGAGTCACGTCAATGTATGTCCAAGGGTTTGGAGGATAGAGACATTTAAATTTTTCGAGATTATTCGAAAGTCAATTTTTGAAAAGGCAAATATCTCCCGATCTGTAGAATCTGAGAGACAAAACTTATGTCACTTTCAGGGAACATACTTGTCATAGTCTTGTCAGAGTCACGTAAATGTATGTCCAAGGGTTTGGGGGATAGAGAAATTTTAATTTTTCGAGATTATTCGAAATTCAATTTTGGAAATGGCAAATATCTCCCGATCTGTATAAATCTGAGAGACAAACCAAATGTCACTTTGAGGGAACGTATATGACAACTTCATGTCAGAGTCACGTCAATGTATGTCCAAGGGTTTGGAGGATATACACATTTTAATTTTTCGAGATTATTCGAAAGTCAATTTTTGAAAAGGCAAATATCTCCCGATCTCTAGGAATCTGAGAGACAAAACTTATGTCACTTTGAGGGAACGTATATGTCAACTTCATGTGAGAGTCTCGTCAATGTATGTCCAAGGGTTTGGAGGATAGAGGCATTTTAATTTTTCGAGATTATTCGAAAGTCAATTTTTGAAAAGGCAAATATCTCCCGATCTCTAGGAATCTGAGAGACAAAACTTATGTCACTTTGAGGGAACGTATATGTCAACTTCATGTGAGAGTCTCGTCAATGTATGTCCAATGGTTTGGAGGATAGAGACATTTTAATTTTTCGTGATTATTCGAAAGTCAATTTTTGAAAAGGCAAATATCTCCCGATCTGTAGGAATCTGAGAGACAAACCAAATGTCACTTTGAGGGAATGTATATGTCAACTTCATGTCAGAGTCACGTCAATGTATGTCCAAGGGTTTGGAGGATAGACACATTTTAATTTTTCGAGATTATTCGAAAGTCAATTTTTAAAAGGCAAATATCTCCCGATCTGTAGAATCTGAGAGACAAAACTTATGTCACTTTTAGGGAACGTACTTGTCATAGTCATGTCAGAGTCACGTAAATGTATGTCCAAGGGTTTGGGTGATAGAGAAATTTTAATTTTTCGAGATTATTCGAAAGTCAATTTTTGAAAAGGCAAATATCTCCCGATCTGTAGGAATCTGAGAGACAAACCATATGTCACTTTGAGGGAACGTATATGTCAACTTCATGTCAGAGTCACGTAATGTATGTCCAAGGGTTTGGAGGATAAAGACATTTTAATTTTTCGAGATAATTCGAAAGTCAATTTTTGAAAAGGCAAATATCTCGCGATGTGTAAAAATTTGAGAGACAAAACTTATGTCTCTTTGAGGGAGCCTATTTGTCAAATTCAGGTAAGAGTCACGTAAATGCATGTAAAAGGGTTTGGAGGATAGAGACATTTAAATTTTTTGAGATTAGTCGAAAGTCAATTTGTGAAAAGGCAAATATCTCCCGATCTGTAGGCATTTGAGAGACAAAACTTATGTCACTTTAACGGAACGTATATGTCAACTTTATGTTAGAGTCACGTCAATATATGTCCAAGAGTTTGGAGGATAGAGACATTTGAATTTTTCGAGATTATTCGAAAGTCAATTTTTGAAAAGTTAAATATCTCCCGATTTGTAGGAATCTGAGAAACAAAACATATGTCACTTTTAGGGAACGTATATGTGATCGTCATGTCAGAGTCACGTCAATGTAAGTCCAAGAGTTTGGAGAATAGAGACATTTTAATTTTTCGAGATTATTCGAAAGTCAATTTTTGAAAAGGCAAATATCTCCCGATCGGTAGGAATCTGAGAGACGAAACTTATGTCACTTTGAGGGAACGTATATGTCAACTTCACGTCAGAGTCACGTCAATGTATGTCCAAGGGTTTGGAGGATAGAGACATTTTAATTTTTCGTGATTATTCGTAAGTCAATTTTTGAAAAGGTAAATATCTCCCGATCTTTAGGAATCTGAGAGACAAACCATATGTCACTTTGAGGGAACGTATATGTCAACTTCATGTCTGAGTCACGTCAATGTATGTCCATGGGGTTAGTGGATAGAGACATTTAAATTTAAGGAGATTTTTCGAAAGTAAATTTGTGAAAAGGCAAATATCTCGCGATCTGTAGGAATCCCAGAGACAGAACTTATGTCACTTTGAGGGAATGTATATGTCAACTTCATGTCAGAGTCATGTCAATGTATGTCCAAGGGTTTGGAGGATAGAGACATTTTAATTTTTTGATATTATTCGAAAGTCAATTTTTGAAAAGGCAAATATCTCCCGATCTGTAGGAATCTGAGAGACAAAACGTATGTTGCTTTGAGGGAATATATAAGTCAACTTCATGTCAGAGTGACGTCAATGTATGTCCAAAGGTTTGGAGGATAGAGGCATTTGAATTTTTCGAGATTATTCGAAAGTCAATTTCTGAAAAGGCAAATATCTCCCGATCTGTAGGAATCTGAGAGACAAGACTTATGTCACTTTGAGGGAACGTATATGTCAACTTCATGTCAGAGTCAACTCAATGTATGTCCAAGGGTTTAGAGGATAAACACATTTAAATTTTTCGATATTATTCCAAAGTCAATTTTTGAAAAGGCAAATATATCCCGATCTGTATTAATCTGAGAGACAACACTTATGTCACATTGAGGGAAGATATATGTCAACTTCATGTCAGAGTCACGTCAATGTATGTCCAAGAGTTTGGAGGATAGAGACATTTTAATTTTTCGAGATTATTCGAAAGTCAATTTTTGAAAAGGCAAATATATCCCGATCAGTTAGAATCTGAGAGACAAAACTTATGTCACTTTGAGGGAAAGTATATGTCAAATTCATGTCAGAGTCACGTCAATGTATGTCCAAGTGTTTGGAGGATAGAGATATTTTAATTTTTCGAGATTATTCGAAAGTCAATTTTTTAAAAGGCAAATATCTCCCGATCTGTAGGTATCTGAGAGACAAAACTTATGTCACTTTGAGGAATCGTATATGTCACTTCACGTCAGATTCACGTCAAAGTATGTCCAAGGGTTTGGACGATAGAGGCATTTTAATTTTTCGAGATTATTCGAAAGTCAATTTTTGAAATGGCAAATATCTCCCGATCTGTAGGAATCTGAGAGACAAAACTTATGTCGCTTTGAGGGAACGTATATGTCAACTTCGTGTGAGAGTCACGTCAATGTATGTTCTAGGGTTTAGAGGATAAACACATTTTAATTTTTCGATATTATTCCAAAGTCAATTTTTGAAAAGGCAAATATATCCCGATCTGTAGGAATCTGAGTGACAACACTTATGTCACTTTGAGGGAACGTATATGTCAACTTCATGTCAGAGTCATGTCAATGTATGTCCAAGTGTTTGGAGGATAGAGATATTTTAATTTTTCGAGATTATTCGAAAGTCAATTTTTTAAAAGGCAAATATCTCCCGATCTGTAGGAATCTGAGAGACAAAACTTATGTCACTTTGAGGGAACGTTTTTGTCAACTTCATGTCAGAGTCACGTCAATGTATGTCCAAGAGTTTGGAGGATAGAGACATTTTAATTTTTCGAGATTATTCGAAAGTCAATTTTTGAAAAGGCAAATATCTCCGGATCTGTTAGAATCTGAGAGACAAAACATATGTCACTTTGAGGTAACGTATATGTCAACTTCATGTCAGAGGCACGTCAATGTATGTCCAAGGGTTTGGAGGATAGAGATATTTTAATTTTTCGAGATTATTCGAAAGTCAATTTTTGAAAAAGGCAAATATCTCCCGATATGTAGGAATCTGACAGACAAAACTTATGTCACTTTGATTTAATGTATATATCAACTTCATGTCAGAGGCACGTCAATGTATGTCCAAGGGTTTGAAGGATAGAGATATTTTAATTTTTCGAGTTTATTCGAAAGTCAATTTTTGAAAAGGCAAATATCTCCCGATCTGTAGGAATCTGAGAACAAACCTGATGTCACTTTGAGGGGACGTATATGTCAACTTCATGTCAGATTCAAGTCAATGTATGTAAAAGGGTTTGGAGTATAGAGACATTTTAATTTTTTGATATTATTCGAAAGTCAATATTTGAAAAGGCAAATATCTCTCGATCTGTAGGAATCTGAGATACAAAACTTATGTCACTTTGAGGGAACGTATATGTCAACTTCATGTCAGAGCCAAGTCAAAGTATGTCCAAGGGTTTGGAGGACAGAGGCATTTTAATTTTTCGAGATTATTCGAAAGTCAATTTTCGAAAATTCAAATATCTCCCGATCTGAATGAATCTGAGAGACAACACTTATGTCACTTTGAGGGAACGTATATGTCAACTTCATGACAAAGTCACGTCAATGTATGTCCAAAGGTTTGGAGGATAGAGATATTTTAATTTTTCGAGATTATTCGAAAGTCAATTTTTGAAAATTCAAACATCTCCCGATCTGAACGAATCTGAGAGACAACACTTATGTCACTTTGAGGGAACGTATATGTCAACTTCATGTCAGAGTCACGTCAATGTATGTCCAAGAGTTTGGAGGATAGAGACATTTTAATTTTTCGAGATTATTCGAAAGTCAATTTATGAAAAGGCAAATATCTCCCGATCTGTAGGAATCTGAGAGACAAAACTTATGTCACTTTGAGGGAACGTATATGTCAACTTCATGTCAGAGTCACGTCAATGTATGTCCAAGGGGTTGGAGGATAGAGATATTTTAATTTTTCGAGATTATTTGATAGTCAATTTTTGAAAAGGCAAATATCTCCCGATCTCTAGGAAACTGAGAGACAAACAATATGTCACTTTGGGGGAACGTATATGTCAACTTCATGTCAGATTCACGTCAATGTGTGTCCAAGTGTTTGGAGGACAGAGGCATTTTAATTTTGCAAGATTATTCGAAAGTCAATTTTTGAAAAGGCAAATATCTCCCGATCTGTAGGAATCTGAGAGACAACACTTATGTCACTTTGAGGGAACGTATATGTAAACTTCATGTCAGAGTCATGTCAATGTATGTCCAAGGGTTTGGAGGATAGAGACATTTTAATTTTTCGAGATTATTCGAAAGTCAATTTTTGAAAAGGCAAATATCTCCCGATCTGTAGAATCTGAGAGACAACACTTATGTCACTTTGAGGGAACCTATAAGTCAACTTCATGTCTGAGTCACGTCAATGTATGTCCAAGGGTTTGGAGGATAGATAAATTTTAATTTTTCGAGATTATTCCAAAGTCAATATTTAAAGGCAAATATCTCCCTATCTGTAGGAATCTGATAAACAAAACATATGTCACTTTTAGGGAACGTATATGTGATCGTCATGTCAGAGTCACGTCAATGTAAGTCCAAGAGTTTGGAGGATAGAGACATTGTAATTTTTCGAGATTATTCGAAAGTCAATTTTTGAAAAGGCAAATATCTCCCGATCGGTAGGAATCTGAGAGACGAAACTTATGTCACTTTGAGGGAACGTATATGTCAACTTCACGTCAGAGTCACGTCAAGGTATGTCCAAGGGTTTGGAGGATAGAGACATTTTAATTTTTCGAGATTATTCTAAAGTCAATTTTTGAAAAGGCAAATATCTCCCGATCTGTAGGAATCCCAGATACAAAACGTATGTCACTTTGAGAGAACGTATATGTCAACTTCACGTAAGAGTCACGTGTATGTACGTCCAAGGGTTTAGTGGATAGAGACATTTAAATTTTTCGAGATTATTCGAAAGTAATTTTGTGAAAAGGCAAATATCTCCCGATCTGTAGGAATCACAGAGACAAAACTTATGTCACTTTGAGGGAACGTATATGTCAACTTCATGTCAGAGTCATGTCAATGTATGTCCAAGGGTTTGGAGGATGGAGACATTTTAATTTTTCGAGATTATTCGAAAGTCAATTTTTGAAAAGGCAATTATCTCCCGATCTGTAGGAATCTGAGAGACAAAACGTATGTTACTTTGAGGGGACATATAAGTCAACTTCATGTCAGAGTGACGTCAATGTATGTCCAAGGGTTTGGAGGATAGAGACATTTTAATTTTTCGAGATTATTCGAAAGTCAATTTGTGAAAAGGCAAATATCTCCCGATCTGTAGGAATCTGAGAGACAAAACTTATGTCACTTTGAGGGAACGTATATGTCAACTTGATGTCAGAGTCTCGTAAATGTATGTCCAAGAGTTTGGAGGATAGAGACATTTAAATTTTTCGAGATTATTCGAAAGACAATTTGTGGAAAGGCAAATATCTCGCGATCTGTAATAATCTGAGAGACAAAACTTATGTTACTTTAAGGAAACGTATATGTAAACTTCATGTCAGAGTCACGTCAATGTATGTCCAAAGGTTTGGAGGATAGAGACATTTGAATTTTTCGAGATTATTCGAAAGTCAATTTGTGAAAAGGCAAATATCTCCCGATCTGTAGGAATCTGGGAAACAAAACTTATGTCACTTTAAGTGAACGTATATGTCAACTTCATGTCAGAGTCACGTCAATGTATGTCCAAGGGTTTGGAGGATAGAGACATTTAAATTTTTCGAGATTATTCGAAAGTCAATTTTTAAGAAGGCAAATATTTCCCGATCTGTAGAATCTGAGAGACAAACCTTATGTCACTTTGAGGGAACGTATTTGTCATAGTCATGTCAGTCACGTAAATGTATGTCGAAGGGTTTGGGGGATAGAGAAATTTTAATTTTTCGTGATTATTCGAAAGTCAATTTTTGAAAAGGCAAATATCTCCCGATCTGTAGGAATCTGAGAGACAAAACTTATGTCACTTTGAGGGAACGTATATGTCAACTTCATGTCAGAGTCACGTCAATGTATGTCCAAGGGGTTGGAGGATAGAGATATTTTAATTTTTCGAGATTATTTGATAGTCAATTTTTGAAAAGGCAAATATCTCCCGATCTCTAGGAAACTGAGAGACAAACAATATGTCACTTTGGGGGAACGTATATGTCAACTTCATGTCAGATTCACGTCAATGTGTGTCCAAGTGTTTGGAGGACAGAGGCATTTTAATTTTGCAAGATTATTCGAAAGTCAATTTTTGAAAAGGCAAATATCTCCCGATCTGTAGGAATCTGAGAGACAACACTTATGTCACTTTGAGGGAACGTATATGTAAACTTCATGTCAGAGTCATGTCAATGTATGTCCAAGGGTTTGGAGGATAGAGACATTTTAATTTTTCGAGATTATTCGAAAGTCAATTTTTGAAAAGGCAAATATCTCCCGATCTGTAGAATCTGAGAGACAACACTTATGTCACTTTGAGGGAACCTATAAGTCAACTTCATGTCTGAGTCACGTCAATGTATGTCCAAGGGTTTGGAGGATAGATAAATTTTAATTTTTCGAGATTATTCCAAAGTCAATATTTAAAGGCAGATATCTCCCTATCTGTAGGAATCTGATAAACAAAACATATGTCACTTTTAGGGAACGTATATGTGATCGTCATGTCAGAGTCACGTCAATGTAAGTCCAAGAGTTTGGAGGATAGAGACATTGTAATTTTTCGAGATTATTCGAAAGTCAATTTTTGAAAAGGCAAATATCTCCCGATCGGTAGGAATCTGAGAGACGAAACTTATGTCACTTTGAGGGAACGTATATGTCAACTTCACGTCAGAGTCACGTCAAGGTATGTCCAAGGGTTTGGAGGATAGAGACATTTTAATTTTTCGAGATTATTCTAAAGTCAATTTTTGAAAAGGCAAATATCTCCCGATCTGTAGGAATCCCAGATACAAAACGTATGTCACTTTGAGAGAACGTATATGTCAACTTCACGTAAGAGTCACGTGTATGTACGTCCAAGGGTTTAGTGGATAGAGACATTTAAATTTTTCGAGATTATTCGAAAGTAATTTTGTGAAAAGGCAAATATCTCCCGATCTGTAGGAATCACAGAGACAAAACTTATGTCACTTTGAGGGAACGTATATGTCAACTTCATGTCAGAGTCATGTCAATGTATGTCCAAGGGTTTGGAGGATGGAGACATTTTAATTTTTCGAGATTATTCGAAAGTCAATTTTTGAAAAGGCAATTATCTCCCGATCTGTAGGAATCTGAGAGACAAAACGTATGTTACTTTGAGGGGACATATAAGTCAACTTCATGTCAGAGTGACGTCAATGTATGTCCAAGGGTTTGGAGGATAGAGACATTTTAATTTTTCGAGATTATTCGTAAGTCAATTTTTGAAAAGGTAAATATCTCCCGATCTGTAGGAATCTGAGAGACAAACCAAATGTCACTTTGAGGGAACGTATATGTCAACTTCGTGTCTGAGTCACGTCAATGTATGTCCAAGGGTTTGGAGGATAGAGACATTTTAATTTTTCGAGATTATTCGAAAGTCAATTTGTGAAAAGGCAAATATCTCCCGATCTGTAGGAATCTGAGAGACAAAACTTATGTCACTTTGAGGGAACGTATATGTCAACTTGATGTCAGAGTCTCGTAAATGTATGTCCAAGAGTTTGGAGGATAGAGACATTTAAATTTTTCGAGATTATTCGAAAGACAATTTGTGGAAAGGCAAATATCTCGCGATCTGTAATAATCTGAGAGACAAAACTTATGTTACTTTAAGGAAACGTATATGTAAACTTCATGTCAGAGTCACGTCAATGTATGTCCAAAGGTTTGGAGGATAGAGACATTTGAATTTTTCGAGATTATTCGAAAGTCAATTTGTGAAAAGGCAAATATCTCCCGATCTGTAGGAATCTGGGAAACAAAACTTATGTCACTTTAAGTGAACGTATATGTCAACTTCATGTCAGAGTCACGTCAATGTATGTCCAAGGGTTTGGAGGATAGAGACATTTAAATTTTTCGAGATTATTCGAAAGTCAATTTTTAAGAAGGCAAATATTTCCCGATCTGTAGAATCTGAGAGACAAACCTTATGTCACTTTGAGGGAACGTACTTGTCATAGTCATGTCAGTCACGTAAATGTATGTCGAAGGGTTTGGGGGATAGAGAAATTTTAATTTTTCGTGATTATTCGAAAGTCAATTTTTGAAAAGGCAAATATCTCCCGATCTGTAGGAATCTGAGAAACAAAACATATGTCACTTTTAGGGAACGTATATGTGATCGTCATGTCAGAGTCACGTCAATGTAAGTCCAAGAGTTTGGAGGATAGAGACATTTTAATTTTTCGAGATTATTCGAAAGTCAATTTTTGAAAAGGCAAATATCTCTCGATCGGTAGGAATCTGAGAGACGAAACTTATGTCACTTTGAGGGAACGTATATGTAAACTTCATGTCAAAGTCATGTCAATGTATGTCCAAGGGTTTGGAGGATAGAGACATTTTAATTTTTCGAGATTATTCGAAAGTAAATTTATGAAAAGGCAAATATCTCCCGATCTGTTGGAATCTGAGAGACAAAACTTATGTCAGTTTGAGGGAACGTATATGTCAACTACATGTCAAAGTCATGTCAATGTATGTCCAGGAGTTTAGAGGATAAACACATTTTAATTTTTCGAGATTATTCCAAAGTCAATTTATGAAATGCAAATATCTCCCGATCTTTTGGAATCTGAGAGACAAAACTAATGTCACTTTGAGGTGACGTACATGTCAACTTCATGTCAGAGTCACGTCAATGTATGTCCAAGGGTTTGAAGGACAGAGGAATTTTAATTTTTCGAGATTATTCGAAAGTCAATTTATGAAAAGGCAAATATCTCCCGATCTGTAGGAATCTGAGAGACACCACTTATGTCACTTTGAGGGAATGTATATGTCAACTTCATGTCAGAGTCATGTCAATGTATGTCCAAGGGTTTGGAGGATAGAGAGATTTCAATTTTTCGAGATTATTCGAAAGTCAATTTCTGAAAAGGCAAATATCTCCCGATCTGTAGGAACCTGAGAAACGAAACTTATGTCACTTTGAGGGAACGTATATGTCAATTTCATGTCAGAGTCACGTCAATGTATGTCCAAGGGTTTGAAGGATAGAGAGATATTAATTTTTCGAGATTATTCGAAAGTCAATTTTTGAAAATTCAAATATCTCCCGATCTGTAGGAATCTGAGAGACAAACCTTATGTCAATTTGAGGTAACGTATATGTCAACTTCATGTCAGAGTCATGTCAATGTATGTCCAAGGGTTTCAAGGATAGAGACATTTTAATTTTTCGAGATTATTCGAAAGTCAATTTCTGAAAAGGCAAATATCTCCCGATCTGTAGGAATCTGAGAGACAAAACTTATGTCACTTTGAGGTAACGTATATGTCAACTTCATGTCAGAGTCACGTCAATGTATGTCCAAGGGTTTGCAGGATAGAGACATTTTAATTTTTCGAAATTATTCGAAAGTCAATTTATTAAAAGGCAAATATCTCCCGATCTGTAGGAATCTGAGAGACAACACTTATGTCACTTTGAGGTAACGTATATGTCAACTGCATGTCAGAGTCACGTAAATGTATGTCCAAAGGTTTGGAGGATAGAGATATTTTAATTTTTCGAGATTATTCGAAAGTAAATTTTTGAAAAAGCAAATATCTCCCGATCTGTAGGAATCTGAGAGACAAAACTTATATCACTTTGAGGGAACGTATATGTCAACTTCATGTCAGAGTCACGTCAATGTATGTCCAAGAGTTTGGAGGATAGAGACATTTTAATTTTTCGAGATTATTCGAAAGTCAATGTCTGAAAAGGCAAATATCTCCCGATCTGTAGGAATCTAAGAGACAAAACTTATGTCACTTTGAGGGAACGTATATGTCAACTTCATTTCAGAGTCACGTCAATGTATGTCCAAGGGGTTGGAGGTTAGACATATTTTAATTTTTCGAGATTATTTGATAGTCAATTTTTGAAAAGACAAATATCTCCCGATCTGTAGGAAACTGAGAGACAAACAATATGTTACTTTGGGGGAACGTATATGTCAACTTCATGTCAGATTCACGTCAATGTGTGTCCAAGTGTTTGGAGGACAGAGGCATTTTAATTTTGCGAGATTATTCGAAAGTCAATGTCTGAAAAGGCAAATATCTCCCGATCTGTAGGAATCTGAGAGACAATACTTATGTCACTTTGAGGGAACGTATATGTAAACTTCATGTCAGAGTCACGTCAATGTATGTCCAAGGGTTTGGAGGATAGAGGCATTTTAATTTTTCGAAATTATTCGAAAGTCAATTTTTGAAAAAGCAAATATCTCCCGATCTGTAGGTATCTGAAAGACAAAACTTATGTCACTTTGAGGGAACGTATATGTCAACTTCATGTAAGATTCACGTCAATGTATGTTAAAGGGTTTGGAGGATAGAGGCATTTTAATTTTACGAGATTATTCGAAAGTCAATTTCTGAAAAGGCAAATATCTCCCGATCTGTAGGAATCTGAGAGACAAAACTTATGTCACTTTGAGGGAACGTATATGTCAACTACATGTCAGAGTCATGTCAATGTATGTCCAGGAGTTTAGAGGACAAACACATTTTAATTTTTCGAGATTATTCCAAAGTCAATTTTTGAAAAGGCAAATATATCCCGATCTGTAGGAATCTGAGAGACAACACTTATGTCACTTTGAGGGAACATATATGTCAACTTCATGTCAGAGTCACGTCAATGTATGTCCAAGAGTTTGGAGGATAGAGACATTTTAATTTTTCGAGATTATTCGAAAGTCAATTTTTGAAAAGGCAAATATCTCCCGATCTGTTGGAATCTGAGAGACAAAACTTATGTCACTTTGAGGTAACGTACATGTCAACTTCATGTCAGAGTCAAGTCAATGTATGTCCAAGAGTTTGGAGGATAGAGACATTTTAATTTTTCGAGATTATTCGAAAGTCAATTTTTGAAAAGGCAAATATCTCCCGATCTGTAGGAATCTGAGAGACAAAACTTATGTCACTTTGAGGGCACGTATATGTCAACTTCATGTCAGAGTCACGTCAATGTATGTCCAAGGGGTTGGAGGATAGACATATTTTAATTTTTCGAGATTATTTGATAGTCAATTTTTGAAAAGGCATATATCTCTCGATCTGTAGGAATCTGAGAGACAAAACTTATGTTACTTTGGGGGAACGTATATGTCAACTTCATGTCAGATTCACGTCAATGTGTGTCCAAGTGTTTGGAGGACAGAGGCATTTTAATTTTGCGAGATTATTTGATAGTCAATTTTTGAAAAGGCATATATCTCCCGATCTGTAGGAATCTGAGAGACAATACTTATGTCACTTTGAGGGAACGTATATGTAAACTTCATATCAGAGTCACGTCAATGTATGTCCAAGAGTTTAGAGGATAAACACATTTTAATTTTTCGAGATTATTCCAAAGTCAATTTTTGAAAATTCAAATATCTCCCGATCTGAAGGAATCTGAGAGACAACACTTATGTCACTCTGAGGGAACGTATATGTGAACTTCATGACAGAGTCACGTCAATGTATGTCCAAAGGTTTGGAGGATAGAGATATTTTAATTTTTCGAGATTATTCGAAAGTCAATTTTTGAAAATTCAAATATCTCCCGATCTGAAGGAATCTGAGAGACAACAATTATGTCAGTTTGAGGGAACGTATATGTCAACTTCATGTCAGAGTCACGTCAATGTATGTCCAAGAGTTTGGAGGATAGAGACATTTTAATTTTTCGAGATTATTCGAAAGTCAATTTATGAAAAGGCAAATATTGCCCGATCTGTATTAATCTGAGAGACAAAATTTATGTTACTTTGAGGGAACGTATATGTCAACTACATGTCAGAGTCACGTCAATGTATGTCCAAGGGGTTGGAGGATAGAGATATTTTAATTTTTCGAGATTATTTGATAGTCAATTTTTGAAAAGGCAAATATCTCCCGATTTCTAGGAAACTGAGAGACAAACAATATGTTACTTTGGGGGAACGTATATGTCAACTTCATGTCAGATTCACGTCAATGTGTGTAAAAGTGTTTGGAGGACAGAGGCATTTTAATTTTGCAAGATTTTTCTAAAGTCAATTTTTGAAAAGGCAAATATCTCCCGATCTGTAGGAATCTGAGAGACTACACTTATGTCACTTTGAGGGAACGTATATGTAAACTTCATGTCAGAGTCACGTCAATGTATGTCCAAGGGTTTGGAGGATAGAGACATTTTAATTTTTCGAGATTATTCGAAAGTCAATTTATGAAAAGGCAAATATCTCCCGATCTGTAGGAATCTGAGAGACAAAACTTATGTCACTTTGAGGGAACGTATATGTCAACTTCATGTCATAGTCACGTCAATGTATGTCCAAGAGTTTGGAGGAGTGAGACATTTTAATTTTTCGAGATTATTTGAAAGTCAATTATTGAAAATTTAAATAACACCCGATCTGTTGGAATCTGAGAGACACCACTTATGTCACTTTGAGGGAACGTATATGTCAACTTCATGTCAGACTCATGTCAATGTATGTAAAAGGGTTTGGAGGTTAGAGATATTTTAATTTTTCGAGATTATTCGAAAGTCAATTTCTGAAAAGGCAAATATCTCCCGATCTGTAGGTATCTGAGAGACAAAACTTATGTCACTTTGAGGGAACGTATATGTCAACTTCATGTCAGATTCACGTCAACGTATGTCCAAGGGTTTGGAGGACAGAGGCATTTTAATTTTGCGAGATTATTCGAAAGTTAATTTTTGAAAAGGCAAATATCTCCCGATCTGTAGGAATCTGAGAGACAACACTTATGTCACTTTGAGGTAACGTATATGTCAACTTCATGTCAGAGTCACGTAAATGTATGTCCAAAGGTTTGGAGGATAGAGATATTTTAATTTTTCGAGATTATTCGAAAGTCAATTTTTGAAAAGGCAAATATCTCCAGATCTGTAGGAATCTGAGAGACAAAACTTATATCACTTTGAGGTAACGTATATGTCAACTTCATGTCAGAGGCACGTCAATGTATGTCAAAGGGTTTGGAGGATAGAGACATTTTAATTTTTCGAAATTATTCGAAAGTCAATTTTTTAAAGGCAAATATCTCCCGATCTGTAGGAATCTGAGAGACAAAACTTATGTCACTTTGAGGGAACGTATATGTCAACTTCATGTCAGAGTCACGTCAATGTATGTCCAAGGGGTTGGAGGATAGACATATTTGAATTTTTCGAGATTATTTGATAGTCAATTTTTGAAAAGGCAAATATCTCCCGATGTGTAGGAAACTGAGAGACAAACAATATGTTGCTTTGGGGGAACGTATATGTCAACTTCACGTCAGATTCACGTCAATGTGTTTCCAAGTGTTTGGAGGACCGAGGCATTTTAATTTTGCGAGATTATTCGAAAGTCAATTTTTGAAAAGGCAAATATCTCCCGATCTGCATCAATCTGAGAGACAATACTTATGTCACTTTGAGGGAACGTATATGTAAACTTCATGTCAGAGTCACGTCAATGTATGTCCAAGGGTTTGAGGGATAGAGGCATTTTAATTTTTCGAGATTATTCGAAAGTCAATTTCTGAAAAGGCAAATATCTCCCGATCTGTAGGAATCTGAGAGACAAAACTTTTGTCACTTTGAGGGAACGTATATGTCAACTTCATGTCAGACTCACGTCAATGTATGTCCAAGAGTTTGGAGGATAGAGACATTTTAATTTTTCGAGATTATTCGAAAGTCAATTTTTGAAAAGGCAAATATCTCCCGATCTGTTGGAATCTGAGAGACAGAACTTATGTCTCTTTGAGGTAACGTACATGTCAACTTCGTGTCAGAGTCACGTCAAAGTATGTCCAAGGGTTTGAAGGACAGAGGCATTTTAATTTTCCGAGATTATTCGAAAGTCAATTTTTGAAAAGGCAAATATCTTCCGATCTGTAGGAATCTGAGAGACACCACTTATGTCACTTTGAGGGAACGTATATGTCAACTTCATGTCAGAGTCACGTCAATGTATGTCCAAGGGTTTGGAGGATAGAGAGATTTTAATTTTTCGAGATTATTCGAAAGTCAATTTTTGAAAAGGCAAATATCTCCCGATCTGTAGGAATCTGAGAGACACCACTTATGTCACTTTGAGGGAATGTATATGTCAACTTCATGTCAGAGTCACGTAATGTATGTCCAAGGGTTTGGAGGATAGAGAGATTTCAATTTTTCGAGATTATTCGAAAGTCAATTTCTGAAAAGGCAAATATCTCCCGATCTGTAGGAACCTGAGAAACGAAACTTATGTCACTTTGAGGGAACGTATATGTTAATTTCATGTCAGAGTCACGTCAATGTGTGTCCAAGGGTTTGAAGGATAGAGAGATTTTAATTTTTCGAGATTATTCGAAAGTCAATTTTTGAAAAGGCAAATATCTCTCGATCTGTAGGAATCTGAGAGACAAACCTTATGTCACTTTGAGGTAACGTATATGTCAACTGCATGTCAGAGTCACGTAAATGTATGTCCAAAGGTTTGGAGGATAGAGATATTATAATTTTTCGAGATTATTCGAAAGTCAATTTTTGAAAAAGCAAATATCTCCCGATCTGTAGGAATCTGAGAGACAAAACTTATATCACTTTGAGGGAACGTATATGTCAACTTCATGTCAGAGTCACGTCAATGTATGTCCAAGAGTTTGGAGGATAGAGACATTTTAATTTTTCGAGATTATTCGAAAGTCAATTTTTGAAAAGGCAAATATCTCCCGATCTGTAGGAATCTGAGAGACAAAACTTATGTCACTTTGAGGGAACGTATATGTCAACTTCATGTCAGAGTCACGTCAATGTATGTCCAAGGGTTTGAAGGACAGAGGAATTTTAATTTTTCGAGATTATTCGAAAGTCAATTTATGAAAAGGCAAATATCTCCCGATCTGTAGGAATCTGAGAGACAAAACTTATGTCACTTTGAGGGAACGTATATGTCAACTTCATGCCAGAGTCATGTCAATGTATGTCCAAGAGTTTAGAGGATAAACACATTTTAATTTTTCGAGATTATTCCAAAGTCAATTTTTGAAAAGGCAAATATCTCCCGATATGTTGGTATCTGAGAGACAAAACTTATGTCACATTGAGGTAACGTATATGTCAACTTCATGTCAGAGGCACGTCAATGTATGTCAAAGGGTTTGGAGGATAGATATATTTTAATTTTTCGAGTTTATTCGAAAGTCAATTTTTGAAAAGGCAAATATCTCCCGATCTGTAGGAATCTGAGATACAAAACTTATGTCACTTTGAGGGAACGTATGTGTCAACTTCATGTCAGAGCCACGTCAAAGTATGTCCAAGGGTTTGGAGGACAGAGGCATTTAAATTTTTCGAGATTATTCGAAAGTCAATTTTTGAAAATTCAAATATCTCCCGATCTGAAGGAATCTGAGAGACAACACTTATGTCACTCTGAGGGAACGTATATGTCAACTTCATGACAGAGTCACGTCAATGTATGTCCAAAGGTTTGGAGGATAGAGATATTTTAATTTTTCGAGATTATTCGAAAGTCAATTTTTGAAAATTCAAATATCTCCCGATCTGAAGGAATCTGAGAGACAACAATTATGTCACTTTGAGGGAACGTATATGTCAACTTCATGTCAGAGTCACGTCAATGTATGTCCAAGAGTTTGGAGGATAGAGACATTTTAATTTTTCGCGATTATTCGAAAGTCAATTTATGAAAAGGCAAATATTGCCCGATCTGTAGGAATCTGAGAGACAAAATTTATGTTACTTTGAGGGAACGTATATGTCAACTACATGTCAGAGTCACGTCAATGTATGTCCAAGGGGTTGGAGGATAGAGATATTTTAATTTTTCGAGATTATTTGATAGTCAATTTTTGAAAAGGCAAATATCTCCCGATTTCTAGGAAACTGAGAGACAAACAATATGTTACTTTGGGGGAACGTATATGTCAACTTCATGTCAGATTCACGTCAATGTGTGTCCAAGTGTTTGGAGGACAGAGGCATTTTAATTTTGCAAGATTTTTCTAAAGTCAATTTTTGAAAAGGCAAATATCTCCCGATCTGTAGGAACCTGAGAGACTACACTTATGTCACTTTGAGGGAACGTATATGTAAACTTCATGTCAGAGTCACGTCAATGTATGTCCAAGGGTTTGGAGGATAGAGACATTTTAATTTTTCGAGATTATTCGAAAGTCAATTTCTGAAAAGGCAAATATCTCCCGATCTGTAGGAATCTGAGAGACAAAACTTATGTCACTTTGAGGGAACGTATATGTCAACTTCATGTCATAGTCACGTCAATGTATGTCCAAGAGTTTGGAGGAGTGAGACATTTTAATTTTTCGAGATTATTTGAAAGTCAATTATTGAAAATTTAAATATCACCCGATCTGTTGGAATCTGAGAGACACCACTTATGTCACTTTGTGGGAACGAATATGTCAACTTCATGTCAGACTCATGTCAATGTATGTCCAAGGGTTTGGAGGTTAGAGATATTTTAATTTTTCGAGATTATTCGAAAGTCAATTTCTGAAAAGGCAAATATCTCCCGATCTGTAGGTATCTGAGAGACAAAACTTATGTCACTTTGAGGGAACGTATATGTCAACTTCATGTCAGATTCACGTCAACGTATGTCCAAGGGTTTGGAGGACAGAGGCATTTTAATTTTGCGAGATTATTCGAAAGTCAATTTTTGAAAAGGCAAATATCTCCCGATCTGTAGGAATCTGAGAGACAACACTTATGTCACTTTGAGGTAACGTATATGTCAACTTCATGTCAGAGTCACGTCAATGTATGTCCAAAGGTTTGGAGGATAGAGATATTTTAATTTTTCGAGATTATTCGAAAGTCAATTTTTGAAAAGGCAAATATCTCCAGATCTGTAGGAATCTGAGAGACAAAACTTATATCACTTTGAGGTAACGTATATGTCAACTTCATGTCAGAGGCACGTCAATGTATGTCAAAGGGTTTGGAGGATAGAGACATTTTAATTTTTCGAAATTATTCGAAAGTCAATTTTTTAAAGGCAAATATCTCCCGATCTGTAGGAATCTGAGAGACAAAACTTATGTCACTTTGAGGGAACGTATATGTCAACTTCATGTCAGAGTCACGTCAATGTATGTCCAAGGGGTTGGAGGATAGACATATTTGAATTTTTCGAGATTATTTGATAGTCAATTTTTGAAAAGGCAAATATCTCCCGATGTGTAGGAAACTGAGAGACAAACAATATGTTGCTTTGGGGGAACGTATATGTCAACTTCACGTCAGATTCACGTCAATGTGTTTCCAAGTGTTTGGAGGACAGAGGCATTTTAATTTTGCGAGATTATTCGAAAGTCAATTTTTGAAAAGGCAAATATCTCCCGATCTGCATCAATCTGAGAGACAATACTTATGTCACTTTGAGGGAACGTATATGTAAACTTCATGTCAGAGTCACGTCAATGTATGTCCAAGGGTTTGAGGGATAGAGGCATTTTAATTTTTTGAGATTATTCGAAAGTCAATTTCTGAAAAGGCAAATATCTCCCGATCTGTAGGAATCTGAGAGACAAAACTTTTGTCACTTTGAGGGAACGTATATGTCAACTTCATGTCAGACTCACGTCAATGTATGTCCAAGAGTTTGGAGGATAGAGACATTTTAATTTTTCGAGATTATTCGAAAGTCAATTTTTGAAAATTCAAATATCTCCCGATCTGTTGGAATCTGAGAGACAGAACTTATGTCACTTTGAGGTAACGTACATGTCAACTTCGTGTCAGATTCACGTCAAAGTATGTCCAAGGGTTTGAAGGACAGAGGCATTTTAATTTTCCGAGATTATTCGAAAGTCAATTTTTGAAAAGGCAAATATCTTCCGATCTGTAGGAATCTGAGAGACACCACTTATGTCACTTTGAGGGAACGTATATGTCAACTTCATGTCAGAGTCACGTCAATGTATGTCCAAGGGTTTGGAGGATAGAGAGATTTTAATTTTTCGAGATTATTCGAAAGTCAATTTTTGAAAATTCAAATATCTCCCGATCTGAAGGAATCTGAGAGACAACAATTATGTCACTTTGAGGGAACGTATATGTCAACTTCATGTCAGAGTCACGTCAATGTATGTCCAAGAGTTTGGAGGATAGAGACATTTTAATTTTTCGAGATTATTCGAAAGTCAATTTATGAAAAGGCAAATATTGCCCGATCTGTAGGAATCTGAGAGACAAAATTTATGTTACTTTGAGGGAACGTATATGTCAACTACATGTCAGAGTCACGTCAATGTATGTCCAAGGGGTTGGAGGATAGAGATATTTTAATTTTTCGAGATTATTTGATAGTCAATTTTTGAAAAGGCAAATATCTCCCGATTTCTAGGAAACTGAGAGACAAACAATATGTTACTTTGGGGGAACGTATATGTCAACTTCATGTCAGATTCACGTCAATGTGTGTCCAAGTGTTTGGAGGACAGAGGCATTTTAATTTTGCAAGATTTTTCTAAAGTCAATTTTTGAAAAGGCAAATATCTCCCGATCTGTAGGAATCTGAGAGACTACACTTATGTCACTTTGAGGGAACGTATATGTAAACTTCATGTCAGAGTCACGTCAATGTATGTCCAAGGGTTTGGAGGATAGAGACATTTTAATTTTTCGAGATTATTCGAAAGTCAATTTATGAAAAGGCAAATATCTCCCGATCTGTAGGAATCTGAGAGACAAAACTTATGTCACTTTGAGGGAACGTATATGTCAACTTCATGTCATAGTCACGTCATTGTATGTCCAAGAGTTTGGAGGAGTGAGACATTTTAATTTTTCGAGATTATTTGAAAGTCAATTATTGAAAATTTAAATATCACCCGATCTGTTGGAATCTGAGAGACACCACTTATGTCACTTTGTGGGAACGTATATGTCAACTTCATGTCAGACTCATGTCAATGTATGTCCAAGGGTTTGGAGGTTAGAGATATTTTAATTTTTCGAGATTATTCGAAAGTCAATTTCTGAAAAGGCAAATATCTCCCGATCTGTAGGTATCTGAGAGACAAAACTTATGTCACTTTGAGGGAACGTATATGTCAACTTCATGTCAGATTCACGTCAACGTATGTCCAAGGGTTTGGAGGACAGAGGCATTTTAATTTTGCGAGATTATTCGAAAGTCAATTTTTGAAAAGGCAAATATCTCCCGATCTGTAGGAATCTGAGAGACAACACTTATGTCACTTTGAGGTAACGTATATGTCAACTTCATGTCAGAGTCACGTAAATGTATGTCCAAAGGTTTGGAGGATAGAGATATTTTAATTTTTCGAGATTATTCGAAAGTCAATTTTTGAAAAGGCAAATATCTCCAGATCTGTAGGAATCTGAGAGACAAAAGTTATATCACTTTGAGGTAACGTATATGTCAACTTCATGTCAGAGGCACGTCAATGTATGTCAAAGGGTTTGGAGGATAGAGACATTTTAATTTTTCGAAATTATTCGAAAGTCAATTTTTTAAAGGCAAATATCTCCCGATCTGTAGGAATCTGAGAGACAAAACTTATGTCACTTTGAGGGAACGTATATGTCAACTTCATGTCAGAGTCACGTCAATGTATGTCCAAGGGGTTGGAGGATAGACATATTTGAATTTTTCGAGATTATTTGATAGTCAATTTTTGAAAAGGCAAATATCTCCCGATGTGTAGGAAACTGAGAGACAAACAATATGTTGCTTTGGGGGAACGTATATGTCAACTTCACGTCAGATTCACGTCAATGTGTTTCCAAGTGTTTGGAGGACAGAGGCATTTTAATTTTGCGAGATTATTCGAAAGTCAATTTTTGAAAAGGCAAATATCTCCCGATCTGCATCAATCTGAGAGACAATACTTATGTCACTTTGAGGGAACGTATATGTAAACTTCATGTCAGAGTCACGTCAATGTATGTCCAAGGGTTTGAGGGATAGAGGCATTTTAATTTTTCGAGATTATTCGAAAGTCAATTTCTGAAAAGGCAAATATCTCCCGATCTGTAGGAATCTGAGAGACAAAACTTTTGTCACTTTGAGGTAACGTATATGTCAACTTCATGTCAGACTCACGTCAATGTATGTTCAAGAGTTTGGAGGATAGAGACATTTTAATTTTTCGAGATTATTCGAAAGTCAATTTTTGAAAAGGCAAATATCTCCCGATCTGTTGGAATCTGAGAGACAGAACTTATGTCACTTTGAGGTAACGTACATGTCAACTTCGTGTCAGATTCACGTCAAAGTATGTCCAAGGGTTTGAAGGACAGAGGCATTTTAATTTTCCGAGATTATTCGAAAGTCAATTTTTGAAAAGGCAAATATCTTCCGATCTGTAGGAATCTGAGAGACACCACTTATGTCACTTTGAGGGAACGTATATGTCAACTTCATGTCAGAGTCACGTCAATGTATGTCCAAGGGTTTGGAGGATAGAGAGATTTTAATTTTTCGAGATTATTCGAAAGTCAATTTTTGAAAAGGCAAATATCTCCCGATCTGTAGGAATCTGAGAGACACCACTTATGTCACTTTGAGGGAATGTATATGTCAACTTCATGTTAGGGTCACGTCAATGTATGTCCAAGGGTTTGGAGGATAGAGAGATTTCAATTTTTCGAGATTATTCGAAAGTCAATTTTTGAAAAGGCAAATATCTCCCGATCTGTAGGAACCTGAGAAACGAAACTTATGTCACTTTGAGGGAACGAATATGTCAATTTCATGTCAGAGTCACGTCAATGTGTGTCCAAGGGTTTGAAGGATAGAGAGATATGAATTTTTCGAGATTATTCGAAAGTCAATTTTTGAAAAGGCAAATATCTCCCGAACTGTAGGAATCTGAGAGACAAACCTTATGTCACTTTGAGGTAACGTATATGTCAACTTCATGTCAGAGTCATGTCAATGTATGTCCAAGGGTTTCGAGGATAGAGACATTTTAATTTTTCGAGATTATTCGAAAGTCAATTTCTGAAAAGGCAAATATCACCCGATCTGTAGGAATCTGAGAGACAAAACTTATGTCACTTTGAGGTAACGTATATGTCAACTTCATGTCAGAGTCACGTCAATGTATGTCCAAGGGTTTGCAGGATAGAGACATTTTAATTTTTCGAAATTATTCGAAAGTCAATTTATTAAAAGGCAAATATCTCCCGAACTGTAGGAATCTGAGAGACAAAACTTATGCCAATTTGATTAAACGTGTATGTCAACTTCATGTCACAGTCACGTCAATGTATGTCCAAGGGTTTGGAGGACAGAGGCATTTTAATTTTGCGAGATTATTCGAAAGTCAATTTTTGAAAAGGCAAATATCTCCCGATCTGTAGGAATCTGAGAGACAACACTTATGTCACTTTGAGGTAACGTATATGTCAACTTCATGTCAGAGTCACGTAAATGTTTGTCCAAAGGTTTGGAGGATAGAGATATTTTAATTTTTCGAGATTATTCGAAAGTCAATTTTTGAAAAGGCAAATATCTCCCGATCTGTAGGAATCTGAGAGACAAAACTTATATCACTTTGAGGGAACGTATATGTCAACTTCATGTCAGAGTCACGTCAATGTATGTCCAAGAGTTTGGAGGATAGAGGCATTTTAATTTTTCGAGATTATTCGAAAGTCAATTTTTGAAAAGGCAAATATCTCCCGATCTGTAGGAATCTGAGAGACAAAACTTATGTCACTTTGAGGGAACGTATATGTCAACTTCATGTCCGAGTCACGTCAATGTATGTCCAAGGGGTTGGAGGTTAGACATATTTTAATTTTTCGAGATTATTTGATAGTCAATTTTTGAAAAGACAAATATCTCCCGATCTGTAGGAAACTGAGAGACAAACAATATGTTACTTTGGGGGAACGTATATGTCAACTTCATGTCAGATTCACGTCAATGTGTGTCCAAGTGTTTGGAGGACAGAGGCATTTTAATTTTGCGAGATTATTCGAAAGTCAATTTTTGAAAAGGCAAATATCTCCCGATCTGTAGGAATCTGAGAGACAATACTTATGTCACTTTGAGGGAACGTATATGTAAACTTCATGTCAGAGTCACGTCAATGTATGTCCAAGGGTTTGGAGGATAGAGGCATTTTAATTTTTCGAGATTATTCGAAAGGCAATTTTTGAAAAAGCAAATATCTCCCGATCTGTAGGTATCTGAGAGACAAAACTTATGTCACTTTGAGGGAACGTATATGTCAACTTCATGTCAGATTCACGTCAACGTATGTCCAAGGGTTTGGAGAATAGAGGCATTTTAATTTTACGAGATTATTCGAAAGTCAACTTCTGAAAAGGCAAATATCTCCCGATCTGTAGGAATCTGAGAGACAAAACTTATGTCACTTTGAGGGAACGTATACGTCAACTACATGTCAGAGTCATGTCAATGTATGTCCAGGAGTTTAGAGGACAAACACATTTTAATTTTTCGAGATTATTCCAAAGTCAATTTTTGAAAAGGCAAATATATCCCGATCTGTAGGAATCTGAGTACAAAACACTTATGTCACTTTGAGGGAACATATATGTCAACTTCATGTCAGAGTCACGTCAATGTATGTCCAAGAGTTTGGAGGATAGAGACATTTTAATTTTTCGAGATTATTCGAAAGTTAATTTTTGAAAAGGCAAATATCTCCCGATCTGTTGGAATCTGAGAGACAAAACTTATGTCACTTTGAGGTAACGTACATGTCAACTTCATGTCAGAGTCACGTCAATGTATGTCCAAGAGTTTGGAGGATAGAGACATTTTAATTTTTCGAGATTATTAGAAAGTCAATTTTTGAAAAGGCAAATATCTCCCGATCTGTAGGAATCTGAGAGACAAAACTTATGTCACTTTGAGGGAACGTATATGTCAACTTCATGTCAGAGTCACGTCAATGTATGTCCAAGGGGTTGGAGGATAGACATATTTTAATTTTTCGAGATTATTTGATAGTCAATTTTTGAAAAGGCAAATATCTCCCGATCTGTAGGAATCTGAGAAACAAAACTTATGTTACTTTGGGGGAACGTATATGTCAACTTCATGTCAGATTCACGTCAATGTGTGTCCAAGTGTTTGGAGGACAGAGGCATTTTAATTTTGCGAGATTATTCGAAAGTCAATTTTTGAAAAGGCAAATATCTCCAGATCTGTAGGAATCTGAGAGACAATACTTATGTCACTTTGAGGGAACGTATATGTAAACTTCATATCAGAGTCACGTCAATGTATGTCCAAGGGTTTGGAGGATAGAGGCATTTTAATTTTTCGAGATTATTCGAAAGTCAATTTCTGAAAAGGCAAATATCTCCCGATCTGTAGGAATCTGAGAGACAAAACTTATGTCACTTTGGGGGAACGTATATGTCAACTTCATGTCAGAGTCATGTCAATGTATGTCCAAGGGTTTAGATGATAAACACATTTTAATTTTTCGAGATTATTCCAAAGTCAATTTTTGAAAAGGCAAATATCTCCCGATCTGTTGGTATCTGAGAGACAAAACTTATGTCACTTTGAGGTAACGTATATGTCAACTTCATGTCAGAGGCACGTCAGTGTATGTCAAAGGGTTTGGAGGATAGATATATTTTAATTTTTCGAGTTTATTCGAAAGTCAATTTTTGAAAAGGCAAATATCTCCCGATTTGTAGGAATCTGAGATACAAAACTTATGTCACGTTGAGGGAACGTATGTGTCAACTTCATGTCAGAGCCACGTCAAAGTATGTCCAAGGGTTTGGAGGACAGAGGCATTTAAATTTTTCGAGATTATTCGAAAGTCAATTTTTGAAAATTCAAATATCTCCCGATCTGAAGGAATCTGAGAGACAACACTTATGTCACTCTGAGGGAACGTATATGTCAACTTCATGACAGAGTCACGTCAATGTATGTCCAAAGGTTTGGAGGATAGAGATATTTTAATTTTTCGAGATTATTTGATAGTCAATTTTTGAAAAGACAAATATCTCCCGATCTGTAGGAAACTGAGAGACAAACAATATGTTACTTTGGGGGAACGTATATGTCAACTTCATGTCAGAGTCACGTCAATGTATGTCCAAGGGTTTGGAGGATAGAGAGATTTTAATTTTTCGAGATTATTCGAAAGTCAATTTTTGAAAAGGCAAATATCTCCCGATCTGTAGGAATCTGAGAGACACCACTTATGTCACTTTGAGGGAATGTATATGTCAACTTCATGTCAGAGTCACGTCAATGTATGTCCAAGGGTTTGGAGGATAGAGAGATTTCAATTTTTCGAGATTATTCGAAAGTCAATTTCTGAAAAGGCAAATATCTCCCGATCTGTAGGAACCTGAGAAACGAAACTTATGTCACTTTGAGGGAACGTATATGTCAATTTCATGTCAGAGTCACGTCAATGTGTGTCCAAGGGTTTGAAGGATAGAGAGATTTTAATTTTTCGAGATTATTCGAAAGTCAATTTTTGAAAAGGCAAATATCTCCCGATCTGTAGGAATCTGAGAGACAAACCTTATGTCACTTTGAGGTAACGTATATGTCAACTTCATGTCAGAGTCATGTCAATGTATGTCCAAGGGTTTCGAGGATAGAAACATTTTAATTTTTCGAGATTATTCGAAAGTCAATTTCTGAAAAGGCAAATATCTCCCGATCTGTAGGAATCTGAGAGACAAAACTTATGTCACTTTGAGGTAACGTATATGTCAACTTCATGTCAGAGTCACGTCAATGTATGTCGAAGAGTTTGCAGGATAGAGACATTTTAATTTTTCGAAATTATTCGAAAGTCAATTTATTAAAAGGCAAATATCTCCCGATCTGTAGGAATCTGAGAGACAAACCTTATGTCACTTTGAGGTAACGTATATGTGAACTTCATGTCAGAGTCACGTCATTGTATGTCCAAGGGTTTGGAGGATAAAGACATTTTAATTTTTCGAGATTATTCGAAAGTCAATTTTTGAAAAGGCAAATATCTCGCGATCTGTAAAAATTTGAGAGACAAAACTTATGTCTCTTTGAGGGAGCCTATTTGTCAAATTCAGGTAAGAGTCACGTAAATGCATGTAAAAGGGTTTGGAGGATAGAGACATTTAAATTTTTTGAGATTAGTCGAAAGTCAATTTGTGAAAAGGCAAATATCTCCCGATCTGTAGGCATTTGAGAGACAAAACTTATGTCACTTTAACGGAACGTATATGTCAACTTTATGTTAGAGTCACGTCAATATATGTCCAAGAGTTTGGAGGATAGAGACATTTGAATTTTTCGAGATTATTCCTAGGTCAATTTGTGAAAAGGCAAATATCTCCCGATCTCTAGGAATCTGAGAGACATAACTTATGTCACTTTGAGGAAACGTATATGTCAACTTCATGTCAGAGTCACGTCAATTTATGTCCAAGGCTTTGGAGAATAGAGACATTTTAAATTTTTCGAGATTATTCGAAAGTCAATTTTTGAAAAGTTAAATATCTCCCGATTTGTAGGAATCTGAGAAACAAAACATATGTCACTTTTAGGGAACGTATATGTGATCGTCATGTCAGAGTCACGTCAATGTAAGTCCAAGAGTTTGGAGAATAGAGACATTTTAATTTTTCGAGATTATTCGAAAGTCAATTTTTGAAAAGGCAAATATCTCCCGATCGGTAGGAATCTGAGAGACGAAACTTATGTCACTTTGAGGGAACGTATATGTCAACTTCACGTCAGAGTCACGTCAATGTATGTCCAAGGGTTTGGAGGATAGAGACATTTTAATTTTTCGTGATTATTCGTAAGTCAATTTTTGAAAAGGTAAATATCTCCCGATCTTTAGGAATCTGAGAGACAAACCATATGTCACTTTGAGGGAACGTATATGTCAACTTCATGTCTGAGTCACGTCAATGTATGTCCATGGGGTTAGTGGATAGAGACATTTAAATTTAAGGAGATTTTTCGAAAGTAAATTTGTGAAAAGGCAAATATCTCGCGATCTGTAGGAATCCCAGAGACAGAACTTATGTCACTTTGAGGGAATGTATATGTCAACTTCATGTCAGAGTCATGTCAATGTATGTCCAAGGGTTTGGAGGATAGAGACATTTTAATTTTTTGATATTATTCGAAAGTCAATTTTTGAAAAGGCAAATATCTCCCGATCTGTAGGAATCTGAGAGACAAAACGTATGTTGCTTTGAGGGAATATATAAGTCAACTTCATGTCAGAGTGACGTCAATGTATGTCCAAAGGTTTGGAGGATAGAGGCATTTGAATTTTTCGAGATTATTCGAAAGTCAATTTCTGAAAAGGCAAATATCTCCCGATCTGTAGGAATCTGAGAGACAAGACTTATGTCACTTTGAGGGAACGTATATGTCAACTTCATGTCAGAGTCAACTCAATGTATGTCCAAGGGTTTAGAGGATAAACACATTTAAATTTTTCGATATTATTCCAAAGTCAATTTTTGAAAAGGCAAATATATCCCGATCTGTATTAATCTGAGAGACAACACTTATGTCACATTGAGGGAAGATATATGTCAACTTCATGTCAGAGTCACGTCAATGTATGTCCAAGAGTTTGGAGGATAGAGACATTTAAATTTTTCGAGATTATTCGAAAGTCAATTTTTGAAAAGGCAAATATATCCCGATCAGTTAGAATCTGAGAGACAAAACTTATGTCACTTTGAGGGAAAGTATATGTCAAATTCATGTCAGAGTCACGTCAATGTATGTCCAAGTGTTTGGAGGATAGAGATATTTTAATTTTTCGAGATTATTCGAAAGTCAATTTTTTAAAAGGCAAATATCTCCCGATCTGTAGGTATCTGAGAGACAAAACTTATGTCACTTTGAGGAATCGTATATGTCACTTCACGTCAGATTCACGTCAAAGTATGTCCAAGGGTTTGGACGATAGAGGCATTTTAATTTTTCGAGATTATTCGAAAGTCAATTTTTGAAATGGCAAATATCTCCCGATCTGTAGGAATCTGAGAGACAAAACTTATGTCGCTTTGAGGGAACGTATATGTCAACTTCGTGTGAGAGTCACGTCAATGTATGTTCTAGGGTTTAGACGATAAACACATTTTAATTTTTCGATATTATTCCAAAGTCAATTTTTGAAAAGGCAAATATATCCCGATCTGTAGGAATCTGAGTGACAACACTTATGTCACTTTGAGGGAACGTATATGTCAACTTCATGTCAGAGTCATGTCAATGTATGTCCAAGTGTTTGGAGGATAGAGATATTTTAATTTTTCGAGATTATTCGAAAGTCAATTTTTTAAAAGGCAAATATCTCCCGATCTGTAGGAATCTGAGAGACAAAACTTATGTCACTTTGAGGGAACGTTTTTGTCAACTTCATGTCAGAGTCACGTCAATGTATGTCCAAGAGTTTGGAGGATAGAGACATTTTAATTTTTCGAGATTATTCGAAAGTCAATTTTTGAAAAGGCAAATATCTCCCGATCTGTTAGAATCTGAGAGACAAAACATATGTCACTTTGAGGTAACGTATATGTCAACTTCATGTCAGAGGCACGTCAATGTATGTCCAAGGGTTTGGAGGATAGAGATATTTTAATTTTTCGAGATTATTCGAAAGTCAATTTTTGAAAAAGGCAAATATCTCCCGATATGTAGGAATCTGACAGACAAAACTTATGTCACTTTGATTTAATGTATATATCAACTTCATGTCAGAGGCACGTCAATGTATGTCCAAGGGTTTGAAGGATAGAGATATTTTAATTTTTCGAGTTTATTCGAAAGTCAATTTTTGAAAAGGCAAATATCTCCCGATCTGTAGGAATCTGAGAACAAACCTGATGTCACTTTGAGGGGACGTATATGTCAACTTCATGTCAGATTCAAGTCAATGTATGTAAAAGGGTTTGGAGTATAGAGACATTTTAATTTTTTGATATTATTCGAAAGTCAATATTTGAAAAGGCAAATATCTCCCGATCTGTAGGAATCTGAGATACAAAACTTATGTCACTTTGAGGGAACGTATATGTCAACTTCATGTCAGAGCCAAGTCAAAGTATGTCCAAGGGTTTGGAGGACAGAGGCATTTTAATTTTTCGAGATTATTCGAAAGTCAATTTTTGAAAATTCAAATATCTCCCGATCTGAATGAATCTGAGAGACAACACTTATGTCACTTTGAGGGAACGTATATGTCAACTTCATGACAAAGTCACGTCAATGTATGTCCAAAGGTTTGGAGGATAGAGATATTTTAATTTTTCGAGATTATTCGAAAGTCAATTTTTGAAAATTCAAACATCTCCCGATCTGAACGAATCTGAGAGACAACACTTATGTCACTTTGAGGGAACGTATATGTCAACTTCATGTCAGAGTCACGTCAATGTATGTCCAAGAGTTTGGAGGATAGAGACATTTTAATTTTTCGAGATTATTCGAAAGTCAATTTATGAAAAGGCAAATATCTCCCGATCTGTAGGAATCTGAGAGACAAAACTTATGTCACTTTGAGGGAACGTATATGTCAACTTCATGTCAGAGTCACGTCAATGTATGTCCAAGGGGTTGGAGGATAGAGATATTTTAATTTTTCGAGATTATTTGATAGTCAATTTTTGAAAAGGCAAATATCTCCCGATCTCTAGGAAACTGAGAGACAAACAATATGTCACTTTGGGGGAACGTATATGTCAACTTCATGTCAGATTCACGTCAATGTGTGTCCAAGTGTTTGGAGGACAGATGCATTTTAATTTTGCAAGATTATTCGAAAGTCAATTTTTGAAAAGGCAAATATCTCCCGATCTGTAGGAATCTGAGAGACAACACTTATGTCACTTTGAGGGAACGTATATGTAAACTTCATGTCAGAGTCATGTCAATGTATGTCCAAGGGTTTGGAGGATAGAGACATTTTAATTTTTCGAGATTATTCTAAAGTCAATTTTTGAAAAGGCAAATATCTCCCGATCTGTAGGAATCCCAGATACAAAACGTATGTCACTTTGAGAGAACGTATATGTCAACTTCACGTAAGAGTCACGTGTATGTACGTCCAAGGGTTTAGTGGATAGAGACATTTAAATTTTTCGAGATTATTCGAAAGTAATTTTGTGAAAAGGCAAATATCTCCCGATCTGTAGGAATCACAGAGACAAAACTTATGTCACTTTGAGGGAACGTATATGTCAACTTCATGTCAGAGTCATGTCAATGTATGTCCAAGGGTTTGGAGGATGGAGACATTTTAATTTTTCGAGATTATTCGAAAGTCAATTTTTGAAAAGGCAAATATCTCCCGATCTGTAGGAATCTGAGAGACAAAACGTATGTTACTTTGAGGGGACATATAAGTCAACTTCATGTCAGAGTGACGTCAATGTATGTCCAAGGGTTTGGAGGATAGAGACATTTTAATTTTTCGAGATTATTCGTAAGTCAATTTTTGAAAAGGTAAATATCTCCCGATCTGTAGGAATCTGAGAGACAAACCAAATGTCACTTTGAGGGAACGTATATGTCAACTTCGTGTCTGAGTCACGTCAATGTATGTCCAAGGGTTTGGAGGATAGAGACATTTTAATTTTTCGAGATTATTCGAAAGTCAATTTGTGAAAAGGCAAATATCTCCCGATCTGTAGGAATCTGAGAGACAAAACTTATGTCACTTTGAGGGAACGTATATGTCAACTTGATGTCAGAGTCTCGTAAATGTATGTCCAAGAGTTTGGAGGATAGAGACATTTAAATTTTTCGAGATTATTCGAAAGACAATTTGTGGAAAGGCAAATATCTCGCGATCTGTAATAATCTGAGAGACAAAACTTATGTTACTTTAAGGGAACGTATATGTAAACTTCATGTCAGAGTCACGTCAATGTATGTCCAAAGGTTTGGAGGATAGAGACATTTGAATTTTTCGAGATTATTCGAAAGTCAATTTGTGAAAAGGCAAATATTTCCCGATCTGTAGAATCTGAGAGACAAACCTTATGTCACTTTGAGGGAACGTACTTGTCATAGTCATGTCAGTCACGTAAATGTATGTCGAAGGGTTTGGGGGATAGAGAAATTTTAATTTTTCGTGATTATTCGAAAGTCAATTTTTGAAAAGGCAAATATCTCCCGATCTGTAGGAATCTGAGAAACAAAACATATGTCACTTTTAGGGAACGTATATGTGATCGTCATGTCAGAGTCACGTCAATGTAAGTCCAAGAGTTTGGAGGATAGAGACATTTTAATTTTTCGAGATTATTCGAAAGTCAATTTTTGAAAAGGCAAATATCTCTCGATCGGTAGGAATCTGAGAGACGAAACTTATGTCACTTTGAGGGAACGTATATGTAAACTTCATGTCAAAGTCATGTCAATGTATGTCCAAGGGTTTGGAGGATAGAGACATTTTAATTTTTCGAGATTATTCGAAAGTAAATTTATGAAAAGGCAAATATCTCCCGATCTGTTGGAATCTGAGAGACAAAACTTATGTCAGTTTGAGGGAACGTATATGTCAACTACATGTCAAAGTCATGTCAATGTATGTCCAGGAGTTTAGAGGATAAACACATTTTAATTTTTCGAGATTATTCCAAAGTCAATATATGAAATGCAAATATATCCCGATCTGTAGGAATCTGAGAGACAACACTTATGTCACTTTGAGGGAACATATATGTCAACTTCATGTCAGAGTCACGTCAATGTATGTCCAAGAGTTTGGAGGATAGAGATATTTTAATTTTTCGAGATTATTCGAAAGTCAATTTTTGAAAAGGCAAATATCTCCCGATCTTTTGGAATCTGAGAGACAAAACTAATGTCACTTTGAGGTGACGTACATGTCAACTTCATGTCAGAGTCACGTCAATGTATGTCCAAGGGTTTGAAGGACAGAGGAATTTTAATTTTTCGAGATTATTCGAAAGTCAATTTATGAAAAGGCAAATATCTCCCGATCTGTAGGAATCTGAGAGACACCACTTATGTCACTTTGAGGGAATGTATATGTCAACTTCATGTCAGAGTCATGTCAATGTATGTCCAAGGGTTTGGAGGATAGAGAGATTTCAATTTTTCGAGATTATTCGAAAGTCAATTTCTGAAAAGGCAAATATCTCCCGATCTGTAGGAACCTGAGAAACGAAACTTATGTCACTTTGAGGGAACGTATATGTCAATTTCATGTCAGAGTCACGTCAATGTATGTCCAAGGGTTTGAAGGATAGAGAGATATTAATTTTTCGAGATTATTCGAAAGTCAATTTTTGAAAATTCAAATATCTCCCGATCTGTAGGAATCTGAGAGACAAACCTTATGTCAATTTGAGGTAACGTATATGTCAACTTCATGTCAGAGTCATGTCAATGTATGTCCAAGGGTTTCAAGGATAGAGACATTTTAATTTTTCGAGATTATTCGAAAGTCAATTTCTGAAAAGGCAAATATCTCCCGATCTGTAGGAATCTGAGAGACAAAACTTATGTCACTTTGAGGTAACGTATATGTCAACTTCATGTCAGAGTCACGTCAATGTATGTCCAAGGGTTTGCAGGATAGAGACATTTTAATTTTTCGAAATTATTCGAAAGTCAATTTATTAAAAGGCAAATATCTCCCGATCTGTAGGAATCTGAGAGACAACACTTATGTCACTTTGAGGTAACGTATATGTCAACTGCATGTCAGAGTCACGTAAATGTATGTCCAAAGGTTTGGAGGATAGAGATATTTTAATTTTTCGAGATTATTCGAAAGTAAATTTTTGAAAAAGCAAATATCTCCCGATCTGTAGGAATCTGAGAGACAAAACTTATATCACTTTGAGGGAACGTATATGTCAACTTCATGTCAGAGTCACGTCAATGTATGTCCAAGAGTTTGGAGGATAGAGACATTTTAATTTTTCGAGATTATTCGAAAGTCAATGTCTGAAAAGGCAAATATCTCCCGATCTGTAGGAATCTGAGAGACAAAACTTATGTCACTTTGAGGGAACGTATATGTCAACTTCATTTCAGAGTCACGTCAATGTATGTCCAAGGGGTTGGAGGTTAGACATATTTTAATTTTTCGAGATTATTTGATAGTCAATTTTTGAAAAGACAAATATCTCCCGATCTGTAGGAAACTGAGAGACAAACAATATGTTACTTTGGGGGAACGTATATGTCAACTTCATGTCAGATTCACGTCAATGTGTGTCCAAGTGTTTGGAGGACAGAGGCATTTTAATTTTGCGAGATTATTCGAAAGTCAATGTCTGAAAAGGCAAATATCTCCCGATCTGTAGGAATCTGAGAGACAATACTTATGTCACTTTGAGGGAACGTATATGTAAACCTCATGTCAGAGTCACGTCAATGTATGTCCTAGGGTTTGGAGGATAGAGGCATTTTAATTTTTCGAAATTATTCGAAAGTCAATTTTTGAAAAAGCAAATATCTCCCGATCTGTAGGTATCTGAAAGACAAAACTTATGTCACTTTGAGGGAACGTATATGTCAACTTCATGTAAGATTCACGTCAATGTATGTTAAAGGGTTTGGAGGATAGAGGCATTTTAATTTTACGAGATTATTCGAAAGTCAATTTCTGAAAAGGCAAATATCTCCCGATCTGTAGGAATCTGAGAGACAAAACTTATGTCACTTTGAGGGAACGTATATGTCAACTACATGTCAGAGTCATGTCAATGTATGTCCAGGAGTTTAGAGGACAAACACATTTTAATTTTTCGAGATTATTCCAAAGTCAATTTTTGAAAAGGCAAATATATCCCGATCTGTAGGAATCTGAGAGACAACACTTATGTCACTTTGAGGGAACATATATGTCAACTTCATGTCAGAGTCACGTCAATGTATGTCCAAGAGTTTGGAGGATAGAGACATTTTAATTTTTCGAGATTATTCGAAAGTCAATTTTTGAAAAGGCAAATATCTCCCGATCTGTTGGAATCTGAGAGACAAAACTTATGTCACTTTGAGGTAACGTACATGTCAACTTCATGTCAGAGTCAAGTCAATGTATGTCCAAGAGTTTGGAGGATAGAGACATTTTAATTTTTCGAGATTATTCGAAAGTCAATTTTTGAAAAGGCAAATATCTCCCGATCTGTAGGAATCTGAGAGACAAAACTTATGTCACTTTGAGGGCACGTATATGTCAACTTCATGTCAGAGTCACGTCAATGTATGTCCAAGGGGTTGGAGGATAGACATATTTTAATTTTTCGAGATTATTTGATAGTCAATTTTTGAAAAGGCATATATCTCCCGATCTGTAGGAATCTGAGAGACAAAACTTATGTTACTTTGGGGGAACGTATATGTCAACTTCATGTCAGATTCACGTCAATGTGTGTCCAAGTGTTTGGAGGACAGAGGCATTTTAATTTTGCGAGATTATTTGATAGTCAATTTTTGAAAAGGCATATATCTCCCGATCTGTAGGAATCTGAGAGACAATACTTATGTCACTTTGAGGGAACGTATATGTAAACTTCATATCAGAGTCACGTCAATGTATGTCCAAGAGTTTAGAGGATAAACACATTTTAATTTTTCGAGATTATTCCAAAGTCAATTTTTGAAAATTCAAATATCTCCCGATCTGAAGGAATCTGAGAGACAACACTTATGTCACTCTGAGGGAACGTATATGTGAACTTCATGACAGAGTCACGTCAATGTATGTCCAAAGGTTTGGAGGATAGAGATATTTTAATTTTTCGAGATTATTCGAAAGTCAATTTTTGAAAATTCAAATATCTCCCGATCTGAAGGAATCTGAGAGACAACAATTATGTCAGTTTGAGGGAACGTATAAGTCAACTTCATGTCAGAGTCACGTCAATGTATGTCCAAGAGTTTGGAGGATAGAGACATTTTAATTTTTCGAGATTATTCGAAAGTCAATTTATGAAAAGGCAAATATTGCCCGATCTGTAGGAATCTGAGAGACAAAATTTATGTTACTTTGAGGGAACGTATATGTCAACTACATGTCAGAGTCACGTCAATGTATGTCCAAGGGGTTGAAGGATAGAGATATTTTAATTTTTCGAGATTATTTGATAGTCAATTTTTGAAAAGGCAAATATCTCCCGATTTCTAGGAAACTGAGAGACAAACAATATGTTACTTTGGGGGAACGTATATGTCAACTTCATGTCAGATTCACGTCAATGTGTGTAAAAGTGTTTGGAGGACAGAGGCATTTTAATTTTGCAAGATTTTTCTAAAGTCAATTTTTGAAAAGGCAAATATCTCCCGATCTGTAGGAATCTGAGAGACTACACTTATGTCACTTTGAGGGAACGTATATGTAAACTTCATGTCAGAGTCACGTCAATGTATGTCCAAGGGTTTGGAGGATAGAGACATTTTAATTTTTCGAGATTATTCGAAAGTCAATTTATGAAAAGGCAAATATCTCCCGATCTGTAGGAATCTGAGAGACAAAACTTATGTCACTTTGAGGGAACGTATATGTCAACTTCATGTCATAGTCACGTCAATGTATGTCCAAGAGTTTGGAGGAGTGAGACATTTTAATTTTTCGAGATTATTTGAAAGTCAATTATTGAAAATTTAAATAACACCCGATCTGTTGGAATCTGAGAGACACCACTTATGTCACTTTGAGGGAACGTATATGTCAACTTCATGTCAGACTCATGTCAATGTATGTCCAAGGGTTTGGAGGTTAGAGATATTTTAATTTTTCGAGATTATTCGAAAGTCAATTTCTGAAAAGGCAAATATCTCCCGATCTGTAGGTATCTGAGAGACAAAACTTATGTCACTTTGAGGGAACGTATATGTCAACTTCATGTCAGATTCACGTCAACGTATGTCCAAGGGTTTGGAGGACAGAGGCATTTTAATTTTGCGAGATTATTCGAAAGTCAATTTTTGAAAAGGCAAATATCTCCAGATCTGTAGGAATCTGAGAGACAAAACTTATATCACTTTGAGGTAACGTATATGTCAACTTCATGTCAGAGGCACGTCAATGTATGTCAAAGGGTTTGGAGGATAGAGACATTTTAATTTTTCGAAATTATTCGAAAGTCAATTTTTATTGGCAAATATCTCCCGATCTGTAGGAATCTGAGAGACAAAACTTATGTCACTTTGAGGGAACGTATATGTCAACTTCATGTCAGAGTCACGTCAATGTATGTCCAAGGGGTTGGAGGATAGACATATTTGAATTTTTCGAGATTATTTGATAGTCAATTTTTGAAAAGGCAAATATCTCCCGATGTGTAGGAAACTGAGAGACAAACAATATGTTGCTTTGGGGGAACGTATATGTCAACTTCACGTCAGATTCACGTCAATGTGTTTCCAAGTGTTTGGAGGACAGAGGCATTTTAATTTTGCGAGATTATTCGAAAGTCAATTTTTGAAAAGGCAAATATCTCCCGATCTGCATCAATCTGAGAGACAATACTTATGTCACTTTGAGGGAACGTATATGTAAACTTCATGTCAGAGTCACGTCAAAGTATGTCCAAGGGTTTGAAGGACAGAGGCATTTTAATTTTCCGAGATTATTCGAAAGTCAATTTTTGAAAAGGCAAATATCTTCCGATCTGTAGGAATCTGAGAGACACCACTTATGTCACTTTGAGGGAACGTATATGTGAACTTCATGTCAGAGTCACGTCAATGTATGTCCAAGGGTTTGGAGGATAGAGAGATTTTAATTTTTCGAGATTATTCGAAAGTCAATTTTTGAAAAGGCAAATATCTCCCGATCTGTAGGAATCTGAGAGACACCACTTATGTCACTTTGAGGGAATGTATATGTCAACTTCATGTCAGAGTCACGTAATGTATGTCCAAGGGTTTGGAGGATAGAGAGATTTCAATTTTTCGAGATTATTCGAAAGTCAATTTCTGAAAAGGCAAATATCTCCCGATCTGTAGGAACCTGAGAAACGAAACTTATGTCACTTTGAGGGAACGTATATGTTAATTTCATGTCAGAGTCACGTCAATGTGTGTCCAAGGGTTTGAAGGATAGAGAGATTTTAATTTTTCGAGATTATTCGAAAGTCAATTTTTGAAAAGGCAAATATCTCTCGATCTGTAGGAATCTGAGAGACAAACCTTATGTCACTTTGAGGTAACGTATATGTCAACTGCATGTCAGAATCACGTAAATGTATGTCCAAAGGTTTGGAGGATAGAGATATTTTAATTTTTCGAGATTATTCGAAAGTCAATTTTTGAAAAAGCAAATATCTCCCGATCTGTAGGAATCTGAGAGACAAAACTTATATCACTTTGAGGGAACGTATATGTCAACTTCATGTCAGAGTCACGTCAATGTATGTCCAAGAGTTTGGAGGATAGAGACATTTTAATTTTTCGAGATTATTCGAAAGTCAATTTTTGAAAAGGCAAATATCTCCCGATCTGTAGGAATCTGAGAGACAAAACTTATGTCACTTTGAGGGAACGTATATGTCAACTTCATGTCAGAGTCACGTCAATGTATGTCCAAGGGTTTGAAGGACAGAGGAATTTTAATTTTTCGAGATTATTCGAAAGTCAATTTATGAAAAGGCAAATATCTCCCGATCTGTAGGAATCTGAGAGACAAAACTTATGTCACTTTGAGGGAACGTATATGTCAACTTCATGCCAGAGTCATGTCAATGTATGTCCAAGAGTTTAGAGGATAAACACATTTTAATTTTTCGAGATTATTCCAAAGTCAATTTTTGAAAAGGCAAATATCTCCCGATATGTTGGTATCTGAGAGACAAAACTTATGTCACATTGAGGTAACGTATATGTCAACTTCATGTCAGAGGCACGTCAATGTATGTCAAAGGGTTTGGAGGATAGATATATTTTAATTTTTCGAGTTTATTCGAAAGTCAATTTTTGAAAAGGCAAATATCTCCCGATCTGTAGGAATCTGAGATACAAAACTTATGTCACTTTGAGGGAACGTATGTGTCAACTTCATGTCAGAGCCACGTCAAAGTATGTCCAAGGGTTTGGAGGACAGAGGCATTTAAATTTTTCGAGATTATTCGAAAGTCAATTTTTGAAAATTCAAATATCTCCCGATCTGAAGGAATCTGAGAGACAACACTTATGTCACTCTGAGGGAACGTATATGTCAACTTCATGACAGAGTCACGTCAATGTATGTCCAAAGGTTTGGAGGATAGAGATATTTTAATTTTTCGAGATTATTCGAAAGTCAATTTTTGAAAATTCAAATATCTCCCGATCTGAAGGAATCTGAGAGACAACAATTATGTCACTTTGAGGGAACGTATATGTCAACTTCATGTCAGAGTCACGTCAATGTATGTCCAAGAGTTTGGAGGATAGAGACATTTTAATTTTTCGAGATTATTCGAAAGTCAATTTATGAAAAGGCAAATATTGCCCGATCTGTAGGAATCTGAGAGACAAAATTTATGTTACTTTGAGGGAACGTATATGTCAACTATATGTCAGAGTCACGTCAATGTATGTCCAAGGGGTTGGAGGATAGAGATATTTTAATTTTTCGAGATTAATTGATAGTCAATTTTTGAAAAGGCAAATATCTCCCGATTTCTAGGAAACTGAGAGACAAACAATATGTTACTTTGGGGGAACGTATATGTCAACTTCATGTCAGATTCACGTCAATGTGTGTCCAAGTGTTTGGAGGACAGAGGCATTTTAATTTTGCAAGATTTTTCTAAAGTCAATTTTTGAAAAGGCAAATATCTCCCGATCTGTAGGAATCTGAGAGACTACACTTATGTCACTTTGAGGGAACGTATATGTAAACTTCATGTCAGAGTCACGTCAATGTATGTCCAAGGGTTTGGAGGATAGAGACATTTTAATTTTTCGAGATTATTCGAAAGTCAATTTATGAAAAGGCAAATATCTCCCGATCTGTAGGAATCTGAGAGACAAAACTTTTGTCACTTTGAGGGAACGTATATGTCAACTTCATGACATAGTCACGTCAATGTATGTCCAAGAGTTTGGAGGAGTGAGACATTTTAATTTTTCGAGATTATTTGAAAGTCAATTATTGAAAATTTAAATATCACCCGATCTGTTGGAATCTGAGAGACACCACTTATGTCACTTTGTGGGAACGTATATGTCAACTTCATGTCAGACTCATGTCAATGTATGTCCAAGGGTTTGGAGGTTAGAGATATTTTAATTTTTCGAGATTATTCGAAAGTCAATTTCTGAAAAGGCAAATATCTCCCGATCTGTAGGTATCTGAGAGACAAAACTTATGTCACTTTGAGGGAACGTATATGTCAACATCATGTCAGATTCACGTCAACGTATGTCCAAGGGTTTGGAGGACAGAGGCATTTTAATTTTGCGAGATTATTCGAAAGTCAATTTTTGAAAAGGCAAATATCTCCCGATCTGTAGGAATCTGAGAGACAACACTTATGTCACTTTGAGGTAACGTATATGTCAACTTCATGTCAGAGTCACGTAAATGTATGTCCAAAGGTTTGGAGGATAGAGATATTTTAATTTTTCGAGATTATTCGAAAGTCAATTTTTGAAAAGGCAAATATCTCCAGATCTGTAGGAATCTGAGAGACAAAAGTTATATCACTTTGAGGTAACGTATATGTCAACTTCATGTCAGAAGCACGTCAATGTATGTCAAAGGGTTTGGAGGATAGAGACATTTTAATTTTTCGAAATTATTCGAAAGTCAATTTTTTAAAGGCAAATATCTCCCGATCTGTAGGAATCTGAGAGACAAAACTTATGTCACTTTGAGGGAACGTATATGTCAACTTCATGTCAGAGTCACGTCAATGTATGTCCAAGGGGTTGGAGGATAGACATATTTGAATTTTTCGAGATTATTTGATAGTCAATTTTTGAAAAGGCAAATATCTCCCGATGTGTAGGAAACTGAGAGACAAACAATATGTTGCTTTGGGGGAACGTATATGTCAACTTCACGTCAGATTCACGTCAATGTGTTTCCAAGTGTTTGGAGGACAGAGGCATTTTAATTTTGCGAGATTATTCGAAAGTCAATTTTTGAAAAGGCAAATATCTCCCGATCTGCATCAATCTGAGAGACAATACTTATGTCACTTTGAGGGAACGTATATGTAAACTTCATGTCAGAGTCACGTCAATGTATGTCCAAGGGTTTGAGGGATAGAGGCATTTTAATTTTTCGAGATTATTTGAAAGTCAATTTCTGAAAAGGCAAATATCTCCCGATCTGTAGGAATCTGAGAGACAAAACTTTTGTCACTTTGAGGGAACGTATATGTCAACTTCATGTCAGACTCACGTCAATGTATGTCCAAGAGTTTGGAGGATAGAGACATTTTAATTTTTCGAGATTATTCGAAAGTCAATTTTTGAAAAGGCAAATATCTCCCGATCTGTTGGAATCTGAGAGACAGAACTTATGTCACTTTGAGGTAACGTACATGTCAACTTCGTGTCAGATTCACGTCAAAGTATGTCCAAGGGTTTGAAGGACAGAGGCATTTTAATTTTCCGAGATTATTCGAAAGTCAATTTTTGAAAAGGCAAATATCTTCCGATCTGTAGGAATCTGAGAGACACCACTTATGTCACTTTGAGGGAACGTATATGTCAACTTCATGTCAGAGTCACGTCAATGTATGTCCAAGGGTTTGGAGGATAGAGAGATTTTAATTTTTCGAGATTATTCGAAAGTCAATTTTTGAAAAGGCAAATATCTCCCGATCTGTAGGAATCTGAGAGACACCACTTATGTCACTTTGAGGGATTGTATATGTCAACTTCATGTCAGAGTCACGTCAATGTATGTCCAAGGGTTTGGAGGATAGAGAGATTTCAATTTTTCGAGATTATTCGAAAGTCAATTTCTGAAAAGGCAAATATCTCCCGATCTGTAGGAACCTGAGAAACGAAACTTATGTCACTTTGAGGGAACGAATATGTCAATTTCATGTCAGAGTCACGTCAATGTGTGTCCAAGGGTTTGAAGGATAGAGAGATTTTAATTTTTCGAGATTATTCGAAAGTCAATTTTTGAAAAGGCAAATATCTCCCGATCTGTAGGAATCTGAGAGACAAACCTTATGTCACTTTGAGGTAACGTATATGTCAACTTCATGTCAGAGTCATGTCAATGTATGTCCAAGGGTTTCGAGGATAGAGACATTTTAATTTTTCGAGATTATTCGAAAGTCAATTTCTGAAAAGGCAAATATCACCCGATCTGTAGGAATCTGAGAGACAAAACTTATGTCACTTTGAGGTAACGTATATGTCAACTTCATGTCAGAGTCACGTCAATGTATGTCCAAGGGTTTGCAGGATAGAGACATTTTAATTTTTCGAAATTATTCGAAAGTCAATTTATTAAAAGGCAAATATCTCCCGAACTGTAGGAATCTGAGAGACAAAACTTATGCCAATTTGATTAAACGTGTATGTCAACTTCATGTCACAGTCACGTCAATGTATGTCCAAGGGTTTGGAGGACAGAGGCATTTTAATTTTGCGAGATTATTCGAAAGTCAATTTTTGAAAAGGCAAATATCTCCCGATCTGTAGGAATCTGAGAGACAACACTTATGTCACTTTGAGGTAACGTATATGTCAACTTCATGTCAGAGTCACGTAAATGTTTGTCCAAAGGTTTGGAGGATAGAGATATTTTAATTTTTCGAGATTATTCGAAAGTCAATTTTTGAAAAGGCAAATATCTCCCGATCTGTAGGAATCTGAGAGACAAAACTTATATCACTTTGAGGGAACGTATATGTCAACTTCATGTCAGAGTCACGTCAATGTATGTCCAAGAGTTTGGAGGATAGAGACATTTAAATTTTTCGAGATTATTCGAAAGTCAATTTTTGAAAAGGCAAATATCTCCCGATCTGTAGGAATCTGAGAGACAAGACTTATGTCACTTTGAGGGAACGTATATGTCAACTTCATGTCCGAGTCACGTCAATGTATGTCCAAGGGGTTGGAGGTTAGACATATTTTAATTTTTCGAGATTATTTGATAGTCAATTTTTGAAAAGACAAATATCTCCCGATCTGTAGGAAACTGAGAGACAAACAATATGTTACTTTGGGGGAACGTATATGTCAACTTCATGTCAGATTCACGTCAATGTGTGTCCAAGTGTTTGGAGGACAGAGGCATTTTAATTTTGCGAGATTATTCGAAAGTCAATTTTTGAAAAGGCAAATATCTCCCGATCTGTAGGAATCTGAGAGACAATACTTATGTCACTTTGAGGGAACGTATATGTAAACTTCATGTCAGAGTCACGTCAATGTATGTCCAAGGGTTTGGAGGATAGAGGCATTTTAATTTTTCGAGATTATTCGAAAGTCAATTTTTGAAAAAGCAAATATCTCCCGATCTGTAGGTATCTGAGAGACAAAACTTATGTCACTTTGAGGGAACGTATATGTCAACTTCATGTCAGATTCACGTCAACGTATGTCCAAGGGTTTGGAGAATAGAGGCATTTTAATTTTACGAGATTATTCGAAAGTCAACTTCTGAAAAGGCAAATATCTCCCGATCTGTAGGAATCTGAGAGACAAAACTTATGTCACTTTGAGGGAACGTATACGTCAACTACATGTCAGAGTCATGTCAATGTATGTCCAGGAGTTTAGAGGACAAACACATTTAAATTTTTCGAGATTATTCCAAAGTCAATTTTTGAAAAGGCAAATATATCCCGATCTGTAGGAATCTGAGAGACAAAACTTATGTCACTTTGAGGTAACGTACATGTCAACTTCATGTCAGAGTCACGTCAATGTATGTCCAAGAGTTTGGAGGATAGAGACATTTTAATTTTTCGAGATTATTCGAAAGTTAATTTTTGAAAAGGCAAATATCTCCCGATCTGTTGGAATCTGAGAGACAAAACTTATGTCACTTTGAGGTAACGTACATGTCAACTTCATGTCAGAGTCACGTCAATGTATGTCCAAGAGTTTGGAGGATAGAGACATTTTAATTTTTCGAGATTATTAGAAAGTCAATTTTTGAAAAGGCAAATATCTCCCGATCTGTAGGAATCTGAGAGACAAAACTTATGTCACTTTGAGGGAACGTATATGTCAACTTCATGTCAGAGTCACGTCAATGTATGTCCAAGGGGTTGGAGGATAGACATATTTTAATTTTTCGAGATTATTTGATAGTCAATTTTTGAAAAGGCAAATATCTCCCGATCTGTAGGAATCTGAGAAACAAAACTTATGTTACTTTGGGGGAACGTATATGTCAACTTCATGTCAGATTCACGTCAATGTGTGTCCAAGTGTTTGGAGGACAGAGGCATTTTAATTTTGCGAGATTATTCGAAAGTCAATTTTTGAAAAGGCAAATATCTCCAGATCTGTAGGAATCTGAGAGACAATACTTATGTCACTTTGAGGGAACGTATATGTAAACTTCATATCAGAGTCACGTCAATGTATGTCCAAGGGTTTGGAGGATAGAGGCATTTAAATTTTTCGAGATTATTCGAAAGTCAATTTCTGAAAAGGCAAATATCTCCCGATCTGTAGGAATCTGAGAGACAAAACTTATGTCACTTTGGGGGAACGTATATGTCAACTTCATGTCAGAGTCATGTCAATGTATGTCCAAGGGTTTAGATGATAAACACATTTAAATTTTTCGAGATTATTCCAAAGTCAATTTTTGAAAAGGCAAATATCTCCCGATCTGTTGGTATCTGAGAGACAAAACTTATGTCACTTTGAGGTAACGTATATGTCAACTTCATGTCAGAGGCACGTCAATGTATGTCAAAGGGTTTGGAGGATAGATATATATTAATTTTTCGAGTTTATTCGAAAGTCAATTTTTGAAAAGGCAAATATCTCCCGATTTGTAGGAATCTGAGATACAAAACTTATGTCACGTTGAGGGAACGTATGTGTCAACTTCATGTCAGAGCCACGTCAAAGTATGTCCAAGGGTTTGGAGGACAGAGGCATTTAAATTTTTCGAGATTATTCGAAAGTCAATTTTTGAAAATTCAAATATCTCCCGATCTGAAGGAATCTGAGAGACAACACTTATGTCACTCTGAGGGAACGTATATGTCAACTTCATGACAGAGTCACGTCAATGTATGTCCAAATGTTTGGAGGATAGAGATATTTTAATTTTTCGAGATTATTCGAAAGTCAATTTTTGAAAATTCAAATATCTCCCGATCTGAAGGAATCTGAGAGACAACACTTATGTCACTTTGAGGGAACGTATATGTCAACTTCTTGTCAGAGTCACGTCAATGTATGTCCAAGAGTTTGGAGGATAGAGACATTTTAATTTTTCGAGATTATTCGAAAGTCAATTTATGAAAAGGCAAATATCGCCCGATCTGTAGGAATCTGAGAGACAAAATTTATGTTACTTTGAGGGAACGTATATGTAAACTTCATGTCAAAGTCACGTCAATGTATGTCCAAGAGTTTGGAGGAGTGAGACATTTTAATTTTTCGAGATTATTCGAAAGTCAATTATTGAAAATTTAAATATCACCCGATCTGTTGGAATCTGAGAGACAAAACTTATGTCACTTTGAGGGAACGTATATGTCAACTTCATGTCAGACTCATGTCAATGTATGTCCAAGGGTTTGGAGGTTAGAGATATTTTAATTTTTCGAGATTATTCGAAAGTCAATTTCTGAAAAGGCAAATATCTCTCGATCTGTAGGAATCTGGGAGACAAAACTTATGTCACTTTGAGGTAACGTATATGTCAACTTCATGTCAGAGTCACGTCAATGTATGTCCAAGGGTTTGCAGGATAGAGAAATTTTAATTTTTCGAAATTATTCGAAAGTCAATTTATTAAAAGGCAAATATCTCCCGATCTGTAGGAATCTGAGAGACAAAACTTATGCCAATTTGATTGAACGTGTATGTCAACTTCATGTCACAGTCACGTCAATGTATGTCCAAGGGTTTGGAGGACAGAGGCATTTTAATTTTGCGAGATTATTCGAAAGTCAATTTTTGAAAAGGCAAATATCTCCCGATCTGTAGGAATCTGAGAGACAACACTTATGTCACTTTGAGGTAACGTATATGTCAACTTCATGTCAGAGTCACGTAAATGTATGTAAAAAGGTTTGGAGGATAGAGATATTTTAATTTTTCGAGATTATTCGAAAGTCAATTTTTGAAAAGGAAAATATCTCCCGATCTGTAGGAATCTGAGAGACAAAACTTATATCACTTTGAGGGAACGTATATGTCAACTTCATGTTAGAGTCACGTCAATGTATGTCCAAGAGTTTGGAGGATAGAGACATTTTAATTTTTCGAGATTATTCGAAAGTCAATTTTTGAAAAGGCAAATATCTCCCGATCTGTAGGAATCTGAGAGACAAAACTTATGTCACTTTGAGGGAACGTATATGTCAACTTCATGTCAGAGTCACGTCAATGTATGTCCAAGGGGTTGGAGGTTAGACATATTTTAATTTTTCGAGATTATTTGATAGTCAATTTTTGAAAAGACAAATATCTCCCGATCTGTAGGAAACTGAGAGACAAACAATATGTCACTTTGGGGGAACGTATATGTCAACTTCATGTCAGATTCACGTCAATGTATGTCCAAGGGGTTGGAGGATAGACATATTTGAATTTTTCGAGATTATTTGATAGTCAATTTTTGAAAAGGCAAATATCTCCCGATCTGTAGGAATCTGAGAGACAATACTTATGTCACTTTGAGGTAACGTATATGTCAACTTCATGTCAGAGGCACGTCAATGTATGTCAAAGGGTTTGGAGGATAGAGACATTTTAATTTTTCGAAATTATTCGAAAGTCAATTTTTATTGGCAAATATCTCCCGATCTGTAGGAATCTGAGAGACAAAACTTATGTCACTTTGAGGGAACGTATATGTCAACTTCATGTCAGAGTCACGTCAATGTATGTCCAAGGGGTTGGAGGATAGACATATTTGAATTTTTCGAGATTATTTGATAGTCAATTTTTGAAAAGGCAAATATCTCCCGATGTGTAGGAAACTGAGAGACAAACAATATGTTGCTTTGGGGGAACGTATATGTCAACTTCACGTCAGATTCACGTCAATGTGTTTCCAAGTGTTTGGAGGACAGAGGCATTTTAATTTTGCGAGATTATTCGAAAGTCAATTTTTGAAAAGGCAAATATCTCCCGATCTGCATCAATCTGAGAGACAATACTTATGTCACTTTGAGGGAACGTATATGTAAACTTCATGTCAGAGTCACGTCAAAGTATGTCCAAGGGTTTGAAGGACAGAGGCATTTTAATTTTCCGAGATTATTCGAAAGTCAATTTTTGAAAAGGCAAATATCTTCCGATCTGTAGGAATCTGAGAGACACCACTTATGTCACTTTGAGGGAACGTATATGTGAACTTCATGTCAGAGTCACGTCAATGTATGTCCAAGGGTTTGGAGGATAGAGAGATTTTAATTTTTCGAGATTATTCGAAAGTCAATTTTTGAAAAGGCAAATATCTCCCGATCTGTAGGAATCTGAGAGACACCACTTATGTCACTTTGAGGGAATGTATATGTCAACTTCATGTCAGAGTCACGTAATGTATGTCCAAGGGTTTGGAGGATAGAGAGATTTCAATTTTTCGAGATTATTCGAAAGTCAATTTCTGAAAAGGCAATATCTCCCGATCTGTAGGAACCTGAGAAACGAAACTTATGTCACTTTGAGGGAACGTATATGTTAATTTCATGTCAGAGTCACGTCAATGTGTGTCCAAGGGTTTGAAGGATAGAGAGATTTTAATTTTTCGAGATTATTCGAAAGTCAATTTTTGAAAAGGCAAATATCTCTCGATCTGTAGGAATCTGAGAGACAAACCTTATGTCACTTTGAGGTAACGTATATGTCAACTGCATGTCAGAATCACGTAAATGTATGTCCAAAGGTTTGGAGGATAGAGATATTTTAATTTTTCGAGATTATTCGAAAGTCAATTTTTGAAAAAGCAAATATCTCCCGATCTGTAGGAATCTGAGAGACAAAACTTATATCACTTTGAGGGAACGTATATGTCAACTTCATGTCAGAGTCACGTCAATGTATGTCCAAGAGTTTGGAGGATAGAGACATTTTAATTTTTCGAGATTATTCGAAAGTCAATTTTTGAAAAGGCAAATATCTCCCGATCTGTAGGAATCTGAGAGACAAAACTTATGTCACTTTGAGGGAACGTATATGTCAACTTCATGTCAGAGTCACGTCAATGTATGTCCAAGGGTTTGAAGGACAGAGGAATTTTAATTTTTCGAGATTATTCGAAAGTCAATTTATGAAAAGGCAAATATCTCCCGATCTGTAGGAATCTGAGAGACAAAACTTATGTCACTTTGAGGGAACGTATATGTCAACTTCATGCCAGAGTCATGTCAATGTATGTCCAAGAGTTTAGAGGATAAACACATTTTAATTTTTCGAGATTATTCCAAAGTCAATTTTTGAAAAGGCAAATATCTCCCGATATGTTGGTATCTGAGAGACAAAACTTATGTCACATTGAGGTAACGTATATGTCAACTTCATGTCAGAGGCACGTCAATGTATGTCAAAGGGTTTGGAGGATAGATATATTTTAATTTTTCGAGTTTATTCGAAAGTCAATTTTTGAAAAGGCAAATATCTCCCGATCTGTAGGAATCTGAGATACAAAACTTATGTCACTTTGAGGGAACGTATGTGTCAACTTCATGTCAGAGCCACGTCAAAGTATGTCCAAGGGTTTGGAGGACAGAGGCATTTAAATTTTTCGAGATTATTCGAAAGTCAATTTTTGAAAATTCAAATATCTCCCGATCTGAAGGAATCTGAGAGACAACACTTATGTCACTCTGAGGGAACGTATGTGTCAACTTCATGACAGAGTCACGTCAATGTATGTCCAAAGGTTTGGAGGATAGAGATATTTTAATTTTTCGAGATTATTCGAAAGTCAATTTTTGAAAATTCAAATATCTCCCGATCTGAAGGAATCTGAGAGACAACAATTATGTCACTTTGAGGGAACGTATATGTCAACTTCATGTCAGAGTCACGTCAATGTATGTCCAAGAGTTTGGAGGATAGAGACATTTTAATTTTTCGAGATTATTCGAAAGTCAATTTATGAAAAGGCAAATATTGCCCGATCTGTAGGAATCTGAGAGACAAAATTTATGTTACTTTGAGGGAACGTATATGTCAACTATATGTCAGAGTCACGTCAATGTATGTCCAAGGGGTTGGAGGATAGAGATATTTTAATTTTTCGAGATTAATTGATAGTCAATTTTTGAAAAGGCAAATATCTCCCGATTTCTAGGAAACTGAGAGACAAACAATATGTTACTTTGGGGGAACGTATATGTCAACTTCATGTCAGATTCACGTCAATGTGTGTCCAAGTGTTTGGAGGACAGAGGCATTTTAATTTTGCAAGATTTTTCTAAAGTCAATTTTTGAAAAGGCAAATATCTCCCGATCTGTAGGAATCTGAGAGACTACACTTATGTCACTTTGAGGGAACGTATATGTAAACTTCATGTCAGAGTCACGTCAATGTATGTCCAAGGGTTTGGAGGATAGAGACATTTTAATTTTTCGAGATTATTCGAAAGTCAATTTATGAAAAGGCAAATATCTCCCGATCTGTAGGAATCTGAGAGACAAAACTTTTGTCACTTTGAGGGAACGTATATGTCAACTTCATGACATAGTCACGTCAATGTATGTCCAAGAGTTTGGAGGAGTGAGACATTTTAATTTTTCGAGATTATTTGAAAGTCAATTATTGAAAATTTAAATATCACCCGATCTGTTGGAATCTGAGAGACACCACTTATGTCACTTTGTGGGAACGTATATGTCAACTTCATGTCAGACTCATGTCAATGTATGTCCAAGGGTTTGGAGGTTAGAGATATTTTAATTTTTCGAGATTATTCGAAAGTCAATTTCTGAAAAGGCAAATATCTCCCGATCTGTAGGTATCTGAGAGACAAAACTTATGTCACTTTGAGGGAACGTATATGTCAACATCATGTCAGATTCACGTCAACGTATGTCCAAGGGTTTGGAGGACAGAGGCATTTTAATTTTGCGAGATTATTCGAAAGTCAATTTTTGAAAAGGCAAATATCTCCCGATCTGTAGGAATCTGAGAGACAACACTTATGTCACTTTGAGGTAACGTATATGTCAACTTCATGTCAGAGTCACGTAAATGTATGTCCAAAGGTTTGGAGGATAGAGATATTTTAATTTTTCGAGATTATTCGAAAGTCAATTTTTGAAAAGGCAAATATCTCCAGATCTGTAGGAATCTGAGAGACAAAAGTTATATCACTTTGAGGTAACGTATATGTCAACTTCATGTCAGAAGCACGTCAATGTATGTCAAAGGGTTTGGAGGATAGAGACATTTTAATTTTTCGAAATTATTCGAAAGTCAATTTTTTAAAGGCAAATATCTCCCGATCTGTAGGAATCTGAGAGACAAAACTTATGTCACTTTGAGGGAACGTATATGTCAACTTCATGTCAGAGTCACGTCAATGTATGTCCAAGGGGTTGGAGGATAGACATATTTGAATTTTTCGAGATTATTTGATAGTCAATTTTTGAAAAGGCAAATATCTCCCGATGTGTAGGAAACTGAGAGACAAACAATATGTTGCTTTGGGGGAACGTATATGTCAACTTCACGTCAGATTCACGTCAATGTGTTTCCAAGTGTTTGGAGGACAGAGGCATTTTAATTTTGCGAGATTATTCGAAAGTCAATTTTTGAAAAGGCAAATATCTCCCGATCTGCATCAATCTGAGAGACAATACTTATGTCACTTTGAGGGAACGTATATGTAAACTTCATGTCAGAGTCACGTCAATGTATGTCCAAGGGTTTGAGGGATAGAGGCATTTTAATTTTTCGAGATTATTTGAAAGTCAATTTCTGAAAAGGCAAATATCTCCCGATCTGTAGGAATCTGAGAGACAAAACTTTTGTCACTTTGAGGGAACGTATATGTCAACTTCATGTCAGACTCACGTCAATGTATGTCCAAGAGTTTGGAGGATAGAGACATTTTAATTTTTCGAGATTATTCGAAAGTCAATTTTTGAAAAGGCAAATATCTCCCGATCTGTTGGAATCTGAGAGACAGAACTTATGTCACTTTGAGGTAACGTACATGTCAACTTCGTGTCAGATTCACGTCAAAGTATGTCCAAGGGTTTGAAGGACAGAGGCATTTTAATTTTCCGAGATTATTCGAAAGTCAATTTTTGAAAAGGCAAATATCTTCCGATCTGTAGGAATCTGAGAGACACCACTTATGTCACTTTGAGGGAACGTATATGTCAACTTCATGTCAGAGTCACGTCAATGTATGTCCAAGGGTTTGGAGGATAGAGAGATTTTAATTTTTCGAGATTATTCGAAAGTCAATTTTTGAAAAGGCAAATATCTCCCGATCTGTAGGAATCTGAGAGACACCACTTATGTCACTTTGAGGGATTGTATATGTCAACTTCATGTCAGAGTCACGTCAATGTATGTCCAAGGGTTTGGAGGATAGAGAGATTTCAATTTTTCGAGATTATTCGAAAGTCAATTTCTGAAAAGGCAAATATCTCCCGATCTGTAGGAACCTGAGAAACGAAACTTATGTCACTTTGAGGGAACGAATATGTCAATTTCATGTCAGAGTCACGTCAATGTGTGTCCAAGGGTTTGAAGGATAGAGAGATTTTAATTTTTCGAGATTATTCGAAAGTCAATTTTTGAAAAGGCAAATATCTCCCGATCTGTAGGAATCTGAGAGACAAACCTTATGTCACTTTGAGGTAACGTATATGTCAACTTCATGTCAGAGTCATGTCAATGTATGTCCAAGGGTTTCGAGGATAGAGACATTTTAATTTTTCGAGATTATTCGAAAGTCAATTTCTGAAAAGGCAAATATCACCCGATCTGTAGGAATCTGAGAGACAAAACTTATGTCACTTTGAGGTAACGTATATGTCAACTTCATGTCAGAGTCACGTCAATGTATGTCCAAGGGTTTGCAGGATAGAGACATTTTAATTTTTCGAAATTATTCGAAAGTCAATTTATTAAAAGGCAAATATCTCCCGAACTGTAGGAATCTGAGAGACAAAACTTATGCCAATTTGATTAAACGTGTATGTCAACTTCATGTCACAGTCACGTCAATGTATGTCCAAGGGTTTGGAGGACAGAGGCATTTTAATTTTGCGAGATTATTCGAAAGTCAATTTTTGAAAAGGCAAATATCTCCCGATCTGTAGGAATCTGAGAGACAACACTTATGTCACTTTGAGGTAACGTATATGTCAACTTCATGTCAGAGTCACGTAAATGTTTGTCCAAAGGTTTGGAGGATAGAGATATTTTAATTTTTCGAGATTATTCGAAAGTCAATTTTTGAAAAGGCAAATATCTCCCGATCTGTAGGAATCTGAGAGACAAAACTTATATCACTTTGAGGGAACGTATATGTCAACTTCATGTCAGAGTCACGTCAATGTATGTCCAAGAGTTTGGAGGATAGAGACATTTAAATTTTTCGAGATTATTCGAAAGTCAATTTTTGAAAAGGCAAATATCTCCCGATCTGTAGGAATCTGAGAGACAAGACTTATGTCACTTTGAGGGAACGTATATGTCAACTTCATGTCCGAGTCACGTCAATGTATGTCCAAGGGGTTGGAGGTTAGACATATTTTAATTTTTCGAGATTATTTGATAGTCAATTTTTGAAAAGACAAATATCTCCCGATCTGTAGGAAACTGAGAGACAAACAATATGTTACTTTGGGGGAACGTATATGTCAACTTCATGTCAGATTCACGTCAATGTGTGTCCAAGTGTTTGGAGGACAGAGGCATTTTAATTTTGCGAGATTATTCGAAAGTCAATTTTTGAAAAGGCAAATATCTCCCGATCTGTAGGAATCTGAGAGACAATACTTATGTCACTTTGAGGGAACGTATATGTAAACTTCATGTCAGAGTCACGTCAATGTATGTCCAAGGGTTTGGAGGATAGAGGCATTTTAATTTTTCGAGATTATTCGAAAGTCAATTTTTGAAAAAGCAAATATCTCCCGATCTGTAGGTATCTGAGAGACAAAACTTATGTCACTTTGAGGGAACGTATATGTCAACTTCATGTCAGATTCACGTCAACGTATGTCCAAGGGTTTGGAGAATAGAGGCATTTTAATTTTACGAGATTATTCGAAAGTCAACTTCTGAAAAGGCAAATATCTCCCGATCTGTAGGAATCTGAGAGACAAAACTTATGTCACTTTGAGGGAACGTATACGTCAACTACATGTCAGAGTCATGTCAATGTATGTCCAGGAGTTTAGAGGACAAACACATTTAAATTTTTCGAGATTATTCCAAAGTCAATTTTTGAAAAGGCAAATATATCCCGATCTGTAGGAATCTGAGAGACAAAACTTATGTCACTTTGAGGTAACGTACATGTCAACTTCATGTCAGAGTCACGTCAATGTATGTCCAAGAGTTTGGAGGATAGAGACATTTTAATTTTTCGAGATTATTCGAAAGTTAATTTTTGAAAAGGCAAATATCTCCCGATCTGTTGGAATCTGAGAGACAAAACTTATGTCACTTTGAGGTAACGTACATGTCAACTTCATGTCAGAGTCACGTCAATGTATGTCCAAGAGTTTGGAGGATAGAGACATTTTAATTTTTCGAGATTATTAGAAAGTCAATTTTTGAAAAGGCAAATATCTCCCGATCTGTAGGAATCTGAGAGACAAAACTTATGTCACTTTGAGGGAACGTATATGTCAACTTCATGTCAGAGTCACGTCAATGTATGTCCAAGGGGTTGGAGGATAGACATATTTTAATTTTTCGAGATTATTTGATAGTCAATTTTTGAAAAGGCAAATATCTCCCGATCTGTAGGAATCTGAGAAACAAAACTTATGTTACTTTGGGGGAACGTATATGTCAACTTCATGTCAGATTCACGTCAATGTGTGTCCAAGTGTTTGGAGGACAGAGGCATTTTAATTTTGCGAGATTATTCGAAAGTCAATTTTTGAAAAGGCAAATATCTCCAGATCTGTAGGAATCTGAGAGACAATACTTATGTCACTTTGAGGGAACGTATATGTAAACTTCATATCAGAGTCACGTCAATGTATGTCCAAGGGTTTGGAGGATAGAGGCATTTTAATTTTTCGAGATTATTCGAAAGTCAATTTCTGAAAAGGCAAATATCTCCCGATCTGTAGGAATCTGAGAGACAAAACTTATGTCACTTTGGGGGAACGTATATGTCAACTTCATGTCAGAGTCATGTCAATGTATGTCCAAGGGTTTAGATGATAAACACATTTAAATTTTTCGAGATTATTCCAAAGTCAATTTTTGAAAAGGCAAATATCTCCCGATCTGTTGGTATCTGAGAGACAAAACTTATGTCACTTTGAGGTAACGTATATGTCAACTTCATGTCAGAGGCACGTCAATGTATGTCAAAGGGTTTGGAGGATAGATATATATTAATTTTTCGAGTTTATTCGAAAGTCAATTTTTGAAAAGGCAAATATCTCCCGATTTGTAGGAATCTGAGATACAAAACTTATGTCACGTTGAGGGAACGTATGTGTCAACTTCATGTCAGAGCCACGTCAAAGTATGTCCAAGGGTTTGGAGGACAGAGGCATTTAAATTTTTCGAGATTATTCGAAAGTCAATTTTTGAAAATTCAAATATCTCCCGATCTGAAGGAATCTGAGAGACAACACTTATGTCACTCTGAGGGAACGTATATGTCAACTTCATGACAGAGTCACGTCAATGTATGTCCAAATGTTTGGAGGATAGAGATATTTTAATTTTTCGAGATTATTCGAAAGTCAATTTTTGAAAATTCAAATATCTCCCGATCTGAAGGAATCTGAGAGACAACACTTATGTCACTTTGAGGGAACGTATATGTCAACTTCTTGTCAGAGTCACGTCAATGTATGTCCAAGAGTTTGGAGGATAGAGACATTTTAATTATTCGAGATTATTCGAAAGTCAATTTATGAAAAGGCAAATATCGCCCAATCTGTAGGAATCTGAGAGACAAAATTTATGTTACTTTGAGGGAACGTATATGTAAACTTCATGTCAAAGTCACGTCAATGTATGTCCAAGAGTTTGGAGGAGTGAGACATTTTAATTTTTCGAGATTATTCGAAAGTCAATTATTGAAAATTTAAATATCACCCGATCTGTTGGAATCTGAGAGACAAAACTTATGTCACTTTGAGGGAACGTATATGTCAACTTCATGTCAGACTCATGTCAATGTATGTCCAAGGGTTTGGAGGTTAGAGATATTTTAATTTTTCGAGATTATTCGAAAGTCAATTTCTGAAAAGGCAAATATCTCTCGATCTGTAGGAATCTGGGAGACAAAACTTATGTCACTTTGAGGTAACGTATATGTCAACTTCATGTCAGAGTCACGTCAATGTATGTCCAAGGGTTTGCAGGATAGAGAAATTTTAATTTTTCGAAATTATTCGAAAGTCAATTTATTAAAAGGCAAATATCTCCCGATCTGTAGGAATCTGAGAGACAAAACTTATGCCAATTTGATTGAACGTGTATGTCAACTTCATGTCTCAGTCACGTCAATGTATGTCCAAGGGTTTGGAGGACAGAGGCATTTTAATTTTGCGAGATTATTCGAAAGTCAATTTTTGAAAAGGCAAATATCTCCCGATCTGTAGGAATCTGAGAGACAACACTTATGTCACTTTGAGGTAACGTATATGTCAACTTCATGTCAGAGTCACGTAAATGTATGTAAAAAGGTTTGGAGGATAGAGATATTTTAATTTTTCGAGATTATTCGAAAGTCAATTTTTGAAAAGGAAAATATCTCCCGATCTGTAGGAATCTGAGAGACAAAACTTATATCACTTTGAGGGAACGTATATGTCAACTTCATGTTAGAGTCACGTCAATGTATGTCCAAGAGTTTGGAGGATAGAGACATTTTAATTTTTCGAGATTATTCGAAAGTCAATTTTTGAAAAGGCAAATATCTCCCGATCTGTAGGAATCTGAGAGACAAAACTTATGTCACTTTGAGGGAACGTATATGTCAACTTCATGTCAGAGTCACGTCAATGTATGTCCAAGGGGTTGGAGGTTAGACATATTTTAATTTTTCGAGATTATTTGATAGTCAATTTTTGAAAAGACAAATATCTCCCGATCTGTAGGAAACTGAGAGACAAACAATATGTCACTTTGGGGGAACGTATATGTCAACTTCATGTCAGATTCACGTCAATGTATGTCCAAGGGGTTGGAGGATAGACATATTTGAATTTTTCGAGATTATTTGATAGTCAATTTTTGAAAAGGCAAATATCTCCCGATCTGTAGGAATCTGAGAGACAATACTTATGTCACTTTGAGGGAACGTATATGTAAACTTCATGTCAGAGTCACGTCAATGTATGTCCAAGGGTTTGGAGGATAGAGGCATTTTAATTTTTCGAGATTATTCGAAAGTCAATTTTTGAAAAAGCAAATATCTCCCGATCTGTAGGTATCTGAGAGACAAAACTTATGTCACTTTGAGGGAACGTATATGTCAACTTCATGTCAGATTCACGTCAACGTATGTCCAAGGGTTTGGAGAATAGAGGCATTTTAATTTTACGAGATTATTCGAAAGTCAACTTCTGAAAAGGCAAATATCTCCCGATCTGTAGGAATCTGAGAGACAAAACTTATGTCACTTTGAGGGAACGTATACGTCAACTACATGTCAGAGTCATGTCAATGTATGTCCAGGAGTTTAGAGGACAAACACATTTAAATTTTTCGAGATTATTCCAAAGTCAATTTTTGAAAAGGCAAATATATCCCGATCTGTAGGAATCTGAGAGACAAAACTTATGTCACTTTGAGGTAACGTACATGTCAACTTCATGTCAGAGTCACGTCAATGTATGTCCAAGAGTTTGGAGGATAGAGACATTTTAATTTTTCGAGATTATTCGAAAGTTAATTTTTGAAAAGGCAAATATCTCCCGATCTGTTGGAATCTGAGAGACAAAACTTATGTCACTTTGAGGTAACGTACATGTCAACTTCATGTCAGAGTCACGTCAATGTATGTCCAAGAGTTTGGAGGATAGAGACATTTTAATTTTTCGAGATTATTAGAAAGTCAATTTTTGAAAAGGCAAATATCTCCCGATCTGTAGGAATCTGAGAGACAAAACTTATGTCACTTTGAGGGAACGTATATGTCAACTTCATGTCAGAGTCACGTCAATGTATGTCCAAGGGGTTGGAGGATAGACATATTTTAATTTTTCGAGATTATTTGATAGTCAATTTTTGAAAAGGCAAATATCTCCCGATCTGTAGGAATCTGAGAAACAAAACTTATGTTACTTTGGGGGAACGTATATGTCAACTTCATGTCAGATTCACGTCAATGTGTGTCCAAGTGTTTGGAGGACAGAGGCATTTTAATTTTGCGAGATTATTCGAAAGTCAATTTTTGAAAAGGCAAATATCTCCAGATCTGTAGGAATCTGAGAGACAATACTTATGTCACTTTGAGGGAACGTATATGTAAACTTCATATCAGAGTCACGTCAATGTATGTCCAAGGGTTTGGAGGATAGAGGCATTTTAATTTTTCGAGATTATTCGAAAGTCAATTTCTGAAAAGGCAAATATCTCCCGATCTGTAGGAATCTGAGAGACAAAACTTATGTCACTTTGGGGGAACGTATATGTCAACTTCATGTCAGAGTCATGTCAATGTATGTCCAAGGGTTTAGATGATAAACACATTTAAATTTTTCGAGATTATTCCAAAGTCAATTTTTGAAAAGGCAAATATCTCCCGATCTGTTGGTATCTGAGAGACAAAACTTATGTCACTTTGAGGTAACGTATATGTCAACTTCATGTCAGAGGCACGTCAATGTATGTCAAAGGGTTTGGAGGATAGATATATATTAATTTTTCGAGTTTATTCGAAAGTCAATTTTTGAAAAGGCAAATATCTCCCGATTTGTAGGAATCTGAGATACAAAACTTATGTCACGTTGAGGGAACGTATGTGTCAACTTCATGTCAGAGCCACGTCAAAGTATGTCCAAGGGTTTGGAGGACAGAGGCATTTAAATTTTTCGAGATTATTCGAAAGTCAATTTTTGAAAATTCAAATATCTCCCGATCTGAAGGAATCTGAGAGACAACACTTATGTCACTCTGAGGGAACGTATATGTCAACTTCATGACAGAGTCACGTCAATGTATGTCCAAATGTTTGGAGGATAGAGATATTTTAATTTTTCGAGATTATTCGAAAGTCAATTTTTGAAAATTCAAATATCTCCCGATCTGAAGGAATCTGAGAGACAACACTTATGTCACTTTGAGGGAACGTATATGTCAACTTCATGTCAGAGTCACGTCAATGTATGTCCAAGAGTTTGGAGGATAGAGACATTTTAATTTTTCGAGATTATTCGAAAGTCAATTTATGAAAAGGCAAATATCGCCCGATCTGTAGGAATCTGAGAGACAAAATTTATGTTACTTTGAGGGAACGTATATGTAAACTTCATGTCAAAGTCACGTCAATGTATGTCCAAGAGTTTGGAGGAGTGAGACATTTTAATTTTTCGAGATTATTCGAAAGTCAATTATTGAAAATTTAAATATCACCCGATCTGTTGGAATCTGAGAGACAAAACTTATGTCACTTTGAGGGAACGTATATGTCAACTTCATGTCAGACTCATGTCAATGTATGTCCAAGGGTTTGGAGGTTAGAGATATTTTAATTTTTCGAGATTATTCGAAAGTCAATTTCTGAAAAGGCAAATATCTCTCGATCTGTAGGAATCTGGGAGACAAAACTTATGTCACTTTGAGGTAACGTATATGTCAACTTCATGTCAGAGTCACGTCAATGTATGTCCAAGGGTTTGCAGGATAGAGAAATTTTAATTTTTCGAAATTATTCGAAAGTCAATTTATTAAAAGGCAAATATCTCCCGATCTGTAGGAATCTGAGAGACAAAACTTATGCCAATTTGATTGAACGTGTATGTCAACTTCATGTCACAGTCACGTCAATGTATGTCCAAGGGTTTGGAGGACAGAGGCATTTTAATTTTGCGAGATTATTCGAAAGTCAATTTTTGAAAAGGCAAATATCTCCCGATCTGTAGGAATCTGAGAGACAACACTTATGTCACTTTGAGGTAACGTATATGTCAACTTCATGTCAGAGTCACGTAAATGTATGTAAAAAGGTTTGGAGGATAGAGATATTTTAATTTTTCGAGATTATTCGAAAGTCAATTTTTGAAAAGGAAAATATCTCCCGATCTGTAGGAATCTGAGAGACAAAACTTATATCACTTTGAGGGAACGTATATGTCAACTTCATGTTAGAGTCACGTCAATGTATGTCCAAGAGTTTGGAGGATAGAGACATTTTAATTTTTCGAGATTATTCGAAAGTCAATTTTTGAAAAGGCAAATATCTCCCGATCTGTAGGAATCTGAGAGACAAAACTTATGTCACTTTGAGGGAACGTATATGTCAACTTCATGTCAGAGTCACGTCAATGTATGTCCAAGGGGTTGGAGGTTAGACATATTTTAATTTTTCGAGATTATTTGATAGTCAATTTTTGAAAAGACAAATATCTCCCGATCTGTAGGAAACTGAGAGACAAACAATATGTTACTTTGGGGGAACGTATATGTCAACTTCATGTCAGATTCACGTCAATGTGTGTCCAAGTGTTTGGAGGACGGAGGCATTTTATTTTTGCGAGATTATTCGAAAGTCAATTTTTGAAAAGGCAAATATCTCCCGATCTGTAGGAATCTGAGAGACAATACTTATGTCACTTTGAGGGAACGTATATGTAAACTTCATGTCAGAGTAACGTCAATGTATGTCCAAGGGTTTGGAGGATAGAGGCATTTTAATTTTTCGAGATTATTCGAAAGTCAATTTTTGAAAAAGCAAATATCTCCCGATCTGTAGGTATCTGAGAGACAAAACTTATGTCACTTTGAGGGAACGTATATGTCAACTTCATGTCAGAGCCACGTCAAAGTATGTCCAAGGGTTTGGAGGACAGAGGCATTTAAATTTTTCGAGATTATTCGAAAGTCAATTTTTGAAAATTCAAATATCTCCCGATCTGAAGGAATCTGAGAGACAACACTTATGTCACTCTGAGGGAACGTATATGTCAACTTCATGACAGAGTCACGTCAATGTATGTCCAAAGGTTTGGAGGATAGAGATATTTTAATTTTTCGAGATTATTCGAAAGTCAATTTTTGAAAATTCAAATATCTCCCGATCTGAAGGAATCTGAGAGACAACAATTATGTCACTTTGAGGGAACGTATATGTCAACTTCATGTCAGAGTCACGTCAATGTATGTCCAAGAGTTTGGAGGATAGAGACATTTTAATTTTTCGAGATTATTCGAAAGTCAATTTATGAAAAGGCAAATATTGCCCGATCTGTAGGAATCTGAGAGACAAAATTTATGTTACTTTGAGGGAACGTATATGTCAACTACATGTCAGAGTCACGTCAATGTATGTCCAAGGGGTTGGAGGATAGAGATATTTTAATTTTTCGAGATTATTTGATAGTCAATTTTTGAAAAGGCAAATATCTCCCGATTTCTAGGAAACTGAGAGACAAACAATATGTTACTTTGGGGGAACGTATATGTCAACTTCATGTCAGATTCACGTCAATGTGTGTCCAAGTGTTTGGAGGACAGAGGCATTTTAATTTTGCAAGATTTTTCTAAAGTCAATTTTTGAAAAGGCAAATATCTCCCGATCTGTAGGAATCTGAGAGACTACACTTATGTCACTTTGAGGGAACGTATATGTAAACTTCATGTCAGAGTCACGTCAATGTATGTCCAAGGGTTTGGAGGATAGAGACATTTTAATTTTTCGAGATTATTCGAAAGTCAATTTATGAAAAGGCAAATATCTCCCGATCTGTAGGAATCTGAGAGACAAAACTTATGTCACTTTGAGGGAACGTATATGTCAACTTCATGTCATAGTCACGTCAATGTATGTCCAAGAGTTTGGAGGAGTGAGACATTTTAATTTTTCGAGATTATTTGAAAGTCAATTATTGAAAATTTAAATATCACCCGATCTGTTGGAATCTGAGAGACACCACTTATGTCGCTTTGAGGGAACGTATATGTCAACTTCATGTCAGACTCATGTCAATGTATGTCCAAGGGTTTGGAGGTTAGAGATATTTTAATTTTTCGAGATTATTCGAAAGTCAATTTCTGAAAAGGCAAATATCTCCCGATCTGTAGGTATCTGAGAGACAAAACTTATGTCACTTTGAGGGAACGTATATGTCAACTTCATGTCAGATTCACGTCAACGTATGTCCAAGGGTTTGGAGGACAGAGGCATTTTAATTTTGCGAGATTATTCGAAAGTCAATTTTTGAAAAGGCAAATATCTCCCGATCTGTAGGAATCTGAGAGACAACACTTATGTCACTTTGAGGTAACGTATATGTCAACTTCATGTCAGAGTCACGTAAATGTATGTCCAAAGGTTTGGAGGATAGAGATATTTTAATTTTTCGAGATTATTCGAAAGTCAATTTTTGAAAAGGCAAATATCTCTAGATCTGTAGGAATCTGAGAGACAAAACTTATATCACTTTGAGGTAACGTATATGTCAACTTCATGTCAGAGGCACGTCAATGTATGTCAAAGGGTTTGGAGGATAGAGACATTTTAATTTTTCGAAATTATTCGAAAGTCAATTTTTTAAAGGCAAATATCTCCCGATCTGTAGGAATCTGAGAGACAAAACTTATGTCACTTTGAGGGAACGTATATGTCAACTTCATGTCAGAGTCACGTCAATGTATGTCCAAGGGGTTGGAGGATAGACATATTTGAATTTTTCGAGATTATTTGATAGTCAATTTTTGAAAAGGCAAATATCTCCCGATGTGTAGGAAACTGAGAGACAAACAATATGTTGCTTTGGGGGAACGTATATGTCAACTTCACGTCAGATTCACGTCAATGTGTTTCCAAGTGTTTGGAGGACAGAGGCATTTTAATTTTGCGAGATTATTCGAAAGTCAATTTTTGAAATGGCAAATATCTCCCGATCTGCATCAATCTGAGAGACAATACTTATGTCACTTTGAGGGAACGTATATGTAAACTTCATGTCAGAGTCACGTCAATGTATGTCCAAGGGTTTGAGGGATAGAGGCATTTTAATTTTTCGAGATTATTCGAAAGTCAATTTCTGAAAAGGCAAATATCTCCCGATCTGTAGGAATCAGAGAGACAAAACTTTTGTCACTTTGAGGGAACGTATATGTCAACTTCATGTCAGACTCACGTCAATGTATGTCCAAGAGTTTGGAGGATAGAGACATTTTAATTTTTCGAGATTATTCGAAAGTCAATTTTTGAGAAGGCAAATATCTCCCGATCTGTTGGAATCTGAGAGACAGAACTTATGTCACTTTGAGGTAACGTACATGTCAACTTCGTGTCAGAGTCACGTCAAAGTATGTCCAAGGGTTTGAAGGACAGAGGCATTTTAATTTTCCGAGATTATTCGAAAGTCAATTTTTGAAAAGGCAAATATCTTCCGATCTGTAGGAATCTGAGAGACACCACTTATGTCACTTTGAGGGAACGTATATGTCAACTTCATGTCAGAGTCACGTCAATGTATGTCCAAGGGTTTGGAGGATAGAGAGATTTTAATTTTTCGAGATTATTCGAAAGTCAATTTTTGAAAAGGCAAATATCTCCCGATCTGTAGGAATCTGAGAGACACCACTTATGTCACTTTGAGGGAATGTATATGTCAACTTCATGTCAGAGTCACGTCAATGTATGTCCAAGGGTTTGGAGGATAGAGAGATTTCAATTTTTCGAGATTATTCGAAAGTCAATTTCTGAAAAGGCAAATATCTCCCGATCTGTAGGAACCTGAGAAACGAAACTTATGTCACTTTGAGGGAACGTATATGTCAATTTCATGTCAGAGTCACGTCAATGTGTGTCCAAGGGTTTGAAGGATAGAGAGATTTTAATTTTTCGAGATTATTCGAAAGTCAATTTTTGAAAAGGCAAATATCTCCCGATCTGTAGGAATCTGAGAGACAAACCTTATGTCACTTTGAGGTAACGTATATGTCAACTTCATGTCAGAGTCATGTCAATGTATGTCCAAGGGTTTCGAGGATAGAGACATTTTAATTTTTCGAGATTATTCGAAAGTCAATTTCTGAAAAGGCAAATATCTCCCGATCTGTAGGAATCTGAGAGACAAAACTTATGTCACTTTGAGGTAACGTATATGTCAACTTCATGTCAGAGTCACGTCAATGTATGTCGAAGAGTTTGCAGGATAGAGACATTTTAATTTTTCGAAATTATTCGAAAGTCAATTTATTAAAAGGCAAATATCTCCCGATCTGTAGGAATCTGAGAGACAAAACTTATGCCAATTTGATTGAACGTGTATGGCAACTTCATGTCACAGTCACGTCAATGTATGTCCAAGGGTTTGGAGGACAGAGGCATTTTAATTTTGCGAGATTATTCGAAAGTCAATTTTTGAAAAGGCAAATATCTCCCGATCTGTAGGAATCTGAGAGACAACACTTATGTCACTTTGAGGTAACGTATATGTCAACTTCATGTCAGAGTCACGTAAATGTATGTCCAAAGGTTTGGAGGATAGAGATATTTTAATTTTTCGAGATTATTCGAAAGTAAATTTTTGAAAAGGCAAATATCTCCCGATCTGTAGGAATCTGAGAGACAAAACTTATATCACTTTGAGGGAACGTATATGTCAACTTCATGTCAGAGTCACGTCAATGTATGTCCAAGAGTTTGGAGGATAGAGACATTTTAATTTTTCGAGATTATTCGAAAGTCAATTTTTGAAAAGGCAAATATCTCCCGATCTGTAGGAATCTGAGAGACAAAACTTATGTCACTTTGAGGGAACGTATATGTCAACTTCATGTCAGAGTCACGTCAATGTATGTCCAAGGGGTTGGAGGTTAGACATATTTTAATTTTTCGAGATTATTTGATAGTCAATTTTTGAAAAGACAAATATCTCCCGATCTGTAGGAAACTGAGAGACAAACAATATGTTACTTTGGGGGAACGTATATGTCAACTTCATGTCAGATTCACGTCAATGTGTGTCCAAGTGTTTGGAGGACAGAGGCATTTCAATTTTGCGAGATTATTCGAAAGTCAATTTTTGAAAAGGCAAATATCTCCCGATCTGTGGGAATCTGAGAGACAATACTTATGTCACTTTGAGGGAACGTATATGTAAACTTCATGTCAGAGTCACGTCAATGTATGTCCAAGGGTTTGGAGGATAGAGGCATTTTAATTTTTCGAGATTATTCGAAAGTCAATTTTTGAAAAAGCAAATATCTCCCGATCTGTAGGTATCTGAGAGACAAAACTTATGTCACTTTGAGGGAACGTATATGTCAACTTCATGTCAGATTCACGTCAACGTATGTCCAAGGGTTTGGAGAATAGAGGCATTTAAATTTTACGAGATTATTCGAAAGTCAACTTCTGAAAAGGCAAATATCTCCCGATCTGTAGGAATCTGAGAGACAAAACTTATGTCACTTTGAGGGAACGTATACGTCAACTACATGTCAGAGTCATGTCAATGTATGTCCAGGAGTTTAGAGGACAAACACATTTTAATTTTTCGAGATTATTCCAAAGTCAATTTTTGAAAAGGCAAATATATCCCGATCTGTAGGAATCTGAGTACAAAACACTTATGTCACTTTGAGGGAACATATATGTCAACTTCATGTCAGAGTCACGTCAATGTATGTCCAAGAGTTTGGAGGATAGAGACATTTTAATTTTTCGAGATTATTCGAAAGTTAATTTTTGCAAAGGCAAATATCTCCCGATCTGTTGGAATCTGAGAGACAAAACTTATGTCACTTTGAGGTAACGTACATGTCAACTTCATGTCAGAGTCACGTCAATGTATGTCCAAGAGTTTGGAGGATAGAGACATTTTAATTTTTCGAGATTATTAGAAAGTCAATTTTTGAAAAGGCAAATATCTCCCGATCTGTAGGAATCTGAGAGACAAAACTTATGTCACTTTGAGGTAACGTATATGTCAACTTCATGTCAGAGTCACGTCAATGTATGTCCAAGGGGTTGGAGGATAGACATATTTTAATTTTTCGAGATTATTTGATAGTCAATTTTTGAAAAGGCAAATATCTCCCGATCTGTAGGAATCTGAGAAACAAAACTTATGTTACTTTGGGGGAACGTATATGTCAACTTCATGTCAGATTCACGTCAATGTGTGTCCAAGTGTTTGGAGGACAGAGGCATTTTAATTTTGCGAGATTATTCGAAAGTCAATTTTTGAAAAGGCAAATATCTCCAGATCTGTAGGAATCTGAGAGACAATACTTATGTCACTTTGAGGGAACGTATATGTAAACTTCATATCAGAGTCACGTCAATGTATGTCCAAGGGTTTGAAGGATAGAGGCATTTTAATTTTTCGAGATTATTCGAAAGTCAATTTCTGAAAAGGCAAATATCTCCCGATCTGTAGGAATCTGAGAGACAAAACTTATGTCACTTTGGGGGAACGTATATGTCAACTTCATGTCAGAGTCATGTCAATGTATGTCCAAGGGTTTAGATGATAAACACATTTTAATTTTTCGAGATTATTCCAAAGTCAATTTTTGAAAAGGCAAATATCTCCCGATCTGTTGGTATCTGAGAGACAAAACTTATGTCACTTTGAGGTAACGTATATGTCAACTTCATGTCAGAGGCACGTCAATGTATGTCAAAGGGTTTGGAGGATAGATATATTTTAATTTTTCGAGTTTATTTGAAAGTCAATTTTTGAAAAGGCAAATATCTCCCGATCTGTAGGAATCTGAGATACAAAACTTATGTCACTTTGAGGGAACATATGTGTCAACTTCATGTCAGAGCCACGTCAAAGTATGTCCAAGGGTTTGGAGGACAGAGGCATTTAAATTTTTCGAGATTATTCGAAAGTCAATTTTTGAAAATTCAAATATCTCCCGATCTGAAGGAATCTGAGAGACAACACTTATGTCACTCTGAGGGAACGTATATGTCAACTTCATGACAGAGTCACGTCAATGTATGTCCAAAGGTTTGGAGGATAGAGATATTTTAATTTTTCGAGATTATTCGAAAGTCAATTTTTGAAAATTCAAATATCTCCCGATCTGAAGGAATCTGAGAGACAACACTTATGTCACTTTGAGGGAATGTATATGTCAACTTCATGTCAGAGTCACGTCAATGTATGTCCAAGAGTTTGGAGGATAGAGACATTTTAATTTTTCGAGATTATTCGAAAGTCAATTTATGAAAAGGCAAATATCGCCCGATCTGTAGGAATCTGAGAGACAAAATTTATGTTACTTTGAGGGAACGTATATGTCAACTACATGTCAGAGTCACGTCAATGTATGTCCAAGGGGTTGGAGGATAGAGATATTTAAATTTTTCGAGATTATTTGATAGTCAATTTTTGAAAAGGCAAATATCTCCCGATTTCTAGGAAACTGAGAGACAAACAATATGTTACTTTGGGGGAACGTATATGTCAACTTCATGTCAGATACACGTCAATGTGTGTCCAAGTGTTTGGAGGACAGAGGCATTTTAATTTTGCAAGATTTTTCGAAAGTCAATTTTTGAAAAGGCAAATATCTCCCGATCTGTAGGAATCTGAGAGACTACACTTATGTCACTTTGAGGGAACGTATATGTAAACTTCATGTCAGAGTCACGTCAATGTATGTCCAAGGGTTTGGAGGATAGAGACATTTTAATTTTTCGAGATTATTCGAAAGTCAATTTATGAAAAGGCAAATATCTCCCGATCTGTAGAAATCTGAGAGACAAAACTTATGTCACTTTGAGGGAACGTATATGTCAACTTCATGTCAAAGTCACGTCAATGTATGTCCAAGAGTTTGGAGGAGTGAGACATTTTAATTTTTCGAGATTATTCGAAAGTCAATTATTGAAAATTTAAATATCACCCGATCTGTTGGAATCTGAGAGACAAAACTTATGTCACTTTGAGGGAACGTATATGTCAACTTCATGTCAGACTCATGTCAATGTATGTCCAAGGGTTTGGAGGTTAGAGATATTTTAATTTTTCGAGATTATTCGAAAGTCAATTTCTGAAAAGGCAAATATCTCCCGATCTGTAGGTATCTGAGAGACAAAACTTATGTCACTTTGAGGGAACGTATATGTCAACTTCATGTCAGATTCACGTCAACGTATGTCCAAGGGTTTGGAGGACAGAGGCATTTTAATTTTTCGAGATTATTCGAAAGTCAATTTTTGAAAAGGCAATTATCTCCCGATCTGTAGGAATCTGAGAGACACCACTTATGTCACTTTGAGGGAACGTAAATGTCAACTTCATGTCAGAGTCACGTCAATGTATGTCCAAGGGTTTGGAGGATAGAGAGATTTTAATTTTTCGAGATTATTCGAAAGTCAATTTCTGAAAAGGCAAATATCTCTCGATCTGTAGGAATCTGAGAGACAAAACTTATGTCACTTTGAGGTAACGTATATGTCAACTTCATGTCAGAGTCACGTAAATGTATGTCCAAAGGTTTGGAGGATAGAGATATTTTAATTTTTCGAGATTATTCGAAAGTCAATTTTTGAAAAGGCAAATATCTCCCGATCTGTAGGAATCTGAGAGACAAAACTTATATCACTTTGAGGGAACGTATATGTCAACTTCATGTCAGAGTCACGTCAATGTATGTCCAAGAGTTTGGAGGATAGAGACATTTTAATTTTTCGAGATTATTCGAAAGTCAATTTTTGAAAAGGCAAATATCTCCCGATCTGTAGGAATCTGAGAGACAAAACTTATGTCACTTTGAGGGAACGTATATGTCAACTTCATGTCAGAGTCACGTCAATGTATGTCCAAGGGGTTGGAGGTTAGACATATTTTAATTTTTCGAGATTATTTGATAGTCAATTTTTGAAAAGACAAATATCTCCCGATCTGTAGGAAACTGAGAGACAAACAATATGTTACTTTGGGGGAACGTATATGTCAACTTCATGTCAGATTCACGTCAATGTGTGTCCAAGTGTTTGGAGGACGGAGGCATTTTAATTTTGCGAGATTATTCGAAAGTCAATTTTTGAAAAGGCAAATATCTCCCGATCTGTAGGAATCTGAGAGACAATACTTATGTCACTTTGAGGGAACGTATATGTAAACTTCATGTCAGAGTCACGTCAATGTATGTCCAAGGGTTTGGAGGATAGAGGCATTTTAATTTTTCGAGATTATTCGAAAGTCAATTTTTGAAAAAGCAAATATCTCCCGATCTGTAGGTATCTGAGAGACAAAACTTATGTCACTTTGAGGGAACGTATATGTCAACTTCATGTCAGATTCACGTCAACGTATGTCCAAGGGTTTGGAGGATAGAGGCATTTTAATTTTACGAGATTATTCGAAAGTCAATTTCTGAAAAGGCAAATATCTCCCGATCTGTAGGAATCTGAGAGACAAAACTTATGTCACTTTAAGGGAACGTATATGTCAACTACATGTCAGAGTCATGTCAATGTATATCCAGGAGTTTAGAGGACAAACACATTTTAATTTTTCGAGATTATTCCAAAGTCAATTTTTGAAAAGGCAAATATATCCCGATCTGTAGGAATCTGAGAGACAACACTTATGTCACTTTGAGGGAACATTTATGTCAACTTCATGTCAGAGTCACGTCAATGTATGTCCAAGAGTTTGGAGGATAGAGACATTTTAATTTTTCGAGATTATTCGAAAGTCAATTTTTGAAAAGGCAAATATCTCCCGATCTGATGGAATCTGAGAGACAAAACTTATGTCACTTTGAGGTAACGTACATGTCAACTTCATGTCAGAGTCACGTCAATGTATGTCCAAGAGTTTGGAGGATAGAGACATTTTAATTTTTCGAGATTATTCGAAAGTCAATTTTTGAAAAGGCAAATATCTCCCGATCTGTAGGAATCTGAAAGACAAAACTTATGTCACTTTGAGGGAACGTATATGTCAACTTCATGTCAGAGTCACGTCAATGTATGTCCAAGGGGTTGGTGGATAGACATATTTTAATTTTTCGAGATTATTTGATAGTCAATTTTTGAAAAGGCAAATATCTCCCGATCTGTAGGAATCTGAGAGACAAAACTTATGTTACTTTGGGGGAACGTATATGTCAACTTCATGTCAGATTCACGTCAATGTGTGTCCAAGTGTTTGGAGGACAGAGGAATTTTAATTTTGCGAGATTATTCGAAAGTCAATTTTTGAAAAGGCAAATATCTCCCGATCTGTAGGAATCTGAGAGACAAAACTTATGTCACTTTGAGGGAACGTATATGTAAACTTCATGTAAGAGTCACGTCAATGTATGTCCAAGGGTTTGGAGGATAGAGGCATTTTAATTTTTCGAGATTATTCGAAAGTCAATTTCTGAAAAGGCAAATATCTCCCGATCTGTAGGAATCTGAGAGACAAAACTTATGTCACTTTGAGGGAACGTATATGTCAACTTCATGTCAGAGTCATGTCAATGTATGTCCAAGGGTTTAGAGGATAAACACATTTTAATTTTTCGAGATTATTCCAAAGTCAATTTTTGAAAAGGCAAATATCTCCCGATCTGTTGGTATCTGAGAGACAAAACTTATGTCACTTTGAGGTAACGTATATGTCAACTTCATGTCAGAGGCACGTCAATGTATGTCAAAGGGTTTGGAGGATAGATATATTTTAATTTTTCGAGTTTATTCGAAAGTCAATTTTTGAAAAGGCAAATATCTCCCGATCTGTAGGAATCTGAGATACAAAACTTATGTCACTTTGAGGGAACGTATGTGTCAACTTCATGTCAGAGCCACGTCAAAGTATGTCCAAGGGTTTGGAGGACAGAGGCATTTAAATTTTTCGAGATTATTCGAAAGTCAATTTTTGAAAATTCAAATAACTCCCGATCTGAAGGAATCTGAGAGACAACACTTATGTCACTCTGAGGGAACGTATATGTCAACTTCATGACAGAGTCACGTCAATGTATGTCCAAAGGATTGGAGGATAGAGATATTTTAATTTTTCGAGATTATTCGAAAGTCAATTTAGAAAAGGCAAATATCGCCCGATCTGTAGGAATCTGAGAGACAAAATTTATGTTACTTTGAGGGAACGTATATGTCAACTACATGTCAGAGTCACGTCAATGTATGTCCAAGGGGTTGGAGGATAGAGATATTTTAATTTTTCGAGATTATTTGATAGTCAATTTTTGAAAAGGCAAATATCTCCCGATTTCTAGGAAACTGAGAGACAAACAATATGTTACTTTGGGGGAACGTATATGTCAACTTCATGTCAGATTCACGTCAATGTGTGTCCAAGTGTTTGGAGGACAGAGGCATTTTAATTTTGCAAGATTTTTCGAAAGTCAATTTTTGAAAAGGCAAATATCTCCCGATCTGTAGGAATCTGAGAGACTACACTTATGTCACTTTGAGGGAACGTGTATGTAAACTTCATGTCAGAGTCACGTCAATGTATGTCCAAGGGTTTGGAGGATAGAGACATTTTAATTTTTCGAGATTATTCGAAAGTCAATTTATGAAAAGGCAAATATCTCCCGATCTGTAGGAATCTGAGAGACAAAACTTATGTCACTTTGAGGGAACGTATATGTCAACTTCATGTCAAAGTCACGTCAATGTATGTCCAAGAGTTTGGAGGAGTGAGACATTTTAATTTTTCGAGATTATTCGAAAGTCAATTATTGAAAATTTAAATATCACCCGATCTGTTGGAATCTGAGAGACACCACTTATGTCACTTTGAGGGAACGTATATGTCAACTTCATGTCAGAGTCACGTCAATGTATGTCCAAGAGTTTGGAGGATAGAGACATTTTAATTTTTCGAGATTATTTGAAAGTCAATTTTTGAAAAGGCAAATATCTCCCGATCTGTAGGAATCTGAGAGACAAAACTTATGTCACTTTGAGGGAACGTATATGTCAACTTCATGTCAGAGTCACGTCAATGTATGTCGAAGGGGTTGGAGGGTAGACATATTTTAATTTTTCGAGATTATTTGATAGTCAATTTTTGAAAAGGCAAATATCTCCCGATCTGTAGGAAACTGAGAGACAAACAATATGTTACTTTGGGGGAACGTATATGTCAACTTCATGTCAGATGCACGTCAATGTGTGTCCAAGTGTTTGGAGGACAGAGGCATTTTAATTTTGCGAGATTATTCGAAAGTCAATTTTTGAAAAGGCAAATATCTCCCGATCTGTAATAATCTGAGAAACAATACTTATGTTACTTTGAGGGAACGTATATGTAAACTTCATGTCAGAGTCACGTCAATGTATGTCCAAGGGTTTGGAGGATAGTGGCATTTTAATTTTTCGAGATTATTCGAAAGTCAATTTCTGAAAAGGCAAATATCTCCCGATCTGTATAAATCTGAGAGACATAACTTATGTCACTTTGAGGGAACGTATATGTCAACTTCATGTCAGACTCACGTCAATGTATGTCCAAGAGTTTGGAGGATAGAGACATTTTAATTTTTCGAGATTATTCGAAAGTCAATTTTTGAAAAGGCAAATATCTCCCGATCTGTTGGAATCTGAGAGACAAAACTTATGTCACTTTGAGGTAACGTACATGTCAACTTCATGTAAGAGTCACGTCAATGTATGTCCAAGGGGTTGGAGGATAGAGATATTTTAATTTTTCGAGATTATTTGATAGTCAATTTTTGAAAAGGCAAATATCTCCCGATTTCTAGGAAACTGAGAGACAAACAATATGTTACTTTGGGGGAACGTATATGTCAACTTCATGTCAGATTCACGTCAATGTGTGTCCAAGTGTTTGGAGGACAGAGACATTTTAATTTTTCGAGATTATTCGAAAGTCAATTTCTGAAAAGGCAAATATCTTCCGATCTGTAGGAACCTGAGAGACGAAACTTATGTCACTTTGAGGGAACGTATATGTCAACTTCATGTCAGAGTCACGTCAATGTATGTCCAAGGGTTTGGAGGATAGAGACATTTTAATTTTTCGAAATTATTCGAAAGTCAATTTTTTAAAAGGCAAATATCTCCCGATCTGTAGGAATCTGAGAGACAAAACTTATGCCAATTTGAGGGAACGTATATGTCAACTTCATGTCACAGTCACGTCAATGTATGTCCAAGGGTTTGGAGGACAGAGGCATTTTAATTTTGCGAGATTATTCGAAAGTCAATTTTTGAAAAGGCAAATATCTCCCGATCTGTATTAATCTGAGATACAACACTTATGTCACTTTGAGGGAACGTATATGTCAACTTCATGTCAAAGTCACGTAAATGTATGTCCAAAGGTTTGGAGGATAGAGATATTTTAATTTTTCGAGATTATTTGAAAGTCAATTTTTGAAAAGGCAAATATCTCCCGATCTGTAGGAATCTGAGAGACAAAACTTATGTCACTTTGAGGGAACGTATATGTCAACTTCATGTCAGAGTCACGTCAATGTATGTCCAAGGGGTTGGAGGATAGACATATTTTAATTTTTCGAGATTATTTGATAGTCAATTTTTGAAAAGGCAAATATATCCCGATCTGTAGGAAACTGAGAGACAAACAATATGTTACTTTGTGGTAACGTATATGTCAACTTCATGTCAGATTCACGTCAATGTGTGTCCAAGTGTTTGGAGGACAGAGGCATTTTAATTTTGCGAGATTATTCGAAAGTCAATTTTTGAAAAGGCAAATATCTCCCGATCTGTAGGAATCTGAGGGACAATACTTATGTCACTTTGAGGGAACGTATATGTAAACTTCATGTCAGAGTCACGTCAATGTATGTCCAAGGGTTTGGAGGATATAGGCATTTTAATTTTTCGAGATTATTCGAAAGCCAATTTCTGAAAAGGCAAATATCTCCCGATCTGTAGGAATCTGAGAGACAAAACTTATGTCACTTTGAGGGAACGTATATGTCAACTTCATGTCAGAGTCATGTCAATGTATGTCCAAGGGTTTAGAGGATAAACACATTTTAATTTTTCAAGATTATTCCAAAGTCAATTTTTGAAAAGGCAAATATCTCCCGATCTGTTGGAATCTGAGAGACAAAACTTATGTCACTTTGAGGTAACGTATATGTCAACTTCATGTCAGAGGCACGTCAATGTATGTCCAAGGGTTTGGAGGATAGATATATTTTAATTTTTCGAGTTTATTCGAAGTCAATTTTTGAAAAGGCAAATATCTTCCGATCTGTATGAATCTGAGAACAAACCTGATGTCACTTTGAGGGAACGTATATGTCAACTTCTTGTCAGATTCACGTCAATGTATGTAAAAGGGTTTGGAGTATAGAGACATTTTAATTTTTTGAGATTATTCGAAAGGCAATTTTTGAAAAGGCAAATATCTCCCGATCTGTGGGAATCTGAGAGACAAAACTTATGTCACTTTGAGGGAACGTATATGTCAACTTCATGTCACAGTCACGTCAATGTATGTCCAAGGGTTTGGAGGATAAACACATTTTAATTTTTCGAGATTATAGAAAGTCAATTTTTGAAAAGGCAAATATCTCCCGATCTGTAAGAATCTGAGAGACAAAACTTATGTCACTTTAAGGGAACGTATATGTCAACTTCATGTCAGACTCACGTCAATGTATGTCTAAGAGTTTGGAGGATAGAGACATTTTAATTTTTCGAGATTATTCGAAAGTCAATTTTTGAAAAGGAAAATATCTCCCGATCTGTTGGAATCTGAGAGACAAAACTTATGTCACTTTGAGGTAACGTACATGTCAACTTCGTGTCAGAGTCACGTCAATGTATGTCCAAGGGTTTGAAGGACAGAGGCATTTTAATTTTCCGAGATTATTCGAAAGTCAATTTTTGAAAAGGCAAATATCTCCCGATCTGTAGGAATCTGAGAGACACCACTTATGTCACTTTGAGGGAACGTATATGTCAACTTCATGTCAGAGTCACGTCAATGTATGTCCAAGGGTTTGGAGGATAGAGAGATTTTAATATTTCGAGATTATTCGAAAGTCAATTTCTGAAAAGGCAAATATCTCCCGATCTGTAGGAACCTGAGAGACGAAACTTATGTCACTTTAAGGGAACGTATATGTCAACGTCATGTCAGAGTCACGTCAATGTATGTCCAAGGGTTTGGAGGATAGAGAGATTTTAATTTTTCGAGATTATTCGAAAGTCAATTTCTGAAAAGGCAAATATCTCCCGATCTGTAGGAATCTTAGAGACAAACCTTATGTCACTTTGAGGTAACGTATATGTCAACTTCATGTCAGAGTCACGTCAATGTATGTCCAAGGGTTTGGAGGATAGAGACATTTGAATTTTTCGAAATTATTCGAAAGTCAATTTTTTAAAAGGCAAATATCTCCCGATCTGTAGGAATCTGAGAGACAAAACTTATGTCACTTTGAGGGAACGTGTATGTCAACTTCATGTCAGAGTCACGTCAATGTATGTCCAAGGGGTTGGAGGATAGACATATTTTAATTATTCGAGATTATTTGATAGTCAATTTTTGAAAAGGCAAATATCTCCCGATCTGTAGGAAACTGAGAGACAAACAATATGTTACTTTGGGGGAACGTATATGTTAACTTCATGTCAGATTCACGTCAATGTGTGTCCAAGGGTTTGGAGGACAGAGGCATTTTAATTTTGCGAGATTATTCGAAAGTCAATTTTTGAAAAGGCAAAGAACTCCCGATCTGTAGGAATCTGAGAGACAATACTTATGTCACTTTGAGGGAACGTATATGTAAACTTCATGTCAGAGTCACGTCAATGTATGTCCAAGGGTTTGGAGGATAGAGGCATTTTAATTTTTCGAGATTATTCGAAAGTCAATTTCTGAAAAGGCAAATATCTCCCGATCTGTTGGAATCTGAGAGACAAAACTTATGTCACTTTGAGGTAACGTACATGTCAATTTCATGTCAGATTCACGTCAATGTATGTCCAAGGGTTTGAAGGACAGAGGCATTTTAATTTTTCGAGATTATTTGAAAGTCAATTTTTGAAAAGGCAAATATCTCCCGATCTGAAGAACCTGATAGACGAAACTTTTGTCACTTTGAGGGAACGATTATATCAACTTCATGTCAGAGTCACGTCAATGTATGTCCAAGGGTTTCGAGGATAGATACATTTTAATTTTGCGAGATTATTCGAAAGTCAATTTCTGAAAAGGCAAATATCTCCCGATCTGTAGGAATCTGAGAGACAACACTTATGTTGCTTTGAGGGAACGTATATGTCAACTTCATGTCAGAGTCACGTAAATGTATGTCCAAAGGTTTGGAGGATAGAGATATTTTAATTTTTCGAGATTATTCGAAAGTCAATTTTTGAAAAGGCAAATATCTCCCGATCTGTAGGAATCTGAGAGACAAAACTTATGTCACTTTGAGGGAACGTATATGTCAACTTCATGTAGGAGTCACGTCAATGTATGTCCAAGAGTTTGGAGGATAGAGACATTTAAATTTTTCGAGATTATTCGAAAGTCAATTTTTGAAAAGGCAAATATCTCCCGATCTGTTGGAATCTGAGAGACAAAACTTATGTCACTTTGAGGTAACGTACATGTCAACTTCATGTCAGAGTCACGTCAATGTATGTCCAAGAGTTTGGAGGATAGAGACATTTTAATTTTTCGAGATTATTCGAAAGTCAATTTTTGAAAAGGCAAATATCTCCCGATCTGTAGGAATCTGAAAGACAAAACTTATGTCACTTTGAGGGAACGTATATGTCAACTTCATGTCAGAGTCACGTCAATGTATGTCCAAGGGGTTGGTGGATAGACATATTTTAATTTTTCGAGATTATTTGATAGTCAATTTTTGAAAAGGCAAATATCTCCCGATCTGTAGGAATCTGAGAGACAAAACTTATGTTACTTTGGGGGAACGTATATGTCAACTTCATGTCAGATTCACGTCAATGTGTGTCCAAGTGTTTGGAGGACAGAGGAATTTTAATTTTGCGAGATTATTCGAAAGTCAATTTTTGAAAAGGCAAATATCTCCCGATCTGTAGGAATCTGAGAGACAATACTTATGTCACTTTGAGGGAACGTATATGTAAACTTCATATAAGAGTCTCGTCAATGTATGTCCAAGGGTTTGGAGGATAGAGGCATTTTAATTTTTCGAGATTATTCGAAAGTCAATTTCTGAAAAGGCAAATATCTCCCGATCTGTAGGAATCTGAGAGACAAAACTTATGTCACTTTGAGGGATCGTATATGTCAACTTCATGCCAGAGTCATGTCAATGTATGTCCAAGGGTTTAGAGGATAAACACATTTTAATTTTTCGAGATTATTCCAAAGTCAATTTTTGAAAAGGCAAATATCTCCCGATCTGTTGGTATCTGTGAGACAAAACTTATGTCACTTTGAGGTAACGTATATGTCAACTTCATGTCAGAGGCACGTCAATGTATGTCAAAGGGTTTGGAGGATAGATATATTTTAATTTTTCGAGTTTATTCGAAAGTCAATTTTTGAAAAGGCAAATATCTCCCGATCTGTAGGAATCTGAGATACAAAACTTATGTCACTTTGAGGGAACGTATGTGTCAACTTCATGTCAGAGCCACGTCAAAGTATGTCCAAGGGTTTGGAGGACAGAGGCATTTAAATTTTTCGAGATTATTCGAAAGTCAATTTTTGAAAATTCAAATAACTCCCGATCTGAAGGAATCTGAGAGACAACACTTATGTCACTCTGAGGGAACGTATATGTCAACTTCATGACAGAGTCACGTCAATGTATGTCCAAAGGTTTGGAGGATAGAGATATTTTAATTTTTCGAGATTATTCGAAAGTCAATTTTTGAAAATTCAAATATGTCCCGATCTGAAGGAATCTGAGAGACAACACTTATGTCACTTTGAGGGAACGTATATGTCAACTTCATGTCAGAGTCACGTCAATGTATGTCCAAGAGTTTGGAGGATAGAGACATTTTAATTTTTCGAGATTATTCGAAAGTCAATTTATGAAAAGGCAAATATCGCCCGATCTGTAAGAATCTGAGAGACAAAATTTATGTTACTTTGAGGGAACGTATATGTCAACTACATGTCAGAGTCACGTCAATGTATGTCCAAGGGGTTGGAGGATAGAGATATTTTAATTTTTCGAGATTATTTGATAGTCAATTTTTGAAAAGGCAAATATCTCCCGATTTCTAGGAAACTGAGAGACAAACAATATGTTACTTTGGGGGAACGTATATGTCAACTTCATGTCAGATTCACGTCAATGTGTGTCCAAGTGTTTGGAGGACAGAGGCATTTTAATTTTGCAAGATTTTTCGAAAGTCAATTTTTGAAAAGGCAAATATCTCCCGATCTGTAGGAATCTGAGAGACTACACTTATGTCACTTTGAGGGAACGTATATGTAAACTTCATGTCAGAGTCACGTCAATGTATGTCCAAGGGTTTGGAGGATAGAGACATTTTAATTTTTCGAGATTATTCGAAAGTCAATTTATGAAAAGGCAAATATCTCCCGATCTGTAGGAATCTGAGAGACAAAACTTATGTCACTTTGAGGGAACGTATATGTCAACTTCATGTCAAAGTCACGTCAATGTATGTCCAAGAGTTTGGAGGAGTGAGACATTTTAATTTTTCGAGATTATTCGAAAGTCAATTATTGAAAATTTAAATATCACCCGATCTGTTGGAATCTGAGAGACACCACTTATGTCACTTTGAGGGAACGTATATGTCAACTTCATGTCAGAGTCACGTCAATGTATGTCCAAGGGTTTGGAGGATAGAGAGATTTGAATTTTTCGCGATTATTCGAAAGTCAATTTCTGAAAGGGCAAATATCTCCCGATCTGTAGGAACCTGAGAGACGAAACGTATGTCACTTTGAGGGAACGTATATGTCAACTTCATGTCAGAGTCACGTCAATGTATGTCCAAGGGTTTGGAGGATAGAGAGATTTTAATTTTTCGAGATTATTCGAAAGTCAATTTTTGAAAAGGCAAATATCTTCCGATCTGTAGGAATCTGAGAGACAAACCTTATGTCACTTTGAGGTAACGTATATGTGAACTTCATGTCAGAGTGACGTCAATGTATGTCCAAGGGTTTGCAGGATAGAGACATTTAAATTTTTCGAAATTATTCGAAAGTCAATTTTTTAAAAGGCAAATATCAACCGATCTGTAGGAATCTGAGAGACAAAACTTATGCCAATTTGAGGGAACGTATATGTCAACTACATGTCACAGTCACGTCAATGTATGTCCAAGGGTTTGGAGGACAGAGACATTTGAATTTTTCGAAATTATTCGAAAGTCAATTTTTGAAAAGGCAAATATCTCCCGATCTGTAGGAATCTGAGAGACAACACTTATGTCACTTTGAGGGAACGTATATGTCAACTTCATGTCAGAGTCACGTAAATGTATGTCCAAAGGTTTGGAGGATAGAGATATTTTAATTTTTCGAGATTATTCGAAAGTCAATTTTTGAAAAGGCAAATATCTCCCGATCTGTAGGAATCTGAGAGACAAAACTTATGTCACTTTGAGGGAACGTATATGTCAACTTCATGTCACAGTCACGTCAATGTATGTCCAAGGGGTTGGAGGGTAGACATATTTTAATTTTTCGAGATTATTTGATAGTCAATTTTTGAAAAGGCAAATATCTCCCGATCTGTAGGAAACTGAGAGACAAACAATATGTTACTTTGGGGGAACGTATATGTCAACTTCATGTCAGATGCACGTCAATGTGTGTCCAAGTGTTTGGAGGACAGAGGCATTTTAATTTTGCGAGATTATTCGAAAGTCAATTTTTGAAAAGGCAAATATCTCCCGATCTCTAATAATCTGAGAAACAATACTTATGTTACTTTGAGGGAACGTATGTGTAAACTTCATGTCAGAGTCACGTCAATGTATGTCCAAGGGTTTGGAGGATAGTGGCATTTTAATTTTTCGAGATTATTCGAAAGTCAATTTATGAAAAGGCAAATATCTCCCGATCTGTATAAATCTGAGAGACATAACTTATGTCACTTTGAGGGAACGTATATGTCAACTTCATGTCAGAGTCATGTCATTGTATGTCCAACGGTTTAGAGGATAAACAAATTTTAATTTTTCGAGATTATTCCAAAGTCAATTTTTGAAAAGGCAAATATCTCCCGATCTGTTGGAATCTGAGAGACAAAACTTATGTCACTTTGAGGTAACGTATATGTCAACTTCATGTCAGAGGCACGTCAATGTATGTCCAAGGGTTTGGAGGATAGATATATTTTAATTTTTCGAGTTTATTCGAAAGTCAATTTTTGAAAAGGCAAATATCTCCCGATCTGTAGGAATCTGAGAACAAACATGATGTTACTTTGAGGGAACGTATATGTCAACTTCTTGTCAGATTCACGTCAATGTATGTAAAAGGGTTTGGAGTATAGAGACATTTTAATTTTTTGAGATTATTCGAAAGTCAATTTTTAAAAGGCAAATATCTCCCGATCTGTAGGAATCTGAGAGACAAAACTTATGTCACTTTGAGGGAACGTATATGTCAACTTCATGTCAGAGTCACGTCAATGTATGTCCAAGGGTTTGGAGGATAAACACATTTTAATTTTTCGAGATTATAGAAAGTCAATTTTTGAAAAGGCAAATATCTCCCGATCTGTAGGAATCTGAGAGACAAAACTTATGTCACTTTGAGGGAACGTATATGTCAACTTCATGTCAGACTCACGTCAATGTATGTCCAAGAGTTTGGAGGATAGAGACATTTTAATTTTTCGAGATTATTCGAAAGTCAATTTTTGAAAAGGCAAATATCTCCCGATCTGTTGGAATCTGAGAGACAAAACTTATGTCACTTTGAGGTAACGTACATGTCAACTTCATGTAAGAGTCACGTCAATGTATGTCCAAGGGTTTGAAGGACAGAGGCATTTAAATTTTTCGAGATTATTCGAAAGTCAATTTTTGAAAATGCAAATATCTCCCGATCTGTAGGAATCTGAGAGACACCACTTATGTCACTTTGAGGGAACTTATATGTCAACTTCATGTAAGAGTCACGTCAATGTATGTCCAAGGGTTTGGAGGATAGAGAGATATTAATTTTTCGAGATTATTCGAAAGTCAATTTCTGAAAAGGCAAATATCTCCCGATCTGTAGGAACCTGAGAGACGAAACTTATGTCACTTTGAGGGAACGTATATGTCAACTTCATGTCAGAGTCACGTCAATGTATGTCGAAGGATTTGGAGGATAGAGACATTTTAATTTTTCGAGATTATTCGAAAGTCAATTTTTGAAAAGGCAAATATCTCCCGATCTGTAGGAATCTGAGAGACAAACCTTATGTCACTTTGAGGTAACGTATATGTCAACTTCATGTCAGAGTCATTGCAATGTATGTCCAAGGGTTTCGAGGATAGAGACATTTTAATTTTTCGAGATTATTCGAAAGTTAATTTCTGAAAAGGCAAATATCTCCCGATCTGTAGGAACCTGAGAGACGAAACTTATGTCACTTTGAGGGAACGTATATGTCAACTTCATGTCAGAGTCACGTCAATGTATGTCCAAGGGTTTGGAGGATAGAGACATTTGAATTTTTCGAAATTATTCGAAAGTCAATTTTTTAAAAGGCAAATATCTCCCGATCTGTAGGAATCTGAGAGACAAAACTTATGTCACTTTGAGGGAACGTATATGTCAACTTCATGTCAGAGTCACGTCAATGTATGTCCAAGGGGTTGGAGGATAGACATATTTTAATTTTTCGAGATTATTTGATAGTCAATTTTTGAAAAGGCAAATATCTCCCGATCTGTAGGAAACTGAGAGACAAACAATATGTTACTTTGGGGGAACGTATATGTTAACTTCATGTCAGATTCACGTCAATGTGTGTCCAAGGGTTTGGAGGACAGAGGCATTTTAATTTTGCGAGATTATTCGAAAGTCAATTTTTGAAAAGGCAAAGAACTCCCGATCTGTAGGAATCTGAGAGACAATACTTATGTCACTTTGAGGGAACGTATATGTAAACTTCATGTCAGAGTCACGTCAATGTATGTCCAAGGGTTTGGAGGATAGAGGCATTTTAATTTTTCGAGATTATTCGAAAGTCAATTTCTGAAAAGGCAAATATCTCCCGATCTGTAGGAATCTGAGAGACAAAACTTATGTCACTTTGAGGTAACGTACATGTCAATTTCATGTCAGATTCACGTCAATGTATGTCCAAGGGTTTGAAGGACAGAGGCATTTTAATTTTTCGAGATTATTTGAAAGTCAATTTTTGAAAAGGCAAATATCTCCCGATCTGTATTAACCTGATAGACGAAACTTTTGTCACTTTGAGGGAACGATTATATCAACTTCATGTCAGAGTCACGTCAATGTATGTCCAAGGGTTTGGAGGATAGAGACATTTTAATTTTTCGAGATTATTCGAAAGTCAATTTTTGAAAAGGCAAATATCTCCCGATCTGTAGGAATCTGAGAGACAAACCTTATGTCACTTTGAGGTAACGTATATGTCAACTTCATGTCAGAGTCATGTCAATGTATGTCCAAGGGTTTCGAGGATAGATACATTTTAATTTTGCGAGATTATTCGAAAGTCAATTTCTGAAAAGGCAAATATCTCCCGATCTGTAGGAATCTGAGAGACAACACTTATGTTACTTTGAGGGAACGTATATGTCAACTTCATGTCAGAGTCACGTAAATGTATGTCCAAAGGTTTGGAGGATAGAGATATTTTAATTTTTCGAGATTATTCGAAAGTCAATTTTTGAAAAGGCAAATATCTCCCGATCTGTAGGAATCTGAGAGACAAAACTTATGTCACTTTGAGGGAACGTATATGTCAACTTCATGTAGGAGTCACGTCAATGTATGTCCAAGAGTTTGGAGGATAGAGACATTTAAATTTTTCGAGATTATTCGAAAGTCAATTTTTGAAAAGGCAAATATCTCCCGATCTGTTGGAATCTGAGAGACAAAACTTATGTCACTTTGAGGTAACGTACATGTCAACTTCATGTCAGAGTCACGTCAATGTATGTCCAAGAGTTTGGAGGATAGAGACATTTTAATTTTTCGAGGTTATTCGAAAGTCAATTTTTGAAAAGGCAAATATCTCCCGATCTGTAGGAATCTGAAAGACAAAACTTATGTCACTTTGAGGGAACGTATATGTCAACTTCATGTCAGAGTCACGTCAATGTATGTCCAAGGGGTTGGTGGATAGACATATTTTAATTTTTCGAGATTATTTGATAGTCAATTTTTGAAAAGGCAAATATCTCCCGATCTGTAGGAATCTGAGAGACAAAACTTATGTTACTTTGGGGGAACGTATATGTCAACTTCATGTCAGATTCACGTCAATGTGTGTCCAAGTGTTTGGAGGACAGAGGAATTTTAATTTTGCGAGATTATTCGAAAGTCAATTTTTGAAAAGGCAAATATCTCCCGATCTGTAGGAATCTGAGAGACAATACTTATGTCACTTTGAGGGAACGTATATGTAAACTTCATATAAGAGTCACGTCAATGTATGTCCAAGGGTTTGGAGGATAGAGGCATTTTAATTTTTCGAGATTATTCGAAAGTCAATTTCTGAAAAGGCAAATATCTCCCGATCTGTAGGAATCTGAGAGACAAAACTTATGTCACTTTGAGGGATCGTATATGTCAACTTCATGCCAGAGTCATGTCAATGTATGTCCAAGGGTTTAGAGGAAAAACACATTTTAATTTTTCGAGATTATTCCAAAGTCAATTTTTGAAAAGGCAAATATCTCCCGATCTGTTGGTATCTGTGAGACAAAACTTATGTCACTTTGAGGTAACGTATATGTCAACTTCATGTCAGAGGCACGTCAATGTATGTCAAAGGGTTTGGAGGATAGATATATTTTAATTTTTCGAGTTTATTCGAAAGTCAATTTTTGAAAAGGCAAATATCTCCCGATCTGTAGGAATCTGAGATACAAAACTTATGTCACTTTGAGGGAACATATGTGTCAACTTCATGTCAGAGCCACGTCAAAGTATGTCCAAGGGTTTGGAGGACAGAGGCATTTAAATTTTTCGAGATTATTCGAAAGTCAATTTTTGAAAATTCAAATAACTCCCGATCTGAAGGAATCTGAGAGACAACACTTATGTCACTCTGAGGGAACGTATATGTCAACTTCATGACAGAGTCACGTCAATGTATGTCCAAAGGTTTGGAGGATAGAGATATTTTAATTTTTCGAGATTATTCGAAAGTCAATTTTTGAAAATTCAAATATGTCCCGATCTGAAGGAATCTGAGAGACAACACTTATGTCACTTTGAGGGAACGTATATGTCAACTTCATGTCAGAGTCACGTCAATGTATGTCCAAGAGTTTGGAGGATAGAGACATTTTAATTTTTCGAGATTATTCGAAAGTCAATTTATGAAAAGGCAAATATCGCCCGATCTGTAAGAATCTGAGAGACAAAATTTATGTTACTTTGAGGGAACGTATATGTCAACTACATGTCAGAGTCACGTCAATGTATGTCCAAGGGGTTGGAGGATAGAGATATTTTAATTTTTCGAGATTATTTGATAGTCAATTTTTGAAAAGGCAAATATCTCCCGATTTCTAGGAAACTGAGAGACAAACAATATGTTACTTTGGGGGAACGTATATGTCAACTTCATGTCAGATTCACGTCAATGTGTGTCCAAGTGTTTGGAGGACAGAGGCATTTTAATTTTGCAAGATTTTTCGAAAGTCAATTTTTGAAAAGGCAAATATCTCCCGATCTGTAGGAATCTGAGAGACTACACTTATGTCACTTTGAGGGAACGTATATGTAAACTTCATGTCAGAGTCACGTCAATGTATGTCCAAGGGTTTGGAGGATAGAGACATTTTAATTTTTCGAGATTATTCGAAAGTCAATTTATGAAAAGGCAAATATCTCCCGATCTGTAGGAATCTGAGAGACAAAACTTATGTCACTTTGAGGGAACGTATATGTCAACTTCATGTCAAAGTCACGTCAATGTATGTCCAAGAGTTTGGAGGAGTGAGACATTTTAAATTTTCGAGATTATTCGAAAGTCAATTATTGAAAATTTAAATATCACCCGATCTGTTGGAATCTGAGAGACACCACTTATGTCACTTTGAGGGAACGTATATGTCAACTTCATGTCAGAGTTACGTCAATGTATGTCCAAGGGTTTGGAGGATAGAGAGATTTGAATTTTTCGCGATTATTCGAAAGTCAATTTCTGAAAGGGCAAATATCTCCCGATCTGTAGGAACCTGAGAGACGAAACGTATGTCACTTTGAGGGAACGTATATGTCAACTTCATGTCAGAGTCACGTCAATGTATGTCCAAGGGTTTGGAGGATAGAGAGATTTTAATTTTTCGAGATTATTCGAAAGTCAATTTTTGAAAAGGCAAATATCTTCCGATCTGTAGGAATCTGAGAGACAAACCTTATGTCACTTTGAGGTAACGTATATGTGAACTTCATGTCAGAGTGACGTCAATGTATGTCCAAGGGTTTGCAGGATAGAGACATTTAAATTTTTCGAAATTATTCGAAAGTCAATTTTTTAAAAGGCAAATATCTCCCGATCTGTAGGAATCTGAGAGACAAAACTTATGCCAATTTGAGGGAACGTATATGTCAACTTCATGTCACAGTCACGTCAATGTATGTCCAAGGGTTTGGAGGACAGAGACATTTGAATTTTTCGAAATTATTCGAAAGTCAATTTTTGAAAAGGCAAATATCTCCCGATCTGTAGGAATCTGAGAGACAACACTTATGTCACTTTGAGGGAACGTATATGTTAACTTCATGTCAGAGTCACGTAAATGTATGTCCAAAGGTTTGGAGGATAGAGATATTTTAATTTTTCGAGATTATTCGAAAGTCAATTTTTGAAAAGGCAAATATCTCCCGATCTGTAGGAATCTGAGAGACAAAACTTATGTCACTTTGAGGGAACGTATATGTCAACTTCATGTCACAGTCACGTCAATGTATGTCCAAGGGGTTGGAGGGTAGACATATTTTAATTTTTCGAGATTATTTGATAGTCAATTTTTGAAAAGGCAAATATCTCCCGATCTGTAGGAAACTGAGAGACAAACAATATGTTACTTTGGGGGAACGTATATGTCAACTTCATGTCAGATGCACGTCAATGTGTGTCCAAGTGTTTGGAGGACAGAGGCATTTTAATTTTGCGAGATTATTCGAAAGTCAATTTTTGAAAAGGCAAATATCTCCCGATCTCTAATAATCTGAGAAACAATACTTATGTTACTTTGAGGGAACGTATGTGTAAACTTCATGTCAGAGTCACGTCAATGTATGTCCAAGGGTTTGGAGGATAGTGGCATTTTAATTTTTCGAGATTATTCGAAAGTCAATTTATGAAAAGGCAAATATCTCCCGATCTGTATAAATCTGAGAGACATAACTTATGTCACTTTGAGGGAACGTATATGTCAACTTCATGTCAGAGTCATGTCATTGTATGTCCAAGGGTTTAGAGGATAAACAAATTTTAATTTTTCGAGATTATTCCAAAGTCAATTTTTGAAAAGGCAAATATCTCCCGATCTGTAGGAATCTGAGAGACAAAACTTATGTCACTTTGAGGTAACGTATATGTCAACTTCATGTCAGAGGCACGTCAATGTATGTCCAAGGGTTTGGAGGATAGATATATTTTAATTTTTCGAGTTTATTCGAAAGTCAATTTTTGAAAAGGCAAATATCTCCCGATCTGTAGGAATCTGAGAACAAACATGATGTTACTTTGAGGGAACGTATATGTCAACTTCTTGTCAGATTCACGTCAATGTATGTAAAAGGGTTTGGAGTATAGAGACATTTTAATTTTTTGAGATTATTCGAAAGTCAATTTTTTAAAAGGCAAATATCTCCCGATCTGTAGGAATCTGAGAGACAAAACTTATGTCACTTTGAGGGAACGTATATGTCAACTTCATGTCAGAGTCACGTCAATGTATGTCCAAGGGTTTGGAGGATAAACACATTTTAATTTTTCGAGATTATAGAAAGTCAATTTTTGAAAAGGCAAATATCTCCCGATCTGTAGGAATCTGAGAGACAAAACTTATGTCACTTTGAGGGAACGTATATGTCAACTTCATGTCAGACTCACGTCAATGTATGTCCAAGAGTTTGGAGGATAGAGACATTTTAATTTTTCGAGATTATTCGAAAGTCAATTTTTGAAAAGGCAAATATCTCCCGATCTGTTGGAATCTGAGAGACAAAACTTATGTCACTTTGAGGTAACGTACATGTCAACTTCATGTAAGAGTCACGTCAATGTATGTCCAAGGGTTTGAAGGACAGAGGCATTTAAATTTTTCGAGATTATTCGAAAGTCAATTTTTGAATATGCAAATATCTCCCGATCTGTAGGAATCTGAGAGACACCACTTATGTCACTTTGAGGGAACTTATATGTCAACTTCATGTCAGAGTCACGTTAATGTATGTCCAAGGGTTTGGAGGATAGAGAGATATTAATTTTTCGAGATTATTCGAAAGTCAATTTCTGAAAAGGCAAATATCTCCCGATCTGTAGGAACCTGAGAGACGAAACTTATGTCACTTTGAGGGAACGTATATGTCAACTTCATGTCAGAGTCACGTCAATGTATGTCGAAGGATTTGGAGGATAGAGACATTTTAATTTTTCGAGATTATTCGAAAGTCAATTTTTGAAAAGGCAAATATCTCCCGATCTGTAGGAATCTGAGAGACAAACCTTATGTCACTTTGAGGTAACGTATATGTCAACTTCATGTCAGAGTCATTGCAATGTATGTCCAAGGGTTTCGAGGATAGAGACATTTTAATTTTTCGAGATTATTCGAAAGTTAATTTCTGAAAAGGCAAATATCTCCCGATCTGTAGGAACCTGAGAGACGAAACTTATGTCACTTTGAGGGAACGTATATGTCAACTTCATGTCAGAGTCACGTCAATGTATGTCCAAGGGTTTGGAGGATAGAGACATTTTAATTTTTCGAAATTATTCGAAAGTCAATTTTTTAAAAGGCAAATATCTCCCGATCTGTAGGAATCTGAGAGACAAAGATTATACCAATTTGAGGGAACGTATATGTCAACTTCATGTCACAGTCACGTCAATGTATGTCCAAGGGTTTGGAGGACAGAGGCATTTTAATTTTGCGAGATTATTCGAAAGTCAATTTTTGAAAAGGCAAATATCTCCCGATCTGTAGGAATCTGAGAGACAACACTTATGTCACTGTGAGGGAACGTATATGTCAACTTCATGTCAAAGTCACGTAAATGTATGTCCAAAGGTTTGGAGGATAGAGATATTTTAATTTTTCGAGATTATTCGAAAGTCAATTTTTGAAAAGGCAAATATCTCCCGATCTGTAGGAATCTGAGAAACAAAACTTATGTCACTTTGAGGGAACGTATATGTCAACTTCATGTCAGAGTCACGTCAATGTATGTCCTAGGGGTTGGAGGATAGACATATTTTAATTTTTCGAGATTATTTGATAGTCAATTTTTGAAAAGGCAAATATCTCCCGATCTGTAGGAAACTGAGAGACAAACAATATGTTACTTTGTGGTAACGTATATGTCAACTTCATGTCAGATTCACGTCAATGTGTGTCCAAGTGTTTGGAGGACAGATTCATTTTAATTTTGCGAGATTATTCGAAAGTCAATTTTTGAAAAGGCAAATATCTCCCGATCTGTAGGAATCTGAGGGACAATACTTATGTCACTTTGAGGGAACGTATATGTAAACTTCATGTCAGAGTCACGTCAATGTATGTCCAAGGGTTTTGAGGATACAGGCATTTTAATTTTTCGAGATTATTCGAAAGCCAATTTCTGAAAAGGCAAATATCTCCCGATCTGTATAAATCTGAGAGACATAACTTATGTCACTTTGAGGGAACGTATATGTCAACTTCATGTCAGAGTCATGTCATTGTATGTCCAAGGGTTTAGAGGATAAACAAATTTTAATTTTTCGAGATTATTCCAAAGTCAATTTTTGAAAAGGCAAATATCTCCCGATCTGTTGGAATCTGAGAGACAAAACTTATGTCACTTTGAGGTAACGTATATGTCAACTTCATGTCAGAGGCACGTCAATGTATGTCCAAGGGTTTGGAGGATAGATATATTTTAATTTTTCGAGTTTATTCGAAAGTCAATTTTTGAAAAGGCAAATATCTCCCGATCTGTAGGAATCTGAGAACAAACATGATGTTACTTTGAGGGAACGTATATGTCAACTTCTTGTCAGATTCACGTCAATGTATGTAAAAGGGTTTGGAGTATAGAGACATTTTAATTTTTTGAGATTATTCGAAAGTCAATTTTTTAAAAGGCAAATATCTCCCGATCTGTAGGAATCTGAGAGACAAAACTTATGTCACTTTGAGGGAACGTATATGTCAACTTCATGTCAGAGTCACGTCAATGTATGTCCAAGGGTTTGGAGGATAAACACATTTTAATTTTTCGAGATTATAGAAAGTCAATTTTTGAAAAGGCAAATATCTCCCGATCTGTAGGAATCTGAGAGACAAAACTTATGTCACTTTGAGGGAACGTATATGTCAACTTCATGTCAGACTCACGTCAATGTATGTCCAAGAGTTTGGAGGATAGAGACATTTTAATTTTTCGAGATTATTAGAAAGTCAATTTTTGAAAAGGCAAATATCTCCCGATCTGTTGGAATCTGAGAGACAAAACTTATGTCACTTTGAGGTAACGTACATGTCAACTTCATGTAAGAGTCACGTCAATGTATGTCCAAGGGTTTGAAGGACAGAGGCATTTAAATTTTTCGAGATTATTCGAAAGTCAATTTTTGAAAATGCAAATATCTCCCGATCTGTAGGAATCTGAGAGACACCACTTATGTCACTTTGAGGGAACATATATGTCAACTTCATGTCAGAGTCACGTCAATGTATGTCCAAGGGTTTGGAGGATAGAGAGATATTAATTTTTCGAGATTATTCGAAAGTCAATTTCTGAAAAGGCAAATATCTCCCGATCTGTAGGAACCTGAGAGACGAAACTTATGTCACTCTGAGGGAACGTATATGTCAACTTCATGTCAGAGTCACGTCAATGTATGTCCAAGGGTTTCGAGGATAGAGACATTTTAATTTTTTGAGATTATTCGAAAGTTAATTTCTGAAAAGGCAAATATCTCCCGATCTGTAGGAACCTGAGAGACGAAACTTATGTCACTTTGAGGGAACGTATATGTCAACTTCTTGTCAGAGTCACGTCAATGTATGTCCAAGGGTTTGGAGGATAGAGACATTTTAATTTTTCGAAATTATTCGAAAGTCAATTTTTAAAAGGCAAATATCTCCCGATCTGTAGGAATCTGAGAGACAAAACTTATGCCAATTTGAGGGAACGTATATGTCAACTTCATGTCACAGTCACGTCAATGTATGTCCAAGGGTTTGGAGGACAGAGGCATTTTAATTTTGCGAGATTATTCGAAAGTCAATTTTTGAAAAGGCAAATATCTCCCGATCTGTAGGAATCTGAGAGACAACACTTATGTCACTTTGAGGGAACGTATATGTCAACTTCATGTCAAAGTCACGTAAATGTATGTCCAAAGGTTTGGAGGATAGAGATATTTTAATTTTTCGAGATTATTCGAAAGTCAATTTTTGAAAAGGCAAATATCTCCCGATCTGTAGGAATCTGAGAGACAAAACTTATGTCACTTTGAGGGAACGTATATGTCAACTTCATGTCAGAGTCACGTCAATGTATGTCCAAGGGGTTGGAGGATAGACATATTTTAATTTTTCGAGATTATTTGATAGTCAATTTTTGAAAAGGCAAATATCTCCCGATCTGTAGGAAACTGAGAGACAAACAATATGTTACTTTGTGGTAACGTATATGTCAACTTCATGTTAGATTCACGTCAATGTGTGTCCAAGTGTTTGGAGGACAGAGGCATTTTAATTTTGCGAGATTATTCGAAAGTCAATTTTTGAAAAGGCAAATATCTCCCGATCTGTAGGAATCTGAGGGACAATACTTATGTCACTTTGAGGGAACGTATATGTAAACTTCATGTCAGAGTCACGTCAATGTATGTCCAAGGGTTTGGAGGATACAGGCATTTTAATTTTTCGAGATTATTCGAAAGCCAATTTCTGAAAAGGCAAATATCTCCCGATCTGTAGGAATCTGAGAGACAAAACTTATGTCACTTTGAGGGAACGTATATGTCAACTTCATGTCAGAGTCATGTCAATGTATGTCCAAGGGTTTAGAGGATAAACACATTTTAATTTTTCAAGATTATTCCAAAGTCAATTTTTGAAAAGGCAAATATCTCCCGATCTGTTGGAATCTGAGAGACAAAACTTATGTCACTTTGAGGTAACGTATATGTCAACTTCATGTCAGAGGCACGTCAATGTATGTCCAAGGGTTTGGAGGATAGATATATTTTAATTTTTCGAGTTTATTCGAAAGTCAATTTTTGAAAAGGCAAATATCTTCCGATCTGTATTAATCTGAGAACAAACCTGATGTCACTTTGAGGGAACGTATATGTCAACTTCTTGTCAGATTCACGTCAATGTATGTAAAAGGGTTTGGAGTATAGAGACATTTTAATTTTTTGAGATTATTCGAAAGGCAATTTTTGAAAAGGCAAATATCTCCCGATCTGTGGGAATCTGAGAGACAAAACTTATGTCACTTTGAGGGAACGTATATGTCAACTTCATGTCACAGTCACGTCAATGTATGTCCAAGGGTTTGGAGGATAAACACATTTTAATTTTTCGAGATTATAGGAAGTCAATTTTTGAAAAGGCAAATATCTCCCGATCTGTAAGAATCTGAGAGACAAAACTTATGTCACTTTAAGGGAACGTATATGTCAACTTCATGTCAGACTCACGTCAATGTATGTCTAAGAGTTTGGAGGATAGAGACATTTAAATTTTTCGAGATTATTCGAAAGTCAATTTTTGAAAAGGAAAATATCTCCCGATCTGTTGGAATCTGAGAGACAAAACTTATGTCACTTTGAGGGAACGTACATGTCAACTTCGTGTCAGAGTCACGTCAATGTATGTCCAAGGGTTTGAAGGACAGAGGCATTTTAATTTTCCGAGATTATTCGAAAGTCAATTTTTGAAAAGGCAAATATCTTCCGATCTGTAGGAATCTGAGAGACACCACTTATGTCACTTTGAGGGAACGTATATGTCAACTTCATGTCAGAGTCACGTCAATGTATGTCCAAGGGTTTGGAGGATAGAGAGATTTTAATTTTTCGAGATTATTCGAAAGTCAATTTCTGAAAAGGCAAATATCTCCCGATCTGTAGGAACCTGAGAGACGAAACTTATGTCACTTTAAGGGAACGTATATGTCAACGTCATGTCAGAGTCACGTCAATGTATGTCCAAGGGTTTGGAGGATAGAGACATTTGAATTTTTCGAAATTATTCGAAAGACAATTTTTTAAAAGGCAAATATCTCCCGATCTGTATGAATCTGAGAGACAAAACTTATGTCACTTTGAGGGAACGTATATGTCAACTTCATGTCAGAGTCACGTCAATGTATGTCCAAGGGGTTGGAGGATAGACATATTTTAATTTTTCGAGATTATTTGATAGTCAATTTTTGAAAAGGCAAATATCTCCCGATCTGTAGGAAACTGATAGACAAACAATATGTTACTTTGGGGGAACGTATATGTCAACTTCATGTCAGATTCACGTCAATGTGTGTCCAAGTGTTTGGAGGACAGAGGCATTTTAATTTTGCGAGATTATTCGAAAGTCAATTTTTGAAAAGGCAAATATCTCCCGATCTGTAGGAAACTGAGAGACAAACAATATGTTACTTTGGGGTAACGTATATGTCAACTTCATGTCAGATTCACGTCAATGTGTGTCCAAGTGTTTGGAGGACAGAGGCATTTTAATTTTGCGAGATTATTCGGAAGTCAATTTTTGAAAAGGCAAATATCTCCCGATCTGTAGGAATCTGAGAGACAATACTTATGTCACTTTGAGGGAACGTATATGTAAACTTCATGTCAGAGTCACGTCAATGTATGTCCAAGGGTATGGAGGATACAGGCATTTTAATTTTTCGAAATTATTCGAAAGCCAATTTCTGAAAAGGCAAATATCTCCCGATCTGTAGGAATCTGAGAGACAAAACTTATGTCACTTTGAGGGAACGTATATGTCAACATCATGTCAGAGTCATGTCAATGTATGTCCAAGGGTTTAGAGGATAAACACATTTTAATTTTTCGAGATTATTCCAAAGTCAATTTTTGAAAAGGCAAATATCTCCCGATCTGTAGGAATCTGAGAGACAAAACTTATGTCACTTTGAGGTAACGTACATGTCAACTTCATGTAAGAGTCACGTCAATGTATGTCCAAGGGTTTGAAGGACAGAGGCATTTAAATTTTTAGAGATTATTCGAAAGTCAATTTTTGAAAATGCAAATATCTCCCGATCTGTAGGAATCTGAGAGACACCACTTATGTCACTTTGAGGGAACGTATATGTCAACTTCATGTCAGAGTCACGTCAATGTATGTCCAAGGGTTTGGAGGATAGAGAGATATTAATTTTTCGAGATTATTCGAAAGTCAATTTCTGAAAAGGCAAATATCTCCCGATCTGTAGGAACCTGAGAGACGAAACTTATGTCACTTTGAGGGAACGTATATGTCAACTTCATGTCAGAGTCACGTCAATGTATGTCGAAGGGTTTGGAGGATAGAGACATTTTAATTTTTCGAGATTATTCGAAAGTCAATTTTTGAAAAGGCAAATATCTCCCGATCTGTAGGAATCTGAGAGACAAACCTTATGTCACTTTGAGGTAACGTATATGTCAACTTCATGTCAGAGTCATTGCAATGTATGTCCAAGGGTTTCGAGGATAGAGACATTTTAATTTTTCGAGATTATTCGAAAGTTAATTTCTGAAAAGGCAAATATCTCCCGATCTGTAGGAACCTGAGAGACGAAACTTATGTCACTTTGAGGGAACGTATATGTCAACTTCATGTCAGAGTCACGTCAATGTATGTCCAAGGGTTTGGAGGATAGAGACATTTTAATTTTTCGAAATTATTCGAAAGTCAATTTTTTAAAAGGCAAATATCTCCCGATCTGTAGGAATCTGAGAGACAAAACTTATGCCAATTTGAGGGAACGTATATGTCAACTTCATGTCACAGTCACGTCAATGTATGTCCAAGGGTTTGGAGGACAGAGGCATTTTAATTTTGCGAGATTATTCGAAAGTCAATTTTTGAAAAGGCAAATATCTCCCGATCTGTAGGAATCTGAGAGACAACACTTATGTCACTTTGAGGGAACGTATATGTCAACTTCATGTCAAAGTCACGTAAATGTATGTCCAAAGGTTTGGAGGATAGAGATATTTTAATTTTTCGAGATTATTCGAAAGTCAATTTTTGAAAAGGCAAATATCTCCCGATCTGTAGGAATCTGAGAGACAAAACTTATGTCACTTTGAGGGAACGTATATGTCAACTTCATGTCAGAGTCACGTCAATGTATGTCCAAGGGGTTGGAGGATAGACATATTTTAATTTTTTGAGATTATTTGATAGTCAATTTTTGAAAAGGCAAATATCTCCCGATCTGTAGGAAACTGAGAGACAAACAATATGTTACTTTGTGGTAACGTATATGTCAACTTCATGTCAGATTCACGTCAATGTGTGTCCAAGTGTTTGGAGGACAGAGGCATTTTAATTTTGCGAGATTATTCGAAAGTCAATTTTTGAAAAGGCAAATATCTCCCGATCTTTAGGAATCTGAGGGACAATACTTATGTCACTTTGAGGGAACGTATATGTAAACTTCATGTCAGAGTCACGTCAATGTATGTCCAAGGGTTTGGAGGATACAGGCATTTTAATTTTTCGAGATTATTCGAAAGCCAATTTCTGAAAAGGCAAATATCTCCCGATCTGTAGGAATCTGAGAGACAAAACTTATGTCACTTTGAGGGAACGTATATGTCAACTTCATGTCAGAGTCATGTCAATGTATGTCCAAGGGTTTAGAGGATAAACACATTTTAATTTTTCAAGATTATTCCAAAGTCAATTTTTGAAAAGGCAAATATCTCCCGATCTGTTGGAATCTGAGAGACAAAACTTATGTCACTTTGAGGTAACGTATATGTCAACTTCATGTCAGAGGCACGTCAATGTATGTCCAAGGGTTTGGAGGATAGATATATTTTAATTTTTCGAGTTTATTCGAAAGTCAATTTTTGAAAAGGAAAATATCTTCCGATCTGTAGGAATCTGAGAACAAACCTGATGTCACTTTGAGGGAACGTATATGTCAACTTCTTGTCAGATTCACGTCAATGTATGTAAAAGGGTTTGGAGTATAGAGACATTTTAATTTTTTGAGATTATTCGAAAGGCAATTTTTGAAAAGGCAAATATCTCCCGATCTGTGGGAATCTGAGAGACAAAACTTATGTCACTTTGAGGGAACGTATATGTCAACTTCATGTCACAGTCACGTCAATGTATGTCCAAGGGTTTGGAGGATAAACACATTTTAATTTTTCGAGATTATAGGAAGTCAATTTTTGAAAAGGCAAATATCTCCCGATCTGTAAGAATCTGAGAGACAAAACTTATGTCACTTTAAGGGAACGTATATGTCAACTTCATGTCAGACTCACGTCAATGTATGTCTAAGAGTTTGGAGGATAGAGACATTTTAATTTTTCGAGATTATTCGAAAGTCAATTTTTGAAAAGGAAAATATCTCCCGATCTGTTGGAATCTGAGAGACAAAACTTATGTCACTTTGAGGTAACGTACATGTCAACTTCGTGTCAGAGTCACGTCAATGTATGTCCAAGGGTTTGAAGGACAGAGGCATTTTAATTTTCCGAGATTATTCGAAAGTCAATTTTTGAAAAGGCAAATATCTCCCGATCTGTAGGAATCTGAGAGACACCACTTATGTCACTTTGAGGGAACGTATATGTCAACTTCATGTCAGAGTCACGTCAATGTATGTCCAAGGGTTTGGAGGATAGAGAGATTTTAATTTTTCGAGATTATTCGAAAGTCAATTTCTGAAAAGGCAAATATCTCCCGATCTGTAGGAACCTGAGAGACGAAACTTATGTCACTTTAAGGGAACGTATATGTCAACGTCATGTCAGAGTCACGTCAATGTATGTCCAAGGGTTTGGAGGATAGAGAGATTTTAATTTTTCGAGATTATTCGAAAGTCAATTTCTGAAAAGGCAAATATCTCCCGATCGGTAGGAATCTTAGAGACAAACCTTATGTCACTTTGAGGTAACGTATATGTCAACTTCATGTCAGAGTCACGTCAATGTATGTCCAAGGGTTTGGAGGATAGAGACATTTGAATTTTTCGAAATTATTCGAAAGTCAATTTTTTAAAAGGCAAATATCTCCCGATCTGTAGGAATCTGAGAGACAAAACTTATGTCACTTTGAGGGAACGTATATGTCAACTTCATGTCAGAGTCACGTCAATGTATGTCCAAGGGGTTGGAGGATAGACATATTTTAATTTTTCGAGATTATTTGATAGTCAATTTTTGAAAAGGCAAATATCTCCCGATCTGTAGGAAACTGAGAGACAAACAATATGTTACTTTGGGGGAACGTATATGTCAACTTCATGTCAGATTCACGTCAATGTGTGTCCAAGTGTTTGGAGGACAGAGGCATTTAAATTTTCCGAGATTATTCGAAAGTCAATTTTTGAAAAGGCAAATATCTCCCGATCTGTAGGAAACTGAGAGACAAAACTTATGTCACTTTGAGGGAACGTATATGTCAACATCATGTCAGAGTCATGTCAATGTATGTCCAAGGGTTTAGAGGATAAACACATTTTAATTTTTCGAGATTATTCCAAAGTCAATTTTTGAAAAGGCAAATATCTCCCAATCTGTTGGAATCTGAGAGACAAAACTTATGTCACTTTGAGGTAACTTATATGTCAACTTCATGTCAGAGGCACGTCAATGTATGTCCAAGGGTTTGGAGGATAGATATATTTTATTTTTTCGAGTTTATTCGAAAGTCAATTTTTGAAAAGGCAAATATCTCCCGATCTGTAGGAATCTGAGAGACACCACTTATATCACTTTGAGGGAACGTATATGTCAACTTCTTGTCAGATTCACGTCAATGTATGTAAAAGGGTTTGGAGTATAGAGACATTTTAATTTTTTGAGATTATTCGAAAGTCAATTTTTGAAAAGGCAAATATCTCCCGATCTGTAGGAATCTGAGAGACAAAACTTATGTCACTTTGAGGGAACGTATATGTCAACTTCATGTCACAGTCACGTCAATGTATGTCCAAGGGTTTGGAGGATAAACACATTTTAATTTTTCGAGATTATAGAAAGTCAATTTTTGAAAAGGCAAATATCACCCGATCTGTAGGAATCTGAGAGACAAAACTTATGTCACTTTGAGGGAACGTAATTGTTAACTTCATGTCAGACTCACGTTAATGTATGTCCAAGAGTTTGGAGGATAGAGACATTTTAATTTTTCGAGATTAAAGAAAGTCAATTTTTGAAAAGGCAAATATCACCCGATCTGTTGGAATCTGAGAGACAAAACTTATGTCACTTTGAGATAACGTACATGTCAACTTCGTGTCAGAGTCACGTCAATGTATGTCCAAGGGTTTGAAGGACAGAGGCATTTTAATTTTCCGAGATTATTCGAAAGTCAATTTTTGAAAAGGCAAATATCTTCCGATCTGTAGGAATCTGAGAGACACCACTTATGTCACTTTGAGGGAACGTATATGTCAACTTCATGTCAGAGTCACGTCAATGTATGTCCAAAGGTTTGGAGGATAGAGAGATTTTAATTTTTCGAGATTATTCGAAAGTCAATTTCTGAAAAGGCAAATATCTCCCGATCTGTAGGAACCTGAGAGACGAAACTTATGTCACTTTGAGGGAACGTATATGTCAACGTCATGTCAGAATCACGTCAATGTATGTCCAAGGGTTTGGAGGATAGAGAGATTTTAATTTTTCGAGATTATTCGAAAGTCAATTTCTGAAAAGGCAAATATCTCCCGATCTGTAGGAATCTAAGAGACAAACCTTATATCACTTTGAGGTAACGTATATGTCAACTTCATGTAAGAGTCATGTCAATGTATATCAAGGGTTTCGAGGATAGAGACATTTAAATTTTTCGAGATTATTCGAAAGTCAATTTCTGAAAAGGCAAATATCTCCCAATCTGTAGGAATCTGAGAAACAAAACTTATGTCACTTTGAGGTAACGTATATGTCAACTTCATGTCAGAGTCACGTCAATGTATGTCCAAGGGTTTGGAGGATAGAGACATTTTAATTTTTCGAAATTATTCGAAAGTCAATTTTTTTAAAGGCAAATATCTCCCGATCTGTACTAATCTGAGATACAAAACTTATGTCACTTTGAGGGAACGTATATGTCAACTTCATGTCAGATTCACGTCAATGTGTTTCCAAGTGTTTGGAGGACAGAGGCATTTTAATTTTGCGAGATTATTCGAAAGTCAATTTTTGAAAAGGCAAATATCTCCCGATCTGCAGGAATCTGAGAGACAATACTTATGTCACTTTGAGGGAACGTATATGTAAACGTCATGTCAGAGTCACGTCAATGTATGTCCAAGGGTTTGCAGGATAGAGGCATTTTAATTTTTCGAGATTATTCGAAAGTCAATTTCTGTAAAGGCAAATATCTCCCGATCTGTAGGAATCTGAGAGACAAAACTTATGTCACTTTGAGGGAACGTATATGTCAACTTCATGTCAGACTCACGTCAATGTATGTCCAAGAGTTTGGAGGATAGAGACATTTTAATTTTTCGAGATTATTCGAAAGTCAATTTTTGAAAAGGCAAATATCTCCCGATCTGTTGGAATCTGAGACACAAAACTTATGTCACTTTGAGGTAACGTACATGTCAACTTCGTGTCAGAGTCACGTCAATGTATGTCCAAGGGTTTGAAGGACAGAGGCATTTTAATTTTCCGAGATTATTCGAAAGTCAATTTTTGAAAAGGCAAATATCTTCCGATCTGTAGGAATCTGAGAGACACCACTTATGTCACTTTGAGGGAACGTATATGTCAACTTCATGTCAGAGTCACGTCAATGTATGTCCAAGGGTTTGGAGGATAGAGAGATTTTAATTTTTCGAGATTATTCGAAAGTCAATTTCTGAAAAGGCAAATATCTCCCGATCTGTAGGAACCTGAGAGACGAAACTTATGTCACTTTGAGGGAACGTATATGTCAACGTCATGTCAGAGTCACGTCAATGTATGTCCAAGGGTTTGGAGGATAGAGAGATTTTAATTTTTCGAGATTATTCGAAAGTCAATTTCTGAAAAGGCAAATATCTCCCGATCTGTAGGAATCTGAGAGACAAACCTTATATCACTTTGAGGTAACGTATATGTCAACTTCATGTAACAGTCATGTCAATGTATGTCCAAGGGTTTCGAGGATAGAGACATTTAAATTTTTCGTGATTATTCGAAAGTCAATTTCTGAAAAGGCAAATATCTCCCGATCTGTAGGAATCTGAGAGACAAACCTTGTGTCACTTTGAGGTAACGTATATGTCAACTTCATGTCAGATTCACGTCAATGTGTGTCAAAGTGTTTGGAGGACAGAGGCATTTTAATTTTGCGAGATTATTCGAAAGTCAATTTTTGAAAAGGCAAATATCTCCCGATCTGTAGGAATCTGAGAGACAATACTTATGTCACTTTGAGGGAACGTATATGTAAACTTCATGTCAGAGTCACGTCAATGTATGTCCAAGGGTTTGGAGGATAGAGACATTTTAATTTTTCGAGATTATTCGAAAGTCAATTTCTGAAAAGGCAAATATCTCCCGATCTGTAGGAATCTAAGAGACAAAGCTTATGTCACTTTGAGGGAACGTATTTGTCAACTTCATGTCAGAGTCATGTCAATGTATGTCCAAGGGTTTGGAGGATAGAGGCATTTTAATTTTTCGAGATTATTCGAAAGTCAATTTTTGAAAAGGCAAATATCTCCCGATCTGTTGGAATCTGAGAGACAAAACTTATGTCACTTTGAGGTAACGTATATGTCAACTTCATGTCAGAGGCACGTCAATGTATGTCCAAGGGTTTGGAGGATAGATATATTTTAATTTTTCGAGTTTATTCGAAAGTCAATTTTTGAAAAGGCAAATATCTCCCGATCTGTAGGAATCTGAGAACAAACCTGATTTCACTTTGATGGAACGTATATGTCAACTTCTTGTCAGATTCACGTCAATGTATGTAAAAGGGTTTGGAGTATAGAGACATTTTAATTTTTTGAAATTATTCGAAAAACAATTTTTGAAAAGGCAAATATCTCCTGATCTGTAGGAATCTGAGAGACAAAACTTATGCCAATTTGAGGGAACGTATATGTCAACTTCATGTCACAGTCACGTCAATGTATGTCCAAGGCTTTGGAGGACAGAGGCATGTTAATTTTGCGAGATTATTCGAAAGTCAATTTTTGAAAGGCAAATATCTCCCGATCTGTAGGAATCTGAGAGACAACACTTATGTCACTTTGAGGGAACGTATATGTCAACTTCATGTCAGAGTCACGTCAATGTATGTCCAAGAGTTTGGAGGATAGAGACATTTTAATTTTTCGAGATTATTCGAAAGTCAATTTTTGAAAAGGCAAATATCTCCCGAACTGTATTAAACTGAGAGACAAACAAAATGTTACTTTGGGGGAACGTATATGTCAACTTCATGTCAGATTCACGTCAATGTGTGTCCAAGTGTTTGGAGGACAGAGGCATTTTAATTTTGCGAGATTATTCGAAAGTCAATTTTTGAAAAGGCAAATATCTCCCGATCTGTAGGAATCTGAGAGACAATACTTATGTCACTTTGAGGGAACGTATATGTAAACTTCATGTCAGAGTCACGTCAATGTATGTCAAAGGGTTTGGAGGATAGATATATTTTAATTTTTCGAGATTATTCGAAAGCCAATTTCTGAAAAGGCAAATATCTCTCGATCTGTAGGAATCTGAGAGACAAAACTTATGTCACTTTGAGGGAACGTATATGTCAACTTCATGTCAGAGTCATGTCAATGTATGTCCAAGGGTTTAGAGGATAAACACATTTTAATTTTTCGAGATTTTTCCAAAGTCAATTTTTGAAAAGGCAAATATCTCCCGATCTGTTGGAATCTGAGAGACAAAACTTATGTCACTTTGAGCTAACGTACATGTCAACTTCATGTCAGAGTCACGTCAATGTATGTCCAAGGGTTTGAAGGACAGAGGCATTTTAATTTTTCGAGATTATTCGAAAGTCAATTTTTGAAAAGGCAAATATCTCCCGATCTGTAGGAATCTGAGAGACACCACTTATGTCACTTTGAGGGAATGTATATGTCAACTTCATGTCAGAGTCACGTCAATGTATGTCCAAGGGTTTGGAGGATAGAGAAATTTTAATTTTTCGAGATTATTCGAAAGTCAATTTTTGAAAAGGCAAATAACTCCCGATCTGTAGGAACCTGAGAGACGAAACTTATGTCACGTTGAGGGAACGTATATGTCAACTTCATGTCAGAGTCACGTCAATGTATGTCCAAGGGTTTGGAGGATAGAGAGATTTTAATTTTTCGAGATTATTCGAAAGTCAATTTTTGAAAAGGCAAATATCTCCCGATCTGGAGGAATCTGAGAGACAAACCTTATGTCACTTTGAGGTAACGTATATGTCAACTTCATGTCAGAGTCATGTCAATGTATGTCCAAGGGTTTCGAGTATAGAGACATTTAAATTTTTCGAGATTATTCGAAAGTCAATTTCTGAAAAAGCAAATATCTCCCGATCTGTAGGAATCTGAGAGACAAAACTTATGTCACGTTGAGTTAACGTATATGTCAACTTCATGTCAGAGTCACGTCAATGTATGTCCAAGGGTTTGGAGGATAGGCACATTTTAATTTTTCGAAATTATTCGAAAGTCAATTTTTAAAAGGCAAATATCTCCCGATCTGTAGGAATCTGAGAGACAAAACTTAAGTCACTTAGAGGGAACGTATATGTCAACTTCATGTCAGAGTCACGTCAATGTATGTCCAAGGGGTTGGAGGATAGACATATTTTAATTTTTCGAGATTATTTGATAGTCAATTTTTGAAAAGGCAAATATCTCCCGATCTGTAGGAAACTGAGAGACAAACAATATGTTACTTTCGGGGAACGTATATGTCAACTTCATGTCAGATTCACGTCAATGTGTGTCCAAGTGTTTGGAGGACAGAGGCATTTTAATTTTGCGAGATTATTCGAAAGTCAATTTTTGAAAAGGCAAATATCTCCCGATCTGTAGGAATCTGAGAGACAAAACTTATGTCACATTGAGGGAACGTATATGTCAACTTCATGTCAGAGTCACGTCAATGTATGTCCAAGGGTTTGGAGGATAAACACATTTTAATTATTCGAGATTATAGAAAGTCAATTTTTGAAAAGGCAAATATCTCCCGATCTGAATTAATCTGAGAGACAAAACTTATGTCACTTTGAGGGAACGTATATGTCAACTTCATGTCAGACTCACGTCAATGTATGTCCAAGAGTTTGGAGGATAGAGACATTTTAATTTTTCGAGAATATTCGAAAGTCAATTTTTGAAAAGGCAAATATCTCCCGATCTGTAGGAATCTGAGAGACACCACTTATGTCACTTTGAGGGAATATATATGTCAACTTCATGTCAGAGTCACGTCAATGTATGTCCAAGGGTTTGGAGGATAGAGAAATTTTAATTTTTCGAGATTATTCGAAAGTCAATTTCTGAAAAGGCAAATATCTCCCGATCTGTAGGAACCTGAGAGACGAAACTTATGTCACGTTGAGGGACCTTTATGTCAACTTCATGTCAGAGTCACGTCATTGTATGTCCAAGGGTTTGGAGGATAGAGAGATTTTAATTTTTCGAGATTATTCGAAAGTCAATTTTTGAAAAGGCAAATATCTCCCGATCTGTAGGAATCTGAGAGACAAACCTTATGTCACTTTGAGGTAACGTATATGTCAACTTCATGTCAGAGTCATGTCAATGTATGTCCAAGGGTTTCGAGGATAAAGACATTTAAATTTTTCGAGATTATTCGAAAGTCAATTTCTGAAAAGGCATATATCTCCCGATCTGTAGGAATCTGAGAGACAAAACTTATGTCACTTTGAGGTAACTTATATTTCAACTTCATGTCAGAGTCAAGTCAATGTATGTACAAGGGTTTGGAGGATAGAGACATTTTAATTTTTCGAAATTATTCGAAAGTCAATTTTTTAAAAGGCAAATACCTCCCGATCTGTAGGAATCTGAGAGACAAAACTTAAGTCACTTTGAGGGAACGTATATGTCAACTTCATGTCAGAATCACGTCAATGTATGTCCAAGGGGTTGGAGGATAGACATATTTTAATTTTTCGAGATTATTTGATAGTCAATTATTGAAAAGGCAAATATCTCCCGATCTGTAGGAAACTGAGAGACAAACAATATGTTACTTTGGGGGAACGTATATGTCAACTTCATGTCAGAGTCACGTCAATGTGTGTCGAAGTGTTTGGAGGACAGAGGCATTTTAATTTTTCGAAATTATTCGAAAGTCAATTTTTGAAAAGGCAAATATCTCCCGATCTGTAGGTATCTGAGAGACAAAACTTATGTCACTTTGAGGGAACGTATATGTCAACTTCATGTCAGATTCACGTCAACGTATGTCCAAGGGTTTGGAGGATAGAGCCATTTTAATTTTACAAGATTATTCGAAATTCAATTTCTGAAAAGGCAAATATCTCCCGATCTGTAGGAATCTGAGAGACAAAACTTATGTCACTTTGAGGGAACGTATATGTCAACTTCATGTCAGATTCACGTCAACGTATGTCCAAGGGTTTGGAGGATAGAGCCATTTAAATTTTACAAGATTATTCGAAATTCAATTTCTGAAAAGGCAAATATCTCCCGATCTGTAGGAATCTGAGAGACAAAACTTATGTCACTTTGAGGTAACGTATATGTCAACTTCATGTCAGAGTCACGTCAATGTATGTACAAGGGTTTGGAGGATAGAGACATTTTAATTTTTCGAAATTATTTGAAAGTCAATTTTTTAAAAGGCAAATACCTCCCGATCTGTAGGAATCTGAGAGACAAAACTTAAGTCACTTTGAGGGAACGTATATGTCAACTTCATGTCAGAGTCACGTCAATGTATGTCCAAGGGGTTGGAGGATAGACATATTTTAATTTTTCGAGATTATTTGATAGTCAATTATTGAAAAGGCAAATATCTCCCGATCTGTAGGAAACTGAGAGACAAACAATATGTTACTTTGGGGGATCGTATATGTCAACTTCATGTCAGAGTCACGTCAATGTGTGTGCAAGTGTTTGGAGGACAGAGGCATTTTAATTTTGTGAGATTATTCGAAAGTCAATTTTTGAAATGGCAAATATCTCCCGATCTGTAGGAATCTGAGAGACAAAACTTATGTCACTTTGAGGTAACGTATATGTCAACTTCATATCAGAGGCACGTCAATGTATGTCCAAGAGTTTGGAGGATAGAGACATTTTAATTTTTCGAGATTATTCGAAAGTCAATTTTTGAAAAGGAAAATATCTCCCGATCTGTAGGTATCTGAGAGACAAAACTTATGTCACTTTGAGGGAACGTATATGTCAACTTCATGTCAGATTCACGTCAACGTATGTCCAAGGGTTTGGAGGATAGTGGCATTTTAATTTTACGAGATTATTCGAAAGTCAATTTCTGAAAAGGCAAATATCTCCCGATCTGTAGGAATCTGAGAGACAAAACTTATGTCACTTTGAGGGAACGTATATGTCAACTACATGTCAGAGTCTTGTCAATGTATGTCCAGGAGTTTGGAGGATAGAGACATTTAAGTTTTCGAGATTATTCGAAATTCAATTTTTGAAAAGGCAAATATCTCCCGATCTGTTTGAATCTGAGAGACAAAACTTATGTCACTTTGAGGTAACGTATATGTCAACTTCATGTCAGATTCACGTCAATGTATGTCCAAGAGTTTGGAGGATACAGACATTTTAATTTTTCGAGATTATTCGAAAGTCAATTTTTGAAAAGGCAAATATCTCCCGATCTGTAGGTATCTGAGAGACAAAACTTATGTCACTTTGAGGGAACGTATATGTCAACTTCATGTCAGATTCACGTCAACGTATGTCCAAGGGTTTGGAGGATAGAGGCATTTTAATTTTACAAGATTATTCGAAATTCAATTTCTGAAAAGGCTAATAACTCCCGATCTGTAGGAATCTGAGAGACAAAACTTATGTCACTTTGAGGGAACGTATATGTCAACTACATGTCAGAGTCATGTCAATGTATGTCCAGGAGTTTAGAGGATAAACACATTTTAATTTTTCGAGATTATTCCAAAGACAATTTTTGAAAAGGCAAATATCTCCCGATCTGTAGGAATCTGAGAGACAACAATTATGTCACTTTGAGGGAACGTATATGTCAACTTCATGTCAGAGTCACGTCAATGTATGTCCAAGAGTTTGGAGGATAGAGACATTTTAATTTTTCAAGATTATTCGAAAGTCAATTTTTGAAAAGGCAAATATCTCCCGATCTGTTGGAATCTGAGAGACAAAACTTATGTCACTTTGAGGTAACGTATATGTCAACTTCATGTCAGACTCACGTCAATGTATGTCAAAGAGTTTGGAGGATAGAGACATTTTAATTTTTCGAGATTATTCGAAAGTCAATTTTTGAAAAGGCAAATATCTCCCGATCTGTTGGAATCTGAGAGACAAAACTTATGTCACTTTGAGGTAACGTATATGTCAACTTCATGTCAGATTCACGTCAATGTATGTACAAGAGGTTGGAGGATAGAGACATTTTAATTTTTCGAGATTATTCGAAAGTCAATTTTTGAAAAGGCAAATATCTCCGATCTGTAGGTATCTGAGAGACAAAACTTATGTCACTTTGAGGGAACGTATATGTCAACTTCATGTAAGATTCACGTCAACGTATGTCCAAGGGTTTTTAGGATAGAGGCATTTTAATTTTACGAGATTATTCGAAAGTCAATTTCTGAAAAGGCAAATATCTCCCGATCTGTAGGAATCTGAGAGACAAAACTTATGTCACTTTGAGGGAACGTATATGTCAACTACATGTCAGAGTCATGTCAATGTATGTCCAGGAGTTTAGAGGATAAACACATTTTAATTTTTCGAGATTATTCCAAAGTGAATTTTTGAAATGGCAAATATATCCCGATCTGTAGGAATCTGAGAGACAACACTTATGTCACTTTGAGGGAACGTATATGTCAACTTCATGTCAGACTCACGTCAATGTATGTCCAAGAGTTTGGAGGATAGAGTCATTTTAATTTTTCGAGATTATTCGAAAGTCAATTTTTGAAAAGGCAAATATCTCCCGATCTGTTGGAATCTGAGAGACAAAACTTATGTCACTTTGAGGTAACGTACATATCAACTTCATGTCAGAGTCACGTCAATGTATGTCCAAGGGTTTGAAGGACAGAGGCATTTTAATTTTTCGAGATTATTCGAAAGTCAATTTTGGAAAAGGCAATTATCTCCCGATCTGTAGGAATCTAAGAGTCACCACTTATGTCACTATGAGGGAACGTATATGTCAACTTCATGTCAGAGTCACGTCAGTGTATGTCCAAGGGTTTGGAGGATAGAGAGATTTTAATTTTTCGGGATTATTCGAAAGTCAATTTCTGAAAAGGCAAATATCTCCCGATCTGTAGGAACCTGAGAGACGAAACTTCTGTCACTTTGAGGGAACGTATATGTCAACTTCATGTCAGAGTCACGTCAATGTATGTCCAAGGGTTTGGAGGATAGAGAGATTTTAATTTTTCGAGATTATTCGAAAGTCAATTTTTGAAAAGGCAAATATCTCCCGATCTGTAGGAATCTGAGAGACAAACCTTATGTCACTTTGAGGTAACGTATATGTCAACTTCATGTCAGAGTGATGTCAATGTATGTCCAAGGGTTTCGAGGATAGAGACATTTTAATTTTTCGAGATTATTCGAAAGTCAATTTCTGAAAAGGCAAATATCTCCCGATCTGTAGGAATCTGAGAGACAAAACTTATGTCACTTTGAGGTAACGTATATGTCAACTTCATGTCAGAGTCACGTCAATGTATGTCCAAGGGTTTGGAGGATAGAGACATTTTAATTTTTCGAAATTATTCGAAAGTCAATTTTTTAAAAGGCAAATATCTCCCGATCTGTAGGAATCTGAGAGACAAAACTTATGCCAATTTGAGGGAACGTATATGTCAACTTCATGTCACAGTCACGTCAATGTATGTCCAAGGGTTTGGAGGACAGAGGCATTTTAATTTTGCGAGATTATTCGAAAGTCAATTTTTGAAAAGGCAAATATCTCCCGATCTGTAGGAATCTGAGAGACAACACTTATGTCACTTTGAGGGAACGTATATGTCAACTTCATGTCAGAGTCACGTAAATGTATGTCCAAAGGTTTGGAGGATAGAGATATTTTAATTTTTCGAGATTATTCGAAAGTCAATTTTTGAAAATTCAAATATCTCCCGATCTGTAGGAATCTGAGAGACAAAACTTATGTCACTTTGAGGGAACGTATATGTCAACTTCATGTCAGAGTCACGTCAATATATGTCCAAGAGTTTGGAGGATAGAGACATTTTAATTTTTCGAGATTATTCGAAAGTCAATTTTTGAAAAGGCAAATATCTCCCGATCTGTAGGAATCTGAGAGACAAAACTTATGTCACTTTGAGGGAACGTATATGTCAACTTCATGTCAGAGTCACGTCAATGTATGTCCAAGGGTTTGGAGGATAAACACATTTTAATTATTCGAGATTATAGAAAGTCAATTTTTGAAAAGGCAAATATCTCCCGATCTGAATTAATCTGAGAGACAAAACTTATGTCACTTTGAGGGAACGTATATGTCAACTTCATGTCAGACTCACGTCAATGTATGTCCAAGAGTTTGGAGGATAGAGACATTTTAATTTTTCGAGATTATTCGAAAGTCAATTTTTGAAAAGGCAAATATCTCCCGATCTGTTGGAATCTGAGAGACAAAACTTATGTCACTTTGAGCTAACGTACATGTCAACTTCATGTCAGAGTCACGTCAATGTATGTCCAAGGGTTTGAAGGACAGAGGCATTTTAATTTTTCGAGAATATTCGAAAGTCAATTTTTGAAAAGGCAAATATCTCCCGATCTGTAGGAATCTGAGAGACACCACTTATGTCACTTTGAGGGAATGTATATGACAACTTCATGTCAGAGTCACGTCAATGTATGTCCAAGGGTTTGGAGGATAGAGACATTTTAATTTTTCGAGATTATTCGAAAGTCAATTTCTGAAAAGGCAAATATCTCCCGATCTGTAGGAACCTGAGAGACGAAACTTATGTCACGTTGAGGGAACGTATATGTCAACTTCATGTCAGAGTCACGTCAATGTATGTCCAAGGGTTTGGAGGATAGAGAGATTTTAATTTTTCGAGATTATTCGAAAGTCAATTTTTGAAAAGGCAAATATCTCCCGATCTGTAGGAATCTGAGAGACAAACCTTATGTCACTTTGAGGTAACGTATATGTCAACTTCATGTCAGAGTCATGTCAATGTATGTCCAAGGGTTTCGAGGATAGAGACATTTAAATTTTTCGAGATTATTCGAAAGTCAATTTCTGAAAAGGCATATATCTCCCGATCTGTAGGAATCTGAGAGACAAAAATTAAGTCACTTTGAGGGAACGTATATGTCAACTTCATGTCAGAGTCACGTCAATGTATGTCCAAGGGGTTCGAGGATAGACATATTTTAATTTTTCGAGATTATTTGATAGTCAATTATTGAAAAGGCAAATATCTCCCGATCTGTAGGAAACTGAGAGACAAACAATATGTTACTTTGGGGGAACGTATAAGTCAACTTCATGTCAGAGTCACGTCAATGTGTGTCCAAGTGTTTGGAGGACAGAGGCATTTTAATTTTGCGAGATTATTCGAAAGTCAATTTGTGAAATGGCAAATATCTCCCGATCTGTAGGAATCTGAGAGACAATACTTATGTCACTTTGAGGGAACGTATATGTCAACTTCATGTCAGAGGCACGTCAATTTATGTCCAAGAGTTTGGAGGTTAGAGACATTTTAATTTTTCGAGATTAATCGAAAGTCAATTTTTGAAAAGGCAAATATCTCCCGATCTGTAGGTATCTGAGAGACAAAACTTATGTCACTTTGAGGGAACGTATATGTCAACTTCATGTCAGATTCACTTCAACGTATGTCCAAGGGTTTGGAGGATAGAGGCATTTTAATTTTACGAGATTATTCGAAAGTCAATTTCTGAAAAGGCAAATATCTCCCGATCTGTAGGAATCTGAGAGACAAAACTTATGTCACTTTGAGGGAACGTATATGTCAACTACATGTCAGAGTCTTGTCAATGTATGTCCAGGAGTTTGGAGGATAGAGACATTTAAATTTTCGAGATTATTCGAAATTCAATTTCTGAAAAGGCAAATATCTCCCGATCTGTTGGAATCTGAGAGACAAAACTTATGTCACTTTGAGGTAACGTATATGTCAACTTCATGTCAGATTCACGTCAATGTATGTCCAAGAGTTTGGCGGATAGAGACATTTTAATTTTTCGAGATTATTCGAAAGTCAATTTTTGAAAAGGCAAATATCTCCCGATCTGTTGGAATCTGAGAGACAAAACTTATGTCACTTTGAGGTAACGTATATGTCAACTTCATGTCAGATTCACGTCAATGTATGTACAAGAGGTTGGAGGATAGAGACATTTTAATTTTTCGAGATTATTCGAAAGTCAATTTTTGAAAAGGCAAATATCTCCGATCTGTAGGTATCTGAGAGACAAAACTTATGTCACTTTGAGGGAACGTATATGTCAACTTCATGTAAGATTCACGTCAACGTATGTCCAAGGGTTTTTAGGATAGAGGCATTTTAATTTTACGAGATTATTCGAAAGTCAATTTCTGAAAAGGCAAATATCTCCCGATCTGTAGGAATCTGAGAGACAAAACTTATGTCACTTTGAGGGAACGTATATGTCAACTACATGTCAGAGTCATGTCAATGTATGTCCAGGAGTTTAGAGGATAAACACATTTTAATTTTTCGAGATTATTCCAAAGTGAATTTTTGAAATGGCAAATATATCCCGATCTGTAGGAATCTGAGAGACAACACTTATGTCACTTTGAGGGAACGTATATGTCAACTTCATGTCAGACTCACGTCAATGTATGTCCAAGAGTTTGGAGGATAGAGTCATTTTAATTTTTCGAGATTATTCGAAAGTCAATTTTTGAAAAGGCAAATATCTCCCGATCTGTTGGAATCTGAGAGACAAAACTTATGTCACTTTGAGGTAACGTACATATCAACTTCATGTCAGAGTCACGTCAATGTATGTCCAAGGGTTTGAAGGACAGAGGCATTTTAATTTTTCGAGATTATTCGAAAGTCAATTTTGGAAAAGGCAATTATCTCCCGATCTGTAGGAATCTAAGAGTCACCACTTATGTCACTATGAGGGAACGTATATGTCAACTTCATGTCAGAGTCACGTCAGTGTATGTCCAAGGGTTTGGAGGATAGAGAGATTTTAATTTTTCGGGATTATTCGAAAGTCAATTTCTGAAAAGGCAAATATCTCCCGATCTGTAGGAACCTGAGAGACGAAACTTCTGTCACTTTGAGAGAACGTATATGTCAACTTCATGTCAGAGTCACGTCAATGTATGTCCAAGGGTTTGGAGGATAGAGAGATTTTAATTTTTCGAGATTATTCGAAAGTCAATTTTTGAAAAGGCAAATATCTCCCGATCTGTAGGAATCTGAGAGACAAACCTTATGTCACTTTGAGGTAACGTATATGTCAACTTCATGTCAGAGTGATGTCAATGTATGTCCAAGGGTTTCGAGGATAGAGACATTTTAATTTTTCGAGATTATTCGAAAGTCAATTTCTGAAAAGGCAAATATCTCCCGATCTGTAGGAATCTGAGAGACAAAACTTATGTCACTTTGAGGTAACGTATATGTCAACTTCATGTCAGAGTCACGTCAATGTATGTCCAAGGGTTTGGAGGATAGAGACATTTTAATTTTTCGAAATTATTCGAAAGTCAATTTTTTAAAAGGCAAATATCTCCCGATCTGTAGGAATCTGAGAGACAAAACTTATGCCAATTTGAGGGAACGTATATGTCAACTTCATGTCACAGTCACGTCAATGTATGTCCAAGGGTTTGGAGGACAGAGGCATTTTAATTTTGCGAGATTATTCGAAAGTCAATTTTTGAAAAGGCAAATATCTCCCGATCTGTAGGAATCTGAGAGACAACACTTATGTCACTTTGAGGGAACGTATATGTCAACTTCATGTCAGAGTCACGTAAATGTATGTCCAAAGGTTTGGAGGATAGAGATATTTTAATTTTTCGAGATTATTCGAAAGTCAATTTTTGAAAAGGCAAATATCTCCCAATCTGTTGGAATCTGAGAGACAAAACTTATGTCACTTTGAGGTAACGTATATGTCAACTTCATGTCAGATTCAGGTCAATGTATGTCCAAGAGTTTGGAGGATAGAGACATTTTAATTTTTCGAGATTATTCGAAAGTCAATTTATGAAAAGGCAAATATCTCCCAATCTGTAGGTATCTGAGAGACAAAACTTATGTCACTTTGAGGGAACGTATATGTCAACTTCATGTCAGATTCACGTCATCGTATGTCCAAGGGTTTGGAGGATAGAGGCATTTTAATTTTACGAGATTATTCGAAAGTCAATTTCTGAAAAGACAAATATCTCCCGATCTGTAGGAATCTGAGAGACAAAACTTATTTCACTTTGAGGGAACGTATATGTCAACTAAATGTCAGAGTCATGTCAATGTATGTCCAGGAGTTTAGAGGATAAACACATTTTAATTTTTCGAGATTATTCCAAAGTCAATTATTGGAAAGGCAAATATATCCCGATCTGTTGGAATCTGAGAGACAACACTTATGTCACTTTGAGGGAACGTGTATGTCAACTTCATGTCAGAGTCACGTCAATGTATGTCCAAGAGTTTGGAGTATAGAGACATTTTAATTTCTCGAGATTATTCGAAAGTCAATTTTTGAAAAGGCAAATATCTCCCGATCTGTTGGAATCTGAGAGACAAAACTTATGTCACTTTGAGGTGACGTACATGTCAACTTCATGTCAGACTCACGTCAATGTATGTCCAAGAGTTTGTAGGATAGAGACATTTTAATTTTTCGAGATTATTCGAAAGTCAATTTATGAAAAGGCAAATATCTCCCGATCTGTTGGAATCTGAGAGACAAAACTTATGTCACTTTGAGGGAACGTATATATCAACTTCATGTCAGATTCACGTCAACGTATGTCCAAGGGTTTGGAGGATAGAGGCATTTTAATTTTACGAGATTATTCGAAAGTCAATTTTTGAAAAGGCAAATATCTACCGATCTGTAGGAATCTGAGAGACAAACCTTATGTCACTTTGAGGGAACGTATATGTCAAGTACATGTCAGAGTCATGTCAATGTATGTCCAGGAGTTTAGAGGATAAACACATTTTAATTTTTCGAGATTATTCCAAAGTCAATTTTTGAAAAGGCAAATATATCCCGATCTGTAGGAATCTGAGAGACAACACTTATATCACTTTGAGGGAACGTATATGTCAACTTCATGTCAGAGTCACGTCAATGTATGTAAAAGGGTTTGGAGTATAGAGACATTTTAATTTTTTGAAATTATTCGAAAAACAATTTTTGAAAAGGCAAATATCTCCCGATCTGTAGGAATCTGAGAGACAAAACTTATGCCAATTTGAGGGAACGTATATGTCAACTTCATGTCACAGTCACGTCAATGTATGTCCAAGGCTTTGGAGGACAGAGGCATGTTAATTTTGCGAGATTATTCGAAAGTCAATTTTTGAAAGGCAAATATCTCCCGATCTGTAGGAATCTGAGAGACAACACTTATGTCACTTTGAGGGAACGTATATGTAAACTTCATGTCAGACTCACGTCAATGTATGTCCAAGAGTTTGGAGGATAGAGACATTTAAATTTTTCGAGATTATTCGAAAGTGAATTTTTGAAAAGGCAAATATCTCCCGATCTGTTGGAATCTGAGAGACAAAACTTATGTCACTTTGAGGTAACGTATATGTCAACTTCATGTCAGAGGCACGTCAATTTATGTCCAAGAGTTTGGAGGTTAGAGACATTTTAATTTTTCGAGATTAATCGAAAGTCAATTTTTGAAAAGGCAAATATCTCCCGATCTGTAGGTATCTGAGAGACAAAACTTATGTCACTTTGAGGGAACGTATATGTCAACTACATGTCAGAGTCTTGTCAATGTATGTCCAGGAGTTTGGAGGATAGAGACATTTAAATTTTCGAGATTATTCGAAATTCAATTTCTGAAAAGGCAAATATCTCCCGATCTGTTGGAATCTGAGAGACAAAACTTATGTCACTTTGAGGTAACGTATATGTCAACTTCATGTCAGATTCACGTCAATGTATGTCCAAGAGTTTGGCGGATAAAGACATTTTAATTTTTCGAGATTATTCGAAAGTCAATTTTTGAAAAGGCAAATATCTCCCAATCTGTTGGAATCTGAGAGACAAAACTTATGTCACTTTGAGGCAACGTATATGTCAACTTCATGTCAGATTCAGGTCAATGTATGTCCAAGAGTTTGGAGGATAGAGACATTTTAATTTTTCGAGATTATTCGAAAGTCAATTTATGAAAAGGCAAATATCTCCCAATCTGTAGGTATCTGAGAGACAAAACTTATGTCACTTTGAGGGAACGTATATGTCAACTTCATGTCAGATTCACGTCATCGTATGTCCAAGGGTTTGGAGGATAGAGGCATTTTAATTTTACGAGATTATTCGAAAGTCAATTTCTGAAAAGACAAATATCTCCCGATCTGTAGGAATCTGAGAGACAAAACTTATTTCACTTTGAGGGAACGTATATGTCAACTAAATGTCAGAGTCATGTCAATGTATGTCCAGGAGTTTAGAGGATAAACACATTTTAATTTTTCGAGATTATTCCAAAGTCAATTATTGGAAAGGCAAATATATCCCGATCTGTTGGAATCTGAGAGACAACACTTATGTCACTTTGAGGGAACGTGTATGTCAACTTCATGTCAGAGTCACGTCAATGTATGTCCAAGAGTTTGGAGTATAGAGACATTTTAATTTCTCGAGATTATTCGAAAGTCAATTTTTGAAAAGGCAAATATCTCCCGATCTGTTGGAATCTGAGAGACAAAACTTATGTCACTTTGAGGTAACGTACATGTCAACTTCATGTCAGACTCACGTCAATGTATGTCCAAGAGTTTGGAGGATAGAGACATTTTAATTTTTCGAGATTATTCGAAAGTCAATTTATGAAAAGGCAAATATCTCCCGATCTGTTGGAATCTGAGAGACAAAACTTATGTCACTTTGAGGTAACGTATATGTCAACTTCATGTCAGATTCACGTAAATGTATGTCCAAGAGTTTGGAGGATAGAGACATCTTAATTTTTCGAGATTATTCGAAAGTCAATTTTTGAAAAGGCAAATATCTCCCGATCTGTAGGTATCTGAGAGACAAAACTTATGTCACTTTGAGGGAACGTATATATCAACTTCATGTCAGATTCACGTCAACGTATGTCCAAGGGTTTGGAGGATAGAGGCATTTTAATTTTACGAGATTATTCGAAAGTCAATTTTTGAAAAGGCAAATATCTACCGATCTGTAGGAATCTGAGAGACAAACCTTATGTCACTTTGAGGGAACGTATATGTCAAGTACATGTCAGAGTCATGTCAATGTATGTCCAGGAGTTTAGAGGATAAACACATTTTAATTTTTCGAGATTATTCCAAAGTCAATTTTTGAAAAGGCAAATATATCCCGATCTGTAGGAATCTGAGAGACAACACTTATATCACTTTGAGGGAACGTATATGTCAACTTCATGTCAGAGTCACGTCAATGTATGTAAAAGGGTTTGGAGTATAGAGACATTTTAATTTTTTGAAATTATTCGAAAAACAATTTTTGAAAAGGCAAATATCTCCCGATCTGTAGGAATCTGAGAGACAAAACTTATGCCAATTTGAGGGAACGTATATGTCAACTTCATGTCACAGTCACGTCAATGTATGTCCAAGGCTTTGGAGGACAGAGGCATGTTAATTTTGCGAGATTATTCGAAAGTCAATTTTTGAAAGGCAAATATCTCCCGATCTGTAGGAATCTGAGAGACAACGCTTATGTCACTTTGAGGGAACGTATATGTCAACTTCATGTCAGAGTCACGTCAATGTATGTCCAAGAGTTTGGAGGATAGAGATATTTTAATTTTTCGAGATTATTCGAAAGTCAATTTTTGAAAAGGCAAATATCTACCGATCTGTAGGAATCTGAGAGACAAAACTTATGTCACTTTGAGGGAACGTATATGTCAACTTCATGTCAGAGTCACGTCAATGTATGTCCAAGAGTTTGGAGGATAGAGACATTTTAATTTTTCGGGATTATTCGAAAGTCAATTTTTGAAAAGGCAAATATCTCCCGAACTGTATTAAACTGAGAGACAAACAAAATGTTACTTTGGGGGAACGTATATGTCAACTTCATGTCAGATTCACGTCAATGTGTGTCCAAGTGTTTGGAGGACAGAGGCATTTTAATTTTGCGAGATTATTCGAAAGTCAATTTTTGAAAAGGCAAATATCTCCCGATCTGTAGGAATCTGAGAGACAATACTTATGTCACTTTGAGGGAACGTATATGTAAACTTCATGTCAGAGTCACGTCAATGTATGTCAAAGGGTTTGGAGGATAGATATATTTTAATTTTTCGAGATTATTCGAAAGCCAATTTCTGAAAAGGCAAATATCTCCCGATCTGTAGGAATCTGAGAGACAAAACTTATGACACTTTGAGGGAACGTATATGTCAACTTCATGTCAGAGTCATGTCAATGTATGTGTAAGGGTTTAGAGGATAAACACATATTAATTTTTCGAGATTTTTCCAAAGTCAATTTTTGAAAAGGCAAATATCTCCCGATCTGTTGGAATCTGAGAGACAAAACTTATGTCACTTTGAGGTAACGTATATGTCAACTTCATGTCAGAGGCACGTCAATGTATGTCCAAGGGTTTGGAGGATAGATATATTTTAATTTTTCGAGTTTATTCGAAAGTCAATTTTTGAAAAGGCAAATATCTCCCGATCTGTAGGAATCTGAGAGACAAAACTTATGTCACATTGACGGAACGTATATGTCAACTTCATGTCAGAGTCACGTCAATGTATGTCCAAGGGTTTGGAGGATAAACACATTTTAATTATTCGAGATTATAGAAAGTCAATTTTTAAAAAGGCAAATATCTCCCGATCTGTATTAATCTGAGAGACAAAACTTATGTCACTTTGAGGGAACGTATATGTCAACTTCATGTCAGACTCACGTCAATGTATGTCCAAGAGTTTGGAGGAGAGAGACATTTTAATTTTTCGAGATTATTCGAAAGTCAATTTTTGAAAAGGCAAATATCTCCCGATCTGTTGGAATCTGAGAGACAAAACTTATGTCACTTTGAGCTAACGTACATGTCAACTTCATGTCAGAGTCACGTCAATGTATGTCCAAGGGTTTGAAGGACAGAGGCATTTTAATTTTTCGAGATTATTCGAAAGTCAATTTTTGAAAAGGCAAATATCTCCCGATCTGTAGGAATCTGAGAGGCACCACTTATGTCACTTTGAGGGAATGTATATGTCAACTTCATGTCAGAGTCACGTCAATGTATGTCCAAGGGTTTGGAGGATAGCTAAATTTTAATTTTTCGAGATTATTCGAAAGTCAATTTTTGAAAAGGCAAATAACTCCCGATCTGTAGGAACCTGAGAGACGAAACTTATGTCACGTTGAGGGAACGTATATGTCAACTTCATGTCAGAGTCACGTCAATGTATGTCCAAGGGTTTGGAGGATAGAGAGATTTTAATTTTTCGAGATTATTCGAAAGTCAATTTATGAAAAGGCAAATATCTCCCGATCTGGAGGAATCTGAGAGACAAACCTTATGTCACTTTGAGGTAACGTATATGTCAACTTCATGTCAGAGTCATGTCAATGTATGTCCAAGGGTTTCGAGGATAGAGACATTTAAATTTTTCGAGATTATTCGAAAGTCAATTTCTGAAAAGGCAAATATCTCCCGATCTGTAGGAATCTGAGAGACAAAACTTATGTCACGTTGAGGTAACGTATATGTCAACTTCATGTCAGAGTCACGTCAATGTATGTCCAAGGGTTTGGAGGATAGGCACATTTTAATTTTTCGAAATTATTCGAAAGTCAATTTTTTAAAAGGCAAATATCTCCCGATCTGTAGGAATCTGAGAGACAAAACTTAAGTCACTTTGAGGGAACGTATATGTCAACTTCATGTCAGAGTCACGTCAATGTATGTCCAAGGGGTTGGAGGATAGACATATTTTAATTTTTCGAGATTATTTGATAGTCAATTTTTGAAAAGGCAAATATCTCCCGATCTGTAGGAAACTGAGAGACAAACAATATGTTACTTTCGGGGAACGTATATGTCAACTTCATGTCAGATTCACGTCAATGTGTGTCCAAGTGTTTGGAGGACAGAGGCATTTTAATTTTGCGAGATTATTCGAAAGTCAATTTTTGAAAAGGCAAATATCTCCCGATCTGTAGGAATCTGAGAGACAAAACTTATGTCACATTGAGGGAACGTATATGTCAACTTCATGTCAGAGTCACGTCAATGTATGTCCAAGGGTTTGGAGGATAAACACATTTTAATTTTTCGAGAATATTCGAAAGTCAATTTTTGAAAAGGCAAATATCTCCCGATCTGTAGGAATCTGAGAGACACCACTTATGTCACTTTGAGGGAATATATATGTCAACTTCATGTCAGAGTCACTTCAATGTATGTCCAAGGGTTTGGAGGATAGAGAAATTTTAATTTTTCGAGATTATTCGAAAGTCAATTTCTGAAAAGGCAAATATCTCCCGATCTGTAGGAACCTGAGAGTCGAAACTTATGTCACGTTGAGGGACCTTTATGTCAACTTCATGTCAGAGTCACGTCAATGTATGTCCAAGGGTTTGGAGGATAGAGAGATTTTAATTTTTCGAGATTATTCGAAAGTCAATTTTTGAAAAGGCAAATATCTCCCGATCTGTAGGAATCTGAGAGACAAACCTTATGTCACTTTGAGGTAACGTATATGTCAACTTCATGTCAGAGTCATGTCAATGTATGTCCAAGGGTTTCGAGGATAAAGACATTTAAATTTTTCGAGATTATTCGAAAGTCAATTTCTGAAAAGGCATATATCTCCCGATCTGTAGGTATCTGAGAGACAAAACTTATGTCACTTTGAGGTAACTTATATGTCAACTTCATGTCAGAGTCACGTCAATGTATGTACAAGGGTTTGGAGGATAGAGACATTTTAATTTTTCGAAATTATTCGAAAGTCAATTTTTTAAAAGGCAAATACCTCCCGATCTGTAGGAATCTGAGAGACAAAACTTAAGTCACTTTGAGGGAACGTATATGTCAACTTCATGTCAGAATCACGTCAATGTATGTCCAAGGGGTTGGAGGATAGACATATTTTAATTTTTCGAGATTATTTGATAGTCAATTATTGAAAAGGCAAATATCTCCCGATCTGTAGGAAACTGAGAGACAAACAATATGTTACTTTGGGGGAACGTATATGTCAACTTCATGTCAGAGTCACGTCAATGTGTGTCCAAGTGTTTGGAGGACAGAAGCATTTTAATTTTGCGAGATTATTCGAAAGTCAATTTTTGAAATGGCAAATATCTCCCGATCTGTAGGAATCTGAGAGACAAAACTTATGTCACTTTGAGGTAACGTATATGTCAACTTCATGTCAGAGGCACGTCAATGTATGTCCAAGAGTTTGGAGGATAGAGACATTTTAATTTTTCGAGATTATTCGAAAGTCAATTTTTGAAATGGCAAATATCTCCCGATCTGTAGGTATCTGAGAGACAAAACTTATGTCACTTTGAGGGAACGTATATGTCAACTTCATGTCAGATTCACGTCAACGTATGTCCAAGGGTTTGGAGGATAGTGGCATTTTCATTTTACGAGATTATTCGAAAGTCAATTTCTGAAAAGGCAAATATCTCCCGATCTGTAGGAATCTGAGAGACAAAACTTATGTCACTTTGAGGGAACGTATATGTCAACTACATGTCAGAGTCTTGTCAATGTATGTCCAGGAGTTTGGAGGATAGAGACATTTAAATTTTCGAGATTATTCGAAATTCAATTTTTGAAAAGGCAAATATCTCCCGATCTGTTGGAATCTGAGAGACAAAACTTATGTCACTTTGAGGTAACGTATATGTCAACTTCATGTCAGATTCATGTCAATGTATGTCCAAGAGTTTGGAGGATAGAGACATTTTAATTTTTCGAGATTATTCGAAAGTCAATTTTTGAAAAGGCAAATATCTCCCGATCTGTAGGTATCTGAGAGACAAAACTTATGTCACTTTGAGGGAACGTATATGTCAACTTCATGTCAGATTCACGTCAACGTATGTCCAAGGGTTTGGAGGATAGAGCCATTTTAATTTTACAAGATTATTCGAAATTCAATTTCTGAAAAGGCAAATATCTCCCGATCTGTAGGAATCTGAGAGACAAAACTTATGTCACTTTGAGGTAACGTATATGTCAACTTCATGTCAGAGTCACGTCAATGTATGTACAAGGGTTTGGAGGATAGAGACATTTTAATTTTTCGAAATTATTTGAAAGTCAATTTTTTAAAAGGCAAATACCTCCCGATCTGTAGGAATCTGAGAGACAAAACTTAAGTCACTTTGAGGGAACGTATATGTCAACTTCATGTCAGAGTCACGTCAATGTATGTCCAAGGGGTTGGAGGATAGACATATTTTAATTTTTCGAGATTATTTGATAGTCAATTATTGAAAAGGCAAATATCTCCCGATCTGTAGGAAACTGAGAGACAAACAATATGTTACTTTGGGGGAACGTATATGTCAACTTCATGTCAGAGTCACGTCAATGTGTGTGCAAGTGTTTGGAGGACAGAGGCATTTTAATTTTGCGAGATTATTCGAAAGTCAATTTTTGAAATGGCAAATATCTCCCGATCTGTAGGAATCTGAGAGACAAAACTTATGTCACTTTGAGGTAACGTATATGTCAACTTCATATCAGAGGCACGTCAATGTATGTCCAAGAGTTTGGAGGATAGAGACATTTTAATTTTTCGAGATTATTCGAAAGTCAATTTTTGAAAAGGAAAATATCTCCCGATCGGTTGGTATCTGAGAGACAAAACTTATGTCACTTTGAGGGAACGTATATGTCAACTTCATGTCAGATTCACGTCAACGTATGTCCAAGGGTTTGGAGGATAGTGGCATTTTAATTTTACGAGATTATTCGAAAGTCAATTTCTGAAAAGGCAAATATCTCCCGATCTGTAGGAATCTGAGAGACAAAACTTATGTCACTTTGAGGGAACGTATATGTCAACTACATGTCAGAGTCTTGTCAATGTATGTCCAGGAGTTTGGAGGATAGAGACATTTAAGTTTTCGAGATTATTCGAAATTCAATTTTTGAAAAGGCAAATATCTCCCGATCTGTTTGAATCTGAGAGACAAAACTTATGTCACTTTGAGGTAACGTATATGTCAACTTCATGTCAGATTCACGTCAATGTATGTCCAAGAGTTTGGAGGATAGAGACATTTTAATTTTTCGAGATTATTCGAAAGTCAATTTTTGAAAAGGCAAATATCTCCCGATCTGTAGGTATCTGAGAGACAAAACTTATGTCACTTTGAGGGAACGTATATGTCAACTTCATGTCAGATTCACGTCAACGTATGTCCAAGGGTTTGGAGGATAGAGGCATTTAATTTTACAAGATTATTCGAAATTCAATTTCTGAAAAGGCAAATAACTCCCGATCTGTAGGAATCTGAGAGACAAAACTTATGTCACTTTGAGGGAACGTATATGTCAACTACATGTCGGAGTCATGTCAATGTATGTCCAGGAGTTTAGAGGATAAACACATTTTAATTTTTCGAGATTATTCCAAAGACAATTTTTGAAAAGGCAAATATATCCCGATCTGTAGGAATCTGAGAGACAACAATTATGTCACTTTGAGGGAACGTATATGTCAACTTCATGTCAGAGTCACGTCAATGTATGTCCAAGAGTTTGGAGGATAGAGACATTTTAATTTTTCGAGATTATTCGAAAGTCAATTTTTGAAAAGGCAAATATCTCCCGATCTGTTGGAATCTGAGAGACAAAACTTATGTCACTTTGAGGTAACGTATATGTCAACTTCATGTCAGACTCACGTCAATGTATGTCAAAGAGTTTGGAGGATAGAGACATTTTAATTTTTTGAGATTATTCGAAAGTCAATTTTTGAAAAGGCAAATATCTCCCGATCTGTTGGAATCTGAGAGACAAAACTTATGTCACTTTGAGGTAACGTATATGTCAACTTCATGTCAGATTCACGTCAATGTATGTACAAGAGGTTGGAGGATAGAGACATTTTAATTTTTCGAGATTATTCGAAAGTCAATTTTTGAAAAGGCAAATATCTCCGATCTGTAGGTATCTGAGAGACAAAACTTATGTCACTTTGAGGGAACGTATATGTCAACTTCATGTAAGATTCACGTCAACGTATGTCCAAGGGTTTTTAGGATAGAGGCATTTTAATTTTACGAGATTATTCGAAAGTCAATTTCTGAAAAGGCAAATATCTCCCGATCTGTAGGAATCTGAGAGACAAAACTTATGTCACTTTGAGGGAACGTATATGTCAACTACATGTCAGAGTCATGTCAATGTATGTCCAGGAGTTTAGAGGATAAACACATTTTAATTTTTCGAGATTATTCCAAAGTGAATTTTTGAAATGGCAAATATATCCCGATCTGTAGGAATCTGAGAGACAACACTTATGTCACTTTGAGGGAACGTATATGTCAACTTCATGTCAGAGTCACGTCAATGTATGTCCAAGAGTTTGGAGGATAGAGTCATTTTAATTTTTCGAGATTATTCGAAAGTCAATTTTTGAAAAGGCAAATATCTCCCGATCTGTTGGAATCTGAGAGACAAAACTTATGTCACTTTGAGGTAACGTACATATCAACTTCATGTCAGAGTCACGTCAATGTATGTCCAAGGGTTTGAAGGACAGAGGCATTTTAATTTTTCGAGATTATTCGAAAGTCAATTTTTGAAAAGGCAAATATCTCCCGATCTGTAGGAATCTGAGAGTCACCACTTATGTCACTATGAGGGAACGTATATGTCAACTTCATGTCAGAGTCACGTCAGTGTATGTCCAAGGGTTTGGAGGATAGAGAGATTTTAATTTTTCGGGATTATTCGAAAGTCAATTTCTGAAAAGGCAAATATCTCCCGATCTGTAGGAACCTGAGAGACGAAACTTGTGTCACTTTGAGGGAACGTATATGTCAACTTCATGTCAGAGTCACGTCAATGTATGTCCAAGGGTTTGGAGGATAGAGAGATTTTAATTTTTCGAGATTATTCGAAAGTCAATTTTTGAAAAGGCAAATATCTCCCGATCTGTAGGAATCTGAGAGACAAACCTTATGTCACTTTGAGGTAACGTATATGTCAACTTCATGTCAGAGTGATGTCAATGTATGTCCAAGGGTTTCGAGGATAGAGACATTTTAATTTTTCGAGATTATTCGAAAGTCAATTTCTGAAAAGGCAAATATCTCCCGATCTGTAGGAATCTGAGAGACAAAACTTATGTCACTTTGAGGTAACGTATATGTCAACTTCATGTCAGAGTCACGTCAATGTATGTCCAAGGGTTTGGAGGATAGAGACATTTTAATTTTTCGAAATTATTCGAAAGTCAAATTTTTAAAAGGCAAATATCTCCCGATCTGTAGGAATCTGAGAGACAAAACTTATGCCAATTTGAGGGAACGTATATGTCAACTTCATGTCACAGTCACGTCAATGTATGTCCAAGGGTTTGCAGGACAGAGGCATTTTAATTTTGCGAGATTATTCGAAAGTCAATTTTTGAAAAGGCAAATATCTCCCGATCTGTAGGAATCTGAGAGACAACACTTATGTCACTTTGAGGGAACGTATATGTCAACTTCATGTCAGAGTCACGTAAATGTATGTCCAAAGGTTTGGAGGATAGAGATATTTTAATTTTTCGAGATTATTCGAAAGTCAATTTTTGAAAATTCAAATATCTCCCGATCTGTAGGAATCTGAGAGACAAAACTTATGTCACTTTGAGGGAACGTATATGTCAACTTCATGTCAGAGTCACGTCAATATATGTCCAAGAGTTTGGAGGATAGAGACATTTTAATTTTTCGAGATTATTCGAAAGTCAATTTTTGAAAAGGCAAATATCTCCCGATCTGTAGGAATCTGAGAGACAAAACTTATGTCACTTTGAGGGAACGTATATGTCAACTTCATGTCAGAGTCACGTCAATGTATGTCCAAGGGTTTGGAGGATAAACACATTTAAATTATTCGAGATTATAGAAAGTCAATTTTTTAAAAGGCAAATATCTCCCGATCTGAATTAATCTGAGAGACAAAACTTATGTCACTTTGAGGGAACGTATATGTCAACTTCATGTCAGACTCACGTCAATGTATGTCCAAGAGTTTGGAGGATAGAGACATTTTAATTTTTCGAGATTATTCGAAAGTCAATTTTTGAAAAGGCAAATATCTCCCGATCTGTTGGAATCTGAGAGACAAAACTTATGTCACTTTGAGCTAACGTACATGTCAACTTCATGTCAGAGTCACGTCAATGTATGTCCAAGGGTTTGAAGGACTGAGGCATTTTAATTTTTCAGAGAATATTCGAAAGTCAATTTTTGAAAAGGCAAATATCTCCCGATCTGTAGGAATCTGAGAGACACCACTTATGTCACTTTGAGGGAATGTATATGACAACTTCATGTCAGAGTCACGTCAATGTATGTAAAAGGGTTTGGAGGATAGAGACATTTTAATTTTTCGAGATTATTCGAAAGTCAATTTCTGAAAAGGCAAATATCTCCCGATCTGTAGGAACCTGAGAGACGAAACTTATGTCACGTTGAGGGAACGTATATGTCAACTTCATGTCAGAGTCACGTCAATGTATGTCCAAGGGTTTGGAGGATAGAGAGATTTTAATTTTTCGAGATTATTCGAAAGTCAATTTTTGAAAAGGCAAATATCTCCCGATCTGTAGGAATCTGAGAGACAAACCTTATGTCACTTTGAGGTAACGTATATGTCAACTTCATGTCAGAGTCATGTCAATGTATGTCCAAGGGTTTCGAGGATAGAGACATTTAAATTTTTCGAGATTATTCGAAAGTCAATTTCTGAAAAGGCATATATCTCCCGATCTGTAGGAATCTGAGAGACAAAACTTAAGTCACTTTGAGGGAACGTATATGTCAACTTCATGTCAGAGTCACGTCAATGTATGTCCAAGGGGTTCGAGGATAGACATATTTTAATTTTTCGAGATTATTTGATAGTCAATTATTGAAAAGGCAAATATCTCCCGATCTGTAGGAAACTGAGAGACAAACAATATGTTACTTTGGGGGAACGTATAAGTCAACTTCATGTCAGAGTCACGTCAATGTGTGTCCAAGTGTTTGGAGGACAGAGGCATTTTAATTTTGCGAGATTATTCGAAAGTCAATTTGTGAAATGGCAAATATCTCCCGATCTGTAGGAATCTGAGAGACAATACTTATGTCACTTTGAGGGAACGTATATGTAAACTTCATGTCAGACTCACGTCAATGTATGTCCAAGAGTTTGGAGGATAGAGACATTTAAATTTTTCGAGATTATTCGAAAGTGAATTTTTGAAAAGGCAAATATCTCCCGATCTGTTGGAATCTGAGAGACAAAACTTATGTCACTTTGAGGTAACGTATATGTCAACTTCATGTCAGAGGCACGTCAATTTATGTCCAAGAGTTTGGAGGTTAGAGGCATTTAAATTTTACGAGATTATTCGAAAGTCAATTTCTGAAAAGGCAAATATCTCCCGATCTGTAGGAATCTGAGAGACAAAACTTATGTCACTTTGAGGGAACGTATATGTCAACTACATGTCAGAGTCTTGTCAATGTATGTCCAGGAGTTTGGAGGATAGAGACATTTAAATTTTCGAGATTATTCGAAATTCAATTTCTGAAAAGGCAAATATCTCCCGATCTGTTGGAATCTGAGAGACAAAACTTATGTCACTTTGAGGTAACGTATATGTCAACTTCATGTCAGATTCACGTCAATGTATGTCCAAGAGTTTGGCGGATAGAGACATTTTAATTTTTCGAGATTATTCGAAAGTCAATTTTTGAAAAGGCAAATATCTCCCAATCTGTTGGAATCTGAGAGACAAAACTTATGTCACTTTGAGGTAACGTATATGTCAACTTCATGTCAGATTCACGTCAATGTATGTCCAAGGGTTTGGAGGATAGAGACATTTTAATTTTTCGAGATTATTCGAAAGTCAATTTATGGAAAGGCAAATATCTCCCAATCTGTAGGTATCTGAGAGACAAAACTTATGTCACTTTGAGGGAACGTATATGTAAACTTCATGTCAGATTCACGTCATCGTATGTCCAAGGGTTTGGAGGATAGAGGCATTTTAATTTTACGAGATTATTCGAAAGTCAATTTCTGAAAAGACAAATATCTCCCGATCTGTAGGAATCTGAGAGACAAAACTTATTTCGCTTTGAGGGAACGTATATGTCAACTAAATGTCAGAGTCATGTCAATGTATGTCCAGGAGTTTAGAGGATAAACACATTTTAATTTTTCGAGATTATTCCAAAGTCAATTATTGGAAAGGCAAATATATCCCGATCTGTTGGAATCTGAGAGACAACACTTATGTCACTTTGAGGGAACGTATATGTCAACTTCATGTCAGAGTCACGTCAATGTATGTCCAAGAGTTTGGAGTATAGAGACATTTTAATTTCTCGAGATTATTCGAAAGTCAATTTTTGAAAAGGCAAATATCTCCCGATCTGTTGGAATCTGAGAGACAAAACTTATGTCACTTTGAGGTAACGTACATGTCAACTTCATGTCAGACTCACGTCAATGTATGTCCAAGAGATTGGAGGATAGAGACATTTTAATTTTTCGAGATTATTCGAAAGTCAATTTATGAAAAGGCAAATATCTCCCGATCTGTTGGAATCTGAGAGACAAAACTTATGTCACTTTGAGGTAACGTATATGTCAACTTCATGTCAGATTCACGTAAATGTATGTCCAAGAGTTTGGAGGATAGAGACATCTTAATTTTTCGAGATTATTCGAAAGTCAATTTTTGAAAAGGCAAATATCTCCCGATCTGTAGGTATCTGAGAGACAAAACTTATGTCACTTTGAGAGAACGTATATATAAACTTCATGTCAGATTCACGTCAACGTATGTCCAAGGGTTTGGAGGATAGAGGCATTTTAATTTTACGAGATTATTCGAAAGTCAATTTCTGAAAAGGCAAATATCTCCCGATCTGTAGGAATCTGAGAGACAAACCTTATGTCACTTTGAGGGAACGTATATGTCAAGTACATGTCAGAGTCATGTCAATGTATGTCCAGGAGTTTAGAGGATAAACACATTTTAATTTTTCGAGATTATTCCAAAGTCAATTTTTGAAAAGGCAAATATATCCCGATCTGTAGGAATCTGAGAGACAACACTTATATCACTTTGAGGGAACGTATATGTCAACTTCATGTCAGAGTCACGTCAATGTATGTCCAAGAGTTTGGAGGATAGAGACATTTTAATTTTTCGAGATTATTCGAAAGTCAATTTTTGAAAAGGCAAATATCTCCCGATCTGTTGGAATCTGAGAGACAAAACTTATGTCACTTTGAGGTAACGTACATGTCAACTTCATGTCAGAGTCACGTCAATGTATGTCCAAGGGTTTGAAGGACAGAGGCATTTTAATTTTTCGAGATTATTCGAAAGTCAATTTTTGAAAAGGCAAATATCTCCCGATCTGTAGGAAACTGAGAGACAAACAATATGTTACTTTCGGGGAACGTATATGTCAACTTCATGTCAGATTCACGTCAATGTGTGTCCAAGTGTTTGGAGGACAGAGGCATTTTAATTTTGCGAGATTATTCGAAAGTCAATTTTTGAAAAGGCAAATACCTCCCGATCTGTAGGAATATGAGAGACAATACTTATGTCACTTTGAGGGAACGTATATGTCAACTTCATGTCAGAGTCATGTCAATGTATGTCCAAGGGTTTAGAGGATAAACACATTTTAATTTTTCGAGATTATTCCAAAGTCAATTTCTGAAAAGGCAAATATCTCCCGATCTGTAGGAATCTGAGAGACAAAACTTATGTCACTTTGAGGTAACGTATATGTCAACTTCATGTCAGAGTCACGTCAAGGTATGTAGAAGGGTTTGGAGAATAGAGACATTTTAATTTTTCGAAATTATTCGAAAGTCAATTTTTTAAAAGGCAAATATCTCCCGATCTGTAGGAATCTGAGAGACAAAACTTAAGTCACTTTGAGGGAACGTATATGTCAACTTCATGTCAGAGTCACGTCAATGTATGTCCAAGGGGTTTTAGGATAGACATATTTTAATTTTTCGAGATGATTTGATAGTCAATTTTTGAAAAGGCAAATATCTCCCGATCTGTAGGAAACTGAGAGACAAACAATATGTTACTTTCGGGGAACGTATATGTCAACTTCATGTCAGATTCACGTGAATGTGTGTCCAAGTGTTTGGAGGACAGAGGCATTTTAATTTTGCGAGATTATTCGAAAGTCAATTTTTGAAAAGGCAAATATCTCCCGATCTGTAGGAATCTGAGAGACAAAACTTATGTCACATTGAGGGAACGTATATGTCAACTTCATGTCAGAGTCACGTCAATGTATGTCCAAGGGTTTGGAGGATAAACACATTTTAATTATTCGAGATTATAGAAAGTCAATTTTTGAAAAGGCAAATATCTCCCGATCTGAATTAATCTGAGAGACAAAACTTATGTCACTTTGAGGGAACGTATATGTCAACTTCATGTCAGACTCACGTCAATGTATGTCCAAGAGTTTGGAGGATAGAGACATTTTAATTTTTCGAGATTATTCGAAAGTCAATTTTTGAAAAGGCAAATATCTCCCGATGTGTTGGAATCTGAGAGACAAAACTTATGTCACTTTGAGCTAACGTACATGTCAACTTCGTTTCAGAGTCACGTCAATGTATGTCCAAGGGTTTGAAGGACAGAGGCATTTTAATTTTTCGAGAATATTCGAAAGTCAATTTTTGAAAAGGCAAATATCTCCCGATCTGTAGGAATCTGAGAGACACCACTTATCTCACTTTGAGGGAATGTATATGTCAACTTCATGTCAGAGTCACGTCAATGTATGTCCAAGGGTTTGGATGATAGAGAAATTTTAATTTTTCGAGATTATTCGAAAGTCAATTTTTGAAAAGGCAAATATCTCTCGATCTGTTGGTACCTCAAAGTGACAAAACTTATGTCACTTTGAGGTAACGTACATGTCAACTTCATGTCAGACTCACGTCAATGTATGTCCAAGAGTTTGGAGGATAGAGACATTTAAATTTTTCGAGATTATTCGAAAGTCAATTTATGAAAAGGCAAATATCTCCCGATCTGTTGGAATCTGAGAGACAAAACTTATGTCACTTTGAGGTAACGTATATGTCAACTTCATGTCAGAGTCACGTCAGTGTATGTCCAAGGGTTTGGAGGATAGAGAGATTTTAATTTTTCGGGATTATTCGAAAGTCAATTTCTGAAAAGGCAAATATCTCTCGATCTGTAGGAACCTGAGAGACGAAACTTATGTCACTTTGAGGGAACGTATATGTCAACTTCATGTCAGAGTCACGTCAATGTATGTCCAAGGGTTTGGAGGATAGAGAGATTTTAATTTTTCGAGATTATTCGAAAGTCAATTTTTGAAAAGGCAAATATCTCCCGATCTGTAGGAATCTGAGAGACAAACCTTATGTCACTTTGAGGTAACGTATATGTCAACTTCATGTCAGAGAGATGTCAATGTATGTCCAAGGGTTTCGAGGATAGAGACATTTTAATTTTTCGAGATTATTCGAAAGTCAATTTCTGAAAAGGCAAATATCTCCCGATCTGTAGGAATCTGAGAGACAAAACTTATGTCACTTTGAGGTAACGTATTTGTCAACTTCATGTCAGAGTCACGTCAATGTATGTCCAAGGGTTTGGAGGATAGAGACATTTTAATTTTTCGAAATTATTCGAAAGTCAATTTTTTAAAAGGCAAATATCTCCCGATCTGTAGGAATCTGAGAGACAAAACTTATGCCAATTTGAGGGAACGTATATGTCAACTTCATGTCACAGTCACGTCAGTGTATGTCCAAGGGTTTGGAGGACAGAGGCATTTTAATTTTGCGAGATTATTCGAAAGTCAATTTTTGAAAAGGCAAATATCTCCCGATCTGTAGGAATCTGAGAGACAACACTTATGTCACTTTGAGGGAACGTATATGTCAACTTCATGTCAGAGTCACGTAAATGTATGTCCAAAGGTTTGGAGGATAGAGATATTTTAATTTTTCGAGATTATTAGAAAGTCAATTTTTGAAAATTCAAATATCTCCCGATCTGTAGGAATCTGAGAGACAAAACTTATGTCACTTTGAGGGAACTTATATGTCAACTTCATGTCAGAGTCACGTCAATATATGTCCAAGAGTTTGGAGGATAGAGACATTTTAATTTTTCGAGATTATTCGAAAGTCAATTTTTGAAAAGGCAATTATCTCCCGATCTGTAGGAATCTGAGAGACAAAACTTATGTCACTTTGAGGGAACGTATATGTCAACTTCATGTCAGAGTCACGTCAATGTATGTCCAAGGGTTTGGAGGATAAACACATTTTAATTATTCGAGATTATAGAAAGTCAATTTTTGAAAAGGCAAATATCTCCCGATCTGAATTAATCTGAGAGACAAAACTTATGTCACTTTGAGGGAACGTATATGTCAACTTCATGTCAGACTCACGTCAATGTATGTCCAAGAGTTTGGAGGATAGAGACATTTTAATTTTTCGAGATTATTCGAAAGTCAATTTTTGAAAAGGCAAATATCTCCCGATCTGTTGGAATCTGAGAGACAAAACTTATGTCACTTTGAGCTAACGTACATGTCAACTTCATGTCAGAGTCACGTCAATGTATGTCCAAGGGTTTGAAGGACAGAGGCATTTTAATTTTTCGAGAATATTCGAAAGTCAATTTTTGAAAAGGCAAATATCTCCCGATCTGTAGGAATCTGAGAGACACCACTTATGTCACTTTGAGGGAATGTATATGTCAACTTCATGTCAGAGTCACGTCAATGTATGTCCAAGGGTTTGGAGGATAGAGACATTTTAATTTTTCGAGATTATTCGAAAGTCAATTTCTGAAAAGGCAAATATCTCCCGATCTGTAGGAACCTGAGAGACGAAACTTATGTCACGTTGAGGGAACGTATATGTCAACTTCATGTCAGAGTCACGTCAATGTATGTCCAAGGGTTTGGAGGATAGAGAGATTTTAATTCTTTGAGATTATTCGAAAGTCAATTTTTGAAAAGGCAAATATCTCCCGATCTGTAGGAATCTGAGAGACAAACCTTATGTCACTTTGAGGTAACGTATATGTCAACTTCATGTCAGAGTCATGTCAATGTATGTCCAAGGGTTTCGAGGATAGAGACATTTAAATTTTTCGAGATTATTCGAAAGTCAATTTCTGAAAAGGCATATATCTCCCGATCTGTAGGAATCTGAGAGACAAAACTTAAGTCACTTTGAGGGAACGTATATGTCAACTTCATGTCAGAGTCACGTCAATGTATGTCCAAGGGGTTGGAGGATAGACATATTTTAATTTTTCGAGATTATTTGATAGTCAATTATTGAAAAGGCAAATATCTCCCGATCTGTAGGAAACTGAGAGACAAACAATATGTTACTTTGGGGGAACGTATAAGTCAACTTCATGTCAGAGTCACGTCAATGTGTGTCCAAGTGTTTGGAGGACAGAGGCATTTTAATTTTGCGAGATTATTCGAAAGTCAATTTTTGAAATGGCAAATATCTCCCGATCTGTAGGAATCTGAGAGACAATACTTATGTCACTTTGAGGGAACGTATATGTAAACTTCATGTCAGACTCACGTCAATGTATGTCCAAGAGTTTGGAGGATAGAGACATTTAAATTTTTCGAGATTATTCGAAAGTGAATTTTTGAAAAGGCAAATATCTCCCGATCTGTTGGAATCTGAGAGACAAAACTTATGCCAATTTGAGGGAACGTATATGTCAACTTCATGTCAGAGGCACGTCAATGTATGTCCAAGAGTTTGGAGGATAGAGACATTTTAATTTTTCGAGATTATTCGAAAGTCAATTTTTGAAAGGGCAAATATCTCCCGATCTGTAGGTATCTGAGAGACAAAACTTATGTCACATTGAGGGAACGTATATGTCAACTTCATGTCAGATTCACGTCATCGTATGTCCAAGGGTTTGGAGGATAGAGGCATTTTAATTTTACGAGATTATTCGAAAGTCAATTTATGAAAAGGCAAATATCTCCCAATCTGTAGGTATCTGAGAGACAAAACTTATGTCACTTTGAGGGAACGTATATGTCAACTTCATGTCAGATTCACGTCATCGTATGTCCAAGGGTTTGGAGGATAGAGGCATTTTAATTTCTCGAGATTATTCGAAAGTCAATTTTTGAAAAGGCAAATATCTCCCGATCTGTTGGAATCTGAGAGACAAAACTTATGTCACTTTGAGGTAACGTACATGTCAACTTCATGTCAGACTCACGTCAATGTATGTCCAAGAGTTTGGAGGATAGAGACATTTTAATTTTTCGAGATTATTCGAAAGTCAATTTATGAAAAGGCAAATATCTCCCGATCTGTTGGAATCTGAGAGACAAAACTTATGTCACTTTGAGGTAACGTATATGTCAACTTCATGTCAGATTCACGTAAATGTATGTCCAAGAGTTTGGAGGATAGAGACATCTTAATTTTTCGAGATTATTCGAAAGTCAATTTTTGAAAAGGCAAATATCTCCCGATCTGTAGGTATCTGAGAGACAAAACTTATGTCACTTTGAGGGAACGTATATATCAACTTCATGTCAGATTCACGTCAACGTATGTCCAAGGGTTTGGAGGATAGAGGCATTTTAATTTTACGAGATTATTCGAAAGTCAATTACTGAAAAGGCAAGTATCTCCCGATCTGTAGGAATCTGAGAGACAAAACTTATGTCGCTTTGAGGGAACGTATATGTCAAGTACATGTCAGAGTCATGTCAATGTATGTCCAGGAGTTTAGAGGATAAACACATTTTAATTTTTCGAGATTATTCCAAAGTCAATTTTTGAAAAGGCAAATATATCCCGATCTGTAGGAATCTGAGAGACAAAACTTATATCACTTTGAGGGAACGTATATGTCAACTTCATGTCAGAGTCACGTCAAAGTATGTCCAAGAGTTTGGAGGATAGAGACATTTTAATTTTTCGAGATTATTCGAAAGTCAATTTTTGAAAAGGCAAATATCTCCCGATCTGTTGGAATCTGAGAGACAAAACTTATGTCACTTTGAGGTAACGTACATGTCAACTTCATGTCAGAGTCACGTCAATGTATGTCCAAGGGTTTGAAGGACAGAGGCATTTTAATTTTTCGAGATTATTCGAAAGTCAATTTTTGAAAAGGCAAATATCTCCCGATCTGTAGGAAACTGAGAGACAAACAATATGTCACTTTCGGGGAACGTATATGTCAACTTCATGTCAGATTCACGTCAATGTGTGTCCAAGTGTTTGGAGGACAGAGGCATTTTAATTTTGCGAGATTATTCGAAAGTCAATTTTTGAAAAGGCAAATACCTCCCGATCTGTAGGAATATGAGAGACAATACTTATGTCACTTTGAGGGAACGTATATGTCAACTTCATGTCAGAGGCACGTCAATGTATGTCCAAGGGTTTGGAGGATAGAGAGATTTTAATTTTTCGAGATTATTCGAAAGTCAATTTTTGAAAAGGCAAATATCTCCCGATCTGTAGGAATCTGAGAGACAAAACTTATGTCACTTTGAGGTAACGTATATGTCAACTTCATGTCAGAGTCACGTCAAGGTATGTCCAAGGGTTTGGAGAATAGAGATATTTTAATTTTTCGAGATGATTTGATAGTCAATTTTTGAAAAGGCAAATATCTCCCGATCTGTAGGAAACTGAGAGACAAACAATATGTTACTTTCGGGGAACGTATATGTCAACTTCATGTCAGATTCACGTCAATGTGTGTCCAAGTGTTTGGAGGACAGAGGCATTTTAATTTTGCGAGTTTATTCGAAAGTCAATTTTTGAAAAGGCAAATATCTCCCGATCTGTAGGAATCTGAGAGACAAAACTTATGTCACATTGAGGGAACGTATATGTCAACTTCATGCCAGAGTCACGTCAATGTATGTCCAAGGGTTTTTAGGATAAACACATTTTAATTATTCGAGATTATAGAAAGTCAATTTTTGAAAAGGCAAATATCTCCCGATCTGTAGGAACCTGAGAGACGAAACTTATGTCACGTTGAGGGAACGTATATGTCAACTTCATGTCAGAGTCACGTCAATGTATGTCCAAGGGTTTGGAGGATAGAGAGATTTTAATTTTTCGAGATTATTCGAAAGTCAATTTTTGAAAAGGCAAATATCTCCCGATCTGTTGGAATCTGAGAGACAAAACTTATGTCACTTTGAGGTAACGTATATGTCAACTTCATGTCAGATTCACGTCAATGTATGTCCAAGAGTTTGGAGGATAGAGACATTTTAATTTTTCGAGATTATTCGAAAGTCAATTTTTGAAAAGGCAAATATCTCCCGATCTGTAGGTATCTGAGAGACAAAACTTATGTCACTTTGAGGGAACGTATATGTCAACTTCATGTCAGATTCACGTCAACGTATGTCCAAGGGTTTGGAGGATAGAGGCATTTTAATTTTACGAGATTATTCGAAAGTCAATTTCTGAAAAGGCAAATATCTCCCGATCTGTAGGAATCTGAGAGACAAAACTTATGTCACTTTGAGGGAACGTATATGTCAAATACATGTCAGAGTCATGTCAATGTATATCCAGGAGTTTAGAGGATAAACACATTTTAATTTTTCGAGATTATTCCAAAGTCAATTTTTGAAAAGGCAAATATATCCCGATCTGTAGGAATCTGAGAGACAGCAATTATGTCACTTTGAGGGAACGTATATGTCAACTTCATGTCAGAGTCACGTCAATGTATGTCCAAGAGTTTGGAGGATAGAGACATTTTAATTTTTCGAGATTATTCGAAAGTCAATTTTTGAAAAGGCAAATATCTCCCGATCTGTTGGAATCTGAGAGACAAAACTTATGTCACTTTGAGGTAACGTATATGTCAACTTCATGTCAGACTCACGTCAATGTATGTCCAAGAGTTTGGAGGATAGAGACATTTTAATTTTTCGAGATTATTCGAAAATCAATATTTGAAAAGGCAAATATCTCCGATCTGTAGGTATCTGAGAGACAAAACTTATGTCACTTTGAGGGAACGTATATGTCAACTTCATGTAAGATTCACGTCAACGTATGTCCAAGGGTTTGGAGGATAGAGGCATTTTAATTTTACGAGATTATTCGAAAGTCAATTTCTGAAAAGGCAAATATCTCCCGATCTGTAGGAATCTGAGAGACAAAACTTATGTCACTTTGAGGGAACGTATATGTCAACTACATGTCAGAGTCATGTCAATGTATGTCCAGGAGTTTAGAGGATAAACACATTTTAATTTTTCGAGATTAATCCAAAGTGAATTTTTGAAAAGGCAAATATATCCCGATCTGTAGGAATCTGAGAGACGAAACTTATGTCACTTTGAGGGAACGTATATGTCAACTTCATGTCAGAGTCATGTCAATGTATGTCCAAGGGTTTCGAGGATAGAGACATTTTAATTTTTCGAGATTAATCGAAAGTCAATTTCTGAAAAGGCAAATATCTCCCGATCTGTAGGAATCTGAGAGACAAAACTTATGTCACTTTGAGGGAACGTATATGTCAACCTCATGTCAGAGTCACGTCAATATATGTCCAAGAGTTTGGAGGATAGAGACATTTAAATTTTTCGAGATTATTCGAAAGTCAATTTTTGAAAAGGCAAATATCTCCCGATCGGTAGGAATAGGAGAGACAAAACTTATGTCACTTTGAGGGAACGTATATGTCAACTTCATGTCAGAGTCACGTCAATGTATGTCCAAGGGGTTGGAGGATAGAAATATTTTAATTTTTCGAGATTATTTGATAGTCAATTTTTGAAAAGGCAAATATCTCCCGATCTGTAGGAAACTGAGAGACAAACAATATGTTACTTTGGGGGAACGTATATGTCAACTTCATGTCAGATTCACGTCAACGTATGTCCAAGGGTTTGGAGGATAGAGGCATTTTAATTTTACGAGATTATTCGAAAGTCAATTTCTGAAAAGGCAAATATCTCCCGATCTGTAGGAATCTGAGAGACAAAACTTATGTCACTTTGAGGGAACGTATATGTCAACTACATGTAAGAGTCATGTCAATGTATGTCCAGGAGTTTAGAGGATAAACACATTTTAATTTTTCGAGATTATTCCAAAGTGAATTTTTGAAAAAGCAAATATATCCCGATCTGTAGGAATCTGAGAGACAACACTTATGTCACTTTGAGGGAACGTCTATGTCAACTTCATGTCAGAGTCACGTCAATGTATGTCCAAGAGTTTGGAGGATAGAGACATTTTAATTTTTCGAGATTATTCGAAAGTCAATTCTTGAAAAGGCAAATATCTCCCGATCTGTTGGAATCTGAGAGACAAAACTTATGTCACTTTGAGGTAACGTACATGTCAACTTCATGTCAGAGTCACGTCAATGTATGTAGAAGGGTTTGAAGGACAGAGGCATTTTAATTTTTCGAGATTATTCGAAAGCCAATTTTTGAAAAGGCAAATATCTCCCGATCTGTAGGAATCTGAGAGTCACCACTTATGTCACTTTGAGGGACTGTATATGTCAACTTCATGTCAGAGTCACGTCAGTGTATGTCCAAGGGTTTGGAGGATAGAGACATTTTAATTTTACGAGATTATTCGAAAGTCAATTTCTGAAAAGGCAAATATCTCCCGGTCTGTAGGAATCTGAGATAAAACACATGTCACTTTGAGATAACGTATATGTCAACTTCATGTCAGAGTCACGTCAATGTATGTCCAAGGGTTTGTAGGATAGAGACATTTAATTTTTTCGAAATTATTCGAAAGTTAATTTTTGAAAAGGCAAATATCTCCCGATCCGTTTTAATCTGAGAGACAAACCTTATGTCACTTTGAGGTAACGTATATGTCAACTTCATGTCAGAGTCATTTCAATGTATGTCCAAGGGTTTCGAGGATAGAGACATTTTAATTTTTCGAGATTATTCGAAAGTCAATTTCTGGAAAGGCAAATATCTCCCGATCTGTAGGAATCTGAGAGACAAAACTTATGTCACTTTGAGGTAACGTATATGTCAACTTCATGTCAGAGTCACGTCAATGTATGTCCAAGGGTTTGGAGGATAGAGACATTTTAATTTTTCGAAATTATTCGAAAGTCAATTTTTTAAAAGGCAAATATCTCCCGATCTGTAGGAATCTGAGAGACAAAACTTATGTCACTTTGAGGTAACGTATATGTCAACTTCATGTCAGACTCACGTCAATGTATGTCCAAGAGTTTGGAGGATAGAGACATTTTAATTTTTCGAGATTATTCGAAAGTCAATTTTTGAAAAGGCAAATATCTTCCGATCTGTTGGAATCTGAGAGACAGAACTTATGTCACTTTGAGGGAACGTATATGTCAACTTCATGTAAGATTCACGTCAACGTATGACCAAGGGTTTGGAGGATAGAGGCATTTTAATTTTACGAGATTATTCGAAAGTCAATTTCTGAAAAGGCAAATATCTCCCGATCTGTAGGAATCTGAGAGACAAAACTTATGTCACTTTGAGGGAACGTATATGTCAACTACATGTCAGAGTCATGTCAATGTATGTCCAGGAGTTTAGAGGATAAACACATTTTAATTTTTCGAGATTAATCCAAAGTGAATTTTTGAAAAGGCAAATATATCCCGATCTGTAGGAATCTGGGAGACGAAACTTATGTCACTTTGAGGGAACGTATATGTCAACTTCATGTCAGAGTCATGTCAATGTATGTCCAAGGGTTTCGAGGATAGAGACATTTTAATTTTTCGAGATTATTCGAAAGTCAATTTCTGGAAAGGCAAATATCTCCCGATCTGTAGGAATCTGAGAGGCAAAACTTATGTCACTTTGAGGGAACGTATATGTCAACTTCATGTCAGAGTCACGTCAATATATGTCCAAGAGTTTGGAGGATAGAGACATTTTAATTTTTCGAGATTATTCGAAAGTCAATTTTTGAAAAGGAAAATATCTCCCGATCTGTAGGAACCTGAGAGACAAAACTTATGTCACTTTGAGGGAACGTATATGTCAACTTCATGTCAGAGTCACGTCAATGTATGTCCAAGGGGTTGGAGGATAGTAATATTTTAATTTTTCGAGATTACTTGATAGTCAATTTTTGAAAAGGCAAATATCTCCCGATCTGTAGGAAACTGAGAGACAAACAATATGTTACTTTGGGGGAACGTATATGTCAACTTCATGTCAGATTCACGTCAATGTGTGTCCAAGTGTTTGGAGGACAGAGGCATTTTAATTTTGCGAGATTATTCGAAAGTCAATTTTTGAATAGGCAAATATCTCCCGATCTGTACTAATCTGAGAGACAATACTTATGTCACTTTGAGGGAACGTATATGTCAACTTCATGTCAGATTCACGTCAACGTATGTCCAAGGGTTTGGAGGATAGAGGCATTTTAATTTTACGAGATTATTCGAAAGTCAATTTCTGAAAAGGCAAATATCTCCCGATCTGTAGGAATCTGAGAGACAAAACTTATGTCACTTTGAGGGAACGTATATGTCAACTACATGTCAGAGTCATGTCAATGTATGTCCAGGAGTTTAGAGGATAAACACATTTTAATTTTTCGAGATTATTCCAAAGTGAATTTTTGAAAAAGCAAATATATCCCGATCTGTAGGAATCTGAGAGACAAAACTTATGTCACTTTGAGGGAACGTTTATGTCAACTTCATGTCAGAGTCACGTCAATGTATGTCCAAGAGTTTGGAGGATAGAAACATTTTAATTTTTCGAGATTATTCAAAAGTCAATTTTTGAAAAGGCAAATATCTCCCGATCTGTTGGAATCTGAGAGACAAAACTTATGTCACTTTGAGGTAACGTACATGTCAACTTCATGTCAGAGTCACGTCAATGCATGTCCAAGGGTTTGAAGGACAGAGGCATTTTAATTTTTCGAGATTATTCGAAAGTCAATTTTTGAAAAGGCAAATATCTCCCGATCTGTAGGAATCTGAGAGTCACCACTTATGTCACTTTGAGGGACTGTATATGTCAACTTCATGTCAGAGTCACGTCAGTGTATGTCCAAGGGTTTGGAGGATAGAGAGATTTTAATTTTTCGGGATTATTCGAAAGCCAATTTCTGAAAAGGCAAATATCTCCCGATCTGTAGGAACCTGAGAGACGAAACTTATGTCACTTTGAGGGAACGTATATGTCAACTTCATGTCAGAGTCACGTCAATGTATGTCCAAGGGTTTGGAGGATAGAGAGATTTAAATTTTTCGAGATTATTCGAAAGTCAATTTCTGAAAAGGCAAATATCTCCCGATCTGTTGGAACCTGAGAGACGAAACTTATGTCACTTTGAGGGAACGTATATGTCAACTTCATGTCAGAGTCACGTCAATGTATGTCCAAGGGTTTGGAGGATAGAGAGATTTTAATTTTTCGAGATTATTCGAAAGTCAATTTTTGAAAATTCAAATATCTCCCGATCTGAAGGAATCTGAGAGACAACACTTATGTCACTTTGAGGGAACGTATATGTCAACTTCATGTCAGAGTCATTTCAATGTATGTCCAAGGGTATCGAGGATAGAGACATTTTAATTTTTCGAGATTATTCGAAAGTCAATTTCTAAAAAGGCAAATATCTCCCGATCTGTTGGAACCTGAGAGACGAAACTTATGTCACTTTGAGGGAACGTATATGTCAACTTCATGTCAGAGTCACGTCAATGTATGTCCAAGGGTTTGGAGAATAGAGACATTTTAATTTTTCGAAATTATTCGAAAGTCAATTTTTAAAAAGGCAAATATCTCCCGATCTGTATTAATCTGAGAGACAAAACTTAAGTCACTTTGAGGGAACGTATATGTCAACTTCATGTCAGAGTCACGTCAATGTATGTCCAAGGGGTTTTAGGATAGACATATTTTAATTTTTCGAGATGATTTGATAGTCAATTTTTGAAAAGGCAAATATCTCCCGATCTGTAGGAAACTGAGAGACAAACAATATGTTACTTTCGGGGAACGTATATGTCAACTTCATGTCAGATTCACGTCAATGTGTGTCCAAGTGTTTGGAGGACAGAGGCATTTTAATTTTGCGAGATTATTCGAAAGTCAATTTTTGAAAAGGCAAATATCTCCCGATCTGTAGGAATCTGAGAGACAAAACTTATGTCACATTGAGGGAACGTATATGTCAACTTCATGTCAGAGTCACGTCAATGTATGTCCAAGGGTTTTTAGGATAAACACATTTTAATTATTCGAGATTATAGAAAGTCAATTTTTGAAAAGGCAAATATCTCCCGATCTGTAGGAACCTGAGAGACGAAACTTATGTCACGTTGAGGGAACGTATATGTCAACTTCATGTCAGAGTCACGTCAATGTATGTCCAAGGGTTTGGAGGATAGAGAGATTTTAATTTTTCGAGATTATTCGAAAGTCAATTTCTGAAAAGGCAAATATCTCCCGATCTGTTGGAATCTGAGAGACAAAACTTATGTCACTTTGAGGTAACGTATATGTCAACTTCATGTCAGATTCACGTCAATGTATGTCCAAGAGTTTGGAGGATAGAGACATTTTAATTTTTCGAGATTATTCGAAAGTCAATTTTTGAAAAGGCAAATATCTCCCGATCTGTAGGTATCTGAGAGACAAAACTTATGTCACTTTGAGGGAACGTATATGTCAACTTCATGTCAGATTCACGTCAACGTATGTCCAAGGGTTTGGAGGATAGAGGCATTTTAATTTTACGAGATTATTCGAAAGTCAATTTCTGAAAAGGCAAATATCTCCCGATCTGTAGGAATCTGAGAGACAAAACTTATGTCACTTTGAGGGAACGTATATGTCAAATACATGTCAGAGTCATGTCAATGTATATCCAGGAGTTTAGAGGATAAACACATTTTAATTTTTCGAGATTATTCCAAAGTCAATTTTTGAAAAGGCAAATATATCCCGATCTGTAGGAATCTGAGAGACAGCAATTATGTCACTTTGAGGGAACGTATATGTCAACTTCATGTCAGAGTCACGTCAATGTATGTCCAAGAGTTTGGAGGATAGAGACATTTTAATTTTTCGAGATTATTCGAAAGTCAATTTTTGAAAAGGCAAATATCTCCCGATCTGTTGGAATCTGAGAGACAAAACTTATGTCACTTTGAGGTAACGTATATGTCAACTTCATGTCAGACTCACGTCAATGTATGTCCAAGAGTTTGGAGGATAGAGACATTTTAATTTTTCGAGATTATTCGAAAATCAATTTTTGAAAAGGCAAATATCTCCGATCTGTAGGTATCTGAGAGACAAAACTTATGTCACTTTGAGGGAACGTATATGTCAACTTCATGTAAGATTCACGTCAACGTATGTCCAAGGGTTTGGAGGATAGAGGCATTTTAATTTTACGAGATTATTCGAAAGTCAATTTCTGAAAAGGCAAATATCTCCCGATCTGTAGGAATCTGAGAGACAAAACTTATGTCACTTTGAGGGAACGTATATGTCAACTACATGTCAGAGTCATGTCAATGTATGTCCAGGAGTTTAGAGGATAAACACATTTTAATTTTTCGAGATTAATCCAAAGTGAATTTTTGAAAAGGCAAATATATCCCGATCTGTAGGAATCTGAGAGACGAAACTTATGTCACTTTGAGGGAACGTATATGTCAACTTCATGTCAGAGTCATGTCAATGTATGTCCAAGGGTTTCGAGGATAGAGACATTTTAATTTTTCGAGATTAATCGAAAGTCAATTTCTGAAAAGGCAAATATCTCCCGATCTGTAGGAATCTGAGAGACAAAACTTATGTCACTTTGAGGGAACGTATATGTCAACTTCATGTCAGAGTCACGTCAATATATGTCCAAGAGTTTGGAGGATAGAGACATTTAAATTTTTCGAGATTATTCGAAAGTCAATTTTTGAAAAGGCAAATATCTCCCGATCTGTAGGAATAGGAGAGACAAAACTTATGTCACTTTGAGGGAACGTATATGTCAACTTCATGTCAGAGTCACGTCAATGTATGTCCAAGGGGTTGGAGGATAGAAATATTTTAATTTTTCGAGATTATTTGATAGTCAATTTTTGAAAAGGCAAATATCTCCCGATCTGTAGGAAACTGAGAGACAAACAATATGTTACTTTGGGGGAACGTATATGTCAACTTCATGTCAGATTCACGTCAATGTGTGTCCAAGTGTTTGGAGGACAGAGGCATTTTAATTTTGCGAGATTATTCGAAAGTCAATTTTTGTAAAGGCAAATATCTCCCGATCTGTACTAATCTGAGAGACAATACTTATGTCACTTTGAGGGAACGTATATGTCAACTTCATGTCAGATTCACGTCAACGTATGTCCAAGGGTTTGGAGGATAGAGGCATTTTAATTTTACGAGATTATTCGAAAGTCAATTTCTGAAAAGGCAAATATCTCCCGATCTGTAGGAATCTGAGAGACAAAACTTATGTCACTTTGAGGGAACGTATATGTCAACTACATGTAAGAGTCATGTCAATGTATGTCCAGGAGTTTAGAGGATAAACACATTTTAATTTTTCGAGATTATTCCAAAGTGAATTTTTGAAAAAGCAAATATATCCCGATCTGTAGGAATCTGAGAGACAACACTTATGTCACTTTGAGGGAACGTCTATGTCAACTTCATGTCAGAGTCACGTCAATGTATGTCCAAGAGTTTGGAGGATAGAGACATTTTAATTTTTCGAGATTATTCGAAAGTCAATTTTTGAAAAGGCAAATATCTCCCGATCTGTTGGAATCTGAGAGACAAAACTTATGTCACTTTGAGGTAACGTACATGTCAACTTCATGTCAGAGTCACGTCAATGTATGTCCAAGGGTTTGAAGGACAGAGGCATTTTAATTTTTCGAGATTATTCGAAAGCCAATTTTTGAAAAGGCAAATATCTCCCGATCTGTAGGAATCTGAGAGTCACCACTTATGTCACTTTGAGGGACTGTATATGTCAACTTCATGTCAGAGTCACGTCAGTGTATGTCCAAGGGTTTGGAGGATAGAGACATTTTGATTTTTCGATATTATTCGAAAGAAAATTTTAAAAAGGCAAATATCTCCCGGTCTGTAGGAATCTGAGATAAAACACATGTCACTTTGAGATAACGTATATGTCAACTTCATGTCAGAGTCACGTCAATGTATGTCCAAGGGTTTGTAGGATAGAGACATTTAATTTTTTCGAAATTATTCGAAAGTCAATTTTTGAAAAGGCAAATATCTCCCGATCCGTTTTAATCTGAGAGACAAACCTTATGTCACTTTGAGGTAACGTATATGTCAACTTCATGTCAGAGTCATTTCAATGTATGTCCAAGGGTTTCGAGGATAGAGACATTTTAATTTTTCGAGATTATTCGAAAGTCAATTTCTGAAAAGGCAAATATCTCCCGATCTGTAGGAATCTGAGAGACAAAACTTATGTCACTTTGAGGTAACGTATATGTCAACTTCATGTCAGAGTCACGTCAATGTATGTCCAAGGGTTTGGAGGATAGAGACATTTTAATTTTTCGAAATTATTCGAAAGTCAATTTTTTAAAAGGCAAATATCTCCCGATCTGTAGGAATCTGAGAGACAAAACTTATGTCACTTTGAGGTAACGTATATGTCAACTTCATGTCAGACTCACGTCAATGTATGTCCAAGAGTTTGGAGGATAGAGACATTTTAATTTTTCGAGATTATTCGAAAGTCAATTTTTGAAAAGGCAAATATCTTCCGATCTGTTGGAATCTGAGAGACAGAACTTATGTCACTTTGAGGGAACGTATATGTCAACTTCATGTAAGATTCACGTCAACGTATGACCAAGGGTTTGGAGGATAGAGGCATTTTAATTTTACGAGATTATTCGAAAGTCAATTTCTGAAAAGGCAAATATCTCCCGATCTGTAGGAATCTGAGAGACAAAACTTATGTCACTTTGAGGGAACGTATATGTCAACTACATGTCAGAGTCATGTCAATGTATGTCCAGGAGTTTAGAGGATAAACACATTTTAATTTTTCGAGATTAATCCAAAGTGAATTTTTGAAAAGGCAAATATATCCCGATCTGTAGGAATCTGAGAGACGAAACTTATGTCACTTTGAGGGAACGTATATGTCAACTTCATGTCAGAGTTATGTCAATGTATGTCCAAGGGTTTCGAGGATAGAGACATTTTAATTTTTCGAGATTATTCGAAAGTCAATTTCTGAAAAGGCAAATATCTCCCGATCTGTAGGAATCTGAGAGGCAAAACTTATGTCACTTTGAGGGAACGTATATGTCAACTTCATGTCAGAGTCACGTCAATATATGTCCAAGAGTTTGGAGGATAGAGACATTTTAATTTTTCGAGATTATTCGAAAGTCAATTTTTGAAAAGGAAAATATCTCCCGATCTGTAGGAACCTGAGAGACAAAACTTATGTCACTTTGAGGGAACGTATATGTCAACTTCATGTCAGAGTCACGTCAATGTATGTCCAAGGGGTTGGAGGATAGTAATATTTTAATTTTTCGAGATTATTTGATAGTCAATTTTTGAAAAGGCAAATATCTCCCGATCTGTAGGAAACTGAGAGACAAACAATATGTTACTTTGGGGGAACGTATATGTCAACTTCATGTCAGATTCACGTCAACGTATGTCCAAGGGTTTGGAGGATAGAGGCATTTTAATTTTACGAGATTATTCGAAAGTCAATTTCTGAAAAGGCAAATATCTCCCGATCTGTAGGCATCTGAGAGACAAAACTTATGTCACTTTGAGGGAACGTATATGTCAACTTCATGTCAGAGTCATGTCAATGTATGTCCAGGAGTTTAGAGGATAAACACATTTTAATTTTTCGAGATTATTCCAAAGTGAATTTTTGAAAAAGCAAATATATCCCGATCTGTAGGAATCTGAGAGACAACACTTATGTCACTTTGAGGGAACGTTTATGTCAACTTCATGTCAGAGTCACGTCAATGTATGTCCAAGAGTTTGGAGGATAGAAACATTTTAATTTTTCGAGATTATTCAAAAGTCAATTTTTGAAAAGGCAAATATCTCCCGATCTGTTGGAATCTGAGAGACAAAACTTATGTCACTTTGAGGTAACGTACATGTCAACTTCATGTCAGAGTCACGTCAATGTATGTCCAAGGGTTTGAAGGACAGAGGCATTTTAATTTTTCGAGATTATTCGAAAGTCAATTTTTGAAAAGGCAAATATCTCCCGATCTGTAGGAATCTGAGAGTCACCACTTATGTCACTTTGAGGGACTGTATATGTCAACTTCATGTCAGAGTCACGTCAGTGTATGTCCAAGGGTTTGGAGGATAGAGAGATTTTAATTTTTCGGGATTATTCGAAAGCCAATTTCTGAAAAGGCAAATATCTCCCGATCTGTAGGAACCTGAGAGACGAAACTTATGTCACTTTGAGGGAACGTATATGTCAACTTCATGTCAGAGTCACGTCGATGTATGTCCAAGGGTTTGGAGGATAGAGAGATTTAAATTTTTCGAGATTATTCGAAAGTCAATTTCTGAAAAGGCAAATATCTCCCGATCTGTTGGAACCTGAGAGACGAAACTTATGTCACTTTGAGGGAACGTATATGTCAACTTCATGTCAGAGTCACGTCAATGTATGTCCAAGGGTTTGGAGGATAGAGAGATTTTAATTTTTCGAGATTATTCGAAAGTCAATTTTTGAAAATTCAAATATCTCCCGATCTGAAGGAATCTGAGAGACAACACTTATGTCACTTTGAGGGAACGTATATGTCAACTTCATGTCAGAGTCATTTCAATGTATGTCCAAGGGTATCGAGGATAGAGACATTTTAATTTTTCGAGATTATTCGAAAGTCAATTTCTAAAAAGGCAAATATCTCCCGATCTGTAGGAATCTGAGAGACAAAACTTATGTCACTTTGAGGTAACGTATATGTCAACTTCATGTCAGATTCACGTCAATGTGTGTCCAAGTGTTTGGAGGACAGAGGCATTTTAATTTTGCGAGATTATTCGAAAGTCTTTTTTTGAAAAGGCAAATATCTCCCGATCTGTACTAATCTGAGAGACAATACTTATGTCACTTTGAGGGAACGTATATGTCAACTTCATGTCAGATTCACGTCAACGTATGTCCAAGGGTTTGGAGGATAGAGACATTTAAATTTTTCGAGATTATTCGAAAGTCAATTTTTGAAAAGGCAAATATCTCCCGATCTGTAGGAATAGGAGAGACAAAACTTATGTCACTTTGAGGGAACGTATATGTCAACTTCATGTCAGAGTCACGTCAATGTATGTCCAAGGGGTTGGAGGATAGAAATATTTTAATTTTTCGAGATTATTTGATAGTCAATTTTTGAAAAGGCAAATATCTCCCGATCTGTAGGAAACTGAGAGACAAACAATATGTTACTTTGGGGGAACGTATATGTCAACTTCATGTCAGATTCACGTCAATGTGTGTCCAAGTGTTTGGAGGACAGAGGCATTTTAATTTTGCGAGATTATTCGAAAGTCAATTTTTGTAAAGGCAAATATCTCCCGATCTGTACTAATCTGAGAGACAATACTTATGTCACTTTGAGGGAACGTATATGTCAACTTCATGTCAGATTCACGTCAACGTATGTCCAAGGGTTTGGAGGATAGAGGCATTTTAATTTTACGAGATTATTCGAAAGTCAATTTTTGAAAAGGCAAATATCTCCCGATCTGTAGGAATCTGAGAGACAAAACTTATGTCACTTTGAGGGAACGTATATGTCAACTACATGTAAGAGTCATGTCAATGTATGTCCAGGAGTTTAGAGGATAAACACATTTTAATTTTTCGAGATTATTCCAAAGTGAATTTTTGAAAAAGCAAATATATCCCGATCTGTAGGAATCTGAGAGACAACACTTATGTCACTTTGAGGGAACGTCTATGTCAACTTCATGTCAGAGTCACGTCAATGTATGTCCAAGAGTTTGGAGGATAGAGACATTTTAATTTTTCGAGATTATTCGAAAGTCAATTTTTGAAAAGGCAAATATCTCCCGATCTGTTGGAATCTGAGAGACAAAACTTATGTCACTTTGAGGTAACGTACATGTCAACTTCATGTCAGAGTCACGTCAATGTATGTCCAAGGGTTTGAAGGACAGAGGCATTTTAATTTTTCGAGATTATTCGAAAGCCAATTTTTGAAAAGGCAAATATCTCCCGATCTGTAGGAATCTGAGAGTCACCACTTATGTCACTTTGAGGGACTGTATATGTCAAATTCATGTCAGAGTCACGTCAGTGTATGTCCAAGGGTTTGGAGGATAGAGACATTTTGATTTTTCGATATTATTCGAAAGAAAATTTTAAAAAGGCAAATATCTCCCGGTCTGTAGGAATCTGAGATAAAACACATGTCACTTTGAGATAACGTATATGTCAACTTCATGTCAGAGTCACGTCAATGTATGTCCAAGGGTTTGTAGGATAGAGACATTTAATTTTTTCGAAATTATTCGAAAGTCAATTTTTGAAAAGGCAAATATCTCCCGATCCGTTTTAATCTGAGAGACAAACCTTATGTCACTTTGAGGTAACGTATATGTCAACTTCATGTCAGAGTCATTTCAATGTATGTCCAAGGGTTTCGAGGATAGAGACATTTTAATTTTTCGAGATTATTCGAAAGTCAATTTCTGAAAAGGCAAATATCTCCCGATCTGTAGGAATCTGAGAGACAAAACTTATGTCACTTTGAGGTAACGTATATGTCAACTTCATGTCAGAGTCACGTCAATGTATGTCCAAGGGTTTGGAGGATAGAGACATTTTAATTTTTCGAAATTATTCGAAAGTCAATTTTTTAAAAGGCAAATATCTCCCGATCTGTAGGAATCTGAGAGACAAAACTTATGTCACTTTGAGGTAACGTATATGTCAACTTCATGTCAGACTCACGTCAATGTATGTCCAAGAGTTTGGAGGATAGAGACATTTTAATTTTTCGAGATTATTCGAAAGTCAATTTTTGAAAAGGCAAATATCTTCCGATCTGTTGGAATCTGAGAGACAGAACTTATGTCACTTTGAGGGAACGTATATGTCAACTTCATGTAAGATTCACGTCAACGTATGACCAAGGGTTTGGAGGATAGAGGCATTTTAATTTTACGAGATTATTCGAAAGTCAATTTCTGAAAAGGCAAATATCTCCCGATCTGTAGGAATCTGAGAGACAAAACTTATGTCACTTTGAGGGAACGTATATGTCAACTACATGTCAGAGTCATGTCAATGTATGTCCAGGAGTTTAGAGGATAAACACATTTTAATTTTTCGAGATTAATCCAAAGTGAATTTTTGAAAAGGCAAATATATCCCGATCTGTAGGAATCTGAGAGACGAAACTTATGTCACTTTGAGGGAACGTATATGTCAACTTCATGTCAGAGTTATGTCAATGTATGTCCAAGGGTTTCGAGGATAGAGACATTTTAATTTTTCGAGATTATTCGAAAGTCAATTTCTGAAAAGGCAAATATCTCCCGATCTGTAGGAATCTGAGAGGCAAAACTTATGTCACTTTGAGGGAACGTATATGTCAACTTCATGTCAGAGTCACGTCAATATATGTCCAAGAGTTTGGAGGATAGAGACATTTTAATTTTTCGAGATTATTCGAAAGTCAATTTTTGAAAAGGAAAATATCTCCCGATCTGTAGGAACCTGAGAGACAAAACTTATGTCACTTTGAGGGAACGTATATGTCAACTTCATGTCAGAGTCACGTCAATGTATGTCCAAGGGGTTGGAGGATAGTAATATTTTAATTTTTCGAGATTATTTGATAGTCAATTTTTGAAAAGGCAAATATCTCCCGATCTGTAGGAAACTGAGAGACAAACAATATGTTACTTTGGGGGAACGTATATGTCAACTTCATGTCAGATTCACGTCAATGTGTGTCCAAGTGTTTGGAGGACAGAGGCATTTTAATTTTGCGAGATTATTCGAAAGTCAATTTTTGAATAGGCAAATATCTCCCGATCTGTACTAATCTGAGAGACAATACTTATGTCACTTTGAGGGAACGTATATGTCAACTTCATGTCAGATTCACGTCAACGTATGTCCAAGGGTTTGGAGGATAGAGGCATTTTAATTTTACGAGATTATTCGAAAGTCAATTTCTGAAAAGGCAAATATCTCCCGATCTGTAGGAATCTGAGAGACAAAACTTATGTCACTTTGAGGGAACGTATATGTCAACTTCATGTCAGAGTCATGTCAATGTATGTCCAGGAGTTTAGAGGATAAACACATTTTAATTTTTCGAGATTATTCCAAAGTGAATTTTTGAAAAAGCAAATATATCCCGATCTGTAGGAATCTGAGAGACAACACTTATGTCACTTTGAGGGAACGTTTATGTCAACTTCATGTCAGAGTCACGTCAATGTATGTCCAAGAGTTTGGAGGATAGAAACATTTTAATTTTTCGAGATTATTCAAAAGTCAATTTTTGAAAAGGCAAATATCTCCCGATCTGTTGGAATCTGAGAGACAAAACTTATGTCACTTTGAGGTAACGTACATGTCAACTTCATGTCAGAGTCACGTCAATGTATGTCCAAGGGTTTGAAGGACAGAGGCATTTTAATTTTTCGAGATTATTCGAAAGTCAATTTTTGAAAAGGCAAATATCTCCCGATCTGTAGGAATCTGAGAGTCACCACTTATGTCACTTTGAGGGACTGTATATGTCAACTTCATGTCAGAGTCACGTCAGTGTATGTCCAAGGGTTTGGAGGATAGAGAGATTTTAATTTTTCGGGATTATTCGAAAGCCAATTTCTGAAAAGGCAAATATCTCCCGATCTGTAGGAACCTGAGAGACGAAACTTATGTCACTTTGAGGGAACGTATATGTCAACTTCATGTCAGAGTCACGTCAATGTATGTCCAAGGGTTTGGAGGATAGAGAGATTTAAATTTTTCGAGATTATTCGAAAGTCAATTTCTGAAAAGGCAAATATCTCCCGATCTGTTGGAACCTGAGAGACGAAACTTATGTCACTTTGAGGGAACGTATATGTCAACTTCATGTCAGAGTCACGTCAATGTATGTCCAAGGGTTTGGAGGATAGAGAGATTTTAATTTTTCGAGATTATTCGAAAGTCAATTTTTGAAAATTCAAATATCTCCCGATCTGAAGGAATCTGAGAGACAACACTTATGTCACTTTGAGGGAACGTATATGTCAACTTCATGTCAGAGTCATTTCAATGTATGTCCAAGGGTATCGAGGATAGAGACATTTTAATTTTTCGAGATTATTCGAAAGTCAATTTCTAAAAAGGCAAATATCTCCCGATCTGTAGGAATCTGAGAGACAAAACTTATGTCACTTTGAGGTAACGTATATGTCAACTTCATGTCAGATTCACGTCAATGTGTGTCCAAGTGTTTGGAGGACAGAGGCATTTTAATTTTGCGAGATTATTCGAAAGTCTTTTTTTGAAAAGGCAAATATCTCCCGATCTGTACTAATCTGAGAGACAATACTTATGTCACTTTGAGGGAACGTATATGTCAACTTCATGTCAGATTCACGTCAACGTATGTCCAAGGGTTTGGAGGATAGAGGCATTTTAATTTTACGAGATTATTCGAAAGTCAATTTCTGAAAAGGCAAATATCTCCCGATCTGTAGGAATCTGAGAGACAAAACTTATGTCACTTTGAGGGAACTTATATGTCAACTACATGTCAGAGTCATGTCAATGTATGTCCAGGAGTTTAGAGGATAAACACATTTTAATTTTTCGAGATTATTCCAAAGTGAATTTTTGAAAAAGCAAATATATCCCGATCTGTAGGAATCTGAGAGACAACACTTATGTCACCTTGAGGGAACGTCTATGTCAACTTCATGTCAGAGTCACGTCAATGTATGTCCAAGAGTTTGGAGGATAGAGACATTTTATTTTTTCCAGATTATTCGAAAGTCAATTTTTGAAAAGGCAAATATCTCCCGATCTGTTGGAATCTGAGAGACAAAACTTATGTCACTTTGAGGTAACGTACATGTCAACTTCATGTCAGAGTCACGTCAATGTATGTCCAAGGGTTTGAAGGACAGAGGCATTTTAATTTTTCGAGATTATTCGAAAGTCAATTTTTGAAAAGGCAAATATCTCCCGATCTGTAGGAATCTGAGAGTCACCACTTATGTCACTTTGAGGGACTGTATATGTCAACTTCATGTCAGAGTCACGTCAGTGTATGTCCAAGGGTTTGGAGGATACAGAGATTTTAATTTTTCGGGATTATTCGAAAGCCAATTTCTGAAAAGGCAAATATCTCCCGATCTGTAGGAACCTGAGAGACGAAACTTATGTCACTTTGAGGGAACGTATATGTCAACTTCATGTCAGAGTCACGTCAATGTATGTCCAAGGGTTTGGAGGATAGAGAGATTTAAATTTTTCGAGATTATTCGAAAGTCAATTTCTGAAAAGGCAAATATCTCCCGATCTGTTGGAACCTGAGAGACGAAACTTATGTCACTTTGAGGGAACGTATATGTCAACTTCATGTCAGAGTCATGTCAATGTATGTCCAAGGGTTTCGAGGATAGAGACATTTTAATTTTTCGAGATTATTCGAAAGTCAATTTCTGAAAAGGCAAATATCTCCCGATCTGTAGGAATCTGAGAGGCAAAACTTATGTCACTTTGAGGGAACGTATATGTCAACTTCATGTCAGAGTCACGTCAATATATGTCCAAGAGTTTGGAGGATAGAGACATTTTAATTTTTCGAGATTATTCGAAAGTCAATTTTTGAAAAGGAAAATATCTCCCGATCTGTAGGAACCTGAGAGACAAACAATATGTTACTTTGGGGGAACGTATATGTCAACTTCATGTCAGATTCACGTCAATGTGTGTCCAAGTGTTTGGAGGACAGAGGCATTTTAATTTTGCGAGATTATTCGAAAGTCAATTTTTGTAAAGGCAAATATCTCCCGATCTGTACTAATCTGAGAGACAATACTTATGTCACTTTGAGGGAACGTATATGTCAACTTCATGTCAGATTCACGTCAACGTATGTCCAAGGGTTTGGAGGATAGAGGCATTTTAATTTTACGAGATTATTCGAAAGTCAATTTCTGAAAAGGCAAATATCTCCCGATCTGTAGGAATCTGAGAGACAAAACTTATGTCACTTTGAGGGAACGTATATGTCAACTACATGTAAGAGTCATGTCAATGTATGTCCAGGAGTTTAGAGGATAAACACATTTTAATTTTTCGAGATTATTCCAAAGTGAATTTTTGAAAAAGCAAATATATCCCGATCTGTAGGAATCTGAGAGACAACACTTATGTCACTTTGAGGGAACGTCTATGTCAACTTCATGTCAGAGTCACGTCAATGTATGTCCAAGAGTTTGGAGGATAGAGACATTTTAATTTTTCGAGATTATTCGTAAGTCAATTTTTGAAAAGGCAAATATCTCCCGATCTGTTGGAATCTGAGAGACAAAACTTATGTCACTTTGAGGTAACGTACATGTCAACTTCATGTCAGAGTCACGTCAATGTATGTCCAAGGGTTTGAAGGACAGAGGCATTTTAATTTTTCGAGATTATTCGAAAGCCAATTTTTGAAAAGGCAAATATCTCCCGATCTGTAGGAATCTGAGAGTCACCACTTATGTCACTTTGAGGGACTGTATATGTCAACTTCATGTCAGAGTCACGTCAGTGTATGTCCAAGGGTTTGGAGGATAGAGACATTTTGATTTTTCGATATTATTCGAAAGAAAATTTTAAAAAGGCAAATATCTCCCGGTCTGTAGGAATCTGAGATAAAACACATGTCACTTTGAGATAACGTATATGTCAACTTCATGTCAGAGTCACGTCAATGTATGTCCAAGGGTTTGTAGGATAGAGACATTTAATTTTTTCGAAATTATTCGAAAGTCAATTTTTGAAAAGGCAAATATCTCCCGATCCGTTTTAATCTGAGAGACAAACCTTATGTCACTTTGAGGTAACGTATATGTCAACTTCATGTCAGAGTCATTTCAATGTATGTCCAAGGGTTTCGAGGATAGAGACATTTTAATTTTTCGAGATTATTCGAAAGTCAATTTTTGAAAAGGCAAATATCTTCCGATCTGTTGGAATCTGAGAGACAGAACTTATGTCACTTTGAGGGAACGTATATGTCAACTTCATGTAAGATTCACGTCAACGTATGACCAAGGGTTTGGAGGATAGAGGCATTTTAATTTTACGAGATTATTCGAAAGTCAATTTCTGAAAAGGCAAATATCTCCCGATCTGTAGGAATCTGAGAGACAAAACTTATGTCACTTTGAGGGAACGTATATGTCAACTACATGTCAGAGTCATGTCAATGTATGTCCAGGAGTTTAGAGGATAAACACATTTTAATTTTTCGAGATTAATCCAAAGTGAATTTTTGAAAAGGCAAATATATCCCGATCTGTAGGATTCTGAGAGACGAAACTTATGTCACTTTGAGGGAACGTATATGTCAACTTCATGTCAGAGTTATGTCAATGTATGTCCAAGGGTTTCGAGGATAGAGACATTTTAATTTTTCGAGATTATTCGAAAGTCAATTTCTGAAAAGGCAAATATCTCCCGATCTGTAGGAATCTGAGAGGCAAAACTTATGTCACTTTGAGGGAACGTATATGTCAACTTCATGTCAGAGTCACGTCAATATATGTCCAAGAGTTTGGAGGATAGAGACATTTTAATTTATCGAGATTATTCGAAAGTCAGTTTTTGAAAAGGAAAATATCTCCCGATCTGTAGGAACCTGAGAGACAAAACTTATGTCACTTTGAGGGAACGTATATGTCAACTTCATGTCAGAGTCACGTCAATGTATGTCCAAGGGGTTGGAGGATAGTAATATTTTAATTTTTCGAGATTATTTGATAGTCAATTTTTGAAAAGGCAAATATCTCCCGATCTGTAGGAAACTGAGAGACAAACAATATGTTACTTTGGGGGAACGTATATGTCAACTTCATGTCAGATTCACGTCAATGTGTGTCCAAGTGTTTGGAGGACAGAGGCATTTTAATTTTGCGAGATTATTCGAAAGTCAATTTTTGAATAGGCAAATATCTCCCGATCTGTACTAATCTGAGAGACAATACTTATGTCACTTTGAGGGAACGTATATGTCAACTTCATGTCAGATTCACGTCAACGTATGTCCAAGGGTTTGGAGGATAGAGGCATTTTAATTTTACGAGATTATTCGAAAGTCAATTTCTGAAAAGGCAAATATCTCCCGATCTGTAGGAATCTGAGAGACAAAACTTATGTCACTTTGAGGGAACGTATATGTCAACTTCATGTCAGAGTCATGTCAATGTATGTCCAGCAGTTTAGAGGATAAACACATTTTAATTTTTCGAGATTATTCCAAAGTGAATTTTTGAAAAAGCAAATATATCCCGATCTGTAGGAATCTGAGAGACAACACTTATGTCACTTTGAGGGAACGTTTATGTCAACTTCATGTCAGAGTCACGTCAATGTATGTCCAAGAGTTTGGAGGATAGAAACATTTTAATTTTTCGAGATTATTCAAAAGTCAATTTTTGAAAAGGCAAATATCTCCCGATCTGTTGGAATCTGAGAGACAAAACTTATGTCACTTTGAGGTAACGTACATGTCAACTTCATGTCAGAGTCACGTCAATGTATGTCCAAGGGTTTGAAGGACAGAGGCATTTTAATTTTTCGAGATTATTCGAAAGTCAATTTTTGAAAAGGCAAATATCTCCCGATCTGTAGGAATCTGAGAGTCACCACTTATGTCACTTTGAGGGACTGTATATGTCAACTTCATGTCAGAGTCACGTCAGTGTATGTCCAAGGGTTTGGAGGATAGAGAGATTTTAATTTTTCGGGATTATTCGAAAGCCAATTTCTCAAAAGGCAAATATCTCCCGATCTGTAGGAACCTGAGAGACGAAACTTATGTCACTTTGAGGGAACGTATATGTCAACTTCATGTCAGAGTCACGTCAATGTATGTCCAAGGGTTTGGAGGATAGAGAGATTTAAATTTTTCGAGATTATTCGAAAGTCAATTTCTGAAAAGGCAAATATCTCCCGATCTGTTGGAACCTGAGAGACGAAACTTATGTCACTTTGAGGGAACGTATATGTCAACTTCATGTCAGAGTCACGTCAATGTATGTCCAAGGGTTTGGAGGATAGAGAGATTTTAATTTTTCGAGATTATTCGAAAGTCAATTTTTGAAAATTCAAATATCTCCCGATCTGAAGGAATCTGAGAGACAACACTTATGTCACTTTGAGGGAACGTATATGTCAACTTCATGTCAGAGTCATTTCAATGTATGTCCAAGGGTATCGAGGATAGAGACATTTTAATTTTTCGAGATTATTCGAAAGTCAATTTCTAAAAAGGCAAATATCTCCCGATCTGTAGGAATCTGAGAGACAAAACTTATGTCACTTTGAGGTAACGTATATGTCAACTTCATGTCAGATTCACGTCAATGTGTGTCCAAGTGTTTGGAGGACAGAGGCATTTTAATTTTGCGAGATTATTCGAAAGTCTTTTTTTGAAAAGGCAAATATCTCCCGATCTGTACTAATCTGAGAGACAATACTTATGTCACTTTGAGGGAACGTATATGTCAACTTCATGTCAGATTCACGTCAACGTATGTCCAAGGGTTTGGAGGATAGAGGCATTTTAATTTTACGAGATTATTCGAAAGTCAATTTCTGAAAAGGCAAATATCTCCCGATCTGTAGGAATCTGAGAGACAAAACTTATGTCACTTTGAGGGAACTTATATGTCAACTACATGTCAGAGTCATGTCAATGTATGTCCAGGAGTTTAGAGGATAAACACATTTTAATTTTTCGAGATTATTCCAAAGTGAATTTTTGAAAAAGCAAATATATCCCGATCTGTAGGAATCTGAGAGACAACACTTATGTCACCTTGAGGGAACGTCTATGTCAACTTCATGTCAGAGTCACGTCAATGTATGTCCAAGAGTTTGGAGGATAGAGACATTTTATTTTTTCCAGATTATTCGAAAGTCAATTTTTGAAAAGGCAAATATCTCCCGATCTGTTGGAATCTGAGAGACAAAACTTATGTCACTTTGAGGTAACGTACATGTCAACTTCATGTCAGAGTCACGTCAATGTATGTCCAAGGGTTTGAAGGACAGAGGCATTTTAATTTTTCGAGATTATTCGAAAGTCAATTTTTGAAAAGGCAAATATCTCCCGATCTGTAGGAATCTGAGAGTCACCACTTATGTCACTTTGAGGGACTGTATATGTCAACTTCATGTCAGAGTCACGTCAGTGTATGTCCAAGGGTTTGGAGGATACAGAGATTTTAATTTTTCGGGATTATTCGAAAGCCAATTTCTGAAAAGGCAAATATCTCCCGATCTGTAGGAACCTGAGAGACGAAACTTATGTCACTTTGAGGGAACGTATATGTCAACTTCATGTCAGAGTCACGTCAATGTATGTCCAAGGGTTTGGAGGATAGAGAGATTTAAATTTTTCGAGATTATTCGAAAGTCAATTTCTGAAAAGGCAAATATCTCCCGATCTGTTGGAACCTGAGAGACGAAACTTATGTCACTTTGAGGGAACGTATATGTCAACTTCATGTCAGAGTCATGTCAATGTATGTCCAAGGGTTTCGAGGATAGAGACATTTTAATTTTTCGAGATTATTCGAAAGTCAATTTCTGAAAAGGCAAATATCTCCCGATCTGTAGGAATCTGAGAGGCAAAACTTATGTCACTTTGAGGGAACGTATATGTCAACTTCATGTCAGAGTCACGTCAATATATGTCCAAGAGTTTGGAGGATAGAGACATTTTAATTTTTCGAGATTATTCGAAAGTCAATTTTTGAAAAGGAAAATATCTCCCGATCTGTAGGAACCTGAGAGACAAAACTTATGTCACTTTGAGGGAACGTATATGTCAACTTCATGTCACAGTCACGTCAATGTATGTCCAAGGGTTTGGAGGATAGAGACATTTTAATTTTTCGAAATTATTCGAAAGTCAATTTTTTAAAAGGCAAATATCTCCCGATCTGTAGGAATCTGAGAGACAAAACTTATGTCACTTTGAGGTAACGTATATGTCAACTTCATGTCAGACTCACGTCAATGTATGTCCAAGAGTTTGGAGGATAGAGACATTTTAATTTTTCGAGATTATTCGAAAGTCAATTTTTGAAAAGGCAAATATCTTCCGATCTGTTGGAATCTGAGAGACAGAACTTATGTCACTTTGAGGGAACGTATATGTCAACTTCATGTAAGATTCACGTCAACGTATGACCAAGGGTTTGGAGGATAGAGGCATTTTAATTTTACGAGATTATTCGAAAGTCAATTTCTGAAAAGGCAAATATCTCCCGATCTGTAGGAATCTGAGAGACAAAACTTATGTCACTTTGAGGGAACGTATATGTCAACTACATGTCAGAGTCATGTCAATGTATGTCCAGGAGTTTAGAGGATAAACACATTTTAATTTTTCGAGTTTAATCCAAAGTGAATTTTTGAAAAGGCAAATATATCCCGATCTGTAGGAATCTGAGAGACGAAACTTATGTCACTTTGAGGGAACGTATATGTCAACTTCATGTCAGAGTCATGTCAATGTATGTCCAAGGGTTTCGAGGATAGAGACATTTTAATTTTTCGAGATTATTCGAAAGTCAATTTCTGAAAAGGCAAATATCTCCCGATCTGTAGGAATCTGAGAGGCAAAACTTATGTCACTTTGAGGGAACGTATATGTCAACTTCATGTCAGAGTCACGTCAATATATGTCCAAGAGTTTGGAGGATAGAGACATTTTAATTTTTCGAGATTATTCGAAAGTCAATTTTTGAAAAGGAAAATATCTCCCGATCTGTAGGAACCTGAGAGACAAAACTTATGTCACTTTGAGGGAACGTATATGTCAACTTCATGTCAGAGTCACGTCAATGTATGTCCAAGGGGTTGGAGGATAGTAATATTTTAATTTTTCGAGATTATTTGATAGTCAATTTTTGAAAAGGCAAATATCTCTCGATCTGTAGGAAACTGAGAGACAAACAATATGTTACTTTGGGGGAACGTATATGTCAACTTCATGTCAGATTCACGTCAATGTGTGTCCAAGTGTTTGGAGGACAGAGGCATTTTAATTTTGCGAGATTATTCGAAAGTCAATTTTTGAATAGGCAAATATCTCCCGATCTGTACTAATCTGAGAGACAATACTTATGTCACTTTGAGGGAACGTATATGTCAACTTCATGTCAGATTCACGTCAACGTATGTCCAAGGGTTTGGAGGATAGAGGCATTTTAATTTTACGAGATTATTCGAAAGTCAATTTCTGAAAAGGCAAATATCTCCCGATCTGTAGGAATCTGAGAGACAAAACTTATGTCACTTTGAGGGAACGTATATGTCAACTTCATGTCAGAGTCATGTCAATGTATGTCCAGGAGTTTAGAGGATAAACACATTTTAATTTTTCGAGATTATTCCAAAGTGAATTTTTGAAAAAGCAAATATATCCCGATCTGTAGGAATCTGAGAGACAACACTTATGTCACTTTGAGGGAACGTTTATGTCAACTTCATGTCAGAGTCACGTCAATGTATGTCCAAGAGTTTGGAGGATAGAAACATTTTAATTTTTCGAGATTATTCAAAAGTCAATTTTTGAAAAGGCAAATATCTCCCGATCTGTTTGAATCTGAGAGACAAAACTTATGTCACTTTGAGGTAACGTACATGTCAACTTCATGTCAGAGTCACGTCAATGTATGTCCAAGGGTTTGAAGGACAGAGGCATTTTAATTTTTCGAGATTATTCGAAAGTCAATTTTTGAAAAGGCAAATATCTCCCGATCTGTAGGAATCTGAGAGTCACCACTTATGTCACTTTGAGGGACTGTATATGTCAACTTCATGTCAGAGTCACGTCAGTGTATGTCCAAGGGTTTGGAGGATAGAGAGATTTTAATTTTTCGGGATTATTCGAAAGCCAATTTCTGAAAAGGCAAATATCTTCCGATCTGTTGGAATCTGAGAGACAGAACTTATGTCACTTTGAGGGAACGTATATGTCAACTTCATGTAAGATTCACGTCAACGTATGACCAAGGGTTTGGAGGATAGAGGCATTTTAATTTTACGAGATTATTCGAAAGTCAATTTCTGAAAAGGCAAATATCTCCCGATCTGTAGGAATCTGAGAGACAAAACTTATGTCACTTTGAGGGAACGTATATGTCAACTACATGTCAGAGTCATGTCAATGTATGTCCAGGAGTTTAGAGGATAAACACATTTTAATTTTTCGAGTTTAATCCAAAGTGAATTTTTGAAAAGGCAAATATATCCCGATCTGTAGGAATCTGAGAGACGAAACTTATGTCACTTTGAGGGAACGTATATGTCAACTTCATGTCAGAGTCATGTCAATGTATGTCCAAGGGTTTCGAGGATAGAGACATTTTAATTTTTCGAGATTATTCGAAAGTCAATTTCTGAAAAGGCAAATATCTCCCGATCTGTAGGAATCTGAGAGGCAAAACTTATGTCACTTTGAGGGAACGTATATGTCAACTTCATGTCAGAGTCACGTCAATATATGTCCAAGAGTTTGGAGGATAGAGACATTTTAATTTTTCGAGATTATTCGAAAGTCAATTTTTGAAAAGGAAAATATCTCCCGATCTGTAGGAACCTGAGAGACAAAACTTATGTCACTTTGAGGGAACGTATATGTCAACTTCATGTCAGAGTCACGTCAATGTATGTCCAAGGGGTTGGAGGATAGTAATATTTTAATTTTTCGAGATTATTTGATAGTCAATTTTTGAAAAGGCAAATATCTCTCGATCTGTAGGAAACTGAGAGACAAACAATATGTTACTTTGGGGGAACGTATATGTCAACTTCATGTCAGATTCACGTCAATGTGTGTCCAAGTGTTTGGAGGACAGAGGCATTTTAATTTTGCGAGATTATTCGAAAGTCAATTTTTGAATAGGCAAATATCTCCCGATCTGTACTAATCTGAGAGACAATACTTATGTCACTTTGAGGGAACGTATATGTCAACTTCATGTCAGATTCACGTCAACGTATGTCCAAGGGTTTGGAGGATAGAGGCATTTTAATTTTACGAGATTATTCGAAAGTCAATTTCTGAAAAGGCAAATATCTCCCGATCTGTAGGAATCTGAGAGACAAAACTTATGTCACTTTGAGGGAACGTATATGTCAACTTCATGTCAGAGTCATGTCAATGTATGTCCAGGAGTTTAGAGGATAAACACATTTTAATTTTTCGAGATTATTCCAAAGTGAATTTTTGAAAAAGCAAATATATCCCGATCTGTAGGAATCTGAGAGACAACACTTATGTCACTTTGAGGGAACGTTTATGTCAACTTCATGTCAGAGTCACGTCAATGTATGTCCAAGAGTTTGGAGGATAGAAACATTTTAATTTTTCGAGATTATTCAAAAGTCAATTTTTGAAAAGGCAAATATCTCCCGATCTGTTTGAATCTGAGAGACAAAACTTATGTCACTTTGAGGTAACGTACATGTCAACTTCATGTCAGAGTCACGTCAATGTATGTCCAAGGGTTTGAAGGACAGAGGCATTTTAATTTTTCGAGATTATTCGAAAGTCAATTTTTGAAAAGGCAAATATCTCCCGATCTGTAGGAATCTGAGAGTCACCACTTATGTCACTTTGAGGGACTGTATATGTCAACTTCATGTCAGAGTCACGTCAGTGTATGTCCAAGGGTTTGGAGGATAGAGAGATTTTAATTTTTCGGGATTATTCGAAAGCCAATTTCTGAAAAGGCAAATATCTCCCGATCTGTAGGAACCTGAGAGACGAAACTTATGTCACTTTGAGGGAACGTATATGTCAACTTCATGTCAGAGTCACGTCAATGTATGTCCAAGGGTTTGGAGGATAGAGAGATTTAAATTTTTCGAGATTATTCGAAAGTCAATTTCTGAAAAGGCAAATATCTCCCGATCTGTTGGAACCTGAGAGACGAAACTTATGTCACTTTGAGGGAACGTATATGTCAACTTCATGTCAGAGTCACGTCAATGTATGTCCAAGGGTTTGGAGGATAGAGAGATTTTAATTTTTCGAGATTATTCGAAAGTCAATTTTTGAAAATTCAAATATCTCCCGATCTGAAGGAATCTGTGAGACAACACTTATGTCACTTTGAGGGAACGTATATGTCAACTTCATGTCAGAGTCATTTCAATGTATGTCCAAGGGTATCGAGGATAGAGACATTTTAATTTTTCGAGATTATTCGAAAGTCAATTTCTAAAAAGGCAAATATCTCCCGATCTGTAGGAATCTGAGAGACAAAACTTATGTCACTTTGAGGTAACGTATATGTCAACTTCATGTCAGATTCACGTCAATGTGTGTCCAAGTGTTTGGAGGATAGAGGCATTTTAATTTTACGAGATTATTCGAAAGTCAATTTCTGAAAAGGCAAATATCTCCCGATCTGTAGGAATCTGAGTACAAAACTTATGTCACTTTGAGGGAACTTATATGTCAACTACATGTCAGAGTCATGTCAATGTATGTCCAGGAGTTTAGAGGATAAACACATTTTAATTTTTCGAGATTATTCCAAAGTGAATTTTTGAAAAAGCAAATATATCCCGATCTGTAGGAATCTGAGAGACAACACTTATGTCACCTTGAGGGAACGTCTATGTCAACTTCATGTCAGAGTCACGTCAATGTATGTCCAAGAGTTTGGAGGATAGAGACATTTTATTTTTTCCAGATTATTCGAAAGTCAATTTTTGAAAAGGCAAATATCTCCCGATCTGTTGGAATCTGAGAGACAAAACTTATGTCACTTTGAGGTAACGTACATGTCAACTTCATGTCAGAGTCACGTCAATGTATGTCCAAGGGTTTGAAGGACAGAGGCATTTTAATTTTTCGAGATTATTCGAAAGTCAATTTTTGAAAAGGCAAATATCTCCCGATCTGTAGGAATCTGAGAGTCACCACTTATGTCACTTTGAGGGACTGTATATGTCAACTTCATGTCAGAGTCACGTCAGTGTATGTCCAAGGGTTTGGAGGATAGAGAGATTTTAATTTTTCGGGATTATTCGAAAGCCAATTTCTGAAAAGGCAAATATCTCCCGATCTGTAGGAACCTGAGAGACGAAACTTATGTCACTTTGAGGGAACGTATATGTCAACTTCATGTCAGAGTCACGTCAATGTATGTCCAAGGGTTTGGAGGATAGAGAGATTTAAATTTTTCGAGATTATTCGAAAGTCAATTTCTGAAAAGGCAAATATCTCCCGATCTGTTGGAACCTGAGAGACGAACTTATGTCACTTTGAGGGAACGTATATGTCAACTTCATGTCAGAGTCACGTCAATGTATGTCCAAGGGTTTGGAGGATAGAGAGATTTTAATTTTTCGAGATTATTCGAAAGTCAATTTTTGAAAAGGCAAATATCTCCCGATCTGTAGGAATCTGAGAGACAAACCTTATGTCACTTTGAGGTAACGAATATGTCAACTTCATGTCAGAGTCATTTCAATGTATGTCCAAGGGTTTCGAGGATAGAGACATTTTAATTTTTCGAGATTATTCGAAAGTCAATTTCTGAAAAGACAAATATCTCCCGATCTGTAGGAATCTGAGAGACAAAACTTATGTCACTTTGAGGTAACGTATATGTCAACTTCATGTCACAGTCACGTCAATGTATGTCCAAGGGTTTGGAGGATAGAGACATTTTAATTTTTCGAAATTATTCGAAAGTCAATTTTTTAAAAGGCAAATATCTCCCAATCTGTAGGAATCTGAGAGACAAAACTTATGCCAATTTGAGGGAACGTATATGTCAACTTCATGTCACAGTCACGTCAATGTATGTCAAAGGGTTTGGAGGACAGAGGCATTTTAATTTTGCGAGATTATTCGAAAGTCAATTTTTGAAAAGGCAAATATCTCCCGATCTGTAGGAATCTGAGAGACAACACTTATGTCACTTTGAGGGAACGTATATGTCAACTTCATGTTAGAGTCACGTAAATGTATGTCCAAAGGTTTGGAGGATAGAGATATTTTAATCTTTCGAGATTATTCGAAAGTCAATTTTTGAAAAGGCAAATATCTCCGATCTGTAGGTATCTGAGAGACAAAACTTATGTCACTTTGAGGGAACGTATATGTCAACTTCATGTCAGAGTATCGTCAATATATGTCCAAGAGTTTGGAGGATAGAGACATTTTAATTTTTCGAGATTATTCGAAAGTCAATTTTTGAAAAGGCAAATATCTCCCGATCTGTAGGAATCTGAGAGACAAAACTTATGTCACTTTGAGGGAACGTATATGTCAACTTCATGTCAGAGTCACGTCAATGTATGTCCAAGGGGTTGGAGGATAGAAATATTTTAATTTTTCGAGATTATTTGATAGTCAATTTTTGAAAAGGCAAATATCTCCCGATCTGTAGGAAACTGAGAGACAAACAATATGTTACTTTGGGGGAACGTATATGTCAACTTCATGTCAGATTCACGTCAATGTGTGTCCAAGTGTTTGGAGGACAGAGGCATTTTAATTTTGCGAGATTATTCGAAAGTCAATTTTTGAAAAGGCAAATATCTCCCGATCTGTACTAATCTGAGAGACAATACTTATGTCACTTTGAGGGAACGCATATGTCAACTTCATGTCAGATTCACGTCAACGTATGTCCAAGGGTTTGGAGGATGGAGGCATTTTAATTTTACGAGATTATTCGAAAGTCAATTTCTGAAAAGGCAAATATCTCCCGATCTGTAGGAATCTGAGAGACAAAACTTATGTCACTTTGAGGGAACGTATATGTCAACTACATGTCAGAGTCATGTCAATGTATGTCCAGGAGTTTAGAGGATAAACACATTTTAATTTTTCGAGATTATTCCAAAGTGAATTTTTGAAAAGGCAAATATATCCCGATCTGTAGGAATCGGAGAGACAACACTTATGTCACTTTGAGGGAACGTCTATGTCAACTTCATGTCAGAGTCACGTCAATGTATGTCCAAGAGTTTGGAGGATAGAGACATTTTAATTTTTCGAGATTATTCGAAAGTCAATTTTTGAAAAGGCAAATAACTCCCGATCTGTTGGAATCTGAGAGACAAAAGTTATGTCACTTTGAGGTAACGTACATGTCAACTTCATGTCAGAGTCACGTCAATGTATGTCCAAGGGTTTGAAGGACAGAGGCATTTTAATTTTTCGAGATTATTCGAAAGTCAATTTTTGAAAAGGCAAATATCTCCCGATCTGTAGGAATCTGAGAGTCACCACTTATGTCACTTTGAGGGACAGTATATGTCAACTTCATGTCAGAGTCACGTCAGTGTATGTCCAAGGGTTTGGAGGATAGAGAGATTTTAATTTTTCGGGATTATTCGAAAGTCAATTTCTGAAAAGGCAAATATCTCCCGATCTGTAGGAACCTGAGAGACGAAACTTATGACACATTGAGGGAACGTATATGTCAACTTCATGTCAGAGTCACGTCAATGTATGTCCAAGGGTTTGGAGGATAGAGAGATTTAAATTTTTCGAGATTATTCGAATGTCAATTTGTGTAAAGGCAAATATCTCCCGATCTGTTGGAACCTGAGAGACGAAACTTATGTCACTTTGAGGGAACGTATATGTCAACTTCATGTCAGAGTGACGGCAATGTATGTCCAAGGGTTTGGAGGATAGAGAGATTTTAATTTTTCGAGATTATTCGAAAGTCAATTTTTGAAAAGGCAAATATCTCCCGATCTGTAAGAATCTGAGAGACAAACCTTATGTCACTTTGAGGTAACGTATATGTCAACTTCATGTCAGAGTCATTTCATTGTATGTCCAAGGGTTTCGAGGATAGAGACATTTAAATTTTTCGAGATTATTCGAAAGTCAATTTCTGAAAAGGCAAATATCTCCCGATCTGTAGGAATCTGAGAGACAAAACTTATGTCACTTTGAGGTAACGTATATGTCAACTTCATGTCAGAGTCACGTCAATGTATGTCCAAGGGTTTGGAGGATAGAGACATTTTAATTTTTCGAAATTATTCGGAAGTCAATTTTTTAAAAGGCAAATATCTCCCAATCTGTAGGAATCTGAGAGACAAAACTTATGCCAATTTGAGGGAACGTATATGTCAACTTCATGTCACAGTCACGTCAATGTATGTCAAAGGGTTTGGAGGACAGAGGCATTTTAATTTTGCGAGATTATTCGAAAGTCAATTTTTGAAAAGGCAAATATCTCCCGATCTGTAGGAATCTGAGAGACAACACTTATGTCACTTTGAGGGAACGTATATGTCAACTTCATGTCAGAGTCACGTAAATGTATGTCCAAAGGTTTGGAGGATAGAGATATTTTAATTTTTCGAGATTATTCGAAAGTCAATTTTTGAAAATTCAAATATCTCCCGATCTGTAGGAATCTGAGAGACAAAACTTATGTCACTTTGAGGGAACGTATATGTCAACTTCATGTCAAAGTCACGTCAATGTATGTCCAAGAGTTTGGAGGATAGAGACATTTTAATTTTTGGAGATTATTCGAAAGTCAATTTTTAAAAAGGCAAATATCACCCGATCTGTAGGAATCTGAGAGACAAAACTTATGTCACTTTGAGGGAACGTATATGTCAACTTCATGTCAGAGTCACGTCAATGTATGTAAAAGGGGTTGGAGGATAGAAATATTTTAAATTTTCGAGATTATTTGATAGTCAATTTTTGAAAAGGCAAATATCTCCCGATCTGTAGGAAACTGAGAGACAAACAATATGTTACTTTGGGGGAACGTATATGTCAACTTCATGTCAGATTCACGTCAATGTGTGTCCAAGTGTTTGGAGGACAGAGGCATTTTAATTTTGCGAGATTATTCGAAAGTCAATTTTTGAAAAGTCAAATATCTCCCGATCTGTACTAATCTGAGAGACAATACTTATGTCACTTTGAGGGAACGTATATGTAAACTTCATGTCAGAGTCACGTCAATGTATGTCCAAGGGTTTGGAGGATAGAGGCATTTTAATTTTTCGAGATTATTCGAAAGTCAATTTCTGAAAAGGCAAATATCTCCCGATCTGTGGGAATCTGAGAGACAAAACTTATGTCACTATGAGGGAACGTATATGTCAACTTCATGTCAGAGTCATGTCAATGTATGTCCAAGGGTTTAGAGGATAAACACATTTTAATTTTTCGAGATTATTCCAAAGTCAATTTTTGAAAAGGCAAATATCTCCCGTTCTGTTGGAATCTGAGAGACAAAACTTATGTCACTTTGAGGTAACGTATATGTCAACTTCATGTCAGAGGCACGTCAATGTATGTCCAAGGGTTTGGAGGATAGATATATTTTAATTTTTCTAGTTTATTCGAAAGTCAATTTTTGAAAAGGCAAATATCTCCCGATCTGTAGGAATCTGTGAACAAACCTGATGTCACTTTGAGGGAACGTATATGTCAACTTCTTGTCAGATTCACGTCAATGTATGTAAAAGGGTTTGGAGTATAGAGACATTTTAATTTTTTGAGATTATTCGAAAGTCAATTTTTCAAAAGGCAAATATCTCCCGATCTGTAGGAATCTGAGAGACAAAACTTATGTCACTTTGAGGGAACGTATATGTCAACTTCATGTCAGAGTCACGTCAATGTATGTCCAAGGGTTTGGAGGATAAACACATTTTAATTTTTCGAGATTATAGAAAGTCAATTTTTGAAAAGGCAAATATCTCCCGATCTGTAGGAATCTGAGAGACAAAACTTATGTCACTTTGAGGGAACGTATATGTCAACTTCATGTCAGACTCACGTCAATGTATGTCCAAGAGTTTGGAGGATAGATACATTTTAATTTTTCGAGATTATTCGAAAGTCAATTTTTGAAAAGGCAAATATCTCCCAATCTGTTGGAATCTGAGAGACAAAACTTATGTCACTTTGAGGTAACGTATATGTCAACTTTATGTCAGATTCACGTCAATGTATGTCCAAGAGTTTGGAGGATAGAGACATTTTAATTTTTCGAGATTATTCGAAAGTCAATTTTTGAAAAGGCAAATATCTCCCGATCTGTAGGTATCTGAGAGACAAAACTTATGTCACTTTGAGGGAACGTATATGTCAACTTCATGTCAGATTCACGTCAACGTATGTCCAAGTGTTTGGAGGATAGAGGCATTTTAATTTTACGAGATTATTCGAAAGTCAATTTCTGAAAAGGCAAATATCTCCCGATCTGTAGGAATCTGAGAGACAAAACTTATGTCACTTTGAGGGAACGTATATGTCAACTACATGTCAGAGTCATTTCAATGTATGTCCAGGAGTTTAGAGGATAAACACATTTTAATTTTTCGAGATTATTCCAAAGTCAATTTTTGAAAAGGCAAATATATCCCGATCTGTAGGAATCTGAGAGACAACACTTATGTCACTTTGAGGGAACGTATATGTCAACTTCATGTCAGAGTCACGTCTATGTATGTCCAAGAGTTTGGAGGATAGAGACATTTTAATTTTTCGAGATTATTCGAAAGTCAATTTTTGAAAAGGCAAATATCTCCCGATCTGTTGGAATCTGAGAGACAAAACTTATGTCACTTTGAGGTAACGTTTATGTCAACTTCATGTCAGACTCACGTCAATGTATGTCCAAGAGTTTGGAGGATAGAGACATTTAAATTTTTCGAGATTATTCGAAAGTCAATTTATGAAAAGGCAAATATCTCCCGATCTGTTGGAATCTGAAAGACAAAACTTATGTCACTTTGAGGTAACGTATATGTCAACTTCATGTCAGATTCTTGTAAATGTATGTCCAAGAGTTTGGAGGATAGAGACATCTTAATTTTTCGAGATTATTCGAAAGTCAATTTTTGAAAAGGCAAATATCTCCCGATCTGTAGGTATCTGAGAGACAAAACTTATGTCACTTTGAGGGAACGTATATATCAACTTCATGTCAGATTCACGTCAACGTATGTCCAAGGGTTTGGAGGATAGAGGCATTTTAATTTTACGAGATTATTCGAAAGTCAATTTCTGAAAAGGCAAATATCTCCCGATCTGTAGGAATCTGAGAGACAAAACTTATGTCACTTTGAGGGAACGTATATGTCAACTACATGTCAGAGTCATGTCAATGTATGTCCAGGAGTTTAGAGGATAAACACATTTTAATTTTTCGAGATTATTCCAAAGTCAATTTTTGAAAAGGCAAATATATCCCGATCTGTAGGATTCTGAGAGACAACACTTATATCACTTTGAGGGAACGTATATGTCAACTTCATGTCAGAGTCACGTCAATGTATGTCCAAGAGTTTGGAGGATAGAGACATTTTAATTTTTCGAGATTATTCGAAAGTCAATTTTTGAAAAGGCAAATATCTCCCGATCTGTTTTAATCTGAGAGACAAAACTTATGTCACTTTGAGGTAACGTACATGTCAACTTCACGTCAGAGTCACGTCAATGTATGTCCAAGGGTTTGAAGGACAGAGGCATTTTAATTTTTCGAGATTATTCGAAAGTCAATTTTTGAAAAGGCAAATATCTCCCGATCTGTAGGAATCTGAGAGTCAAAACTTATGTCACTTTGAGGGAACGTATATGTCAACTTCATGTCAGAGTCACGTCAATGTATGTAGAAGGGTTTGGAGGATAGAGAGATTTTAATTTTTCGAGATTATTCGAAAGTCAATTTCTGAAAAGGCAAATATCTCCCGATCTGTAGGAACCTGAGAGACGAAACTTATGTCACATTGAGGGAACGTATATGTCAACTTCATGTCAGAGTCACGTCAATGTATGTCCAAGGGTTTGGAGGATAGAGAGATTTTAATTTTTCGAGATTATTCGAAAGTCAATTTTTGTAAAGGCAAATATCTCCCGATCTGTAGGAATCTGAGAGACAAACCTTATGTCACTTTGAGGTAACGTATATGTCAACTTCATGTCAGAGTCATGTCAATGTATATCCAAGGGTTTCGAGGATAGAGACATTTTAATTTTTCGAGATTATTCGAAAGTCAATTTCTGAAAAGGCAAATATCTCCCGATCTGTAGGAATCTGAGAGACAAAACTTATGTCACTTTGAGGTAACGTATATGTCAACTTCATGTCAGAATCACGTCAATGTATGTCCAAGGGTTTGGAGGATAGAGACATTTTAATTTTTCGAAATTATTCGAAAGTCAATTTTTTAAAAGGCAAATATCTCCCGATCTGTATGAATCTGAGAGACAACACTTATGTCACTTTGAGGGAACGTATATGTCAACTTCATGTCAGAGTCACGTAAATGTATGTCCAAAGGTTTGGAGTATAGAGATATTTTAATTTTTCGAGATTATTCGAGAGTCAATTTTTGAAAAGGCAAATATCTCCCGATCTGTAGGAATGTGAGAGACAAAACTTATGTCACTTTGAGGGACTGTATATGTCAACTTCATGTCAGAATCATGTCAATGTATGTCCAAGGGTTTGGAGGATAGAGGCATTTTAATTTTTCGAGATTATTCGAAAGTCAATTTTTGAAAAGGCAAATATCTCCCGATCTGTAGGAATCTGAGAACAAACCTGATGTCAATTTGAGGGAACGTATATGTCAACTTCTTCTCAGATTCACGTCAATGTATGTAAAAGTGTTTGGAGTATAGAGATATTTTAATTTTTTGAGATTATTCGAAAGTCAATTTTTGAAAATTCAAATATCTCCCGATCTGTAGGAATCTGAGAGACAAAACTTATGTCACTTTGAGGGAACGTATATGTCAACTTCATGTCAGAGTCACGTCAATGTATGTCCAAGGGTTTGGAGGATAGAGACATTTAAATTTTTCGAGATTATTCGAAAGTCAATTTTTAAAAGGCAAATATCTCCCGATCAGTAGGAATCTGAAAGACAAAGCTTATGTCACTTTGAGGGAACGTATATGTCAACTTCATGTCAGATTCACGTCAATGTGTGTCCAAGTGTTTGGAGGACAGAAGCATTTTAATTTTGCGAGATTATTCGAAAGTCAATTTCTGAAAAGGCAAATATCTCCCGATCTGTAGGAATCTGAGAGACAAAACTTATGTCACTTTGAGGTAACGTATATGTCAACTTCATGTCAGAATCACGTCAATGTATGTCCAAGGGTTTGGAGGATAGAGACATTTTAATTTTTCGAAATTATTCGAAAGTCAATTTTTTAAAAGGCAAATATCTCCCGATCTGTATGAATCTGAGAGACAACACTTATGTCACTTTGAGGGAACGTATATGTCAACTTCATGTCAGAGTCACGTCTATGTATGTCCAAGAGTTTGGAGGATAGAGACATTTTAATTTTTCGAGATTATTCGAAAGTCAATTTTTGAAAAGGCAAATATCTCCCGATCTGTTGGAATCTGAGAGACAAAACTTATGTCACTTTGAGGTAACGTTTATGTCAACTTCATGTCAGACTCACGTCAATGTATGTCCAAGAGTTTGGAGGATAGAGACATTTAAATTTTTCGAGATTATTCGAAAGTCAATTTATGAAAAGGCAAATATCTCCCGATCTGTTGGAATCTGAAAGACAAAACTTATGTCACTTTGAGGTAACGTATATGTCAACTTCATGTCAGATTCTTGTAAATGTATGTCCAAGAGTTTGGAGGATAGAGACATCTTAATTTTTCGAGATTATTCGAAAGTCAATTTTTGAAAAGGCAAATATCTCCCGATCTGTAGGTATCTGAGAGACAAAACTTATGTCACTTTGAGGGAACGTATATATCAACTTCATGTCAGATTCACGTCAACGTATGTCCAAGGGTTTGGAGGATAGAGGCATTTTAATTTTACGAGATTATTCGAAAGTCAATTTCTGAAAAGGCAAATATCTCCCGATCTGTAGGAATCTGAGAGACAAAACTTATGTCACTTTGAGGGAACGTATATGTCAACTACATGTCAGAGTCATGTCAATGTATGTCCAGGAGTTTAGAGGATAAACACATTTTAATTTTTCGAGATTATTCCAAAGTCAATTTTTGAAAAGGCAAATATATCCCGATCTGTAGGATTCTGAGAGACAACACTTATATCACTTTGAGGGAACGTATATGTCAACTTCATGTCAGAGTCACGTCAATGTATGTCCAAGAGTTTGGAGGATAGAGACATTTTAATTTTTCGAGATTATTCGAAAGTCAATTTTTGAAAAGGCAAATATCTCCCGATCTGTTTTAATCTGAGAGACAAAACTTATGTCACTTTGAGGTAACGTACATGTCAACTTCACGTCAGAGTCACGTCAATGTATGTCCAAGGGTTTGAAGGACAGAGGCATTTTAATTTTTCGAGATTATTCGAAAGTCAATTTTTGAAAAGGCAAATATCTCCCGATCTGTAGGAATCTGAGAGTCAAAACTTATGTCACTTTGAGGGAACGTATATGTCAACTTCATGTCAGAGTCACGTCAATGTATGTAGAAGGGTTTGGAGGATAGAGAGATTTTAATTTTTCGAGATTATTCGAAAGTCAATTTCTGAAAAGGCAAATATCTCCCGATCTGTAGGAACCTGAGAGACGAAACTTATGTCACATTGAGGGAACGTATATGTCAACTTCATGTCAGAGTCACGTCAATGTATGTCCAAGGGTTTGGAGGATAGAGAGATTTTAATTTTTCGAGATTATTCGAAAGTCAATTTTTGTAAAGGCAAATATCTCCCGATCTGTAGGAATCTGAGAGACAAACCTTATGTCACTTTGAGGTAACGTATATGTCAACTTCATGTCAGAGTCATGTCAATGTATATCCAAGGGTTTCGAGGATAGAGACATTTTAATTTTTCGAGATTATTCGAAAGTCAATTTCTGAAAAGGCAAATATCTCCCGATCTGTAGGAATCTGAGAGACAAAACTTATGTCACTTTGAGGTAACGTATATGTCAACTTCATGTCAGAATCACGTCAATGTATGTCCAAGGGTTTGGAGGATAGAGACATTTTAATTTTTCGAAATTTTTCGAAAGTCAATTTTTTAAAAGGCAAATATCTCCCGATCTGTATGAATCTGAGAGACAACACTTATGTCACTTTGAGGGAACGTATATGTCAACTTCATGTCAGAGTCACGTAAATGTATGTCCAAAGGTTTGGAGTATAGAGATATTTTAATTTTTCGAGATTATTCGAGAGTCAATTTTTGAAAAGGCAAATATCTCCCGATCTGTAGGAATGTGAGAGACAAAACTTATGTCACTTTGAGGGACTGTATATGTCAACTTCATGTCAGAATCATGTCAATGTATGTCCAAGGGTTTGGAGGATAGAGGCATTTTAATTTTTCGAGATTATTCGAAAGTCAATTTTTGAAAAGGCAAATATCTCCCGATCTGTAGGAATCTGAGAACAAACCTGATGTCAATTTGAGGGAACGTATATGTCAACTTCTTCTCAGATTCACGTCAATGTATGTAAAAGTGTTTGGAGTATAGAGATATTTTAATTTTTTGAGATTATTCGAAAGTCAATTTTTGAAAATTCAAATATCTCCCGATCTGTAGGAATCTGAGAGACAAAACTTATGTCACTTTGAGGGAACGTATATGTCAACTTCATGTCAGAGTCACGTCAATGTATGTCCAAGGGTTTGGAGGATAGAGACATTTAAATTTTTCGAGATTATTCGAAAGTCAATTTTTAAAAGGCAAATATCTCCCGATCAGTAGGAATCTGAAAGACAAAGCTTATGTCACTTTGAGGGAACGTATATGTCAACTTCATGTCAGATTCACGTCAATGTGTGTCCAAGTGTTTGGAGGACAGAAGCATTTTAATTTTGCGAGATTATTCGAAAGTCAATTTCTGAAAAGGCAAATATCTCCCGATCTGTAGGAATCTGACAGACAAAACTTATGTCACTTTGAGGGAACGTATATGTCAACTACATGTCAGAGTCATGTCAATGTATGTCCAGGAGTTTAGAGGATAAACACATTTTAATTTTTCGAGATTATTCCAAAGTCAATTTTTGAAAAGGCAAATATATCCCGATCTGTAGGATTCTGAGAGACAACACTTATATCACTTTGAGGGAACGTATATGTCAACTTCATGTCAGAGTCACGTCAATGTATGTCCAAGAGTTTGGAGGATAGAGACATTTTAATTTTTCGAGATTATTCGAAAGTCAATTTTTGAAAAGGCAAATATCTCCCGATCTGTTTTAATCTGAGAGACAAAACTTATGTCACTTTGAGGTAACGTACATGTCAACTTCATGTCAGAGTCACGTCAATGTATGTCCAAGGGTTTGAAGGACAGAGGCATTTTAATTTTTCGAGATTATTCGAAAGTCAATTTTTGAAAAGGCAAATATCTCCCGATCTGTAGGAATCTGAGAGTCAAAACTTATGTCACTTTGAGGGAACGTATATGTCAACTTCATGTCAGAGTCACGTCAATATATGTCCAAGGGTTTGGAGGATAGAGAGATTTTAATTTTTCGAGATTATTCGAAAGTCAATTTTTGAAAAGGCAAATATCTCCCGATCTGTAGGAACCTGAGAGACGAAACTTATGTCACATTGAGGGAACGTATATGTCAACTTCATGTCAGAGTCACGTCAATGTATGTCCAAGGGTTTGGAGGATAGAGAGATTTTAATTTTTCGAGATTATTCGAAAGTCAATTTTTGTAAAGGCAAATATCTCCCGATCTGTAGGAATCTGAGAGACAAACCTTATGTCACTTTGAGGTAACGTATATGTCAACTTCATGTCAGAGTCATGTCAATGTATGTCCAAGGGTTTCGAGGATAGAGACATTAAAATTTTTCGAGATTATTCGAAAGTCAATTTCTGAAAAGGCAAATATCTCCCGATCTGTAGGAATCTGAGAGACAAAACTTATGTCACTTTGAGGTAACGTATATGTCAACTTCATGTCAGAATCACGTCAATGTATGTCCAAGGGTTTGGAGGATAGAGACATTTTAATTTTTCGAAATTATTCGAAAGTCAATTTTTTAAAAGGCAAATATCTCCCGATCTGTATGAATCTGAGAGACAACACTTATGTCACTTTGAGGGAACGTATATGTCAACTTCATGTCAGAGTCACGTAAATGTATGTCCAAAGGTTTGGAGTATAGAGATATTTTAATTTTTCGAGATTATTCGAGAGTCAATTTTTGAAAAGGCAAATATCTCCCGATCTGTAGGAATGTGAGAGACAAAACTTATGTCACGTTGAGGGACTGTATATGTCAACTTCATGTCAGAATCACGTCAATGTATGTCCAAGGGTTTGGAGGATAGAGGCATTTTAATTTTTCGAGATTATTCGAAAGTCAATTTTTGAAAAGGCAAATATCTCCCGATCTGTAGGAATCTGAGAACAAACCTGATGTCACTTTGAGGGAACGTATATGTCAACTTCTTCTCAGATTCACGTCAATGTATGTAAAAGTGTTTGGAGTATAGAGATATTTTAATTTTTTGAGATTATTCGAAAGTCAATTTTTGAAAATTCAAATATCTCCCGATCTGTAGGAATCTGAGAGACAAAACTTATGTCACTTTGAGGGAACGTATATGTCAACTTCATGTCAGAGTCACGTCAATGTATGTCCAAGGGTTTGGAGGATAGAGACATTTAAATTTTTCGAGATTATTCGAAAGTCAATTTTTAAAAGGCAAATATCTCCCGATCAGTAGGAATCTGAAAGACAAAGCTTATGTCACTTTGAGGGAACGTATATGTCAACTTCATGTCAGATTCACGTCAATGTGTGTCCAAGTGTTTGGAGGACAGAAGCATTTTAATTTTGCGAGATTATTCGAAAGTCAATTTCTGAAAAGGCAAATATCTCCCGATCTGTAGGAATCTGAGAGACAAAACTTATGTCACTTTGAGGGAACGTATATGTCAACTTCATGTCAGAGGCACGTCAATGTATGTCAAAGGGTTTGGAGGATAGATATATTTTAATTTTTCGAGATTATTCGAAAGTCAATTTCTGGAAAGGCAAATATCTCCCGATCTGTAGGAATCTGAGAGACAAAACTTATGTCACTTTGAGGGAACGTATATGTCAACTTCATGTCAGAGTCATGTCAATGTATGTCCAAGGGTTTAGAGGATAAACACATTTTAATTTTTCGAGATTATTCCAAAGTCAATTTTTGAAAAAGCAAATATCTCCCGATCTGTTGGAATCTGAGAGACAAAACTTATGTCACTTTGAGGTAACGTATATGTCAACTTCATGTCAGAGGCACGTAAATGTATGTCAAAGGTTTTGGAGGATAGATATATTTTAATTTTTCGAGTTTATTCGAAAGTCAATTTTTGAAAAGGCAAATATCTCCCGATTTGTAGGAATCTGAGAGACAAAACTTATGTCACTTTGAGGGAACGTATATGTCAACTACATGTCAGATTCATGTCAATGTATGTCCAGGAGTTTAGAGGATAAACACATTTTAATTTTTCGAGATTATTCGAAAGTCAATTTTTGAAAAGGCAAATATCTCCGATCTGTAGGTATCTGAGAGACAAAACTTATGTCACTTTGAGGGAACGTATATGTCAACTTCATGTCAGATTCACGTCAACGTATGTCCAAGGGTTTGGAGGATAGAGGCATTTTAATTTTACGAGATTATTCGAAAGTCAATTTCTGAAAAGGCAAATATCTCCCGATCTGTAGGAATCTGAGAGACAAAACTTATGTCACTTTGAGGGAACGTATATGTCAACTACATGTCAGAGTCATGTCAATGTATGTCCAGGAGTTTAGAGGATAAACACATTTTAATTTTTCGAGATTATTCCAAAGTCAATTTTTGAAAAGGCAAATAACTCCCGATCTGTAGGAATCTGAGATACAAAACTTATGTCACTTTGAGGTAACGTACATGTCAACTTCATGTCAGAGTCACGTCAATGTATGTCCAAGGGTTTGAAGGACAGAGGCATTTTAATTTTTCGGGATTATTCGAAAGTCAATTTCTGAATAGGCAAATATCTCCCGATCTGTAGGAACCTGAGAGACGAAACTTATGTCACTTTGAGGGAACGTATATGTCAACTTCATGTCACAGTCACGTCAATGTATGTCCAAGGGTTTGGAGGACAGAGGCATTTTTATTTTGCGAGATTATTCGAAAGTAAATTTTTTAAAATTCAAATAAATCCCGACCTGTTGGAATCTGAGAGACAACACTTATGTCACTTTGAGGGAAACTATATGTCAACTTCATGTCAGAGTCACGTCAATGTATGTCCAAGGGTTTGGAGTATAGAGAGATTTTAATTTTTCGAGATTATTCGAAAGTCAATTTTTGAAAAGGCAAATATCTCCCGATCTGTAGGAATTTGAGAGACAAACCTTATGTCACTTTGAGGTAACGTATATGTCAACTTCATGTCAGAGTCATGTCAATGTATGTCCAAGGGTTTCGAGGATAGAGACATTTTAATTTTTCGAGATTATTCGAAAGTCAATTTCTGAAAATTCAAATATCTCCCGATCTGTAGGAATCTGAGAGACAAAACTTATGTCACTTTGAGGTAACGTATATGTCAACTTCATGTCAGAGTCACGTCAATGTATGTCCAAGGGTTTGGAGGATAGAGACATTTTAATTTTTCGAAATTATTCGAAAGTCAATTTTTTAAAAGGCAAATATCTCTCGATCTGTAGGAATCTGAGAGACAAAACTTATGCCAATTTGAGGGAACGTATATGTCAACTTCATGTCACAGTCACGTCAATGTGTGTCCAAGTGTTTGGAGGACAGAGGCATTTTAATTTTGCGAGATTATTCGAAAGTCAATTTTTGAAAAGGCAAATATCTCCCGATCTGTAGGAATCTGAGAGACAACACTTATGTCAATTTGAGGGAACGTATATGTCAACTTCATGTCAGAGTCACGTAAATGTATGTCCTAAGCTTTGGAGGATAGAGATATTTTAATTTTTCGAGATTATTCGAAAGTCAATTTTTGAAAATTCAAATATCTCCCGATCTGTAGGAATCTGAGGGACAAAACTTATGTCACTTTGAGGGAACGTATATGTCAACTTCATGTCAGAGTCACGTCAATGTATGTCCAAGAGTTTGGAGGATAGAGACATTTTAATTTTTCGAGATTATGCGAAAGTCAATTTTTGAAAAGGCAAATATCTCCCGATCTGTAGAAATCTGAGAGACAAAACTTATGTCACTTTGAGGGAACGTATATGTAAACTTCATGTCAGAGTCACGTCAATGTATGTCCAAGGGGTTGGAGGATAGAAATATTTTAATTTTTCGAGATTATTTGATAGTCAATTTTTGAAAAGGCAAATATCTCCCGATCTGTAGGAAACTGAGAGACAAACAATATGTTACTTTGGGGGAACGTATATGTCAACTTCATGTCAGATTCACGTCAATGTGTGTCCAAGTGTTTGGAGGACAGAGGCATTTTAATTTTGCGTGATTATTCGAAAGTCAATTTTTGAAAAGGCAAATATCTCCCGATCTGTACTAATCTGAGAGACAATACTTATGTCACTTTGAGGGAACGTATATGTAAACTTCATGTCAGAGTCACGTCAATGTATGTCCAAGGGTTTGGAGGATAGAGGCATTTAAATTTTTCGAGATTATTCGAAAGTCAATTTCTGAAAAGGCAAATATCTCCCGATCTGTAGGAATCTGAGAGACAAAACTTATGTCACTTTGAGGGAACGTATATGTCAACTTCATGTCAGAGTCATGTCAATGTATGTCCAAGGGTTTAGAGGATAAACACATTTTAATTTTTCGAGATTATTCCAAAGTCAATTTTTGAAAAGGCAAATATCTCCCGTTCTGTTGGAATCTGAGAGACAAAACTTATGTCCCTTTGAGGTAACGTATATGTCAACTTCATGTCAGAGGCACGTCAATGTATGTCCAAGGGTTTGGAGGATAGATATATTTTAATTTTTCTAGTTTATTCGAAAGTCAATTTTTGAAAAGGCAAATATCTCCCGATCTGTAGGAATCTGAGAACAAACCTGATGTCACTTTGAGGGAACGTATATGTCAACTTCTTGTCAGATTAACGTCAATGTATGTAAAAGGGTTTGGAGTATAGAGACATTTTAATTTTTTGAGATTATTCGAAAGTCAATTTTTGAAAAGGCAAATATCTCCCGATCTGTAGGTATCTGAGAGACAAAACTTATGTCCTTTGAGGGAACGTATATGTCAACTTCATGTCAGAGTCACGTCAATGTATGTCCAAGGGTTTGGAGGATAAACACATTTTAATTTTTCGAGATTATAGAAAGTCAATTTTTGAAAAGGCAAATATCTCCCGATCTGTAGGAATCTGAGAGACAAAACTTATGTCACTTTGAGGGAACGTATATGTCAACTTCATGTCAGAGGCACGTCAATGTATGTCCAAGGGTTTGGAGGATAGATATATTTTAATTTTTCTAGTTTATTCGAAAGTCAATTTTTGAAAAGGCAAATATCTCCCGATCTGTAGGAATCTGAGAACAAACCTGATGTCACTTTGAGGGAACGTATATGTCAACTTCTTGTCAGATTCACGTCAATGTATGTAAAAGGGTTTGGAGTATAGAGACATTTTAATTTTTTGAGATTATTCGAAAGTCAATTTTTCAAAAAGGCAAATATCTCCCGATCTGTAGGAATCTGAGAGACAAAACTTATGTCACTTTGAGGGAACGTATATGTCAACTTCATGTCAGAGTCACGTCAATGTATGTCCAAGGGTTTGGAGGATAAACACATTTTAATTTTTCGAGATTATAGAAAGTCAATTTTTGAAAAGGCAAATATCTCCCGATCTGTAGGAATCTGAGAGACAAAACTTATGTCACATTGAGGGAACGTATATGTCAACTTCATGTCAGTCTCACGTCAATGTATGTCCAAGAGTTTGGAGGATAGAGACATTTTAATTTTTCGAGATTATTCGAAAGTCAATTTTTGAAAAGGCAAATATCTCCCGATCTGTAGGAATCTGAGAGACAACACTTATGTCACTTTGAGGGAACGTATATATCATAGTCATGTCAGAGTCACGTCAATGTATGTCCAACGGTTTCGAGGATAGAGACATTTTAATTTTTCGAGATTATTCGAAAGTCAATTTTTGAAAAGGCAAATATCTCCCGATCTGTTGGAATCTGAGAGACAAAACTTATGTCACTTTGAGGTAACGTATATGTCAACTTCATGTCAGACTCACGTCAATGTATGTCCAAGAGTTTGGAGGATAGAGACATTTTAATTTTTCGAGATTATTCGAAAGTCAATTTATGAAAAGGCAAATATCTCCCGATCTGTTGGAATCTGAAAGACAAAACTTATGTCACTTTGAGGTAACGTATATGTCAACTTCATGTCAGATTCTTGTAAATGTATGTCCAAGAGTTTGCAGGATAGAGACATCTTAATTTTTCGAGATTATTCGAAAGTCAATTTTTGAAAAGGCAAATATCTCCCGATCTGTAGGTATCTGAGAGACAAAACTTATGTCACTTTGAGGGAACGTATATATCAACTTCATGTCAGATTCACGTCAACGTATGTCCAAGGGTTTGGAGGATAGAGGCATTTTAATTTTACGAGATTATTCGAAAGTCAATTTCTGAAAAGGCAAATATCTCCCGATCTGTAGGAATCTGAGAGACAAAACTTATGTCACTTTGAGGGAACGTATATGTCAACTACATGTCAGAGTCACGTCAATGTATGTCCAAGAGTTTGGAGGATAGAGACATTTTAATTTTTCGAGATTATTCGAAAGTCAATTTTTGAAAAGGCAAATATCTCCCGATCTGTTGGAATCTGAGAGACAAAAATTATGTCACTTTGAGGTAACGTACATGTCAACTTCATGTCAGAGTCACGTCAATGTATGTCCAAGGGTTTGAAGGACAGAGGCATTTTAATTTTTCGAGATTATTCGAAAGTCATTTTTTGAAAAGGCAAATATCTCCCGATCTGTAGGAATCTGAGAGTCAAAACTTATGTCACTTTGAGGGAACGTATATGTCAACTTCATGTCAGAGTCACGTCAATGTATGTCCAAGGGTTTGGAGGATAGAGAGATTTTAATTTTTCGAGATTATTCGAAAGTCAATTTCTGAAAAGGCAAATATCTCCCGATCTGTAGGAACCTGAGTGACGAAACTTATGTCACATTGAGGGAACGTATATGTCAACTTCGTGTCAGAGTCACGTCAATGTATGTCCAAGGGTTTGGAGGATAGAGAGATTTTAATTTTTCGAGATTATTCGAAAGTCAATTTTTGAAAAGGCAAATATCTCCCGATCTGTAGGAATCTGAGAGACAAACCTTATGTCTCTTTGAGGTAACGTATATGTCAACTTCATGTCAGAGTCTTGTCAATGTATGTCCAAGGGTTTCGAGGATAGAGACATTTTAATTTTTCGAGATTATTCGAAAGTCAATTTCTGAAAAGGCAAATATCTCCCGATCTGTAGGAATCTGAGAGACAAAACTTATGTCACTTTGAGGTAACGTATATGTCAACTTCATGTCAGAATCACGTCAATGTATGTCCAAGGGTTTGGAGGATAGAGACATTTTAATTTTTCGAAATTATTCGAAAGTCAATTTTTTAAAAGGCAAATATCTCCCGATCTGTATGAATCTGAGAGACAACACTTATGTAACTTTGAGGGAACGTATATGTCAACTTCATGTCAGAGTCACGTAAATGTATGTCCAAAGGTTTGGAGGATAGAGATATTTTAATTTTTCGAGATTATTCGAGAGTCAATTTTTGAAAAGGCAAATATCTCCCGATCTGTAGGAATGTGAGAGACAAAACTTATGTCACTTTGAGGGACTGTATATGTCAACTTCATGTCAGAGTCACGTCAATGTATGTCCAAGGGTTTGGAGGATAGAGGCATTTTAATTTTTCGAGATTATTCGAAAGTCAATTTTTGAAAAGGCAAATATCTCCCGATCTGTAGGAATCTGAGAACAAACCTGATGTCACTTTGAGGGAACGTATATGTCAACTTCTTCTCAGATTCACGCCAATGTATGTAAATAGGGTTTGGAATATAGAGATATTTTAATTTTTTGAGATTATTCGAAAGTCAATTTTTGAAAATTCAAATATCTCCCGATCTGTAGGAATCTGAGAGACAAAACTTATGTCACTTTGAGGGAACGTATATGTCAACTTCATGTCAGAGTCACGTCAATGTATGTCCAAGGGTTTGGAGGATAGAGACATTTAAATTTTTCGAGATTATTCGAAAGTCAATTTTTAAAAGGCAAATATCTCCCGATCAGTAGGAATCTGAAAGACAAAGCTTATGTCACATTGAGGGAACGTATATGTCAACTTCATGTCAGATTCACGTCAATGTGTGTCCAAGTGTTTGGAGGACAGAGGCATTTTAATTTTGCGAGATTATTCGAAAGTCAATTTCTGAAAAGGCAAATATCTCCCGATCTGTAGGAATCTGAGAGACAAAACTTATGTCACTTTGAGGGAACGTATATGTCAACTTCATGTCAGAGGCACGTCAGTGTATGTCAAAGGGTTTGGAGGATAGATATATTTTAATTTTTCGAGATTATTCGAAAGTCAATTTCTGAAAAGGCAAATATCTCCCGATCTGTAGGAATCTGAGAGACAAAACTTATGTCACTTTGAGGGAACGTATATGTCAACTTCATGTCAGAGTCATGTCAATGTATGTCCAAGGGTTTAGAGGATAAACACATTTAAATTTTTCGAGATTATTCCAAAGTCAATTTTTGAAAAAGCAAATATCTCCCGATCTGTTGGAATCTGAGAGACAAAACTTATGTCACTTTGAGGTAACGTATATGTCAACTTCATGTCAGAGGCACGTCAATGTATGTCAAAGGGTTTGGAGGATAGATATATTTAAATTTTTCGAGTTTATTCGAAAGTCAATTTTTGAAAAGGCAAATATCTCCCGATCTGTAGGAATCTGAGAGACAAAACTTATGTCAATTTGAGGGAACGTATATGTCAACTACATGTCAGAGTCATGTCAATGTATGTCCAGGAGTTTAGAGGATAAACACATTTTAATTTTTCGAGATTATTCGAAAGTCAATTTTTGAAAAGGCAAATATCTCCGATCTGTAGGTATCTGAGAGACAAAACTTATGTCACTTTGAGGGAACGTATATGTCAACTTCATGTCAGATTCACGTCAACGTATGTCCAAGGGTTTGGAGGATAGAGGCATTTTAATTTTACGAGATTATTCGAAAGTCAATTTCTGAAAAGGCAAATATCTCCCGATCTGTAGGAATCTGAGAGACAAAACTTATGTCACTTTGAGGGAACGTATATGTCAACTACATGTCAGAGTCATGTCAATGTATGTCCAGGAGTTTAGAGGATAAACACATTTTAATTTTTCGAGATTATTCCAAAGTCAATTTTTGAAAAGGCAAATATATCCCGATCTGTATGAATCTGAGAGACAACACTTATGTCACTTTGAGGGAACGTATATGTCAACTTCATGTCAGAGTCACGTCAATGTATGTCCAAGGGTTTGAAGGACAGAGGCATTTTAATTTTTCGGGATTATTCGAAAGTCAATTTCTGAAAAGGCAAATATATCCCGATCTGTAGGAACCTGAGAGACGAAACTTATGTCACTTTGAGGGAACGTATATGTCAACTTCATGTCAGAGTCACGTCAATGTATGTCCAAGGGTTTGGAGGATAGAGAGATTTAAATTTTTCGAGATTATTCGAAAGTCAATTTCTGAAAAGGCAAATATCTCCCGATCTGTTGGAACCTGAGAGACGAAACTTATGTCACTTTGAGGGAACGTATATGTCAACTTCATGTCAGAGTCACGTCAATGTATGTCCAAGGGTTTGGAGGATAGAGAGATTTTAATTTTTCGAGATTATTCGAAAGTCAATTTTTGAAAAGGCAAATATCTCCCGATCTGTAGGAATCTGAGAGACAAACCTTATGTCACTTTGAGGTAACGTATATGTCAACTTCATGTCAGAGTCATGTCAATGTATGTCCAAGGGTTTCGAGGATAGAGACATTTTAATTTTTCGAGATTATTCGAAAGTCAATTTCTGAAAAGGCAAATATCTCCAGATCTGTAGGAATCTGAGAGACAAAACTTATGTCACTTTGAGGTAACGTATATGTCAACTTCATGTCAGAGTCACGTCAATGTATGTCCAAGGGTTTGGAGGATAGAGACATTTTAATTTTTCGAAATTATTCGAAAGTCAATTTTTTAAAAGGCAAATATCTCTCGATCTGTAGGAATCTGAGAGACAAAACTTATGCCAATTTGAGGGAACGTATATGTCAACTTCATGTCACAGTCACGTCAATGTATGTCCAAGGGTTTGGAGGACAGAGGCATTTTAATTTTGCGAGATTATTCGAAAGTCAATTTTTGAAAATTCAAATATCTCCCGATCTGTAGGAATCTGAGGGACAAAACTTATGTCACTTTGAGGGAACGTATATGTCAACTTCATGTCAGAGTCACGTCAATGTATGTCCAAGAGTTTGGAGGATAGAGATATTTTAATTTTTCGAGATTATTCGAAAGTCAATTTTTGAAAAGGCAAATATCTCCCGATCTGTAGGAATCTGAGAGACAAAACTTATGTCACTTTGAGGGAACGTATATGTCAACTTCATGTCAGAGTCACGTCAATGTATGTCCAAGGGGTTGGAGGATAGAAATATTTTAATTTTTCGAGATTATTTGATAGTCAATTTTTGAAAAGGCAAATATCTCCCGATCTGTAGGAAACTGAGAGACAAACAATATGTTACTTTGGGGGAACGTATATGTCAACTTCATGTCAGATTCACGTCAATGTGTGTCCAGTGTTTGGAGGACAGAGGCATTTTAATTTTGCGAGATTATTCGAAAGTCAATTTTTGAAAAGGCAAATATCTCCCGATCTGTACTAATCTGAGAGACAATACTTATGTCACTTTGAGGGAACGTATATGTAAACTTCATGTCAGAGTCACGTCAATGTATGTCCAAGGGTTTGGAGGATAGAGGCATTTAAATTTTTCGAGATTATTCGAAAGTCAATTTCTGAAAAGGCAAATATCTCCCGATCTGTTGGAATCTGAGAGACAAAACTTATGTCACTTTGAGGTAACGTATATGTCAACTTCATGTAAGAGGCACGTCAATGTATGTCCAAGGATTTGGAGGATAGATATATTTTAATTTTTGAGTTTATTCGAAAGTCAATTTTTGAAAAGGCAAATATCTCCCGATCTGTAGGAATGTGAGAGACAAAACTTATGTCACTTTGAGGGACTGTATATGTCAACTTCATGTCAGAGTCACGTCAATGTATGTCCAAGGGTTTGGAGGATAGAGGCATTTAAATTTTTCGAGATTATTCGAAAGTCAATTTTTGAAAAGGCAAATATCTCCCGATCTGTAGGAATCTGAGAACAAACCTGATGTCACTTTGAGGGAACGTATATGTCAACTTCTTCTCAGATTCACGTCAATGTATGTAAAAGGGTTTGGAGTATAGAGATATTTTAATTTTTTGAGATTATTCGAAAGTCAATTTTTGAAAATTCAAATATCTCCCGATCTGTAGGAATCTGAGAGACAAAACTTATGTCACTTTGAGGGAACGTATATGTCAACTTCATGTCAGAGTCACGTCAATGTATGTCCAATGGTTTGGAGGATAAACACATTTTAATTTTTCGAGATTATAGAAAGTCAATTTTTGGAAATTCAAATATCTCCCGATCTGTAGGAATCTGAGAGACAAAACTTACACTTTGAGGGAACGTATATGTCACCTTCATGTCAGAGTCACGTCAATGTATGTCCAAGAGTTTGGAGGATAGAGATATTTAAATTTTTCGAGATTATTCGAAAGTCAAATTTTGAAAAGGCAAATATCTCCCGATCTGTATAAACTGATAGACAAAACTTATGTGACCTTAAGAGAACGTATATGTCAACTTCATGTCAGAGTCACGTCAATGTATGTCCAAGAGTTTGGAGGATAGAGACATTTTAATTTTTCGAGATTATTCGAAAGTCAATTTTTGAAAAGGCAAATATCTCCCGATCTGTTGGAATCTGAGAGACAAAACTTATGTCACTTTGAGGTAACGTATATGTCAACTTCAAGTCAGAGACACGTCAATGTATGTCCTAGGGTTTGGAGGATAGAGATATTTAAATTTTTCGAGATTATTTGAAAGTCAATTTTTGAAAAGGCAAATATCTCCCGATCTGTAGGAATCTGAGAGACAAAACTTATGTCACTTTGAGGGAACGTATATGTCAACTTCATGTCAGATTCACGTCAATGTATGTCCAAGGGTTTGGAGGATAGAGACATTTTAATTTTTCGAGATTATTCGAAAGTCAATTTTTTAAAAGGCAAATATCTCCCGATCTGTAGGAATCTGAGAAACAAAACTTATGTCACTTTGAGGGAACGTATATGTCACCTTCATGTCAGAGTCACGTCAATGTATGTCCAAGGGTTTGGAGGATAAACACATTTCAATTTATCGAGATTATAGAAAGTCAATTTTTGAAAATTCAAATATCTCCCGATCTGTAGGAATCTGAGAGACAAAACTTCTATCACTTTGATGGAACTTATATGCCAACTTCCTGTCAGAGTCACGTCAATGTATATCCAAGGGTTTGGAGGATAGAGACATTGAAATTTTTCGAGATTATTCGAAAGTCAATTTTTAAAAGGCAAATATCTTCCGATCTGTAGGAATCTGAGAGATAAAACTTATATCACTTTGAGGGAACGTATATGTCAAATTCCTGTCAGAGTCACGTCAATGTATGTCCAAGGGTTTTGATGATAGAGACATTTAATTTTTTATAGATTATTCGAAAGTCAATATTTAAAAGGCAAATATCTCCCGATCTTAGGAATCTGAGAGACAAAACTTATGTCACTTTGAGGGAACGTATATGTCAACTTCATGTCAGAGTCATGTCAATGTATGTCCAAGGGTTTAGAGGATAAACACATTTTAATTTTTCGAGATTATTCCAAAGTCAATTTTTGAAAAGGCAAATATCTCCCGATCTGTTGGAATCTGAGAGACAAAACTTATGTCACTTTGAGGTAACGTATATGTCAACTTCATGTCAGAGGCACGTCAATGTATGTCAAAGGGTTTGGAGGATAGATATATTTTAATTTTTCGAGTTTATTCGAAAGTCAATTTTTGAAAAGGCAAATATCTCCCGATCTGTAGGAATCTGAGAGACAAAACTTATGTCACTTTGAGGGAACGTATATGTCAACTACATGTCAGAGTCATGTCAATGTATGTCCAGGAGTTTAGAGGATAAACATATTTTAATTTTTCGAGATTATTCGAAAGTCAATTTTTGAAAAGGCAAATATCTCCGATCTGTAGGTATCTGAGAGACAAAACTTATGTCACTTTGAGGGAACGTATATGTCAACTTCATGTCAGATTCACGTCAACGTATGTCCAAGGGTTTGGAGGATAGAGGCATTTTAATTTTACGAGATTATTCGAAAGTCAATTTCTGAAAAGGCAAATATCTCCCAATCTGTAGGAATCTGAGAGACAAAACTTATGTCACTTTGAGGGAACGTATATGTCAACTACATGTCAGAGTCATGTCAATGTATGTCCAGGAGTTTAGAGGATAAACACATTTTAATTTTTCGAGATTATTCCAAAGTCAATTTTTGAAAAGGCAAATATATCCCGATCTGTATGAATCTGAGAGACAACACTTATGTCACTTTGAGGGAACGTATATGTCAACTTCATGTCAGAGTCACGTCAATGTATGTCCAAGAGTTTGGAGGATAGAGACATTTTAATTTTTCGAGATTATTCGAAAGTCAATTTTTGAAAATGCAAATATCTCCCGATCTGTTGGAATCTGAGAGACAAAACTTATGTCACTTTGAGGTAACGTACATGTCAACTTCATGTCAGAGTCACGTCAATGTATGTCCAAGGGTTTGAAGGACAGAGGCATTTTAATTTTTCGGGATTATTCGAAAGTCAATTTCTGAAAAGGCAAATATCTCCCGATCTGTAGGAACCTGAGAGACGAAACTTATGTCACTTTGAGGGAACGTATATGTCAACTTCATGTCAGAGTCACGTCAATGTATGTCCAAGGGTTTGGAGGATAGAGAGATTTAAATTTTTCGAGATTATTCGAAAGTCAATTTCTGAAAAGGCAAATATCTCCCGATCTGTTGGAACCTGAGAGACGAAACTTATGTCACTTTGAGTGAACGTATATGTCAACTTCATGTCAGAGTCACGTCAATGTATGTCCAAGGGTTTGGAGGATAGAGAGATTTTAATTTTTCGAGATTATTCGAAAGTCAATTTTTGAAAAGGCAAATATCTCCCGATCTGTAGGAATCTGAGAGACAAACCTTATGTCACTTTGAGGTAACGTATATGTCAACTTCAAGTCAGAGTCATGTCAATGTATGTCCAAGGGTTTCGAGGATAGAGACATTTTAATTTTTCGAGATTATTCGAAAGTCAATTTCTGAAAAGGCAAATATCTCCCGATCTGTAGGAATCTGAGAGACAAAACTTATGTCACTTTGAGGTAACGTATATGTCAACTTCATGTCAGAGTCACGTCAATGTATGTCCAAGGGTTTGGAGGATAGAGACATTTTAATTTTTCCAAATTATTCGAAAGTCAATTTTTTAAAAGGCAAATATCTCTCGATCTGTAGGAATCTGAGAGACAAAACTTATGCCAATTTGAGGGAACGTGTATGTCAACTTCATGTCACAGTCACGTCAATGTATGTCCAAGGGTTTGGAGGAGAGAGGCATTTTAATTTTGCGAGATTATTCGAAAGTCAATTTTTGAAAATTCAAATATCTCCCTATCTGTAGGAATCTGAGGGACAAAACTTATGTCACTTTGAGGGAACGTATATGTCAACTTCATGTCAGAGTCACGTCAATGTATGTCCAAGAGTTTGGAGGATAGAGACATTTTAATTTTTCGAGATTATTCGAAAGTCAATTTTTGAAAAGGCAAATATCTCCCGATCTGTAGGAATCTGAGAGACAAAACTTATGTCACTTTGAGGGAACGTATATGTCAACTTCATGTCAGAGTCACGTCAATGTATGTCCAAGGGGTTGGAGGATAGAAATATTTTACTTTTTCGAGATTATTTGATAGTCAATTTTTGAAAAGGCAAATATCTCCCGATCTGTAGGAAACTGAGAGACAAACAATATGTTACTTTGGGGGAACGTATATGTCAACTTCATGTCAGATTCACGTCAATGTGTGTCCAAGTGTTTGGAGGACAGAGGCATTTTAATTTTGCGAGATTATTCGAAAGTCAATTTTTGAAAAGGCAAATATCTCCCGATCTGTACTAATCTGAGAGACAATACTTATGTCACTTTGAGGGAACGTATATGTAAACTTCATGTCAGAGTCACGTCAATGTATGTCCAAGGGTTTGGAGGATAGAGGCATTTAAATTTTTCGAGATTATTCGAAAGTCAATTTCTGAAAAGGCAAATATCTCCCGATCTGTAGGAATCTGAGAGACAAAACTTATGTCACTTTGAGGGAACGTATATGTCAACTTCATGTCAGAGTCATGTCAATGTATGTCCAAGGGTTTAGAGGATAAACACATTTAAATTTTTCGAGATTATTCCAAAGTCAATTTTTGAAAAAGCAAATATCTCCCGATCTGTTGGAATCTGAGAGACAAAACTTATGTCACTTTGAGGTAACGTATATGTCAACTTCATGTCAGAGGCACGTCAATGTATGTCAAAGGGTTTGGAGGATAGATATATTTAAATTTTTCGAGTTTATTCGAAAGTCAATTTTTGAAAAGGCAAATATCTCCCGATCTGTAGGAATCTGAGAGACAAAACTTATGTCAATTTGAGGGAACGTATATGTCAACTACATGTCAGAGTCATGTCAATGTATGTCCAGGAGTTTAGAGGATAAACACATTTTAATTTTTCGAGATTATTCGAAAGTCAATTTTTGAAAAGGCAAATATCTCCGATCTGTAGGTATCTGAGAGACAAAACTTATGTCACTTTGAGGGAACGTATATGTCAACTTCATGTCAGATTCACGTCAACGTATGTCCAAGGGTTTGGAGGATAGAGGCATTTTAATTTTACGAGATTATTCGAAAGTCAATTTCTGAAAAGGCAAATATCTCCCGATCTGTAGGAATCTGAGAGACAAAACTTATGTCACTTTGAGGGAACGTATATGTCAACTACATGTCAGAGTCATGTCAATGTATGTCCAGGAGTTTAGAGGATAAACACATTTTAATTTTTCGAGATTATTCCAAAGTCAATTTTTGAAAAGGCAAATATATCCCGATCTGTATGAATCTGAGAGACAACACTTATGTCACTTTGAGGGAACGTATATGTCAACTTCATGTCAGAGTCACGTCAATGTATGTCCAAGGGTTTGAAGGACAGAGGCATTTTAATTTTTCGGGATTATTCGAAAGTCAATTTCTGAAAAGGCAAATATATCCCGATCTGTAGGAACCTGAGAGACGAAACTTATGTCACTTTGAGGGAACGTATATGTCAACTTCATGTCAGAGTCACGTCAATGTATGTCCAAGGGTTTGGAGGATAGAGAGATTTAAATTTTTCGAGATTATTCGAAAGTCAATTTCTGAAAAGGCAAATATCTCCCGATCTGTTGGAACCTGAGAGACGAAACTTATGTCACTTTGAGGGAACGTATATGTCAACTTCATGTCAGAGTCACGTCAATGTATGTCCAAGGGTTTGGAGGATAGAGAGATTTTAATTTTTCGAGATTATTCGAAAGTCAATTTTTGAAAAGGCAAATATCTCCCGATCTGTAGGAATCTGAGAGACAAACCTTATGTCACTTTGAGGTAACGTATATGTCAACTTCATGTCAGAGTCATGTCAATGTATGTCCAAGGGTTTCGAGGATAGAGACATTTTAATTTTTCGAGATTATTCGAAAGTCAATTTCTGAAAAGGCAAATATCTCCAGATCTGTAGGAATCTGAGAGACAAAACTTATGTCACTTTGAGGTAACGTATATGTCAACTTCATGTCAGAGTCACGTCAATGTATGTCCAAGGGTTTGGAGGATAGAGACATTTTAATTTTTCGAAATTATTCGAAAGTCAATTTTTTAAAAGGCAAATATCTCTCGATCTGTAGGAATCTGAGAGACAAAACTTATGCCAATTTGAGGGAACGTATATGTCAACTTCATGTCACAGTCACGTCAATGTATGTCCAAGGGTTTGGAGGACAGAGGCATTTTAATTTTGCGAGATTATTCGAAAGTCAATTTTTGAAAATTCAAATATCTCCCGATCTGTAGGAATCTGAGGGACAAAACTTATGTCACTTTGAGGGAACGTATATGTCAACTTCATGTCAGAGTCACGTCAATGTATGTCCAAGAGTTTGGAGGATAGAGATATTTTAATTTTTCGAGATTATTCGAAAGTCAATTTTTGAAAAGGCAAATATCTCCCGATCTGTAGGAATCTGAGAGACAAAACTTATGTCACTTTGAGGGAACGTATATGTCAACTTCATGTCAGAGTCACGTCAATGTATGTCCAAGGGGTTGGAGGATAGAAATATTTTAATTTTTCGAGATTATTTGATAGTCAATTTTTGAAAAGGCAAATATCTCCCGATCTGTAGGAAACTGAGAGACAAACAATATGTTACTTTGGGGGAACGTATATGTCAACTTCATGTCAGATTCACGTCAATGTGTGTCCAAGTGTTTGGAGGACAGAGGCATTTTAATTTTGCGAGATTATTCGAAAGTCAATTTTTGAAAAGGCAAATATCTCCCGATCTGTACTAATCTGAGAGACAATACTTATGTCACTTTGAGGGAACGTATATGTAAACTTCATGTCAGAGTCACGTCAATGTATGTCCAAGGGTTTGGAGGATAGAGGCATTTAAATTTTTCGAGATTATTCGAAAGTCAATTTCTGAAAAGGCAAATATCTCCCGATCTGTTGGAATCTGAGAGACAAAACTTATGTCACTTTGAGGTAACGTATATGTCAACTTCATGTAAGAGGCACGTCAATGTATGTCCAAGGATTTGGAGGATAGATATATTTTAATTTTTGAGTTTATTCGAAAGTCAATTTTTGAAAAGGCAAATATCTCCCGATCTGTAGGAATGTGAGAGACAAAACTTATGTCACTTTGAGGGACTGTATATGTCAACTTCATGTCAGAGTCACGTCAATGTATGTCCAAGGGTTTGGAGGATAGAGGCATTTAAATTTTTCGAGATTATTCGAAAGTCAATTTTTGAAAAGGCAAATATCTCCCGATCTGTAGGAATCTGAGAACAAACCTGATGTCACTTTGAGGGAACGTATATGTCAACTTCTTCTCAGATTCACGTCAATGTATGTAAAAGGGTTTGGAGTATAGAGATATTTTAATTTTTTGAGATTATTCGAAAGTCAATTTTTGAAAATTCAAATATCTCCCGATCTGTAGGAATCTGAGAGACAAAACTTATGTCACTTTGAGGGAACGTATATGTCAACTTCATGTCAGAGTCACGTCAATGTATGTCCAATGGTTTGGAGGATAAACACATTTTAATTTTTCGAGATTATAGAAAGTCAATTTTTGGAAATTCAAATATCTCCCGATCTGTAGGAATCTGAGAGACAAAACTTACACTTTGAGGGAACGTATATGTCACCTTCATGTCAGAGTCACGTCAATGTATGTCCAAGAGTTTGGAGGATAGAGATATTTAAATTTTTCGAGATTATTCGAAAGTCAAATTTTGAAAAGGCAAATATCTCCCGATCTGTATAAACTGATAGACAAAACTTATGTGACCTTAAGAGAACGTATATGTCAACTTCATGTCAGAGTCACGTCAATGTATGTCCAAGAGTTTGGAGGATAGAGACATTTTAATTTTTCGAGATTATTCGAAAGTCAATTTTTGAAAAGGCAAATATCTCCCGATCTGTTGGAATCTGAGAGATAAAACTTATGTCACTTTGAGGTAACGTATATGTCAACTTCAAGTCAGAGACACGTCAATGTATGTCCTAGGGTTTGGAGGATAGAGATATTTAAATTTTTCGAGATTATTTGAAAGTCAATTTTTGAAAAGGCAAATATCTCCCGATCTGTAGGAATCTGAGAGACAAAACTTATGTCACTTTGAGGGAACGTATATGTCAACTTCATGTCAGATTCACGTCAATGTATGTCCAAGGGTTTGGAGGATAGAGACATTTTAATTTTTCGAGATTATTCGAAAGTCAATTTTTTAAAAGGCAAATATCTCCCGATCTGTAGGAATCTGAGAAACAAAACTTATGTCACTTTGAGGGAACGTATATGTCACCTTCATGTCAGAGTCACGTCAATGTATGTCCAAGGGTTTGGAGGATAAACACATTTCAATTTATCGAGATTATAGAAAGTCAATTTTTGAAAATTCAAATATCTCCCGATCTGTAGGAATCTGAGAGACAAAACTTCTATCACTTTGATGGAACTTATATGCCAACTTCCTGTCAGAGTCACGTCAATGTATATCCAAGGGTTTGGAGGATAGAGACATTGAAATTTTTCGAGATTATTCGAAAGTCAATTTTTAAAAGGCAAATATCTTCCGATCTGTAGGAATCTGAGAGATAAAACTTATATCACTTTGAGGGAACGTATATGTCAAATTCCTGTCAGAGTCACGTCAATGTATGTCCAAGGGTTTTGATGATAGAGACATTTAATTTTTTATAGATTATTCGAAAGTCAATATTTAAAAGGCAAATATCTCCCGATCTTAGGAATCTGAGAGACAAAACTTATGTCACTTTGAGGGAACGTATATGTCAACTTCATGTCAGAGTCATGTCAATGTATGTCCAAGGGTTTAGAGGATAAACACATTTTAATTTTTCGAGATTATTCCAAAGTCAATTTTTGAAAAGGCAAATATCTCCCGATCTGTTGGAATCTGAGAGACAAAACTTATGTCACTTTGAGGTAACGTATATGTCAACTTCATGTCAGAGGCACGTCAATGTATGTCAAAGGGTTTGGAGGATAGATATATTTTAATTTTTCGAGTTTATTCGAAAGTCAATTTTTGAAAAGGCAAATATCTCCCGATCTGTAGGAATCTGAGAGACAAAACTTATGTCACTTTGAGGGAACGTATATGTCAACTACATGTCAGAGTCATGTCAATGTATGTCCAGGAGTTTAGAGGATAAACATATTTTAATTTTTCGAGATAATTCGAAAGTCAATTTTTGAAAAGGCAAATATCTCCGATCTGTAGGTATCTGAGAGACAAAACTTATGTCACTTTGAGGGAAGGTATATGTCAACTTCATGTCAGATTCACGTCAACGTATGTCCAAGGGTTTGGAGGATAGAGGCATTTTAATTTTACGAGATTATTCGAAAGTCAATTTCTGAAAAGGCAAATATCTCCCAATCTGTAGGAATCTGAGAGACAAAACTTATGTCACTTTGAGGGAACGTATATGTCAACTACATGTCAGAGTCATGTCAATGTATGTCCAGGAGTTTAGAGGATAAACACATTTTAATTTTTCGAGATTATTCCAAAGTCAATTTTTGAAAAGGCAAATATATCCCGATCTGTATGAATCTGAGAGACAACACTTATGTCACTTTGAGGGAACGTATATGTCAACTTCATGTCAGAGTCACGTCAATGTATGTCCAAGAGTTTGGAGGATAGAGACATTTTAATTTTTCGAGATTATTCGAAAGTCAATTTTTGAAAATGCAAATATCTCCCGATCTGTTGGAATCTGAGAGACAAAACTTATGTCACTTTGAGGTAACGTACATGTCAACTTCATGTCAGAGTCACGTCAATGTATGTCCAAGGGTTTGAAGGACAGAGGCATTTTAATTTTTCGGGATTATTCGAAAGTCAATTTCTGAAAAGGCAAATATCTCCCGATCTGTAGGAACCTGAGAGACGAAACTTATGTCACTTTGAGGGAACGTATATGTCAACTTCATGTCAGAGTCACGTCAATGTATGTCCAAGGGTTTGGAGGATAGAGAGATTTAAATTTTTCGAGATTATTCGAAAGTCAATTTCTGAAAAGGCAAATATCTCCCGATCTGTTGGAACCTGAGAGACGAAACTTATGTCACTTTGAGTGAACGTATATGTCAACTTCATGTCAGAGTCACGTCAATGTATGTCCAAGGGTTTGGAGGATAGAGAGATTTTAATTTTTCGAGATTATTCGAAAGTCAATTTTTGAAAAGGCAAATATCTCCCGATCTGTAGGAATCTGAGAGACAAACCTTATGTCACTTTGAGGTAACGTATATGTCAACTTCAAGTCAGAGTCATGTCAATGTATGTCCAAGGGTTTCGAGGATAGAGACATTTTAATTTTTCGAGATTATTCGAAAGTCAATTTCTGAAAAGGCAAATATCTCCCGATCTGTAGGAATCTGAGAGACAAAACTTATGTCACTTTGAGGTAACGTATATGTCAACTTCATGTCAGAGTCACGTCAATGTATGTCCAAGGGTTTGGAGGATAGAGACATTTTAATTTTTCCAAATTATTCGAAAGTCAATTTTTTAAAAGGCAAATATCTCTCGATCTGTAGGAATCTGAGAGACAAAACTTATGCCAATTTGAGGGAACGTGTATGTCAACTTCATGTCACAGTCACGTCAATGTATGTCCAAGGGTTTGGAGGAGAGAGGCATTTTAATTTTGCGAGATTATTCGAAAGTCAATTTTTGAAAATTCAAATATCTCCCTATCTGTAGGAATCTGAGGGACAAAACTTATGTCACTTTGAGGGAACGTATATGTCAACTTCATGTCAGAGTCACGTCAATGTATGTCCAAGAGTTTGGAGGATAGAGACATTTTAATTTTTCGAGATTATTCGAAAGTCAATTTTTGAAAAGGCAAATATCTCCCGATCTGTAGGAATCTGAGAGACAAAACTTATGTCACTTTGAGGGAACGTATATGTCAACTTCATGTCAGAGTCACGTCAATGTATGTCCAAGGGGTTGGAGGATAGAAATATTTTACTTTTTCGAGATTATTTGATAGTCAATTTTTGAAAAGGCAAATATCTCCCGATCTGTAGGAAACTGAGAGACAAACAATATGTTACTTTGGGGGAACGTATATGTCAACTTCATGTCAGATTCACGTCAATGTGTGTCCAAGTGTTTGGAGGACAGAGGCATTTTAATTTTGCGAGATTATTCGAAAGTCAATTTTTGAAAAGGCAAATATCTCCCGATCTGTACTAATCTGAGAGACAATACTTATGTCACTTTGAGGGAACGTATATGTAAACTTCATGTCAGAGTCACGTCAATGTATGTCCAAGGGTTTGGAGGATAGAGGCATTTAAATTTTTCGAGATTATTCGAAAGTCAATTTCTGAAAAGGCAAATATCTCCCGATCTGTAGGAATCTGAGAGACAAAACTTATGTCACTTTGAGGGAACGTATATGTCAACTTCATGTCAGAGTCATGTCAATGTATGTCCAAGGGTTTAGAGGATAAACACATTTTAATTTTTCGAGATTATTCCAAAGTCAATTTTTGAAAAGGCAAATATCTCCCGATCTGTTGGAATCTGAGAGACAAAACTTATGTCACTTTGAGGTAACGTATATGTCAACTACATGTCAGAGGCACGTCAATGTATGTCCAAGGGTTTGGAGGATAGATATATTTTAATTTTTGAGTTTATTCGAAAGTCAATTTTTGAAAAGGCAAATATCTCCCGATCTGTAGGAATCTGAGAACAAACCTGATGTCACTTTGAGGGAACGTATATGTCATCTTCTTGTCAGATTCACGTCAATGTATGTAAAAGGGTTTGGAGGATAAACACATTTTAATGTTTCGAGATTATAGAAAGTCAATTTTTGAAAAGGCAAATATCTCCCGATCTGTAGGAATCTGAGAGACAAAACTTATGTCACTTTGAGGGAACGTATATGTCAACTTCATGTCAGACTCACGTCAATGTATGTCCAAGAGTTTGGAGGATAGAGACATTTTAATTTTTCGAGATTATTCGAAAGTCAATTTTTGAAAAGGCAAATATCTCCCAATCTGTTGGAATCGGAGAGACAAAACTTATGTCACTTTGAGGTAACGTATATGTCAACTTCATGTCAGATTCACTTCAATGTATGTCCAAGAGTTTGGAGGATAGAGACATTTTAATTTTTCGAGATTATTCGAAAGTCAATTTTTGAAAAGGCAAATATCTCCCGATCTCAATGTATCTGAGAGACAAAACTTATGTCACTTTGAGGGAACGTATATGTCAACTTCATGTCAGATTCACGTCAACGTATGTCCAAGGGTTTGGAGGATAGAGGCATTTTAATTTTACGAGATTATTCGAAAGTCAATTTCTGTAAAGGCAAATATCTCCCGATCTGTAGGAATCTGAGAGACAAAACTTATGTCACTTTGAGGGAACGTATATGTCAACTACATGTCAGTCATGTCAATGTATGTCCAGGAGTTTAGAGGATAAACACATTTTAATTTTTCGAGATTATTCCAAAGTCAATTTTTGAAAAGGCAAATATATCCCGATCTGTAGGAATCTGAGAGACAACACTTATGTCAATTTGAGGGAACGTATATGTCAACTTCATGTCAGAGTCACGTCAATGTATGTCCAAGAGTTTGGAGGATAGAGACATTTTAATTTTTCGAGATTATTCGAAAGTCAATTTTTGAAAAGGCAAATATCTCCCGATCTGTTGGAATCTGAGTGACAAAACTTATGTCACTTTGAGGTATCGTATATGTCAACTTCATGTCAGAGTCACGTCAATGTATGTCCAAGAGTTTGGAGGATAGAGATATTTTAATTTTTCGAGATTATTCGAAAGTCAATTTATGAAAAGGCAAATATCTCCCGATCTGTTGGAATCTGAGAGACAAAACTTATGTCACTTTGAGGTAACGTATATGTCAACTTCATGTCAGATTCACGTAAATGTATGTCCAAGAGTTTGGAGGATAGAGACATCTTAATTTTTCGAGATAATTCGAAAGTCAATTTTTGAAAAGGCAAATATCTCCCGATCTGTAGGAATCTGAGAACAAACCTGATGTCACTTTGAGGGAACGTATATGTCAACTTCTTCTCAGATTCACGTCAATGTATGTAAAAGGGTTTGGAGTATAGAGACATTTTAATTTTTTGTGATTATTCGAAAGTCAATTTTTGAAAATTCAAATATCTCCCGATCTGTAGGAATCTGAGAGACAAAACTTATGTCACTTTGAGGGAACGTATATGTCAACTTCATGTCAGAGTCCCGTCAATGTATGTCCAATGGTTTGGAGGATAGAGACTTTTAAATTTTTCGAGATTATTCGAAAGTCAATTTTAAAAGGCAAATATCTCCCGATCAGTAGGAATCTGAAAGACAAAGCTTATGTCACTTTGAGGGAACGTATATGTCAACTTCATGTCAGATTCACGTCAATGTGTGTCCAAGTGTTTGGAGGACAGAGGCATTTTAATTTTGCGAGATTATTCGAAAGTCAATTTCTGAAAAGGCAAATATCTCCCGATCTGTAGGAATCTGAGAGACAAAACTTATGTCACTCTAAGGGAACGTATATGTCAACTTCATATCAGAGTCTTGTCAATGTATGTCTAAGGGTTTGAAGGACAGAGGCATTTTAATTTTTCGAGATTATTCGAAAGTCAATTTATGAAAAGGCAAATATCTCCCGATCTGTAAGAATCTGAGAGACACCACTTATGTCACTTTGAGGGAACGTATATGTCAACTTCATGTCAGAGTCACGTCAATGTATGTCCAAGGGTTTGGAGGATAAAGACATTTTAATTATTCTTGATTATTTGAAAGTCAATTTATGAAAAGGCAAATATCTCCCGATCTGTAGGAACCTGAGAGACGAAACTTATGTCACTTTGAGGGAACGTATATGTCAACTTCATGTCAGACTCACGTCAAAGTATGTCCAAGGGTTTGGAGGATAGAGGCATTTTAATTTTTCGAGATTATTCGAAAGTCAATTTATAAAAAGTCAAATATCTCCCGATCTGTAGGAATCTGAGAGACAAATCTTATGTCACTTTGAGGGAACGTATATGTCAACTTCATGTCAGAGTCACGTCAATGTATGTCCAAGGGTTTGGAGGATAGAGAAATTTTAATTTTTCGAGATTATTCGAAAGTCAATTTTTGAAAAGGCAAATATCTCCCGATCTGTTGGTATCTCAGAGACAAATCTTATGTCACTTTGAGGGAATGTATATGTCAACTTCATGTCAGAGTCACGTCAATGTATGTCCAACGATTTAGAGGATAAACACATTTTAATTTTTCGAGATTATTCGAAAGTTAATTTTTGAAAAGGCAAACATCTCCCGATCTGTTTGAATCTGAGAGACAAAACTTATGTCACTTTGAGGTAACGTATATGTCAACTTCATGTCAGAGGCACGTCAATGTATGTCCAAGGGTTTGGAGGATAGAGATATTTTAATTTTTCGAGAATATTCGAAAGTCATTTTCTGAAAAGGCAAATATCTCCCGATCTGTAGGAATCTGAGAGACAAAACTTATGTCACTTTGAGGGATCGTAAATGTCAACTTCATGTCAGAGTCACGTCAATGTATGTCCAAGGGTTTGGAGGATAGAGAAATTTTAATTTTTCGAGATTATTCAAAAATCAATTTTTGAAAAGGCAAATATCTCCCGATCTGTAGGAATCTGAGAGACAAGACTTATGTCACTTTGAGGGAACGTATATGTCAACTTCATGTCAGATTCACGTTAATGTATGACCAAGGGTTTGGAGGATAGAGATATTTAAATTTTTCGAGATTATTCGAAAATCAATTTTTGAAACGGCAAATATCTCCCGATCTGTAGGAATCTGAGAGACAAGACTTATGTCACTTTGAGGGAACGTATATGTCAACTTCATGTCAGATTCACGTCAATGTATGTCCAAGGGTTTGGAGGATAGAGACATTTAAATTTTTCGAGATTATTCGAAAGTCAATTTCTGAAAAGGCAAATACCTCCCGATCTGTAGGAATCTGAGAGACAAACCTTATGTCACTTTGAGGGAACGTATATGTCAACTTCATGTCAGAGTCACGTCATTGTATGTCCAAGGGTTTGGAGTATAGAGACATTTAAATTTTTCTAGATTATTCGAAAGTCAATTTTTGAAAAGGCAAATATCTCCCGATCTGTAGGAATCTGAGAGACAAATCTTATGTCACTTTGAGGTAACGTATATGTCAACTTTATGTCAGAGTCACGTCAATGTATGTCCAAGGGTTTGGAGGATAGAGACATTTTAATTTTTCGAAATTATTCGAAAGTCAATTTTTCAAAAGGCAAATATCTCCCGATCTGTAGGAATCTGTGAGACAAAACTTTTGTCACTTTGAGGGAACGTATATGTCAACTTCATGTCAGAGGCACGTCAATGTATGTCCAAGGGTTTGGAGGATAGAGATATTTTAATTTTTCGAGATTATTCGAAAGTCATTTTCTGAAAATGCAAATATCTCCCGATCTGTAGGAATCTGAGAGACAAAACTTATGTCACTTTGAGGGATCGTAAATGTCAACTTCATGTCAGAGTCACGTCAATGTATGTCCAAGGGTTTGGAGGATAAACAAATTTTAATTTTTCGAGATTATAGAAAGTCAATTTTTGAAAAGGCAAATATCTCCCGATCTGAAGGAATCTGAGAGACAAAACTTATGTCCCTTTGAGGGTACGTATATGTCAACTTCATGTCAGAGTCACGTCAATGTATGTCCAAGGGTTTGGAGGATAGAGAAATTTTAATTTTTCGAGATTATTCAAAAATCAATTTTTGAAAAGGCAAATATCTCCCGATCTGTAGGAATCTGATTGACAAGACTTATGTCACTTTGAGGGAACGTATATGTCAACTTCATGTCAGAGGCACGTCAATGTATGTCCAAGGGTTTGGAGGATAGAGATATTTTAATTTTTCGTGATTATTCGAAAGTCATTTTCTGAAAAGGCAAATATCTCCCGATCTGTAGGAATCTGAGAGACAAAACTTATGTCACTTTGAGGGATCGTAAATGTCAACTTCATGTCAGAGTCACGTCAATGTATGTCCAAGGGTTTGGAGGATAGAGAAATTTTAATTTTTCGAGATTATTCAAAAATCAATTTTTGAAAAGGCAAATATCTCCCGATCTGTAGGAATCTGATTGACAAGACTTATGTCACTTTGAGGGAACGTATATGTCAACTTCATGTCAGATTCACGTTAATGTATGACCAAGGGTTTGGAGGATAGAGACATTTAAATTTTTCGAGATTATTCGAAAATCAATTTTTGAATAGGCAAATATCTCCCGATCTGTAGGAATCTGAGAGACAAAACATATGTCGCTTTGAGGGAACGTATATGTCAACTTCATGTCAGAGTCACGTCAATGTATATCCAAGGGTTTGGAGGAGTGAGACATTTTAATTTTTCGAGATTATTCGAAAGTCAATTTTTGAAAAGGCAAATATCTCCCGATCTGTAGGTATCTGAGAGACAAAACTTATGTCACTTTGAGGGAACGTATATGTCAACTTCATGTCAGATTCACGTCAAAGTATGTCCAAGGGTTTGGAGGATAGAGGCATTTTAATTTTTCGAGATTATTCGAAAGTCAAATTCTGAAAAGGCAAATATCTCCCGATCTGTAGGAATCTGAGAGACAAAACTTTTGTCACTTTGAGGGAACGTATATGTCAACTTCATGTCAGAGTCACGTCAATGTATGACCAAAGGTTTGGAGGATACAGATAATTTAATTTTTCGTGATTATTCGAAAGTCAATTTTTGAAAATTCAAATATCTCCCGATCTGTAGGAATCTGAGAGACAAAACTTATGTCACTTTGAGGGAACGTATATGTCAACTTCATGTCAGAGTCACGTCAATGTATGTCCAAGGGGTTGGAGGATAGAGATATTTTAATTTTTCGAGATTATTTGATAGTCAATTTTTGAAAAGGCAAATATCTCCCGATCTGTTTTAAACTGAGAGACAAACAATATGTCACTTTGAGGGAACGTATATGTCAACTTCATGTCAGATTCACGTCAATGTATGTCCAAGTGTTTGGAGGACAGAGGCATTTTAATTTTGCGAGATTATTCGAAAGTCAATTTTTGAAAAGGCTAATATCTCCCGATCTGTAGGAATCTGAGAGACAACACTTATGTCACTTTGAGGGAACGTATATGTCAACTTCATGTCAGAGTCACGTTAATGTATGTCCAAGGGTTTGGAGGATAGAGACATTTTAATTTTTCGAGATTATTCGAAAGTCAATTTATGTAAAGGCAAATATGTCCCGATCTGTAGGAATCTGAGAGACTAAACTTATGTCACTTTGAGGGAACGTATATGTCAACTTCATGTCAGAGTCACGTCAATGTATGTCCAAGGGTTTGGAGGATAGAGAGATTTTAATTTTTCGAGATTATTCGAAAGTCAATTTCTGAAAAGGCAAATATCTCCAGATCTGTAGGAATCTGAGAGACAAAATTGATGTCACTTTGAGGGAACGTATATGTCAACTTCATGTCAGAGTCACGACAATGTATGTCCAAGGGTTTAGAGGATAAACACATTTAAATTTTTCGATATTATTCCAAAGTCAATTTTTGAAAAGGCAAATATATCCCGATCTGTAGGAATCTGAGAGACAACACTTATGTCACTTTGAGGGAACGTATATGTCAACTTCATGTCAGAGTGACGTCAATGTATGTCCAAGGGTTTGGAGGATAGAGATATTTTAATTTTTCGAGATTATTCGAAAGTCAATTTTTGAAAAGGCAAATATCTCCCGATCTGTAGGAATCTGAGAGACAAAACTTATGTCACTTTGAGGGAACGTATATGTCAACTTCATGTCAGAGTCACGTCAATGTATGTCCAAGAGTTTGGAGGATAGAGACATTTTAATTTTTCGAGATTATTCGAAAGTCAATTTTTGAGAAGGCAAATATCTCCCGATCTGTAGGAATCTGAGAGACAAAACTTATGTCACTTTTAGGTAACGTATATGTCAACTTCAAGTCAGAGGCACGTCAATGTATGTCCAAGGGATTGGAGGATAGAGATATTTTAATTTTTCGAAATTATTTGAAAGTCAATTTTTGAAAAGGCAAATATCTCCCGATCTGTAGGAATCTGAGAGACAAAACTTATGTCGCTTTGAGGGAACGTATATGTCAACTTCATGTCAGATTCACGTCAATGTATGTCCTAGGGTTTGGAGTATAGAGACATTTTAATTTTTCGAGATTATTCGAAAGTCAATTTCTGAAAAGGCAAATATCTCCCGATCTGTAGGAATCTGAGAGACAAAACTTACGTCAATTTGAGGGAACGTATATGTCACCTTCATGTCAGAGTCATGTCAATGTATGTCCAAGAGTTTGGAGGATAGAGATATTTAAATTTTTCGAGATTATTCGAAAGTCAATATTTGAAAGGCAAATATCTCCCGATCTGTATAACCTGAGAGACAAAACTTATGTCACTTTGAGGGCACGTATATGTCAACTTCATGTCAGAGTCACGTCAATGTATGTCCAAGAGTTTGGAGGATAGAGACATTTAAATTTTTCGAGATTATTCGAAAGTCAATTTTTGAAAAGGCAAATATCTCCCGATCTGCTGGAATCTGAGAGACAAAACTTATGTCCCTTTGAGGTAACGTATATGTCAACTTCAAGTCAGAGACACGTCAATGTATGTCCTAGGGTTTGGAGGATAGAGATATTTAAATTTTTCGAGATTATTTGAAAGTCAATTTTTGAAAAGGCAAATATCTCCCGATCTGTAGGAATCTGAGAGACAAAACTTATGTCACTTTGAGGGAACGTATATGTCAACTTCATGTCAGAGTCACGTCAATGTATGTCCAAGGGTTTGGAGGATAAACACATTTTAATTTTTCGAGATTATAGAAAGTCAATTTATGGAAATTCAAATATCTCCCGATCTGTAGGAATCTGAGAGATAAAACTTATGTCACTTTGAGGGAACGTATATGTCACCTTCATGTCAGAGTCATGTCAATGTATGTCCAAGAGTTTGGAGGATAGAGATATTTAAATTTTTCGAGATTATTCGAAAGTCAATATTTGAAAGGCAAATATCTCCCGATCTGTATAATCTGAGAGACAAAACTTATGTCACTTTGAGGGCACGTATATGTCAACTTCATGTCAGAGTCACGTCAATGTATGTCCAAGAGTTTGGAGGATAGAGACATTTAAATTTTTCGAGATTATTCGAAAGTCAATTTTTGAAAAGGCAAATATCTCCCGATCTGCTGGAATCTGAGAGACAAAACTTATGTCCCTTTGAGGTAACGTATATGTCAACTTCAAGTCAGAGACACGTCAATGTATGTCCTAGGGTTTGGAGGATAGAGATATTTAAATTTTTCGAGATTATTTGAAAGTCAATTTTTGAAAAGGCAAATATCTCCCGATCTGTAGGAATCTGAGAGACAAAACTTATGTCACTTTGAGGTAACGTATATGTCAACTTCATGTCAGATTCACGTAAATGTATGTCCAAGAGTTTGGAGGATAGAGACATCTTAATTTTTCGAGATAATTCGAAAGTCAATTTTTGAAAAGGCAAATATCTCCCGATCTGTAGGAATCTGAGAACAAACCTGATGTCACTTTGAGGGAACGTATATGTCAACTTCTTCTCAGATTCACGTCAATGTATGTAAAAGGGTTTGGAGTATAGAGACATTTTAATTTTTTGTGATTATTCGAAAGTCAATTTTTGAAAATTCAAATATCTCCCGATCTGTAGGAATCTGAGAGACAAAACTTATGTCACTTTGAGGGAACGTATATGTCAACTTCATGTCAGAGTCCCGTCAATGTATGTCTAAGGGTTTGAAGGACAGAGGCATTTTAATTTTTCGAGATTATTCGAAAGTCAATTTATGAAAAGGCAAATATCTCCCGATCTGTAAGAATCTGAGAGACACCACTTATGTCACTTTGAGGGAACGTATATGTCAACTTCATGTCAGAGTCACGTCAATGTATGTCCAAGGGTTTGGAGGATAAAGACATTTTAATTATTCTTGATTATTTGAAAGTCAATTTATGAAAAGGCAAATAACTCCCGATCTGTAGGAACCTGAGAGACGAAACTTATGTCACTTTGAGGGAACGTATATGTCAACTTCATGTCAGACTCACGTCAAAGTATGTCCAAGGGTTTGGAGGATAGAGGCATTTTAATTTTTCGAGATTATTCGAAAGTCAATTTATAAAAAGTCAAATATCTCCCGATCTGTAGGAATCTGAGAGACAAATCTTATGTCACTTTGAGGGAACGTATATGTCAACTTCATGTCAGAGTCACGTCAATGTATGTCCAAGGGTTTGGAGGATAGAGAAATTTTAATTTTTCGAGATTATTCGAAAGTCAATTTTTGAAAAGGCAAATATCTCCCGATCTGTTGGTATCTCAGAGACAAATCTTATGTCACTTTGAGGGAACGTATATGTCAACTTCATGTCAGAGTCACGTCAATGTATATCCAAGGGTTTGGAGGAGTGAGACATTTTAATTTTTCGAGATTATTCGAAAGTCAATTTTTGAAAAGGCAAATATCTCCCGATCTGTAGGTATCTGAGAGACAAAACTTATGTCACTTTGAGGGAACGTATATGTCAACTTCATGTCAGATTCACGTCAAAGTATGTCCAAGGGTTTGGAGGATAGAGGCATTTTAATTTTTCGAGATTATTCGAAAGTCAAATTCTGAAAAGGCAAATATCTCCCGATCTGTAGGAATCTGAGAGACAAAACTTTTGTCACTTTGAGGGAACGTATATGTCAACTTCATGTCAGAGTCACGTCAATGTATGACCAAAGGTTTGGAGGATACAGATAATTTAATTTTTCGTGATTATTCGAAAGTCAATTTTTGAAAATTCAAATATCTCCCGATCTGTAGGAATCTGAGAGACAAAACTTATGTCACTTTGAGGGAACGTATATGTCAACTTCATGTCAGAGTCACGTCAATGTATGTCCAAGGGGTTGGAGGATAGAGATATTTTAATTTTTCGAGATTATTTGATAGTCAATTTTTGAAAAGGCAAATATCTCCCGATCTGCTTTAAACTGAGAGACAAACAATATGTCACTTTGAGGGAACGTATATGTCAACTTCATGTCAGATTCACGTCAATGTATGTCCAAGTGTTTGGAGGACAGAGGCATTTTAATTTTGCGAGATTATTCGAAAGTCAATTTTTGAAAAGGCTAATATCTCCCGATCTGTAGGAATCTGAGAGACAACACTTATGTCACTTTGAGGGAACGTATATGTCAACTTCATGTCAGAGTCACGTTAATGTATGTCCAAGGGTTTGGAGGATAGAGACATTTTAATTTTTCGAGATTATTCGAAAGTCAATTTATGTAAAGGCAAATATCTCCCGATCTGTAGGAATCTTGGAGACTAAACTTATGTCACTTTGAGGGAACGTATATGTCAACTTCATGTCAGAGTCACGTCAATGTATGTCCAAGGGTTTGGAGGATAGAGACATTTTAATTTTTCGAGATTATTCGAAAGTCAATTTCTGAAAAGGCAAATATCTCCAGATCTTTAGGAATCTGAGAGACAAAATTGATGTCACTTTGAGGGAACGTATATGTCAACTTCATGTCAGAGTCACGACAATGTATGTCCAAGGGTTTAGAGGATAAACACATTTAAATTTTTCGATATTATTCCAAAGTCAATTTTTGAAAAGGCAAATATATCCCGATCTGTAGGAATCTGAGAGACAACACTTATGTCACTTTGAGGGAACGTATATGTCAACTTCATGTCAGAGTCACGTCAATGTATGTCCAAGAGTTTGGAGGATAGAGATATTTTAATTTTTCGAGATTATTCGAAAGTCAATTTATGAAAAGGCAAATATCTCCCGATCTGTTGGAATCTGAGAGACAAAACTTATGTCACTTTGAGGGAACGTATATGTCAACTTCATGTCATAGGCACGTCAATGTATGTCCAAGGGTTTGGAGGATAGAGATATTTTAATTTTTCGAGATTATTCGAAAGTCATTTTCTGAAAATGCAAATATCTCCCGATCTGTAGGAATCTGAGAGACAAAACTTATGTCACTTTGAGGGATCGTAAATGTCAACTTCATGTCAGAGTCACGTCAATGTATGTCCAAGGGTTTGGAGGATAAACAAATTTTAAATTTTTAGAGATTATAGAAAGTCAATTTTTGAAAAGGCAAATATCTCCCGATCTGAAGGAATCTGAGAGACAAAACTTATGTCCCTTTGAGGGTACGTATATGTCAACTTCATGTCAGAGTCCCGTCAATGTATGTCCAATGGTTTGGAGGATAGAGACATTTAAATTTTTCGAGATTATTCGAAAGTCAATTTTTAAAGGCAAATATCTCCCGATCAGTAGGAATCTGAAAGACAAAGCTTATGTCACTTTGAGGGAACGTATATGTCAACTTCATGTCAGATTCACGTCAATGTGTGTCCAAGTGTTTGGAGGACAGAGGCATTTTAATTTTGCGAGATTATTCGAAAGTCAATTTCTGAAAAGGCAAATATCTCCCGATCTGTAGGAATCTGAGAGACAAAACTTATGTCACTCTAAGGGAACGTATATGTCAACTTCATATCAGAGTCTTGTCAATGTATGTCTAAGGGTTTGAAGGACAGAGGCATTTTAATTTTTCGAGATTATTCGAAAGTCAATTTATGAAAAGGCAAATATCTCCCGATCTGTAAGAATCTGAGAGACACCACTTATGTCACTTTGAGGGAACGTATATGTCAACTTCATGTCAGAGTCACGTCAATGTATGTCCAAGGGTTTGGAGGATAAAGACATTTTAATTATTCTTGATTATTTGAAAGTCAATTTATGAAAAGGCAAATATCTCCCGATCTGTAGGAACCTGAGAGACGAAACTTATGTCACTTTGAGGGAACGTATATGTCAACTTCATGTCAGACTCACGTCAAGGTATGTCCAAGGGTTTGGAGGATAGAGGCATTTTAATTTTTCGAGATTATTCGAAAGTCAATTTATAAAAAGTCAAATATCTCCCGATCTGTAGCAATCTGAGAGACAAATCTTATGTCACTTTGAGGGAACGTATATGTCAACTTCATGTCAGAGTCACGTCAATGTATGTCCAAGGGTTTGGAGGATAGAGAAATTTTAATTTTTCGAGATTATTCGAAAGTCAATTTTTGAAAAGGCAAATATCTCCCGATCTGTTGGTATCTCAGAGACAAATCTTATGTCACTTTGAGGGAATGTATATGTCAACTTCATGTCAGAGTCACGTCAATGTATGTCCAACGATTTAGAGGATAAACACATTTTAATTTTTCGAGATTATTCGAAAGTTAATTTTTGAAAAGGCAAACATCTCCCGATCTGTTTGAATCTGAGAGACAAAACTTATGTCACTTTGAGGTAACGTATATGTCAACTTCATGTCAGAGGCACGTCAATGTATGTCCAAGGGTTTGGAGGATAGAGATATTTTAATTTTGCGAGATTATTGGAAAGTCAATTTTTGAAAATTCAATTATCTCCCGATCTGAAGGAATCTGAGAGACAACACTTATGTCACTTTGAGGGAACGTATATGTCAACTTCATGTCAAAGTCACGTCAATGTACGTCCCAAGGTTTGGAGGATAGAGATATTTTCATTTTTTGAGATTATTCGAAAGTCAATTTTTGAAAATTCAAATATCTCCCGATCTGTAGGAATCTGAGAGACAAAACTTATGTCACTTTGAGGGAACGTATATGTCAACTTCATGTCAAAGTCACGTCAATGTATGTCCAAGGGGTTGGAGGAAAGATATATTTTAATTTTTCGAGATTATTTGACAGTCAATTATTGAAAAGGCAAATATCTCCCGATCTGTAGGAAACTGAGAGGCAAACAATATGTCACTTTGAGGGAACGTATATGTCAACTTCATGTCAGATTCACGTCAATGTATGTCCAAGTGTTTGGAGGACAGAGGCATTTTAATTTTGCGAGATTATTCGAAAGTCAATTTTTGAAAAGGCAAAAATCTCCCGATCTGTAGGAATCTGAGAGACAACACTTATGTCACTTTGAGGGAACGTATATGTCAACTTCATGACAGAGTCACGTCAATGTATGACCAAGGGTTTGGAGGATAGAGATATTTTAATTTTTCTAGATTATTCGAAAGTGAATTTTTTAAGAAGCAAATATCTTCCGATCTGTAGGAATCTGAGAGACAAAACTTATGTCACTTTGAGGGAACGTAAATGTCAACTTCATGTCAGAGTCACGTCAATGTATGTCCAAGAGTTTGGAGGATAGAGAAATTTTAATTTTTCGAGATTATTCGAAAGTCAATTTCTGAAAAGGCAAATATCTCCCGATCTGTTGGAATCTGAAAGACAAAACTTATGTCACTTTGAAGGAACGTATATGTCAACTTCATGTCAGATTCACGTCAATGTATGTCCAAGGGTTTGGAGGATAGAGATATTTTAATTTTTCGAGATTATTCGAAAGTCAATTTTTGAAAAGGCAAATATCTCCCGATCTGTAGGTATCTGAGAGACAAAACTTATGTTACTTTGAGGGAACGTATATGTCAACTTCATGTCAGATTCACGTCAAAGTATGTCCAAGGGTTTGGAGAATAGAGGCATTTTAATTTTTTGAGATTATTCGAAAGTCAATTTTTGAAAAGGCAAATATATCCCGATCTGTAGGAATCTGAGAGACAACACTAATGTCACTTTGAGGGAACGTATATGTCAACTTCATGTCAGAGTCACGTCAATGTATGTCCAAGGGTTTGGAGGATAGAGATATTTTAATTTTTCGAGATTATTCGAAAGTCAATTTTTGAAAAGGCAAATATCTCCCGATCTGTAGGAATCTGAGAGACAAAACTTATGTCACTTTGAGGTAACGTATATGTCAACTTCAGGTCAGAGGCATGTCAATGTATGTCCAAGGGTTTGGAGGATAGAGATATTTTAATTTTTCGAGATTATTTGAAAGTCAATTTTTGAAAAGGCATATATCTCCCGATCTGTAGGAATCTGAGAGACAACACTTATGTCACTTTGAGGGAACGTATATGTCAACTTCATGTCAGAGTCACGTCAATGTATCTCCAAGGGTTTGGAGGATAGAGACATTTAAATTTTTCGATATTATTCGAAAGTCAATTTATGAAAAGGCAAATATCCTCCGATCTGTAGGAATTTGAAAGACAAACCTTATGTCACTTTGAGGGAACGTATATGTCAACTTCATGTCAGAGTCACGTCAATGTATGTCCAAGGGTTTGGAGAATAGAGATTTAAATTTTTCGAGATTATTCGAAAGGCAATTTTTGTAAAAGGCAAATATCTCCCGATCTGTAGGAATTTGATATTCAAAACTTATGTCACTTTGAGGTAACGTATATGTCAACTTCATGTCAGAGTCACGTCAATGTATGTCGAAGGGTTTGGAGGATAGAGACATTTTAATTTTTCGAAATTAATCTAAAGTCAATTTTTCAAAGGCAAATATCTCCCGATCTGTAGGAATCTGAGAGACAAAACTTATGTCACATTGAGGGAATGTATATGTCAACTTCATGCCAGAGTCACGTCAATGTATGTCCAAGGGTTTGGAGGACTGAGGCATTTTAATTTTGCGAGATTATTGGAAAGTCAATTTTTGAAAATTCAATTATCTCCCGATCTGAAGGAATCTGAGAGACAACACTTATGTCACTTTGAGGGAACGTATATGTCAACTTCATGTCAGAGTCACGTCAATGTATGTCCCAATGTTTGGAGGATAGAGATATTTTCATTTTTCGAGATTAATCGAAAGTCAATTTTTAAAAATTCAAATATCTCCCGATCTGTAGGAATCTGAGAGACAAAACTTATGTCACTTTGAGGGAACGTATATGTCAACTTCATGTCAAAGTCACGTCAATGTATGTCCAAGGGGTTGGAGGAAAGATATATTTTAATTTTTCGAGATTATTTGATAGTCAATTATTGAAAAGGCAAATATCTCCCGATCTGTAGGAAACTGAGAGGCAAACAATATGTCACTTTGAGGGAACGTATATGTCAACTTCATGTCAGATTCACGTCAATGTATGTCCAAGTGTTTGGAGGACAGAGGCATTTTAATTTTGCGAGAATATTCGAAAGTCAATTTTTGAAAAGGCAAATATCTCCCGATCTGTAGGAATCTGAGAGACAACACTTATGTCACTTTGAGGGAACGTATATGTCAACTTCATGTCAGAGTCACGTCAATGTATGTCCAAGGGTTTGGAGGATAGAGACATTTAAATTTTTCGAGATTATTCGAAAGTCAATTTATGAAAAGGCAAATATCTCCCGATCTGTAGGAATCTGAGAGACAAAACTTATGTCACTTTGACAGAACGTATATGTCAACTTCATGTCAGAGTCACGTCAATGTATGTCCAAGGGTTTGGAGGAGTGAGACATTTTAATTTTTCGAGATTATTCGAAAGTCAATTTTTGAAAAGGCAAATATCTCCCGATCTGTAGGTATCTGAGAGACAAAACTTATGTCACTTTGAGGGAACGTATATGTCAACTTCATGTCAGATTCACGTCAAAGTATGTCCAAGGTTTTGGAGGATAGAGGCATTTTAATTTTTCGAGATTATTCGAAAGTCAATTTCTGAAAAGGCAAATATCTCCCGATCTGTAGGAATCTGAGAGACAAAACTTATGTCACTTTGAGGGAACGTATATGCCAACTTCATGTCAGAGTCACGTCAATGTATGTCCAAGGGTTTAGAGGATAAACACATTTTAATTTTTCGATATTATTCCAAAGTCAATTTTTGAAAAGGCAAATATATCCCGATCTGTCGGAATCTGAGAGACAACACTTATGTCACTTTGAGGGAACGTATATGTCAACTTCATGTCAGAGTCACGTCAATGTATGTCCAAGAGTTTGGAGGATAGAGACATTTAAATGTTTCGAGATTATTCGAAAGTCAATTTTTGAAAATTCAAATAACTCCCGATCTGTAGGTATCTGAGATACAAAACTTATGTCACTTTGAGGGAACGTATATGTCAACTTCATGTCAGATTCACGTCAAAGTATGTCCAAGGGTTTGGAAGATAGAGGCATTTTAATTTTTTGAGATTATTCGAAAATCAATTTTTAAAAAGGCAAATATATCCCGATCTGTAGGAATCTGAGAGACAACACTAATGTCACTTTGAGGGAACGTATATGTCAACTTCATGTCAGAGTCACGTCAATGTATGTCCAAGGGTTTGGAGGATAGAGATATTTTAATATTTCGAGATTATTCGAAAGTCAATTTTTGAAAAGGCAAATATCCTCCGATCTGTAGGAATCTGAGAGACAAAACTTATGTCACTTTGAGGGAACGTATATGTCAACTTCATGTCAGAGTCACGTCAATGTATGTCCAAGGGTTTGGAGGAGTGAGACATTTTAATTTTTCGAGATTATTCGAAAGTCAATTTTTGAAAAGGCAAATATCTCCCGATCTGTTTTAATCTGAGAGACAAAACTTATGTCACTTTGAAGGAACGTATATGTCAACTTAATGTCAGAGTCACGTCAATGTATGTCCAAGGGTTTGGAGGATAGATATATTTTAATTTTTCGAGATTATTCGAAAGTCAATTTTTGAAAAGGCAAATATATCCCGATCTGTAGGAATCTGAGAGACAACACTTTTGTCACTTTGAGGGAACGTATATGTCAACTTCATGTCAGAGTCATGTCAATGTATGTCCAAGGATTTGGAGGATAGAGATATTTTAATTTTTCGAGATTATTCGAAAGTCAATTTTTTAAGAAGCAAATATCTTCCGATCTGTAGGAATCTGAGAGACAAAACTTATGTCACTTTGAGGGAACGTATATGTCAACTTCATGTCAGAGTCACGTCAATGTATGTCCAAGAGTTTGGAGGATAGAGAAATTTTAATTTTTCGAGATTATTCGAAAGTCAATTTTTGAAAAGGCAAATATCTCCCGATCTGTAGGAATCTGAAAGACAAAACTTATGTCACTTTGAAGGAACGTATATGTCAACTTCATGTCAGAGTCACGTCAATGTATGTCCAAGGGTTTGGAGGATAGAGATATTTTAATTTTTCGAGATTATTCGAAAGTCAATTTTTGAAAAGGCAAATATCTCCCGATCTGTAGGTATCTGAGAGACAAAACTTATGTCACTTTGAGGGAACGTATATGTCAACTTCATGTCAGATTCACGTCAAAGTATGTCCAAGGGTTTGGAGGATAGAGGCATTTTAATTTTTCGAGATTATTCGAAAGTCAATTTTTGAAAAGGCAAATATCTCCCGATCTGTGGGAATCTGAGAGACAAAACTTATGTCACTTTGAGGGAACGTATATGTCAACTTCAGGTCAGAGGCACGTCAATGTATGTCCAAGGGTTTGGAGGATAGAGATATTTTAATTTTTCGAGATTATTTGAAAGTCAATTTTTGAAAAGGCAAATATCTCCCGATCTGTAGGAATCTGAGAGACAACACTTATGTCACTTTGAGGGAACGTATATGTCAACTTCATGTCAGAGTCACATCGATGTATGTCCAAGGGTTTGGAGGATAGAGACATTTAAATTTTTCGAGATTATTCGAAAGTCAATTTATGAAAAGGCAAATATCCTCAGATCTGTAGGAATCTGAAAGACAAACCTTATGTCACTTTGAGGGAACGTATATGTAAACTTCATGTCAGAGTCACGTCAATGTATGTCCAAGGGTTTGGAGGATAGAGATATTTTAATTTTTCGAGATTATTCGAAAGTCAATTTTTGAAAAGGCAAATATCTCCCGATCTGTAGGAATCTGAGAGACAAAACTTATGTCACTTTGAGGTAACGTATATGTCAACTTCAGGTCAGAGGCATGTCAATGTATGTCCAAGGGTTTGGAGGATAGAGATATTTTAATTTTTCGAGATTATTTGAAAGTCAATTTTTGAAAAGGCAAATATCTCCCGATCTGTAGGAATCTGAGAGACAACACTTATGTCACTTTGAGGGAACGTATATGTCAACTTCATGTCAGAGTCACGTCAATGTATGTCCAAGGGTTTGGAGGATAGAGACATTTAAATTTTTCGAGATTATTCGAAAGTCAATTTATGAAAAGGCAAATATCCTCCGATCTGTAGGAATCTGAAAGACAAACCTTATGTCACTTTGAGGGAACGTATATGTCAACTTCATGTCAGAGTCACGTCAATGTATGTCCAAGGGTTTGGAGAATAGAGATTTAAATTTTTCGAGATTATTCGAAAGTCAATTTTTGTAAAAGGCAAATATCTCCCGATCTGTAGGAATTTGAGAGGCAAAACTTATGTCACTTTGAGGTAACGTATATGTCAACTTCATGTCAGAGTCACGTCAATGTATGTCGAAGGGTTTGGAGGATAGAGACATTTTAATTTTTCGAGATTAATCGAAAGTCAATTTTTGAAAATTCAAATATCTCTCGATCTGTAGGAATCTGAGAGACAAAACTTATGTCACTTTGAGGGAACGTATATGTCAACTTCATGTCAAAGTCACGTCAATGTATGTCCAAGGGGTTGGAGGAAAGATATATTTTAATTTTTCGAGATTATTTGATAGTCAATTATTGAAAAGGCAAATATCTCCCGATCTGTAGGAAACTGAGAGGCAAACAATATGTCACTTTGAGGGAACGTATATGTCAACTTCATGTCAGATTCACGTCAAAGTATGTCCAAGTGTTTGGAGGACAGAGGCATTTTAATTTTGCGAGAATATTCGAAAGTCAATTTTTGAAAAGGCAAATATCTCCCGATCTGTAGGAATCTGAGAGACAACACTTATGTCACTTTGAGGGAACGTATATGTCAACTTCATGTCAGAGCCACGTCAATGTATGTCCAAGGGTTTGGAGGATAGAGACATTTAAATTTTTCGAGATTATTCGAAAGTCAATTTATGAAAAGGCAAATATCTCCCGATCTGTAGGAATCTGAGAGACAAAACTTATGTCACTTTGAGAGAACGTGTATGTCAACTTCATGTCAGAGTCACGTCAATGTATGTCCAAGGGTTTGGAGGAGTGAGACATTTTAATTTTTCGAGATTATTCGAAAGTCAATTTTTGAAAAGGCAAATATCTCCCGATCTGTAGGAATCTGAGAGACAAAACTTATGTCACTTCGAAGGAACGTATATGTCAACTTCATGTGAGAGTCACGTCAATGTATGTCCAAGGGTTTGGAGAATAGATATATTTTAATTTTTCGAGATTATTCGAAAGTCAATTTTTGAAAAGGCAAATATCTCCCGATCTGTAGGTATCTGAGAGACAAAACTTATGTCACTTTGAGGGAACGTATATGTAAACTTCATGTCAGATTCACGTCAAAGTATGTCCAAGGTTTTGGAGGATAGAGGCATTTTAATTTTTCGAGATTATTCCAAAGTCAATCTTTGAAAAGGCAAATATATCCCGATCTGTCGGAATCTGAGAGACAACACTTATGTCACTTTGAGGGAACGTATATGTCAACTTCATGTCAGAGTCACGTCAATGTATGTCCAAGAGATTGGAGGATAGAGAAATTTTAATTTTTCAAGATTATTCGAAAGTCAATTTTTGAAAAGGCAAATATCTCCCGATCTGTTGGAATCTGAGAGACAAAACTTATGTCACTTTGAAGGAACGTATATGTCAACTTCATGTCAGAGTCACGTCAATGTATGTCCAAGAGTTTGGAGGATAGAGACATTTAAATGTTTCGAAATTATTCGAAAGTCAATTTTTGAAAATTCAAATAACTCCCGATCTGTAGGTATCTGAGATACAAAACTTATGTCAGTTTGAGGGAACGTATATGTCAACTTCATGTCAGATTCACGTCAAAGTATGTCCAAGGGTTTGGAGGATAGAGGCATTTTAATTTTTTGAGATTATTCGAAAGTCAATTTTTAAAAAGGCAAATATATCCCGATCTGTAGGAATCTGAGAGACAACACTAATGTCACTTTGAGGGAACGTATATGTCAACTTCATGTCAGAGTCACGTCAATGTATGTCCAAGGGTTTGGAGGATAGAGATATTTTAATATTTCGAGATTATTCGAAAGTCAATTTTTGAAAAGGCAAATATCCTCCGATCTGTAGGAATCTGAGAGACAAAACTTATGTCACTTTGAGGGAACGTATATGTCAACTTCATGTCAGAGTCACGTCAATGTATGTCCAAGGGTTTGGAGGAGTGAGACATTTTAATTTTTCGAGATTATTCGAAAGTCAATTTTTGAAAAGGCAAATATCTCCCGATCTGTTGGAATCTGAGAGACAAAACTTATGTCACTTTGAAGGAACGTATATGTCAACTTCATGTCAGAGTCACGTCAATGTATGTCCAAGGGTTTGGAGGATAGATATTTTTTAATTTTTCGAGATTATTCGAAAGTCAATTTTTGTAAAGGCAAATATATCCCGATCTGTAGGAATCTGAGAGACAACACTTATGTCACTTTGAGGGAACGTATATGTCAACTTCATGTCAGAGTCACGTCAATGTATGTCCAAGGATTTGGAGGATAGAGATATTTTAATTTTTCGAGATTATTCGAAAGTCAATTTTTTAAGAAGCAAATATCTTCCGATCTGTAGGAATCTGAGAGACAAAACTTATGTCACTTTGAGGGAACGTATATGTCAACTTCATGTCAGAGTCACGTCAATGTATGTCCAAGAGTTTGGAGGATAGAGAAATTTTAATTTTTCGAGATTATTCGAAAGTCAATTTTTGAAAAGGCAAATATCTCCCGATCTGTAGGAATCTGAAAGACAAAACTTATGTCACTTTGAAGGAACGTATATGTCAACTTCATGTCAGAGTCACGTCAATGTATGTCCAAGGGTTTTGGAGGATAGAGATATTTTAATTTTTCGAGATTATTAGAAAGTCAATTTTTGAAAAGGCAAATATCTCCCGATCTGTAGGTATCTGAGAGACAAAACTTATGTCACTTTGAGGGAACGTATATAACAACTTCATGTCAGATTCACGTCAATGTATGTCCAAGGGTTTGGAGGATAGAGGCATTTTAATTTTTCGAGATTATTCGAAAGTCAATTTTTGAAAAGGCAAATATCTCCCGATCTGTGGGAATCTGAGAGACAAAACTTATGTCACTTTGAGGGAACGTATATGTCAACTTCAGGTCAGAGGCACGTCAATGTATGTCCAAGGGTTTGGAGGATAGAGATATTTTAATTTTTCGAGATTATTTGAAAGTCAATTTTTGAAAAGGCAAATATCTCCCGATCTGTAGGAATCTGAGAGACAACACTTATGTCACTTTGAGGGAACGTATATGTCAACTTCATGTCAGAGTCACGTCAATGTATGTCCAAGGGTTTGGAGGATAGAGACATTTAAATTTTTCGAGATTATTCGAAAGTCAATTTATGAAAAGGCAAATATCCTCCGATCTGTAGGAATCTGAAAGACAAACCTTATGTCACTTTGAGGGAACGTATATGTCAACTTCATGTCAGAGTCACGTCAATGTATGTCCAAGGGTTTGGAGGATAGAGACATTTAAATTTTTCGAGATTATTCGAAAGTCAATTTATGAAAAGGCAAATATCCTCCGATCTGTAGGAATCTGAAAGACAAACCTTATGTCACTTTGAGGGAATGTATATGTCAACTTCATGTCAGAGTCACGTCATTGTATGTCCAAGGGTTTGGAGGACTGAGGCATTTTAATTTTGCGAGATTATTGGAAAGTCAATTTTTGAAAATTCAATTATCTCCCGATCTGAAGGAATCTGAGAGACAACACTTATGTCACTTTGAGGGAACGTATATGTCAACTTCATGTCAGAGTCACGTCAATGTATGTCCCAAGGTTTGGAGGATAGAGATATTTACATTTTTCGAGATTATTCGAAAGTCAATTTTTGAAAATTCAAATATCTCCCGATCTGTAGGAATCTGAGAGACAAAACTTATGTCACTTTGAGGGAACGTATATGTCAACTTCATGTCAAAGTCACGTCAATGTATGTCCAAGGGGTTGGAGGAAAGAGATATTTTAATTTTTCGAGATTATTTGATAGTCAATTAGTGAAAAGGCAAATATCTCCCGATCTGTAGGAAACTGAGAGGCAAACAATATGTCACTTTGAGGGAACGTATATGTCAACTTCATGTCAGATTCACGTCAATGTATGTCCAAGGGTTTGGAGGATAGAGAAATTTTAATTTTTCGAGATTATTCAAAAATCAATTTTTGAAAAGGCAAATATCTCCCGATCTGTAGGAATCTGATTGACAAGACTTATGTCACTTTGAGGGAACGTATATGTCAACTTCATGTCAGAGGCACGTCAATGTATGTCCAAGGGTTTGGAGGATAGAGATATTTTAATTTTTCGTGATTATTCGAAAGTCATTTTCTGAAAAGGCAAATATCTCCCGATCTGTAGGAATCTGAGAGACAAAACTTATGTCACTTTGAGGGATCGTAAATGTCAACTTCATGTCAGAGTCACGTCAATGTATGTCCAAGGGTTTGGAGGATAGAGAAATTTTAATTTTTCGAGATTATTCAAAAATCAATTTTTGAAAAGGCAAATATCTCCCGATCTGTAGGAATCTGATTGACAAGACTTATGTCACTTTGAGGGAACGTATATGTCAACTTCATGTCAGATTCACGTTAATGTATGACCAAGGGTTTGGAGGATAGAGACATTTAAATTTTTCGAGATTATTCGAAAATCAATTTTTGAATAGGCAAATATCTCCCGATCTGTAGGAATCTGAGAGACAAAACATATGTCGCTTTGAGGGAACGTATATGTCAACTTCATGTCAGAGTCACGTCAATGTATATCCAAGGGTTTGGAGGAGTGAGACATTTTAATTTTTCGAGATTATTCGAAAGTCAATTTTTGAAAAGGCAAATATCTCCCGATCTGTAGGTATCTGAGAGACAAAACTTATGTCACTTTGAGGGAACGTATATGTCAACTTCATGTCAGATTCACGTCAAAGTATGTCCAAGGGTTTGGAGGATAGAGGCATTTTAATTTTTCGAGATTATTCGAAAGTCAAATTCTGAAAAGGCAAATATCTCCCGATCTGTAGGAATCTGAGAGACAAAACTTTTGTCACTTTGAGGGAACGTATATGTCAACTTCATGTCAGAGTCACGTCAATGTATGACCAAAGGTTTGGAGGATACAGATAATTTAATTTTTCGTGATTATTCGAAAGTCAATTTTTGAAAATTCAAATATCTCCCGATCTGTAGGAATCTGAGAGACAAAACTTATGTCACTTTGAGGGAACGTATATGTCAACTTCATGTCAGAGTCACGTCAATGTATGTCCAAGGGGTTGGAGGATAGAGATATTTTAATTTTTCGAGATTATTTGATAGTCAATTTTTGAAAAGGCAAATATCTCCCGATCTGTTTTAAACTGAGAGACAAACAATATGTCACTTTGAGGGAACGTATATGTCAACTTCATGTCAGATTCACGTCAATGTATGTCCAAGTGTTTGGAGGACAGAGGCATTTTAATTTTGCGAGATTATTCGAAAGTCAATTTTTGAAAAGGCTAATATCTCCCGATCTGTAGGAATCTGAGAGACAACACTTATGTCACTTTGAGGGAACGTATATGTCAACTTCATGTCAGAGTCACGTTAATGTATGTCCAAGGGTTTGGAGGATAGAGACATTTTAATTTTTCGAGATTATTCGAAAGTCAATTTATGTAAAGGCAAATATGTCCCGATCTGTAGGAATCTGAGAGACTAAACTTATGTCACTTTGAGGGAACGTATATGTCAACTTCATGTCAGAGTCACGTCAATGTATGTCCAAGGGTTTGGAGGATAGAGAGATTTTAATTTTTCGAGATTATTCGAAAGTCAATTTCTGAAAAGGCAAATATCTCCAGATCTGTAGGAATCTGAGAGACAAAATTGATGTCACTTTGAGGGAACGTATATGTCAACTTCATGTCAGAGTCACGACAATGTATGTCCAAGGGTTTAGAGGATAAACACATTTAAATTTTTCGATATTATTCCAAAGTCAATTTTTGAAAAGGCAAATATATCCCGATCTGTAGGAATCTGAGAGACAACACTTATGTCACTTTGAGGGAACGTATATGTCAACTTCATGTCAGAGTGACGTCAATGTATGTCCAAGGGTTTGGAGGATAGAGATATTTTAATTTTTCGAGATTATTCGAAAGTCAATTTTTGAAAAGGCAAATATCTCCCGATCTGTAGGAATCTGAGAGACAAAACTTATGTCACTTTGAGGGAACGTATATGTCAACTTCATGTCAGAGTCACGTCAATGTATGTCCAAGAGTTTGGAGGATAGAGACATTTTAATTTTTCGAGATTATTCGAAAGTCAATTTTTGAGAAGGCAAATATCTCCCGATCTGTAGGAATCTGAGAGACAAAACTTATGTCACTTTTAGGTAACGTATATGTCAACTTCAAGTCAGAGGCACGTCAATGTATGTCCAAGGGATTGGAGGATAGAGATATTTTAATTTTTCGAAATTATTTGAAAGTCAATTTTTGAAAAGGCAAATATCTCCCGATCTGTAGGAATCTGAGAGACAAAACTTATGTCGCTTTGAGGGAACGTATATGTCAACTTCATGTCAGATTCACGTCAATGTATGTCCTAGGGTTTGGAGTATAGAGACATTTTAATTTTTCGAGATTATTCGAAAGTCAATTTCTGAAAAGGCAAATATCTCCCGATCTGTAGGAATCTGAGAGACAAAACTTACGTCAATTTGAGGGAACGTATATGTCACCTTCATGTCAGAGTCATGTCAATGTATGTCCAAGAGTTTGGAGGATAGAGATATTTAAATTTTTCGAGATTATTCGAAAGTCAATATTTGAAAGGCAAATATCTCCCGATCTGTATAACCTGAGAGACAAAACTTATGTCACTTTGAGGGCACGTATATGTCAACTTCATGTCAGAGTCACGTCAATGTATGTCCAAGAGTTTGGAGGATAGAGACATTTAAATTTTTCGAGATTATTCGAAAGTCAATTTTTGAAAAGGCAAATATCTCCCGATCTGCTGGAATCTGAGAGACAAAACTTATGTCCCTTTGAGGTAACGTATATGTCAACTTCAAGTCAGAGACACGTCAATGTATGTCCTAGGGTTTGGAGGATAGAGATATTTAAATTTTTCGAGATTATTTGAAAGTCAATTTTTGAAAAGGCAAATATCTCCCGATCTGTAGGAATCTGAGAGACAAAACTTATGTCACTTTGAGGGAACGTATATGTCAACTTCATGTCAGAGTCACGTCAATGTATGTCCAAGGGTTTGGAGGATAAACACATTTTAATTTTTCGAGATTATAGAAAGTCAATTTATGGAAATTCAAATATCTCCCGATCTGTAGGAATCTGAGAGATAAAACTTATGTCACTTTGAGGGAACGTATATGTCACCTTCATGTCAGAGTCATGTCAATGTATGTCCAAGAGTTTGGAGGATAGAGATATTTAAATTTTTCGAGATTATTCGAAAGTCAATATTTGAAAGGCAAATATCTCCCGATCTGTATAATCTGAGAGACAAAACTTATGTCACTTTGAGGGCACGTATATGTCAACTTCATGTCAGAGTCACGTCAATGTATGTCCAAGAGTTTGGAGGATAGAGACATTTAAATTTTTCGAGATTATTCGAAAGTCAATTTTTGAAAAGGCAAATATCTCCCGATCTGCTGGAATCTGAGAGACAAAACTTATGTCCCTTTGAGGTAACGTATATGTCAACTTCAAGTCAGAGACACGTCAATGTATGTCCTAGGGTTTGGAGGATAGAGATATTTAAATTTTTCGAGATTATTTGAAAGTCAATTTTTGAAAAGGCAAATATCTCCCGATCTGTAGGAATCTGAGAGACAAAACTTATGTCACTTTGAGGTAACGTATATGTCAACTTCATGTCAGATTCACGTAAATGTATGTCCAAGAGTTTGGAGGATAGAGACATCTTAATTTTTCGAGATAATTCGAAAGTCAATTTTTGAAAAGGCAAATATCTCCCGATCTGTAGGAATCTGAGAACAAACCTGATGTCACTTTGAGGGAACGTATATGTCAACTTCTTCTCAGATTCACGTCAATGTATGTAAAAGGGTTTGGAGTATAGAGACATTTTAATTTTTTGTGATTATTCGAAAGTCAATTTTTGAAAATTCAAATATCTCCCGATCTGTAGGAATCTGAGAGACAAAACTTATGTCACTTTGAGGGAACGTATATGTCAACTTCATGTCAGAGTCCCGTCAATGTATGTCTAAGGGTTTGAAGGACAGAGGCATTTTAATTTTTCGAGATTATTCGAAAGTCAATTTATGAAAAGGCAAATATCTCCCGATCTGTAAGAATCTGAGAGACACCACTTATGTCACTTTGAGGGAACGTATATGTCAACTTCATGTCAGAGTCACGTCAATGTATGTCCAAGGGTTTGGAGGATAAAGACATTTTAATTATTCTTGATTATTTGAAAGTCAATTTATGAAAAGGCAAATAACTCCCGATCTGTAGGAACCTGAGAGACGAAACTTATGTCACTTTGAGGGAACGTATATGTCAACTTCATGTCAGACTCACGTCAAAGTATGTCCAAGGGTTTGGAGGATAGAGGCATTTTAATTTTTCGAGATTATTCGAAAGTCAATTTATAAAAAGTCAAATATCTCCCGATCTGTAGGAATCTGAGAGACAAATCTTATGTCACTTTGAGGGAACGTATATGTCAACTTCATGTCAGAGTCACGTCAATGTATGTCCAAGGGTTTGGAGGATAGAGAAATTTTAATTTTTCGAGATTATTCGAAAGTCAATTTTTGAAAAGGCAAATATCTCCCGATCTGTTGGTATCTCAGAGACAAATCTTATGTCACTTTGAGGGAACGTATATGTCAACTTCATGTCAGAGTCACGTCAATGTATATCCAAGGGTTTGGAGGAGTGAGACATTTTAATTTTTCGAGATTATTCGAAAGTCAATTTTTGAAAAGGCAAATATCTCCCGATCTGTAGGTATCTGAGAGACAAAACTTATGTCACTTTGAGGGAACGTATATGTCAACTTCATGTCAGATTCACGTCAAAGTATGTCCAAGGGTTTGGAGGATAGAGGCATTTTAATTTTTCGAGATTATTCGAAAGTCAAATTCTGAAAAGGCAAATATCTCCCGATCTGTAGGAATCTGAGAGACAAAACTTTTGTCACTTTGAGGGAACGTATATGTCAACTTCATGTCAGAGTCACGTCAATGTATGACCAAAGGTTTGGAGGATACAGATAATTTAATTTTTCGTGATTATTCGAAAGTCAATTTTTGAAAATTCAAATATCTCCCGATCTGTAGGAATCTGAGAGACAAAACTTATGTCACTTTGAGGGAACGTATATGTCAACTTCATGTCAGAGTCACGTCAATGTATGTCCAAGGGGTTGGAGGATAGAGATATTTTAATTTTTCGAGATTATTTGATAGTCAATTTTTGAAAAGGCAAATATCTCCCGATCTGCTTTAAACTGAGAGACAAACAATATGTCACTTTGAGGGAACGTATATGTCAACTTCATGTCAGATTCACGTCAATGTATGTCCAAGTGTTTGGAGGACAGAGGCATTTTAATTTTGCGAGATTATTCGAAAGTCAATTTTTGAAAAGGCTAATATCTCCCGATCTGTAGGAATCTGAGAGACAACACTTATGTCACTTTGAGGGAACGTATATGTCAACTTCATGTCAGAGTCACGTTAATGTATGTCCAAGGGTTTGGAGGATAGAGACATTTTAATTTTTCGAGATTATTCGAAAGTCAATTTATGTAAAGGCAAATATCTCCCGATCTGTAGGAATCTTGGAGACTAAACTTATGTCACTTTGAGGGAACGTATATGTCAACTTCATGTCAGAGTCACGTCAATGTATGTCCAAGGGTTTGGAGGATAGAGACATTTTAATTTTTCGAGATTATTCGAAAGTCAATTTCTGAAAAGGCAAATATCTCCAGATCTTTAGGAATCTGAGAGACAAAATTGATGTCACTTTGAGGGAACGTATATGTCAACTTCATGTCAGAGTCACGACAATGTATGTCCAAGGGTTTAGAGGATAAACACATTTAAATTTTTCGATATTATTCCAAAGTCAATTTTTGAAAAGGCAAATATATCCCGATCTGTAGGAATCTGAGAGACAACACTTATGTCACTTTGAGGGAACGTATATGTCAACTTCATGTCAGAGTCACGTCAATGTATGTCCAAGAGTTTGGAGGATAGAGATATTTTAATTTTTCGAGATTATTCGAAAGTCAATTTATGAAAAGGCAAATATCTCCCGATCTGTTGGAATCTGAGAGACAAAACTTATGTCACTTTGAGGGAACGTATATGTCAACTTCATGTCATAGGCACGTCAATGTATGTCCAAGGGTTTGGAGGATAGAGATATTTTAATTTTTCGAGATTATTCGAAAGTCATTTTCTGAAAATGCAAATATCTCCCGATCTGTAGGAATCTGAGAGACAAAACTTATGTCACTTTGAGGGATCGTAAATGTCAACTTCATGTCAGAGTCACGTCAATGTATGTCCAAGGGTTTGGAGGATAAACAAATTTTAAATTTTTAGAGATTATAGAAAGTCAATTTTTGAAAAGGCAAATATCTCCCGATCTGAAGGAATCTGAGAGACAAAACTTATGTCCCTTTGAGGGTACGTATATGTCAACTTCATGTCAGAGTCCCGTCAATGTATGTCCAATGGTTTGGAGGATAGAGACATTTAAATTTTTCGAGATTATTCGAAAGTCAATTTTAAAAGGCAAATATCTCCCGATCAGTAGGAATCTGAAAGACAAAGCTTATGTCACTTTGAGGGAACGTATATGTCAACTTCATGTCAGATTCACGTCAATGTGTGTCCAAGTGTTTGGAGGACAGAGGCATTTTAATTTTGCGAGATTATTCGAAAGTCAATTTCTGAAAAGGCAAATATCTCCCGATCTGTAGGAATCTGAGAGACAAAACTTATGTCACTCTAAGGGAACGTATATGTCAACTTCATATCAGAGTCTTGTCAATGTATGTCTAAGGGTTTGAAGGACAGAGGCATTTTAATTTTTCGAGATTATTCGAAAGTCAATTTATGAAAAGGCAAATATCTCCCGATCTGTAAGAATCTGAGAGACACCACTTATGTCACTTTGAGGGAACGTATATGTCAACTTCATGTCAGAGTCACGTCAATGTATGTCCAAGGGTTTGGAGGATAAAGACATTTTAATTATTCTTGATTATTTGAAAGTCAATTTATGAAAAGGCAAATATCTCCCGATCTGTAGGAACCTGAGAGACGAAACTTATGTCACTTTGAGGGAACGTATATGTCAACTTCATGTCAGACTCACGTCAAGGTATGTCCAAGGGTTTGGAGGATAGAGGCATTTTAATTTTTCGAGATTATTCGAAAGTCAATTTATAAAAAGTCAAATATCTCCCGATCTGTAGCAATCTGAGAGACAAATCTTATGTCACTTTGAGGGAACGTATATGTCAACTTCATGTCAGAGTCACGTCAATGTATGTCCAAGGGTTTGGAGGATAGAGAAATTTTAATTTTTCGAGATTATTCGAAAGTCAATTTTTGAAAAGGCAAATATCTCCCGATCTGTTGGTATCTCAGAGACAAATCTTATGTCACTTTGAGGGAATGTATATGTCAACTTCATGTCAGAGTCACGTCAATGTATGTCCAACGATTTAGAGGATAAACACATTTTAATTTTTCGAGATTATTCGAAAGTTAATTTTTGAAAAGGCAAACATCTCCCGATCTGTTTGAATCTGAGAGACAAAACTTATGTCACTTTGAGGTAACGTATATGTCAACTTCATGTCAGAGGCACGTCAATGTATGTCCAAGGGTTTGGAGGATAGAGATATTTTAATTTTGCGAGATTATTGGAAAGTCAATTTTTGAAAATTCAATTATCTCCCGATCTGAAGGAATCTGAGAGACAACACTTATGTCACTTTGAGGGAACGTATATGTCAACTTCATGTCAAAGTCACGTCAATGTACGTCCCAAGGTTTGGAGGATAGAGATATTTTCATTTTTTGAGATTATTCGAAAGTCAATTTTTGAAAATTCAAATATCTCCCGATCTGTAGGAATCTGAGAGACAAAACTTATGTCACTTTGAGGGAACGTATATGTCAACTTCATGTCAAAGTCACGTCAATGTATGTCCAAGGGGTTGGAGGAAAGATATATTTTAATTTTTCGAGATTATTTGACAGTCAATTATTGAAAAGGCAAATATCTCCCGATCTGTAGGAAACTGAGAGGCAAACAATATGTCACTTTGAGGGAACGTATATGTCAACTTCATGTCAGATTCACGTCAATGTATGTCCAAGTGTTTGGAGGACAGAGGCATTTTAATTTTGCGAGATTATTCGAAAGTCAATTTTTGAAAAGGCAAAAATCTCCCGATCTGTAGGAATCTGAGAGACAACACTTATGTCACTTTGAGGGAACGTATATGTCAACTTCATGACAGAGTCACGTCAATGTATGACCAAGGGTTTGGAGGATAGAGATATTTTAATTTTTCTAGATTATTCGAAAGTGAATTTTTTAAGAAGCAAATATCTTCCGATCTGTAGGAATCTGAGAGACAAAACTTATGTCACTTTGAGGGAACGTAAATGTCAACTTCATGTCAGAGTCACGTCAATGTATGTCCAAGAGTTTGGAGGATAGAGAAATTTTAATTTTTCGAGATTATTCGAAAGTCAATTTCTGAAAAGGCAAATATCTCCCGATCTGTTGGAATCTGAAAGACAAAACTTATGTCACTTTGAAGGAACGTATATGTCAACTTCATGTCAGATTCACGTCAATGTATGTCCAAGGGTTTGGAGGATAGAGATATTTTAATTTTTCGAGATTATTCGAAAGTCAATTTTTGAAAAGGCAAATATCTCCCGATCTGTAGGTATCTGAGAGACAAAACTTATGTTACTTTGAGGGAACGTATATGTCAACTTCATGTCAGATTCACGTCAAAGTATGTCCAAGGGTTTGGAGAATAGAGGCATTTTAATTTTTTGAGATTATTCGAAAGTCAATTTTTGAAAAGGCAAATATATCCCGATCTGTAGGAATCTGAGAGACAACACTAATGTCACTTTGAGGGAACGTATATGTCAACTTCATGTCAGAGTCACGTCAATGTATGTCCAAGGGTTTGGAGGATAGAGATATTTTAATTTTTCGAGATTATTCGAAAGTCAATTTTTGAAAAGGCAAATATCTCCCGATCTGTAGGAATCTGAGAGACAAAACTTATGTCACTTTGAGGTAACGTATATGTCAACTTCAGGTCAGAGGCATGTCAATGTATGTCCAAGGGTTTGGAGGATAGAGATATTTTAATTTTTCGAGATTATTTGAAAGTCAATTTTTGAAAAGGCATATATCTCCCGATCTGTAGGAATCTGAGAGACAACACTTATGTCACTTTGAGGGAACGTATATGTCAACTTCATGTCAGAGTCACGTCAATGTATCTCCAAGGGTTTGGAGGATAGAGACATTTAAATTTTTCGATATTATTCGAAAGTCAATTTATGAAAAGGCAAATATCCTCCGATCTGTAGGAATTTGAAAGACAAACCTTATGTCACTTTGAGGGAACGTATATGTCAACTTCATGTCAGAGTCACGTCAATGTATGTCCAAGGGTTTGGAGAATAGAGATTTAAATTTTTCGAGATTATTCGAAAGGCAATTTTTGTAAAAGGCAAATATCTCCCGATCTGTAGGAATTTGATATTCAAAACTTATGTCACTTTGAGGTAACGTATATGTCAACTTCATGTCAGAGTCACGTCAATGTATGTCGAAGGGTTTGGAGGATAGAGACATTTTAATTTTTCGAAATTAATCTAAAGTCAATTTTTCAAAGGCAAATATCTCCCGATCTGTAGGAATCTGAGAGACAAAACTTATGTCACATTGAGGGAATGTATATGTCAACTTCATGCCAGAGTCACGTCAATGTATGTCCAAGGGTTTGGAGGACTGAGGCATTTTAATTTTGCGAGATTATTGGAAAGTCAATTTTTGAAAATTCAATTATCTCCCGATCTGAAGGAATCTGAGAGACAACACTTATGTCACTTTGAGGGAACGTATATGTCAACTTCATGTCAGAGTCACGTCAATGTATGTCCCAATGTTTGGAGGATAGAGATATTTTCATTTTTCGAGATTAATCGAAAGTCAATTTTTAAAAATTCAAATATCTCCCGATCTGTAGGAATCTGAGAGACAAAACTTATGTCACTTTGAGGGAACGTATATGTCAACTTCATGTCAAAGTCACGTCAATGTATGTCCAAGGGGTTGGAGGAAAGATATATTTTAATTTTTCGAGATTATTTGATAGTCAATTATTGAAAAGGCAAATATCTCCCGATCTGTAGGAAACTGAGAGGCAAACAATATGTCACTTTGAGGGAACGTATATGTCAACTTCATGTCAGATTCACGTCAATGTATGTCCAAGTGTTTGGAGGACAGAGGCATTTTAATTTTGCGAGAATATTCGAAAGTCAATTTTTGAAAAGGCAAATATCTCCCGATCTGTAGGAATCTGAGAGACAACACTTATGTCACTTTGAGGGAACGTATATGTCAACTTCATGTCAGAGTCACGTCAATGTATGTCCAAGGGTTTGGAGGATAGAGACATTTAAATTTTTCGAGATTATTCGAAAGTCAATTTATGAAAAGGCAAATATCTCCCGATCTGTAGGAATCTGAGAGACAAAACTTATGTCACTTTGACAGAACGTATATGTCAACTTCATGTCAGAGTCACGTCAATGTATGTCCAAGGGTTTGGAGGAGTGAGACATTTTAATTTTTCGAGATTATTCGAAAGTCAATTTTTGAAAAGGCAAATATCTCCCGATCTGTAGGTATCTGAGAGACAAAACTTATGTCACTTTGAGGGAACGTATATGTCAACTTCATGTCAGATTCACGTCAAAGTATGTCCAAGGTTTTGGAGGATAGAGGCATTTTAATTTTTCGAGATTATTCGAAAGTCAATTTCTGAAAAGGCAAATATCTCCCGATCTGTAGGAATCTGAGAGACAAAACTTATGTCACTTTGAGGGAACGTATATGCCAACTTCATGTCAGAGTCACGTCAATGTATGTCCAAGGGTTTAGAGGATAAACACATTTTAATTTTTCGATATTATTCCAAAGTCAATTTTTGAAAAGGCAAATATATCCCGATCTGTCGGAATCTGAGAGACAACACTTATGTCACTTTGAGGGAACGTATATGTCAACTTCATGTCAGAGTCACGTCAATGTATGTCCAAGAGTTTGGAGGATAGAGACATTTAAATGTTTCGAGATTATTCGAAAGTCAATTTTTGAAAATTCAAATAACTCCCGATCTGTAGGTATCTGAGATACAAAACTTATGTCACTTTGAGGGAACGTATATGTCAACTTCATGTCAGATTCACGTCAAAGTATGTCCAAGGGTTTGGAAGATAGAGGCATTTTAATTTTTTGAGATTATTCGAAAATCAATTTTTAAAAAGGCAAATATATCCCGATCTGTAGGAATCTGAGAGACAACACTAATGTCACTTTGAGGGAACGTATATGTCAACTTCATGTCAGAGTCACGTCAATGTATGTCCAAGGGTTTGGAGGATAGAGATATTTTAATATTTCGAGATTATTCGAAAGTCAATTTTTGAAAAGGCAAATATCCTCCGATCTGTAGGAATCTGAGAGACAAAACTTATGTCACTTTGAGGGAACGTATATGTCAACTTCATGTCAGAGTCACGTCAATGTATGTCCAAGGGTTTGGAGGAGTGAGACATTTTAATTTTTCGAGATTATTCGAAAGTCAATTTTTGAAAAGGCAAATATCTCCCGATCTGTTTTAATCTGAGAGACAAAACTTATGTCACTTTGAAGGAACGTATATGTCAACTTAATGTCAGAGTCACGTCAATGTATGTCCAAGGGTTTGGAGGATAGATATATTTTAATTTTTCGAGATTATTCGAAAGTCAATTTTTGAAAAGGCAAATATATCCCGATCTGTAGGAATCTGAGAGACAACACTTATGTCACTTTGAGGGAACGTATATGTCAACTTCATGTCAGAGTCATGTCAATGTATGTCCAAGGATTTGGAGGATAGAGATATTTTAATTTTTCGAGATTATTCGAAAGTCAATTTTTTAAGAAGCAAATATCTTCCGATCTGTAGGAATCTGAGAGACAAAACTTATGTCACTTTGAGGGAACGTATATGTCAACTTCATGTCAGAGTCACGTCAATGTATGTCCAAGAGTTTGGAGGATAGAGAAATTTTAATTTTTCGAGATTATTCGAAAGTCAATTTTTGAAAAGGCAAATATCTCCCGATCTGTAGGAATCTGAAAGACAAAACTTATGTCACTTTGAAGGAACGTATATGTCAACTTCATGTCAGAGTCACGTCAATGTATGTCCAAGGGTTTGGAGGATAGAGATATTTTAATTTTTCGAGATTATTCGAAAGTCAATTTTTGAAAAGGCAAATATCTCCCGATCTGTAGGTATCTGAGAGACAAAACTTATGTCACTTTGAGGGAACGTATATGTCAACTTCATGTCAGATTCACGTCAAAGTATGTCCAAGGGTTTGGAGGATAGAGGCATTTTAATTTTTCGAGATTATTCGAAAGTCAATTTTTGAAAAGGCAAATATCTCCCGATCTGTGGGAATCTGAGAGACAAAACTTATGTCACTTTGAGGGAACGTATATGTCAACTTCAGGTCAGAGGCACGTCAATGTATGTCCAAGGGTTTGGAGGATAGAGATATTTTAATTTTTCGAGATTATTTGAAAGTCAATTTTTGAAAAGGCAAATATCTCCCGATCTGTAGGAATCTGAGAGACAACACTTATGTCACTTTGAGGGAACGTATATGTCAACTTCATGTCAGAGTCACATCGATGTATGTCCAAGGGTTTGGAGGATAGAGACATTTAAATTTTTCGAGATTATTCGAAAGTCAATTTATGAAAAGGCAAATATCCTCAGATCTGTAGGAATCTGAAAGACAAACCTTATGTCACTTTGAGGGAACGTATATGTAAACTTCATGTCAGAGTCACGTCAATGTATGTCCAAGGGTTTGGAGGATAGAGATATTTTAATTTTTCGAGATTATTCGAAAGTCAATTTTTGAAAAGGCAAATATCTCCCGATCTGTAGGAATCTGAGAGACAAAACTTATGTCACTTTGAGGTAACGTATATGTCAACTTCAGGTCAGAGGCATGTCAATGTATGTCCAAGGGTTTGGAGGATAGAGATATTTTAATTTTTCGAGATTATTTGAAAGTCAATTTTTGAAAAGGCAAATATCTCCCGATCTGTAGGAATCTGAGAGACAACACTTATGTCACTTTGAGGGAACGTATATGTCAACTTCATGTCAGAGTCACGTCAATGTATGTCCAAGGGTTTGGAGGATAGAGACATTTAAATTTTTCGAGATTATTCGAAAGTCAATTTATGAAAAGGCAAATATCCTCCGATCTGTAGGAATCTGAAAGACAAACCTTATGTCACTTTGAGGGAACGTATATGTCAACTTCATGTCAGAGTCACGTCAATGTATGTCCAAGGGTTTGGAGAATAGAGATTTAAATTTTTCGAGATTATTCGAAAGTCAATTTTTGTAAAAGGCAAATATCTCCCGATCTGTAGGAATTTGAGAGGCAAAACTTATGTCACTTTGAGGTAACGTATATGTCAACTTCATGTCAGAGTCACGTCAATGTATGTCGAAGGGTTTGGAGGATAGAGACATTTTAATTTTTCGAGATTAATCGAAAGTCAATTTTTGAAAATTCAAATATCTCTCGATCTGTAGGAATCTGAGAGACAAAACTTATGTCACTTTGAGGGAACGTATATGTCAACTTCATGTCAAAGTCACGTCAATGTATGTCCAAGGGGTTGGAGGAAAGATATATTTTAATTTTTCGAGATTATTTGATAGTCAATTATTGAAAAGGCAAATATCTCCCGATCTGTAGGAAACTGAGAGGCAAACAATATGTCACTTTGAGGGAACGTATATGTCAACTTCATGTCAGATTCACGTCAAAGTATGTCCAAGTGTTTGGAGGACAGAGGCATTTTAATTTTGCGAGAATATTCGAAAGTCAATTTTTGAAAAGGCAAATATCTCCCGATCTGTAGGAATCTGAGAGACAACACTTATGTCACTTTGAGGGAACGTATATGTCAACTTCATGTCAGAGCCACGTCAATGTATGTCCAAGGGTTTGGAGGATAGAGACATTTAAATTTTTCGAGATTATTCGAAAGTCAATTTATGAAAAGGCAAATATCTCCCGATCTGTAGGAATCTGAGAGACAAAACTTATGTCACTTTGAGAGAACGTGTATGTCAACTTCATGTCAGAGTCACGTCAATGTATGTCCAAGGGTTTGGAGGAGTGAGACATTTTAATTTTTCGAGATTATTCGAAAGTCAATTTTTGAAAAGGCAAATATCTCCCGATCTGTAGGAATCTGAGAGACAAAACTTATGTCACTTCGAAGGAACGTATATGTCAACTTCATGTGAGAGTCACGTCAATGTATGTCCAAGGGTTTGGAGAATAGATATATTTTAATTTTTCGAGATTATTCGAAAGTCAATTTTTGAAAAGGCAAATATCTCCCGATCTGTAGGTATCTGAGAGACAAAACTTATGTCACTTTGAGGGAACGTATATGTAAACTTCATGTCAGATTCACGTCAAAGTATGTCCAAGGTTTTGGAGGATAGAGGCATTTTAATTTTTCGAGATTATTCCAAAGTCAATCTTTGAAAAGGCAAATATATCCCGATCTGTCGGAATCTGAGAGACAACACTTATGTCACTTTGAGGGAACGTATATGTCAACTTCATGTCAGAGTCACGTCAATGTATGTCCAAGAGATTGGAGGATAGAGAAATTTTAATTTTTCAAGATTATTCGAAAGTCAATTTTTGAAAAGGCAAATATCTCCCGATCTGTTGGAATCTGAGAGACAAAACTTATGTCACTTTGAAGGAACGTATATGTCAACTTCATGTCAGAGTCACGTCAATGTATGTCCAAGAGTTTGGAGGATAGAGACATTTAAATGTTTCGAAATTATTCGAAAGTCAATTTTTGAAAATTCAAATAACTCCCGATCTGTAGGTATCTGAGATACAAAACTTATGTCAGTTTGAGGGAACGTATATGTCAACTTCATGTCAGATTCACGTCAAAGTATGTCCAAGGGTTTGGAGGATAGAGGCATTTTAATTTTTTGAGATTATTCGAAAGTCAATTTTTAAAAAGGCAAATATATCCCGATCTGTAGGAATCTGAGAGACAACACTAATGTCACTTTGAGGGAACGTATATGTCAACTTCATGTCAGAGTCACGTCAATGTATGTCCAAGGGTTTGGAGGATAGAGATATTTTAATATTTCGAGATTATTCGAAAGTCAATTTTTGAAAAGGCAAATATCCTCCGATCTGTAGGAATCTGAGAGACAAAACTTATGTCACTTTGAGGGAACGTATATGTCAACTTCATGTCAGAGTCACGTCAATGTATGTCCAAGGGTTTGGAGGAGTGAGACATTTTAATTTTTCGAGATTATTCGAAAGTCAATTTTTGAAAAGGCAAATATCTCCCGATCTGTTGGAATCTGAGAGACAAAACTTATGTCACTTTGAAGGAACGTATATGTCAACTTCATGTCAGAGTCACGTCAATGTATGTCCAAGGGTTTGGAGGATAGATATTTTTTAATTTTTCGAGATTATTCGAAAGTCAATTTTTGTAAAGGCAAATATATCCCGATCTGTAGGAATCTGAGAGACAACACTTATGTCACTTTGAGGGAACGTATATGTCAACTTCATGTCAGAGTCACGTCAATGTATGTCCAAGGATTTGGAGGATAGAGATATTTTAATTTTTCGAGATTATTCGAAAGTCAATTTTTTAAGAAGCAAATATCTTCCGATCTGTAGGAATCTGAGAGACAAAACTTATGTCACTTTGAGGGAACGTATATGTCAACTTCATGTCAGAGTCACGTCAATGTATGTCCAAGAGTTTGGAGGATAGAGAAATTTTAATTTTTCGAGATTATTCGAAAGTCAATTTTTGAAAAGGCAAATATCTCCCGATCTGTAGGAATCTGAAAGACAAAACTTATGTCACTTTGAAGGAACGTATATGTCAACTTCATGTCAGAGTCACGTCAATGTATGTCCAAGGGTTTTGGAGGATAGAGATATTTTAATTTTTCGAGATTATTAGAAAGTCAATTTTTGAAAAGGCAAATATCTCCCGATCTGTAGGTATCTGAGAGACAAAACTTATGTCACTTTGAGGGAACGTATATAACAACTTCATGTCAGATTCACGTCAATGTATGTCCAAGGGTTTGGAGGATAGAGGCATTTTAATTTTTCGAGATTATTCGAAAGTCAATTTTTGAAAAGGCAAATATCTCCCGATCTGTGGGAATCTGAGAGACAAAACTTATGTCACTTTGAGGGAACGTATATGTCAACTTCAGGTCAGAGGCACGTCAATGTATGTCCAAGGGTTTGGAGGATAGAGATATTTTAATTTTTCGAGATTATTTGAAAGTCAATTTTTGAAAAGGCAAATATCTCCCGATCTGTAGGAATCTGAGAGACAACACTTATGTCACTTTGAGGGAACGTATATGTCAACTTCATGTCAGAGTCACGTCAATGTATGTCCAAGGGTTTGGAGGATAGAGACATTTAAATTTTTCGAGATTATTCGAAAGTCAATTTATGAAAAGGCAAATATCCTCCGATCTGTAGGAATCTGAAAGACAAACCTTATGTCACTTTGAGGGAACGTATATGTCAACTTCATGTCAGAGTCACGTCAATGTATGTCCAAGGGTTTGGAGGATAGAGACATTTAAATTTTTCGAGATTATTCGAAAGTCAATTTATGAAAAGGCAAATATCCTCCGATCTGTAGGAATCTGAAAGACAAACCTTATGTCACTTTGAGGGAATGTATATGTCAACTTCATGTCAGAGTCACGTCATTGTATGTCCAAGGGTTTGGAGGACTGAGGCATTTTAATTTTGCGAGATTATTGGAAAGTCAATTTTTGAAAATTCAATTATCTCCCGATCTGAAGGAATCTGAGAGACAACACTTATGTCACTTTGAGGGAACGTATATGTCAACTTCATGTCAGAGTCACGTCAATGTATGTCCCAAGGTTTGGAGGATAGAGATATTTACATTTTTCGAGATTATTCGAAAGTCAATTTTTGAAAATTCAAATATCTCCCGATCTGTAGGAATCTGAGAGACAAAACTTATGTCACTTTGAGGGAACGTATATGTCAACTTCATGTCAAAGTCACGTCAATGTATGTCCAAGGGGTTGGAGGAAAGAGATATTTTAATTTTTCGAGATTATTTGATAGTCAATTAGTGAAAAGGCAAATATCTCCCGATCTGTAGGAAACTGAGAGGCAAACAATATGTCACTTTGAGGGAACGTATATGTCAACTTCATGTCAGATTCACGTCAATGTATGTCCAAGTGTTTGGAGGACAGAGGCATTTTAATTTTGCGAGATTATTCGAAAGTCAATTTTTGAAAAGGCAAATATCTCCCGATCTGTAGGAATCTGAGAGACAACACTTATGTCACTTTGAAGGAACGTATATGTCAACTTCATGTCAGAGTCACGTCAATGTATGTCCAAGGGGTTGGAGGAGTGAGACATTTTAATTTTTCGAGATTATTCGAAAGTCAATTTTTGAAAAGGCAAATATCTCCCGATCTGTAGGTATCTGAGAGACAAAACTTATGTCACTTTGAGGGAACGTATATGTCAACTTCATGTAAGATTCACGTCAAAGTATGTCCAAGGGTTTGGAGGATAGAGGCATTTTAATTTTTCTAGATTATTCGAAAGTCAATTTTTGAAAAGGCAAATATCTCCCGATCTGTAGGAATCTGAGAGAAAAAACTTATGTCACTTTGAGGGAACGTATATGCCAACTTCATGTCAGAGTCACGTCAATGTATGTCCAAGGGTTTAGAGGACAAACACATTTTAATTTTTCGATATTATTCCAAAGTCAATTTTTGAAAAGGCAAATATATCCCGATCTGTAGGAATCTGAGAGATAACACTTATGTCACTTTGAGGGAACGTATATGTCAACTTCATGTCAGAGTCACGTCAATGTATGTCCAAGAGTTTGGAGGATAGAGAAATTTTAATTTTTCGAGATTATTCGAAAGTCAATTTTTGAAAAGGCAAATATCTCCCGATCTGTTGGAATCTGAGAGACAAAACTTATGTCACTTTGAAGGAACGTATATGTCAACTTCATGTCAGAGTCACGTCAATGTATGTCCAAGAGTTTAGAGGATAGAGACATTTAAATGTTTCGAGATTATTCGAAAGTCAATTTTTGAAAAGGCAAATATCTCCCGATCTGTATCTATCTGAGAGACAAAACTTATGTCACTTTGAGGGAACGTATATGTCAACTTCATGTCAGATTCACGTCAAAGTATGTCCAAGGGTTTGGAGGATAGAGGCATTTTAATTTTTTGAGATTATTCGAAAGTCAATTTATGAAAAGGCAAATATATCCCGATCTGTAGGAATCTGAGAGACAACACTAATGTCACTTTGAGGGATCGTATATGTCAACTTCATGTCAGAGTCACGTCAATGTATGTCCAAGGGTTTGGAGGATAGAGATATTTTAATTTTTCGAGATTATTCGAAAGTCAATTTTTGAAAAGGCAAATATCTCCCGATCTGTAGGAATCTGAGAGACAACACTTATGTCACTTTGAGGGAACGTATATGTCAACTACATGTCAGAGTCACGTCAATGTATGTCCAAGGGTTTGGAGGATAGAGACATTTAAATTTTTCGAGATTATTCGAAAGTCAATTTATGAAAAGGCAAATATCTCCCGATCTGTAGGAATCTGAGAGACAAAACTTATGTCACTTTGAGGGAACGTATATGTCAACTTCATGTCAGAGTCACGTCAATGTATGTCCAAGCGTTTGGAGGAGTGAGACATTTTAATTTTTCGAGATTATTCGAAAGTCAATTTTTGAAAAGGCAAATATCTCCCGATCTGTAGGTATCTGAGAGACAAAACTTATGTCACTTTGAGGGAACGTATATGTCAACTTCATGTAAGATTCACGTCAAAGTATGTCCAAGGGTTTGGAGGATAGAGGCATTTTAATTTTTCTAGATTATTCGAAAGTCAATTTCTGAAAAGGCAAATATCTCCCGATCTGTAGGAATCTGAGAGACAAAACTTATGTCACTTTGAGGGAACGTATATGCCAACTTCATGTCAGAGTCACGTCAATGTATGTCCAAGGGTTTAGAGGACAAACACATTTTAATTTTTCGATATTATTCCAAAGTCAATTTTTCAAAAAGGCAAATATATCCCGATCTGTAGGAATCTGAGAGACAACACTTATGTCACTTTGAGGGAACGTATATGTCAACTTCATGTCAGAGTCACGTCAATGTATGTCCAAGAGTTTGGAGGATAGAGAAATTTTAATTTTTCGAGATTATTCGAAAGTCAATTTTTGAAAAGGCAAATATCTCCCGATCTGTTGGAATCTGAGAGACAAAACTTATGTCACTTTGAAGGAACGTATATGTCAACTTCATGTCAGAGTCACGTCAATGTATGTCCAAGAGTTTGGAGGATAGAGACATTTAAATGTTTCGAGATTATTCGAAAGTCAATTTTTGAAAAGGCAAATATCTCCCGATCTGTAGGTATCTGAGAGACAAAACTTATGTCACTTTAGGGAACGTATATGTCAACTTCAGGTCAGATTCACGTCAAAGTATGTCCAAGGGTTTGGAGGATAGAGGCATTTTAATTTTTTGAGATTATTCGAAAGTCAATTTATGAAAAGGCAAATATATCCCGATCTGTAGGAATCTGAGAGACAACACTAATGTCACTTTGAGGGATCGTATATGTCAACTTCATGTCAGAGTCACGTCAATGTATGTCCAAGGGTTTGGAGGATAGAGATATTTTAATTTTTCGAGATTATTCGAAAGTCAATTTTTGAAAAGGCAAATATCTCCCGATCTGTAGGAATCTGAGAGACAACACTTTTGTCACTTTGAGGGAACGTATATGTCAACTACATGTCAGAGTCACGTCAATGTATGTCCAAGGGTTTGGAGGATAGAGACATTTAAATTTTTCGAGATTATTCGAAAGTCAATTTATGAAAAGGCAAATATCTCCCGATCTGTAGGAATCTGAGAGACAAAACTTATGTCACTTTGAGGGAACGTATATGTCAACTTCATGTCAGAGTCACGTCAATGTATGTCCAAGCGTTTGGAGGAGTGAGACATTTTAATTTTTCGAGATTATTCGAAAGTCAATTTTTGAAAAGGCAAATATCTCCCGATCTGTTGGAATCTGAGAGACAAAACTTATGTCACTTTGAAGGAACGTATATGTCAACTTCATGTCAGAGTCACGTCAATGTATGTCCAAGGGTTTTGAGGATAGATATATTTTAATTTTTCGAGATTATTCGAAAGTCAATTTTTGAAAAGGCAAATATCTCCCGATCTGTACGAATCTGAGAGACAACACTTATGTCACTTTGAGGGAACGTATATGTCAACTACATGTCAGAGTCACGTCAATGTATGTCCAAGGGTTTGGAGGATAGAGACATTTAAATTTTTCGAGATTATTCGAAAGTCAATTTATGGAAAGGCAAATATCTCCCGATCTGTAGGAATCTGAGAGACAAAACTTATGTCACTTTGAGGGAACGTATATGTCAACTTCATGTCAGAGTCACGTCAATGTATGTCCAAGCGTTTGGAGGAGTGAGACATTTTAATTTTTCCAGATTATTCGAAAGTCAATTTTTGAAAAGGCAAATATCTCCCGATCTTTTGGAATCTGAGAGACAAAACTTATGTCACTTTGAAGGAACGTATATGTCAACTTCATGTCAGAGTCACGTCAATGTATGTCCAAGGGTTTGGAGGATAGAGACATTTTAATTTTTCGAGATTATTCGAAAGTCAATTTTTGAAAAGGCAAATATCTCCCGATCTGTAAGAATCTGAGAGACAAACCATATGTCACTTTGAGGTAACGTATATGTCAACTTCATGTCAGAGTCACGTCAATGTATGTCCAAGGGTTTCGAGGAGAGAGACATTTTAATTTTTCGAGATTATTCGAAAGTCAATTTCTGAAAAGGCAAATATCCTCCGATCTGTAGGAATCTGAAAGACAAACCTTATGTCACTTTGAGGGAACGTATATGTCAACTTCATGTCAGAGTCACGTCAATGTATGTCCAAGGGTTTGGAGAATAGAGATTTAAATTTTTCGAGATTATTCGAAAGTAAATTTTTGTAAAAGGCAAATATCTCCTGATCTGTAGGAATTTGAGAGGCAAAACGTATGTCACTTTGAGGTAACGTATATGTCAACTTCATGTCAGAGTCACGTCAATGTATGTCCAAGGGTTTGGAGGATAGAGACATTTTAATTTTTCGAGATTATTCGAAAGTCAATTTTTCAAAAGGCAAATATCTCCCGATCTGTAGGAATCTGAGAGACAAAACTTATGTCACTTTGAGGGAATGTATATGTCAACTTCATGTCAGAGTCACGTCAATGTATGTCCAAGGGTTTGGAGGATAGAGACATTTTAATTTTTCCAAATTATTCTAAAGTCAATTTTTCAAAAGGCAAATATCTCCCGATCTGTAGGAATCTGAGAGACAAAACTTATGTCACTTTGAGGGAATGTATATGTCAACTTCATGTCAGAGTCACGTCAATGTATGTCCAAGGGTTTGGAGGACTGAGGCATTTTAATTTTGCGAGATTATTGGAAAGTCAATTTTTGAAAATTCAATTATCTCCCGATCTGAAGTTATCTGAGAGACAAAACTTATGTCACTTTGAAGGAACGTATATGTCAACTTCATGTCAGAGTCACGTCAATGTATGTCCAAAGGTTTGGAGGATAGAGATATTTTAATTTTTCGAGATTATTCGAAAGTCAATTTTTGAAAATTCAAATATCTCCCGATCTGTAGGAATCTGAGAGACAAAACTTATGTCACTTTGAGGGAACGTATATGTCAACTTCATGTCAAAGTCACGTCAATGTATGTCCAAGGGGTTGGAGGAAAGAGATATTTTAATTTTACGAGATTATTTGATAGTCAATTATTGAAAAGGCAAATATCTCCCGATCTGTAGGAAACTGAGAGGCAAACAATATGTCACTTTGAGGGAACGTATATGTCAACTTCATGTCAGATTCACGTCAATGTATGTCCAAGTGTTTGGAGGACAGAGGCATTTTAATTTTGCGAGATTATTCGAAAGTCAATTTTTGAAAAGGCAAATATCTCCCGATCTGTAGGAATCTGAGAGACAACACTTATGTCACTTTGAGGGAACGTATTTGTCAACTTCATGTCAGAGTCACGTCAATGTATGTCCAAGGGTTTGGAGGATAGAGACATTTAAATTTTTCGAGATTATTCGAAAGTCAATTTATGAAAAGGCAAATATCTCCCGATCTGTAGGAATCTGAGAGACAAAACTTATGTCACTTTGAGGGAACGTATATGTCAACTTCATGTCAGAGTCACGTCAATGTATGTCCAAGGGTTTGGAGGAGTGAGACATTTTAATTTTTCGAGATTATTCGAAAGTCAATTTTTGAAAAGGCAAATATCTCCCGATCTGTTGAAATCTGAGAGACAAAACTTATGTCACTTTGAAGGAACGTTTATGTCAACTTCATGTCAGAGTCACGTCAATGTATGTCCAAGGGTTTGGAGGATAGAGATATTTTAATTTTTCGAGATTATTCGAAAGTCAATTTTTTAAAAAGCAAATATCTTCCGATCTGTAGGAATCTGAGAGACAAAACTTATGTCACTTTGAGGGAACGTATATGTCAACTTCATGTCAGAGTCACGTCAATGTATGTCCAAGAGTTTGGAGGATAGAGAAATTTTAATTTTTCGAGATTATTCGAAAGTCAATTTTTGAAAAGGCAAATATCTCCCGATCTGTTGGAATCTGAGAGACAAAACTTATGTCACTTTGAAGGAACGTATATGTCAACTTCATGTCAGAGTCACGTCAATGTATGTCCAAGAGTTTGAAGGATAGAGACATTTAAATGTTTCGAGATTATTCGAAAGTCAATTTTTGAAAAGGCAAATATCTCCCGATCTGTATAATCTGAGAGACAAAACTTATGTCACTTTGAGGGAACGTATATGTCAACTTCATGTCAGAGTCACGTCAATGTATGTCCAAGGGTTTGGAGGATAGAGACATTTTAATTTTTCGAGATTATTCGAAAGTCAATTTTTCAAAAGGCAAATATCTCCCGATCTGTAGGAATCTGAGAGACAACACTTATGTCACTTTGAGGGAACGTATATGTCAACTTCATGTCAGAGTCATGTCAATGTATGTCCAAGCGTTTGGAGGAGTGAGACATTTTAATTTTTCTAGATTATTCGAAAGACAATTTTTGAAAAGGCAAATATCTCCCGATCTGTTGGAATCTGAGAGACAAAACTTGTGTCACTTTGAAGGAACGTATATGTCAACTTCATGTCAGAGTCACTTAAATGTATGTCCAAGGGTTTGGAGGATAGAGACATTTAAATTTTTCGAGATTATTCGAAACTGAAATTTTTAAAAGGCAAATTTCTCCCGATATGTAAGAATCTGAGGGACAAAACTTATGTCACTTTGAGGTAACGTATATGTCAACTTCATGTCAGAGTCACGTAAAGGTATGTCCAAGGGTTTTGAGGATAGAGGCATTTTAATTTTTTGAGATTATACGAAAGTCAATTTTTGAAAAGGCAAATATATCCCGATCTGTAGGAATCTGAGAGACAACACTAATGTCACTTTGAGGGAACGTATATGTTAACTTCATGTCAAAGTCACGTCAATGTTCTTATAAGGGTTTGGAGGATAGAGATATTTTAATTTTTCGAGATTATTCGAAAGTCAATTTTTGAAAAGGCAAATATCTCCCGATCTGTAGGAATCTGAGAGACAAAACTTATGTCACTTTGAGGTAACGTATATGTCAACTTCTCGTCAGAGGCACGTCAATGTATGTCCAAGGGTTTGGAGGAGAGATATATTTTAATTTTTCGAGATTATTTGAAAGTCAATTTTTGAAAAGGCAAATATCTCCCGATCTGTAGGAATCTGAGAGACACACTTATGTCATTTTGAGGTTACGTATATGTCAACTTTATGTCAGAGTCACGTCAATGTATGTAAAAGGGTTTGGAGGATAGAGACATTTTAATTTTTCGAGATTATTCGAAAGTCAATTTTTGAAAAGGCAAATATCTCCCGATCTGTAAGAATCTGAGAGACAAACCATATGTCACTTTGAGGTAACGTATATGTCAACTTCATGTCAGAGTCACGTCAATGTATGTCCAAGGGTTTCGAGGAGAGAGACATTTTAATTTTTCGAGATTATTCGAAAGTCAATTTCTGAAAAGCCAAATATCCTCCGATCTGTAGGAATCTGAAAGACAAACCTTATGTCACTTTGAGGGAACGTATATGTCAACTTCATGTCAGAGTCACGTCAATGTATGTCCAAGGGTTTGGAGAATAGAGATTTAAATTTTTCGAGATTATTCGAAAGTAAATTTTTGTAAAAGGCAAATATCTCCCGATCTGTAGGAATTTGAGAGGCAAAACTTATGTCACTTTAGGGAACGTATATGTCAACTTCAGGTCAGATTCACGTCAAAGTATGTCCAAGGGTTTGGAGGATAGAGGCATTTTAATTTTTTGAGATTATTCGAAAGTCAATTTATGAAAAGGCAAATATATCCCGATCTGTAGGAATCTGAGAGACAACACTAATGTCACTTTGAGGGATCGTATATGTCAACTTCATGTCAGAGTCACGTCAATGTATGTCCAAGGGTTTGGAGGATAGAGATATTTTAATTTTTCGAGATTATTCGAAAGTCAATTTTTGAAAAGGCAAATATCTCCCGATCTGTAGGAATCTGAGAGACAACACTTTTGTCACTTTGAGGGAACGTATATGTCAACTACATGTCAGAGTCACGTCAATGTATGTCCAAGGGTTTGGAGGATAGAGACATTTAAATTTTTCGAGATTATTCGAAAGTCAATTTATGAAAAGGCAAATATCTCCCGATCTGTAGGAATCTGAGAGACAAAACTTATGTCACTTTGAGGGAACGTATATGTCAACTTCATGTCAGAGTCACGTCAATGTATGTCCAAGCGTTTGGAGGAGTGAGACATTTTAATTTTTCGAGATTATTCGAAAGTCAATTTTTGAAAAGGCAAATATCTCCCGATCTGTTGGAATCTGAGAGACAAAACTTATGTCACTTTGAAGGAACGTATATGTCAACTTCATGTCAGAGTCACGTCAATGTATGTCCAAGGGTTTTGAGGATAGATATATTTTAATTTTTCGAGATTATTCGAAAGTCAATTTTTGAAAAGGCAAATATCTCCCGATCTGTAGGAATCTGAGAGACAACACTTATGTCACTTTGAGGGAACGTATATGTCAACTACATGTCAGAGTCACGTCAATGTATGTCCAAGGGTTTGGAGGATAGAGACATTTAAATTTTTCGAGATTATTCGAAAGTCAATTTATGGAAAGGCAAATATCTCCCGATCTGTAGGAATCTGAGAGACAAAACTTATGTCACTTTGAGGGAACGTGTATGTCAACTTCATGTCAGAGTCACGTCAATGTATGTCCAAGCGTTTGGAGGAGTGAGACATTTTAATTTTTCCAGATTATTCGAAAGTCAATTTTTGAAAAGGCAAATATCTCCCGATCTTTTGGAATCTGAGAGACAAAACTTATGTCACTTTGAAGGAACGTATATGTCAACTTCATGTCAGAGTCACGTCAATGTATGTCCAAGGGTTTGGAGGATAGAGACATTTTAATTTTTCGAGATTATTCGAAAGTCAATTTTTGAAAAGGCAAATATCTCCCGATCTGTAAGAATCTGAGAGACAAACCATATGTCACTTTGAGGTAACGTATATGTCAACTTCATGTCAGAGTCACGTCAATGTATGTCCAAGGGTTTCGAGGAGAGAGACATTTTAATTTTTCGAGATTATTCGAAAGTCAATTTCTGAAAAGGCAAATATCCTCCGATCTGTAGGAATCTGAAAGACAAACCTTATGTCACTTTGAGGGAACGTATATGTCAACTTCATGTCAGAGTCACGTCAATGTATGTCCAAGGGTTTGGAGAATAGAGATTTAAATTTTTCGAGATTATTCGAAAGTAAATTTTTGTAAAAGGCAAATATCTCCTGATCTGTAGGAATTTGAGAGGCAAAACGTATGTCACTTTGAGGTAACGTATATGTCAACTTCATGTCAGAGTCACGTCAATGTATGTCCAAGGGTTTGGAGGATAGAGACATTTTAATTTTTCGAGATTATTCGAAAGTCAATTTTTCAAAAGGCAAATATCTCCCGATCTGTAGGAATCTGAGAGACAAAACTTATGTCACTTTGAGGGAATGTATATGTCAACTTCATGTCAGAGTCACGTCAATGTATGTCCAAGGGTTTGGAGGATAGAGACATTTTAATTTTTCCAAATTATTCTAAAGTCAATTTTTCAAAAGGCAAATATCTCCCGATCTGTAGGAATCTGAGAGACAGAACTTATGTCACTTTGAGGGAATGTATATGTCAACTTCATGTCAGAGTCACGTCAATGTATGTCCAAGGGTTTGGAGGACTGAGGCATTTTAATTTTGCGAGATTATTGGAAAGTCAATTTTTGAAAATTCAATTATCTCCCGATCTGAAGTTATCTGAGAGACAACACTTATGTCACTTTGAAGGAACGTATATGTCAACTTCATGTCAGAGTCACGTCAATGTATGTCCAAAGGTTTGGAGGATAGAGATATTTTAATTTTTCGAGATTATTCGAAAGTCAATTTTTGAAAATTCAAATATCTCCCGATCTGTAGGAATCTGAGAGACAAAACTTATGTCACTTTGAAGGAACGTATATGTCAACTTCATGTCAGAGTCACGTCAATGTATGTCCAAGGGTTTTGAGGATAGATATATTTTAATTTTTCGAGATTATTCGAAAGTCAATTTTTGAAAAGGCAAATATCTCCCGATCTGTAGGAATCTGAGAGACAACACTTATGTCACTTTGAGGGAACGTATATGTCAACTACATGTCAGAGTCACGTCAATGTATGTCCAAGGGTTTGGAGGATAGAGACATTTAAATTTTTCGAGATTATTCGAAAGTCAATTTATGGAAAGGCAAATATCTCCCGATCTGTAGGAATCTGAGAGACAAAACTTATGTCACTTTGAGGGAACGTATATGTCAACTTCATGTCAGAGTCACGTCAATGTATGTCCAAGCGTTTGGAGGAGTGAGACATTTTAATTTTTCCAGATTATTCGAAAGTCAATTTTTGAAAAGGCAAATATCTCCCGATCTTTTGGAATCTGAGAGACAAAACTTATGTCACTTTGAAGGAACGTATATGTCAACTTCATGTCAGAGTCACGTCAATGTATGTCCAAGGGTTTGGAGGATAGAGACATTTTAATTTTTCGAGATTATTCGAAAGTCAATTTTTGAAAAGGCAAATATCTCCCGATCTGTAAGAATCTGAGAGACAAACCATATGTCACTTTGAGGTAACGTATATGTCAACTTCATGTCAGAGTCACGTCAATGTATGTCCAAGGGTTTCGAGGAGAGAGACATTTTAATTTTTCGAGATTATTCGAAAGTCAATTTCTGAAAAGGCAAATATCCTCCGATCTGTAGGAATCTGAAAGACAAACCTTATGTCACTTTGAGGGAACGTATATGTCAACTTCATGTCAGAGTCACGTCAATGTATGTCCAAGGGTTTGGAGAATAGAGATTTAAATTTTTCGAGATTATTCGAAAGTAAATTTTTGTAAAAGGCAAATATCTCCTGATCTGTAGGAATTTGAGAGGCAAAACGTATGTCACTTTGAGGTAACGTATATGTCAACTTCATGTCAGAGTCACGTCAATGTATGTCCAAGGGTTTGGAGGATAGAGACATTTTAATTTTTCGAGATTATTCGAAAGTCAATTTTTCAAAAGGCAAATATCTCCCGATCTGTAGGAATCTGAGAGACAAAACTTATGTCACTTTGAGGGAATGTATATGTCAACTTCATGTCAGAGTCACGTCAATGTATGTCCAAGGGTTTGGAGGATAGAGACATTTTAATTTTTCCAAATTATTCTAAAGTCAATTTTTCAAAAGGCAAATATCTCCCGATCTGTAGGAATCTGAGAGACAAAACTTATGTCACTTTGAGGGAATGTATATGTCAACTTCATGTCAGAGTCACGTCAATGTATGTCCAAGGGTTTGGAGGACTGAGGCATTTTAATTTTGCGAGATTATTGGAAAGTCAATTTTTGAAAATTCAATTATCTCCCGATCTGAAGTTATCTGAGAGACAACACTTATGTCACTTTGAAGGAACGTATATGTCAACTTCATGTCAGAGTCACGTCAATGTATGTCCAAAGGTTTGGAGGATAGAGATATTTTAATTTTTCGAGATTATTCGAAAGTCAATTTTTGAAAATTCAAATATCTCCCGATCTGTAGGAATCTGAGAGACAAAACTTATGTCACTTTGAGGGAACGTATATGTCAACTTCATGTCAAAGTCACGTCAATGTATGTCCAAGGGGTTGGAGGAAAGAGATATTTTAATTTTACGAGATTATTTGATAGTCAATTATTGAAAAGGCAAATATCTCCCGATCTGTAGGAAACTGAGAGGCAAACAATATGTCACTTTGAGGGAACGTATATGTCAACTTCATGTCAGATTCACGTCAATGTATGTCCAAGTGTTTGGAGGACAGAGGCATTTTAATTTTGCGAGATTATTCGAAAGTCAATTTTTGAAAAGGCAAATATCTCCCGATCTGTAGGAATCTGAGAGACAACACTTATGTCACTTTGAGGGAACGTATTTGTCAACTTCATGTCAGAGTCACGTCAATGTATGTCCAAGGGTTTGGAGGATAGAGACATTTAAATTTTTCGAGATTATTCGAAAGTCAATTTATGAAAAGGCAAATATCTCCCGATCTGTAGGAATCTGAGAGACAAAACTTATGTCACTTTGAGGGAACGTATATGTCAACTTCATGTCAGAGTCACGTCAATGTATGTCCAAGGGTTTGGAGGAGTGAGACATTTTAATTTTTCGAGATTATTCGAAAGTCAATTTTTGAAAAGGCAAATATCTCCCGATCTGTTGAAATCTGAGAGACAAAACTTATGTCACTTTGAAGGAACGTTTATGTCAACTTCATGTCAGAGTCACGTCAATGTATGTCCAAGGGTTTGGAGGATAGAGATATTTTAATTTTTCGAGATTATTCGAAAGTCAATTTTTTAAAAAGCAAATATCTTCCGATCTGTAGGAATCTGAGAGACAAAACTTATGTCACTTTGAGGGAACGTATATGTCAACTTCATGTCAGAGTCACGTCAATGTATGTCCAAGAGTTTGGAGGATAGAGAAATTTTAATTTTTCGAGATTATTCGAAAGTCAATTTTTGAAAAGGCAAATATCTCCCGATCTGTTGGAATCTGAGAGACAAAACTTATGTCACTTTGAAGGAACGTATATGTCAACTTCATGTCAGAGTCACGTCAATGTATGTCCAAGAGTTTGAAGGATAGAGACATTTAAATGTTTCGAGATTATTCGAAAGTCAATTTTTGAAAAGGCAAATATCTCCCGATCTGTATAATCTGAGAGACAAAACTTATGTCACTTTGAGGGAACGTATATGTCAACTTCATGTCAGAGTCACGTCAATGTATGTCCAAGGGTTTGGAGGATAGAGACATTTTAATTTTTCGAGATTATTCGAAAGTCAATTTTTCAAAAGGCAAATATCTCCCGATCTGTAGGAATCTGAGAGACAACACTTATGTCACTTTGAGGGAACGTATATGTCAACTTCATGTCAGAGTCATGTCAATGTATGTCCAAGCGTTTGGAGGAGTGAGACATTTTAATTTTTCTAGATTATTCGAAAGACAATTTTTGAAAAGGCAAATATCTCCCGATCTGTTGGAATCTGAGAGACAAAACTTGTGTCACTTTGAAGGAACGTATATGTCAACTTCATGTCAGAGTCACTTAAATGTATGTCCAAGGGTTTGGAGGATAGAGACATTTAAATTTTTCGAGATTATTCGAAACTGAAATTTTTAAAAGGCAAATTTCTCCCGATATGTAAGAATCTGAGGGACAAAACTTATGTCACTTTGAGGTAACGTATATGTCAACTTCATGTCAGAGTCACGTAAAGGTATGTCCAAGGGTTTTGAGGATAGAGGCATTTTAATTTTTTGAGATTATACGAAAGTCAATTTTTGAAAAGGCAAATATATCCCGATCTGTAGGAATCTGAGAGACAACACTAATGTCACTTTGAGGGAACGTATATGTTAACTTCATGTCAAAGTCACGTCAATGTTCTTATAAGGGTTTGGAGGATAGAGATATTTTAATTTTTCGAGATTATTCGAAAGTCAATTTTTGAAAAGGCAAATATCTCCCGATCTGTAGGAATCTGAGAGACAAAACTTATGTCACTTTGAGGTAACGTATATGTCAACTTCTCGTCAGAGGCACGTCAATGTATGTCCAAGGGTTTGGAGGAGAGATATATTTTAATTTTTCGAGATTATTTGAAAGTCAATTTTTGAAAAGGCAAATATCTCCCGATCTGTAGGAATCTGAGAGACACACTTATGTCATTTTGAGGTTACGTATATGTCAACTTTATGTCAGAGTCACGTCAATGTATGTAAAAGGGTTTGGAGGATAGAGACATTTTAATTTTTCGAGATTATTCGAAAGTCAATTTTTGAAAAGGCAAATATCTCCCGATCTGTAAGAATCTGAGAGACAAACCATATGTCACTTTGAGGTAACGTATATGTCAACTTCATGTCAGAGTCACGTCAATGTATGTCCAAGGGTTTCGAGGAGAGAGACATTTTAATTTTTCGAGATTATTCGAAAGTCAATTTCTGAAAAGCCAAATATCCTCCGATCTGTAGGAATCTGAAAGACAAACCTTATGTCACTTTGAGGGAACGTATATGTCAACTTCATGTCAGAGTCACGTCAATGTATGTCCAAGGGTTTGGAGAATAGAGATTTAAATTTTTCGAGATTATTCGAAAGTAAATTTTTGTAAAAGGCAAATATCTCCCGATCTGTAGGAATTTGAGAGGCAAAACTTATGTCACTTTAGGGAACGTATATGTCAACTTCAGGTCAGATTCACGTCAAAGTATGTCCAAGGGTTTGGAGGATAGAGGCATTTTAATTTTTTGAGATTATTCGAAAGTCAATTTATGAAAAGGCAAATATATCCCGATCTGTAGGAATCTGAGAGACAACACTAATGTCACTTTGAGGGATCGTATATGTCAACTTCATGTCAGAGTCACGTCAATGTATGTCCAAGGGTTTGGAGGATAGAGATATTTTAATTTTTCGAGATTATTCGAAAGTCAATTTTTGAAAAGGCAAATATCTCCCGATCTGTAGGAATCTGAGAGACAACACTTTTGTCACTTTGAGGGAACGTATATGTCAACTACATGTCAGAGTCACGTCAATGTATGTCCAAGGGTTTGGAGGATAGAGACATTTAAATTTTTCGAGATTATTCGAAAGTCAATTTATGAAAAGGCAAATATCTCCCGATCTGTAGGAATCTGAGAGACAAAACTTATGTCACTTTGAGGGAACGTATATGTCAACTTCATGTCAGAGTCACGTCAATGTATGTCCAAGCGTTTGGAGGAGTGAGACATTTTAATTTTTCGAGATTATTCGAAAGTCAATTTTTGAAAAGGCAAATATCTCCCGATCTGTTGGAATCTGAGAGACAAAACTTATGTCACTTTGAAGGAACGTATATGTCAACTTCATGTCAGAGTCACGTCAATGTATGTCCAAGGGTTTTGAGGATAGATATATTTTAATTTTTCGAGATTATTCGAAAGTCAATTTTTGAAAAGGCAAATATCTCCCGATCTGTAGGAATCTGAGAGACAACACTTATGTCACTTTGAGGGAACGTATATGTCAACTACATGTCAGAGTCACGTCAATGTATGTCCAAGGGTTTGGAGGATAGAGACATTTAAATTTTTCGAGATTATTCGAAAGTCAATTTATGGAAAGGCAAATATCTCCCGATCTGTAGGAATCTGAGAGACAAAACTTATGTCACTTTGAGGGAACGTATATGTCAACTTCATGTCAGAGTCACGTCAATGTATGTCCAAGCGTTTGGAGGAGTGAGACATTTTAATTTTTCCAGATTATTCGAAAGTCAATTTTTGAAAACGCAAATATCTCCCGATCTTTTGGAATCTGAGAGACAAAACTTATGTCACTTTGAAGGAACGTATATGTCAACTTCATGTCAGAGTCACGTCAATGTATGTCCAAGGGTTTGGAGGATAGAGACATTTTAATTTTTCGAGATTATTCGAAAGTCAATTTTTGAAAAGGCAAATATCTCCCGATCTGTAAGAATCTGAGAGACAAACCATATGTCACTTTGAGGTAACGTATATGTCAACTTCATGTCAGAGTCACGTCAATGTATGTCCAAGGGTTTCGAGGAGAGAGACATTTTAATTTTTCGAGATTATTCGAAAGTCAATTTCTGAAAAGGCAAATATCCTCCGATCTGTAGGAATCTGAAAGACAAACCTTATGTCACTTTGAGGGAACGTATATGTCAACTTCATGTCAGAGTCACGTCAATGTATGTCCAAGGGTTTGGAGAATAGAGATTTAAATTTTTCGAGATTATTCGAAAGTAAATTTTTGTAAAAGGCAAATATCTCCTGATCTGTAGGAATTTGAGAGGCAAAACGTATGTCACTTTGAGGTAACGTATATGTCAACTTCATGTCAGAGTCACGTCAATGTATGTCCAAGGGTTTGGAGGATAGAGACATTTTAATTTTTCGAGATTATTCGAAAGTCAATTTTTCAAAAGGCAAATATCTCCCGATCTGTAGGAATCTGAGAGACAAAACTTATGTCACTTTGAGGGAATGTATATGTCAACTTCATGTCAGAGTCACGTCAATGTATGTCCAAGGGTTTGGAGGATAGAGACATTTTAATTTTTCCAAATTATTCTAAAGTCAATTTTTCAAAAGGCAAATATCTCCCGATCTGTAGGAATCTGAGAGACAGAACTTATGTCACTTTGAGGGAATGTATATGTCAACTTCATGTCAGAGTCACGTCAATGTATGTCCAAGGGTTTGGAGGACTGAGGCATTTTAATTTTGCGAGATTATTGGAAAGTCAATTTTTGAAAATTCAATTATCTCCCGATCTGAAGTTATCTGAGAGACAACACTTATGTCACTTTGAAGGAACGTATATGTCAACTTCATGTCAGAGTCACGTCAATGTATGTCCAAAGGTTTGGAGGATAGAGATATTTTAATTTTTCGAGATTATTCGAAAGTCAATTTTTGAAAATTCAAATATCTCCCGATCTGTAGGAATCTGAGAGACAAAACTTATGTCACTTTGAGGGAACGTATATGTCAACTTCATGTCAAAGTCACGTCAATGTATGTCCAAGGGGTTGGAGGAAAGAGATATTTTAATTTTACGAGATTATTTGATAGTCAATTATTGAAAAGGCAAATATCTCCCGATCTGTAGGAAACTGAGAGGCAAACAATATGTCACTTTGAGGGAACGTATATGTCAACTTCATGTCAGATTCACGTCAATGTATGTCCAAGGGTTTGGAGGATAGAGACATTTAAATTTTTCGAGATTATTCGAAAGTCAATTTATGAAAAGGCAAATATCTCCCGATCTGTAGGAATCTGAGAGACAAAACTTATGTCACTTTGAGGGAACGTATATGTCAACTTCATGTCAGAGTCACGTCAATGTATGTCCAAGGGTTTGGAGGAGTGAGACATTTTAATTTTTCGAGATTATTCGAAAGTCAATTTTTGAAAAGGCAAATATCTCCCGATCTGTTGAAATCTGAGAGACAAAACTTATGTCACTTTGAAGGAACGTTTATGTCAACTTCATGTCAGAGTCACGTCAATGTATGTCCAAGGGTTTGGAGGATAGAGATATTTTAATTTTTCGAGATTATTCGAAAGTCAATTTTTTAAAAAGCAAATATCTTCCGATCTGTAGGAATCTGAGAGACAAAACTTATGTCACTTTGAGGGAACGTATATGTCAACTTCATGTCAGAGTCACGTCAATGTATGTCCAAGAGTTTGGAGGATAGAGAAATTTTAATTTTTCGAGATTATTCGAAAGTCAATTTTTGAAAAGGCAAATATCTCCCGATCTGTTGGAATCTGAGAGACAAAACTTATGTCACTTTGAAGGAACGTATATGTCAACTTCATGTCAGAGTCACGTCAATGTATGTCCAAGAGTTTGAAGGATAGAGACATTTAAATGTTTCGAGATTATTCGAAAGTCAATTTTTGAAAAGGCAAATATCTCCCGATCTGTATAATCTGAGAGACAAAACTTATGTCACTTTGAGGGAACGTATATGTCAACTTCATGTCAGAGTCACGTCAATGTATGTCCAAGGGTTTGGAGGATAGAGACATTTTAATTTTTCGAGATTATTCGAAAGTCAATTTTTCAAAAGGCAAATATCTCCCGATCTGTAGGAATCTGAGAGACAACACTTATGTCACTTTGAGGGAACGTATATGTCAACTTCATGTCAGAGTCATGTCAATGTATGTCCAAGCGTTTGGAGGAGTGAGACATTTTAATTTTTCTAGATTATTCGAAAGACAATTTTTGAAAAGGCAAATATCTCCCGATCTGTTGGAATCTGAGAGACAAAACTTGTGTCACTTTGAAGGAACGTATATGTCAACTTCATGTCAGAGTCACTTAAATGTATGTCCAAGGGTTTGGAGGATAGAGACATTTAAATTTTTCGAGATTATTCGAAACTGAAATTTTTAAAAGGCAAATTTCTCCCGATATGTAAGAATCTGAGGGACAAAACTTATGTCACTTTGAGGTAACGTATATGTCAACTTCATGTCAGAGTCACGTAAAGGTATGTCCAAGGGTTTTGAGGATAGAGGCATTTTAATTTTTTGAGATTATACGAAAGTCAATTTTTGAAAAGGCAAATATATCCCGATCTGTAGGAATCTGAGAGACAACACTAATGTCACTTTGAGGGAACGTATATGTTAACTTCATGTCAAAGTCACGTCAATGTTCTTATAAGGGTTTGGAGGATAGAGATATTTTAATTTTTCGAGATTATTCGAAAGTCAATTTTTGAAAAGGCAAATATCTCCCGATCTGTAGGAATCTGAGAGACAAAACTTATGTCACTTTGAGGTAACGTATATGTCAACTTCTCGTCAGAGGCACGTCAATGTATGTCCAAGGGTTTGGAGGAGAGATATATTTTAATTTTTCGAGATTATTTGAAAGTCAATTTTTGAAAAGGCAAATATCTCCCGATCTGTAGGAATCTGAGAGACACACTTATGTCATTTTGAGGTTACGTATATGTCAACTTTATGTCAGAGTCACGTCAATGTATGTAAAAGGGTTTGGAGGATAGAGACATTTTAATTTTTCGAGATTATTCGAAAGTCAATTTTTGAAAAGGCAAATATCTCCCGATCTGTAAGAATCTGAGAGACAAACCATATGTCACTTTGAGGTAACGTATATGTCAACTTCATGTCAGAGTCACGTCAATGTATGTCCAAGGGTTTCGAGGAGAGAGACATTTTAATTTTTCGAGATTATTCGAAAGTCAATTTCTGAAAAGCCAAATATCCTCCGATCTGTAGGAATCTGAAAGACAAACCTTATGTCACTTTGAGGGAACGTATATGTCAACTTCATGTCAGAGTCACGTCAATGTATGTCCAAGGGTTTGGAGAATAGAGATTTAAATTTTTCGAGATTATTCGAAAGTAAATTTTTGTAAAAGGCAAATATCTCCCGATCTGTAGGAATTTGAGAGGCAAAACTTATGTCACTTTGAGGTAACGTATATGTCAACTTCATGTCAGAGTCACGTCAATGTATGTTGAAGGGTTTGGAGGATAGAGACATTTTAATTTTTCCAAATTATTCTAAAGTCAATTTTTCAAAAGGCAAATATCTCCCGATCTGTAGGAAACTGAGAGGCAAACAATATGTCACTTTGAGGGAACGTATATGTCAACTTCATGTCAGATTCACGTCAATGTATGTACAAGTGTTTGGAGGACAGAAGCATTTTAATTTTGCGAGATTATTCGAAAGTCAATTTTTGAAAAGGCAAATATCTCCCGATCTGTAGGAATCTGAGAGACAACACTTATGTCACTTTGAGGGAACGTATTTGTCAACTTCATGACAGAGTCACGTCAATGTATATCCAAGGGGTTGGAGGATAGAGACATTTAAATTTTTCGAGATTATTCGAAAGTCAATTTATGAAAAGGCAAATATCTCCCGATCTGTAGGAATCTGAGAGACAAAACTTATGTCACTTTGAGGGAACGTATATGTCAACTTCATGTCAGAGTCACGTCAATGTATGTCCAAGGGTTTGGAGGAGTGAGACATTTTAATTTTTCGAGATTATTCGAAAGTCAATTTTTGAAAAGGCAAATATCTCCCGATCTGTTGGAATCTGAGAGACAAAACTTATGTCACTTTGAAGGAACGTTTATGTCAACTTCATGTCAGAGTCACGTCAATGTATGTCCAAGGGTTTGGAGGATAGATATATTTTAATTTTTCGAGATTATTCGAAAGTCAATTTTTGAAAAGGCAAATATATCCCGATCTGTAGGAATCTGAGAGACAACACTTATGTCACTTTGAGGGAACGTATATGTCAACTTCATGTCAGAGTCACGTCAATGTATATCCAAGGGTTTGGAGGATAGAGATATTTTAATTTTTCGAGATTATTCGAAAGTCAATTTTTTAAAAGGCAAATATCTCCCGATCTGTTGGAATCTGAAAGACAAAACTTATGTCACTTTGAAGGAAAGTATATGTCAACTTCATGTCAGAGGCACGTCAATGTATGTCCAAGGGTTTGGAGGATAGAGATATTTTAATTTTTCGAGATTATTCGAAAGTCAATTTTTGAAAAGGCAAATATCACCCGATCTGTAGGTATCTGAGAGACAAAACTTATGTCACTTTGAGGGAACGTATATGTCAACTTCATGTCAGATTCACGTCAAAGTATGTCCAAGGGTTTGGAGGCTAGAGGCATTTTAATTTTTTGAGATTATTCGAAAGTCAATTTTTGAAAAGGCAAATATATCCCGATCTGTAGGAATCTGAGAGACAACACTAATGTCACTTTGAGGGAACGTATATGTCAACTTCATGTCAGAGTCACGTCAATGTATGTCCAAGGGTTTGGAGGATAGAGATATTTTAATTTTTCGAGATTATTCGAAAGTCAATTTTTGAAAAGGCAAATAACTCCCGATCTGTATGAATCTGAGAGACAAAACTTATGTCACTTTGAGGTAACGTATATGTCAACTTCAGGTCAGAGGCACGTCAATGTATGTCCAAGGGTTTGGAGGATAGAGATATTTTAATTTTTCGAGATTATTTGAAAGTCAATTTTTGATAAGGCAAATATCTCCCGATCTGTAAGAATCTGTGAGACAAACCATATGTCACTTTGAGGTAACGTATATGTCAACTTCATGTCAGAGTCACGTCAATGTATGTCCAAGGGTTTGGAGGATAGATATATTTTAATTTTTCGAGATTATTCGAAAGTCAATTTATGAAAAGGCAAATATCTCCCGATCTGTAGGAATCTGAGAGACAACACTTATGTCACTTTGAGGGAACGTATATGTCAACTACATGTCAGAGTCACGTCAATGTATGTCCAAGGGTTTGGAGGATAGAGACATTTAAATTTTTCGAGATTATTCGAAAGTCAATTTATGGAAAGGCAAATATCTCCCGATCTGTAGGAATCTGAGAGACAAAACTTATGTCACTTTGAGGGAACGTATATGTCAACTTCATGTCAGAGTCACGTCAATGTATGTCCAAGCGTTTGGAGGAGTGAGACATTTTAATTTTTCGAGATTATTCGAAAGTCAATTTTTGAAAAGGCAAATATCTCCCGATCTGTTGGAATCTGAGAGACAAAACTTATGTCACTTTGAAGGAACGTATATGTCAACTTCATGTCAGAGTCACGTCAATGTATGTCCAAGGGTTTGGAGGATAGAGACATTTTAATTTTGCGAGATTATTCGAAAGTCAATTTTTGAAAAGGCAAATATCTCCCGATCTGTAAGAATCTGAGAGACAAACCATATGTCACTTTGAGGTAACGTATATGTCAACTTCATGTCAGAGTCACGTCAATGTATGTCCAAGGGTTTCGAGGAGAGAGACATTTTAATTTTTCGAGATTATTCGAAAGTCAATTTCTGAAAAGGCAAATATCCTCCGATCTGTAGGAATCTGAAAGACAAACCTTATGTCACTTTGAGGGAACGTATATGTCAACTTCATGTCAGAGTCACGTCAATGTATGTCCAAGGGTTTGGAGAATAGAGATATTTTAATTTTTCGAGATTATTCGAAAGTCAATTTTTGAAAAGGCAAATATCTCCCGATCTGTATAATCTGAGAGACAAAACTTATGTCACTTTGAGGGAACGTATATGTCAACTTCATGTCAGAGTCACGTCAATGTATGTCCAAGGGTTTGGAGGATAGAGACATTTTAATTTTTCGAGATTATTCGAAAGTCAATTTTTCAAAAGGCAAATATCTCCCGATCTGTAGGAATCTGAGAGACAACACTTATGTCACTTTGAGGGAACGTATATGTCAACTTCATGTCAGAGTCATGTCAATGTATGTCCAAGCGTTTGGAGGAGTGAGACATTTTAATTTTTCTAGATTATTCGAAAGACAATTTTTGAAAAGGCGAATATCTCCCGATCTGTTGGAATCTGAGAGACAAAACTTGTGTCACTTTGAAGGAACGTATATGTCAACTTCATGTCAGAGTCACGTCAATGTATGTCCTAGGGTTTGGAGGAAAAAGATATTTTAATTTTTCGAGATTATTCGAAAGTCAATTTTTGAAAAGGCAAATATCTCCCGATCTGTAGGTATCTGAGAGACAAAGCTTATGTCACTTTGAGGGAACGTATATGTCAACTTCATGTCAGATTCACATCAAAGTATGTCCAAGGGTTTTGAGGATAGAGGCATTTTAATTTTTTGAGATTATACGAAAGTCAATTTTTGAAGAGGCAAATATATCCCGATCTGTAGGAATCTGAGAGACAACACTAATGTCACTTTGAGGGAACGTATATGTTAACTTCATGTCAAAGTCACGTCAATGTTCTTATAAGGGTTTGGAGGATAGAGATATTTTAATTTTTCGAGATTATTCGAAAGTCAATTTTTGAAAAGGCAAATATCTCCCGATCTGTAGGAATCTGAGAGACAAAACTTATGTCACTTTGAGGTAACGTATATGTCAACTTCTCGTCAGAGGCACGTCAATGTATGTCCAAGGGTTTGGAGGATAGAGATATTTTAATTTTTCGAGATTATTTGAAAGTCAATTTTTGAAAAGGCAAATATCTCCCGATCTGTAGGAATCTGAGAGACACACTTATGTCATTTTGAGGTTACGTATATGTCAACTTTATGTCAGAGTCACGCCAATGTATGTCAAAGGGTTTGGAGGATAGAGACATTTTAATTTTTCGAGATTATTCGAAAGTCAATTTTTAAAAAGGCAAATATCTCCCGATCTGTAAGAATCTGAGAGACAAACCATATGTCACTTTGAGGTAACGTATATGTCAACTTCATGTCAGAGTCACGTCAAATTATGTCCAAGGGTTTCGAGGAGAGAGACATTTTAATTTTTCGAGATTATTCGAAAGTCAATTTCTGAAAAGCCAAATATCCTCCGATCTGTAGGAATCTGAAAGACAAACCTTATGGCACTTTGAGGGAACGTATATGTCAACTTCATGTCAGAGTCACGTCAATGTATGTCGAAGGGTTTGGAGAATAGAGACATTTTAATTTTTCCAAATTATTCTAAAGTCAATTTTTCAAAAGGCAAATATCTCCCGATCTGTAGGAAACTGAGAGGCAAACAATATGTCACTTTGAGGGAACGTATATGTCAACTTCATGTCAGATTCACGTCAATGTATGTACAAGTGTTTGGAGGACAGAAGCATTTTAATTTTGCGAGATTATTCGAAAGTCAATTTTTGAAAAGGCAAATATCTCCCGATCTGTAGGAATCTGAGAGACAACACTTATGTCACTTTGAGGGAACGTATTTGTCAACTTCATGTCAGAGTCACGTCAATGTATGTCCAAGGGTTTGGAGGATAGAGACATTTAAATTTTTCGAGATTATTCGAAAGTCAATTTATGAAAAGGCAAATATCTCCCGATCTGTAGGAATCTGAGAGACAAAACTTATGTCACTTTGAGGGAACGTATATGTCAACTTCATGTCAGAGTCACGTCAATGTATGTCCAAGGGTTTGGAGGATAGAGATATTTTAATTTTTCGAGATTATTCGAAAGTCAATTTTTGAAAAGGCAAATATCTCCCGATCTGTAGGAAACTGAGAGACAAACAATATGTCACTTTGAGGGAACGTATATGTGAACTTCATGTAAGATTCACGTCAATGTATGTCCAAGGGGTTGGAGGATAGAGATATTTTAATTTTTCGAGATTATTCGATAGACAATTTTTGAAAAGGCAAATATCTCCCGATCTGGAGGAAACTGAGAGACAAACAATATGTCACTTTGAGGGAACGTATATGTCAACTTCATGTCAGATTCACATCAAAATAAGTCCAAGGGTTTGGAGGATAGAGGCATTTTAATTTTTCGAGATTATTTCAAAGTCAATTTTTGAAAAGGCAAATATATCCCGATCTGTAGGAATCTGAGAGACAACACTTATGTCACTTTGAGGGAACGTATATGTCAACTTCATGTCAGAGTCACGTCAATGTATGTCAAAGGGGTTGGAGGATAGAGATATTTTAATTTTTCGAGATTATTCGATAGTCAATTTTTGAAAACGCAAATATCTCCCGATCTGGAGGAAACTGAGAGACAAACAATATGTCACTTTTAGGGAATGAATATGTCAACTTCATGTCAGATTCACGTCAATGTATGTGCAAGTGTTTGGAGGACAGAGGCGTTTAAATTTTGCGAGATTATTCGAAAGTCAATTTTTGAAAAGGCAAATATCTCCCGAACTGTAGGAATCTGAGAGACAACACTTATGTCACTTTGAGGGAACATATATGTCAACATCATGTCAGAGTCACGTCAATGTATGTCCAAGGGTTTGGAGGATAGAGACATTTTAATTTTTCGAGATTATTCGAAAGTCAATTTATGAAAAGACAAATATCTCCCGATCTGTATTAATCTGAGAGACAAAACTTATGTCACTTTGAGGGAACGTATATGTCAACTTCATGGCAGAGTCACGTCAATGTATGTAAAAGGGTTTGGAGGAGTGAGACATTTAAATTTTTCGAGATTATTCGAAAGTCAATTTTTGAAAAGGCAAATATCTCCCGCTCTGTTGGAATCTGAGAGACAAAACTTAGGTCACTTTGAGGGAGTGTATATGTCAACTTCGTGTCAGAGTCACGTCAATGTATGTCAAAGGGTTTGGAGGAGTGAGACATATTAATTTTTCGAGATTATTCGAAAGTCAATTTTTGAAAAGGCAAATATCTCCCGATCTGAACAAATCTGAGAGACAAAACTTATGTCACTTTGAGGGAACGTATATGTCAACTTCATGTCAGAGTCACGTCAATGTATGTCTAGGGGTTTGGAGGATAGAGATATTTAAATTTTTCGAGATTATTCGAAAGTCAATTTTTGAAAAGGCAAATATATCCCGATCTGTAGGAATCTGAGAGACAACACTTATGTCACTTTGAGGGAACGTATATGTCAACTTCATGTCAGAGTCACATCAATGTATGTCCAAGGGTTTAGAGGATAAACACATTTTAATTTTTCGAGATTATTCCAAAGTCAATTTTGGAAAAGGCAAATATATCCCGATCTGTACGAATCTGAGAGACAACACTTATGTCACTTTGAGGGAATGTATATGTCAACTTCATGTCAGAGTCACGTCAATGTATGTGAAAGGGTTTGGAGGATAGAGATATTTTAATTTTTCGAGATTATTCGAAAGTCAATTTCTGAAAAGGCAAATATCTCCCGAACTGTAGGAATCTGAGAGACAAAACTTATGTCACTTTGAGGGAACGTATATGTCAACTTCATGTCAGAGTCACGTCAATGTATGTCCAAGAGTTTGGAGGATAGAGACATTTGAATTTTTCGAGATTATTCGAAAGTCAATTTTTGAAAAGGCAAATATCTCCCGATCTGTAGGAATCTGTGAGACAAAACTTATGTCACTTTGAGGGAACGTATATGTCAACTTCATGTCAGAGGCACGTCAATGTATGTCCAAGGGTTTGGAGGATAGAGATATTTTAATTTTTTGAGATTATTCGAAAGTCAATTTTTGAAATGGCAAATATCTCCCGATCTGTAGGAATCTGAGAGACAAAACTTATGTCACTTTGAGGGAACGTATATGTCAACTTCATGTCAGATTCACGTCAGTGTATGTCCAAGGGTTTGGAGGTTAGAGGCATTTAAATTTTTCGAGATTATTCCAAAGTCAATTTTTGAAAAGGCAAATATCTCCCGATCTGTAGGTATCTGAGAGACAAAACTTATGTCACTTTGAGGGAACGTACATGTCAACTTCATGCCAGATTCACGCCAAAGTATGTCCAAGGGTTTGGAGGTTAGAGGCATTTAAATTTTTCGAGATTATTCCAAAGTCAATTTTTGAAAAGGCAAATATCTCCCAATCTGTAGGTATCTGAAAGACAACACTTATGTCACTTTGAGGGAACGCATATGTCAACTTCATGTGAGAGTCACGTCAATGTATGTCCAAGCGTTTGGAGGAGTGAGACATTTTAATTTTTCTAGATTATTCGAAAGACAATTTTTGAAAAGGCAAATATCTCCCGATCTGTTGGAATCTGAGAGACAAAACTTGTGTCACTTTGAAGGAACGTATATGTCAACTTCATGTCAGAGTCACGTCAATGTATGTAAAAAGGTTTGGAGGAGTGAGACATTTAAATTTATCGAGATTATTCGAAAGTCAATTTCTGAAAAGGCAAATATCTCCCGATCTGTTGGAATCTGAGAGACAAAACTTATGTCACTTTGAGGGAAAGTATATGTCAACTTCATGTCAGAGGCACGTCAATGTATGTCCAAGGGTTTGGAGGATAGAGATATTTTAATTTTTCGAGAATATTCGAAAGTCAATTTTTGAAAAGGCAAATATCTCCCGATCTGTAGGAATCTGAGATACAACACTTATGTCACTTTGAGGGAACGTTATGTCAACTTCATGTCAGAGTCACGTCAATGTATGTCAAAGGGTTTGGAGGATAGAGGCATTTTAATTTTTCGAGATTATTCGAAAGTCAATTTGTGAAAAGGCAAATATCTCCCGATCTGTAGGTATCTGAGAGACAAAACTTATGTCACTTTGAGGGAACGTATATGTCAACTTCATGTCAGATTCACGTCAAAGTATGTCCAAGGGTTTGGAGGTTAGAGGCATTTAAATTTTTCGAGATTATTCCAAAGCCAATTTTTGAAAAGGCAAATATCTCCCGATCTGTAGGTATCTGAGAGACAAAACTTATGTCACTTTGAGGGAACGTATATGTCAACTTCATGTCAGATTCACGTCAAAGTATGTCCAAGGGTTTGGAGGATAGAGGCATTTAAATTTTTCGAGATTATTCAAAAGTCAATTTTTGAAGAGGCAAATATATCCCGATCTGTAGGAATCTGAGAGACAACACCTATGTCACTTTGAGGGAACGCATATGTCAACTTCATGTCAGATTCACGTCAATGTATGTCCAAGGGTTTAGAGGATAATCGCATTTTAAATTTTTCGAGATTATTCCAAAGTCAATTTTTGAAAAGGCAATTATATCCCGATCTGTAGGAGTCTGAGAGACAACACTTATGTCACTTTGAGGAAATGTATATGTCAACTTCATGTCAGAGTCTCGTCAATGTATGTCCAAGGGTTTGGAGGATAGAGATATTTTAATTTTTCGAGATTATTCGAAAGTCAATTTATGAAAAGGCAAATATCTCCCGAACTGTAGGAATCTGAGAGACAAAACTTATGTCACTTTGAGAGAACGTAAATGCCAACTTCATGTCACAGGCACGTCAATGTATGTCCAAGAGTTTGGAGGACTGAGGCATTTTAATTTTGCGAGATTATTCGAAAGTCAATTTTTGAAAAGGCAAATATCTCCCGATCTGTAGGAATCTGAGAGACAACACTTATGTCACTTTGAGGAAATGTATATGTCAACTTCATGTCAGAGTCTCGTCAATGTATGTCCAAGGGTTTGGAGGATAGAGATATTTTAATTTTTCGAGATTATTCGAAAGTCAATTTATTAAAAGGCAAATATCTCCCGAACTGTAGGAATCTGAGAGACAAAACTTATGTCACTTTGAGAGAACGTATATGTCAACTTTATGTCAGAGTCACGTCAATGTATGTCCAAGGGTTTGGAGGAGTGAGATATTTTAATTTTTCGAGATTATTCGAAAGTCAATTTTTGAAAAGGCAAATATGTCCCGATCTGTAGGAATCTGAGAGACAAAACTTATGTCACTTTGAGGGAACGTATATGTCAACTTCATGTCAGAGTCACGTCAATGTATGTCTAGTGGTTTGGAGGATAGAGATATTTAAATTTTTCGAGATTATTCGAAAGTCAATTTTTGAAAAGGCAAATATCTCCCGATCTGTAGGTATCTGAGAGACAAAACTTTTGTCACTTTGAGGGAAAGTATGTGTCAACTTCATGTCAGATTCAAGTCAAAGTATGTCCAAGGGTTTGGAGGATAGAGGCATTTAAATTTTTCGAGATTATTCAAAAGTCAATTTTTGAAAAGGCAAATATATCCCGATCTGTAGGAATCTGAGAGACAACACTTATGTCACTTTGAGGGAACGCATATGTCAACTTCATGTCAGAGTCAAGTCAATGTATGTCCTAGGGTTTAGAGGATAATCACAATTTAAATATTTCGAGATTATTCGAAAGTCAATTTTTGAAAAGGCAAATATATCCCGATCTGTAGGAATCTGAGATACAACACTTATGTCACTTTGAGGGAATGTATATGTCAACTTCATGTCAGAGTCACGTCAATGTATGTCCAAGAGTTTGGAGGATAGAGACATTTTAATTTTTCGAGATTATTCGAAAGTCAATTTTTGTAAGGGCAAATATCTTCCGATCTGTAGGAATCTGAGAGACAAAACTTATGTCACTTTAAGGGAACGCATATGTCAACTTCATGTCAGAGTCACGTCAAAGTATGTCCAAGGGTTTGCAGGATAGAGATATTTGAATTGTTCGAGATTATTCAAATGTCAATTTTTGAAAATTCAAATATCTCCCGATCTGTAGGAATCTGAGACACAAACCGTATGTCACTTTGAGGGAACGTGTATGTTAACTTCATGTCAGAGTCACGTCAAAGTATGTCCAAGGGTTTGGAGGATAGAAACATTTTAATTTTCCGAGAATATTCGAAAGTCAATTTTTGAAAAGGCAAATATCTCCCGATGTGTAGGAATCTGAGAGACAAAACTGATGTCAATTTGAGGGAACGTATATATCAACTTCATGTCAGAGTCACGTCAATGTATGTCCAAGGGTTTGGAGGATAGAGACATTTTAATTTTTCGAGATTATTCGATAGTCAATTTTTGAAAAGGCAAATATCTACCGATCTGTTTTAATCTGTTAGACATAACTTATGTCACTTTGAGGGAACGTATATGTTAACTTCATGTCAGAGTCACGTCAATGTATGTCTAGGGGTTTGGAGGATAGAGATATTTAAATTTTTCGAGATTATTCGAAAGTCAATTTTTGAAAAGGCAAATATCTCCCGATCTGTAGGTATCTGAGAGTCAAAACTTTTGCCACTTTGAGGTAACGTATATGTCAACTTCATGTCAGAGTCACGTCAATGTATGTCCGAGGGTTTGGAGTATAGAGACATTTTAATTTTTCGAGATTATTCGAAAGTCAATTTTTGAAAAGGCAAATATCTCCCGATCCGTAGGAATCTGAGAGACAACACTTATGTCGCTTTGAGGGAATGTATTTGTCAACTTCATGTCAGAGTCACGTCAATGTATGTCCAAGGGTTTGGAGGATAGAGACATTTTAATTTTTCGAGATTATTCGAAAGTCAATTATTGAAATGGCAAATATCTCCTGATCTGTTGGAATCTGAAAGACAAAACTTATGTCACTTTGAGGGAACTTATATGTCAACTTCATGTCAGAGTCACGTCAATGTATGTCCAAGGGTTTGGAGGATAGAGACATTTTAATTTTTCGAGATTATTCGAAAGTCAATTTATGAAAAGAAAATATCTCCCGATCTGTATGAATCTGAGAGACAAAACTTATGTCACTTTGAGGGAACGTATGTGTCAACTTCATGTCAGAGTCACGTCAATGTATGTCCAAGGGTTTGGAGGAGTGAGACATTTAAATTTTTCGAGATTATTCGAAAGTCAATTTTTGAAAAGGCAAATATCTCCCGATCTGCTGGAATCTGAGAGACAAAACTTATGTCACTTTGAGGGAACGTAAATGTTAACTTCATGTCAGAGTCACGTCAATGTATGTCAAAGGGTTTGGAGGAGTGAGACATTTTAATTATTCGATATTATTCGAAAGTCAATTTTTGAAAAGGCAAATATCTCCCGATCTATACGAATCTGAGATACAAAACTTATGTCACTTTTGGGGAACGTATATGTCAACTTCATGTCAGAGTCTCGTCAATGTATGTCTAGGGGTTTGGAGGATAGAGATATTTAAATTTCTCGAGATTATTCGAAAGTCAATTTTTGAAAAGGCAAATATCTCCCGATCTGTAGGTATCTGAGAGATAAAACTTATGTCACTTTGAGGGAACGTATATGTCAACTTCCTGTCAGATTTACGTAAAAGTATGTCCAAGGGTTTGGAGGATAGAGATATTTTAATTTTTCGAGATTATTTGAAAGTCAATTTTTGAAAAGGCAAATATCTCCCGGACTGTAGGAATCTGAGAGAAAAACTTATGTCACTTTGAGGGAACGTATATGTCAACTTCATGTCAGAGTCACGTCAATGTATGTCCAAGAGTTTGGAGGATAGAGATATTTTAATTTTTCGAGATTATTTGAAAGTCAATTTTTTGAAAAGGCAAATATCTCCCGATCTGTTGGAATCTGTGAGACAAAACTTATGTCACTTTGAGGGAACGTAAATGTCAACTTTATGTCAGAGCCACGTCAATGTATGTCCAAGGGTTTGGAGGATAGAGATATTTTAATTTTTCGAGATTATTCGAAAGTCAATTTTTGAAAAGGCAAATATCTCCCGATGTGTAGGAATCTAAGAGACAAAACTTATGTCACTTTGAGGGAACGTATATGTCAACTTCATGTCAGATTCACGTCAATGTATGTCCAAGGGTTTAGAGGATAGAGGCATTTTAATTTTTCGAGATTATTCGAAAGTCAATTTTTGAAAAGGCAAATATCTCCCGATCTGTATGTATCTGAGAGACAAAACTTATGTCACTTTGAGAGAACGTATATGTCAACTTCATGTCAGATTCACGTCAAAGTATGTCCAAGGGTTTAGAGGATAAACACATTTTAATTTTTCGAGATTATTCCAAAGTCAATTTTTGAAAAGGCAAATATCTCCCGATCTGGAGGAAACTGAGAGACAAACAATATGTCACTTTGAGGGAACGTACATGTCAACTTCATGTCAGATTCACGTCAAAGTATGTCCAAGGGTTTGGAGGATAGAGGCATTTAAATTTTTCGAGATTATTTCATAGTCAATTTTTGAAAAGGCAAATATATCCCGATCTGTAGGAATCTGAGAGACAACACTTATGTCACTTTGAGGGAACGTATATGTCAACTTCATGTCAGAGTCACGTCAATGTATGTCCAAGGGTTTAGAGGATAAACAAATTTTAATTTTTCGAGATTATTCCAAAGTCAATTTGTGAAAAGGCAAATATCTCCCGATCTGGAGGAAACTGAGAGACAAACAATATGTCACTTTGAGGGAACGTATATGTCAACTTCATGTCAGATTCACGTCAAAGTATGTCCAAGGGTTTCGAAGATAGAGGCATTTTAATTTTTCGAGATTATTCGAAAGTCAATTTATGAAAAGGCAAATATCTCCCGATCTGTAAGAATCTGAGAGACAAAACTTATGTCACTTTGAGGGAACGTATATGTCAACTTCATGTCAGAGTCACGTCAATGTATGTAAAAAAGCGTTTGGAGGATAGAGACATTTTAATTTTTCGAGTTTATTCGAAAGTCAATTTATGAAAAGGCAAATATATCCCGATCTGTAAGAATCTGAGAGACAAAACTTATGTCACTTTGAGGGAACGTATATGTCAACTTCATGTCAGAGTCACGTCAATGTATGTCCAAGGGTTTGGAGGAGTGAGACATTTTAATTTTTCGAGATTATTCGAAAGTCAATTTTTGAAAAGGCAAATATCTCCCGATCTGTTGGAATCTGAGAGACAAAACTTATGTCACTTTGAGGGAACGTATATGTCAACTTCATGTCAGAGTGACGTCAATGTATGTCCAAGGGTTTGGAGGATAGAGACATTTTAATTTTTCGAGATTATTCGAAAGTCAATTTTTGAAAAGACAAATATCTCCCGATCTGTAGGAATCTGAGAGACAAAACTTATGTCACTTTGAGGGAACCTATATGTCAACATCATGTCAGAGTCACGTCAATGTATGTCCAAGGGGTTGGAGGATAGAGATATTTTAATTTTTCGAGATTATTCGATAGTAAATTTTTGAAAAGGCAAATATCTCCCGATCTGGAGAAAACTGAGAGACAAACAATATGACACTTTGAGGGAACGTATATGTCAACTTCATGTCAGATTCACGTCAAAGTATGTCCAAGGGTTTGGAGGATAGAGGCATTTTAATTTTTCGAGATTATTTCAAAGTCAATTTTTGAAATGGCAAATATATCCCGATCTGTAGGAATCTGAGAGACAAAACTTATGTCACTTTGAGGTAACGTATGTTTCAACTTCATGTCAGAGGCACGTCAATGTATGTCCAAGGGTTTGGAGGATAGAGATATTTTAATTTTTCGAGATTATTCGAAAGTCAATTTTTGAAAAGGCAAATATCTCCCGATCTGTAGGAATCTGAGAGACAAAACTTATGTCACTTTGAGGGAACGTATATGTCAACTTAATGTCAGATTCACGTCAATGTATGTCCAAGGGTTTGGAGAATAGAGACATTTTAATTTTTCGAGATTATTCGAAAGTCAATTTTTGAAAAGGCAAATATCTCCCGATCCGTAGGAATCTGAGAGACAACACTTATGTCACTTTGAGGGAATGTATATGTCAACTTCATGTCAGAGTCACGTCATTGCATGTCCAAGGGTTTGGAGGATAGCGACATTTTAATTTTTCGAGATTATTCGAAAGGCAATTTTTGAAAAGTCAAATATCTCCCGATCTGTAGGAATCTGAGAGACAACACTTATGTCACTTTGAGGGAACGTATGTGTCAACATCATGTCAGAGTCACGTCGATGTATGTCCAAGGGTTTGGAGAATAGAGACATTTTAATTTTTCGAGTTTATTCGAAAGACAATTTTTGATAAGGCAAATATCTCCCGATCCGTAGGAATCTGAGAGACAACACTTATGTCACTTTGAGGGAACGTATATGTCAACATCATGTCAGAGTGACGTCAATGTATGTCCAAGGTTTTGGAGGATAGAGACATTTTAATTTTTCGAGATTATTCGAAAGTCAATTTTTGAAAAGACAAATATCTCCCGATCTGTAGGAATCTGAGAGACAAAACTTATGTCACTTTGAGGGAACGTATATGTCAACTTCATGTCAGAGTCACGTCAATGTATGTCCAAGGGGTTGGAGGATAGAGATAATTTAATTTTTCGAGATTATTCCAAAGTCAATTTTTGAAAAGGCAAATATATCCCGATCTGTAGGAATCTGGGAGACAACACTTATGTCACTTTGAAGGAACGTATATGTCAACTTCATGTCATAGTCACGTTAATGTATGTCCAAGGGTTTGGAGGATAGAGATATTTTAATTTTTCGAGATTATTCGAAAGTCAATCTTTTAAAAGGCAAATATCTCCCGAACTGTAGGAATCTGAGAGACAAAACTTATGTCACTTTGAGGGAACGTATATGTCAACTTCATGTCAGAGTCACGTCAATGTATGTCGAAGGGTTTGGAGGATAGCGACATTTTAATTTTTCGAGATTATTCGAAAGGCAATTTTTGAAAAGTCAAATATCTCCCGATCTGTATTAATCTGAGAGACAACACTTATGTCACTTTGAGGGAACGTATGTGTCAACTTCATGTCAGAGTCACGTCGATGTATGTCCAAGGGTTTGGAGAATAGAGACATTTTAATTTTTCGAGTTTATTCGAAAGACAATTTTTGATAAGGCAAATATCTTCCGATCTGGAGGAAACTGAGAGACAAACAATATGACACTTTGAGGGAACGTACATGTCAACTTCATGTCAGATTCACGTCAAAGTATGTCCAAGGGTTTGGAGGATAGAGACATTTTAATTTTTCGAGATTATTTCAAAGTCAATTTTTGAAAAGGCAAATATATCCCGATCTGTAGGAATCTGAGAGACAACACTTATGTCACTTTGAGGGAACGTATATGTCAACTTCATGTCAGTGTCACGTCAATGTATGTCCAAGGGTTTAGAGGATAAACACATTTTAATTTTTCGAGATTATTAAAAAGTCAATTTTTGAAAAGGCAAATATCTCCCGATCTGGAGGAAACTGAGAGACAAACAATATGTCACTTTGAAGGAACGTATATGTCAACTTCATGTCAGATTCACGTCAAAGTATGTCCAAGGGTTTCGAGGATAGATTCATTTTAATTTTTCGAGATTATTTCAAAGTCAATTTTTGAAAAGGCAAATATCTCCCGATCTGTAGGAATCTGAGAGACAAAACTTATGTCACTTTGAGGGAACGTATATGTCAACTTCATGTCAGATTCACGTCAATGTATGTCCAAGGGTTTGGAGTATAGAGACATTTTAATTTTTCGAGATTATTCGAAAGTCAATTTTTGAAAAGGCAAATATCTCCCGATCCGTAGGAATCTGAGAGACAACACTTATGTCACTTTGAGGGAATGTATATGTCAACTTCATGTCAGAGTCACGTCATTGCATGTCCAAGGGTTTGGAGGATAGAGACATTTTAATTTTTCGAGATTATTTGAAAGTCAATTAATGAAATGGCAAATATCTCCCGATCTGTAGGAATCTGAGAGACAAAACTTATGTCACTTTGAGGGAACATATATGTCAACTTCATGTCAGAGTCACGTCAATGTATGTAAAAAAGCGTTTGGAGGATAGAGACATTTTAATTTTTCGAGTTTATTCGAAAGTCAATTTATGAAAAGGCAAATATCTCCCGATCTGTAAGAATCTGAGAGACAAAACTTATGTCACTTTGAGGGAACGTATATGTCAACTTCATGTCAGAGTCACGTCAATGTATGTCCAAGGGTTTGGAGGAGTGAGACATTTTAATTTTTCGAGATTATTCGAAAGTCAATTTTTGAAAAGGCAAATATCTCCCGATCTGTTGGAATCTGAGAGACAAAACTTATGTCACTTTGAGGGAACGTATATGTCAACTTCATGTCAGAGTGACGTCAATGTATGTCCAAGGGTTTGGAGGATAGAGACATTTTAATTTTTCGAGATTATTCGAAAGTCAATTTTTGAAAAGACAAATATCTCCCGATCTGTAGGAATCTGAGAGACAAAACTTATGTCACTTTGAGGGAACCTATATGTCAACATCATGTCAGAGTCACGTCAATGTATGTCCAAGGGGTTGGAGGATAGAGATATTTTAATTTTTCGAGATTATTCGATAGTAAATTTTTGAAAAGGCAAATATCTCCCGATCTGGAGGAAACTGAGAGACACACAATATGACACTTTGAGGGAACGTATATGTCAACTTCATGTCAGATTCACGTCAAAGTATGTCCAAGGGTTTGGAGGATAGAGGCATTTTAATTTTTCGAGATTATTTCAAAGTCAATTTTTGAAATGGCAAATATATCCCGATCTGTAGGAATCTGAGAGACAAAACTTATGTCACTTTGAGGTAACGTATGTTTCAACTTCATGTCAGAGGCACGTCAATGTATGTCCAAGGGTTTGGAGGATAGAGATATTTTAATTTTTCGAGATTATTCGAAAGTCAATTTTTGAAAAGGCAAATATCTCCCGATCTGTAGGAATCTGAGAGACAAAACTTATGTCACTTTGAGGGAACGTATATGTCAACTTAATGTCAGATTCACGTCAATGTATGTCCAAGGGTTTGGAGAATAGAGACATTTTAATTTTTCGAGATTATTCGAAAGTCAATTTTTGAAAAGGCAAATATCTCCCGATCCGTAGGAATCTGAGAGACAACACTTATGTCACTTTGAGGGAATGTATATGTCAACTTCATGTCAGAGTCACGTCATTGCATGTCCAAGGGTTTGGAGGATAGCGACATTTTAATTTTTCGAGATTATTCGAAAGGCAATTTTTGAAAAGTCAAATATCTCCCGATCTGTAGGAATCTGAGAGACAACACTTATGTCACTTTGAGGGAACGTATGTGTCAACATCATGTCAGAGTCACGTCGATGTATGTCCAAGGGTTTGGAGAATAGAGACATTTTAATTTTTCGAGTTTATTCGAAAGACAATTTTTGATAAGGCAAATATCTCCCGATCCGTAGGAATCTGAGAGACAACACTTATGTCACTTTGAGGGAACGTATATGTCAACATCATGTCAGAGTGACGTCAATGTATGTCCAAGGTTTTGGAGGATAGAGACATTTTAATTTTTCGAGATTATTCGAAAGTCAATTTTTGAAAAGACAAATATCTCCCGATCTGTAGGAATCTGAGAGACAAAACTTATGTCACTTTGAGGGAACGTATATGTCAACTTCATGTCAGAGTCACGTCAATGTATGTCCAAGGGGTTGGAGGATAGAGATAATTTAATTTTTCGAGATTATTCCAAAGTCAATTTTTGAAAAGGCAAATATATCCCGATCTGTAGGAATCTGGGAGACAACACTTATGTCACTTTGAAGGAACGTATATGTCAACTTCATGTCATAGTCACGTTAATGTATGTCCAAGGGTTTGGAGGATAGAGATATTTTAATTTTTCGAGATTATTCGAAAGTCAATCTTTTAAAAGGCAAATATCTCCCGAACTGTAGGAATCTGAGAGACAAAACTTATGTCACTTTGAGGGAACGTATATGTCAACTTCATGTCAGAGTCACGTCAATGTATGTCGAAGGGTTTGGAGGATAGCGACATTTTAATTTTTCGAGATTATTCGAAAGGCAATTTTTGAAAAGTCAAATATCTCCCGATCTGTAGGAATCTGAGAGACAACACTTATGTCACTTTGAGGGAACGTATGTGTCAACTTCATGTCAGAGTCACGTCGATGTATGTCCAAGGGTTTGGAGAATAGAGACATTTAAATTTTTCGAGTTTATTCGAAAGACAATTTTTGATAAGGCAAATATCTCCCGATCTGGAGGAAACTGAGAGACAAACAATATGACACTTTGAGGGAACGTACATGTCAACTTCATGTCAGATTCACGTCAAAGTATGTCCAAGGGTTTGGAGGATAGAGACATTTTAATTTTTCGAGATTATTTCAAAGTCAATTTTTGAAAAGGCAAATATATCCCGATCTGTAGGAATCTGAGAGACAACACTTATGTCACTTTGAGGGAACGTATATGTCAACTTCATGTCAGAGTCACGTCAATGTATGTCCAAGGGTTTAGAGGATAAACACATTTTAATTTTTCGAGATTATTCCAAAGTCAATTTTTGAAAAGGCAAATATCTCCCGATCTGGAGGAAACTGAGAGACAAACAATATGTCACTTTGAAGGAACGTATATGTCAACTTCATGTCAGATTCACGTCAAAGTATGTCCAAGGGTTTCGAGGATAGATTCATTTTAATTTTTCGAGATTATTTCAAAGTCAATTTTTGAAAAGGCAAATATCTCCCGATCTGTAGGAATCTGAGAGACAAAACTTATGTCACTTTGAGGGAACGTATATGTCAACTTCATGTCAGATTCACGTCAATGTATGTCCAAGGGTTTGGAGTATAGAGACATTTTAATTTTTCGAGATTATTCGAAAGTCAATTTCTGAAAAGGCAAATATCTCCCGATCCGTAGGAATCTGAGAGAAAACACTTATGTCACTTTGAGGGAATGTATATGTCAACTTCATGTCAGAGTCACGTCATTGCATGTCCAAGGGTTTGGAGGATAGAGACATTTTAATTTTTCGAGATTATTTGAAAGTCAATTATTGAAATGGCAAATATCTCCCGATCTGTAGGAATCTGAGAGACAAAACTTATGTCACTTTGAGGAAACATATATGTCAACTTCATGTCAGAGTCACGTCAATGTATGTAAAAAAGCGTTTGGAGGATAGAGGCATTTTAATTTTTCGAGATTATTTCAAAGTCAATTTTTGAAAAGGCAAATATATCCCGATCTGTAGGAATCTGAGAGACAAAACTTAAGTCACTATGAGGGAACGTATATGTCAACTTAATGTCAGATTCACGTCAATGTATGTCCAAGGGTTTGGAGAATAGAGACATTTTAATTTTTCGAGATTATTCGAAAGTCAATTTTTGAAAAGGCAAATATCTCCCGATCCGTAGGAATCTGAGAGACAACACTTATGTCACTTTGAGGGAATGTATATGTCAACTTCATGTCAGAGTCACGTCATTGCATGTCCAAGGGTTTGGAGGATAGAGACATTTTAATTTTTCGAGATTATTCGAAAGTCAATTATTGAAATGGCAAATATCTCCCGATCTGTAGGAATCTGAGAGACAAAACTTATGTCACTTTGAGGGAACACATATGTCAACTTCATGTCAGAGTCACGTCAATGTATGTCCAAGCGTTTGGAGGATAGAGACATTTTAATTTTTCGAGTTTATTCGAAAGTCAATTTATGAAAAGGCAAATATCTCCCGATCTGTAAGGATCTGAGAGACAAAACTTATGTCACTTTGAGGGAACGTATACGTCAACATCATGTCAGAGTCACGTCAATGTATGTCCAAGGGTTTGGAGGAGTGAGACATTTTAATTTTTCGAGATGATTCGAAAGTCAATTTTTGAAAAGGCAAATTTCTCCCGATCTGTTGGAATCTGAGAGACAAAACTTATGTCACTTTGAGGGAACGTATATGTCAACATCATGTCAGAGTCACGTCAATGTATGTCCAAGGGGTTGGAGGATAGAGATATTTTAATTTTTCGAGATTATTCGATAGTCAATTTTTGAAAAGGCAAATATCTCCCGATCTGGAGGAAACGGAGAGACAAACAATATGACACTTTGAGGGAACGTACATGTCAACTTCATGTCAGATTCACGTCAAAGTATATCCAAGGGTTTGGAGGATAGAGGCATTTTAATTTTTCGAGATTATTTCAAAGTCAATTTTTGAAAAGGCAAATATATCCCGATCTGTAGGAATCTGAGAGACAAAACTTATGTCACTTTGAGGTAACGTATGTTTCAACTTCATGTGAGAGGCACGTCAATGTATGTCCAAGGGTTTGGAGGATAGAGATATTTTAATTTTTCGAGATTATTCGAAAGTCAATTTTTGAAAAGGCAAATATCTCCCGATCTGTAGGAATCTGAGAGACAAAACTTATGTCACTTTGAGGGAACGTATATGTCAACTTCATGTCAGATTCACGTCAATGTATGTCCAAGGGTTTGGAGTATAGAGACATTTTAATTTTTCGAGATTATTTGAAAGTCAATTTTTGAAAAGGCAAATATCTCCCGATCCGTAGGAATCTGAGAGACAACACTTATGTCGCTTTGAGGGAATGTATATGTCAACTTCATGTCAGAGTCACGTCATTGCATGTCCAAGGGTTTGGAGGATAGAGACATTTTAATTTTTCGAGATTATTCGAAAGTCAATTATTGAAATGGCAAATATCTCCCGATCTGTAGGAATCTGAGAGACAAAACTTATGTCACTTTGAGGGAACATATATGTCAACTTCATGTCAGAGTCACGTCAATGTATGTCCAAGCGTTTGGAGGATAGAGACATTTTAATTTTTCGACTTTATTCGAAAGTCAATTTATGAAAAGGCAAATATCTCCCGATCTGTAAGAATCTGAGAGACAAAACTTATGTCACTTTGAGGGAACGTATATGTCAACTTCATGTCAGAGTCACGTCAATGTATGTCCAAGGGTTTGGAGGAGTGAGACATTTTAATTTTTCGAGATTATTCGAAAGTCAATTTTTGAAAAGGCAAATATCTCCCGATCTGTTGGAATCTGAGAGACAAAACTTATGTCACTTTGAGGGAACGTATATGTCAACTTCATGTCAGAGTCACGTCAATGTATGTCCAAGGGTTTTAAGGAGTGAGACATTTTAATTTTTCGAGATTATTCGAAAGTCAATTTTTGAAAAGGCAAATATCTCCCGATCTGTTGGAATCTGAGAGACAAAACTTATGTAATTTGAGGGAACGTATATGTCAACTTCATGTCAGATTCACGTCAAAGTATGTCCCAGGGGTTTGGAGGATAGAGGCATTTTAATTTTTCGAGATTATTCAAAAGTCAATTTTTGAAAAGGGAAATATATCCCGATCTTTAGGAATCTGAGAGACAACACTTATGTCACTTTGAGGGAACGTATATGTCAACTTCATGTCAGAGTCACGTCAATGTATGTCGAAGGGTTTAGAGGATAATCACATTTTAAATTTTTCGAGATTATTCCAAAGTCAATTTTTGAAAAGGCAAATATATCCCGATCTGTAGGAATCTGAGAGACAACACTTATGTCACTTTTAGGGAGCGTATATGTCAACTTCATGTCAGAGTCACGTCAATGTATGTCCAAGGGTTTGGAGGATAGAGATATTTTAATTTTTCGAGATTATTCGAAAGTCAATCTTTTAAAAGGCAAATATCTCCAGAACTGTAGGAATCTGAGAGACTAAACTTATGTCACTTTGAGGGAACGTATATATCAACTTCATGTCAGAGTCACGTCAATGTTTGTCAAAGAGTTTGGAGGATAGAGAAATTTTAATTTTTCGAGATTATTCGAAAGTCAATTTTTGAAAAGGCAAATATATCCCGATCTGTTGGAATCTGAGAGACAAAACTTATGTCACTTTGAGGTAACGTGTATGTCAACTTCGCGTCAGAGGCACTTCAATGTATGTCCAAGGGTTTGGAGGATAGAGATATTTTAATTTTTCGAGATTATTCGAAAGTCAATTTTTGAAAAGTCAAATATCTCCCGATCTGTAGGAATCTGAGAGACAAAACTTATGTCACTTTGAGGGAACGTATGTGTCAACTTCATGTCAGAGTCACGTCGATGTATGTCCAAGGGTTTGGAGAATAGAGACATTTTAATTTTTCGAGATTATTCGAAAGTCAATTTTTGAAAAGACAAATATCTCCCGATCTGTAGGAATCTGAGAGACAACACTTATGTCACTTTGAGGGAACGTATATGTCAACATCATGTAAGAGTGACGACAATGTATGTAAAAGGGTTTGAAGGATAGAGACATTTTAATTTTTCGATTTTATTCGAAAGTCAATTTTTGAAAAGACAAATATCTCCCGATCTGTAGGAATCTGAGAGACAAAACTTATGTCACTTTGAGGGAACGTATATGTCAACTTCATGTCAGAGTCACGTCAATGTATGTCCAAGGGGTTGGAGGATAGAGATATTTTAATTTTTCGAGATTATGCGATAGACAATTTTTAAAAAGGCAAATATCTCCCTATCTGGAGGAAACTGAGAGACAACAATATGTCAATTTGAGGGAACGTATATGTCAACTTCATGTAAGATTCACGTCAATGTATGTCCAAGGGGTTGGAGGATAGAGATATTTTAATTTTTCGAGAATATTCGATAGTCAATTTTTGAAAAGGCAAATATCTCCCGATCTGGAGGAAACTGAGAGACAAACAATATGTCACATTGAGGGAACGTACATGTCAACTTCATGTCAAATTCACGTCAAAGTATGTCCAAGGGTTTGGAGGTTAGAGGCATTTAAAATTTTCGAGATTATCCCAAAGTCAATTTCTGAAAAGGCAAATATATCCCGATCTGTAGGAATCTAAGATACAACACTTATGTCACTTTGAGGGAACGCATATGTCAACTTCATGTCAGAGTCACGTCAATGTATGTAAAAGTTTTGGAGGAGTGAGACATTTAAATTTTTCGAGATTATTCGAAAGTCAATTTTTGAAAAGGCAAATATCTCCCGATCTGTTGGAATCTGAGAGACAAAACTTATGTCACTTTGAGGGAACGTATATGTCAACTTCATGTCAGAGTCACGTCAATGTATGTCAAAGGGTTTGGAGGAGTGAGACATTTTAATTTTTCGAGATTATTCGAAAGTCAATTTTTGAAAAGGCAAATATCTCCCGATCTGTACGAATCTGAGAGACAAAACTTATGTCACTTTGAGGGAACGTATATGTCAACTTCATGTCAGAGTCACCTCAATGTATGTCCAAGGGTTTGGAGGATAGAGGCATTTAAATTTTTCCAAATTATTCAAAAGTCAATTTTTGAAAAGGCAAATATATCCCGATCTGTAGGAGTCTGAGAGACAACACTTATGCCACTTTGAGGGAACGTATATGTCAACTTCATGTCAGAGTCGCGTCAATGTATGTCCAAAAGTTTGGAGAATAGAGATATTTTAATTATTCGAGATTATGCGATATCAATTTGTGAAAAGGCAAATATCTCCCGAACTGTAGGAATCTGAGAGACAAAACTTATGTCACTTTGAGGGAACGTATATGTCAACTTCATGTCAGAGTCACGTCAATGTATGTCCAAGAGTTTGGAGGATAGAGACATTTAAATTTTTCGAGATTATTCGAGAGTCAATTTTTGAAAAGGCAAATATCTCCCGATCTGTTGGAATCTGTGAGACAAAACTTATGTCACTTTGAGGTAACGTTTATGTCAACTTCATGTCAGAGGCACGTCAATGTATGTCTAAGGGTTTGGAGGATAGAGATATTTTAATTTTTCGAGATTATTCGAAAGTCAATTTTTGAAAAGGTAAATATCTCCCGATATGTAGGTATCTGAGAGACAAAACTATTTTCACTTTGAGGGAATGTATATGTCAACTTCATGTCAGATTCACTTCAAAGTATGTCCAAGGGTTTGGAGGTTAGAGGCATTTAAATTTTTCGAGATTATTCCAAAGTTAATTTTTGAAAGGGAAAATATCTCCCGATCTGTTGGTATCTGAGAGACAAAACTTATGTCACTTTGAGGGAACGTATATGTGAACTTCATGTCAGATTCACGTTAAAGTATGTCCAAGGGTTTGGAGGTTAGAGGCATTTAAATTTTTCGAGATTATTCCAAAGTCAATTTTTGAAAAGGAAAATATCTCCCGATCTGTAGGTATCTGAAAAACAACACTTATGTCACTTTGAGGGAACGTATATGTCAACTTCATGTGAGAGTCACGTCAAAGTATGTCCAAGGGGGTGGAGGATAGAGATATTTTAATTTTTCGAGATTATTCGATAGTCAATTTTTGAAAAGGCAAAGATCTCCCGATCTGTAGGTATCTGAAAGACAACACTTATGTCACTTTGAGGGAACGTATATGTCAACTTCATGTGAGAGTCACGTCAATGTATGTCCAAGGGTTTAGAGGATAAACACATTTTTATTTTTCGAGATTATTCCAAAGTCAATTTCTGAAAAGGCAAATATATCCCGATCTGTAGGAATCTAAGATACAACACTTATGTCACTTTGAGGGAACGCATATGTCAACTTCATGTCAGAGTCACGTCAATGTATGTAAAAGGTTTGGAGGAGTGAGACATTTAAATTTTTCGAGATTATTCGAAAGTCAATTTTTGAAAAGGCAAATATCTCCCGATCTGTTGGAATCTGAGAGACAAAACTTATGTCACTTTGAGGGAACGTATATGTCAACTTCATGTCAGAGTCACGTCAATGTATGTCCAAGAGTTTGGAGGATAGAGACATTTAAATTTTTCGAGATTATTCGAAAGTCAATTTTTGAAAAGGCAAATATCTCCCGATCTGTTGGAATCTGTGAGACAAAACTTATGTCACTTTGAGGTAACGTTTATGTCAACTTCATGTCAGAGGCACGTCAATGTATGTCCAAGGGTTTGGAGGATAGAGATATTTTAATTTTTCGAGATTATTCGAAAGTCAATTTTTGAAAAGGTAAATATCTCCCGATATGTAGGTATCTGAGAGACAAAACTATTTTCACTTTGAGGGAATGTATATGTCAACTTCATGTCAGATTCACTTCAAAGTATGTCCAAGGGTTTGGAGGTTAGAGGCATTTAAATTTTTCGAGATTATTCCAAAGTTAATTTTTGAAAGGGAAAATATCTCACGATCTGTTGGTATCTGAGAGACAAAACTTATGTCACTTTGAGGGAACGTATATGTGAACTTCATGTCAGATTCACGTCAAAGTATGTCCAAGGGTTTGGAGGTTAGAGGCATTTAAATTTTTCGAGATTATTCCAAAGTCAATTTTTGAAAAGGAAAATATCTCCCGATCTGTAGGTATCTGAAAAACAACACTTATGTCACTTTGAGGGAACGTATATGTCAACTTCATGTGAGAGTCACGTCAATGTATGTCCAAGGGGGTGGAGGATAGAGATATTTTAATTTTTCGAGATTATTCGATAGTCAATTTCTGAAAAGGCAAATATATCCCGATCTGTAGGAAACTGATATACAACACTTATGTCACTTTGAGGGAACGTATATGTCAACTTCATGTCAGAGTCATGTCATTGTATGTCCAAGGGGGTGGAGGATAGAGATATTTTAATTTTTCGAGATTATTCGATAGTCAATTTTTGAAAAGGCAAATATCTCCCGATCTGGAGGAAACTGAGAGACAAACAAAATGTCACTTTGAGGGAACGTATATGTCAACTTCATGTCAGATTCACGTCAATGTATGTCCATGTGTTTGGAGGACAGAGGCATTTTAATTTTGCGAGATTATTCGAAAGTCAATTTTTGAAAAGGCAAATAACTCCCGATCTGTAGGAATCTGAGAGACAACACTTATGTCACTTTGAGGGAACATATATGTCAACTTCATGTCAGAGTCACGTCAATGTATGTCAAAGGGTTTGGAGGAGTGAGACATATTAATTTTTCGAGATTATTCGAAAGTCAATTTTTGAAAAGGCAAATATCTCCCGATCTGTTGGAATCTGAGAGACAAAACTTATGTCACTTTGAGGGAACGTATATGTCAACTTCATGTCAGAGTCACGTCAATGTATGTCCAAGTGTTTGGAGGTCAGAGGCATTTTAATTTTTCGAGATTATTCGAAAGTCAATTTTTGAAAAGGCAAATATCTCCAGATCTGTTGGAATCTGAGAGACAAAACTTATGTCACTTTGAGGGAACGTATATGTCAACTTCATGTCAGATTCACGTAAAAGTATGTCGCCGGGGTTTGGAGGATAGAGGCATTTTAATTTTTCGAGATTATTCAAAAGTCAATTTTTGAAAAGGCAAATATATCCCGATCTGTAGGAATCTGAGAGACAAGACTTATGTCACTTTGAGGGAACGTATATGTCAACTTCATGTCAGAGTCACGTCAATGTATGTCGAAGGGTTTAGAGGATAATCACATTTTAATTTTTCGAGATTATTCCAAAGTCAATTTTTTAATAGGCAAATATATACCGATCTGTAGGAATCTGAGAGACAACACTTATGTCACTTTGAGGGAGCGTATGTGTAATCTTCATGTCAGAGTCACGTCGATGTATGTCCAAGTGTTTGGAGAATAGAGACATTTTAATTTTTCGAGATTATTCGAAAGACAATTTCTGATAAGGCAAATATATCCCGATCCGTAGGAATCTGAGAGACAACACTTATGTCACTTTGAGGGAACGTATATGTCAACTTCATGTCAGAGTCACGTCAATGTATGTCTAAGGGTTTGGAGGATAGAGACATTTTAATTTTTCGAGATTATTCAAAAGTAAATTTCTGAAAAGGAAAATATATCCCGATCCGTAGGAATCTGAGAGACAAAACTTATGTCACTTTGAGGGAACGTATACGTCAACTTCATGTCAGAGTCACGTCAATGTATGTCCAAGGGTTTGGAGGACACAGGCGTTTTAATTTTGCAAGATTATTCGAAAGTCAATTTTTGAAAAGGCAAATATCTACCGATCTGTAGGAATCTGAGAGACAAACAATATGTCACTTTCAGGGAACGTATATGTCAACTTCATGTCAGATTCACGTCAATGTATGTCCAAGGGTTCGGAGGATAGAGACATTTTAATTTTTCGAGATTATTCGAAAGTCAATTTTTCAAAAAACGCAAATATCTCCCGATCTGTATTAATCTGAGATACAAAACTTATGTCACTATGAGGGACTGTATATGTCAACTTCACGTTAGAGTCGCGTCAATGTATGTCCAAGGGTTTGGAGGACAGAGCTATTTTAATTTTGCGAGATTATTCGAAAGTCAATTTATGAAAAGGCAAATATCTCCCGATCTGTAGGAATCTGAGAGACAACACTTATGTCACTTTGAGGGAAAGTATATGTCAACTTCATGTCAGAGTCACGTCAATGTATGTCCAAGGGTTTGGAGGATAGGGACATTTTAATTTTTCGAGATTATTCGAAAGTCAATCTTTGAAAAGGCAAATATCTCCCGATCTGTAGGAATCTGAGAGACAACACTTATGTCACCTTGAGGGAACGTATGTGTAATCTTCATGTCAGAGTCACGTCGATGTATGTCCAAGTGTTTGGAGAATAGAGACATTTTAATTTTTCGAGATTATTCGAAAGACAATTTCTGATAAGGCAAATATATCCCGATCCGTAGGAATCTGAGAGACAACACTTATGTCACTTTGAGGGAACGTATATGTCAACTTCATGTCAGAGTCACGTCAATGTATGTCTAAGGGTTTGGAGGATAGAGACATTTTAATTTTTCGAGATTATTCAAAAGTAAATTTCTGAAAAGGAAAATATCTCCCGATCCGTAGGAATCTGAGAGACAAAACTTATGTCACTTTGAGGGAACGTATACGTCAACTTCATGTCAGAGTCACGTCAATGTATGTCCAAGGGTTTGGAGGACACAGGCGTTTTAATTTTGCAAGATTATTCGAAAGTCAATTTTTGAAAAGGCAAATATCTCCCGATCTGTAGGAATCTGAGAGACAAACAATATGTCACTTTCAGGGAACGTATATGTCAACTTCATGTCAGATTCACGTCAATGTATGTCCAAGGGTTCGGAGGATAGAGACATTTTAATTTTTCGAGATTATTCGAAAGTCAATTTTTCAAAAAAGGCAAATATCTCCCGATCTGTATTAATCTGAGATACAAAACTTATGTCACTATGAGGGACTGTATATGTCAACTTCACGTTAGAGTCGCGTCATTGTATGTCCAAGGGTTTGGAGGACAGAACTATTTTAATTTTGCGAGATTATTCGAAAGTCAATTTATGAAAAGGCAAATATCTCCCGATCTGTAGGAATCTGAGAGACAACACTTATGTCACTTTGAGGGAAAGTATATGTCAACTTCATGTCAGAGTCACGTCAATGTATGTCCAAGGGTTTGGAGGATAGGGACATTTTAATTTTTCGAGATTATTCGAAAGTCAATTTTTGAAAAGGCAAATATCTCCCGATCTGTAGGAATTTGAGAGACAAAACTTAAGTCAATTTGAGGGAACGTATATGTCAACTTCATGTCAGAGTCACGTTAATGGATGTCTAAGAGTTTGGAGGATAGAGATATTTTAATTTTTCGAGATTATTCGAAAGTCAATTTTTGAAAAGGTAAATATCTCCCGATATGTAGGTATCTGAGAGACAAAACTATTTTCACTTTGAGGGAATGTATATGTCAACTTCATGTCAGATTCACTTCAAAGTATGTCCAAGGGTTTGGAGGTTAGAGGCATTTAAATTTTTCGAGATTATTCCAAAGTTAATTTTTGAAAGGGAAAATATCTCCCGATCTGTTGGTATCTGAGAGACAAAACTTATGTCACTTTGAGGGAACGTATATGTGAACTTCATGTCAGATTCACGTTAAAGTATGTCCAAGGGTTTGGAGGTTAGAGGCATTTAAATTTTTCGAGATTATTCCAAAGTCAATTTTTGAAAAGGAAAATATCTCCCGATCTGTAGGTATCTGAAAAACAACACTTATGTCACTTTGAGGGAACGTATATGTCAACTTCATGTGAGAGTCACGTCAATGTATGTCCAAGGGGGTGGAGGATAGAGATATTTTAATTTTTCGAGATTATTCGATAGTAAATTTCTGAAAAGGCAAATATATCCCGATCTGTAGGAAACTGATATACAACACTTATGTCACTTTGAGGGAACGTATATGTCAACTTCATGTCAGAGTTATGTCATTGTATGTCCAAGGGGGTGGAGGATAGAGATATTTTAATTTTTCGAGATTATTCGATAGTCAATTTTTGAAAAGGCAAATATCTCCCGATCTGTAGGAATCTAAGATACAACACTTATGTCACTTTGAGGGAACGCATATGTCAACTTCATGTCAGAGTCACGTCAATGTATGTAAAAGGTTTGGAGGAGTGAGACATTTAAATTTTTCGAGATTATTCGAAAGTCAATTTTTGAAAAGGCAAATATCTCCCGATCTGTTGGAATCTGAGAGACAAAACTTATGTCACTTTGAGGGAACGTATATGTCAACTTCATGTCAGAGTCACGTCAATGTATGTCCAAGAGTTTGGAGGATAGAGACATTTAAATTTTTCGAGATTATTCGAAAGTCAATTTTTGAAAAGGCAAATATCTCCCGATCTGTTGGAATCTGTGAGACAAAACTTATGTCACTTTGAGGTAACGTTTATGTCAACTTCATGTCAGAGGCACGTCAATGTATGTCCAAGGGTTTAGAGGATAGAGATATTTTAATTTTTCGAGATTATTCGAAAGTCAATTTTTGAAAAGGTAAATATCTCCCGATATGTAGGTATCTGAGAGACAAAACTATTTTCACTTTGAGGGAATGTATATGTCAACTTCATGTCAGATTCACTTCAAAGTATGTCCAAGGGTTTGGAGGTTAGAGGCATTTAATTTTTCGAGATTATTCCAAAGTTAATTTTTGAAAGGGAAAATATCTCACGATCTGTTGGTATCTGAGAGACAAAACTTATGTCACTTTGAGGGAACGTATATGTGAACTTCATGTCAGATTCACGTCAAAGTATGTCCAAGGGTTTGGAGGTTAGAGGCATTTAAATTTTTCGAGATTATTCCAAAGTCAATTTTTGAAAAGGAAAATATCTCCCGATCTGTAGGTATCTGAAAAACAACACTTATGTCACTTTGAGGGAACGTATATGTCAACTTCATGTGAGAGTCACGTCAATGTATGTCCAAGGGGGTGGAGGATAGAGATATTTTAATTTTTCGAGATTATTCGATAGTCAATTTCTGAAAAGGCAAATATATCCCGATCTGTAGGAAACTGATATACAACACTTATGTCACTTTGAGGGAACGTATATGTCAACTTCATGTCAGAGTCATGTCATTGTATGTCCAAGGGGGTGGAGGATAGAGATATTTTAATTTTTCGAGATTATTCGATAGTCAATTTTTGAAAAGGCAAATATCTCCCGATCTGGAGGAAACTGAGAGACAAACAAAATGTCACTTTGAGGGAACGTATATGTCAACTTCATGTCAGATTCACGTCAATGTATGTTCATGTGTTTGGAGGACAGAGGCATTTTAATTTTGCGAGATTATTCGAAAGTCAATTTTTGAAAAGGCAAATATCTCCCGATCTGTAGGAATCTGAGAGACAACACTTATGTCACTTTGAGGGAACATATATGTCAACTTCATGTCAGAGTCACGTCAATGTATGTCAAAGGGTTTGGAGGAGTGAGACATATTAATTTTTCGAGATTATTCGAAAGTCAATTTTTGAAAAGGCAAATATCTCCCGATCTGTTGGAATCTGAGAGACAAAACTTATGTCACTTTGAGGGAACGTATATGTCAAATTCATGTCAGAGTCACGTCAATGTATGTCCAAGTGTTTGGAGGACAGAGGCATTTTAATTTTTCGAGATTATTCGAAAGTCAATTTTTGAAAAGGCAAATATCTCCAGATCTGTTGGAATCTGAGAGACAAAACTTATGTCACTTTGAGGGAACGTATATGTCAACTTCATTTCAGATTCACGTAAAAGTATGTCGCCGGGGTTTGGAGGATAGAGGCATTTTAATTTTTCGAGATTATTCAAAAGTCAATTTTTGAAAAGGCAAATATATCCCGATCTGTAGGAATCTGAGAGACAAGACTTATGTCACTTTGAGGGAACGTATATGTCAACTTCATGTCAGAGTCACGTCAATGTATGTCGAAGGGTTTAGAGGATAATCACATTTTAATTTTTCGAGATTATTCCAAAGTCAATTTTTTAAAAGGCAAATATATACCGATCTGTAGGAATCTGAGAGACAACACTTATGTCACTTTGAGGGAGCGTATGTGTAATCTTCATGTCAGAGTCACGTCGATGTATGTCCAAGTGTTTGGAGAATAGAGACATTTTAATTTTTCGAGATTATTCGAAAGACAATTTCTGATAAGGCAAATATATCCCGATCCGTAGGAATCTGAGAGACAACACTTATGTCACTTTGAGGGAACGTATATGTCAACTTCATGTCAGAGTCACGTCAATGTATGTCTAAGGGTTTGGAGGATAGAGACATTTTAATTTTTCGAGATTATTCAAAAGTAAATTTCTGAAAAGGAATATATATCCCGATCCGTAGGAATCTGAGAGACAAAACTTATGTCACTTTGAGGGAACGTATACGTCAACTTCATGTCAGAGTCACGTCAATGTATGTCCAAGGGTTTGGAGGACACAGGCGTTTTAATTTTGCAAGATTATTCGAAAGTCAATTTTTGAAAAGGCAAATATCTACCGATCTGTAGGAATCTGAGAGACAAACAATATGTCACTTTCAGGGAACGTATATGTCAACTTCATGTCAGATTCACGTCAATGTATGTCCAAGGGTTCGGAGGATAGAGACATTTTAATTTTTCGAGATTATTCGAAAGTCAATTTTTCAAAAAACGCAAATATCTCCCGATCTGTATTAATCTGAGATACAAAACTTATGTCACTATGAGGGACTGTATATGTCAACTTCACGTTAGAGTCGCGTCAATGTATGTCCAAGGGTTTGGAGGACAGAGCTATTTTAATTTTGCGAGATTATTCGAAAGTCAATTTATGAAAAGGCAAATATCTCCCGATCTGTAGGAATCTGAGAGACAACACTTATGTCACTTTGAGGGAAAGTATATGTCAACTTCATGTCAGAGTCACGTCAATGTATGTCCAAGGGTTTGGAGGATAGGGACATTTTAATTTTTCGAGATTATTCGAAAGTCAATCTTTGAAAAGGCAAATATCTCCCGATCTGTAGGAATCTGAGAGACAACACTTATGTCACCTTGAGGGAACGTATGTGTAATCTTCATGTCAGAGTCACGTCGATGTATGTCCAAGTGTTTGGAGAATAGAGACATTTTAATTTTTCGAGATTATTCGAAAGACAATTTCTGATAAGGCAAATATATCCCGATCCGTAGGAATCTGAGAGACAACACTTATGTCACTTTGAGGGAACGTATATGTCAACTTCATGTCAGAGTCACGTCAATGTATGTCTAAGGGTTTGGAGGATAGAGACATTTTAATTTTTCGAGATTATTCAAAAGTAAATTTCTGAAAAGGAAAATATCTCCCGATCCGTAGGAATCTGAGAGACAAAACTTATGTCACTTTGAGGGAACGTATACGTCAACTTCATGTCAGAGTCACGTCAATGTATGTCCAAGGGTTTGGAGGACACAGGCGTTTTAATTTTGCAAGATTATTCGAAAGTCAATTTTTGAAAAGGCAAATATCTCCCGATCTGTAGGAATCTGAGAGACAAACAATATGTCACTTTCAGGGAACGTATATGTCAACTTCATGTCAGATTCACGTCAATGTATGTCCAAGGGTTCGGAGGATAGAGACATTTTAATTTTTCGAGATTATTCGAAAGTCAATTTTTCAAAAAAGGCAAATATCTCCCGATCTGTATTAATCTGAGATACAAAACTTATGTCACTATGAGGGACTGTATATGTCAACTTCACGTTAGAGTCGCGTCAATGTATGTCCAAGGGTTTGGAGGACAGAACTATTTTAATTTTGCGAGATTATTCGAAAGTCAATTTATGAAAAGGCAAATATCTCCCGATCTGTAGGAATCTGAGAGACAACACTTATGTCACTTTGAGGGAAAGTATATGTCAACTTCATGTCAGAGTCACGTCAATGTATGTCCAAGGGTTTGGAGGATAGGGACATTTTAATTTTTCGAGATTATTCGAAAGTCAATTTTTGAAAAGGCAAATATCTCCCGATCTGTAGGAATTTGAGAGACAAAACTTAAGTCAATTTGAGGGAACGTATATGTCAACTTCATGTCAGAGTCACGTTAATGGATGTCTAAGAGTTTGGAGGATAGAGATATTTTAATTTTTCGAGATTATTCGAAAGTCAATTTTTGAAAAGGCAAATATCTCCCGATCTGTAGAAATCTGAGAGACAAAACTTATGTCACTTTGAGGGAACGTATTTGTCACCTTCATATCAGATTCACGACAATGTATGTCAAAGGGTTTGGAGGATAGAGACATTTTAATTTTTCGAGATTATTCGAATGTCAATTTCTGAAAAGGCATACATCTCCCGATCTGTAGGAATCTGAGAGACAAACAATATGTCAATATGAGGGAACGTATATGTCAACTTCATGTCAGAGTCACGTCAATGTATGTCCAAGTGTTTGGAGGACAGAGGCATTTTAATTTTTCGAGATTATTCGAAAGTCAATTTTTGAAAAGGCAAATATCTCCCGATCTGTAGTAATCTGAGAGACAAAACTTATGTCACTTTGAGGGAACGTATATGTCAACTTCATGTCAGTTTCACGTCAATGTATGTCCAAGGGTTTGGAGGATAGAGACATTTTAATTTTACGAGATTATTCGAAAGTCAATTACTGAAAAGGCAAATATCTCCCGATCTGTAGCAATCTGAGAGACAAAACTTGTGTCACTTTGAGGGAACATATATGTCAACTTCATGTCAGAGTCACGTCAATGTATGTCAAAGGGTTTGGAGGATAAACACATTTTAATTTTTCGAGATTATTCGAAATTCAATTTTTGAAAAGGCAAATATCTCCCGATCTGTAGGAATCTGAGAGACAAAACTTATGTCACTTTGAGGTAACGTATATGTTAACTTCATGTCAGAGTCACTTCAATGTATGTACAAGGGTTTGGAGGATAGAGACATTTTAATTTTTCGAGATTATTCGAAAGTTAAATATTCAAAAATCAAATATCTCCGATCTGAAGGAATCTGAGAGACAAAACTTGTCACTTTGAGGGAGCGTATATGTCAACTTCATGTCAGAGTCACGTCAATGTATGTCTAAGGGTTTGGAGGACACAGGCATTTTAATTTTGCGAGATTATTCGAATGTCAATTTTTGAAAAGGCAAATATATCCCGATCTGTAAGAATCTGAGAGACAAACAATATGTCACTTTGAGGGAACGAATATGTCAAATTCATGTCAGATTCACGTCAATGTATGTCCAAGTGTTTGGAGGACAGAGGCATTTTAATTATGCGAGATTATTCGAAAGTCAATTTTTGAAAAGGCAAATATCTCCCGATCCGTAGGAATCTGAGAGGCAACACTTATGTCACTTTGAGGAAACGTAAATGTCAACTTCATGTCAGAGTCACGTCAATCTATGTAGAAGGGTTCGGAGGATAGAGACATTTAAATTTTTCGAGATTATTCGTAAGTCAATTTTTCAAAAAAGGCAAATATCTCCCGATCTGTATTAATCTGATATCCAAAACTTATGTCACTATGAGGGACCGTATATGTCAAATTCACGTCACAGTCACGTCAATGTATGTCCAAGGGTTTGGAGGACAGAGGTATTTTAATTTTGCGAGATTATTCGAAAGTTAATTTTTGAAAAGACAAATATCTCCCGATCTGTAGGAATCTGAGAGACAACACTTATGTCACTTTGAGGGAACGTATATGTCAACTTCATGTCAGAGTCACGTTAATGTATGTCCAAGGGTTTGGAGGATAGATACATTTGAATTTTTCGAGATTATTCGAAAGTCAATTTTTGAAAAGGCAAATATCTCCCGATCTGTAGGAATTTGAGAGACAAAACTTATGTCACTTTGAGGGAACGTATATGTCAACTTCATGTTAGAGTCACGTTAATGGATGTCCAAGAGTTTGGAGGATAGAGATATTTAAATTTTTCGAGATTATTCGAAAGTCAATTTTTGAAAATTCAAATATCTCCCGATCTGTTGGAATCTGAGAGACAAAACTTATGTCACTTTGAGGGAACGTATATGTCAACTTCATATCAGATTCACGACAATATATGTCCAAGTGTTTGGAGGACAGAGGTATTTTAATTTTGCGAGATTATTCGAAAGTCAATTTTTGAAAAGGCAAATATCTCCCGATCCGTAGGAATCTGAGAGGCAACATTTATGTCACTTTGAGGGAACATAAATGTCAACTTCATGTCAGAGTCAAGTCAATGTATGTCCAAGGGTTCGGAGGATAGAGACATTTAAATTTTTCGAGATTATTCGAAAATCAATTTATGAAAAGGCAAACATCTCCCGATCTGTAAGATTCTGAGAGACAAAACTGATGTCACTTTGAGGGAACGTATATGTCAACTTCATGTCAGATTCACGTCAATGTATGTCAAAGGGTTCGGAGGATAAACAATTTTTAATTTTTCGAGATTATTCGAAAGTCAATTTTTGAAAAGTCAAATATCTCCCGATCTGTAGGAATCTGAGAGAGAAAACTTATGTCACTTTGAGGGAACGTATATGTCAACTTCATGTCAGATTCACGTCAATGTATGTCCAAGGGTTTGGAGGATAGAGACATTTTAATTTTACGAGATTATTCGAAAGTCAATTACTGAAAAGGCAAATATCTCCCTATCTGTAGGAATCTGAGAGACAAAACTTGTGTCACTTTGAGGGAATGTATATGTCAACTTCATGTCAGAGTCACGTCAATGTATTGCCAAGCGTTTGGAGGATAAACACATTTTAATTATTCGAGATTATTCGAAAGTCAATTTTTGAAAAGGCAAAAATCTCCCGATCTGTAGGAATCTGAGAGACAACACGTATGTCACTTTGAGGGAACGTATATGTCAACTTCATGTCAGAGTCACGTTGAGGTATGTCCAAGGGTTTGGAGGATAGAGACATTTTAATTTTTCGAGATTATACGAAAGTCAATTTCTGAAAAGGTATATATCTCCCGATCTGTAGGAACCTGAGACACGAAACTTATGTCACTTTGAGGGAACGTAAATGTCAATTTCATGTCAGAGTCACGTCAATGTATGTCGAAGAGTTTGGAGGATAGAGATATTTTAAATTTTCGATATTATTCGAAAGTCAATTCTTGAAAAAGCAAATATCTCCCGATCTGTAGGAATCTTAGAGACAACTCTTATGTCACTTTGAGGGAACGTATATGTCAACTTCATGTCAGATTCACGTCAATGTATGTCCAAGTGTTTGGAGGATAGAGACATTTGAATTTTTCGATATTATTCGAAAGTCAATTTCTGAAAAGGCAAATATCTCAAGATCTGTAGGAAACTGAGAGACAAACCTTATGTCACTTTGAGGGAACGTGTATGTCAACTTCATGTCAGAGTCACGTCAATGTATGTCCAAGGGTTTGGAGGATAGAGACATTTTAATTTTTCGAGATTATTCGAAAGTGAATTTTTGAAAGGGAAATATCTCCCGATCTGTATTAATCTGAGAGACAAAACTTATGTCACTTTGAGGGAACGTATATGTCAACTTCATGTCAGATTCACGTCAATGTATGTCCCAGGGTTTAGAGGATAGAGACATTTTAATTTTTCCAGATTATTCGAAAGTCAATTTCTGAAAAGGCAAATATCTCCCGATCTGTATTAACCTGAGAGACGAAACTTATGTCACTTTGAGGGAACGTATATGTTAACTTCATGTCAGAGGCACGTCAGTGTATGTCCAAGGGTTTGGAGGATAGAGATATTTTAATTTTTCGAGATTATTCGAAAGTCAATTTTTGAAAAGGCAAATATCTCCCGATCCGTAGGAATCTGAGAGGCAACACTTATGTCACTTTGAGGAAACGTAAATGTCAACTTCATGTCAGAGTCACGTCAATCTATGTAGAAGGGTTCGGAGGATAGAGACATTTTAATTTTTCGAGATTATTCGTAAGTCAATTTTTCAAAAAAGGCAAATATCTCCCGATCTGTATTAATCTGATATCCAAAACTTATGTCACTATGAGGGACCGTATATGTCAAATTCACGTCACAGTCACGTCAATGTATGTCCAAGGGTTTGGAGGACAGAGGTATTTTAATTTTGCGAGATTATTCGAAAGTTAATTTTTGAAAAGACAAATATCTCCCGATCTGTAGGAATCTGAGAGACAACACTTATGTCACTTTGAGGGAACGTATATGTCAACTTCATGTCAGAGTCACGTTAATGTATGTCCAAGGGTTTGGAGGATAGATACATTTGAATTTTTCGAGATTATTCGAAAGTCAATTTTTGAAAAGGCAAATATCTCCCGATCTGTAGGAATTTGAGAGACAAAACTTATGTCACTTTGAGGGAACGTATATGTCAACTTCATGTTAGAGTCACGTTAATGGATGTCCAAGAGTTTGGAGGATAGAGATATTTAAATTTTTCGAGATTATTCGAAAGTCAATTTTTGAAAATTCAAATATCTCCCGATCTGTTGGAATCTGAGAGACAAAACTTATGTCACTTTGAGGGAACGTATATGTCAACTTCATATCAGATTCACGACAATATATGTCCAAGTGTTTGGAGGACAGAGGTATTTTAATTTTGCGAGATTATTCGAAAGTCAATTTTTGAAAAGGCAAATATCTCCCGATCTGTAGGAACCTGAGAGACGAAACTTATGTCACTCTGAGGTAACGTATATGTCAACTTCATGTCAGAGTCACGTCAATGTATGTCCAAGGGTTTGGAGGATAGAGACATTTTAATTTTTCGAGATTATTCGAAAGTCAATTTTTGAAAAGGCAAATATCTCCAGATCTGTAGGAATCTGAGAGACAAAACTTATGTCATTTTGAGGGAACGTATATGTCAACTTCATGTCAGAGTCACGTCAATGTATGTCCAAGGGTTTGGAGGAAAGAGACATTTTAATTTTTCGAGATTATTCGAAAGTCAATTTATCAAAAGGCAAATATCTCCGGATCTGTAGGAATCTGAGAGACAAAAATTATGTCACTTTGAGGGAACGCATATGTCAACTTCATGTCAGGTTCACGTCAATGTATGTCCTAGGGTTTGGAGGATAGAGACATTTAAATTTTTCGAGATTATTCGAAAGTCAATTTTTGAATAGGCAAATATCTCCCGATCTGTATTAACCTGAGAGACGAAACTTATGACACTTTGAGGGAACGTATATGTTAACTTCATGTCAGAGGCACGTCAATGTATGTCCAAGGGTTTGGAGGATAGAGATATTTAAATTTTTCGAGATTATTCGAAAGTCAATTTTTGAAAAGGCAAATATCTCCAAATCTGTAGGAATCTAAGAGACAACATTTATGTCACTTTGAGGAAACGTATATGTCAACTTTATGTCAGAGTCACGTCAATGTATGTCCAAGGGTTTGGAGGATAGAGACATTTTAATTTTTCGAGATTATTCGAAAGTCAATCTTTGAAAAGGCAAATATCTCCCGATCTGTATTAATCTGAAAGACAAAACTTATGTCACTTTGAGGGAACGTATATGTCAACTTCATGTCAGAGTCACGTCAATGTATGTCCAAGGGTTTGGAGGATAGAGATATTTTAATTTTTCGAGATTATTCGAAAGTCAATTTTTGAAAAGGCAAATATCTCCCGATCTGTTAGGAATCTGAGAGACAAAACTGATGTTACTTTGAGGGAACGTATATGTCAACTTCATGTCAGATTCACGTCAATGTATGTCCAAGGGTTTGGAGGATAGAGACATTTTAATTTTTCGAGATTATTCGAAAGTCAATTTCTGAAAAGGCAAATATCTCCAGATCTGTAGGAAACTGAGAAACAACACTTATGTCGCTTTGAGGGAACGTATATGTCAACTTCATGTCAGAGTCACGTCAAGGTATGTCCAATTGTTTGGAGGATAGAGACATTTTAATTTTTCGAGATTATACGAAAGTCAATTTCTGAAAAGGGATATATCTCCCGATCTGTAGGAACCTGAGAGACGAAACTTATGTCACTTTGAGGGAACGTAAATGTCAATTTCATGTCAGAGTCACGTCAATGTATGTCCAAGGGTTTGGAGGATAAAAACATTTCAATTTTTCAAGATTATTCGAAAGTCAATTTCTGAAAAGGCAAATATCTCCAGATCCGTAGGAAAATGAGAGACAACACTTATGTCACTTTGAGGGAACGTATATGTCAACATCATGTCAGAGTCAAGTAAATGTATGTCCAAGGGTTTGGAGGATAGAGACATTTTAATTTTTCGAGATTATTCGAAAGTCAATTCTTGAAAAAGCAAATATCTCCCGATCTGTAGGAATCTTAGAGACAACTCTTAAGTCACTTTGAGGGAACGTATATGTCAACTTCATGTCAGATTCACGTCAATGTATGTCCAAGTGTTTGGAGGATAGAGACATTTTAATTCTTCGAGATTATTCGAAAGTCAATTTCTGAAAATGCAAATATCTCCCGATCTGTAGGAATCTGAGAGACAAACCTTATGTCACTTTGAGGGAACGTATATGTCAACTTCATGTCAGAGTCACGTCAATGTATGTCCAAAGGTTTGGAAGATAGAAACATTTAAATTTTTCGAGATTATTCGAAAGTGAATTTTTGAAAAGGCAAATATCTCCCGATCTGTAGGAATCTTAGAGACAAAACTTATGTCACTTTGAGGGAACTTATATGTCAACTTCATTTCAGAGCCACGTCAATGTATGTCCAACGGTTTGGAGGATACAGACATTTTAATTTTTCTAGATTATTCGAAAGTCAATTTTTGAAAGGCAAATATCTCCCGATCTGTAGTAATCTGAGAGACAAAACTTATGTCATTTTGAGGGAACGTATATGTCAACTTTATGTCAGAGTCACGTCAATGTATGTCCTAGGGTTTGGAGGATAGAGATATTTTAATTTTTCGAGATTATTCGAAAGTCAATTTTTGAAAAGTCAAATATCTCCCGATCTGTAGGAAAACTTATGTCACTTTGAGGGAACGTATATGTCAACTTCGTGTCAGATTCTCGTCAATGTATGTCCAAGGGTTTGGAGGATAGAGACATTTTAATTTTTCGAGATTATTCGAAATTCAATTTCTGAAAAGGCAAATATCTCCCGATCTGCAGGAATCTGAGAGACAAAACTTATGTAACTTTGAGGGAACGTATATGTCAACTTCATGTCAGAGTCACGTCAATGTATGTCCAAGGGTTAGGAGGATAGAGATATTTTAATTTTTCGAGATTATTCGAAAGTCAATTTTTCAAAAGGCAAATATCTCCCGATCTGTATTAATCTGAGAGACAACACTTATGACACTTTGAGGGAACGTAAATGTCAACCCCATGTCAGATTCACGTGAATGTATGTCGAAGGGTTTGGAGGATAGAGACATTTAAATTTTTCGAGATTATTCGAAAGTCAATTTTTGCAAAGACAAATATCTCCCGATCTGTAGGAACCTGAGAGACGAAACTTATGTCACTCTGAGGTAACATATATGTCAACTTCATGTCAGAGTTACGTCAATGTATGTCCAATGGTTTGGAGGATAGAGACATTTTAATTTTTCGAGATTATTCGAAAGTCAATTTTTCAAAAAGACAAATATCTCCCGATCTGTAGGAATCTGAGAGACAAAACTTATGTCAATTTGAGGTAACGTATATGTTAACTTCATGTCAGAGTCACGTCAATGTATGTCCAAGGGTTTGGAGAATAGGGACATTTTAATTTTTCGAGATTATTCGAAAAACAATTCTTCAAAAGGTAAATATCTCCCGATCTGTAGGAATCTGAGAGGCAAAACTGATGTAACTTTGAGGGAACGTATATGTCAACTTCATGTCAGAGTCACGTCAATGTATGTATAAGGGTTTGGAGGACAGAGGCATTTTAATTTTGCGAGATTATTCGAAAGTCAATTTATGAAAAGGCAAATATCTCCCGATCTGTAAGAATCTGAGAGACAACACTTATGTCACTTTTAGGGAACGTATATGTCAACTTCATGTCAGAGTCACGTCAATGTATGTCCAAGGGTTTGGAGGATAGAGACATTTTAATTTTTCGAGATTATACGAAAGTCAATTTTTGAAAAGGGATATATCTTCCGATCTGTAGGAACCTGAGAGACGAAACTTATGTCACTTTGAGGGAAAGTAATTGTCAATTTCATGTCAGAGTCTCGTCAATGTATGTCCAAGGGTTTGGAGGATAGAGACATTTAAATTTTTCAAGATTATTCGAAAGTCAATTTTTGAAAAGGCAAATATCTCCCGATCTGTAGGAATTTGAGAGACAAAACTTATGTCACTTTGAGGGAACGTATATGTCAACTTGATGTCACAGTCACGTCAATGTATGTCCAAGAGATTGGAGGATAGAAATATTTTAAATTTTCGATATTATTCGAAAGTCAATTTTTGAAAAGGCAAATATCTCCCGATCTGTTAGGAATCTGAGAGACAAACCTTTTGTCACTTTGAGGGAACGTATATGTCAACTTCATGTCAGAGTCACGTAAATGTATGTCCAAGGGTTTGGAGGATAGAGAAATTTTAATTTTTCGAGATTATTCGAAAGTGAATTTTTAAAAGGCAAATATCTCCCGATCTGTAGGAATCTGAGAGACAAAACTTATGTCGCTTTGAGGGAACGTAAATGTCAACTTCATGTCAGAGTCACGTCAATGTATGTCCAAGGGTTTGGAGGATAGAGATATTTTAATTTTTCGAGATTATTCGAAAGCCAATTTTTGAAAAGGCAAATATCTCCCGATCTGTAGGAAAACTTATTTCACTTTGAGGGAACGTATATGTCAACTTCATGTCAGAGTCACGTCAATGTATGTCCAAGTGTTTGGAGGATAGGGACATTTTAATTTTTCGAGATTATTCGAAAGTCAATTTTTCAGAAGGCAAATATCTCCCGATCTGTTGTAATCTGAGAGACAACACTTATGACACTTTGTGGGAACGTATATGTCAACCTCATGTCAGATTCACGTCAATGTATATGGAAGGGTTTGGAGGATAGAGACATTTTAATTTTTCGAGATTATTCGATAGTCAGTTTTTGTAAAGGCAAATATCTCCCGATCTGTAAGAATCTGGGAGACAAAACTTATGCCACTTTGAGGGAACGTATATGTCAACTTCATGTCAGAGTCACGTCAATGTATGTACAAGGGTTTGGAGGATAGAGACATTTTAATTTTTCGATATTATTCGAAAGTCAATATTTGAAAAGACACATATCTCCCGATCTGTAGGAATCTGAGAAACAAACCTTATGTCACTTTCAGGGAACGTATATGTCAACTTCACGTCAGAGTCACGTAAATGTATGTCCAAGGGTTTGGAGGATAGAGACATTTTAATTTTTCGAGATTATTCGAAAGTAAATTTTTGAAATGGCAAACATCTCCCGATCTGTAGGAATCTGAGAGACAATATTTATGTCACTTTGAGGGAACATATATGTCAACTTTATGTCAGAGTCACGACAATGTATGTCCAAGGGTTTGGAGGATAGAGACATTTTAATTTTTCGAGATTATTCGAAAGTCAATCTTTGTAAAGGCAAATATCTCCCGATCTGTAGGAATCTGAGAGACAAAACTTATGTCACTTTGAGGTAACGTATATGTCAACTTCATGTCAGAGTCACGTCAATGTATGTCCTAGGGTTTGGACGATGAGACATTTTAATTTTTCGAGATTATTCGAAAGTCAATTTTTCAAAAGGCAAATATCTCCCGATCTGTAGGAATCTGAGAGACAAAACTTATGTCACTTTTAGGGAACGTATATGTCAACTTCATGTCAGAGTCACGTCAATGTACGTAAAAGGTTTTGCAGGATAGAGGCATTTGAATTTTGCGAGATTATTCGAAAGTCAATTTTTGAAAAGGCAAATATCTCCCGATCTGTAGGAATCTGAGTGACAACACTTATGTCACTTTGAGGGAACGTATATGTCAACTTCATGACAGAGTCACGTCAATGTATGTCCAAGGGTTTGGAGGATAGAGACATTTTAATTTTTCGAGATTATTCGAAAGTCAATTTATGAAAAGCAAATATCTCCCGATCTGTAGAAATCTGAGAGACTAAACTTATGTCACTTTGAGGGAACGTATATGTCAACTTCATGTCAGAGTCACGTTAATGAATGTCCAAGGGTTTGGAGGATAGAGATATTTTAATTTTTCGAGATTATTCGAAAGTCAATTTTTGAAAAGGCAAATATCTCCCGATCTGTAGGAATCTGAGAGACAAAACTTATGTCACTTTGAGGGAACGTATATGTCAACTTCATATCAGATTCACCTCAATGTATGTCCAAGGATTTGGAGAATAGAGACATTTTAATTTTTCGAGATTATTCGAAAGTCAATTTTTGAAAAGGCAAATATCTCCCGATCTGTAGGAATCTGAGAGACAAAACCAATGTCACTTTGAGGTAACGTATATGTCAACTTCATGTCAGAGTCACGTCAATGTATATCCAAGGGTTTGGAGCACAGATGCATTTTAATTTTGCGAGGTTATTCGAAAGTCAATTTTTGAAAAAGCGAATATCTCCCGATCTGTAGGAACCTGAGAGACAACACTTATGTCACTTTGGGGGAACGTATATGTCAACTTCATGTCAGAGTCACGTCACTGTATGTACAAGGGTTTGGAGGATAGAGACATTTTAATTGTTCGAGATTATTCGAAAGTCAATTTTTGAAAAGGCAAATTTCTCCCGATCTGTAGGAATCTGAGAGACAAAACTGATGTCACTTTCAGGGAACGTCTATGTCTACTTCATGTCAGAGTCACGTCAATGTATGTCCAAGGGTTTGGAGGATAGAGACATTTAAATTTTTCGAGATTATTCGAAAGTCAATTTTTGAACAGGCAAATATCTCCCGATCTGTGGGAACCTGAGAGACGAAACTTATGTCACTTTGAGGGAACGTATATGTCAACTTCATGTTAGAGTCACGTCAATGTATGTCCAAGGGTTTGGAGGATAGAGACATTTTAATTTTTCGAGATTATTCGAAAGTCAAATTTGAAAAGGCAAATATCTCCCGATCTGTAGGAATGTGAGAGAAAAAACTTATGTCACTTTGAGGGAACGTATATGTCAACTTCATGTCAAAGTCACGTCAATGTATGTCCAAGGGTTTGGAGGAGTGAGACATTCTAATTTTTCGAGATTATTCGAAAGTCAATTTTTGAAAAGGCAAATATCTGCCGATCTGTAGGAATCTGAGAGACAAAACTTATGTCACTTTGAGGGAACGTATATGTCAAATTCATGTCATAGTCACGTCAATGTATGTTCAAGGGTTTGGAGGATAGAGACATTTTAATTTTTCGAGATTATTCGAAAGTCAATTTTTGAAAAGACAAATATCTCCCGAACTGTAGGAATCTGAGAGACAAACCTTATGTCACTTTGAGGAAACGTATATGTCAACTTCATGTCAGAGTCACGTAAATGTATGTCCAAGGGTTTGGAGGATAGAGACATTTTAATTTTTCGAGATTATTCGAAAGTCAATTTTGAAAAGTCAAATATCTCCCGATCTGTAGGAATCTGAGAGACAAAACTTATGTCACTTTGAGGGAACGAATATGTCAACTTCATGTCAGAGTCACGTCAATGTATGTCCAAGGGTTAGGAGGACAGATGCATTTAAATTTTGCGAGATTATTCGAAAGTCAATTTTTGAAAAGGCAAATATCTCCCGATCTGCTGGAATCTGAGTGACAACACTTATGTCACTTTGAGGGAACGTATATGTCAACTTCATGTCAGAGTCACGTCAATGTATGTCCAAGGGTTTGGAGGACAGATGCATTTTAATTTTGCGAGATTATTCGAAAGTCAATTTTTGAAAAAGCGAATATCTCCCGATCTGTAGGAATCTGAGAGACAACACTTATGTCACTTTGGGGGAACGTATATGTCAACTTCATGTCAGAGTCACGTCAATGTATGTCCAAGGATTTGGAGGATAGAGACATTTAAATTTTTCATGATTATTCGAAAGTCAATTTCTGAAAAGGCAAATATCTCCCGATCTGTAGGAACCTGAGAGACGAAACTTATGTCACTTTGAGGGAATGTATATGTCAACTTCATGTTAGAGTCAAGTCAATTTATGTACTAGGGTTTGGTGGATAGAGACATTTAAATTGTTCGAGATTATTCGAAAGTCAATTTTTGAAAAGGCAAATTTCTCCCGATCTGTAGGAATCTGAGAGACAAAACTTATGTCACTTTGAGGGAACGTATATGTCTACTTCATGTCAGAGTCAAGTCAATGTATGTCCAAGGGTTTGGAGGATAGAGACATTTTAATTTTTCGAGATTATTCGAAAGTCAAATTTGAAAAGGCAAATATCTCCCGATCTGTAGGAATGTGAGAGAAGAAACTTATGTCACTTTGAGGGAACGTATATGTCAACTTCATGTCAGCGTCACGTCAATGTATGTCCAAGGGTTTCGAGGATAGAGACATTTTAATTTTTCGAGATTATTCGAATGTCAATTTCTGAAAAGGCAAATATCTCCCGATCTGTAGGAATCTGAGTGACAAACCTTATATTACTTTGAGGGAACGTATATGTCAACTTCATGTCAGAGTCACGTCAATGTATGTCCAAGGGTTTGGAGGACAGAGGCATTTTAATTTTGCGAGATTATGCGAAAGTCAATTTTTGAAAAAGCGAATATCTCCCGATCTGTAGGAATCTGAGAGACAACACTTATGTCACTTTGGGGGAACGTATATGTCAACTTCATGTCAGATTCACGTCAATGTATGTCCAAGGGTTTGGAGGATAGAGACATTTTAATTTTTCGAGATTATTCGAAAGTCAATTTATGAAAAGGCAAATATCTCCCGATCTGTAGGAACCTGAGAGACGAAACTTATGTCACTTTGAGGGAATGTATATGTCAACTTCATGTTAGAGTCAAGTCAATTTATGTACAAGGGTTTGGAGGATAGAGACATTTTAATTGTTCGAGATTATTCGAAAGTCAATTTTTGAAAAGGCAAATTTCTCCCGATCTGTAGGAATCTGAGAGACAAAACTTATGTCACTTTGAGGGAACGTATATGTCAACTTCATGTTAGAGTCACGTCAATGTATGTCCAAGGGTTGGGAGGATAGAGACATTTGAATTCTTCGAGATTATTCGAAAGTCAAATTTGAAAAGGCAAATATCTCCCGATCTGTAGGAATGTGAGACAAGAAACTTATGTCACTTTGAGGGAACGTATATGTCAACTTCATGTCAGCGTCACGTCAATGTATGTCCAAGGGTTTCGAGGATAGAGACATTTTAATTTTTCGAGATTATTCGAATGTCAATTTCTGAAAAGGCAAATATCTCCCGATCTGTAGCAATCTGAGTGACAAACCTTATATTACTTTGAGGGAACGTATATGTCAACTTCATGTCAGAGTCACGTCAATGTATGTCCAAGGGTTTGGAGGACAGAGGCATTTTAATTTTGCGAGATTATGCGAAAGTCAATTTTTGAAAAAGCGAATATCTCCCGATCTGTAGGAATCTGAGAGACAACACTTTTGTCACTTTGGGGGAACGTATATGTCAACTTCATGTCAGATTCACGTCAATGTATGTCCAAGGATTTGGAGGATAGAGACATTTAAATTTTTCAAGATTATTCGAAAGTCAATTTCTGAAAAGGCAAATATCTCCCGATCTGTAGGAACCTGAGAGACGAAACTTATGTCACTTTGAGGGAATGTATATGTTAACTTCATGTCAGAGTCACGTCAATGTATGTACAAGGGTTTGGAGGATAGAGACATTTAAATTGTTCGAAATTATTCGAAAGTCAATTTTTGAAAAGGCAAATTTCTCCCGATCTGTACGAATCTGAGAGACAAAACTTATGTCACTTTGAGGGAACGTATATGTCTACTTCATGTCAGAGTCACGTCAATGTATGTCCAAGGGTTTGGAGGATAGAGACATTTAAATTTTTCGAGATTATTCGAAAGTCAATTTTTGAACAGGCAAATATCTCCCGATCTGTTCGAACCTGAGAGACGAAACTTGTGTCACATTGAGGGAACGTATATGTCAACTTCATGTTAGAGTCACGTCAATGTATGTCCAAGGGTTTGGAGGATAGAGACATTTTAATTTTTCGAGATTATTCGAATGTCAATTTCTGAAAAGGCAAATATCTCCCGATCTGTAGGAATCTGAGTGACAAACCTTATATTACTTTGAAGGAACGTATATGTCAACTTCATGTCAGAGTCACGTAAATGTATGTCCAAGGGTTTGGAGGACAGAAGCATTTTAATTTTGCGAGATTATTCGAAAGTCAATTTCTGAAAAGGCAAATATCTCCCGATCTGTAGGAACCTGAGAGACGAAACTTATGTCACTTTGAGGGAATGTATATGTCAACTTCATGTTAGAGTCAAGTCAATTTATGTACTAGGGTTTGGAGGATAGAGACATTTAAATTGTTCGAGATTATTCGAAAGTCAATTTTTGAAAAGGCAAATTTCTCCCGATCTGTAGGAATCTGAGAGACAAAACTTATGTCACTTTGAGGGAACGTATATGTCTACTTCATGTGAGAGTCAAGTCAATGTATGTCCAAGGGTTTAGAGGATAGAGACATTTTAATTTTTCGAGATTATTCGAAAGTCAAATTTGAAAAGGCAAATATCTCCCGATCTGTAGGAATGTGAGAGTAAAAACTTATGTCACTTTGAGGGAACGTATATGTCAACTTCATGTCAGAGTCACGTCAATGTATGTCCAAGGGTTTCGAGGATAGAGACATTTTAATTTTTCGAGATTATTCGAATGTCAATTTCTGAAAAGGCAAATATCTCCCGATCTGTAGGAATCTGAGTGACAAACCTTATATTACTTTGAAGGAACGTATATGTCAACTTCATGTCAGAGTCACGTAAATGTATGTCCAAGGGTTTGGAGGACAGAGGCATTTTAATTTTGCGAGATTATTCGAAAGTCAATTTTTGAAATGGCAAATATCTCCCGATCTGTAGGAATCTTAGAGACAACCCTTATGTCACTTTGAGGGAACGTATACGTAAACTTCATGTCGGAGTCACGTCAATGTATGTCCAAGAGTTTGGAGGATACAGACATTTTAATTTTTCGAGATTAATCGAAAGTCAATTTTTGAAAAGGCAAATATCTCCCGATCTGTAAGAATCTGAGAGACAACCCTCATGTCACTTTGAGGAAACGTATATGTCAACTTCATGTCAGAGTCACGTCAATGTATGTCAAAGGGGTTGGAGGATAGAAATATTTTATTTTTTCGAAATTATTCGATAGTCAATTTTTGAAAAGGCAGATATCTCCCGATCTGTAGGAAACTGAGAGACAAACAATATGTCACTTTTTGGGAACGTATATGTAAACTTCATATCAGATTACCGTCAATGTATGTCCAAGTGTTTGGAGGACAGAGGCATTTTAATTTTGCGAGATTATTCGAAAGTCAAATTTTGAAAAGGCAAATATCTCCCGATCTGTAGGAATCTGAGAGACAACACTTATGTCACTATGAGGGAACGTATATGTCAACTTCATGTCAGAGTCACGTCAATGTATGTCAAAGGGTTTGGAGGAGTGAGACATTCTAATTTTTCGAGATTATTCGAAAGTCAATTTTTGAAAAGGCAAATATCTGCCGATCTGTAGGAATCTGAGAGACAAAACTTATGTCACTTTGAGGGAACGTATATGTCAAATTCATGTCATAGTCACGTCAATTTATGAAGGGGTTTGGAGGATAGAGACATTTTAATTTTTCGAGATTATTCGAAAGTCAATTTTTGAAAAGACAAATATCTCCCGATCTGTAGGAATCTGAGAGACAACCCTTATGTCACTTTCAGGAAACGTATATGTCAACTTCACGTCAGAGTCACGTCAATGTATGTCCAAGTGTTTGGAGGATAGAGACATTTTAATTCTTCGAGATTATTCGAAAGTCAATTTCTGAAAATGCAAATATCTCCCGATCTGTAGGAATCTGAGAGACAAACCTTATGTCACTTTGAGGGAACGTATATGTCAACTTCATGTCAGAGCCACGTCAATGTATGTCCAAGGGTTTGGAGGATAGAAACATTTAAATTTTTCGAGATTATTCGAAAGTTAATTTTTGAAAAGGCAAATATCTCCCGATCTGTAGGAATCTTAGAGACAAAACTTATGTCATTTTGAGGGAACTTATATGTCAACTTCATTTCAGAGCCACGACAATGTATGTCCAACGGTTTGGAGGATACAGACATTTTAATTTTTCGAGATTATTCGAAAGTCAATTTTTGAAAAGGCAAATATCTCCCGATCTGTAGTAATCTGAGAGACAAAACTTATGTCATTTTGAGGGAACGTATATGTCAACTTTATGTCAGAGTCACGTCAATGTATGTCCTAGGGTTTGGAGGATAGAGATATTTTAATTTTTCGAGATTATTCGAAAGTCAATTTTTGAAAAGGCAAATATCTCCCGATCTGTAGGAAAACTTATGTCACTTTGAGGGAACGTATATGTCAACTTCGTGTCAGATTCTCGTCAATGTATGTCCAAGGGTTTGGAGGATAGAGACATTTTAATTTTTCGAGATTATTCGAAATTCAATTTATGAAAAGGCAAATATCTCCCGATCTGCAGGAATCTGAGAGACAAAACTTATGTAACTTTGAGGGAACGTATATGTCAACTTCATGTCAGAGTCACGTCAATGTATGTCCAAGGGTTAGGAGGATAGAGACATTTTAATTTTTCGAGATTATTCGAAAGTCAATTTTTCAAAAAGCAAATATCTCCCGATCTGTATTAATCTGAGAGACAACACTTATGACACTTTGAGGGAACGTAAATGTCAACCCCATGTCAGATTCACGTGAATGTATGTCGAAGGGTTTGGAGGATAGAGACATTTTAATTTTTCGAGATTATTCGAAAGTCAATTTTTGAAAAGGCAAATATCTCCCGATCTGTAGGAACCTGAGAGACGAAACTTATGTCACTCTGAGGTAACATATATGTCAACTTCATGTCAGAGTTACGTCAATGTATGTCCAATGGTTTGGAGGATAGAGACATTTTAATTTTTCGAGATTATTCGAAAGTCAATTTTTCAAAAAGGCAAATATCTCCCGATCTGTAGGAATCTGAGAGACAAAACTTATGTCAATTTGAGGTAACGTATATGTTAACTTCATGTCAGAGTCACGTCAATGTATGTCCAAGGGTTTGGAGAATAGGGACATTTTAATTTTTCGAGATTATTTGAAAAACAATTCTTCAAAAGGTAAATATCTCCCGATCTGTAGGAATCTGAGAGACAAAACTGATGTAACTTTGAGGGAACGTATATGTCAACTTCATGTCAGAGTCACGTCAATGTATGTATAAGGGTTTGGAGGACAGAGGCATTTTAATTTTGCGAGATTATTCGAAAGTCAATTTATGAAAAGGCAAATATCTCCCGATCTGTAGGAATCTGAGAGACAACACTTATGTCACTTTTAGGGAACGTATATGTCAACTTCATGTCAGAGTCACGTCAATGTATGTCCAAGGGTTTGGAGGATAGAGACATTTTAATTTTTCGAGATTATACGAAAGTCAATTTCTGAAAAGGGATATATCTTCCGATCTGTAGGAACCTGAGAGACGAAACTTATGTCACTTTGAGGGAACGTAATTGTCAATTTCATGTCAGAGTCTCGTCAATGTATGTCCAAGGGTTTGGAGGATAGAGACATTTTAATTTTTCAAGATTATTCGAAAGTCAATTTTTGAAAAGGCAAATATCTCCCGATGTGTAGGAATTTGAGAGACAAAACTTATGTCACTTTGAGGGAACGTATATGTCAACTTCATGTTAGAGTCACGTCAATGTATGTGCAAGGGTTTGGATGATAGAGATATTTGAATTGTTCGAGATTATTCAAATGTAAATTTTTGAAAAGGCAAATATCTCCCGATCTGTAGGAATCTGAGAGACAAAACTTATGTCACGTTGAGGGAACGTATATGTCAACTTCATGTCAGAGTCACGTCAATGTATGTCCAAGGGTTTGGAGGATAGAGACATTTTAATTTTTCGAGATTATTCGAAAGTCAATTTTTGAAAATTCAAATATCTCCCGATCTGTACTGATCTGAGACACAAACCTAATGTCACTTTGAGTGAAAGTATATGTCAACTTCATGTCAGAGTCACGTCAATGTATGTCCAAGGGTTTGGAGGATAGAGACATTTTAATTTTTCGAGATTTTTCGAAAGTAATTTCTGAAAAGGCAAATATCTCCCGATCCGTATTAATCTGAGAGACAAAAATTATGTCACTTTGAGGAAAGTATATGTCAACTTCATGTCAGAGTCAAGTCAATGTATGTCGAAGGGTTTGGAGGAGAGAGACATTTTAATTTTTCGAGATTATTCTATAGCAATATCTGAAAAGGCAAATATCTCCTGATCTGTAGGAATCTGAGAGACAACACTTATATCACTTTGAGGGAACGTATATGTCAACTTCATTTCAGAGTCACTTCAATGTATGTCCAAGGGTTTGGAGAATAGAGACATTTTAATTTTTCGAGATTATTCGAAAGTCAATTTTTGAAAAGGAAAATATTTCCCGATCTGTAGGAATCTGAGAGACAAAACTTATGTCACTTTGAGGGAACGTATATGTCAACTTCATGTCAGAGTCATGTCAATGTATGTCCAAGGGTTTGGAGGATAGAGACATTTTAATTTTTCGAGATTATTCGAAAGTCATTTTATGAAAAGGCAAATATCTCCCGATCTGTAGGAATGTGAGAGACAAAACATATTTCACTTTGAGGGAACGTATATGTCAACTTGATGTCAGAGTCACGTCAATGTATGTTCAAGGGTTTGGAGGATAGAGATAATTGAATTGTTCGAGATTATTCAAATGTCAATTTTTGAAAAGGCAAATATCTCCCGATCTGTAGGAATCTGAGAGACAAAACTTATGTCACGTTGAGGGAACGTATATGTCAACTTCATGTCAGAGGCACGTCAATGTATGTCCAAGGGTTTGGAAGATAGAGACATTTTAATTTTTTGAGATTATTCGAAAGTCAATTTTTGAAAATTCAAATATCTCCCGATCTGTAGGAATCTGAGACACAAACCTTATGTCACTTTGAGGGAACGTGTATGTCAACTTCATGTCAGAGTCACGTCAATGTATGTCAAAGGGTTTGGAGGATAGAATAATTTTAATTTTCCGAGAATATTCGAAAGTCAATTTTTGAAAAGGCAAATATCTCCCGATGTGTAGGAATCTGAGAGACAAAACTTATGTCCATTTGAGGGAGCGTATATGTCAACTTCATGTCAGAGTCACGTCAATGTATGTCCAAGGGTTTGGAGGATAGAGACATTTTAATTTTTCGAGATTATTCGAAAGTCAAATTTGAAAAGGCAAATATCTCCCGATCTGTAGGAATGTGAGAGAAGAAACTTATGTCACTTTGAGGGAACGTATATGTCAACTTCATGTCAGCGTCACGTCAATGTATGTCCAAGGGTTTCAAGGATAGAGACATTTTAATTTTTCGAGATTATTCGAATGTCAATTTCTGAAAAGGCAAATATCTCCCGATCTGTAGGAATCTGAGTGACAAACCTTATATTACTTTGAGGGAACGTATATGTCAACTTCATGTCAGAGTCACGTCAATGTATGTCCAAGGGTTTGGAGGACAGAGGCATTTTAATTTTGCGAGATTATGCGAAAGTCAATTTTTGAAAAAGCGAATATCTCCCGATCTGTAGGAATCTGAGAGACAACACTTATGTCACTTTGGGGGAACGTATATGTCAACTTCATGTCAGATTCACGTCAATGTATGTCCAAGGATTTGGAGGATAGAGACATTTAAATTTGTCAAGATTATTCGAAAGTCAATTTCTGAAAAGGCAAATATCTCCCGATCTGTAGGAACCTGAGAGACGAAACTTATGTCACTTTGAGGGAATGTATATGTTAACTTCATGTCAGAGTCACGTCAATGTATGTACAAGGGTTTGGAGGATAGAGACATTTAAATTGTTCGAAATTATTCGAAAGTCAATTTTTGAAAAGGCAAATTTCTCCCGATCTGTACGAATCTGAGAGACAAAACTTATGTCACTTTGAGGGAACGTATATGTCTACTTCATGTCAGAGTCAGGTCAATGTATGTCCAAGGGTTTGGAGGATAGAGACATTTAAATTTTTCGAGATTATTCGAAAGTCAATTTTTGAACAGGCAAATATCTCCCGATCTGTTCGAACCTGAGAGACGAAACTTGTGTCACATTGAGGGAACGTATATGTCAACTTCATGTTAGAGTCACGTCAATGTATGTCCAAGGGTTTGGAGGATAGAGACATTTTAATTTTTCGAGATTATTCGAAAGTCAAATTTGAAAAGGCAAATATCTCCCGATCTGTAGGAATGTGAGAGTAAAAACTTATGTCACTTTCAGGGAACGTATATGTCAACTTCATGTCAGAGTCACGTCAATGTATGTCCAAGGGTTTCGAGGATAGAGACATTCTAATTTTTCGAGATTATTCGAAAGTCAATTTTTGAAAAGGCAAATATCTGCCGATCTGTAGGAATCTGAGAGACAAAACTTATGTCACTTTGAGGGAACGTATATGTCAAATTCATGTCATAGTCACGTCAATTTATGAAGGGGTTTGGAGGATAGAGACATTTTAATTTTTCGAGATTATTCGAAAGTCAATTTTTGAAAAGACAAATATCTCCCGATCTGTAGGAATCTGAGAGACAACCCTTATGTCACTTTCAGGAAACGTATATGTCAACTTCACGTCAGAGTCACGTCAATGTATGCCCAAGTGTTTGGAGGATAGAGACATTTTAATTCTTCGAGATTATTCGAAAGTCAATTTCTGAAAATGCAAATATCTCCCGATCTGTAGGAATCTGAGAGACAAACCTTATGTCACTTTGAGGGAACGTATATGTCAACTTCATGTCAGAGCCACGTCAATGTATGTCCAAGGGTTTGGAGGATAGAAACATTTAAATTTTTCGAGATTATTCGAAAGTTAATTTTTGAAAAGGCAAATATCTCCCGATCTGTAGGAATCTTAAGAGACAAAACTTATGTCACTTTGAGGGAACTTATATGTCAACTTCATTTCAGAGCCACGACAATGTATGTCCAACGGTTTGGAGGATACAGACATTTTAATTTTTTGAGATTATTCGAAAGTCAATTTTTGAAAAGGCAAATATCTCCCGATCTGTAGTAATCTGAGAGACAAAACTTATGTCATTTTGAGGGAACGTATATGTCAACTTTATGTCAGAGTCACGTCAATGTATGTCCTAGGGTTTGGAGGATAGAGATATTTTAATTTTTCGAGATTATTCGAAAGTCAATTTTTGAAAAGGCAAATATCTCCCGATCTGTAGGAAAACTTATGTCACTTTGAGGGAACGTATATGTCAACTTCGTGTCAGATTCTCGTCAATGTATGTCCAAGGGTTTGGAGGATAGAGACATTTTAATTTTTCGAGATTATTCGAAATTCAATTTATGAAAAGGCAAATATCTCCCGATCTGCAGGAATCTGAGAGACAAAACTTATGTAACTTTGAGGGAACGTATATGTCAACTTCATGTCAGAGTCACGTCAATGTATGTCCAAGGGTTAGGAGGATAGAGACATTTTAATTTTTCGAGATTATTCGAAAGTCAATTTTTCAAAAGGCAAATATCTCCCGATCTGTATTAATCTGAGAGACAACACTTATGACACTTTGAGGGAACGTAAATGTCAACCCCATGTCAGATTCACGTGAATGTATGTCGAAGGGTTTGGAGGATAGAGACATTTTAATTTTTCGAGATTATTCGAAAGTCAATTTTTGAAAAGGCAAATATCTCCCGATCTGTAGGAACCTGAGAGACGAAACTTATGTCACTCTGAGGTAACATATATGTCAACTTCATGTCAGAGTTACGTCAATGTATGTCCAATGGTTTGGAGGATAGAGACATTTTAATTTTTCGAGATTATTCGAAAGTCAATTTTTCAAAAAGGCAAATATCTCCCGATCTGTAGGAATCTGAGAGACAAAACTTATGTCAATTTGAGGTAACGTATATGTTAACTTCATGTCAGAGTCACGTCAATGTATGTCCAAGGGTTTGGAGAATAGGGACATTTTAATTTTTCGAGATTATTTGAAAAACAATTCTTCAAAAGGTAAATATCTCCCGATCTGTAGGAATCTGAGAGACAAAACTGATGTAACTTTGAGGGAACGTATATGTCAACTTCATGTCAGAGTCACGTCAATGTATGTATAAGGGTTTGGAGGACAGAGGCATTTTAATTTTGCGAGATTATTCGAAAGTCAATTTATGAAAAGGCAAATATCTCCCGATCTGTAGGAATCTGAGAGACAACACTTATGTCACTTTTAGGGAACGTATATGTCAACTTCATGTCAGAGTCACGTCAATGTATGTCCAAGGGTTTGGAGGATAGAGACATTTTAATTTTTCGAGATTATACGAAAGTCAATTTCTGAAAAGGGATATATCTTCCGATCTGTAGGAACCTGAGAGACGAAACTTATGTCACTTTGAGGGAACGTAATTGTCAATTTCATGTCAGAGTCTCGTCAATGTATGTCCAAGGGTTTGGAGGATAGAGACATTTTAATTTTTCAAGATTATTCGAAAGTCAATTTTTGAAAAGGCAAATATCTCCCGATGTGTAGGAATTTGAGAGACAAAACTTATGTCACTTTGAGGGAACGTATATGTCAACTTCATGTTAGAGTCACGTCAATGTATGTGCAAGGGTTTGGAGGATAGAGATATTTGAATTGTTCGAGATTATTCAAATGTAAATTTTTGAAAAGGCAAATATCTCCCGATCTGTAGGAATCTGAGAGACAAAACTTATGTCACGTTGAGGGAACGTATATGTCAACTTCATGTCAGAGTCACGTCAATGTATGTCCAAGGGTTTGGAGGATAGAGACATTTTAATTTTTCGAGATTATTCGAAAGTCAATTTTTGAAAATTCAAATATCTCCCGATCTGTACTGATCTGAGACACAAACCTAATGTCACTTTGAGTGAACGTATATGTCAACTTCATGTCAGAGTCACGTCAATGTATGTCCAAGGATTTGGAGGATAGAGACATTTTAATTTTTCGAGATTTTTCGAAAGTAATTTCTGAAAAGGCAAATATCTCCCGATCCGTATTAATCTGAGAGACAAAAATTATGTCACTTTGAGGAAAGTATATGTCAACTTCATGTCAGAGTCAAGTCAATGTATGTCGAAGGGTTTGGAGGAGAGAGACATTTTAATTTTTCGAGATTATTCTATAGCAATATCTGAAAAGGCAAATATCTCCTGATCTGTAGGAATCTGAGAGACAACACTTATATCACTTTGAGGGAACGTATATGTCAACTTCATTTCAGAGTCACTTCAATGTATGTCCAAGGGTTTGGAGAATAGAGACATTTTAATTTTTCGAGATTATTCGAAAGTCAATTTTTGAAAAGGAAAATATTTCCCGATCTGTAGGAATCTGAGAGACAAAACTTATGTCACTTTGAGGGAACGTATATGTCAACTTCATGTCAGAGTCATGTCATTGTATGTCCAAGGGTTTGGAGGATAGAGACATTTTAATTTTTCGAGATTATTCGAAAGTCATTTTATGAAAAGGCAAATATCTCCCGATCTGTAGGAATGTGAGAGACAAAACATATTTCACTTTGAGGGAACGTATATGTCAACTTGATGTCAGAGTCACGTCAATGTATGTTCAAGGGTTTGGAGGATAGAGATAATTGAATTGTTCGAGATTATTCAAATGTCAATTTTTGAAAAGGCAAATATCTCCCGATCTGTAGGAATCTGAGAGACAAAACTTATGTCACGTTGAGGGAACGTATATGTCAACTTCATGTCAGAGGCACGTCAATGTATGTCCAAGGGTTTGGAAGATAGAGACATTTTAATTTTTTGAGATTATTCGAAAGTCAATTTTTGAAAATTCAAATATCTCCCGATCTGTAGGAATCTGAGACACAAACCTTATGTCACTTTGAGGGAACGTGTATGTCAACTTCATGTCAGAGTCACGTCAATGTATGTCAAAGGGTTTGGAGGATAGAATAATTTTAATTTTCCGAGAATATTCGAAAGTCAATTTTTGAAAAGGCAAATATCTCCCGATGTGTAGGAATCTGAGAGACAAAACTTATGTCAATTTGAGGGAGCGTATATGTCAACTTCATGTCAGAGTCACGTCAGTGTATGTCCAAGGGTTTGGAGGATAGAGACATTTTAATTTTTCGAGATTATTCGAAAGTCAAATTTGAAAAGGCAAATATCTCCCGATCTGTAGGAATGTGATAGAAGAAACTTATGTCACTTTGAGGGAACGTATATGTCAACTTCATGTCAGCGTCACGTCAATGTATGTCCAAGGGTTTCAAGGATAGAGACATTTTAATTTTTCGAGATTATTCGAATGTCAATTTCTGAAAAGGCAAATATCTCCCGATCTGTAGGAATCTGAGTGACAAACCTTATATTACTTTGAGGGAACGTATATGTCAACTTCATGTCAGAGTCACGTCAATGTATGTCCAAGGGTTTGGAGGACAGAGGCATTTTAATTTTGCGAGATTATGCGAAAGTCAATTTTTGAAAAAGCGAATATCTCCCGATCTGTAGGAATCTGAGAGACAACACTTATGTCACTTTGGGGGAACGTATATGTCAACTTCATGTCAGATTCACGTCAATGTATGTCCAAGGATTTGGAGGATAGAGACATTTAAATTTTTCAAGATTATTCGAAAGTCAATTTCTGAAAAGGCAAATATCTCCCGATCTGTAGGAACCTGAGAGACGAAACTTATGTCACTTTGAGGGAATGTATATGTTAACTTCATGTCAGAGTCACGTCAATGTATGTACAAGGGTTTGGAGGATAGAGACATTTAAATTGTTCGAAATTATTCGAAAGTCAATTTTTGAAAAGGCAAATTTCTCCCGATCTGTACGAATCTGAGAGACAAAACTTATGTCACTTTGAGGGAACGTATATGTCTACTTCATGTCAGAGTCAGGTCAATGTATGTCCAAGGGTTTGGAGGATAGAGACATTTAAATTTTTCGAGATTATTCGAAAGTCAATTTTTGAACAGGCAAATATCTCCCGATCTGTTCGAACCTGAGAGACGAAACTTGTGTCACATTGAGGGAACGTATATGTCAACTTCATGTTAGAGTCACGTCAATGTATGTCCAAGGGTTTGGAGGATAGAGACATTTTAATTTTTCGAGATTATTCGAAAGTCAAATTTGAAAAGGCAAATATCTCCCGATCTGTAGGAATGTGAGAGTAAAAACTTATGTCACTTTCAGGGAACGTATATGTCAACTTCATGTCAGAGTCACGTCAATGTATGTCCAAGGGTTTCGAGGATAGAGACATTTTAATTTTTCGAGATTATTCGAATGTCAATTTATGAAAAGCAAATATCTCCCGATCTGTAGGAATCTGAGTGACAAACCTTATATTACTTTGAAGGAACGTATATGTCAACTTCATGTCAGAGTCACGTAAATGTATGTCCAAGGGTTTGGAGGACAGAGGCATTTTAATTTTGCGAGATTATTCGAAAGTCAATTTTTGAAATGGCAAATATCTGCCGATCTGTAGGAATCTTAGAGACAACCCTTATGTCACTTTGAGGGAACGTATATGTCAAATTCATGTCATAGTCACGTCAATTTATGAAGGGGTTTGGAGGATAGAGACATTTTAATTTTTCGAGATTATTCGAAAGTCAATTTTTGAAAAGACAAATATCTCCCGATCTGTAGGAATCTGAGAGACAACCCTTATGTCACTTTCAGGAAACGTATATGTCAACTTCACGTCAGAGTCACGTCAATGTATGTCCAAGTGTTTGGAGGATAGAGACATTTTAATTCTTCGAGATTATTCGAAAGTCAATTTCTGAAAATGCAAATATCTCCCGATCTGTAGGAATCTGAGAGACAAACCTTAAGTCACTTTGAGGGAACGTATATGTCAACTTCATGTCAGAGTCACGTCAATGTATGTCCAAGGGTTTGGAGGATAGAAACATTTAAATTTTTCGAGATTATTCGAAAGTTAATTTTTGAAAAGGCAAATATCTCCCGATCTGTAGGAATCTTAGAGACAAAACTTATGTCACTTTGAGGGAACTTATATGTCAACTTCATTTCAGAGCCACGACAATGTATGTCCAACGGTTTGGAGGATACAGACATTTTAATTTTTCGAGATTATTCGAAAGTCAATTTTTGAAAAGGCAAATATCTCCCGATCTGTAGTAATCTGAGAGACAAAACTTATGTCATTATGAGGGAACGTATATGTCAACTTTATGTCAGAGTCACGTCAATGTATGTCCTAGGGTTTGGAGGATAGAGATATTTTAATTTTTCGAGATTATTCGAAAGTCAATTTTTGAAAAGGCAAATATCTCCCGATCTGTAGGAAAACTTATGTCACTTTGAGGGAACGTATATGTCAACTTCGTGTCAGATTCTCGTCAATGTATGTCCAAGGGTTTGGAGGATAGAGACATTTTAATTTTTCGAGATTATTCGAAATTCAATTTATGAAAAGGCAAATATCTCCCGATCTGCAGGAATCTGAGAGACAAAACTTATGTAACTTTGAGGGAACGTATATGTCAACTTCATGTCAGAGTCACGTCAATGTATGTCCAAGGGTTAGGAGGATAGAGACATTTTAATTTTTCGAGATTATTCGAAAGTCAATTTTTCAAAAGGCAAATATCTCCCGATCTGTATTAATCTGAGAGACAACACTTATGACACTTTGAGGGAACGTAAATGTCAACCCCATGTCAGATTCACGTGAATGTATGTCGAAGGGTTTGGAGGATAGAGACATTTTAATTTTTCGAGATTATTCGAAAGTCAATTTTTGAAAAGGCAAATATCTCCCGATCTGTAGGAACCTGAGAGACGAAACTTATGTCACTCTGAGGTAACATATATGTCAACTTCATGTCAGAGTTACGTCAATGTATGTCCAATGGTTTGGAGGATAGAGACATTTTAATTTTTCGAGATTATTCGAAAGTCAATTTTTCAAAAAGGCAAATATCTCCCGATCTGTAGGAATCTGAGAGACAAAACTTATGTCAATTTGAGGTAACGTATATGTTAACTTCATGTCAGAGTCACGTCAATGTATGTCCAAGGGTTTGGAGAATAGGGACATTATAATTTTTCGAGATTATTCGAAAAACAATTCTTCAAAAGGTAAATATCTCCCGATCTGTAGGAATCTGAGAGACAAAACTGATGTAACTTTGAGGGAACGTATATGTCAACTTCATGTCAGAGTCACGTCAATGTATGTATAAGGGTTTGGAGGACAGAGGCATTTTAATTTTGCGAGATTATTCGAAAGTCAATTTCTGAAAAGGTAAATATCTCCCGATCTGTAGGAATCTGAGAGACAACACTTATGTCACTTTTAGGGAACGTATATGTCAACTTCATGTCAGAGTCACGTCAATGTATGTCCAAGGGTTTGGAGGATAGAGACATTTTAATTTTTCGAGATTATACGAAAGTCAATTTCTGAAAAGGGATATATCTTCCGATCTGTAGGAACCTGAGAGACGAAACTTATGTCACTTTGAGGGAACGTAATTGTCAATTTCATGTCAGAGTCTCGTCAATGTATGTCCAAGGGTTTGGAGGATAGAGACATTTTAATTTTTCAAGATTATTCGAAAGTCAATTTTTGAAAAGGCAAATATCTCCCGATGTGTAGGAATTTGAGAGACAAAACTTATGTCTCTTTGAGGGAACGTATATGTCAACTTCATGTTAGAGTCACGTCAATGTATGTGCAAGGGTTTGGAGGATAGAGATATTTGAATTGTTCGAGATTATTCAAATGTAAATTTTTGAAAAGGCAAATATCTCCCGATCTGTAGGAATCTGAGAGACAAAACTTATGTCACGTTGAGGGAAGGTATATGTCAACTTCATGTCAGAGTCACGTCAATGTATGTCCAAGGGTTTGGAGGATAGAGACATTTTAATTTTTCGAGATTATTCGAAAGTCAATTTTTGAAAATTCAAATATCTCCCGATCTGTACTGATCTGAGACACAAACCTAATGTCACTTTGAGTGAACGTATATGTCAACTTCATGTCAGAGTCACGTCAATGTATGTCCAAGGGTTTGGAGGATAGAGACATTTTAATTTTTCGAGATTTTTCGAAAGTAATTTCTGAAAAGGCAAATATCTCCCGATCCGTATTAATCTGAGAGACAAAAATTATGTCACTTTGAGGAAAGTATATGTCAACTTCATGTCAGAGTCAAGTCAATGTATGTCGAAGGGTTTGGAGGAGAGAGACATTTTAATTTTTCGAGATTATTCGATAGCAATATCTGAAAAGGCAAATATCTCCTGATCTGTAGGAATCTGAGAGACAACACTTATATCACTTTGAGGGAACGTATATGTCAACTTCATTTCAGAGTCACTTCAATGTATGTCCAAGGGTTTGGAGAATAGAGACATTTTAATTTTTCGAGATTATTCGAAAGTCAATTTTTGAAAAGGAAAATATTTCCCGATCTGTAGGAATCTGAGAGACAAAACTTATGTCACTTTGAGGGAACGTATATGTCAACTTCATGTCAGAGTCATGTCAATGTATGTCCAAGGGTTTGGAGGATAGAGACATTTTAATTTTTCGAGATTATTCGAAAGTCATTTTATGAAAAGGCAAATATCTCCCGATCTGTAGGAATGTGAGAGACAAAACATATTTCACTTTGAGGGAACGTATATGTCAACTTGATGTCAGAGTCACGTCAATGTATGTTCAAGGGTTTGGAGGATAGAGATAATTGAATTGTTCGAGATTATTCAAATGTCAATTTTTGAAAAGGCAAATATCTCCCGATCTGTAGGAATCTGAGAGACAAAACTTATGTCACGTTGAGGGAACGTATATGTCAACTTCATGTCAGAGGCACGTCAATGTATGTCCAAGGGTTTGGAAGATAGAGACATTTTAATTTTTTGAGATTATTCGAAAGTCAATTTTTGAAAATTCAAATATCTCCCGATCTGTAGGAATCTGAGACACAAACCTTATGTCACTTTGAGGGAACGTGTATGTCAACTTCATGTCAGAGTCACGTCAATGTATGTCAAAGGGTTTGGAGGATAGAATAATTTTAATTTTCCGAGAATATTCGAAAGTCAATTTTTGAAAAGGCAAATATCTCCCGATCTGTAGGAATCTGAGAGACAACACTTATGTCACTTTGGGGGAACGTATATGTCAACTTCATGTCAGATTCACGTCAATGTATGTCCAAGGATTTGGAGGATAGAGACATTTAAATTTTTCAAGATTATTCGAAAGTCAATATCTGAAAAGGCAAATATCTCCCGATCTGTAGGAACCTGAGAGACGAAACTTATGTCACTTTGAGGGAATGTATATGTTAACTTCATGTCAGAGTCACGTCAATGTATGTACAAGGGTTTGGAGGATAGAGACATTTAAATTGTTCGAAATTATTCGAAAGTCAATTTTTGAAAAGGCAAATTTCTCCCGATCTGTACGAATCTGAGAGACAAAACTTATGTCACTTTGAGGGAACGTATATGTCTACTTCATGTCAGAGTCACGTCAATGTATGTCCAAGGGTTTGGAGGATAGAGACATTTAAATTTTTCGAGATTATTCGAAAGTCAATTTTTGAACAGGCAAATATCTCCCGATCTGTTCGAACCTGAGAGACGAAACTTGTGTCACATTGAGGGAACGTATATGTCAACTTCATGTTAGAGTCACGTCAATGTATGTCCAAGGGTTTGGAGGATAGAGACATTTTAATTTTTCGAGATTATTCGAAAGTCAAATTTGAAAAGGCAAATATCTCCCGATCTGTAGGAATGTGAGAGTAAAAACTTATGTCACTTTGAGGGAACGTATAAGTCAACTTCATGTCAGAGTCACGTCAATGTATGTCCAAGGGTTTCGAGGATAGAGACATTTTAATTTTTCGAGATTATTCGAATGTCAATTTCTGAAAAGGCAAATATCTCCCGATCTGTAGGAATCTGAGTGACAAACCTTATATTACTTTGAAGGAACGTATATGTCAACTTCATGTCAGAGTCACGTAAATGTATGTCCAAGGGTTTGGAGGACAGAGGCATTTTAATTTTGCGAGATTATTCGAAAGTCAATTTTTGAAATGGCAAATATCTCCCGATCTGTAGGAATCTTAGAGAAAACCCTTATGTCACTTTGAGGGAACGTATACGTAAACTTCATGTCAGAGTCACGTCAATGTATGTCCAAGAGTTTGGAGGATACAGACATTTTAATTTTTCGAGATTATCCGAAAGTCAATTTTTGAAAAGGCAAATATCTCCCGATCTGTAAGAATCTGAGAGACAACCCTCATGTCACTTTGAGGAAACGTATATGTCAACTTCATGTCAGATTCACGTCAATGTATGTCCAAGGGGTTGGAGGATAGAAATATTTTAATTTTTCGAAATTATTCGATAGTCAATTTTTGAAAAGGCAGATATCTCCCGATCTGTAGGAAACTGAGAGACAAACAATATGTCACTTTTTGGGAACGTATATGTAAACTTCATATCAGATTACCTTCAATGTATGTCCAAGTGTTTGGAGGACAGAGGCATTTTAATTTTGCGAGATTATTCGAAAGTCAAATTTTGAAAAGACAAATATCTCCCGATCTGTAGGAATCTGAGAGACAACCCTTATGTCACTTTCAGGAAACGTATATGTCAACTTCACGTCAGAGTCACGTCAATGTATGTCCAAGTGTTGGGAGGATAGAGACATTTTAATTCTTCGAGATTATTCGAAAGTCAATTTCTGAAAATGCAAATATCTCCCGATCTGTAGGAATCTGAGAGACAAACCTTATGTCACTTTGAGGGAACGTATATGTCAACTTCATGTCAGAGTCACGTCAATGTATGTCCAAGGGTTTGGAGGATAGAAACATTTAAATTATTCGAGATTATTCGAAAGTGAATTTTTGAAAAGGCAAATATCTCCCGATCTGTAGGAATCTTAGAGACAAAACTTATGTCACTTTGAGGGAACTTATATGTCAACTTCATTTCAGAGCCACGACAATGTATGTCCAACGGTTTGGAGGATACAGACATTTTAATTTTTCGAGATTATTCGAAAGTCAATTTTTGAAAAGGCAAATATCTCCCGATCTGTAGTAATCTGAGAGACAAAACTTATGTCATTTTGAGGGAACGTGTATGTCAACTTTATGTCAGAGTCACGTCAATGTATGTCCTAGGGTTTGGAGGATAGAGATACTTTAATTTTTCGAGATTATTCGAAAGTCAATTTTTGAAAAGGCAAATATCTCCCGATCTGTAGGAAAACTTATGTCACTTTGAGGGAACGTATATGTCAACTTCGTGTCAGATTCTCGTCAATGTGTGTCCAAGGGTTTGGAGGATAGAGACATTTTAATTTTTCGAGATTATTCGAAATTCAATTTATGAAAAGGCAAATATCTCCCGATCTGCAGGAATCTGAGAGACAAAACTTATGTAACTTTGAGGGAACGTATATGTCAACTTCATGTCAGAGTCACGTCAATGTATGTCCAAGGGTTAGGAGGATAGAGACATTTTAATTTTTCGAGATTATTCGAAAGTCAATTTTTCAAAAGGCAAATATCTCCCGATCTGTATTAATCTGAGAGACAACACTTATGACACTTTGAGGGAACGTAAATGTCAACCCCATGTCAGATTCACGTGAATGTATGTCGAAGGGTTTGGAGGATAGAGACATTTTAATTTTTCGAGATTATTCGAAAGTCAATTTTTGAAAAGGCAAATATCTCCCGATCTGTAGGAACCTGAGAGACGAAACTTATGTCACTCTGAGGTAACATATATGTCAACTTCATGTCAGAGTTACGTCAATGTATGTCCAATGGTTTGGAGGATAGAGACATTTTAATTTTTCAAGATTATTCGAAAAACAATTCTTCAAAAGGTAAATATCTCCCGATCTGTAGGAATCTGAGAGACAAAACTGATGTAACTTTGAGGGAACGTATATGTCAACTTCATGTCAGAGTCACGTCAATGTATGTATAAGGGTTTGGAGGACAGAGGCATTTTAATTTTGCGAGATTATTCGAAAGTCAATTTATGAAAAGGCAAATATCTCCCGATCTGTAGGAATCTGAGAGACAACACTTATGTCACTTTTAGGGAACGTATATGTCAACTTCATGTCAGAGTCACGTCAATGTATGTCCAAGGGTTTGGAGGATAGAGACATTTTAATTTTTCGAGATTATACGAAAGTCAATTTCTGAAAAGGGATATATCTTCCGATCTGTAGGAACCTGAGAGACGAAACTTATGTCACTTTGAGGGAACGTAATTGTCAATTTCATGTCAGAGTCTCGTCAATGTATGTCCAAGGGTTTGGAGGATAGAGACATTTTAATTTTTCAAGATTATTCGAAAAACAATTTTTGAAAAGGCAAATATCTCCCGATCTGTAGGAATTTGAGAGACAAAACTTATGTCACTTTGAGGGAACGTATATGTCAACTTCATGTTAGAGTCACGTCAATATATGTGCAAGGGTTTGGAGGATAGAGATATTTGAATTGTTCGAGATTATTCAAATGTAAATTTTTGAAAAGGCAAATATCTCCCGATCTGTAGGAATCTGAGAGACAAAACTTATGTCACGTTGAGGGAACGTATATGTCAACTTCATGTCAGAGTCACGTCAATGTATGTCCAAGGGTTTGGAGGATAGAGACATTTTAATTTTTCGAGATTATTCGAAAGTCAATTTTTGAAAAGGCAAATATCTCCCGATCTGTACTGATCTGAGACACAAACCTAATGTCACTTTGAGTGAACGTATATGTCAACTTCATGTCAGAGTCACGTCAATGTATGTCCAAGGGTTTGGAGGATAGAGACATTTTAATTTTTCGAGATTTTTCGAAAGTAATTTCTGAAAAGGCAAATATCTCCCGATCCGTATTAATCTGAGAGACAAAAATTATGTCACTTTGAGGAAAGTATATGTCAACTTCATGTCAGAGTCAAGTCAATGTATGTCGAAGGGTTTGGAGGAGAGAGACATTTTAATTTTTCGAGATTATTCGATAGCAATATCTGAAAAGGCAAATATTTCCTGATCTGTAGAATCTGAGAGACAACACTTATATCACTTTGAGGGAACGTATATGTCAACTTCATTTCAGAGTCACTTCAATGTATGTCCAAGGGTTTGGAGAATAGAGACATTTTAATTTTTCGAGATTATTCGAAAGTCAATTTTTGAAAAGGAAAATATTTCCCGATCTGTAGGAATCTGAGAGACAAAACTTATGTCACTTTGAGGGAACGTATATGTCAACTTCATGTCAGAGTCATGTCAAAGTATGTCCAAGGGTTTGGAGGATAGAGACATTTTAATTTTTCGAGATTATTCGAAAGTCATTTTATGAAAAGGCAAATATCTCCCGATCTGTAGGAATGTGAGAGACAAAACATATTTCACTTTGAGGGAACGTATATGTCAACTTGATGTCAGAGTCACGTCAATGTATGTTCAAGGGTTTGGAGGATAGAGATAATTGAATTGTTCGAGATTATTCGAAAGTCAATTTTTGAAAATTCAAATATCTCCCGATCTGTAGGAATCTGAGACACAAACCTTATGTCACTTTGAGGGAACGTGTATGTCAACTTCATGTCAGAGTCACGTCAATGTATGTCAAAGGGTTTGGAGGATAGAATAATTTTAATTTTCCGAGAATATTCGAAAGTCAATTTTTGAAAAGGCAAATATCTCCCGATGTGTAGGAATCTGAGAGACAAAACTTATGTCAATTTGAGGGAGCGTATATGTCAACTTCATGTCAGAGTCACGTCAATGTATGTCCAAGGGTTTGGAGGATAGACATTTTAATTTTTCAATATTATTCGAGTGTCAATTTTTGAAAAGGCAAATATCTCCCGATCTGTAAGAATCTGAGAGACAAAACTTATGTCACTTTGAGGGAACTTATATGTCAACTTCATGTCAGAGTCTTGTCAATGTATGTCCAATGGTTTGGAGGATAGAGACATTTAAATTTTTCGAGATTATTCGAAAGTCAATTTTTGAAAATTCAAATATCTTCCGAATTGTAGGTATCTGAGAGACAAACCTTATGTCACTTTGAGGGAACGTATATGTCAACTTCATGTCAGAATCTGGTCAATGTATGTCCAAGGGTTTGGAGGATAGAGACATTTCAATTTTTCGAGATTATTCGAAAGTCAATTTTTGAAAAGGCAAATAACTTCCGATCTGTAGGAATCTGAAATACAAAACTTATGTCACTTTGAGGGAACGTATATGTCAACTTAATGTCAGAGTCACGTCAAAGTATGTCCAAGGGTTTGGAGGATAGAGGTATTTGAATTTTTCGAGATTATTCAAATATCAATTTTTGAAAAGGCAAATATCTCCCGATCTGTATTAATCTGAGAGACAAAACTTAAGTCACTATGAGGGAACGTATATGTCAACTTCATGTCAGGGCCACGTCAATGTAAGTCCAACGGTTAGGAGTATAGACTCATTTGAATTTTTCGAGATTATTCGAAAATCAATTTTTGAAAAGGCAAATATCTCCCGATCTGTAGGAATCTGAGACACAAACCTTACGTCACTTTGACGAAACGTGTATGTCAACTTCATGTTATAGTCACGTCAATGTATGTAAAGGGTTTGGAGGATAGAGACATTTTAATTTTTCGAGATTATTCGAAAGTCAATTTTTGAAAAGGCAAATATCTCCCGATCTGTAGGAATCTGAGAGACAAAACTTATGTCACGTTGAGGGAACTTATATGTCAACTTCATGTCAGAGTCTTGTCAATGTATGTCCAAGGGTTTGGAGGATAAAGACATTTAAATTTTTCGAGATTATTCGAAAGTCAATTTATGAAAAGGCAAATATCTCCCGATATGTAGGAATCTGAGAGACAAAACTTATGTCAATTTGAGGCAACGTGTATGTCAACTTCATGTCAGAGTCACGTCAATGTATGTCCAAGGGTTTGGTGGATAGAGACATTTAAATTTTTCGATATTATTCGGGTGTCAATTTTTGAAAAGGCAAATATCTCCCGATCTGTAGGAATCTGAGAGACAGAGCTTATGTCACTTTGAGGGAACTTATATGTCAACTTCATGTCAGAGTCACGTCAATGTATGTCCAAGGGTTTGGTGGATAGAGACATTTAAATTTTTCGATATTATTCGAGTGTCAAGTTTTGAAAAGGCAAATATCTACCGATCTGTAGGAATCTGAGAGACAAAACTTATGTCACTTTGAGGGAACGCATATGTCAACTTCATGTCAGTCACGTCAATGTATGTCCAAGGGTTTGGAGGATAAAGACATTTAAATTTTCGAGATTATTCGAAAGTTAAATTTTTAAAAGACAAATATGTCCCGATCTGTAAAAATCTGAGAGACAAAACTTATGTCACTTTTAGGTAACGTATATGTCAACTTCGCTTTAGAGTCACGTCAATGTATGTCCAAGGGTTTGGAGGATAGAGACATTTTAATTTTTCGAGATTATTCGAAAGTCAATTTTTGAAAAGGCAAATATCTCCCGATCTGTAGGAATCTGCGAGACAAAACTTATGTCACTTTGAGGGAACGTATATGTAAACTTCATATCAGAGTCACGTCAATGTGTGTAAAAGGGTTTGGAGGATAGAGACATTTTAATTTTTCGAGATTATTCGAAAGTCAATTTTTGAAAAGGCAAATATCTCCCGATCTGTAGGAATCTGCGAGACAAAACTTTTGTCACTATGAGGGAACGTATATGTAAACTTCATGTCATAGTCACGTCAATGTATGTCTAAGGGTTTGGAGGTTAGAGACATTTTAATTTTCCGAGATTATTCGAAAGTCAATTTTTGAAAGGGCAAATATCTTCCGATCTGTAGGAATTTGAGGGACAAAACTTATGTCACTTTGAGGGAACGTATATGTCAACTTCATGTCAGAGTCACGTCAAAGTATGTCCAACGGTTTGGAGGATAGAGATATTTGAATTGTTCGAGATTATTCAAATGTCAATTTTTGAAAAGGCAAATATCTCCCGATGTGTAGGAATGTGAGATACATAAACTTATGTCACGTTGAGAGAAAGTATATGTCAACTTCATGTCAGAGTCACGTCAATGTATGTCTAAAGGTTTGGTGGATAGAGAAATTTTAATTTTTCGAGATTATTCGAAAGTCAATTTTTGAAAAGGCAAATATCTCCCGATTTTTACGAATCTGAGAGACAAACCTTATGTCACTTTGAGGGAACGTATATGTCAACTTCATGTCAGAGTCTGGTCAATGTATGTCCAAGGGTTTGGAGGATAGAGACATTTCAATTTTTCGAAATTATTCGAAAGTCAATTTTTGAAAAGGCAAATATCTTACGATCTGTAGGAATCTGAGAGACAAAACTTATGTCACTTTGAGGGAACGTATATGTTAACTTCATGTCAGAGTCACGTCAAAGTATGTCCAAGGGTTAGGTGTATAGACTCATTTGAATTTTTCGAGATTATTCGAAAATCAATTTTTGAAAACGCAAATATCTCCCGATCTGTAGGAATCTGAGAGACAAACCTTATGTCACTTTGAGGGAACGTATATGTCAACTTCATGTCAGAGTCTGGTCAATGTATGTCCAAGGGTTTGGAGGATAGAGACATTTCAATTTTTCGAAATTATTCGAAAGTCAATTTTTGAAAAGGCAAATATCTCCCGATCTGTAGGAATCTGAGAGACAAAACTTATGTCACTTTGAGGGAACGCATATGTCAACTTCATGTCAGAGTCACGTCAATGTATGTAAAGGGTTTGGAGGATAGAGACATTTAAATTTTCGAGATTATTCGAAAGTCAAATTTTGAAAAGGCAAATATCTCCCGATCTGTAGGAATCTGAGAGACAAAACTTATGTCACTTTGAGGGAACGTATATGTCAACTTCATGTCAGAGTCACGTCAAATTATGTCCAAGTGTTTGGAGGATAGAGATATTTGAATTGTTCGAGGTTATTCAAATGTCAATTTTTGAAAAGGCAAATATCTCCCGATCTGTAGGAATCTGAGAGACAAAACTTATGTCACGTTGAGGGAACGTATATGTCAACTTCATGTCAGAGTCACGTCAATGTATGTCCAAGGGTTTGGATTATAGAGAGATTTTAATTTTTCGAGATTATTCGAAAGTCAATTTTTGAAAATTCAAATATCTCCCGATCTGTAGGAATCTGAGACACAATCCTTATGTCACTTTGAGGGAACGTGTATGTCAACTTCATGTCAGAGTCACGTCAATGTATGTCCAAGGGTTTGGAGGATAGAATAATTTTAATTTTCCGAGAATATTCGAAAGTCAATTTTTGAAAAGGCAAATATCTCCCGATGTGTAGGAATCTGAGTGACAAAACTTATGTCAATTTGAGGGAACGTATATGTCAACTTCATGTCAGAGTCACGTCAATGTATGTCCAAGGGTTTGGAGGATAGACATTTTAATTTTTCGATATTATTCGAGTGTCAATTTTTGAAAAGGCAAATATCTACCGATCTGTAGGAATCTGAGAGACAAACCTTACGTCACTTTGAGGGAACGTGTATGTCAACTTCATGTTAGAGTCACGTCAATGTATGTAAAGGGTTTGGAGGATAGAGAAATTTTAATTTTTCGAGATTATTGGAAAGTCAATTTTTGAAAAGGCAAATATCTTCCGATCTGTAGGAATCTGAGAGACAAGACTTATGTTACTTTGAGGGAACGTATATGTTAACTTCATGTCAGAATCTGGTCAATGTATGTCCAAGGGTTTGGAGGATAGAGACAATTCAATTTTTCGAGATTATTCCTTAGTCAATTTTTGAAAAGGCAAATATCTTCCGATCTGTAGGAATCTGAAATTCAAAACTTATGTCACTTTGAGGGAACGTATATGTCAACTTCATGTCAGAGTCACGTCAAAGTATGTCCAAGGGTTTGGAGGATAGAGGTATTTGAATTTTTCGAGATTATTCAAATATCAATTTTTGAAAAGGCAAATATCTCCCGATCTGTAGGAATCTGAGACACAAACCTTACGTCACTTTGAGGGAACGTGTATGTCAACTTCATGTTAGAGTCACGTCAATGTATGTAAAGGGTTTGGAGGATAGAGAAATTTTAATTTTTCGAGATTATTGGAAAGTCAATTTTTGAAAAGGCAAATATCTTCCGATCTGTAGGAATCTGAGAGACAAGACTTATGTTACTTTGAGGGAACGTATATGTTAACTTCATGTCAGAGTCACGTCAAAGTATGTCCAAGGGTTTGGAGGATAGAGATATTTGAATTTTTCGAGATTATTCAAATGTCAATTATTGGAAAGGCAAATATCTCCCGATCTGTAGGAATCTGAGAGACAAAACTTATGTCACGTTGAGGGAACGTATATGTTAACTTCATGTCAGAGTCTCGTCAAAGTATGTCCAAGGGTTTGGAGGATAGAGACATTTTAATTTTTCGAGATTATTCGAAATTCAATTTGTGAAAAGGCAAATATCTCTCGATCTGTAGGAATCTGAGAAACAAATCTTATGTCACTTTGAGGGAACGTATATTCCAACTTCATGTCCGAGTCACGTCAATGTATGTCCAAGGGTTTGGAGGATAGAGACATTTAAATTTTTCGATATTATTCGAGTGTTAATTTTTGAAAAGGCAAATATCTACCGATCTGTAGGAATCTGAGAGACAAAACTTATGTCACTTTGAGGGAACGTATATGTCAACTTCATGTCAGTCACGTCAATGTATGTCCAAGGGTTTGGAGGATAGAGACATTTAAATTTTTCGAGATTATTCGAAAGTCAAATTTTTAAAAGGCAAATATGTCCCGATCTGTAGGAATCTGAGAGACAAAACTTATGTCACTTTTAGGTAACGTATATGTCAACTTCACTTTAGAGTCACGTCAATGTATGTCCAAGGGTTTGGAAGGATAGATACATTTCAATTTTTCGAGATTATTCGAAAGTCAATTTTTGAAAAGGCAAATATCTCCCGATCTGTAGAAATCTGCGAGACAAAACTTATGTCACTTCTAGGGAGCGTATATGTAAACTTCATGTCAGAGTCACGTCAATGTGTGTAAAAGGGTTTGGAGGATAGAGACATTTTAATTTTTCGAGATTATTCGAAAGTCAATTTTTGAAAAGGCAAATATCTCCCGATGTGTAGGAATCTGAGTGACAAAACTTATGTCAATTTGAGGGAACGTATATGTCAACTTCATGTCATAGTCACGTCAATGTATGTCCAAGGGTTTCGAGGATAGAGATATTTGAATTGTTCGAGATTATTCAAATGTCAATTTTTGAAAAGGCAAATATCTCCCGATCTGTTGGAATCTGAGACACAAACCTTATGTCACTTTGAGGGAAGGTGTATGTCAACTTCATGTTAGAGTCACGTCAATGTATGTCTAAGGGTTTGGAGGTTAGAGACATTTTAATTTTTCGAGATTATTCGAAAGTCAATTCTTGAAAGGGCAAATATCTTCCGATCTGTAGAAATCTGAGAGACAAAACTTATGTCACGTTGAGGGAACGTGTATGTCAACTTCATGTCAGATTCACGTCAATGTAAGTCCAAGGGTTTGGAGGATAGAAACATTTTAATTTTCCGAGAATATTCGAAAGTCAATTTTTGAAAAGGCAAATATCTCCCGATGTGTAGGAATCTGAGAGACAAAACTTATGTCACGTTGAGGGAACGTATTAGTCAACTTCATGTCAAATTCACGTCAATGTATGTCCAAGGGTTTGGAGGATAGAGACATTTTAATTCTTCGATATTATTCCAGTGTCAATTTTTGAAAAGGCAAATATCTTTGAGGGAACTGATATGTCAACTTCATGTCAGAGTCTTGCCAATGTATGTCCAAGTGTTTGGAGAATAGAGACATTTAAATTTTTCGAGATTATTCGAAAGTCAATTTTTGAAAAGGCAAATATCTCCCGATTTTTACGAATCTGAGAGACAAACCTTATGTCACTTTGAGGGAATGTATATGTCAAATTCATGTCAGAGTCTGGTCAATGTATGTCCAAGTGTTTGGAGGATAGAGACATTTCAATTTTTCGAAATTATTCGAAAGTCAATTTTTGAAAAGGCAAATATCTTACGATCTGTAGGAATCTGAGAGACAAAACTTATGTCACTTTGAGGGAACGTATATGTCAACTTCATGTCAGAGTCACGTCAAAGTATGTCCAAGGGTTTGGAGGATAGAGATATTTGAATTTTTCGAGATTATTCAAATGTCAATTTTTGAAAAGGCAAATATCTCCCGATCTATAGGAATCTGAGAGACAAAACTTAAGTCACTATGAGGGAACGTATATGTCAACTTCATGTCAGAGTCACGTCAATGTATGTCCAAGGGTTTGGAGAATAGAGACATTTTAATTTTTCGAGATTATTCGAAAGTCAATTTTTGAAAAGTCAATTATCTCCTGATCTGTAGGAATCTGAGAGACAAAACTTATGTCCCTTTGAGGGAACGTATATGTCAACTTCATGTCAGGGTCACGTCAATGTATGTCCAAGGGTTTGAAGGATAGAAACATTTTAATTTTCCGAGAATATTCGAAAGTCAATTTTTGAAAAGGCAAATATCTCGCGATGTGTAAGAATCTGAGAGACAAAACTTATGTCAATTTGAGGGAACGTATATATCAACTTCATGTCAGAGTCACGTCAATGTATGTCCAAGGGTTTGGAGGATAGAGACATTTAAATTTTTCGAGATTATTCGAAAGTCAATCTATGAAAAGGCAAATATCTCCCGATCTGTAGGAATCTGCGAGACAAAACTTATGTCACTTTGAGGGAACATATATGTCAACTTCATGTCAAAGTCGTGTCAATGTATGTCCAAGGGTTTGAGGATAGAGACATATAAATTTTTCGAGATTATTCGAAAGTCAATTTTTGAAAAGGCAAATATCTCCCGATCTGTAGGAATCTGAGAGACAAACCTTATGTCACTTTGAGGGAAAGTATATGTCAACTTCATGTCAGAGTCTGGTCAATGTATGTCCAAGGGTTTGGAAGGATAGATACATTTCAATTTTTCGAGATTATTCGAAAGTCAATTTTTGAAAAGGCAAATATCTCCCGATCTGTAGGAATCTGCGAGACAAAACTTATGTAACTATGAGGGAACGTATATGTCAGCTTCATGTCAGAGCAACGTCAATGTATGTCAAAGGGTTTGGAGGATAGAGAAATTTAATTTTTCGAGATTATTCAGAAGTCAATTTTTGAAAAGGCAAATATCTCCCGATCTGTAGGTATCTGAGAGACAAAACTTATGTCACTTTGAGGAGACATATATGTCAACTTCATGTCAGAGCCACGTCAATGTAAGTCCAAGGGTTTGGAGTATAGACTCATTTGAATTTTTCGAGATTATACGAAAACCAATTTTCGAAAAGGCAAATATCTCCCGATCTGTAGGAATCTGAGACACAAACCTTATGTCACTTTGAGGGAACGTTTATGTCAACTTCATGTTAGTGGCACGTCAATGTATGTTTAAGGGTTTGGAGGATACAGACATTTTAATTTTTCGAGATTATTCGAAAGTCAATTTTTGAAAGGGCAAATATCTTCCGATCTGTAGGAATCTGAGAGACAAAACTTAAGTCACTTTGAGGGAACGTATATGTCAACTTCATGTCAGAGCCACGTCAATGTATGTCCAAGGGTTTGGAGGATAGAGACATTTAAATTTTTCAAGATTATTCGAAAGTCAAATTTTTAAAAGGCAAATAACTCCCGATCTGTAGGAATCTGAGAGACAAAACTTATGTCACTTTTAGGTAACGTAAATGTCAACTTCACTTTAGAGTCACGTCAATGTATGTCCAAGGGTTTGGAGGATAAAGACATTTTAATTTTTCGAGATTATTCGAAATTCAATTTGTGAAAAGGCATATATCTCCCGATCTGTAGGAATGTGAGAGACAAAACTTCTGTCACTTTGAGGGAACGTATATGTCAACTTCATGTCAGAGTCACGTCAATGTATGTCTAACTGTTTGGAGGATAGAACAATTTAAATTTTCCGAGATTATTGGAAAGTCAATTTTTGAAAAGGCAAATATCTCCCGATCTGTAGGAATCTGAGAGACAAAACTTATGTCACTTTGAGGGAACGTATATGTAAACTTTATGTCAGAGTCACGTCAATGTGTGTAAAAGGGTTTGGAGGATAGAGACATTTTAATTTTTCGAGATTATTCGAAAGTCAATTATTCAAAGGCAAATATCTCCCGATCTATATTAATCTGAGAGACAAAACTCATGTCACTTGGAGGTAATGTATATATCATAATGTCAGAATCACGTCAATGTAATTCCAAGGGTTTTCAGGATAGAAAACTTTTAATGTTTGAAGGTTATTGGACAGTCAATTTTTCAAGGGCACATAACTCCCGATCTGCAGGAACTTGAGAAACACAACTCATGTCACTTTGAGGTAACGTATATATCATCGTGTCAGGGTCACGTCAATGTAAGTCCAAAGGTTTGGAGGATAGAGAACTTTTAATTTTCAAGGGGTATTCGAATCTCAATTTTTCAAAGGCATATTTCTCCAGATCTGTAGGAAACTGAGAGACAAAATTCATTTCAGTTTGAGGTAACGTATATATCATCGTCATGTCAGAGTCACGTCAATGTAAGTCCATGAGTTTGCATTATAAAGAACTTTTAATTTTGAAGTTTATTCGGAAGTCAATTTTTCAAAGGCGTATATCTCCCGATCTGTAGGAAACTGAGAGACAAAACTCATGTCAGTTTCAGGTAACGTATATGTCATCGTCATATCAGAGTCACGTCAATGTAAGTCCAAGGGTTTGGAGGATAGAGACATTTAAATTTTTCGAGATTATTCGAAAGTCAAATTTTTAAAAGGCAAATATGTCCCGATCTGTAGGAATCTGAGAGACAAAACTTATGTCACTTTTAGGTAACGTATATGTCAACTTCACTTTAGAGTCACGTCAATGTATGTCCAAGGGTTTGGAAGGATAGATACATTTCAATTTTTCGAGATTATTCGAAAGTCAATTTTTGAAAAGGCAAATATCTCCCGATCTGTAGAAATCTGCGAGACAAAACTTATGTCACTTCTAGGGAGCGTATATGTAAACTTCATGTCAGAGTCACGTCAATGTGTGTAAAAGGGTTTGGAGGATAGAGACATTTTAATTTTTCGAGATTATTCGAAAGTCAATTTTTGAAAAGGCAAATATCTCCCGATGTGTAGGAATCTGAGTGACAAAACTTATGTCAATTTGAGGGAACGTATATGTCAACTTCATGTTAGAGTCACGTCAATGTATGTCTAAGGGTTTGGAGGTTAGAGACATTTTAATTTTTCGAGATTATTCGAAAGTCAATTTTTGAAAGGGCAAATATCTTCCGATCTGTAGGAATCTGAGAGACAAAACTTATGTCACGTTGAGGGAACGTGTATGTCAACTTCATGTCAGATTCACGTCAATGTAAGTCCAAGGGTTTGGAGGATAGAAACATTTTAATTTTCCGAGAATATTCGAAAGTCAATTTTTGAAAAGGCAAATATCTCCCGATGTGTAGGAATCTGAGAGACAAAACTTATGTCAATTTGAGGGAACGTATTAGTCAACTTCATGTCAAATTCACGTCAATGTATGTCCAAGGGTTTGGAGGATAGAGACATTTTAATTTTTCGATATTATTCGAGTGTCAATTTTTGAAAAGGCAAACATCTTTGAGGGAACTGATATGTCAACTTCATGTCAGAGTCTTGCCAATGTATGTCCAAGTGTTTGGAGAATAGAGACATTTAAATTTTTCGAGATTATTCGAAAGTCAATTTTTGAAAAGGCAAATATCTCCCGATTTTTACGAATCTGAGAGACAAACCTTATGTCACTTTGAGGGAATGTATATGTCAAATTCATGTCAGAGTCTGGTCAATGTATGTCCAAGTGTTTGGAGGATAGAGACATTTCAATTTTTCGAAATTATTCGAAAGTCAATTTTTGAAAAGGCAAATATCTTACGATCTGTAGGAATCTGAGAGACAAAACTTATGTCACTTTGAGGGAACGTATATGTCAACTTCATGTCAGAGTCACGTCAAAGTATGTCCAAGGGTTTGGAGGATAGAGATATTTGAATTTTTCGAGATTATTCAAATGTCAATTTTTGAAAAGGCAAATATCTCCCGATCTATAGGAATCTGAGAGACAAAACTTAAGTCACTATGAGGGAACGTATATGTCAACTTCATGTCAGAGTCACGTCAATGTATGTCCAAGGGTTTGGAGAATAGAGACATTTTAATTTTTCGAGATTATTCGAAAGTCAATTTTTGAAAAGTCAATTATCTCCTGATCTGTAGGAATCTGAGAGACAAAACTTATGTCCCTTTGAGGGAACGTATATGTCAACTTTATGTCAGGGTCACGGCAATGTATGTCCAAGGGTTTGAAGGATAGAAACATTTTAATTTTCCGAGAATATTCGAAAGTCAATTTTTGAAAAGGCAAATATCTCGCGATGTGTAAGAATCTGAGAGACAAAACTTATGTCAATTTGAGGGAACGTATATGTCAACTTCATGTCAGAGTCACGTCAATGTATGTCCAAGGGTTTAGAGGACAGAGACATTTTAATTTTTCGAGATTATTCGAAAGTCAATCTTTGAAAAGGCAAATATCTCCCGATCTGTAGGAATCTGCGAGACAAAACTTATGTCACTTTGAGGGAACATATATGTCAACTTCATGTCAAAGTCGTGTAAATGTATGTCCAAGGGTTTGAGGATAGAGACATATAAATTTTTCGAGATTATTCGAAAGTCAATTTTTGAAAAGGCAAATATCTCCCGATCTGTAGGAATCTGAGAGACAAACCTTATGTCACTTTGAGGGAACGTATATGTCAACTTCATGTCAGAGTCTGGTCAATGTATGTCCAAGGGTTTGGAAGGATAGATACATTTCAATTTTTCGAGATTATTCGAAAGTCAATTTTTGAAAAGGCAAATATCTCCCGATCTGTAGGAATCTGCGAGACAAAACTTATGTAACTATGAGGGAACGTATATGTCAGCTTCATGTCAGAGCAACGTCAATGTATGTCAAAGGGTTTGGAGGATAGAGAAATTTAATTTTTCGAGATTATTCAAAAGTCAATTTTTGAAAAGGCAAATATCTCCCGACCTGTAGGAATCTGAGAGACAAAACTGATGTCACTTTGAGGAGACATATATGTCAACTTCATGTCAGAGCCACGTCAATGTAAGTCCAAGGGTTTGGAGTATAGACTCATTTTAATTTTTCGAGATTATACGAAAACCAATTTTCGAAAAGGCAAATATCTCCCGATCTGTAGGAATCTGAGACACAAACCTTATGTCACTTTGAGGGAACGTTTATGTCAACTTCATGTTAGTGTCACGTCAATGTATGTTTAAGGGTTTGGAGGATACAGACATTTTAATTTTTCAAGATTATTCGAAAGTCAATTTTTGAAAGGGCAAATATCTTCCGATCTGTAGGAATCTGAGAGACAAAACTTAAGTCACTTTGAGGGAACGTATATGTCAACTTCATGTCAGAGCCACGTCAATGTATGTCCAAGGGTTTGGAGGATAGAGACATTTAAATTTTTCAAGATTATTCGAAAGTCAAATTTTTAAAAGGCAAATAACTCCCGATCTGTAGGAATCTGAGAGACAAAACTTATGTCACTTTTTGGTAACGTATATGTCAACTTCACTTTAGAGTCACGTCAATGTATGTCCAAGGGTTTGGAGGATAAAGACATTTTAATTTTTCGAGATTATTCGAAATTCAATTTGTGAAAAGGCATATATCTCCCGATCTGTAGGAATGTGAGAGACAAAACTTCTGTCACTTTGAGGGAATGTATATGTCAACTTCATGTCAGAGTCACGTCAATGTATGTCTAACTGTTTGGAGGATAGAACAATTTAAATTTTCCGAGATTATTGGAAAGTCAATTTTTGAAAAGGCAAATATCTCCCGATCTGTAGGAATCTGAGAGACAAAACTTATGTCACTTTGAGGGAACGTATATGTAAACTTTATGTCAGAGTCACGTCAATGTGTGTAAAAGGGTTTGGAGGATAGAGACATTTTAATTTTTCGAGATTATTTTAAAGTCAATTATTCAAAGGCAAATATCTCCCGATCTATATTAATCTGAGAGACAAAACTCATGTCACTTGGAGGTAATGTATATATCATAATGTCAGAATCACGTCAATGTAATTCCAAGGGTTTTCAGGATAGAAAACTTTTAATGTTTGAAGGTTATTGGACAGTCAATTTTTCAAGGGCACATAACTCCCGATCTGCAGGAACTTGAGAAACACAACTCATGTCACTTTGAGGTAACGTATATATCATCGTGTCAGGGTCACGTCAATGTAAGTCCAAAGGTTTGGAGGATAGAGAACTTTTTTATTTTCAAGGGGTATTCGAAACTCAATTTTTCAAAGGCATATTTCTCCAGATCTGTAGGAAACTGAGAGACAAAATTCATTTCAGTTTGAGGTAACGTATATATCATCGTCATGTCAGAGTCACGTCAATGTAAGTCCATGAGTTTGCATTATAAAGAACTTTTAATTTTGAAGTTTATTCGGAAGTCAATTCTTCAAAGGCGTATATCTCCCGATCTGTAGGAAACTGAGAGACAAAACTCATGTCAGTTTCAGGTAACGTATATGTCATCGTCATATCAGAGTCACGTCAATGTAAGTCCAAGGGTTTGCAGCATAGAGAACTTTCAATTTTTCAGATGTATTCGAAAATTACTTCTTCAAAAGCATATATCTCCCTATCTGTACGAAACTAAGAGACAAAACTAATGTCAGTTTGAGGGAACATATATGTCATTGACATGTAACAGTCACGTCATTGTAAGTCCAAGGATTTCCAGGATTAACAATTTTTAATTTGTGAAGGTTATTCGATAGTCATTTTTTCAAACGCATATATCTCCCAATCTCTTGGAAACTGAGAGAAAACAATCATGTCAGTTTCAGGTAACGTATATGTCATCGTCATATCAAAGTTACGTCAATGTGAGTGCAAGGGTTTGCAGGATAGAAACTTTTAAATTTTTCAGGGGTATACGAAACTCACTTTTTCAAAAGCATATATACCCTGATCTGTACGAAACTGAGAGACACATCCTATGAGAGTTTGAGGCAACGTTTATATCACCGTCATGTCAGAGTCACGTCAATGTAAGTCCAAGTGTTTACAGGATATAAAACTTTAAATATTTGAAGGTTATTCGAAAGTCAATTCTTCAAAGGCATATATCTCCCGATCTGTAGGAAACTGAGAGACAAAACTCATGTCTGTTTGAGGTAACATATACGTCATCGTCATGTAAAAGTAACGTAAATGTAAGTCCAAGTGTTTGCAGGATAGATAACTTATAATTTTTGAAGGTTATTCGAAAGTCACTTCTTCAAAGTCATATATCTCCCGATCTACTGGAAACTCAGAGAGAAAAATTATATCAATTTGTTGAATCATTCATGTCATCGTCATGTCAATGTCATTTCTTTGTAAGTCCAACAGTTTGCAGGATAGAGAACTTTAAATTTTTGTAGGTTATTCGAAAGTCAATTTTTCAAAGGCATATATCTCCCGATCTGTAGGAAACTCAGAGACAACAAACATGTCAGTTTCATTTAACGTAAATGTCATAGTCATATCAGTGTCACCCCAATGTAAATCCAAGGGTTTGCAGGATAGAAAACTTTTAATTTTTCAGGGGTATATGAAACTCACTTTTTCAAAGTCATATATCTCCCGATCTCTAGGAAACTGAGAGATACAACTCATGACAGTTAGAGGTAACGTATATTTCATCGTCATGTCAGAGTCACGTCAATGTAGGTCCAAGTGTTTGCAGGATAGGGAACTTTCAATTTTTGAAGTTTATTAGAAAGCCAATTTTTCAAAGGCTTATATCTCCCGATCTGCAAGCACCTCAGAGAGAACACTTATCTCAGTTTGAGTTATCATATATGTTATTGTCATGTCAAAGTCACTTCAATGTAAGTCCAACGGTTTGCAGGTTAGAGAACTTTTAATTTGTGAAGGTTAGTCGAAAGTCAATCTTTCAAAGGCATATATCTCCCGATCTGTAGGAAACTGAGAGACAACATTCATGTCAGTTTCAGGTAACGTATATGTCATCGTCATATCAGAGTAACGTCAATGTAAGTCCAAGGGTTTGCAGGATAGAGACCTTCTAATTTTTCAGGTGTATACGAAACTCACTTTTTCAAAAGCATATATCTCCCGATCTGTACGAAACTGAGAGACAAAACTCATGTCAGTTTGAGGTAACATATATGTCATCGTCTTGTAAAAGTCACGTCAATGTAAATCCAAGGGTTTGCAGGATAGAGAACTTTAAATTTTTGAAGGTTATTTGAAAGTAACTTTTTCAAAGGCATATATCTCCCAATCTGCAGGAAACTCAGAGAGAAAACTTATATCAGTTTGACGTATCATATATGACATCGTCTTGTCAAAGTCACTTCAATGTAAGTCCAACAGTTTGCAGGAGAGAGAACTTTTAATTTTTGAAGGTTATTTGAAAGTCAATTTTTCAAAGGCATATATCTCCCGATCTGTAGGAAACTCAGGGACAACAATCATGTCTGTTTCAGGTAACGTAAATGTCATCGTCATATCAGGGTCTCGTCAATATAAGTCCAAGGGTTTGCAGAATAGAGAACTTTTAATTTTTCAGGGGGATACGAAACTCACTTTTACAAAGGCATATATCTCCCGATCTCTACGAAACTGAGAGACACAACTCATGAGAGTTTGAGGTAACGTATATATCATCGTCATGTCAGAGTCACGTCAATGTAAGTCCAAGTGTTTGCAGGATAGGGAACTTTTAATTTTTGAAGTTTATTCGAAAGTTAATTTTTCAAAGGCATATATCTCCCGATCTGTAGGAAACTGAGATACAAAACTCATGTCAGTTTGAGGGAACATATATGTCATCGTCATATCAAAGTCACGTCATTGTAATTCCAAGGGTTTGCAGGATAGAGAACTTTTAATTTTTGAAGGTTATCCGAAAGTCAACGTTTCAAAGGACTATATCTCCCGATCTGTAGGTAACTGAGAGACACAACTCATGTCAGTTTGAGGTAACGTATATAACATCGTAATGTTACCGTCACGTCAATATAAGTCCAAGTGTTTGGAGGATAGTGACCTTTCAAAGTTTCAAGGGTATTCGAAACTCAATATTCAAAGATATATATCTTCCGATCTGTAAGAATCTGAGAAACAAAATTCATGTCAGAATGAGTTAACGTATATGTAAACATTATGTCAGAGTCACGTCAATGTAAGTCCAAGGGTTTGCAAGATAGAGACCTTTTAATTTTTCAACGTTATTCGAAAATCAATATTTCAAAGGCATATATATTCCGATCTGTAGGAATCCGAGAGACAAAACTTATGTCACTTTGAGGTAACGTATATGTCATCATCATGGCAGAGTCAAGACAATGTAAGTACAAGGTCTTGGAGGATAGACACCTTTTAATTCTTCAAGGGTATTCGAAAGTTAATTTAAAAAGGAATATATCTCCGGATCTGTAGGAATCTGAGAGACATAACTCATGTCAGTTTGATTTAACCTATATGTCATCGCCATGTCAGAGTCCTGTGAATGTAAGTCCAAGAGTTTGGAAAATAGAGAACTTTTAATTTTTCAAGGATATTCGAAAGTCAATTTTTCAAAATCTTGACAAAGAATAATTTTAAATGGATACTTTGCTGCATCATTTAATATCGGTCTATGTCCACTTTTGTGTCAGGTTTGTTTAGCTTTTTTTTCAACTTATATTATGTTTCCGTTGCGTCTGCTGATAAACAAGACTAATGTTGCAACGTTGAATATGTTCATGCCAAAATGACTCAAGTGCAAGGTTACCGTATTATAAAGTTTTTTCCGAAAAGTACTATTTTCAGCATTAAAAAGAGTTTCGCAGATGAACTGTGAAGTCTAGCGGTCGGAATTGGCACTTATACTATAACACCAAGAAACCAACGTAGTTATTAAGTTTCTTTCATGCAACTGCATTATACATCTTGAGCGAAAATTACATTACAATTTAAAAGAAGTAATGACGTTTTATTTAGGTAAAGTACTCGAAAACAAATTTTTCTACGACCTTGGACAAAAATTCAAATTTCCCAACGTACTGCTGGAGTTTCCAGGCATTTCCCTAAAAGACGTGAAGATCCTATAAATTATTAATGGCGGATTACAATCGTAGGAAGCGTGCTTTTTGCTGTTCTGTAGATGAAGAAACGCATTCATCGACCGCTGCAGAACGTCCTTACCAAATAAGTTTTGGGGAGCAGTCTCCTAGCAGTGTATTCAATATTATGTGGCATTCGCAGTTCAAGAAGATGAAGAATTCTTCGGTAACAAACCGTGTTTACTGAAGAAACTACGTTTCACGAAAGTGGTTAGTAACCATTTCTAACCATGCGGGGATCAGAATCGCCCGGGTTCGTAGTTGAACATGATCACCGCTTTCCGAAACTGAACAGCTATAAACAAAAACTTTGATGTTGGACCACTGTTGTAAAGCAATCTATTTTCCAATACGTGGTCTGAATAAAAACCTTTTAAATCTATACTGTAATTTGCAGTCGCCCTTCAACGTTCGTGCCGCTTGATTTCAACTTTAGTCAAAAGACGCACACAGTTTTTATTAAAAAGCAGTTTATCAATCTCCTACTCACCACTCCTACGCGATGACCTCGAAGATACTTGTCTTCTTAGAGCATGGAGACCGCACGCATAAGAACAAAGACCGCACGCATAAGAACAAAGACTGCAGACCAACCAAGTCCTCAGAATAGCAAATTATGAACGACACACGCAAAACAGTCAAACTGGGCACCAGAACAGCATTCAGCACAAGGCATACGTAAGAAACAGATGAGTCTTCACAGCCATTATGTCTTTTTAAGAAATGTAGATTATTTCACAAGAATAAAATGCACATCACTTGGCTTGTAAATCTTAATTTGTGGCAATGACATTAAAGAATCTATACACATCGCAGTATTGATCCCGAAGATTATAAATGTTACGAATAAAATCACAGATAATATCCAACTGACAACGAAATGACACAGTCAGCACATCATGAATATTATTAATTTAAATTAAAGAAAATTAAAACTGTTGTCGAAGGAATTGTATTTACTACAGTGACCCCAGTAATCGTTATAAAGAATAAATATTTTCAAATTACATAGGTCCAGCTTCTGCACATACGCGATATCTGTATATGATTTACGTGTTACTAACTCGTACAAACGTCTTCACTGAGCACACATGCCATGCAAATGTCCTTTCACTGAAGTCGTACATCTCAATGTGTCGAACCGCACATATTCTTGCATGTTATGTTGAATTGGTGTTCACTCGTTTCTATTCTCACACGTCACGGAGAAGACATCCTTACACTGAGATTCACTGCATGTAGCACTCGTTAATACGTGATTGAACGGTGATAATTATTCTTGTTAATGGTCCCGAAGAACTCTATTTCTAGAGTACATAGTTACGTTGATACTGACCGACCGAAATCAAATATTTCCAACCGTAGTTTAATGGAGAGTATTCAACCGGGACCAGCCGACTGTTCCAAGACAAAATCTGTACTGACTGACTACTGATTAGTCCTCGATACCATTCGAAAGTATTGATTTCTTTCCATTGAGGTCATCACAGATGGCACGTCATACCTTTGGTTCCGTATTTCTCCGATAGACTGCGTCTTTGTGTTTGTACGTCGTGTCCTCGAGTAAATGTGAGGCAATATTTTCGATATATTTTTTTGACATTTGACATAGGACACCAATATGTCAAGACAAGTTTGACGTGCGCCACCAATTCCGAGACCACCAAGCATTGCAATTAAAGTACTAGATATTTATATTCAATTTTTTGTGAGGCGTTTTATATTAATTAATGACGTACTATCATTCACGTATGTTTATTCTAATTATTTCGTTACATGATACTCATTTATAGTGAGTTAGATTAGGTCATCGTTACGCATGAATCTGCTACGTATTTGCATCAACATCTACACTGCATCAATTTTGCAAGAAATAATTCTTGTGGAAACATTATATAATTTTAGACGTGTTATGATGTATTACACGCATATAAGCACTATTTGTGTTATATGGGGATTGAGTGAGCGCGTAATATCATTATTGATAAGTGGTTGTGGCCGACATTGCGCATCCCCCACCTCACGAATTTGATGGCTTCGTGAGAATTTCTAAAAAAAATAAGACATAATAGAGTATGAATATCATTAACTTACCTGTGGCATGACGTCCATACAAAATTTCAATAATTTCTGAGCATCCATTGGTTTTTTCCAAAATTCGTGCTCAGGAAACTATTTTGCTCTGATGCGGATTACACCGTTTTGGTTGGTTTGGGTTAGGTTTGGTTAGGTTAGGTTAGGTTATGTTAGGTTAGTGAGGCACCTGCGCAGACGTTGTTGCGCAGTGCAGTCGTATGACGTGCGCATGTGAAGGCACCTTGAGCTCGATATGGTTAATTGTAAATTATTAAACACTCAAAAATTCGATTCCGTCACTTTAAGAAGTATATTATATTCTGGGTTTCAATTTCATAACTAATTAAATTTTTTTACAAGGATATTTTATTAGACACATACTTTCAGTAATTGCAAGTACACCAATGACTTATCACTTAAAAATGATGCTATTGAATATTTCATTGTGGAAGTATATATGCTGTCACACCAAAGAAGAATATATTAAAATATTTATTTAATTTTAAATTACTCTACATGAAATTACTACAGTGACCCCAGACATCGTTACAAAGAATAAATGTTCTCAAAATACATAGGTTCAGCTTCTGCACATACCCGAAATCTGTATATGATTTACGTGTTACTAACTCGTACAAACGTCTTTACTGAGCACACATGGCCTGCAAATGTCCTTTCACTGAAGTCGTACATCTCAATGTGGCGAACCGCACATATTCTTGCATGTTATGTTGGATTGGTGTTCACTTGTTTCTATTCTCACACGTCACGGTGAAGACATCCTTACACTGAGATTCACTGCATGTAGCACCCGTTAATACGTGATTGAACGGTGGTAATTAATCTTGTTAATGATCCCGAAGAACACTATTTCTAGAGCTTAAAGTTACGTTGATACTGAACGACCGAAATCAAATAATTCCAACCGTAGTTTAATGGAGAGTATTCAACCGGGACCAGCCGACTGTTCCAAGACAAAATCTGTACTGACTGACTTCCGATTGGTCCTCGATGCCATTCGAAAATATTGATTTCTTTCCATTGAGGTCATCACAGATGGCACATCATATCTTTGGTTCCGTATTTCTCCGATAGACTGCGTCTTTGTGTTTGTACGTCGTGTCCTCGAGTAAATGTGAGGCAATATTTTCGATATATTTTTTTGACATTTGACATAGGACACCAATATGTTACCACAAGTTTGACGTGCGCCCCGAATTCCGCGCCCACCAAGCATTGCTATTAATGTACCAGAGATTTATATTCAATTTTTTTGTGAAGCGATTTATATTAATTAATGGCGTACTATCATTCACTTATGTTTATTCCAATTCTTTCGTTACATGATACTTATTTTTCGTGAGTTAGATTGGGTCATCGTTACGGATGAATCTTCTACGTATTCGCGTCAACATCTACACTGCATCAATTTTGCAAGAAATAATTCTTGTGGAAACATTACGTAATTTTAGACGTGTTATGAGGTATTACACGCATATAAGCACTATTTGTGTTATATGGGGATTGTGTGAGCGCGTAATATCGTTATTGATAAGTGGTCGTGGCCGACTTATTTAATAAATTATTCTTCGTGTGACAACAAATATACTTACACAATGAAATGTTAAATAGCATCATATTTAAGTGATAAGTCATTGGTGTACTTGCAATTACTGAAAGTATGTGTCTAATAAAATATCCTTGTAAAAAAATTTAATTAGGTATGAAATTGAAACCCAGAATATAATATACTTCTTAAAGTGGCGGAATCGAATTTTTGAGTTTTTAATAATTTACAATTAACAATATCGAGCTGAAGGTGCCTTCACATGCGCACGTCATACGACTACACTGCGCAACAACATCTGCGCAGGTGCCTCACTAACCTAACATAACCTAACCTAACACAACCTAACCTAACCTAACCTAACCTAACCCAAACCAACCAAAACGGTGTAATCCGGATCAGTGCAAAATAGTTTCATGCGCACGAATTTTGGAAAAAACGAATGGATGCTCAGAAATTATTGAAATTTTGTATGGACGTCATGCCACAGGTAAGTTAATGATATTCATACTCTATTATGTCTTATTGCTTTTAGAAATTCGCACGAAGCCAGAAAATTCTTGAGGTGGAGGATGCGCAAAGTCGGCTACGACCACTTATCATTAATGATATTACGCGCTCACACAATCCCCATATAACACAAAAAGTGCTTATATGCGTGTAATACATCATAACACGTCTAAAATTACATAATGTTTCCACAAGAATTATTTCTTTCAAAATTGATGCAGTGTAGACGTTGACGCAAATACGTGGCAGATTCATGCGTAACGATGACCCAATCTAACTCACTAAAAATAAGTATCATGTAACGAAAGAATTGGAATAAACATACTTGAATGATAGTACGTCATTAATTAATATAAAGCGGTTCACACAAAAAATTGAATATAAATCTCTAGTACATTAATTGCAATGCTTATTGGGCGCGGAATTCGTGTAGCACGTCAAACTTGTGGTAAAATATTGGTGTCCTATGTTTAATGTCAAAAAAATATATCGAATATATTGCCTCACATTTACTCGAGGACACGACGTATAAACACAAAGACGCAGTCTATCGGAGAAGTCGGAACCAAAGATATAACGTGCCATCTGTGATGACCTCAATGGAAAGAAATCAATACTTTCGAATGGCATCGAGGACCAATCAGAAGTCAGTCAGTACCGATTTTGTCTTGGAACAGTCGGCTGGTCCCGGTTGAATACTCTCCATTAAACTACGGTTGGAATTATTTAATTTCGGGAGGTCAGTATCAACGTAACTTTGTGCTCTAGAAATAGAGTTCTTCGGGACCATTATCAAGATTAATTACCACCGTTCAATCACGTATTAACGGGTGCTACATGCAGTGAATCTCAGTGTAAGGATGTCTTCTCCGTGACGTGTGAGAATAGAAACAAGTGAACACCAATTCAACATAACATGCAAGAATATGTGCGGTTCGCCACATTGAGATATACGACTTGAGTGAAAGGACATTTGCATGCCACGTGTGATCAGTAAAGACGTCTGTACGAGTTAGTAACACGTAAATCATATAAAGATATCGAGTATGTGCAGAAGCTGGACCTATGTAATTTGAGAACATTTATTCTTTATAACGATACTGTAGTAATTACATGTAGTGTAATATAAAATTAAATAAATATTTAATAAATTATTCTTCGTGTGACAACATATATACTTCCAAAATGAAATGTTCAATAGGATCATATTTAAGTGATAAGTCATTGGTGTACTTTCAATTACTGAGAGTATGTGTCCAATAAAATATCCTTGTAAAAAAATTTAATTAGTTATGAAAGTGAAGCCCAGAATATATAGTACTTCTTAAAGTGACGGAATCGAAGTTTTTAGTGTTTAATAATTTACAATTAACCATATCGAGCTCAAGGTGCCTTCACTTGCGCACGTCATACGACTGCACTGCGCAACAACGTCTGCGCTGGTGCCTCACTAACATAACATAACCTAACCTAACCTAACCTAACCCAAACCAACCAAAACGGTGTAATCCGGATCAGTGCAAAATAGTTTGCTGCGCTCGAATTTTGGAAAAAACCAATGGATGCTCAGAAATTATTGAAAATTTGTATGGACGTCATGCCACAGGTAAGTTAATGATATTCATACTCTATTATGACTTATTGCTTTTTAGAAATTCGCACGAAGCCATCAAAGTCGTGAGGTGGGAAATGCGCAAAGTGGGCCACGACCACATATCAATAATGATATTACGCGCTCACACAATCCCCATATAACACAAATAGTGCTTATATGCGTGTAATACATCATAACACGTCTAAAATTACATAATGTTTCCACAAGAATTATTTCTTGGAAAACTGATGCAGTGTAGATTTTGACGCAAATACGTAGCAGATTCATGCGTAACTATGAGCCAATCTAACTCACTATAAATAAGTATCATGTAACGAAAGAATTGGAATAAACATACTTGAATGATAGTACGTCATTAATTAATATAAATCGTCTCACAAAAAAATTGAATATAAATCTCTTGTACATTAATTGCAATGCTTGGTGGGCGCGGAATTCGTGGCGCACGTCAAACTTGTGGTAACATATTGGTGTCCTATGTCAAATGTCAAAAAAATATATCGAAAATATTGCCTCACATTTACTCGAGGACACGACGTACAAACACAAAGACGCAGTCTATCGGAGAATTACGGAAGCAAAGATATGACGTGCCATCTGTGATGACCTCAATGGAAAGAAATCAATACTTTCGAATGGCATCGAGGACCAATCAGAAGTCAGTCAGCACAGATTTTGTCTTGGAACAGTCGGCTGGTCCCGGTTGAATACTCTCCATTAAACTACGGTTGGAATTATTTGATTTCGGGAGGTCAGTATCAACGTAATGTAACGGTCCAAATTACATCTTCTTCTGAGGTAATTTGATCCTACCATTTAGTTCTTTTATTATTTTATTAGGCTGAATTTCTTTTTACTTTTCGTTTCAAAAATCTAACTTGTTGTTGTGTTTGGAGGGTAATACTGGGATGTTTACTTCTAGTTCATGGCATATACCTAACTGTTTACGACAAAGACGTCCGAGGACCTTCGGTTCCCAGGAGTCTTGTGTTTCTACACCAGGGCAATAAACTGTCGTGAATTGGTTGTAGTCCCAAGTGTCATATTATTATGGCGGAAATGTGTAGAAAGTTAGTTAGACTTGATGATTCATTGTGACTCAGCAGATAATGTTGTTGGACCTTATGCATCAAATAGGTTGAGAAAGGACTCTTCAACAAACTTTCGAGGTAGCCACACGCAAACCCAACAGTTCTGAGATCATCGTCTTGTGGCTAAAGCCAAGTATTATCATCTGCACATCTGTATTTATTCTTAAATAATTAAATTGTGTATAGATAAAGTATTATATTCAGCGATAAAGGAAGCTTCTCGTTGTCGGGAGTTACATACCGTTAACACCCCTGAAGAGAGTCAAGTGATTACCAAGGAGCGAAGCTCTTATTACTGAGCGGCTATAGCAAAAGTGGCGATCCCAACGAGGGGCACGAAGTGGTAACGACGGCAACAGATCCAGAGGGCAGCCAGCTGAATATATTCAACAACACCATCACAAAGCAGACTACAGTTACAAACAACGACCACACCAGGAGTCGTACTGTAACACCAACAATGTTCAAGAAGGACAGAGCTGCAAGCTACGAGCGCTCCAGGAGTCCGCATTTAAGAAGATCATCAGATCATCAGCGTCATACGTAAAAGGTTAGTTGGTGAAGTGAGGGAAGAATGGCAACCCGCAGCTTACGTAACAGAATTGTGACTGTTTCAGAAGAAGAGAGCAACCATTTCGGAGACAGTGAATTAGAATTGTGTCGGGTTGAAGGGTCATTGAAGGAAAATGAAAGACTAGAAACGGGTTTAGGATCGGCTTTAGAATTAGTGGAACAGGAAGAAGTTGCATTAAGAATGAACGATGGGCAGCAGGCCTGTACTAGCGTTCCACAGAGTGACTCGCATAGTTATTTCCAAGATATGTTTGCTAAATTAATGAGTGTTATGAAGGCAGACAAATTAGAAGTAATTTCTAGCGTAAAGGGGGAAATTTCTGATATAAGAAAGGAAATTTCAAGTGTATAAAATAAGATTGAGAGTTTACAAAGAAATGTAAATAACATACGAGAAGATGTCAGACTGGAAAACGAAAGGTTGATTAAAAGAGTTGAGAGAGAAAATTCGAAATTAAACAAAGAAATTTAAGATAAATTACATTCAGAATCTGTAAGATTTTCTTGCCAGATCAAACAAGTTAGAGAGGATAATGAAGGGGAGTTAAGAGCTGCTAAACGGAATATGCAGGAATTGTCAAATGATTTACATAATATTTAGACCATCACATCGTTGAGGTGAATTCGGTAACAGGAGAAATAACCAGTAGGGTTATCCAAAATGAGGAACATCTAGGACAAAAGCTAACGAAATTGACTGATGAAGTTCAGGACCTCAGAAATGTTATGGTAAAAGAACAAAAGAAACAAAGTCATCGGCAGGGGGAACGTTTTGTAGAGATAAACAAGGAATTTGAAAGGGTTAACTGCGTTAACGACAGTAGGTTTGAGAAGTTGAACCTTGATATTAAACATTTAAAAGGTAAGTTGTCAGAATCGACTTCCGTTGTTTGCAATGGAAATTTCTCACGATCAGCTGATGGCAATGCAGCCAGTCAAAGCAGTTTCCACGGCGAGGCTGCTGAAAACTTGGGTAGTCAGGTGTCTGGGTCAATTGATATTTCAGGGAATGCGAGTGATGTGAATTGTAATGTGTGTATGAATGTACCTGTGAGTCATGATACCATGAATGTTCGCCATTACAATGCACATAACTATTTAAGTGCTGCTGATCTATCCCTACCCATGTTTGAAGACAGGGATAAGATCAACGCCATCTACCATTTAAACCAGCTTGATGAATTTATGAAGTTGAAGGGGGTACCAGAATCATTAAAATTGGCTATAGCATTGAAGTCAATATCAGACCCTGTTGCTAAACAGTGGATGTCAGCTGTGGCTCATACATTAAATGACTATGAGCAGTTTAAAGTCGCATTCACTAAAACGTTTTGGTCCAAGACGACACAGAGTCGAGTGAAATGTTCGATATATCAAGACAAATATGAAAAGCAATCAAATCTCTCAATGTCAGGGCACCTGATTAAATATGCTGTTTTGGCTTCATATCTAGGGATGAGTGATGCCTATTTTATTGACGCAATTAAGTTACACTACCCGGTGAACATACAGAGGTGTCTGGTGGGGGTTCCCTTGACTACAGTGCAGGAAGCCATAGACGTTTTGAAGCGCCTTGAAATGCTAGAGTTTAACGAAGCAGGTAGTAAAACAAATATAAGGTCTAATTATCACCAGAACTATAATCCCGATTAGAGGCAGAACCAGAATCATCAGTACGTGAGACAGACGTATAATGACAGGAGGCAGAATTATTCTGGTTACAGCCACAGCAATAGAAATGGGAACAACAACGGTAGAGGTGCTTATTTTTCTAGAGACAGGGAAGATGACAATCGTAATAAACACGAAGGTTCTTCCTTAAACCCTGGTGCCCCACCTTACCACAGTCCGACAAGGCAAACCGATAGGAAGGAACCGCAAGGACCATCCGAGCGTCCGGCGTTAAACTAATATCGAGCGGCGTTACAGATCGAACCCCGTTCGCATCAAAGGCAATAAAAACTTCAGATCCGGACCCAAAGCACAGTGTAGTTTGTGAGGTGGGAGATAAATTTAGAGATGTGATGATTTCCGGTAGTAGTAATTATATGGATCCTTTGAATGAATTGGTGATATATTATATTAATGACAGCCATGTATTAAATTGTCCGCAGGTGTCAATTTCATTCGGTGATATCACTACCAATGCTATAATAGATTCAGGCAGCGAAGTTAACCTTTTGACCGAAAGTATTTATAAAGACTTAGTATCTGCAGGAGTGTCCACTTTAAGTTTACCCGTTGCCAACACAGTGTTAGTGACAGCTTTTGGCAATAAGACTCGGCGTATTAAAGATCAGATCTATGTGGAATTTAGTATTGGGGGCGATAGTTTTGAGAGTGTGTTTTTAGTGTCCCCACAACTGACTAGCTCAGTGATTTTAGGTTGCGATTATGCAAATGAGTATGGGATTGTTTTGGATTTCAAAAGGAAATGCTTCCGTTATGAGCTAGATGGAATTTAGAAAGTGCAATTGTTTAATCGAGGTGACCGGTTACGTGATGTGAGCAACGATGGACAGGAGTTGAAGGGAAGTTCTGCTTATAGCAATCATTTGATAGTTCAGGATTCCAACCTAGTTCGAGAAGGAGGAGGAAGTGAAGTTCTAGGGCGAAGGTCCTTGTTTATAGATGCCACAGAAGGTGATAATGTCTACAAGTTTGATAAAGATGAAGAGAATTATGGTAGCCGTTGGGAAGGCGAATTTTTCGACGTAGCAAATAGCCGTCGTTTTTATTGTGATAGTAGTGTGAGACGAGTTGGAGAGGAAGGTCTGATGTATCCAGTTTTGGTGCAGAATACTAGGATAGGTTCCCCTGATCCACGTTCTTTGCAAGCTGTGGACGTAACCGCTCTGATTAATGCAAATGCACACCTCAACAGTCTTCAGAAAGAGAGTTTAATTAAATTGTTGTTGAAGTACCAGGAGTATTTGACTTCGAAACCAGGTATGTGTCGCCGCTTTCAGTACGAGTTCGTACTAAGTGATCTTAAGCCAGTCACGGGTAGTTCAAGAGTGGTCCCTTTCGCTGTCAGGCCAATTATAAGAGAACAAATAGCTCAGATGTTGGATGACGATATTTTAGAGACATGCAAATCTCCGTTCATAAATCCTATCACTATTGTGTATAAAGAAGGGAGAAAACCACGCCTTTGCATAGATGCTAGGAAAATAAATTCTGTTATGGTTCCAGATCGTGAAAGAGTTTACCCTATAGGCGAGTTATTACAGCGTTTTAATGGAGTAAGGTACATGACATCACTAGATCTCACCAGTGCTTTTCTGCAAATTAGCCTTAAAGAAAGTTCACGCCGCTTTACAGCTTTCCTGTTTGATTCAACTGTGTACCAATTCAAACGTGTCCCTTATGGATTCAAAAACTCATTATCAGCATTTGTTAGGGCGTTGAAACTTGTGCTGGGTTCAGATAGTGAGGAGTTTGTTGTGTTTTATGTGGATGATTTATTGGTATTTTCGCGCAGCTTTGAAGACCACCTAAAGCATTTAAACATAGTGATCGGCAGGTTGACTGAGGCAGGATTCACCATAAACGCTGCAAAATGTCGGTTCTGTCAGACTGAAGTTATATTTTTGGGGCACATAATAAGTCAGACCGGTGTGTCTGCAGACCCTGAGCGAGTAGCCGCCATTTTGAAGTATCCTGCACCCCGTAACCAAAAGCACTTGAGGCAGTTCTTAGGGACTTGTAACTTTCATAATAGGTTTATTATCAATTATGCAGGCTACGTAGGCGCTCTCCTTCCATTGTTGAAAAAGGGAAGTAAATGGAAGTGGACAACAGAGATGCAATGTGCTTTTGAGGAACTACGTGCGAGGTTTGCACATACAATACATTTAGTACATCCCAATAATGACCTACCCTACGCCGTATACACTGACGCGTGCAAGTTTAGCATTAGCGCAGTTCTGATGCAGACAGACGAAGCGGGGGTTACCAACATTGTTTCTACAGCTTCAAGGGTGTTGTCATCCACTGAGATGAGGTTCACTACGTGTGAGCAGGAATTGTTAGCCGTGGTATATGCACTCAGAAAATTCAGACTTTATGTTTTTGGGCAAATGGTTACTTTGTGTTCAGATAATAAGGCTTTATCGTTCCTGAAGAAATGTGCTTTGACCTCCAACCGAATTACACGTTGGGTTTTAGAAATTCAAGAATATGACATTGACATCGTACATGTAAAGGGGTCAGACAACGTCCTTGCAGATGTTATGAGTAGAAATCCTGTGGGCTTAACTGAAGAAGAGATCAAGGGAATGGGAAAGCCACGAGGCATGTTAGTAGCAGCCATAAACTTGAATATCGATACCAAGTTAAAGGGGGAATTAAAGAATCTAGCGCATCACCAAGCCAGGGACCCGTACGTAGTTAAGGCCAGAGAGAGACTAGCTTCGGGGGCGGCAACCTATTTGGACAAGTACATGCTAAGAAATGAAGTCCTATACCAAAAAGGTATAAACTACCCGTATTGGAGGCCCGTTCTCCCTAGCAGCCTGGAAGATCGTGTGATCAACTTTGTACATACTTCATCGGGTCATCAAGGTACTGATCGATGCATTGCACAAATAGCTCATACTTTTTACCTGAGAGATTTAGGCCGAAAGGTTCGCAAATACGTCGCACACTGCGACATCTGTCAGCGCGTAAAACATCCTAACAGGAGTTACGAGGTAGAATCTAGGTCACATATGCCATCTAAACCTGGTGAGCTAATGTCTTTGGACCTGTACGGCGCTCTGCCTACAGGACGTGGAGGAGTGAAGTACATTCTGGTATGTCTGGATGTATTTTCGAAACACGTGAAACTTTATCCGATTAAATCAGCGACTACGAGAGCTTGTTTGAATAAGTTGACTCATTATTTCCGTCAAGTAGTCCAGCCTAAATCAATCCTTTCCGACCATGGCACCCACTTTACCTCACCATCGTGGAAGAAAGCCCTTTCCAACATAAACATTTCCGTCAGATATTCTCCAATTAGCTATCCTCAGAGCAACCCCACAGAGAGAATAATGAGAGAATTAGCTAAATATTGCAGGATATATTGTAATATCACTCAGAGAAAATGGCCTGAATTAATTCCTCTTATCGAGAATTGGTTAAATTCATCCGTAAGTGGGACGACAGGTTACACACCAGTGGAACTAATGTTTGACGAGCCGAAGCCGGACATGTTCGAGAAAATTTTTGTTAAATCCCCAGATCAGAAGCCACCAGCGGAAAGTTTGGAAATTAAGGTTCTCCGGTCATACGTTAAAATGAAAGCAAAGGCACTGGAAAGAAAGAAAAAGAGGAAAATGGGAATCGCAAAGTGGAATCCTCAGCTGTCAGATAAAGTGCTTGTGCGTTGTCAACCTGTTTCAAACGCTGCACAAGGTGTTACGGGCAAGTTCATTCGTCCGTACGAAGGCCCGTACGTGATAACGAGAATCATTCCACCTTCGGTGTATGAAATCTCAGGGAATAATGGGAAAGTCAGAGGACAATTCAATAAACATTCATTGAAGCCAGATTTGCAGAAAATCAGCACTGACTGATTTGAATGCACGCGGTTGACTAAATTTCTTGGAAATCAGTAGTCACTGTTTGTAATAAATTTGGGCTCAATAATCATTTAACTATTGTAACAGCTGTAGTATGGAGTTTAATATTCAAAATTATACCAATATAAGTGCATTGTAAGAGCAGAACAATTGAATATTGTTGTCAAATCCTACCAGTAATATATTATTATTAGAAGTAACTCATAATTAACGCTTAAGAAATTGTTTAGTGAACGGATAACTGTTATGTTGTAATGATCAAGACAACTATGTGAAGGTCAAGTAACCTAAAGGATTTATATATGTATGACTACTATAATTGTTAAGTGTTCATTTCATTTTGTGTATGTATCAAGTAGTTATATTTTGTAATGTGTTTTATTTTTTTGGTTTTTTTCATGTAATATGGTGTAATTGAGATGAAGCTCTAGCGGCAAGAAGATATAATCTCGGACATTTCTGATAGAAAGTGACCAAAATTATACTTGGGGAGGTTGTAACGGTCCAAATTACATCTTCTGCTGAGGTAATTTGAACCTACCATTTAGTTCTTTTATTATTTTATTAGGCTGAATTTCTTTTTACTTTTCGTTTCAAAATTCTAACTTGTTGTTGTGTTTGGAGGGTAATACTGGCATGTTGACTTCTAGATCATGGCATATACCTAACTGTTTAAGACAAAGACGTCCGAGGACCTTCGGTTTCCAGGAGTCTTGTGTTTCTACACCAGGGCAATAAACTGGTGTGAATTGGTTGTAGTCTCAAGTGTCATACTTCAACATTTATGGCGGAAATGTGTAGAAAGTCAGTTAGACTTTATGATTCATTGTGACTCAGCAGATAATGTTGCTGGAACTTACGCATTAAATAGGTTGAGAGGGGACACTTCAACAAACTTTTGAGGCAGCCGCACGCAAACCCAACAGTTCTGAGATCATCGTCTTGTGGCTAAAGCCAAGTATTATCATATGCACATCTGCAATTATTCTTAAATAATTAAATTGTGTATAAATAAAGTATTATATTCAGCGATAAAGGAAGCTTCTAGTTGTCGGGAGTTACATACCGTTAACACCCCTGAAAAGAGTCAAGTGATTACCAAGGAGCGAAGCTCTTATTACTGAGCGGCTATACAATGTATGTCCAAGGGTTTGGAGGATAGAGACATTTTAATTTTTCGAGATTATTCGAAAGTCAAATTCTGAAAAGGCAAATATCTCCCGATCTGTAGGAATCTGAGAAACATAAATAATGTCACTTTGAGGGAACGTATATGTCATCGTCATGTCAGAGTCACGTCAATGTATGTCCAAGGGTTTGGAGGATAGAGACATTTTAATGTTTCGATATTATTCGAAAGTCAATTCTTGAAAAGGCAAATATATCCCGATCTGTAGGAATCTGAGAGAAAAAGTTATGTCACTTTGAGGGAACGTATATGTCAACTTCATGTCAGAGTCACGTCAATGAATGTCCAAGGGTTTGGAGGATAGAGACATTTTAATTTTTAGATATTATTCGAAAGTCAATTCTTGAAAAGGCAAATATATCCCGATCTGTAGGAATCTGAGAGAAAAAGTTATGTCACTTTGAGGGAACGTATATGTCAACTTCATGTCAGAGTCACGTCAATGAATGTCCAAGGGTTTGGAGGATAGAGACATTTTAATTTTTCGATATTATTCGAAAGTCAATTTTTGAAAAGGCAAATATATCCCGATCTGTAGGAATCTGAGAGAAAAAGTTATGTCACTTTGAGGGAACGTATATGTCAACTTCATGTCAGAGTCACGTCAATGTATGTCCAAGGGTTTAAAGGATAAAGACATTTTAATTTTTCGAGATTATTCGAAAGTCAATTTTTGTAAAGGCAAATATTTCCCGATCTGTAGCAATCTGATACAAAACTTATGTCACTTTGAGGGAACGTATATGTCATAGTCATGTCAGAGTCACGTCAATGTATGTCCAACGGTTTCGAGGATAGAGACATTTTAATTTATCGAGATTATTCGAAAGACAATTTTTGAAAAGGCAAATATCTCCCGATCTGTAGGAATCTGAGAGATAAACCTTATGTCACTTTGAGGGAACGTGTATGTCAACTTCATGTCAGAGTCACGTCAATGTGTGCCCATGGGTTTGGAGGATAGAAACATTTAAATTTTTCGAGGTTACTCGAAAGACATTTTTTGAAAAGGCAAATATCTCCCGATCTGTAGGAATCTCCGAGACAAAACTTATGTCTCTTTGAGGGAACATATATGTCATCGTCATGTCAAGGTCACGTCAATGTATGTCCAAGGGTTTGGATGATAGAGACATATTAATTTTTTCGAGATTATTCCAAAGCCAATTTTTGAAAAGGCAAATATCTCCCGGTCTGTAGGAATCTGAGAGACAAACCTTATGTCACTTTTTAGGGAACGCATATGTAAACTTCATGTCAGAGTCAGGTCAATGTATGTAAAAGGGTTTGGAGGATAGAGACATTTGAATTTTTCGAGATTATTCGAAAGTCAATTTTTAAAAGGCAAATATCTCCCGATCTGTAGGAATATGAGACAAAACTTATGCCACTTTGAGGGAACGTATATGTCAACTTCATGTCAGATTCTCGTCAATGAATGTCCAAGGGTTTGGAGGATAGAGACATTTTAATTTTTCGAGATTATTCGAAATTCAATTTTTAAAAGGCAAATATCTCCCGATCAGTATTAATCTGAAAGACAAAGCTTATGTCACTTTGAGGGAACGTATATGTCAACTTCCTGTCAGAGTCACGTCAATGTATGTCCAAGGGTTTGGAGGATAGAGACATTTTAATTTTTCGAGATTATTCGAAATTCAATTTTTAAAAGGCAAATATCTCCCGATCAGTATTAATCTGAAAGACAAAGCTTATGTCACTTTGAGGGAACGTATATGTCAACTTCCTGTCAGAGACACGTCAATGTATGTCCAAGGGTTTGGAGGATAGAGACATTTGAATTTTTCGAGATTATTCGAAAGTCAATTATTAAAAGGCAAATATCTCCCGATCAGTAGGAATCTGAAAGACAAAGCTTATGTCACTTTGAGGGAACGTATATGTCAACTTCCTGTCAGAGTCACGTCAATGTATGTCCAAGGGTTTGGAGGATAGAGACATTTTAATTTTTCGAGATTATTCGAAAGTCAATTTTTGAAAAGGCAAATATCTCTCGATCTGTAGGAATCTGAAAGACAAAGCTTATGTCACTTTGAGGAAATGTATATGTCAGAGTCAAATCAGAGTCACGTCAATGTATGTCCAAGGGTTTGGAGGATAGAGACATTTTAAATTTTCGAGATTATTCGAAAGTCAATTTTTGAAAAGGCAAATATTTCTCGATCTGTAGGAATCTGAGAGACAACCCTTATGTCACTTTTTAGGGAACGCATATGTAAACTTCATGTCAGAGTCACGTCAATGTATGTAAAAGGGTTTGGAGGATAGAGACATTTGAATTTTTCGAGATTATTCGAAAGTCAATTTTTAAAAGGCAAATATCTCCCGATCAGTAGGAATCTGAAAGACAAAGCTTATGTCACTTTGAGGGAACGTATATGTCAACTTCCTGTCAGAGTCACGTCAATGTATGTCCAAGGGTTTGGAGGATAGAGACATTTGAATTTTTCGAGATTATTCGAAAGTCAATTTTTAAAAGGCAAATATCTCCCGATCTGTAGGAATCTGAATTACAAAACTTATATCACTTTGAGGGAACTTATATGTCAAATTCCTGTCAGAGTCACGTCAATGTATGTCCAAGGGTTTGGAGAATAGAGACATTTAAATTGTTCGAGATTATTCGAAAGTCAATTTTTAAAAGGCAAATATCTCCCGATCTGTAAGAATCTGAATTACAAAACTTATATCACTTTGAGGGAACTTATATGTCAAATTCCTGTCAGAGTCACGTCAATGTATGTCCAAGGGTTTGGAGGATAGAGACATTTGAATTTTTCGAGATTATTCGAAAGTCAATTTTTGAAAAGGCAAATATCTCCCGATCTGTAGGAATCTGAGAGACAAAACTTATGTCACTTTGAGGGAACGTATATGTCAACTTCATGTCAGAGTCACGTCAATGTATGTCTAAGGGTTTGAAGGATAGAGACATTTTAATTTTTCGATATTATTCGAAAGTCAATTTTTGAAAAGGCAAATACCTTCCGATCTGTAGGAATCTCAGAAACAAAACTTATGTCACTTTGAGGGAACATATATGTCATCGTCATGTCAGGGTCACGTCAATGTATGTCCAAGGGTTTATTGGATAGAGACATAGTAATTTTACGAGATTATTCGAAAGTCAATTTTTGAAAAGGCAAATATCTCCCGATCTGTAGGATTCTGAGAGACAAATCCTATGTCACTTTGAGGGAACGTATATGTCAATTTCATGTCAGAGTCACATCAATGTATGTCCAACGGTTTGGAGGATAGAGACATTTTAATTTATCGAGATTATTCGAAAGACAATTTTTGAAAAGGCAAATATCTCCCGATCTGTAGGAATCTGAGAGATAAACCTTATGTCACTTTGAGGGAACGTGTATGTCAACTTCATGTCAGAGTCACGTCAATGTGTGCCCAAGGGTTTGGAGGATAGAAACATTTAAATTTTTCGAGGTTACTCGAAAGTCAATTTTTGAAAAGGCAAATATCTCCCGATCTGTAGGAATCTCCGAGACAAAACTTATGTCTCTTTGAGGGAACATATATGTCATCGTCATGTCAAGGTCTTGTCAATGTATGTCCAAGGGTTTGAAGGATAGAGACATATTAATTTTTTCGAGATTATTCCAAAGTCAATTTTTGAAAAGGCAAATATCTCCCGATCTGTAGGAATCTGAAAGACAACCCTTATGTCACTTTTTAGGGAACGCATATGTAAACTTCATGTCAGAGTCACGTCAATGTATGTAAAAGGGTTTGGAGGATAGAGACATTTTAATTTTTCGAGATTATTAGAAAGTCAATTTTTGAAAAGGCAAATATCTCCCGATTTGTAGGAATCTGAGAGACAAAACTTATGTCACTTTGAGGGAACGTATATGTCAACTTTATGTCAGAGTCACGTCAATGTATGTCTAAGGGTTTGAAGGATAGAGATATTTTAATTTTTCGAGATTATTTGAAAGCCAATTTTTGAAGAGGTAAATATCTTCCGATCTGTAGGAATCTCAGAAACAAAACTTATGTCACTTTGAGGGAACATATATGTCATCGTCATGTCAGGGTCACGTCAATGTATGTCCAAGGGTTTAGAGGATAGAGACATTTTAATTTTTCGAGATTATTCGAAAGTCGATTTTTGAAAAGGCAAATATCTCCCGATCTGTAATAATCTGAGAGATAAAACTTAAGTCACTTTAAGGGAACGTATATGTCAACTTCATGTCAGAGTCTCGTCAATGTAAGTCGAAGGGTTTGGAGGATAGAGACATCTCAATGTTTGGAGATTATTCGAAAGTCAATTTTTGAAAATGCAAATATCTCTCGATCTGTTGGAATCTGAAAGACAAAACTTATGTCACTTTGAGGGAATGTATATGTCAGAGTCAAGTCAGAGTCACGTCAATGTATGTCCAAGGGTTTGGAGGATGGAGACATTTTAATTTTTCGAGATTATTCGAAAGTCAATTTTTGAAAAAGCAAATATCTCCCGATCTGTAGGAATCTGAGTGACAAAACTTATGTCACTTTGAGGGAATGTATATGTCAACTTCATGTCAGAGTCACGTAAATGTATGTCCAAGGGTTTGGAGGATAGAGACATCTTAATTTTTCGAGGTTATTCGAAAGTCAATTTTTGTGAAGGCAAATATCTCCCGATCTGTAGGAATCTAAGAGACAAAACTTATGTCACTTTGAGGGAACGTATATGTCAACTTCATGTCAGAGTCACTTAAATGTATGTCCAAGGGTTTGGAGGATAGAGACATTTAAATTTTTCGAGATTATTCGAAACTGAAATTTTTAAAAGGCAAATTTCTCCCGATATGTAAGAATCTGAGGGACAAAACTTATGTCACTTTGAGGTAACGTATATGTCAACTTCATGTCAGAGTCACGTAAATGTATGTCCAAGGGTTTGGAGGATAGAGACATTTTAATTTTTCGATATTATTCGAAAGTCAATCCTTGAAAAGGCAAATATTTCCCGATCTGTAGGAATCTGAGAGAAAAGTTATGTCACTTTGAGGGAACGTATATGTCAACTTCCTGTCAGAGTCACGTCAATGTATGTCCAAGGGTTTAAAGGATAAAGACATTTTAATTTTTCGAGATTATTCGAAAGTCAATTTTTGTAAAGGCAAATATTTCCCGATCTGTAGCAATCTGATACAAAACTTATGTCACTTTGAAGGAACGTATATGTCAACTTCATGTCAGAGTCACGTCAATGTATGTCCAACGGTTTCGAGGATAGAGACATTTTAATTTATCGAGATTATTCGAAAGACAATTTTTGATAAGGCAAATATCTCCCGATTTGTAGGAATCTGAGAGATAAACCATATGTCACTTTGAGGGAACGTGTATGTCAACTTCATGTCAGAGTCACGTCAATGTGTGCCCAAGGGTTTGGAGGATAGAAGCATTTAAATTTTTCGAGGTTACTCGAAAGTCAATTTTTGAAAAGGCAAATATCTCCCGATCTGTAGGAATCTCCGAGACAAAACTTATGTCTCTTTGAGGGAACATATATGTCATCGTCATGTCAAGGTCACGTCAATGTATGTCCAAGGGTTTGGAGGATAGAGACAAATTAATTTTTTCGAGATTATTCCAAAGTCAACTTTTGAAAAGGCAAATATCTACCGATCTGTAGGAATCTGAGAGACAACCCTTATGTCACTTTTTAGGGAACGCATATGTAAACTTCATGTCAGAGTCACGTCAATGTATGTAAAAGGGTTTGGAGGATAGAGACAAATGAATTTTTCGAGATTATTCGAAAGTCAATTTTTAAAAGGCAAATATCTCCCGATCAGTAGGAATCTGAAAGACAAAGCTTATGTCACTTTGAGGGAACGTATATGTCAACTTCCTGTCAGAGTCACGTCAATGTATGTCCAAGGGTTTGGAGGATAGAGACATTTGAATTTTTCGAGATTATTCGAAAGTCAATTTTTAAAAGGCAAATATCTCCCGATCTGTAGGAATCTGAATTACAAAACTTATATCACTTTGAGGGAACTTATATGTCAAATTCCTGTCAGAGTCACGTCAATGTATGTCCAAGGGTTTGGAGGATAGAGACATTTAAATTTTTCGAGATTATTCGAAAGTCAATTTTTAAAAGGCAAATATCTCCCGATCTGTAGGAATCTGAATTACAAAACTTATATCACTTTGAGGGAACTTATATGTCAAATTCCTGTCAGAGTCACGTCAATGTATGTCCAAGGGTTTGGAGGATAGAGACATTTGAATTTTTCGAGATTATTCGAAAGTCAATTTTTGAAAAGGCAAATATCTCCCGATCTGTAGGAATCTGAGAGACAAAACTTATGTCACTTTGAGGGAACGTATATGTCAACTTCATGTCAGAGTCACGTCAATGTATGTCTAAGGGTTTGAAGGATAGAGACATTTTAATTTTTCGATATTATTCGAAAGTCAATTTTTGAAAAGGCAAATACCTTCCGATCTGTAGGAATCTCAGAAACAAAACTTATGTCACTTTGAGGGAACATATATGTCATCGTCATGTCAGGGTCACGTCAATGTATGTCCAAGGGTTTAGAGGATAGAGACATAGTAATTTTACGAGATTATTCGAAAGTCAATTTTTGAAAAGGCAAATATCTCCCGATCTGTAGGATTCTGAGAGACAAATCCTATGTCACTTTGAGGGAACGTATATGTCAATTTCATGTCAGAGTCACGTCAATGTATGTCCAACGGTTTGGAGGATAGAGACATTTTAATTTATCGAGATTATTCGAAAGACAATTTTTGAAAAGGCAAATATCTCCCGATCTGTAGGAATCTGAGAGATAAACCTTATGTCACTTTGAGGGAACGTGTATGTCAACTTCATGTCAGAGTCACGTCAATGTGTGCCCAAGGGTTTGGAGGATAGAAACATTTAAATTTTTCGAGGTTACTCGAAAGTCAATTTTTGAAAAGGCAAATATCTCCCGATCTGTAGGAATCTCCGAGACAAAACTTATGTCTCTTTGAGGGAACATATATGTCATCGTCATGTCAAGGTCTTGTCAATGTATGTCCAAGGGTTTGAAGGATAGAGACATATTAATTTTTTCGAGATTATTCCAAAGTCAATTTTTGAAAAGGCAAATATCTCCCGATCTGTAGGAATCTGAAAGACAACCCTTATGTCACTTTTTAGGGAACGCATATGTAAACTTCATGTCAGAGTCACGTCAATGTATGTAAAAGGGTTTGGAGGATAGAGACATTTTAATTTTTCGAGATTATTAGAAAGTCAATTTTTGAAAAGGCAAATATCTCCCGATTTGTAGGAATCTGAGAGACAAAACTTATGTCACTTTGAGGGAACGTATATGTCAACTTTATGTCAGAGTCACGTCAATGTATGTCTAAGGGTTTGAAGGATAGAGATATTTTAATTTTTCGAGATTATTTGAAAGCCAATTTTTGAAGAGGTAAATATCTTCCGATCTGTAATAATCTGAGAGATAAAACTTAAGTCACTTTAAGGGAACGTATATGTCAACTTCATGTCAGAGTCTCGTCAATGTAAGTCGAAGGGTTTGGAGGATAGAGACATCTCAATGTTTGGAGATTATTCGAAAGTCAATTTTTGAAAATGCAAATATCTCCCGATCTGACGGAATCTCAGCAACAAAACTTATATCACTTTAAGGGATCGTATATGTCAACTTCATGTCAGAGTCACGTCAATATATGTCCAAGGGTTTGGAGGATAGAGACATCTAAATGCTTGGAGATTATTCGAAAGTCAATTTTTGAAAATGCAAATATCTCCCGATCTGTAAGAATCTCAGCGACAAAACTTATATCACTTTAAGGGAACGTATATGTCAACTTCATGTCAGAGTCACGTCAATATATGTCCAAGGGTTTGGAGGATAGAGACATTTTAATTTTTCGAGATTATTCGAAAATCAATTCTTGAAGAGGCAAATATCTCCCGATCTGTAGGAATCTGAGAGACAAAACTGATGTCACTTTGTGGGAACGCATATGTCATCGTCATGTCAGAGTCTTGTCAATGTATGTCCAAGGGTTTAGATGATAGAGACATCTTAATTTTTCGAGATTATTCGAAAGTCAATTTTTGAAAAGGCAAATATCTCCCGATCTGTAGGAATCTGAGACAAAACGTATGTACTTTGAGGGAATGTATATGTCGGAGTCAAGTCACAGTCACGTCAATGTATGTCCAAGGTTTTGGAGGATAGAGACATTTTAATTTTTCGAGATTTTCCGAAAGTCAATTTTTGAAAAGGCAAATAATTCCCGATCTGTAGGAATCTGAGACAAAACTTATGTCACTTTGAGGGAACGTATATGTCAACTTTATGTCAGAGTCACGTCAATGTATGTCTAAGGGTTTGAAGGATGGAGACATTTTAATTTTTCGAGATTATTTGAAAGTCAATTTTTGAAGAGGTAAATATCTTCCGATCTGTCGGAATCTCAGAAACAAAACTTATGTCACGTTGAGGGAACATATATGTCATCGTCATGTCAGGGTCACGTCAATGTATGTCCAAGGGTTTAGAGGATAGAGACAGAAATTTTACGAGATTATTCGAAAGTCAATTTTTGAAAAGGCAAATATCTCCCGATCTGTAGGATTCTGAGAGACAAATCCTATGTCACTTTGAGGGAACGTAAATGTCAACTTCATGTCAGCGTCACGTCAATGTATGTCCAAGTGTTTGGAGGATAGAGACATTTTAATTTTTCGAGATTATTCGAAAGTCGATTTTTTAAAAGGCAAATATCTCCCGATCTGTAGGAATCTGAGACAAAACTTATGTCACTTTGAAGGAACGTATATGTCAACGTCAAGTCAGAGTCACGTCAATGTATGTCCAAGGGTTTGGAGGATAGAGACATTTTAATTTTTCGAGATTATTCGAAAGTCAATTTTTGAAAAGGCAAATATCTCCCGATCTGTAGGAATCTCAGCAACAAAACTTATATCACTTTAAGGGAACGTTTATGTGAACTTCATGTCAGAGTCACGTCAATATATGTCTAAGGGTTTGGAGGATAGAGACATTTAAATTTTCGAGATTATTCCAAAGTCAATTATTGAAGAGGCAAATATCTCCCGATCTGTAGGAATCTGAGAGACAAAACTGATGTCACTTTGTGGGAAGGTATATGTCATCGTCATGTAAGAGTCTTGTCAATGTATGTCCATGGGTTTGGAGGATAGAGACATTTTAATTTTTCGAGATTATTCGAAAGTCAATTTTTGAAAAGGCAAATATCTCCCGATCTGTAGGAATCTGAGACAAAACTTATGTACTTTGAGGGAATGTATATGTCAGAGTCAAGTCAGAGTCACGTCAATGTATGTCCAAGGGTTTGGAGGATAGAGATATTTTAATTTTGCGATATTTTTCGAAAGTCAATTTTTGAAAAGGCAAATATCTCCCGATCTGTAGGAATCTGAGAGACAAAACTTATGTCACTTTGAGGGAACGTATATGTCAACTTTATGTCAGAGTCACGTCAATGTATGTCTAAGGGTTTGAAGGATAGAGACATTTTAATTTTTCGTGATTATTCGAAAGTCAATTTTTGAAAAGGTAAATATCTTCCGATCTGTAGGAATCTCAGAAAGAAAACTTATGTCACTTTGAGGGAACATATATGTCATTGTCATGTCAGGGTCACGTCAATGTATGTCCAAGGGTTTAGAGGATAGAGACATAGTAATTTTACGAAATTATTCGAAAGTCAATTTTTGAAAAGGCAAATATCTCCCGATCTGTAGGATTCTGAGAGACAAATCCTATGTCACTTTGAGGGAACGTATATGTCAACTTCATGTCAGAGTCACGTCAATGTATGTCCAAGGGTTTGGAGGATAGAGACATTTAAATTTTTCGAGATTATTCGAAAGTCAATTTTTGAAAAGGCAAATATCTCTCGATCTGTAGCAATCCGAGAGACAAACCTTATGTCACTTTGAGGGAACGTATATGTCAACGTCATGTCAGAGTCACGTCAATGTATGTCCAAGGGTTTGGAGGATAGAGGCATTTTAATTTTTCGAGATTATTCGAAAGTCAATTTTTGAAAAGGCAAATATCTCCCGATCTGTAGGAATCTGAGAGACAAAACTTATGTCACTTTGAGGGAACGTATATGTCAACTTCATGTCAGAGTCTCGTCAATGTAAGTCGAAAGGTTTGGAGGATACAAACATCTTAATGTTTCGAGATTATTCTAAAGTCAATTTTTGAAAAGGCAAATATCTCCCGATCTGTAGGAATCTGAGAGACAACCCTTATGTCACTTTTTAGTGAACGCATATGTAAACTTCATGTCAGAGTCACGTCAATGTATGTAAAAGGGTTTGGAGGATAGAGACATTTGAATTTTTCGAGATTATTCGAAAGTCAATTTTTAAAAGGCAAATATCTCCCGATCTGTAGGAATCTGAGACAAAACTTATGCCACTTTGAGGGAACGTATATGTCAACTTCATGTCAGATTCTCGTCAATGTATGTCCAAGGGTTTGGAGGATAGAGACATTTTAATTTTTCGAGATTATTCGAAATTCAATTTTTAAAAGGCAAATATCTCCCGATCAGTAGGAATCTGAAAGACAAAGCTTATGTCACTTTGAGGGAACGTATATGTCAACTTCCTGTCAGAGTCACGTCAATGTATGTCCAAGGGTTTGGAGGATAGAGACATTTGAATTTTTCGAGATTATTCGAAAGTCAAATTTTAAAAGGCAAATATCTCCCGATCTGAAGGAATCTGAGACAAAACTTATGCCACTTTGAGGGAACGTATATGTCAACTTCATGTCAGATTCTCGTCAATGTATGTCCAAGGGTTTGGAGGATAGAGACATTTGAATTTTTCGAGATTATTCGAAAGTCAATTTTTAAAAGGCAAATATCTCCCGATCTGTAGGAATCTGAATTACAAAACTTATATCACTTTGAGGGAACTTATATGTCAAATTCCTGTCAGAGTCACGTCAATGTATGTCCAAGGGTTTGGAGGATAGAGACATTTAAATTTTTCGAGATTATTCGAAAGTCAATTTTTAAAAGGCAAATATCTCCCGATCAGTAGGAATCTGAAAGACAAAGCTTATGTCACTTTGAGGGAACGTATATGTCAACTTCCGGTCAGAGTCACGTCAATGTATGTCCAAGGGTTTGGAGGATAGAGACATTTTAATTTTTCGAGATTATTCGAAAGTCAATTTTTGAAAAGGCAAATATCTATCGATCTGTAGGAATCTGAAAGACAAAGCTTATGTCACTTTGAGGAAATGTATATGTCAGAGTCAAATCAGAGTCACGTTAATGTATGTCCAAGGGTTTGGAGGATAGAGACATTTTAATTTTTCGAGATTATTCGAAAGTCAATTTTTGAAAAGGCAAATATTTCCCGATCTGTAGGAATCTGAGACAAAACTTATGTCACTTTGAGGGAACGTATATGTCAACGTCAAGGCAGAGTCACGTCAATGTATGTCCAAGGGATTAATTTTTCGAGATTATTCGAAAGTCAATTTTTGAAAAGGCAAATATCTCCCGATCTGTAGGAATCTGAGAGACAAAAGTTATGTCACTTTGAGGGAACGTATATGTAAACTTCATGTCAGAGTCACGTCAATGTATGTCTAAGGGTTTGAAGGATAGAGACATTTTAATTTTTCGAGATTATTCGAAAGTCAATTTATGAAAAGGCAAATATCTTCCGATCTGTAGGAATCTTAGAAACAAAACTTATGTCACTTTTTAGGGAACGCATATGTAAACTTCATGTCAGAGTCACGTCAATGTATGTAAAAGGGTTTGGAGTATAGAGACATTTGAATTTTTCGAGATTATTCGAAAGTCAATTTTTAAAAGGCAAATATCTCCCGATCTGTAGGAATCTGAGACAAAACTTATGCCACTTTGAGGGAACGTATATGTCAACTTCATGTCAGATTCTCGTCAATGTATGTCCAAGGGTTTGGAGGATAGAGACATTTTAATTTTTCGAGATTATTCGAAATTCAATTTTTAAAAGGCAAATATCTCCCGATCAGTAGGAATCTGAAAGACAAAGCTTATGTCACTTTGAGGGAACGTATATGTCAACTTCCTGTCAGAGTCACGTCAATGTATGTCCAAGGGTTTGGAGGATAGAGACATTTGAATTTTTCGAGATTATTCGAAAGTCAATTTTTAAAAGGCAAATATCTCCCGATCTGAAGGAATCTGAGACAAAACTTATGCCACTTTGAGGGAACGTATATGTCAACTTCCTGTCAGATTCTCGTCAATGTATGTCCAAGGGTTTGGAGGATAGAGACATTTGAATTTTTCGAGATTATTCGAAAGTCAATTTTTAAAAGGCAAATATCTCCCGATCTGTAGGAATCTGAATTACAAAACTTATATCACTTTGAGGGAACTTATATGTCAAATTCCTGTCAGAGTCACGTCAATGTATGTCCAAGGGTTTGGAGGATAGAGACATTTAAATTTTTCGAGATTATTCGAAAGTCAATTTTTAAAAGGCAAATATCTCCCGATCAGTAGGAATCTGAAAGACAAAGCTTATGTCGCTTTGAGGGAACGTATATGTCAACTTCCTGTCAGAGTCACGTCAATGTATGTCCAAGGGTTTGGAGGATAGAGACATTTTAATTTTTCGAGATTATTCGAAAGTCAATTTTTGAAAAGGCAAATATCTATCGATCTGTAGGAATCTGAAAGACAAAGCTTATGTCACTTTGAGGAATTGTATATGTCAGAGTCAAATCAGAGTCACGTCAATGTTTGTCCAAGGGTTTGGAGGATAGAGACATTTTAATTTTTCGAGATTATTCGAAAGTCAATTTTTGAAAAGGCAAATATTTCCCGATCTGTAGGAATCTGAGACAAAACTTATGTCACTTTGAGGAAACGTATATGTCAACGTCAAGGCAGAGTCACGTCAATGTATGTCCAAGGGTTTAATTTTTCGAGATTATTCGAAAGTCAATTTTTGAAAAGGCAAATATCTCCCGATCTGTAGGAATCTGAGAGACAAAAGTTATGTCACTTTGAGGGAACGTATATGTCAACTTCATGTCAGAGTCACGTCAATGTATGTCTAAGGGTTTGAAGGATAGAGACATTTTAATTTTTCGAGATTATTCGAAAGTCAATTTAAGAAAAGGCAAATATCTTCCGATCTGTAGGAATCTTAGAAACAAAACTTATGTCACTTTGAGGGAACATATATGTCATCGTCATGTCAGGGTCACGTCAATGTATGTCCAAGGGTTTAGAGGATAGAGACATAGTAATTTTACAAGATTATTCGAAAGTCATTTTTTGAAAAAACTAATATCTCCCGATCTGTAGGATTCTGAGAGACAAATCCTATGTCACTTTGAGGGAACGTATATGTCAACTTCATGTCAGAGTCACGTCAATGTATGTCCAAGGGTTTGGAGGATAGAGACATTTCAATTTTTCGAGATTATTCGAAATTCAATTTTTGAAAAAGCAAATATCTCCCGATCTCTAGGAATCTGAGAGACATAACTGATGTCGCTTTGAAGGAACGTATATGTCAACTTCAATGTCAGAGTCACGTAAATGTATGTCCAAGGGTTTGGAGGATAGAGGCATTTTAATTTTTCGAGATTATACGAACGTCAATTTTTGAAAAGGCAAATATCTCTCGATCTGTAGGAATCTGAAAGACAAAACTTATGTTTCTTTGAGGGAATGTATATGTCACAGTCAAGTCAGAGTCACGTCAAAGTATGTCCAAGGGTTTGGATGATAGAGAAATTTTAATTTTTCGAGATTATTCGAAAGTCAATTTTTGAAAAAGCAAATATCTCCCGATCTGTAGGAATCTGATAGACAAAACTTATGTCACTTTGAGGGAAGCTATATGTCAACTTCATGTCAGAGTCACGTAAATGTATGTCAAAGGGTTTGGAGGATAGAGACATCTTGATTTTTCGAGGTTATTCGAAAGTCAATTTTTGTGAAGGCAAATATCTCCCGATCTGTAGGAATCTAAGAGACAAACCTTATGTCACTTTGAGGGAACGTGTATGTCAACTTCATGTCAGAGTCACGTCAATATGTGTCCAAGGGTTTGGAGGATAGAGACATTTAAATTTTTAGAGATTATTCGAAAGTCAATTTTTGAAAAGCAAATATCTCCCGATCTGTAGGAATCTGAGAGACAAAACTTATGTCACGTTGAGGGAACGTATGTGACAACTTCATCTCAGAGTCACGTCAATGTATGTCTAAGGGTTTGAAGGATAGAGACATTTTAATTTTTCGAGATTATTCGAAAGTCAATTTTTGAAAAGGCAAATATCTCCCGATCTGTAGGAATCTGAGAGACAAAACTTATGTGACTTTAAGGGAACGTATATGTCAGAGTCAAGTCAGAGTCACGTCAATGTAAGTCGAAGGGTTTGGAGGATAGAGACATCTAAATGCTTGGAGATTATTCGAAAGCCAATTTGTGAAGAGGTAAATATCTTCCGATCTGTAGGAATCTCAGAAACAAAACTTATGTCACTTTGAGGGAACATATATGTCATCGTCATGTCAGGGTCACGTGAATGTATGTCCAAGGGTTTAGAGGATAGAGACATTCTAATTTTTCGAGATTATTCGAAAGTCGATTTTTGAAAAGGCAAATATCTCCCGATCTGTAATAATCTGAGAGATAAAACTTAAGTCACTTTAAGGGAACGTATATGTCAACGTCAAGTCAGAGTCACGTCAATGTATGTCCAAGGGTTTGGAGGATAGAGACATTTTAATTTTTCGAGATTATTCGAAAGTCAATTTTTGAAAAGGCAAATATATCCCGATCTGTAGGAATCTCAGCAACAAAACTTATATCACTTTGAGGGAACGTTTATGTCAACTTCATGTCAGAGTCACGTCAAAATATGTCTAAGGGTTTGGAGGATAGAGACATTTTAATTTTTCGAGATTATTCCAAAGTCAATTATTGAAGAGGCAAATATCTCCCGATCTGTAGGAATCTGAGAGACAAAACTGATGTCACTTTGTGGGAAGGTATATGTCATCGTCATGTAAGAGTCTTGTCAATGTATGTCCATGGGTTTGGAGGATAGAGACATTTGAATTTTTCGAGATTATTCGAAAGTCAATTTTTGAAAAGGCAAATATCTCCCGATCTGTAGGAATCTGAGACAAAACTTATGTACTTTGAGGGAATGTATATGTCAGAGTCAAGTCAGAGTCACGTCAATGCATGTCCAAGGGTTTGGAGGATAGAGACATTTTAATTTTGCGAGATTTTTCGAAAGTCAATTTTTGAAAAGGCAAATATCTCCCGATCTGTAGGAATCTGAGAGACAAAACTTATGTCACTTTGAGGGAACGTATATGTCAACTTTATGTCAGAGTCACGTCAATGTATGTCTAAGGGTTTGAAGGATAGAGACATTTTAATTTTTCGAGATTATACGAAAGTCAATTTTTGAAAAGGTAAATATCTTCCGATCTGTAGGAATCTCAGAAAGAAAACTTATGTCACTTTGAGGGAACATATATGTCATCGTCATGTCAGGGTCACGTCAATGTATGTCCAAGGGTTTAGAGGATAGAGACATAGTAATTTTACGAAATTATTCGAAAGTCAATTTTTGAAAAGGCAAATAACTCCCGATCTGTAGGATTCTGAGAGACAAATCCTATGTCACTTTGAGGGAACGTATATGTCAACTTCATGTCAGAGTCACGTCAATGTATGTCCAAGGGTTTGGAGGATAGAGACATTTAAATTTTTCGAGATTATTCGAAAGTCAATTTTTGAAAAGGCAAATATCTCCCGATCTGTAGCAATCCGAGAGACAAAACTTATGTCACTTTGAGGGAACGTATATGTCAACGTCATGTCAGAGTCACGTCAATGTATGTCCAAGGGTTTGGAGGGTAGAGGCATTTTAATTTTTCGAGATTATTCGAAAGTCAATTTTTGAAAAGGCAAATATCTCCCGATCTGTAGGAATCTGAGAGACAAAACTTATGTCACTTTGAGGGAACGTATATGTCAACTTCATGTCAGAGTCTCGTCAATGTAAGTCGAAAGGTTTGGAGGATACAAACATCTTAATGTTTCGAGATTATTCTAAAGTCAATTTTTGAAAATGCAAATATCTCCCGATCTGTAGGAATCTCAGCGAAAAAACTAATGTCACTTTAAGGGAACGTATATGTCAACTTCATGTCAGAGTCACGTCAATATATGTCCAAGGGTTTGGAGGATAGAGACATTTTAATTTTTCGAGATTATTCGAAAGTCAATTCTTGAAGAGGCAAATATCTCCCGATCTGTAGGAATCTGAGAGACAAATCTCATGTCAGTTTGAGGGAACATATATGTCATCGTCATGTAAAAGTCACGTCAATATAAGTCCAAGGGTTTGCAGGATTGAGAACTTTTAATTTTTGAAGGGCATTCGAAAGTCAATTTTTCAAAGGCATATATCTGCCGATCTGCAGGAAACTCAGAGAGAAAACTTATATCAGTTTGAGGTATCATATATGTCATCGTCATGTCAAAGTCACTTCAATGTAAGTACAACTGTTTGCAGGATAGAGAACTTTTAATTTGTGAAGGTTATTCGGAAGTCAATTTTTCAAAGGCATATATCTCCCGATATGTAGGAAACTGAGAGACAACAATCATGTCAGTTTCAGGTAACGTAAATGTCATCGTCATATCAGAGTCACGTCAATGTAAGTCCAAGTGTTTGCAGGATAGAGAACTTTTAATTTTTCAGGGGTATACGAAACTCACTTTTTCAAAGGCATATATCTCTCGATATCTACGAAAATGAGAGACGCAACTCATGACAGTTTGAGGTTACGTATATATCATCGTCACGTCAGAGTCACGTCAATGTTAATCCAAGTGTTTGCAGGATAGAGAACTTTTAATTTTTGAAATTTATTTGAAAGTTAATTTTTCAAAGGCATATATCTCCCGATCTGTAGGAACCTGAAGGTCAAAACTGATGTCAGTTTAAGGTAACAGATATGTCATCTTCATTTCAAAGTGACGTCATTGTAATTCCAAGGGTTTGCAGGATAGAGAACTTTTAATTTTTGAAAGTTATCCGAAAGTCAATGTTTCAAAGGCATATATCTCCCGATCTGTAGGAAACTGAGATACACAACTCATGTCAGTTTGAGGTAACGTATATAACATCGTCATGTCAGAGTCACGTCCTTGTAAGTACAGGGGTTTGGAGGATAGTGACTTTTCAATGTTTCAAGGGTATTCGAAACTCACTTTTTCAAAGGCATATATCTCCTGATCTGTATGAATCTGAGAGACAAAACTTATGTCACTTTCGAGGTAACGTATATGTCATAGTCATGGCAGGGTCACGACAATGTAAGTACAAGGTGTTGGAAGATAGAGACCTTTTAATTCTTCAAGGGTATTCGAAAGTCAACATAAAAAGGAATATATCTCCCGATCTGTAGGAATCTGATAGACATAACTCATGTATTTTTTTTAAACTATATGTCATCGCCATGTCAGAGTCCTGTGAATGTAAGTCCAAGAGTTTGAAAATAGAGAACTTTTAATTTTTCAAGGTTATTCGAAATTCAATTTTTCATAGTCTTGACAAAGAATACTTTTAAATGGAGACTTTGCTGCATCATTTAATATCGGTCTATGTCCACTTTTGTGTCAGGTTTGTTTAGCTTTTTTTTCAACTTATATTATGTTTTCGTTGCGTCTGCTGATAATCAAGACTAATATTGCAACATTGAATATGTTCATGCCTAAATGACTCAAGTGCAAGGTTACCGTATTATAAAGTTTTTTCCGAAAAGAACTATTTTCAGCATTAAAAATAGTTTCGCAGATGAACTCCGAAGTCTAGCGGTCGGAATTGGCACTTATACTTTAACACCAAGAAACCAACGTAGTTATTAAGTTTCTTTCATGCAACTGCATTATACATCTTGAGCAAAAGTTACATTACAATTTAAAAGAATTAATGATGTTTTATTTAGGTAAAGTACTCGAAAACAAATTTCTCTACAACCTTGGGCAAAAATTCAAATTTCCCAACGTACTTCTGGAGTTTCCAGGCTTTTCCCTAAAAGACGTGCAGATCCTATGAATTATTATTGGCGGATTACAATCGTAGGAAGCGTGCTTTTTGCTGTTCTGTATATGATGAAACGCATTCATCGACCGCTGCAGAACGTCCTTACCAAATAAGATTTGAGGAGCAGTCTCCTAGCAGTGTATTCAATATTATGTGGCATTCGCAGTTCAAGAGGATGAAGAATTCTTCGGGAACATACCGTGTTTACTGCAGAAACTACGTTTCATGAAAGTGGTTAGTAAACATTTCTAACCATGCGGGGATCAGAATCGCCCGGGTTCGTAGTTGAACATCATCACCGCTTTCCGAAACTGAACAGCTATAAACAAAAACTTTGATGTTGGACCACTGTTGTAAAGCAATCTATTTTCCAATACGTGGTCTGAATAAAAACCTTTTAAATCTATACTGTAATTTGCAGTCGCCCTTCAACGTTCGTGCCGCTTGATTTCAACTTTAGTCAAACGCCGCACACAGTTTTTATTAAAAAGCTGTTTATCAATCTCCTACTCACCACTCCTACGAGATGACCTCGAAGATACTTGTCTTCTTAGCGCATGGAGACCGCACGCATAAGAACAAAGACTGCAGACCAACCAAGTCCTCACAATAGCAAATTATGAACGACACACGCAAAACAGTCAAACTGGGCACCAGAACAGCATTCAGCACAAGGCATACGTAAGAAACAGATGAGTCTTCACAGCCAATATGTCTTTTTAAGAAATGTAGACTATTTCACAAGAATAAAATGCACATCACTTGGCTTGTAAATCTTAATTTGTGGCAATGACATTAAAGAATCTATACACATCGCAGTATTGATCCCGAAGATTATAAATGTTACGAATAAAATCACAGATAATATCCAACTGACAACGAAATGACATAGTCAGCACATCATCAATATTATTAAATTAAAATTAAAACTGTTTTCGAAGGAATTGTGAATACCTTTCAGAAGTTTATTTGGCCATGTGTCGGACAGTTTCACTTGCAATGGTCAAATGAACATTAGTTCTTTCGTAACAGACCCTTTTATACATATCTGAAACTAAAGAAATTTTGTGATCTTGTTTCAGCTCAAAAGTTCCCTAACCAAACTCATGATTTTAATTTGGTTTTAATGCACGTTTACAATGAACCACGGTTAGCCCATGTTACATTTTGTGGCGACTTCAGTGGATACAAAACCAGTTACTTGTATCACCTAAACTGACAACAGTCTATTAGTCTTAACAAATTGCTTTACTGTAGTAATGATCTTCATGTATTCATTGAAAATAAGGACATAACGTGTTAAAACCTTTCATCTTGCGTATCATGTCATTAAATATGATTTATAATTAGGATCACACAGCAAATTAAATATTCAAAGTAAAATGTTTCGTAAACCAACTTCACAACTCTTCTTTAATATTGGCAATGGTTTCTCGAAAATCTCTCACTGTTTATGGAAGTCACAATCACACGCCACGTGTCAAATCCTGAGCCCCTATCGTCAACACCAATAACGGTGAACCAGCAGGCTTACATCCTACGGCCACAACCTGCGACAAGCGACTGTGACACTGCTCAGAACCGGCGAGCAACTGAGGGGAACGCGCATCGCGAACAGAGACACCGCGCACAGTTACGGGAATTGTCTGAAGATGAATAGGTCTCCGATTTAAGAAGTTTCAAAACGTCGCCGTGTAGAAAGAATATCACAACTGAAGATTTGTGTCTTCTGGGTTGTTGCGCTGTGTAGTCTGGTAGATGTTAACCAACGTTTCAGAGGTCATATTGCCTTCGTCATCAGGGCGATGATTCGTTGGTAAACATCTACCATACTACACGGCGCAACAACCCAGAAGGCAGAAATCTTCATACTCATCGCTCTGATGATGGCGGCAGTATGACCTCTGAAACGTTGGTTAACATCGACCAGACTACACAGCGTAACAACCCAGAAGACAGAAATTGTCATACTCATCGCCCTGATGATGGAGGCAGTATGACCTCTGAAACGTTGGTAAACATCTACCAGACTACACAGCACAACAACCCAGAAGACAGAAATCTTCATACTCTGATGACGAAGGCAGTATGACCTCTGAAACGTTGGTAAACATCTACCAGACTACACGTCGCAACAACCCAGAAGACAGAAATCTTCATACTCATCGCCCTGATGACGGAGGCAGTATGACCTCTGAAACGTTGGTTAACATCGACCAGACCACACAGCGCAACAACCCAGAAGACAGAAATCTTCATACTCACCGCTGTAAAAAGCTGAAATCTTACAATATCACACCTTCTTTAGGGCATTTATCCGATCGAGATACGCTTTTCATTTCATCATAACATATTTTAATTTCATCCATCCCTCATTCTACCCATGTTCACTATTTCGCTATTCTTTTACGTGCATATGACCCACTAACTTATTTTAATCGATCTTGTTTGAGAATGGTCCCCACCACAGTTACATGATCCTACTCCACTTTCCTTACAGGGTGTTAAAAAAATGGTATTTAGAACACATGACTGGCTCATTAATCGACGAATGAATAACGACCCCAAGGTCTGAAACTGGAGATACAGAGTTTTAACAGCCAATAACAAAGTACTTAATGACAAGGCAATCCAACGTAAGGGACAAGTAATCTTCACATAACTTTATGCGTGCGTGCGTGTGAAAATACGGTTAATGTAATTATTTACGCAGCTTCTTAGAAAGGGCCCAGCATGTTTCGATCCTAGTGGGTCAACTTCAGTGACATTTACTGATTATAAGAACGTGAACAGGAAGTTCTTCAATACCTTCATTTGTGCGACTTCCTTCGTGCCACATTTCTTTAGTGTTCTGTTTGACGATAGGTCCATACGAACAGGATCCTTCCATCTCTTTCTCGGACTGGGACCTGTTCATATACGTTCTTGGCAGATGATCCAGAAGTGGTTTGCCATTGCCTTCTTCTGTGTGTGAATGGAGTAATTGTTGGGATTCCACGGAGGAAAACTCCGTGTTGCCTAGACCACGGCCTTGCCCAACACAAGTTATAAATTAGGGCACCGCCGGGAATCAAACCCTAGGCCTCAGGATTACAAGGCCAGCGTTCTAACGGCTAGACGACCGTGCGACATACTAAAATAAAATTTCCAATACTTCACACCAGTAAAGTCGTCATTCGCAGATGGCTGTCTTCTGGGTTGTTGCGCTTTGTAGTCTGGTAGTAGTTCAACGACGTTTTCAGAGGTCCTTGCTGCCTCCATCATCACCATCATTATTTATACGAAGCACTATCCAGAAACAGAAGCACAGTTTGCATTTTCATAAGCCCTTGTTACGTAGTCAAAGTTTTCGTCTCTTTTGATTACCGACATCCCAGTCTGGCGCGTGCGGTCAGAAGGGCACTGAACACAAATATCCAGCCCTTGCATGGTACATATATGAAATATCGCCTGCTGCAACTTTTTACGGCCATATGTATGCATGATTGTGGGATGTGTTCGTATAACACATTCTCTGTCCAAGAGCTGTCAAGATGAATACTGAAGCTGTATAACTTTCGATTGAAAGAACACATTTCTAGGCTCGTTCAGACTGAAAAGTTTCAAAAATGCTCCTGATGGCTTCTCCGTGTTTCCCTGTCTCTTTGTCAACAAATCGAGAATTGCAATATGTATTTTAATTACATTGATATTGGCAAATTAGAGACATTCTAGTCTTAGCTAATGCGAAGGTTTCGATAGCAAGTGGACAGATATGAGATTTGTGTCACAACACAATTTTTGTGTTTTTTTATTATTGTTTTTCTGCGTCATCTCAGCTCGAGAAACATTAGACTGACTCCGGTAGTACAGTGAAATCTATAGCCATCGTTCCTCGAACTAACGTTTTACCGCAAGCATCGTCGGTCTTGTTCGGTCCCAGATACATCCCATATAGAATAATGTTACATTTTCCCGTTTCTATCGTTTATCGAACTATCATGTATTTCCTATGGTGACAGCCAAATAAATTCCAGATGTACAAGATTTACAGAGGTTGGACCTGTTTAAATGTGACGATAGTGTGGATATGTATACAAAATGAATATATTTTTAACAAACAGGATATTTGTAATATCTCGATACATTTCAAAATAAAATTTTAACATTTGTATTCTATTACGTCTTAATGCTTTTTAAAAAAAAGCACGAAGGCATCAAATTCGTGAGGTGGAGGTTGCGCAAAGTCGGATGGGACCAGTTATCAATAATGATATTACGCGCAAACACAATCCCCATTTAACACAAATAATGCTTATATGCGTGTAGTACATCATAATACGTCTAAAATTACATGTTTCCAGAAGAATTATTTCCTGCAAAATTGATGCAGTGTAGATGTTGACGCAAATACGTTAAAGATTCATGCGTAACGATGACCAAATCTAACTCACTATAAATAAGTATCATGTAAAGAAAGAATTGGAAAAAACATACGTGAATGTTAGTACGCCATTAATTAATATAAATCGATTCACAAAAAAAATTGAATATAAATCTCTGGTACATTAATTGCAATGCTTGGTGGGCGCGGAATTCGTGGCGCACGTCAAACTTGTGGTAACATATTGGTGTCCTATGTCAAATGTCAAAAAATATATCGAAAATATTGCCTCACATTTACTCGAGGACACGACGTACAAACACAGAGACGCAGTCCATCGGAGAAATACGGAAACAAAGATATGATGTGCCACCTGTGATGACCTCAATGGAAAGAAATCAATACTTTCAAATATCATCGAGGACCAATCGGAAGTCAGTCAGTACAGATTTTGTCTTGGAACAATCGTCTAGTCCCGGTTGAATACTCTCCATTAAACGGCGGTTGGAATTATTTGATTTCGGTCGGTCAGTATCAACGTAAATTTGTGCTCTAGAAATAGAGTTCTTCGGGACCATTAACAAGATTAATTACCACCGTTCAATCACGTATTAACGGGTGTTACATGCAGTGAATCTCAGTGAAAGGATGTCTTCTCTGTGACGTGTGAGAATAGAAACAAGTGAACACCAATCCAACATAACATGCAAGAATAAGTTCGGTTCGACACATTGAGATATACGACTTCAGTGAAAGGACATTTGCATGCCATGTGTGCTCAATAAAGACGTTTGTACGAGTTAGTAACACGTAAATCATATACAGATATCGCGTATGTGCAGTAGCTGGAACTACGTAATTTGAAAACATTTATTCTTTTTAACGATGACTGGGGTCACTGTAGTAATTACATGTAAGTAATTTAAAATTAAATAAATATTTTAATAAATTCTTCTTTGGTGTGACAACATATATACTTCCACAATGAAACATTCAATAGCATCATATTTAAGTGATAAGTCATTGGTGTACTTGCAATTACTGAAAGTATGTGTCCAATAAAATATCCTTGTAAAAAAATTTAATTAGGTATGAAAGTGAAGCCCAGAATATAATATACTTCTTAAGGTGACGGAATCGAATTTTTGAGTATTTAATAATTTACAATTAACCATATCGAGCTCAAGCTGTTCTCACATGCGCACGTCATACGACTGCACTGCGCAACAACGTCTGCGCAGGTGCCTCGCTAACCTAATCTAACCCAAACCAACGAAAACGGTGTAATCCGCATCAGTGCAAAATAGTTTCCTGCGCACGAATTTTGGAAAAAACGTATCGATGCTCAGAAATTATTGAAATTTTGCTTGGACGTCATGCCACAGGTAAGTTAATGATATACATACTCTACTATGTCTTATTGCTTTTTCGAAATTCGCACGAATCCATCAAAGTCGTGAGGTGGATGATGTGCAAAGTCGGCCACGACCACTTATCAATAATGATATTACGCGCTCACACAATCCCCATATAACACAAATAGTGCTTATATGCGTGTAATACATCATAACACGTCTAAAATTACATAATGTTTCCACAAGAATTATTTCCTTCAAAATTGATGCAGTGTAGATGTTGACGCAAATACGTAGCAGATTCATGCGTAAAGATGACACAATCTAACTCACTATAAATAAGTATCATATAACGAAAGAATTGGAATAAAAATACGTGAATGATAGTACGCCATTAATTAATATAAATCGCCACACAAAAGGAATTGTATATAAATCTCTGGTATATTTATTGCAATGCTTGGTGGGCTTGGAATTCGTGGCGCACGTCAAACTTGTGGTAACATATTGGTGTCCTATGTCAAATGTCAAAAAATATAACGAAAATATTGCCTCACATTTACTCGAGGACACGACGTACAAACACAGACACGCAGTCCATCGGAGAAATACGGAACCAAAGATATGACGTGCCATCTGTGATGATTTCAATGGAAAGAAATCAATACTTTCGAATGGAATCGAGGACCAATCGGAAGTCAGTCAGTACAGATTTTGTCATGGAACAGTCGGCTGGTCCCGGTTGAATACTCTCCTTTAAACGGTGGTTGGAAATATTTGATTTCGGTCGGTCAGTATCAACGTAAATTTGTGCTCCAGAAATAGAGTTCTTCGGGACCATTAACAAGATTAATTACCACCGTTCAATCACGTATTAACGGTTGCTACATGCAGTGAATCTCAGTGAAAGGATGTCTTCTCCGCGACGTGTGAGAATAGAAACAAGTGAACACCAATCCAACATAACATGCAAGAATAAGTGCGGTTCGGCCAATTGAGATATACGACTTCAGTGAAAGGACATTTGCATGCCATGTGTGCTCAGTAAAGACGTTTGTACGAGTTAATAACTCGTAAATCATATACAGATATCGCGTATGTGCAGAAGCTGGAACTACGTAATTTGAAAAAAATTATTCTTCATAACGATTACTGGGGTCACTGTAGTAATTACATGTAGAGTAATTTAAAATTAAATAAATATTTTAATAAATTCTTCTTTGGTGTGACAACATATATACTTCCACAACGAAATATTTAATAGCATCATATTTAAGTGATAAGTCATTGGTGTACTAGCAAATACTGAAAGTATGTGTCCAACGTATATGTCAACTTCATGTCAGAGTCTTGTCAATGTATGTCCGAGAGTTTGGAGGATAGAGACATTTTAATTTTTCGAGATTATTCGAAAGCCAATTTTTGAAATGGCAAATATCTCCCGATCTGTAGGAATCTGAGAGACAAAACTTATGTGACTTTGAGGGAACGTATATGTCAACTTCGTGTCAGAGTCACGTCAATGTATGTCCAAGGGTTTGGAGGATAGAAATATTTTAATTATTCGAGATTATTCGAAAGTCAATTTCTTAAAAGGCAAATATCTCCCGATCTGTAGGAATCTGAGAGACAAAACGTATGTCACCTTGAGGGAACGTATATGTCAACTTCATTTCTGATTCACGTTAATGTGTGTCCAAGGGTTTGGAGGATAGAGACATTTAAATTTTTCGAGATTATTCGAAAGTCAATTTTTGAAAAGGCAAATATCTCCCGATCTGTAGGAATCTGAGAGACAAACCTTATGTCACTTTGAGAAAACGTATATGTCATCGTCATGTCAGAGTCACGTCAATGTAAGTCGAAGGGTTTGGAGGATAGAGACATTTTAATTTTTCGAGATTATTCGAAAGTCAATTTTTGAAAAGGCAAATATCTCCCGATCAGTAGGAATCTGAGAGACAAAACGTATGTCACTTTGAGGGAACGTATATGTCAACTTGATGTCAGAGTCACGTCATTGTATGTCCAAGGGTTTGGAGGATAGAGATATTTTAATTTTTCGAGATTATTCGAAAATCAATTTATGAAAAGGCAAATATCTCCCAATCTGTAGGAATCTGAGAGACAAAACTTATGTCACTATGAGGGAACGTATATGTCAGCTTCATGTCAGAGTCACGTCAATGTATGTCCAAGGGTTTGGAGGATAGAGACATTTTAATTTTTCGAGATTATTCAAAAGTAAATTTATGAAAAGGCAAATATCTCCCGATCTGTAGGTATCTGAGAGACAAAACTTATGTCACTTTGAGGGAACGTAAATGTCATCGTCATGTCAGAGTCACGTCAATGTATGTCCAAGGGTTTGGAGGATAGAGACATTTTAATTTTCGAGATTATTCGAAAGTCAATTTTTGAAAAGGCAAATATCTCCCGATCTGTAGGAATCTGTGAGACAAACCTTATGTCACTTTGTGGGAACGTATATGTCAACTTCACATCAGAGCCACGTCAATGTATGTCCAAGGGTTTGGAGGTTAGAGACACTCAAATTTTTCGAGATTATTCGAAAAACAATTTTTGAAAAGGCAAATATCTCCCGATCTGTAGGTATCTGAGAGACAAAACTTATGTCACTTTGAGGGAACGTATATGTCAACTACATGTCAGAGTCACGTCTATGTACGTCCAAGGGTTTGGAGGATAGAGACATTTTAATTTTTCGAGATTATTCTAAAGTCAATTTTTGAAAAGGCAAATATCTCCCGATCTGTAGGAATCTGAGAGACAACACTTTTATCACTTTGAGGGAACGCAAATGTCATCGTCATGTCAGAGTCACGTCAATGTATGTCCAAGGGTTTGGAGGATAGAGACATTTTAATTTTTCGAGATTATTCGAAAGTCAATTTTTGAAAAGGCAAATATCTCCCGATCTGTAGGAATCTGTGAGACAAACCTTATGTCACTTTGTGGGAACGTATACGTCAACTTCACATCAGAGCCACGTCAATGTATGTCCAAGGGTTTGGAGGATAGAGACACTCAAATTTTTCGAGATTATTCGAAAAACAATTTTTGAAAAGGCAAATATCTCCCGATCTGTAGGTATCTGAGAGACAAAACTTATGTCACTTTGAGGGAACGTAAATATCATCGTCATGTCAGAGTCACGTCAATGTATGTCCAAGGGTTTGGAGGATAGAGACATTTTAATTTTCGAGATTATTCGAAATTCAATTTTTGAAAAGGCAAATATCTCCCGATCTGTAGGAATCTGTGAGACAAACCTTATGTCACTTTGTGGGAACGTATATGTCAACTTCACATCAGAGCCACGTCAATGTATGTCCAAGGGTTTGGAGGATAGAGACACTCAAATTTTTCGAGATTATTCGAAAAACAATTTTTGAAAAGGCAAATATCTCCCGATCTGTAGGTATCTGAGAGACAAAACTTATGTCACTTTGAGGGAACGTATATGTCAACTACATGTCAGAGTCACGTCTATGTACGTCCAAGGGTTTGGAGGATAGAGACATTTTAATTTTTCGAGATTATTCTAAAGTCAATTTTTGAAAAGGCAAATATCTCCCGATCTGTAAGAATCTGAGAGACAAAACTTATGTCACTTTGAGGAAACGTAAATGTCATCGTCATGTCAGAGGCACGTCAATGTATGTCAAAGGGTTTGGAGGATAGACACATTTTAATTTTTCGAGATTATTCGTAATTCAATTTTTGAAAAGGTAAATATCTCCCGATCTGTAGGAATCTGAGATACAAACCAAATGTCACTTTGAGGGAACGTATATGTCAACTTCATGTCTGAGTCACGTCAATGTATGTCCAAGGGTTTGGAGGATAGAGACATTTTAATTTTTCGAGATTATTCGAAAGTCAATTTGTGGAAAGGCAAATATCTCGCGATATGTAATAATCTGAGAGACAAAACTTATGTCACTTTAAGGGAACGTATATGTAAACTTCATGTCTGAGTCACGTCAATGTATGTCCAAAGTTTTGGAGGATAGAGACATTTTAATTTTTCGAGATTATTCGAAAGTCAATTTGTGAAAAGGCAAATATCTCCCGATCTGTAGGAATCTGGGAAACAAAACTTATGTCACTTTAAGGGAAGGTATATGTCAACTTCATGTCAGAGTCACGTGAATGTATGTCCAAGTGTTTGGAGGATAGAGACATTTCAGTTTTTCGAGATTATTCGAAATTCAATTATTGAAATGGCAAATATCTCCCGATCTGTAGAATCTGAGAGACAAAACTTATGTCACTTTGAGGGAAAGTACTTGTCATAGTCATGTCAGAGTCACGTCAATGTATGTCCAAGGGTTTGGAGGATATAGACATTTAAATTTTTCGAGATTATTCGAAAGTGAATTATTCAAAGGCAAATATCTACCGATCTGTAGGAATCTGAGAGACTAAACTTATGTCACTTTGAGGGAACGCATATGTCATCGTCATGCCAAAGTCACGTCAATTTATGTCCAAGGCTTTGGAGAATAGAGACAATTTAACTTCTTCGAGATTATTCGAAAGTCAATTTTTGAAAAGTTAAATATCTCCCGATCTGTATTAATCTGAGAAACAAAACATATGTCACTTTTAGGGAACGTATATGTGATCGTCATGTCAGAGTCAAGTCAATGTAAGTCCAAGAGTTTGGAGGATAGAGACATTTTAATTTTTCGAGATTATTCGAAAGTCAATTTCTGAAAAGGCAAATATCTCCCGATCTGTAAGAATCTGAGAGACAAAACTTATGTCACTTTGAGGGAACCTATAAGTCAACTTCATGTCAGAGTGACGTCAATGTATGTCCAAGGGTTTGGAGGATAGAGACATTTTAATTTTTCGAGATTATTCGTAAGTCAATTTTTGAAAAGGCAAATATCTCCCGATCTGTAGGAATCTGAGAGACAAAACTTATGTTATTTTGAGGGAACCTATATGTCAACTTCATGTCAGAGTCACGTCAATGTATGTCCAAGGGTTTGGAGGATAGAGACATTTTAATGTTTCGAGATTATTCGTAAGACAATTTTTGAAAAGGTAAATATCTCCCGATCTGTAGGAATCTGAGAGACAAACCAAATGTCACTTTGACGGAACCTATATGTCAACTTCATGTCAGAGTCACGTCAATGTATGTCCAAGGGTTTGGAGGATAGAGACATTTAAATTTTTCGAGATTATTCGAAAGTCAATTTCTGAAAAGGCAAATATCTCCTGATCTGTAGGAATCTGAGAGACAAAACTTATGTCACTTTGAGGGAACGTATATGTCAACTTTATGTCAGGGTCTCGTAAATGTATGTCCAAGAGTTTGGTCAATAGAGACATTTTAATTTTTCGAGATTATTCGAAAGTCAATTTGTGAAAAGGCAAATATCTCCCGATCTGTAGGAATCTGGGAAACAAAACTTATGTCACTTTAAGGGAACGTATGTGTCAAGTTCATGTCAGAGTCACGTGAATGTATGTCCAAGTGTTTGGAGGATAGAGACATTTCAGTTTTTAGAGATTATTCGAAATTCAATTTTTGAAAAGGCAAATATCTCCCGATCTGTAGGAATCTGAGAGACAAATCTTATGTCACTTTGAGGGAACGTATATGTCAAGTTCATGTCAGAGTCACGTGAATGTATGTCCAAGTGTTTGGAGGATAGAGACATTTCAGTTTTTAGAGATTATTCGAAATTCAATTTTTGAAAAGGCAAATATCTCCCGAGCTCTAAGAATCTGAGAGACATAACTTATGTCACTTTGAGGAAACGTATATGTCAACTTCATGTCAGAGTCACGTCAATGTATGTCCAAGGGTTTGGAGGATAGAGACATTTTAATTTTTCGAGATTATTCGAAAGTCAATTATTGAAAAGGCAATTATCTCCCGATCTCTATTAATCTGAGAGACAAAACTTATGTCACTTTGAGGGAACGTATATGTCAACTTCATGTCAGAGTCACGTCAATGTATGTCCAAGGGTTTGGAGGATAGAGACATTTCAATTTTTCGAGATTATTCGAAAGTGAATTATTCAAAGGCAAATATCTACCGATCTGTAGGAATCTGAGAGACTAAACTTATGTCACTTTGATGGAACGCATATGTCATCGTCATGCCAGAGTCACGTCAATTTCTGTCCAAGGCTTTGGAGAATAGAGACAATTTAAATTCTTCGAGATTATTCGAAAGTCAATTTTTGAAAAGTTAAATATCTCCCGATCTGTATTAATCTGAGAAACAAAACATATGTCACTTTTAGGGAACGTATATGTGATCGTCATGTCAGAGTCACGTCATTGTAAGTCCAAGAGTTTGGAGGATAGAGACATTTTAGTTTTTCGAGATTATTCGAAAGTCAATTTTTGAAAAGGCAAATATCTCCCGATCGGTAGGAATCTGAGAGACGAAACTTATGTCACTTTGAGGGAACGTATATGTCAACTTCACGTCAGAGTCACGTCAATGTATGTCCAAGGGTTTGGAGGATAGAGACATTTTAATTTTTCGAGATTATTCGAAAGTCAATTTTTTTTAATTCAAATATCTCCCGATCGGAAGGAATCTGAGAGACAAAACGTATGTTACTTTGAGGGAACCTATATGTCAACGTCATGTCAGAGTCACGTCAATGTATGTCCAAGGGTTTGGAGGATAGAGACATTTTAATTTTTCGAGATTATTCGAAAGTAAATTTCTGAAAAGGCAAATATCTCGCGATCTGTAATAATCTGAGAGACAAAACTTATGTCACTTTAAGGGAACATATATGTCAACTTCATGTCAGAGTCATGTCAATGTATGTCCAAGGGGTTGGAGGATAGAGACATTTTAATTTTTCGAGATTATTCGAAAGTCAATTTTTGAAAAGGCAAATATCTCCCGATCTGTAGCAAACTGAGAGACAAAACTTATACACTTTGAGGGAACGTATATGTCAACTTCATGTGAGAGTCTCGTCAATGTATGTCCAAGGGTTTGGAGGATAGAGACATTTTAATTTTTCGAGATTATTCGAAAGTCAATTTTTGAAAAGGCAAATATCTCCCGATCTGTAGCAAACTGAGAGACAAAACTTATGTCACTTTGAGGGAAAGTATATGTCAGCTTCATGTGAGAGTCTCGTTAATGTATGTCCAAGGGTTTCTAGGATAGAGGCATTTTAATTTTTCGAGATTATTCGAAAGTCAATTTTTGGAAAGGCAAATATCTCCCGATCTATAGTAATCTGAGAGACAGAACTTATGTCACTTTGAGGGAACTTACTTGTCATAGTCATGTCAGAGTCACGTAAATGTATGTCCAAGGGTTTGGAGGATAGAGACATTTAAATTTTTCGAGATTATTCGAAAGTCAATTTGTGAAAAGGCAAATATCACCCGATCTGTAGGAATCTGGGAAACAAAACTTATGTCACTTTAAGTGAACGTATATGTCAACTTCATGTCAGAGTCACGTCAAGTTATGTAGAAAGGGTTTGGAGGATAGAGACATTTAAATTTTTCGAGATTATTCGAAAGTCAATTTTTGAAAAGGCAAATATCTCCCGATCTGTAGAATCTGAGAGACAAACCTTATGTCACTTTGAGGGAACGTACTTGTCATAGTCATGTCATAGTCACGTAAATGTATGTCCAAGGGTTTGGGGGATAGAGAAATTTTAATTTTTCGAGATTATTCGAAAGTCAATTTTTGAAAAGGCAAATATCTCCCGATCTGTAGCAATCTGAGAGACAAAACTTATGTTACTTTGAGGGAACCTATATGTCAACTTCATGTCAGAGTCTTGTCAATGTATGTCCAATGGTTTGGAGGATAGAGACATTTGAATTTTTCGATATTATTCGAAAGTCAATTTTTGAAAAGGCAAATATCTCCCGATCTGTAGGAATCTGAGAGACTAACCTTATGTCACTTTGAGGGAACGCATATGTCAACTTCGCGTCAGAGTGACGTCAATGTATGTCCAAGGGTTTGGAGGATAGAGACATTTAAATTTTTAAAGATTAATCGAAAGTCAATTTATGTAAAGGCAAATATCTCCCGATCGGAAGGAATCTGAGAGACAAAACGTATGTTACTTTGAGGGAACCTATATGTCAACTTCATGTCAGAGTCACGTCAATGTATGTCCAAGGGTTTGGAGAATAGAGACATTTTAATTTTTCGAGATTATTCGAAAGTAAATTTCTGAAAAGGCAAATATCTCCCGATCTGTAGGAATCTGAGAGACAAAATTTATGTCACTTTGAGGGAACGTATATGTCAACTTTATGTCAGTGTCTCGTAAATGTATGTCCAAGAGTTTGGAGGATAGAGACATTTTAATTTTTCGAGATTATTCGAAAGTCAATTTGTGGAAAGGCAAATATCTCGCGATCTGTAATAATCTGAGAGACAAAACTTATGTCACTTTAAGGGAACTTATATGTCAACTTCATGTCACAGTCATGTCAATGTATGTCCAAGGGGTTGGAGGATAGAGACATTTTAATTTTTCGAGATTATTCGAAAGTCAATTTTTGAAAAGGCAAATATCTCCCGATCTGTAGAATCTGAGAGACAAAACTTATGTCACTTTAAGGGAACGTACTTGTCATAGTCATGTCAGAGTCACGTAAATGTATGTCCAAGGGTTTGGAGGATAGAGACATTTTAATTTTTCGAGATTATTCGAAAGTCAATTTTTGAAAAGGCAAATATCTCCCGATCTGTAGCAAACTGAGAGACAAAACTTATGTCACTTTGAGGGAACGTATATGTCAACTTCATGTGAGAGTCTCGTCAATGTATGTCCAAGGGTTTGGAGGATAGAGACATTTTAATTTTTCGAGATTATTCGAAAATCAATTTTTGAAAAGGCAAATATCTTCCGATCTGTAGCAAACTGAGAGACAAAACTTATGTCACTTTGAGGGAACGTATATGTCAACTTCATGTGAGAGCCTCGTCAATGTATGTCCAAGGGTTTCTAGGATAGAGGCATTTAAATTTTTCGAGATTATTCGAAAGTCAATTGTTGGAAAGGCAAATATCTCCCGATCTATAGTAATCTGAGAGACAGAACTTATGTCAATTTGATGGAACTTACTTGTCATAGTCATGTCAGAGTCACGTAAATGTATGTCCAAGGGTTTGGAGGATAGAGACATTTAAATTTTTCGAGATTATCCGAAAGTCAATTTTTGAAAAGGCAAATATCTCCCGATCTGTAGCAATCTGAGAGACAAAACTTATGTTACTTTGAGGGAACCTATATGTCAACTTCATGTCAGAGTCACGTCAATGTATGTCCAATGGTTTGGAGGATAGAGACATTTTAATTTATCGTGATTATTCGAAAGTCAATTTTTGAAAAGGCAAATATCTCCCGATCTGTAGGAATCTGAGAGACAAACCAAATGTCACTTTGAGGGAATGTATATGTCAACTTCATGTCAGAGTCACGTCAATGTATGTCCAAGGGTTTGGAAGATAGACACATTTTAATTTTTCGAGATTATTCGAAAGTCAATTTTTGAAAAGGCAAATATCTCCCGATCTGTAGAATCTGAGAGACAAACCTTATGTCACTTTCAGGGAACGTACTTGTCATAGTCATGTCAGAGTCACGTAAATGTATGTCCAAGGGTTTGGGGGATAGAGAAATTTTAAATTTTCGAGATTATTCGAAAGTCAATTTTTGAAAAGGCAAATATCTCCCGATCTGTAGGAACCTGAGAGACAAACCAAATGTCACTTTGAGGGAACGTATATGTCAACTTCATGTCAGAGTCACGTCAATGTATGTCCAAGGGTTTGGAGGATAGACACATTTAAATTTTTCGAGATTATTCGAATGTCAATTTTTGAAAAGGCAAATATCTCCCGATCTCTAGGAATCTGAGAGACAAAACTTATGTCACTTTGAGGGAAAGTATATGTCAACTTCATGTGAGAGTCTCGTCAATGTATGTCCAAGGGTTTGGAGGATAGAGGCATTTTAATTTTTCGAGATTATTCGAAAGTCAATTTTTGGAAAGGCAAATATCTCCCGATCTATAGTAATCTGAGAGACAAAACTTATGTCACTTTGAGGGAACTTACCTGTCATAGTCACGTCAGAGTCACGTAAATGTATGTCAAAGGGTTTGGAGGATAGAGACATTTAAATTTTTCGAGATTATTCGAAAGTCAATTTGTGAAAAGGCAAATATCTCCCGATATGTAATAATCTTTGAGACAAAACTTATGTCACTTTGAGGGAACGTATGTGTCAACTTCATGTCAGAGTCACGTCAATGTATGTCCAAGGGTTTGAAGGATAGAGACATTTACATTTTTCGAGATTATTCGAAAGTCAATTTTTGAAAAGGCAAATATCTTCCGATCTGTAGGAATCTGAGAGACAAAACTTATGCCACTTTGAGGGAACGTATATGTCAACTTCATGTCTGAGTCACGTCAATGTATGTCCAAGGGTTTGGAGGATAGAGACATTTTAATTTTTCGAGATTATTCGAAAGTCAATTTGTGGAAAGGCAAATATCTCGCGATATGTAATAATCTGAGAGACAAAACTTATGTCACTTTAAGGGAACGTATATGTAAACTTCATGTCTGAGTCACGTCAATGTATGTCCAAAGGTTTGGAGGATAGAGACATTTTAATTTTTCGAGATTATTCGAAAGTCAATTTGTGAAAAGGCAAATATCTCCCGATCTGTAGGAATCTGGGAAACAAAACTTATGTCACTTTAAGGGAAGGTATATGTCAACTTCATGTCAGAGTCACGTGAATGTATGTCCAAGTGTTTGGAGGATAGAGACATTTCAGTTTTTCGAGATTATTCGAAATTCAATTATTGAAAAGGCAAATATCTCCCGATCTGTAGAATCTGATAGACAAAACTTATGTCACTTTGAGGGAAAGTACTTGTCATAGTCATGTCAGAGTCACGTCAATGTATGTCCAAGGGTTTGGAGGATATAGACATTTAAATTTTTCGAGATTATTCGAAAGTGAATTATTCAAAGGCAAATATCTACCGATCTGTAGGAATCTGAGAGACTAAACTTATGTCACTTTGAGGGAACGCATATGTCATCGTCATGCCAAAGTCACGTCAATTTATGTCCAAGGCTTTGGAGAATAGAGACAATTTAACTTCTTCGAGATTATTCGAAAGTCAATTTGTGGAAAGGCAAATATCTCCCGATCTGTATTAATCTGAGAAACAAAACATATGTCACTTTTAGGGAACGTATATGTGATCGTCATGTCAGAGTCAAGTCAATGTAAGTCCAAGAGTTTGGAGGATAGAGACATTTTAATTTTTCGAGATTATTCGAAAGTCAATTTCTGAAAAAGCAAATATCTCCCGATCTATAGGAATCTGAGAGACAAAACTTATGTCACTTTGAGGGAACCTATAAGTCAACTTCATGTCAGAGTGACGTCAATGTATGTCCAAGGGTTTGGAGGATAGAGACATTTTAATTTTTCGAGATTATTCGTAAGTCAATTTTTGAAAAGGCAAATATCTCCCGATCTGTAGGAATCTGAGAGACAAAACTTATGTTATTTTGAGGGAACCTATATGTCAACTTCATGTCAGAGTCACGTCAATGTATGTCCAAGGGTTTGGAGGATAGAGACATTTTAATGTTTCGAGATTATTCGTAAGTCAATTTTTGAAAAGGTAAATATCTCCCGATCTGTAGGAATCTGAGAGACAAACCAAATGTCACTTTGAGGGAACGTATATGTCAACTTCATGTCTGAGTCACGTCAATGTATGTCCAAGGGTTTGGAGGATAGAGACATTTAAATTTTTCGAGATTATTCGAAAGTCAATTTCTGAAAAGGCAAATATCTCCTGATCTGTAGGAATCTGAGAGACAAAACTTATGTCACTTTGAGGGAACGTATATGTCAACTTTATGTCAGGGTCTCGTAAATGTATGTCCAAGAGTTTGGACAATAGAGACATTTTAATTTTTCGAGATTATTCGAAAGTCAATTTGTGAAAAGGCAAATATCTCCCGATCTGTAGGAATCTGGGAAACAAAACTTATGTCACTTTAAGGGAACGTATGTGTCAACTTCATGTCAGAGTCACGTGAATGTATGTCCAAGTGTTTGGAGGATAGAGACATTTCAGTTTTTCGAGATTATTCGAAATTCAATTTTTGAAAAGGCAAATATCTCCCGAGCTCTAAGAATCTGAGAGACATAACTTATGTCACTTTGAGGAAACGTATATGTCAACTTCATGTCAGAGTCACGTCAATGTATGTCCAAGGGTTTGGAGGATAGAGACATTTTAATTTTTCGAGATTATTCGAAAGTCAATTATTGAAAAGGCAATTATCTCCCGATCTCTTTTAATCTGAGAGACAAAACTTATGTCACTTTGAGGGAACGTATATGTTAACTTCATGTCAGAGTCACGTCAATGTATGTCCAAGGGTTTGGAGGATAGAGACATTTTAATTTTTCGAGATTATTCGAAAGTCAATTTTTCAAAAGGCAAATATTTCCCGATCTGTAGGAATCTGAGAGACAAAACTTATGTCACTTTGAGGGATAGTTTATGGCATAGTCATGTGAGAGTCACGTCAATGTATGTCCAAGGGTTTGGAGGATATAGACATTTCAATTTTTCGAGATTATTCGAAAGTGAATTATTCAAAGGCAAATATCTACCGATCTGTAGGAATCTGAGAGACTAAACTTATGTCACTTTGATGGAACGCATATGTCATCGTCATGCCAGAGTCACGTCAATTTCTGTCCAAGGCTTTGGAGAATAGAGACAATTTAAATTCTTCGAGATTATTCGAAAGTCAATTTTTGAAAAGTTAAATATCTCCCGATCTGTATTAATCTGAGAAACAAAACATATGTCACTTTTAGGGAACGTATATGTGATCGTCATGTCAGAGTCACGTCATTGTAAGTCCAAGAGTTTGGAGGATAGAGACATTTTAATTTTTCGAGATTATTCGAAAGTCAATTTTTGAAAAGGCAAATATCTCCCGATCGGTAGGAATCTGAGAGACGAAACTTATGTCACTTTGAGGGAACGTATATGTCAACTTCACGTCAGAGTCACGTCAATGTATGTCCAAGGGTTTGGAGGATAGAGACATTTTAATTTTTCGAGATTATTCGAAAGTCAATTTTTGTAAAGGCAAATATCTCCCGATCGGAAGGAATCTGAGAGACAAAACGTATGTTACTTTGAGGGAACCTATATGTCAACTTCGTGTCAGAGTCACGTCAATGTATGTCCAAGGGTTTGGAGGATAGAGACATTTTAATTTTTCGAGATTATTCGAAAGTAAATTTCTGAAAAGGCAAATATCTCGCGATCTGTAATAATCTGAGAGACAAAACTTATGTCACTTTAAGGGAACTTATATGTCAACTTCATGTCAGAGTCATGTCAATGTATGTCCAAGGGGTTGGAGAATAGAGACATTTTAAATTTTCGAGATTATTCGAAAGTCAATTATTGAAAAGGCAAATATCTCCCGATCTGTAGAATCTGAGAGACAAAACTTATGTCACTTTAAGGGAACGTACTTGTCATAGTCATGTCAGAGTCACGTAAATGTATGTCCAAGGGTTTGGAGGATAGAGACATTTTAATTTTTCGAGATTATTCGAAAGTCAATTTTTGAAAAGGCAAATATCTCCCGATCTGTAGCAAACTGAGAGACAAAACTTATGTAAATTTGAGGGAACGTATATGTCAACTTCATGTGAGAGTCTCGTCAATGTATGTCCAAGGGTTTGGAGGATAGAGACATTATAATTTTTCGAGATTATTCGAAAGTCAATTTTTGAAAAGGCAAATATCTTCCGATCTGTAGCAAACTGAGAGACAAAACTTATGTCACTTTGAGGGAACGTATATGTCAACTTCATGTGAGAGTCTCGTCAATGTATGTCCAAGGGTTTCTAGGATAGAGGCATTTTAATTTTTCGAGATTATTCGAAAGTCAATTGTTGGAAAGGCAAATATCTCCCGATCTATAGTAATCTGAGAGACAGAACTTATGTCACTTTGAGGGAACTTACTTGTCATAGTCATGTCAGAGTCACGTAAATGTATGTCCAAGGGTTTGGAGGATAGAGACATTTAAATTTTTCGAGATTATTCGAAAGTCAATTTTTGAAAAGGCAAATATCTCCCGATCTGTAGAATCTGAGAGACAAACCTTATGTCACTTTGAGGGAACGTACTTGTCATAGTCATGTCATAGTCACGTAAATGTATGTCCAAGGGTTTGGGGGATAGAGAAATTTTAATTTTTCGAGATTATTCGAAAGTCAATTTTTGAAAAGGCAAATATCTCCCGATCTGTAGGAATCTGAGAGACAAAACTTATGTTATTTTGAGGGAACCTATATGTCAACTTCATGTCAGAGTGACGTCAATGTATGTCCAAGGGTTTGGGGGATAGAGAAATTTTAATTTTTCGAGATTATTCGAAAGTCAATTTTTGAAAAGGCAAATATCTCCCGATCTATAGGAATCTGAGAGACAAAACTTATGTCACTTTGAGGGAACCTATAAGTCAACTTCATGTCAGAGTGACGTCAATGTATGTCCAAGGGTTTGGAGGATAGAGACATTTTAATTTTTCGAGATTATTCGTAAGTCAATTTTTGAAAAGGCAAATATCTCCCGATCTGTAGGAATCTGAGAGACAAAACTTATGTTATTTTGAGGGAACCTATATGTCAACTTCATGTCAGAGTCACGTCAATGTATGTCCAAGGGTTTGGAGGATAGAGACATTTTAATGTTTCGAGATTATTCGTAAGTCAATTTTTGAAAAGGTAAATATCTCCCGATCTGTAGGAATCTGAGAGACAAACCAAATGTCACTTTGAGGGAACGTATATGTCAACTTCATGTCTGAGTCACGTCAATGTATGTCCAAGGGTTTGGAGGATAGAGACATTTAAATTTTTCGAGATTATTCGAAAGTCAATTTCTGAAAAGGCAAATATCTCCTGATCTGTAGGAATCTGAGAGACAAAACTTATGTCACTTTGAGGGAACGTATATGTCAACTTTATGTCAGGGTCTCGTAAATGTATGTCCAAGAGTTTGGACAATAGAGACATTTTAATTTTTCGAGATTATTCGAAAGTCAATTTGTGAAAAGGCAAATATCTCCCGATCTGTAGGAATCTGGGAAACAAAACTTATGTCACTTTAAGGGAACGTATGTGTCAACTTCATGTCAGAGTCACGTGAATGTATGTCAAGTGTTTGGAGGATAGAGACATTTCAGTTTTTCGAGATTATTCGAAATTCAATTTTTGAAAAGGCAAATATCTCCCGAGCTCTAAGAATCTGAGAGACATAACTTATGTCACTTTGAGGAAACGTATATGTCAACTTCATGTCAGAGTCACGTCAATGTATGTCCAAGGGTTTGGAGGATAGAGACATTTTAATTTTTCGAGATTATTCGAAAGTCAATTATTGAAAAGGCAATTATCTCCCGATCTCTATTAATCTGAGAGACAAAACTTATGTCACTTTGAGGGAACGTATATGTTAACTTCATGTCAGAGTCACGTCAATGTATGTCCAAGGGTTTGGAGGATAGAGACATTTTAATTTTTCGAGATTATTCGAAAGTCAATTTTTCAAAAGGCAAATATTTCCCGATCTGTAGGAATCTGAGAGACAAAACTTATGTCACTTTGAGGGATAGTTTATGGCATAGTCATGTGAGAGTCACGTCAATGTATGTCCAAGGGTTTGGAGGATATAGACATTTCAATTTTTCGAGATTATTCGAAAGTGAATTATTCAAAGGCAAATATCTACCGATCTGTAGGAATCTGAGAGACTAAACTTATGTCACTTTGATGGAACGCATATGTCATCGTCATGCCAGAGTCACGTCAATTTCTGTCCAAGGCTTTGGAGAATAGAGACAATTTAAATTCTTCGAGATTATTCGAAAGTCAATTTTTGAAAAGTTAAATATCTCCCGATCTGTATTAATCTGAGAAACAAAACATATGTCACTTTTAGGGAACGTATATGTGATCGTCATGTCAGAGTCACGTCATTGTAAGTCCAAGAGTTTGGAGGATAGAGACATTTTAATTTTTCGATATTATTCGAAAGTCAATTTTTGAAAAGGCAAATATCTCCCGATCGGTAGGAATCTGAGAGACGAAACTTATGTCACTTTGAGGGAACGTATATGTCAACTTCACGTCAGAGTCACGTCAATGTATGTCCAAGGGTTTGGAGGATAGAGACATTTTAATTTTTCGAGATTATTCGAAAGTCAATTTTTGTAAAGGCAAATAACTCCCGATCGGAAGGAATCTGAGAGACAAAACGTATGTTACTTTGAGGGAACATATATGTCAACTTCGTGTCAGAGTCACGTCAATGTATGTCCAAGGGTTTGGAGGATAGAGACATTTTAATTTTTCGAGATTATTCGAAAGTAAATTTCTGAAAAGGCAAATATCTCGCGATCTGTAATAATCTGATTGACAAAACTTATGTCACTTTAAGGGAACTTATATGTCAACTTCATGTCAGAGTCATGTCAATGTATGTCCAAGGGGTTGGAGAATAGAGACATTTTAAATTTTCGAGATTATTCGAAAGTCAATTTTTGAAAAGGCAAATAACTCCCGATCTGTAGCAAACTGAGAGACAAAACTTATACACTTTGAGGGAACGTATATGTCAACTTCATGTGAGAGTCTCGTCAATGTATGTCCAAGGGTTTGGAGGATAGAGACATTTTAATTTTTCGAGATTATTCGAAAGTCAATTTTTGAAAAGGCAAATATCTCCCGATCTGTAGCAAACTGAGAGACAAAACTTATGTCACTTTGAGGGAACGTATATGTCAACTTCATGTGAGAGTCTCGTCAATGTATGTCCAAGGGTTTCTAGGATAGAGGCATTTTAATTTTTCGAGATTATTCGAAAGTCAATTTTTGGAAAGGCAAATATCTCCCGATCTATAGTAATCTGAGAGACAGAACTTATGTCACTTTGAGGGAACTTACTTGTCATAGTCATGTCAGAGTCACGTAAATGTATGTCCAAGGGTTTGGAGGATAGAGACATTTAAATTTTTCGAGATTATTCGAAAGTCAATTTGTGAAAAGGCAAATATCTCCCGATCTGTAGGAATCTGGGAAACAAAACTTATGTCACTTTAAGTGAACGTATATGTCAACTTCATGTCAGAGTCACGTCAAGTTATGTCCAAGGGTTTGGAGGATAGAGACATTTAAATTTTTCGAGATTATTCGAAAGTCAATTTTTGAAAAGGCAAATATCTCCCGATCTGTAGAATCTGAGAGACAAACCTTATGTCACTTTGAGGGAACGTACTTGTCATAGTCATGTCATAGTCACGTAAATGTATGTCCAAGGGTTTGGGGGATAGAGAAATTTTAATTTTTCGAGATTATTCGAAAGTCAATTTTTGAAAAGGCAAATATCTCCCGATCTGTAGCAATCTGAGAGACAAAACTTATGTTTCTTTGAGGGAACCTATATGTCAACTTCATGTGAGAGTCTCGTCAATGTATGTCCAATGGTTTGGAGGATAGAGACATTTGAATTTTTCGAGATTATTCGAAAGTCAATTTTTGAAAAGGCAAATATCTCCCGATCTGTAGGAATCTGAGTAACTAACCTTATGTCACTTTGAGGGAACGCATATGTCAACTTCGCGTCAGAGTGACGTCAATGTATGTCCAAGGGTTTGGAGGATAGACACATTTTAATTTTTCGAGATTATTCGAAAGTCAATTTGTGGAAAGGCAAATATCTCGCGATCTGTAATAATCTGAGAGACAAAACTTATGTCACTTTAAGGGAACGTACTTGTCATAGTCATGTCATAGTCACGTAAATGTATGTCCAAGGGTTTGGGGGATAGAGAAATTTTAATTTTTCGAGATTATTCGAAAGTCAATTTTTGAAAAGGCAAATATCTCCCGATCTGTAGCAATCTGAGAGACAAAACTTATGTTTCTTTGAGGGAACCTATATGTCAACTTCATGTGAGAGTCTCGTCAATGTATGTCCAATGGTTTGGAGGATAGAGACATTTGAATTTTTCGAGATTATTCGAAAGTCAATTTTTGAAAAGGCAAATATCTCCCGATCTGTAGGAATCTGAGTAACTAACCTTATGTCACTTTGAGGGAACGTATATGTCAACTTTATGTCAGTGTCTCGTAAATGTATGTCCAAGAGTTTGGAGGATAGAGACATTTTAATTTTTCGAGATTATTCGAAAGTCAATTTGTGGAAAGGCAAATATCTCGCGATCTGTAATAATCTGAGAGACAAAACTTATGTCACTTTAAGGGAACTTTTATGTCAACGTCATGTCACAGTCATGTCAATGTATGTCCAAGGGGTTGGAGGATAGAGACATTTTAATTTTTCGAGATTATTCGAAAGTCAATTATTGAAAAGGCAAATATCTCCCGATCTGTAGAATCTGAGAGACAAAACTTATGTCACTTTAAGGGAACGTACTTGTCATAGTCATGTCAGAGTCACGTAAATGTATGTCCAAGGGTTTGGAGGATAGAGACATTTTAATTTTTCGAGATTATTCGAAAGTCAATTTTTGAAAAGGCAAATATCTCCCGATCTGTAGCAAACTGAGAGACAAAACTTATGTAAATTTGAGGGAACGTATATGTCAACTTCATGTGAGAGTCTCGTCAATGTATGTCCAAGGGTTTGGAGGATAGAGACATTATAATTTTTCGAGATTATTCGAAAGTCAATTTTTGAAAAGGCAAATATCTTCCGATCTGTAGCAAACTGAGAGACAAAACTTATGTCACTTTGAGGGAACGTATATGTCAACTTCATGTGAGAGTCTCGTCAATGTATGTCCAAGGGTTTCTAGGATAGAGGCATTTTAATTTTTCGAGATTATTCGAAAGTCAATTGTTGGAAAGGCAAATATCTCCCGATCTATAGTAATCTGAGAGACAGAACTTATGTCACTTTGAGGGAACTTACTTGTCATAGTCATGTCAGAGTCACGTAAATGTATGTCCAAGGGTTTGGAGGATAGAGACATTTAAATTTTTCGAGATTATTCGAAAGTCAATTTTTGAAGAGGCAAATATCTCCCGATCTGTAGCAATCTGAGAGACAAAACTTATGTTACTTTGAGGGAACCTATATGTCAACTTCATGTCAGAGTCACGTCAATGTATGTCCAATGGTTTGGAGGATAGAGACATTTTAATTTATCGTGATTATTCGAAAGTCAATTTTTGAAAAGGCAAATATCTCCCGATCTGTAGAATCTGAGAGACAAACCAAATGTCACTTTGAGGGAATGTATATGTCAACTTCATGTCAGAGTCACGTCAATGTATGTCCAAGGGTTTGGAGGATAGACACATTTTAATTTTTCGAGATTATTCGAAAGTCAATTTTTGAAAAGGCAAATATCTCCCGATCTGTAGAATCTGAGAGACAAAACTTATGTCACTTTCAGGGAACGTACTTGTCATAGTCATGTCAGAGTCACGTAAATGTATGTCCAAGGGTTTGGGGGATAGAGAAATTTTAAATTTTCGAGATTATTCGAAAGTCAATTTTTGAAAAGGCAAATATCTCAAGATCTGTAGGAATCTGAGAGACAAACCAAATGTCACTTTGAGGGAACGTATATGTCAACTTCATGTCAGAGTCACGTCAATGTATGTCCAAGGGTTTGGAGGATAGAGGCATTTTAATTTTTCGAGATTATTCGAAAGTCAATTTTTGGAAAGGCAAATATCTCCCGATCTATAGTAATCTGAGAGACAAAACTTATGTCACTTTGAGGGAACTTACCTGTCATAGTCACGTCAGAGTCACGTAAATGTATGTCCAAGGGTTTGGAGGATGGAGACATTTAAATTTTTCGAGATTATTCGAAAGTCAATTTGTGAAAAGGCAAATATCTCCCGATATGTAATAATCTTTGAGACAAAACTTATGTCACTTTGAGGGAACGTATGTGTCAACTTCATGTCAGAGTCACGTCAATGTATGTCCAAGGGTTTGAATTATAGAGACATTTACATTTTTCGAGATTATTCGAAAGTCAATTTTTGAAAAGGCAAATATCTTCCGATCTGTAGGAATCTGAGAGACAAAACTTATGTCACTTTGAGGGAACGTATATGTCAACTTCATGTGAGAGTCTCGTCAATGTATGTCCAAGGGTTTAGAGGATAGAGGCATTTTAATTTTTCGAGATTATTCGAAAGTCAAATTTTGGAAAGGCAAATATCTTCCGATCTATAGTTATGTGATAGATAAATCTTATGTTCCTTTGAGGGAACGTATATGTGAACTTCATGTCAGAGTCATGTCAATGTATGTCCAAGGGTTTGGAGGATAAAGACATTTTAATTTTTCGAGATTATTCGAAAGTCAATTTTTGAAAAAGCAAATATCTCGCGATCTGTAGGCATTTGAGAGACAAAACTTATGTCACTTTAAGGGAACGTATATGTCAACTTTATGTCAGAGTCACGTCAATATATGTCCAAGTGTTTGGAGGATAGAGACATTTGAATTCTTCGAGATTATTCCTAGGTCAATTTGTGAAAAGGCAAATATCTCCCAATCTGTAGGAATCTGAGGGACAAAACGTATGTCACTTTGAGGGAATGTATATGTCAACGTCATGTCAGAGTCATGTCAATGTATGTATGAAGGGTTTCGAGGATAGAGACATTTAAGTTTTTCGAGATTATTCGAAAATCAATTTTTGAAGAAGCAAATATCTCCCGATCTGTAGGAATCTGAGAGACATATCTTATGTCACTTTGAGGAAACGTATATGTCAACTTCATGTCTGAGTCACGTCAATGTATGTCCAAGGGGTTAGTGGATAGAGACATTTAAATTTAAGGAGATTATTCGAAAGTAAATTTGTGAAAAGGCAAATATCTCCCGATCTGTAGGAATCCCAGAGACAGAACTTATGTCACTTTGAGGAAACGTATATGTCAACTTCATGTCAGAGTCATGTCAATGTATGTCCAAGGGTTTGGAGGATAGAGACATTTAAATTTTTCGAGATTATTCGAAAGTCAATTTGTGAAAAGACAAATATCTCCCGATCTGTAGGAATCTGAGAGACAAAACGTATGTTACTTTGAGGGAACTTATAAGTCAACTTCATGTCTGAGTGACGTCAATGTATGTCCAAGGGTTTGGAGGATAGAGACATTTTAATTTTTCGAGATTATTCGTAAGTCAATTTTTAAAAAGGTAAATATCTCCCGATCTGTAGGAATCTGAGAGACAAACCAAATGCCATTTAGAGGGAACGTAAATGTCAACTTCATGTCTGAGTCACGTCAATATATGTCCAAGGGTTTGGAGGATGGAGACATTTTAATTTTTCGAGATTATTCGAAAGTCAATTTCTGAAAAGGCAAATATCTCCCGATCTGTAGGAATCTGAGAGACAAAACTTATGTCACTTTGAGGGAGCCTATTTGTCTAATTCAGGTCAGAGTCACGTAAATGTATGTAAAAGGGTTTGGAGGATAGAGACATTTAAATTTTTTGAGATTATTCGAAAGTCAATTTGTGAAAAGGCAAATATCTCCCGATCTGTAGGCATCCGAGAGACAAAACTTATGTCACTTTAAGGGAACGTATATGTCAACTTTATGTCAGAGTCACGTCAATATATGTCCAAGTGTTTGGAGGATAGAGACATTTGAATTTTTCGAGATTATTCCTAGGTCAATTTGTGAAAAGGCAAATATCTCCCAATCTGTAGGAATCTGAGGGACAAAACGTATGTCACTTTGAGGGAATGAATATGTCAACGTCATGTCAGAGTCATGTCAATGTATGTAAGAAGGGTTTCGAGGATAGAGACATTTCAGTTTTTCGAGATTATTCGAAAGTCAATTTTTGAAAAGGCAAATATCTCCCGATCTGTAGAATCTGAGAGACAAAACTTATGTCACTTTAAGGGAACTTATATGTCAACTTCATGTCAGAGTCATGTCAATGTATGTCCAAGGGGTTGGAGAATAGAGACATTTTAAATTTTCGAGATTATTCGAAAGTCAATTTTTGAAAAGGCAAATATCTCCCGATCTGTAGCAAACTGAGAGACAAAACTTATACACTTTGAGGGAACGTATATGTCAACTTCATGTGAGAGTCTCGTCAATGTATGTCCAAGGGTTTGGAGGATAGAGACATTTTAATTTTTCGAGATTATTCGAAAGTCAATTTTTGAAAAGGCAAATATCTCCCGATCTGTAGCAAACTGAGAGACAAAACTTATGTCACTTTGAGGGAACGTATATGTCAACTTCATGTGAGAGTCTCGTCAATGTATGTCCAAGGGTTTCTAGGATAGAGGCATTTTAATTTTTCGAGATTATTCGAAAGTCAATTTTTGGAAAGGCAAATATCTCCCGATCTATAGAAATCTGAGAGACAGAACTTATGTCACTTTGAGGGAACTTACTTGTCATAGTCATGTCAGAGTCACGTAAATGTATGTCCAAGGGTTTGGAGGATAGAGACATTTAAATTTTTCGAGATTATTCGAAAGTCAATTTGTGAAAAGGCAAATATCTCCCGATCTGTAGGAATCTGGGAAACAAAACTTATGTCACTTTAAGTGAACGTATATGTCAACTTCATGTCAGAGTCACGTCAAGTTATGTCCAAGGGTTTGGAGGATAGAGACATTTAAATTTTTCGAGATTATTCGAAAGTCAATTTTTGAAAAGGCAAATATCTCCCGATCTGTAGAATCTGAGAGACAAACCTTATGTCACTTTGAGGGAACGTACTTGTCATAGTCATGTCATAGTCACGTAAATGTATGTCCAAGGGTTTGGGGGATAGAGAAATTTTAATTTTTCGAGATTATTCGAAAGTCAATTTTTGAAAAGGCAAATATCTCCCGATCTGTAGCAATCTGAGAGACAAAACTTATGTTTCTTTGAGGGAACCTATATGTCAACTTCATGTGAGAGTCTCGTCAATGTATGTCCAATGGTTTGGAGGATAGAGACATTTGAATTTTTCGATATTATTCGAAAGTCAATTTTTGAAAAGGCAAATATCTCCCGATCTGTAGGAATCTGAGAGACTAACCTTATGTCACTTTGAGGGAACGCATATGTCAACTTCGCGTCAGAGTGACGTCAATGTATGTCCAAGGGTTTGGAGGATAGAGACATTTAAATTTTTAGAATTATTCGAAAGTCAATTTTTGTAAAGGCAAATATCTCCCGATCGGAAGGAATCTGAGAGACAAAACGTATGTTACTTTGAGGGAACCTATATGTCAACTTCATGTCAGAGTCACGTCAATGTATGTCCAAGGGTTTGGAGAATAGAGACATTTTAATTTTTCGAGATTATTCGAAAGTAAATTTCTGAAAAGGCAAATATCTCCCGATCTGTAGGAATCTGAGAGACAAAACTTATGTCACTTTGAGGGAACGTATATGTCAACGTTATGTCAGTGTCTCGTAAATGTATGTCCAAGAGTTTGGAGGATAGAGACATTTTAATTTTTCGAGATTATTCGAAAGTCAATTTGTGGAAAGGCAAATATCTCGCGATCTGTAATAATCTGAGAGACAAAACTTATGTCACTTTAAGGGAACTTATATGTCAACTTCATGTCACAGTCATGTCAATGTATGTCCAAGGGGTTGGAGGATAGAGACATTTTAATTTTTCGAGATTATTCGAAAGTCAATTTTTGAAAAGGCAAATATCTCCCGATCTGTAGAATCTGAGAGACAAAACTTATGTCACTTTAAGGGAACGTACTTGTCATAGTCATGTCAGAGTCACGTAAATGTATGTCCAAGGGTTTGGAGGATAGAGACATTTTAATTTTTCGAGATTATTCGAAAGTCAATTTTTGAAAAGGCAAATATCTCCCGATCTGTAGCAAACTGAGAGACAAAACTTATGTAAATTTGAGGGAACGTATATGTCAACTTCATGTGAGAGTCTCGTCAATGTATGTCCAAGGGTTTGGAGGATAGAGACATTATAATTTTTCGAGATTATTCGAAAGTCAATTTTTGAAAAGGCAAATATCTTCCGATCTGTAGCAAACTGAGAGACAAAACTTATGTCACTTTGAGGGAACGTATATGTCAACTTCATGTGAGAGTCTCGTCAATGTATGTCCAAGGGTTTCTAGGATAGAGGCATTTTAATTTTTCGAGATTATTCGAAAGTCAATTGTTGGAAAGGCAAATATCTCCCGATCTATAGTAATCTGAGAGACAGAACTTATGTCACTTTGAGGGAACTTACTTGTCATAGTCATGTCAGAGTCACGTAAATGTATGTCCAAGGGTTTGGAGGATAGAGACATTTAAATTTTTCGAGATTATTCGAAAGTCAATTTGTGAAAAGACAAATATCTCCCGATCTGTAGGAATCTGAGAGACAAAACGTATGTTACTTTGAGGGAACTTATAAGTCAACTTCATGTCTGAGTGACGTCAATGTATGTCCAAGGGTTTGGAGGATAGAGACATTTTAATTTTTCGAGATTATTCGTAAGTCAATTTTTAAAAAGGTAAATATCTCCCGATCTGTAGGAATCTGAGAGACAAACCAAATGCCATTTAGAGGGAACGTAAATGTCAACTTCATGTCTGAGTCACGTCAATATATGTCCAAGGGTTTGGAGGATGGAGACATTTTAATTTTTCGAGATTATTCGAAAGTCAATTTCTGAAAAGGCAAATATCTCCCGATCTGTAGGAATCTGAGAGACAAAACTTATGTCACTTTGAGGGAGCCTATTTGTCTAATTCAGGTCAGAGTCACGTAAATGTATGTAAAAGGGTTTGGAGGATAGAGACATTTAAATTTTTTGAGATTATTCGAAAGTCAATTTGTGAAAAGGCAAATATCTCCCGATCTGTAGGCATCCGAGAGACAAAACTTATGTCACTTTAAGGGAACGTATATGTCAACTTTATGTCAGAGTCACGTCAATATATGTCCAAGTGTTTGGAGGATAGAGACATTTTAATTTTTCGAGATTATTCGAAAGTCAATTTTTTAAAAGGCAAATATCTCCCGATCTGTAGAATCTGAGAGACAAAACTTATGTCACTTTTAGGGAACGTATTTGTCATAGTCATGTCAGAGTCACGTAAATGTATGTCCAAGGGTTTGGGGGATAGAGAAATTTTAATTTTTCGAGATTATTCGAAAGTCAATTTTTGAAAAGGCAAATATCTCCCGATCTGTAGGAATCTGAGAGACAAATCATATGTCACTTTGAGGGAACGTATATGTCAACTTCATGTCAGAGTCACGTCAATGTATGTCCAAGGGTTTGGAGGATAGACACTTTTTAATTTTTCGAGATTATTCGAAAGTCAATTTTTGAAAAGGCAAATATCTCCCGATCTCTAGGAATCTGAGAGACAAAACTTATGTCACTTTGAGGGAACCTATAAGTCAACTTCATGTCAGAGTGACGTCAATGTATGTCCAAAGGTTTGGAGGATAGAGACATTTTAATTTTTCGAGATTATTCGTAAGTCAATTTTTGAAAAGGTAAATATCTCCCGATCTGTAGGAATCTGAGAGACAAACCAAATGTCACTTTGAGGGAAAGTATATGTCAACTTCATGTCAGATTCACGTCAAAGTATGTCCAAGGGTTTGGAGGATAGAGACATTTTAATTTTTCCAGATTATTCGAAAGTCAATTTCTGAAAAGGCAAATATCTCCCGATCTGTAGGAATCTGAGAGACAAGACTTATGTCACTTTGAGGGAACGTATATGTCAACATCATGTCAGAGTCAACTCAATGTATGTCCAAGGGTTTAGAGGATAAACACATTTAAAATTTTCGATATTATTCCAAAGTCAATTTTTGAAAAGGCAAATATATCCCGATCTGTATTAATCTGAGAGACAACACTTATGTCACATTGAGGGAAGGTATATGTCAACTTCATGTCATAGTCTTGTCAATGTATGTGAAAAGGTTTGGAGGATAGATATATTTTAATTTTTCGAAATTATTCGAAAGTCAATTTTTTAAAAGGCAAATATCTCCCGATCTGTAGGAATCTGAGAGACAAAACTTATGTCACTTTGAGGGAACGTATATGTCAACTTCATGTCAGAGTCACGTCAATGTATGTCCAAGGGTTTGGAGGATAGAGACATTTAAATTTTAGAGATTATTCGAAAATCAATTTTTGAAAAGGCAAATATCTCCCGATCTGTAAGAATCTGAGAGACAAACCTGATGTCACTTTGAGATAACGTATATGTGAACTTCATGTCAGAGTCACGTCAATGTATGTCCAAGAGTTTGGAGGATAGAGACATTTTAATTTTTCGAGATTATTCGAAAGTCAATTTTTGAAACGGCAAATATATCCCGATCTGTTAGAATCTGAGAGACAAAACTTATGTCACTTTGAGGGAAAGTATATGTCAAATTCATGTCAGAGTCACGTCAATGTATGTCCAAGTGTTTGGAGGATAGAGATATTTTAATTTTTCGAGATTATTCGAAAATCAATTTTTTAAAAGGCAAATATCTCCCGATCTGTAGGTATCTGAGAGACAAAACTTATGTCACTTTGAGGAAACGTATATGTCACTTCACGTCAGATTCACGTCAAAGTATGTCCAAGGGTTTGGAGGATAGAGGCATTTTAATTTTTCGAGATTATTCGAAAGTCAATTTTTGAAATGGCAAATATCTCCCGATCTGTAGGAATCTGAGAGACAAAACTTATGTCGCTTTGAGGGAACGTATATGTCAACTTCGTGTGAGAGTCACGTCAATGTATGTTCTAGGGTTTAGAGGATAAACACATTTTAATTTTTCGATATTATTCCAAAGTCAATTTTTGAAAAGGCAAATATATCCCGATCTGTAGGAATCTGAGTGACAACACTTATGTCACTTTGAGGGAACGTATATGTCAACTTCATGTCAGAGTCATGTCAATGTATGTCCAAGTGTTTGGAGGATAGAGATATTTTAATTTTTCGAGATTATTCGAAAGTCAATTTTTTAAAAGGCAAATATCTCCCGATCTGTAGGAATCTGAGAGACAAAACTTATGTCACTTTGAGGGAACGTATATGTCAACTTCATGTCAGAGTCACGTCAATGTATGTCCAAGAGTTTGGAGGATAGAGACATTTTAATTTTGCGAGATTATAAGAAAGTCAATTTTTGAAAAGGCAAATATCTCCCGATCTGTAGGAATCTGAGAGACAAAACATATGTCACTTTGAGGTAACGTATATGTCAACTTCATGTCAGAGGCACGTCAATGTATGTCCAAGGGTTTGGAGGATGGAGATATTTTAATTTTTCGAGATTATTCGAAAGTCAATTTTTGAAAAGGCAAATATCTCCCGATCTGTTAGAATCTGAGAGACAAAACTTATGTCACTTTGAAGTAACGTATATGTCAACTTCATGTCAGAGGCACGTCAATGTATGTCGAAGGGTTTGGTGGATAAAGATATTTTAATTTTTCGAGATTATTCGAAAGTCAATTTTTGAAAAAGGCAAATATCTCCCGATCTGTAGGAATCTGACAGACAAAACTTATGTCACTTTGATTTAATATATATATCAACTTCATGTCAGAGGCACGTCAATGTATGTCCAAGGGTTTGGAGGATAGAGATATTTTAATTTTTCGAGTTTATTCGAAAGTCAATTTTTGAAAAGGCAAATATCTCCCGATCTGTAGGAATCTGAGAGACAAAACTTATGTCACTTTGAGGGGACGTATATGTCAATTTCATGTCAGATTCACGTCAATGTATGTAAAAGGGTTTGGAGTATAGAGACATTTTAATTTTTTTATATTATTCGAAAGTCAATATTTGAAAAGGCAAATATCTCCCGATCTGTAGGAATCTGAGATACAAAACTTATGTCACTTTGAGGGAACGTATATGTCAACTTCATGACAAAGTCACGTCAATGTATGTCCAAAGGTTTGGAGGATAGAGATATTTTAATTTTTCGAGATTATTCGAAAGTCAATTTTTTAAAATTCAAACATCTCCCGATCTGAACGAATCTGAGAGACAACACTTATGTCACTTTGAGGGAACGTATATGTCAACTTCATGTCAGAGTCACGTCAATGTATGTCCAAGCGTTTGGAGGATAGAGACATTTTAATTTTTCGAGATTATTCGAAAGTCAATTTATGAAAAGGCAAATATCTCCCGATCTGTAGGAATCTGAGAGACAAAACTTATGTCACTTTGAGGGAACGTATATATCAACTTCATATCAGGGTCACGTCAATGTATGTCCAAGGGTTTGGAGGATAGAGACATTTTAATTTTTCGAGATTATTCGAAAGTCAATTTCTGAAAAGGCAAATATCTCCCGATCTGTAGGAATCTGAGAGACAAACCTGATGTCACTTTGAGGGAACGTATATGTCAACTTCATGTCAGAGTCTAGTCAATGTATGTCCAAGGGTTTGGAGGATAGACAAATTTAAATTTTTCGAGATTATTCGAAAGTCAATTTTTGAAAAGGCAAATATCACCCGATCTGTAGGAATCTGAGAGACAACACTTATGTCACTTTGAGGGAACGTATATGTCAACTTCATGTCAGAGTCACGTCAATGTATGTCCAAGGGGTTGGAGGATAGAGATATTTTAATTTTCGAGATTATTTGATAGTCAATTTTTGAAAAGGCAAATATCTCCCGATCTCTAGGAAACTGAGAGACAAACAATATGTCACTTTGGGGGAACGTATATGTCAACTTCATGTCAGACTCACGTCAATGTGTGTCCAAGTGTTTGGAGGACAGAGGCATTTTAATTTTGCAAGATTATTCGAAAGTCAATTTTTGAAAAGGCAAATATCTCCCGATCTGTAGAATCTGAGAGACACCACTTATGTCACTTTGAGGGAACCTATAAGTCAACTTCATGTCAGAGTGACGTCTATGTATGTCCAAGGGTTTGGAGGATAGAGACATTTTAATTTTTCGAGATTATTCGTAAGTCAATTTTTGAAAAGGTAAATATCTCCCGATCTGTAGGAATCTGAGAGACAAACCAAATGTCACTTTGAGGGAACGTATATGTCAACTTCATGTCTGAGTCACGTCAATGTATGTCCAAGGGTTTGGAGGATAGATAAATTTTAATTTTTCGAGATTATTCCAAAGTCAATATTTAAAGGCAAATATCTCCCTATCTGTAGGAATCTGATAAACAAAACATATGTCACTTTTAGGGAACGTATATGTGATCGTCATGTCAGAGTCACGTCAATGTAAGTCCAAGAGTTTGGAGGATAGAGACATTTTAATTTTTCGAGATTATTCGTAAGTTAATTTTTGAAAAGGCAAATATCTCCCGATCGGTAGGAATCTGAGAGACGAAACTTATGTCACTTTGAGGGAACGTATATGTCAACTTCACGTCAGAGTCACGTCAATGTATGTCCAAGGGTTTGGAGGATAGAGACATTTTAATTTTTCGAGATTATTCTAAAGTCAATTTTTGAAAAGGCAAATATCTCCCGATCTGTAGGAATCCCAGATACAAAACTTATGTCACTTTGAGAGAACGTACATGTCAACTTCACGTAAGAGTCACGTGTATGTACGTCCAAGGGTTTAGTGGATAGAGACATTTAAATTTTTCGAGATTATTCGAAAGTAATTTTTTGAAAAGGCAAATATCTCCCGATCTGTAGGAATCCCAGAGACAAAACTTATGTCACTTTGAGGGAACGTATATGTCAACTTCATGTCAGAGTCATGTCAATGTATGTCCAAGGGTTTGGAGGATAGAGACATTTTAATTTTTCGAGATTATTCGAAAGTCAATTTTTGAAAAGGCAAATATCTCCCGATCTGTAGGAATCTGAGAGACAAAACGTATGTTACTTTGAGGGAAAATATAAGTCAACCTCATGTCAGAGTGACGTCAATGTATGTCCAAGGGTTTGGAGGATAGAGACATTTTAATTTTTCGAGATTATTCGTAAGTCAATTTTTGAAAAGGTAAATATCTCCCGATCTGTAGGAATCTGAGAGACAAACCAAATGTCACTTTGAGGGAACGTATATGTCAACTTCATGTCTGAGTCACGTTAATGTATGTCCAAGGGTTTGGAGGATAGAGACATTTTAATTTTTCGAGATTATTCGAAAGTCAATTTGTGAAAAGGCAAATATCTCCCGATCTGTAGGAATCTGAGAGACAAAACTTATGTCACTTTGAGGGAACGTATATGTCAACTTGATGTCAGAGTCTCGTAAATGTATGTCCAAGAGTTTGGAGGATAGAGACATTTAAATTTTTCGAGATTATTCGAAAGTCAATTTGTGGAAAGGCAAATATCTCGCGATCTGTAATAATCTGAGAGACAAAACTTATGTCACTTTAAGGGAACGTATATGTAAACTTCATGTCAGAGTCACGTCAATGTATGTCCAAAGGTTTGGAGGATAGAGACATTTGAATTTTTCGAGATTATTCGAAAGTCAATTTGTGAAAAGGCAAATATCTCCCGATCTGTAGGAATCTGGGAAACAAAACTTATGTCACTTTAAGTGAACGTATATGTCAACTTCATGTCAGAGTCACGTCAATGTATGTCCAAGGGTTTGGAGGATAGAGACATTTAAATTTTTCGAGATTATTCGAAAGTCAATTTTTGAAAAGGCAAATATTTCCCGATCTGTAGAATCTGAGAGACAAACCTTATGTCACTTTGAGGGAACGTACTTGTCATAGTCATGTCAGTCACGTAAATGTATGTCGAAGGGTTTGGGGGATAGAGAAATTTTAATTATTCGAGATTATTCGAAAGTCAATTTTTGAAAAGGCAAATATCTCCCGATCTGTAGCAATCTGAGAGACAAAACTTATGTTACTTTGAGGGAACCTATATGTCAACTTCATGTAATAGTCACGTCAATGTATGTCCAATGGTTTGGAGGATAGAGACATTTTAATTTTTCGTGATTATTCGAAAGTCAATTTTTGAAAAGGCAAATATCTCCCGATCTGTAGGAATCTGAGAGACAAACCAAATGTCACTTTGAGGGAATGTATATGTCAACTTCATGTCAGAGTCACGTCAATGTATGTCCAAGGGTTTGGAGGATAGACACATTTTAATTTTTCGAGATTATTCGAAAGTCAATTTTTGAAAAGGCAAATATCTCCCGATCTGTAGAATCTGAGAGACAAAACTTATGTCACTTTTAGGGAACGTACTTGTCATAGTCATGTCAGAGTCACGTAAATGTATGTCCAAGGGTTTGGGGGATAGAGAAATTTTAATTTCTCGAGATTATTCGAAAGTCAATTTTTGAAAAGGCAAATATCTCCCGATCTCAAGGAATCTGAGAGACAAAACTTATGTCACTTTGAGGGAACGTATATGTCAACTTCATGTGAGAGTCTCGTTAATGTATGTCCAAGGGTTTGGAGGATAGAGGCATTTTAATTTTTCGAGATTATTCGAAAGTCAAATTTTGGAAAGGCAAATATCTCCCGATCTATAGTAATCTGATAGACAAAACTTATGTTACTTTGAGGGAACGTATATGTGAACTTCATGTCAGAGTCACGTCAATGTATGTCCAAGGGTTTGGAGGATAAAGACATTTTAATTATTCGAGATTATTCGAAAGTCAATTTTTGAAAAGGCAAATATCTCGCGATCTGTAAAAATCTGAGAGACAAAACTTATGTCACTTTGAGGGAGCCTATTTGTCACCTTCAGGTAAGAGTCACGTAAATGCATGTAAAAGGGTTTGGAGGAGAGAGACATTTAAATTTTTTGAGATTAGTCGAAAGTCAATTTGTGAAAAGGCAAATATCTCCCGATCTGTAGGCATTTGAGAGACAAAACTTATGTCACTTTAACGGAACGTATATGTCAACTTTATGTCAGAGTCACGTCAATATATGTCCAAGTGTTTGGAGGATAGAGACATTTGAATTTTTCGAGATTATTCCTAGGTCAATTTGTGAAAAGGCAAATATCTCCGAATCTGTAGGAATCTGAGGGACAAAACGTATGTCACTTTGAGGGAATGTATATGTCAACGTCATGTCAGAGTCATGTCAATGTATGTATGAAGGGTTTCGAGGATAGAGACATTTCAGTTTTTCGAGATTATTCGAAAATCAATTTTTGAAAAGGCAAATATCTCCCGATCTCTAGGAATCTGAGAGACATAACTTATGTCACTTTGAGGAAACGTATATGTCAACTTCACATCAGAGTCACGTCAATTTATGTCCAAGGCTTTGGAGAATAGAGACATTTTAAATTTTTCGAAATTATTCGAAAGTCAATTTTTGAAAAGTTAAATATCTCCCGATCTGTAGGAATCTGAGAAACAAAACATATGTCACTTTTAGGGAACGTATATGTGATCGTCATGTCAGAGTCACGTCAATGTAAGTCCAAGAGTTTGGAGGATAGAGACATTTTAATTTTTCGAGATTATTCGAAAGTCAATTTTTGAAAAGGCAAATATCTCCCGATCGGTAGGAATCTGAGAGACGAAACTTATGTCATTTTGAGGGAACGTATATGTCAACTTCACGTCAGAGTCACGTCAATGTATGCCCAAGGGTTTGGAGGATAGAGACATTTTAATTTTTCGTGATTATTAGTAAGTCAATTTTTGAAAAGGTAACTATCTCCCGATCTTTAGGAATCTGAGAGACAAACCAAATGTCACTTTGAGGGAACGTATATGTCAACTTCATGTCTGAGTCACGTCAATGTATGTCCAAGGGGTTAGTGGATAGAGACATTTAAATTTAAGGAGATTATTCGAAATTAAATTTGTGAAAAGGCAAATATCTCCCGATCTGTAGGAATCCCAGAGACAGAACTTATGTCACTTTGAGGGAACGTATATGTCAACTTCATGTCAGAGTCATGTCAATGTATGTCCAAGGGTTTGGAGGATAGAGACATTTTAATTTTTTGATATTATTCGAAAGTCAATTTATGAAAAGGAAAATATCTCTCGATCTGTAGGAATCTGAAAGACAAAACGTATGTTACTTTGAGGGAACCTATAAGTCAACTTCATGTCAGAGTGACGTCAATGTATGTCCAAAGGTTTGGAGGATAGAGACATTTTAATTTTTCGAGATTATTCGTAAGTCAATTTTTGAAAAGGTAGATATCTCCCGATCTGTAGGAATCTGAGAGACAAACCAAATGTCACTTTGAGGGAACGTATATGTCAACTTCATGTCAGATTCACGTCAAAGTATGTCCAAGGGTTTGGAGGATAGAGGCATTTTAATTTTTCGAGATTATTCGAAAGTCAATTTCTGAAAAGGCAAATATCTCCCGATCTGTAGGAATCTGAGAGACAAGACTTATGTCACTTTGAGGGAACGTATATGTCAACTTCATGTCAGAGTCAACTCAATGTATGTCCAAGGGTTTAGAGGATAAACACATTTAAATTTTTCGATATTATTCCAAAGTCAATTTTTGAAAAGGCAAATATATCCCGATCTGTATTAATCTGAGAGACAACACTTATGTCACATTGAGGGAAGGTATATGTCAACTTCATGTCAGAGTCACTTCAATGTATGTCCAAGGGTTTGGAGGATAGAGACATTTAAATTTTTCGAGATTATTCGAAAGTCAATTTGTGAAAAGGCAAATATCTCCCGATCTGTAGGAATCTGAGAGACAAAACTTATGTCACTTTGAGGGAACGTATATGTCAACTTCATGTCAGAGTCGCGTCAATGTATGTCCAAGGGTTTGGAGGATACAGACATTTAAATTTTTCGAGATTATTCGAAAATCAATTTTTGAAAAGGCAAATATCTCCCGATCTGTAAGAATCTGAGAGACAAACCTGATGTCACTTTGAGGGAACGTATATGTCAACTTCATGTCTGAGTCACGTCAATGTATGTCCAAGGGTTTGGAGGATAGAGACATTTTAATTTTTCGAGATTATTCGAAAGTCAATTTGTGGAAAGGCAAATATCTCTCGATATGTAATAATCTGAGAGACAAAACTTATGTCACTTTAAGGGAACGTATATGTAAACTTCATGTCTGAGTCACGTCAATGTATGTCCAAAGGTTTGGAGGATAGAGACATTTTAATTTTTCGAGATTATTCGAAAGTCAATTTGTGAAAAGGCAAATATCTCCCGATCTGTAGGAATCTGGGAAACAAAACTTATGTCACTTTAAGGGAAGGTATATGTCAACTTCATGTCAGAGTCACGTGAATGTATGTCCAAGTGTTTGGAGGATAGAGACATTTCAGTTTTTCGAGATTATTCGAAATTCAATTATTGAAAATTCAAATATCTCCCGATCTGTAGAATCTGAGAGACAAAACTTATGTCACTTTGAGGGAAAGTACTTGTCATAGTCATGTCAGAGTCACGTCAATGTATGTCCAAGGGTTTGGAGGATATAGACATTTAAATTTTTCGAGATTATTTGAAAGTGAATTATTCAAAGGCAAATATCTACCGATCTGTAGGAATCTGAGAGACTAAACTTATGTCACTTTGAGGGAACGCATATGTCATCGTCATGCCAAAGTCACGTCAATTTATGTCCAAGGCTTTGGAGAATAGAGACAATTTAACTTCTTCGAGATTATTCGAAAGTCAATTTGTGGAAAGGCAAATATCTCCCGATCTGTATTAATCTGAGAAACAAAACATATGTCACTTTTAGGGAACGTATATATGATCGTCATGTCAGAGTCAAGTCAATGTAAGTCCAAGAGTTTGGAGGATAGAGACATTTTAATTTTTCGAGATTATTCGAAAGTCAATTTCTGAAAAGGCAAATATCTCCCGATCTATAGGAATCTGAGAGACAAAACTTATGTCACTTTGAGGGAACCTAAAAGTCAACTTCATGTCAGAGTGACGTCAATGTATGTCCAAGGGTTTGGAGGATAGAGACATTTTAATTTTTCGAGATTATTCGTAAGTCAATTTTTGAAAAGGCAAATATCTCCCGATCTGTAGGAATCTGAGAGACAAAACTTATGTTATTTTGAGGGAACCTATATGTCAACTTCATGTCAGAGTCACGTCAATGTATGTCCAAGGGTTTGGAGGATAGAGACATTTTAATGTTTCGAGATTATTCGTAAGTCAATTTTTGAAAAGGTAAATATCTCCCGATCTGTAGGAATCTGAGAGACAAACCAAATGTCACTTTGAGGGAACGTATATGTCAACTTCATGTCTGAGTCACGTCAATGTATGTCCAAGGGTTTGGAGGATAGAGACATTTAAATTTTTCGAGATTATTCGAAAGTCAATTTCTGAAAAGGCAAATATCTCCTGATCTGTAGGAATCTGAGAGACAAAACTTATGTCACTTTGAGGGAACGTATATGTCAACTTTATGTCAGGGTCTCGTAAATGTATGTCCAAGAGTTTGGACAATAGAGACATTTTAATTTTTCGAGATTATTCGAAAGTCAATTTGTGAAAAGGCAAATATCTCCCGATCTGTAGGAATCTGGGAAACAAAACTTATGTCACTTTAAGGGAACGTATGTGTCAACTTCATGTCAGAGTCACGTGAATGTATGTCCAAGTGTTTGGAGGATAGAGACATTTCAGTTTTTCGAGATTATTCGAAATTCAATTTTTGAAAAGGCAAATATCTCCTGAGCTCTAAGAATCTGAGAGACATAACTTATGTCACTTTGAGGAAACGTATATGTCAACTTCATGTCAGAGTCACGTCAATGTATGTCCAAGGGTTTGGAGGATAGAGACATTTTAATTTTTCGAGATTATTCGAAAGTCAATTATTGAAAAGGCAATTATCTCCCGATCTCTATTAATCTGAGAGACAAAACTTATGTCACTTTGAGGGAACGTATATGTTAACTTCATGTCAGAGTCACGTCAATGTATGTCCAAGGGTTTGGAGGATAGAGACATTTTAATTTTTCGAGATTATTCGAAAGTCAATTTTTCAAAAGGCAAATATTTCCCGATCTGTAGGAATCTGAGAGACAAAACTTATGTCACTTTGAGGGATAGTTTATGGCATAGTCATGTGAGAGTCACGTCAATGTATGTCCAAGGGTTTGGAGGATATAGACATTTCAATTTTTCGAGATTATTCGAAAGTGAATTATTCAAAGGCAAATATCTACCGATCTGTAGGAATCTGAGAGACTAAACTTATGTCACTTTGATGGAACGCATATGTCATCGTCATGCCAGAGTCACGTCAATTTCTGTCCAAGGCTTTGGAGAATAGAGACAATTTAAATTCTTCGAGATTATTCGAAAGTCAATTTTTGAAAAGTTAAATATCTCCCGATCTGTATTAATCTGAGAAACAAAACATATGTCACTTTTAGGGAACGTATATGTGATCGTCATGTCAGAGTCAGGTCATTGTAAGTCCAAGAGTTTGGAGGATAGAGACATTTTAATTTTTCGAGATTATTCGAAAGTCAATTTTTGAAAAGGCAAATATCTCCCGATCGGTAGGAATCTGAGAGACGAAACTTATGTCACTTTGAGGGAACGTATATGTCAACTTCATGTGAGAGTCTCGTCAATGTATGTCCAAGGGTTTCTAGGATAGAGGCATTTTAATTTTTCGAGATTATTCGAAAGTCAATTTTTGGAAAGGCAAATATCTCCCGATCTATAGTAATCTGAGAGACAGAACTTATGTCACTTTGAGGGAACTTACTTGTCATAGTCATGTCAGAGTCACGTAAATGTATGTCCAAGGGTTTGGAGGATAGAGACATTTAAATTTTTCGAGATTATTCGAAAGTCAATTTGTGAAAAGGCAAATATCTCCCGATCTGTAGGAATCTGGGAAACAAAACTTATGTCACTTTAAGTGAACGTATATGTCAACTTCATGTCAGAGTCACGTCAAGTTATGTCCAAGGGTTTGGAGGATAGAGACATTTAAATTTTTCGAGATTATTCGAAAGTCAATTTTTGAAAAGGCAAATATCTCCCGATCTGTAGAATCTGAGAGACAAACCTTATGTCACTTTGAGGGAACGTACTTGTCATAGTCATGTCATAGTCACGTAAATGTATGTCCAAGGGTTTGGGGGATAGAGAAATTTTAATTTTTCGAGATTATTCGAAAGTCAATTTTTGAAAAGGCAAATATCTCCCGATCTGTAGCAATCTGAGAGACAAAACTTATGTTTCTTTGAGGGAACCTATATGTCAACTTCATGTGAGAGTCTCGTCAATGTATGTCCAATGGTTTGGAGGATAGAGACATTTAAATTTTTAGAATTATTCGAAAGTCAATTTTTGTAAAGGCAAATATCTCCCGATCGGAAGGAATCTGAGAGACAAAACGTATGTTACTTTGAGGGAACCTATATGTCAACTTCATGTCAGAGTCACGTCAATGTATGTCCAAGGGTTTGGAGAATAGAGACATTTTAATTTTTCGAGATTATTCGAAAGTAAATTTCTGAAAAGGCAAATATCTCCCGATCTGTAGGAATCTGAGAGACAAAACTTATGTCACTTTGAGGGAACGTATATGTCAACTTTATGTCAGTGTCTCGTAAATGTATGTCCAAGAGTTTGGAGGATAGAGACATTTTAATTTTTCGAGATTATTCGAAAGTCAATTTGTGGAAAGGCAAATATCTCGCGATCTGTAATAATCTGAGAGACAAAACTTATGTCACTTTAAGGGAACTTATATGTCAACTTCATGTCACAGTCATGTCAATGTATGTCAAAGGGGTTGGAGGATAGAGACATTTTAATTCTTCGAGATTATTCGAAAGTCAATTTTTGAAAAGGCAAATATCTCCCGATCTGTAGAATCTGAGAGACAAAACTTATGTCACTTTAAGGGAACGTACTTGTCATAGTCATGTCAGAGTCACGTAAATGTATGTCCAAGGGTTTGGAGGATAGAGACATTTTAATTTTTCGAGATTATTCGAAAGTCAATTTTTGAAAAGGCAAATATCTCCCGATCTGTAGCAAACTGAGAGACAAAACTTATGTAAATTTGAGGGAACGTATATGTCAACTTCATGTGAGAGTCTCGTCAATGTATGTCCAAGGGTTTGGAGGATAGAGACATTATAATTTTTCGAGATTATTCGAAAGTCAATTTTTGAAAAGGCAAATATCTTCCGATCTGTAGCAAACTGAGAGACAAAACTTATGTCACTTTGAGGGAACGTTTATGCCAACTTCATGTGAGAGTCTCGTCAATGTATGTCCAAGGGTTTGGAGGATAGAGACATTTTAATTTTTCGAGATTATTCGAAAGTCAATTTTTGAAGAGGCAAATATCTCCCGATCTGTAGCAATCTGAGAGACAAAACTTATGTTACTTTGAGGGAACCTATATGTCAACTTCATGTCAGAGTCACGTCAATGTATGTCCAATGGTTTGGAGGATAGAGACATTTTAATTTATCGTGATTATTCGAAAGTCAATTTTTGAAAAGGCAAATATCTCCCGATCTGTTGGAATCTGAGAGACAAACCAAATGTCACTTTGAGGGAATGTATATGTCAACTTCATGTCAGAGTCACGTCAATGTATGTCCAAGGGTTTGGAGGATAGACACATTTTAATTTTTCGAGATTATTCGAAAGTCAATTTTTGAAAAGGCAAATATCTCCCGATCTGTAGAATCTGAGAGACAAAACTTATGTCACTTTCAGGGAACGTACTTGTCATAGTCATGTCAGAGTCACGTAAATGTATGTCCAAGGGTTTGGGGGATAGAGAAATTTTAAATTTTCGAGATTATTCGAAAGTCAATTTTTGAAAAGGCAAATATCTCCCGATCTGTAGGAATCTGAGAGACAAACCAAATGTCACTTTGAGGGAACGTATATGTCAACTTCATGTCAGAGTCACGTCAATGTATGTCCAAGGGTTTGGAGGATAGACACATTTAAATTTTTCGAGATTATTCGAAAGTCAATTTTTGAAAAGGCAAATATCTCCCGATCTCTAGGAATCTGAGAGACAAAACTTATGTCACTTTGAGGGAAAGTATATGTCAACTTCATGTGAGAGTCTCGTCAATGTATGTCCAAGGGTTTGGAGGATAGAGGCATTTTAATTTTTCGAGATTATTCGAAAGTCAATTTTTGGAAAGGCAAATATCTCCCGATCTATAGTAATCTGAGAGACAAAACTTATGTCACTTTGAGGGAACTTACCTGTCATAGTCACGTCAGAGTCACGTAAATGTATGTCCAAGGGTTTGGAGGATGGAGACATTTAAATTTTTCGAGATTATTCGAAAGTCAATTTGTGAAAAGGCAAATATCTCCCGATATGTAATAATCTTTGAGACAAAACTTATGTCACTTTGAGGGAACGTATGTGTCAACTTCATGTCAGAGTCACGTCAATGTATGTCCAAGGGTTTGAATTATAGAGACATTTACATTTTTCGAGATTATTCGAAAGTCAATTTTTGAAAAGGCAAATATCTTCCGATCTGTAGGAATCTGAGAGACAAAACTTATGTCACTTTGAGGGAACGTATATGTCAACTTCATGTGAGAGTCTCGTCAATGTATGTCCAAGGGTTTGGAGGATAGAGGCATTTTAATTTTTCGAGATTATTCGAAAGTCAAATTTTGGAAAGGCAAATATCTCCCGATCTATAGTTATCTGATAGATAAATCTTATGTTCCTTTGAGGGAACGTATATGTGAACTTCATGTCAGAGTCATGTCAATGTATGTCCAAGGGTTTGGAGGATAAAGACATTTTAATTTTTCGAGATTATTCGAAAGTCAATTTTTGAAAAGGCAAATATCTCGCGATCTGTAGGCATTTGAGAGACAGAACTTATGTCACTTTAAGGGAACGTATATGTCAACTTTATGTCAGAGTCACGTCAATATATGTCCAAGTGTTTGGAGGATAGAGACATTTGAATTCTTCGAGATTATTCCTAGGTCAATTTGTGAAAAGGCAAATATCTCCCAATCTGTAGGAATCTGAGGGACAAAACGTATGTCACTTTGAGGGAATGTATATGTCAACGTGATGTCAGAGTCATGTCAATGTATGTATGAAGGGTTTCGAGGATAGAGACATTTAAGTTTTTCGAGATTATTCGAAAATCAATTTTTGAAGAAGCAAATATCTCCCGATCTGTAGGAATCTGAGAGACATATCTTATGTCACTTTGAGGAAACGTATATGTCAACTTCATGTCTGAGTCACGTCAATGTATGTCCAAGGGGTTAGTGGATAGAGACATTTAAATTTAAGGAGATTATTCGAAAGTAAATTTGTGAAAAGGCAAATATCTCCCGATCTGTAGGAATCCCAGAGACAGAACTTATGTCACTTTGAGGAAACGTATATGTCAACTTCATGTCAGAGTCATGTCAATGAATGTCCAAGGGTTTGGAGGATAGAGACATTTTAATTTTTCGAGATTATTCGAAAGTCAATTTGTGAAAAGACAAATATCTCCCGATCTGTAGGAATCTGAGAGACAAAACGTATTTTACTTTGAGGGAACTTATAAGTCAACTTCATGTCTGAGTGACGTCAATGTATGTCCAAGGGTTTGGAGGATAGAGACATTTTAATTTTTCGAGATTATTCGTAAGTCAATTTTTTAAAAGGTAAATATCTCCCGATCTGTAGGAATCTGAGAGACAAACCAAATGCCACTTAGAGGGAACGTAAATGTCAACTTCATGTCTGAGTCACGTCAATATATGTCCAAGGGTTTGGAGGATGGAGACATTTTAATTTTTCGAGATTATTCGAAAGTCAATTTCTGAAAAGGCAAATATCTCCCGATCTGTAGGAATCTGAGAGACAAAACTTATGTCACTTTGAGGGAGCCTATTTGTCTAATTCAGGTCAGAGTCACGTAAATGTATGTAAAAGGGTTTGGAGGATAGAGACATTTAAATTTTTTGAGATTATTCGAAAGTCAATTTGTGAAAAGGCAAATATCTCCCGATCTGTAGGCATCCGAGAGACAAAACTTATGTCACTTTAAGGGAACGTATATGTCAACTTTATGTCAGAGTCACGTCAATATATGTCCAAGTGTTTGGAGGATAGAGACATTCGAATTTTTCGAGATTATTCCTAGGTCAATTTGTGAAAATTCAAATATCTCCCAATCTGTAGGAATCTGAGGGACAAAACGTATGTCACTTTGAGGGAATGAATATGTCAACGTCATGTCAGAGTCATGTCAATGTATGTAAGAAGGGTTTCGAGGATAGAGACATTTCAGTTTTTCGAGATTATTCGAAATTCAATTTTTGAAAAGGCAAATATCTCCCGATCTATAGTAATCTGAGAGACAAAACTTATGTCACTTTAAGGGAACTTACCTGTCATAGTCATGTCAGAGTCACGTCAATGTATGTCCAATGGTTTGGAGTATAGAGACATTTTAATTTTTCGTGATTATTCGAAAGTCAATTTTTGAAAAGGCAAATATCTCCCGATCTGTAGGAATCTGAGAGACAATCCAAATGTCACTTTGAGGGAATGTATATGTCAACTTCATGTCAGAGTCACGTCAATGTATGTCCAAGGGTTTGGAGGATAGACACATTTTAATTTTTCGAGATTATTCGAAAGTCAATTTTTTAAAAGGCAAATATCTCCCGATCTGTAGAATCTGAGAGACAAAACTTATGTCACTTTTAGGGAACGTATTTGTCATAGTCATGTCAGAGTCACGTAAATGTATGTCCAAGGGTTTGGGGGATAGAGAAATTTTAATTTTTCGAGATTATTCGAAAGTCAATTTTTGAAAAGGCAAATTTCTCCCGATCTGTAGGAATCTGAGAGACAAATCATATGTCACTTTGAGGGAACGTATATGTCAACTTCATGTCAGAGTCACGTCAATGTATGTCCAAGGGTTTGGAGGATAGACACATTTTAATTTTTCGAGATTATTCGAAAGTCAATTTTTGAAAAAGCAAATATCTCCCGATCTCTAGGTATCTGAGAGACAAAACTTATGTCACTTTGAGGGAACCTATAAGTCAACTTCATGTCAGAGTGACGTCAATGTATGTCCAAAGGTTTGGAGGATAGAGACATTTTAATTTTTCGAGATTATTCGTAAGTCAATTTTTGAAAAGGTAAATATCTCCCGATCTGTAGGAATCTGAGAGACAAACCAAATGTCACTTTGAGGGAAAGTATATGTCAACTTCATGTCAGATTCACGTCAAAGTATGTCCAAGGGTTTGGAGGATAGAGGCATTTTAATTTTTCCAGATTATTCGAAAGTCAATTTCTGAAAAGGCAAATATCTCCCGATCTGTAGGAATCTGAGAGACAAGACTTATGTCACTTTGAGGGAACGTATATGTCAACATCATGTCAGAGTCAACTCAATGTATGTCCAAGGGTTTAGAGGATAAACACATTTAAAATTTTCGATATTATTCCAAAGTCAATTTTTGAAAAGGCAAATATATCCCGATCTGTATTAATCTGAGAGACAACACTTATGTCACATTGAGGGAAGGTATATGTCAACTTCATGTCAGAGTCACGTCAATGTATGTGAAAAGGTTTGGAGGATAGATATATTTTAATTTTTCGAAATTATTCGAAAGTCAATTTTTTAAAAGGCAAATATCTCCCGATCTGTAGGAATCTGAGAGACAAAACTTATGTCACTTTGAGGGAACGTATATGTCAACTTCATGTCAGAGTCACGTCAATGTATGTCCAAGGGTTTGGAGGATAGAGACATTTAAATTTTTCGAGATTATTCGAAAATCAATTTTTGAAAAGGCAAATATCTCCCGATCTGTAAGAATCTGAGAGACAAACCTGATGTCACTTTGAGATAACGTATATGTGAACTTCATGTCAGAGTCACGTCAATGTATGTCCAAGAGTTTGGAGGATAGAGACATTTTAATTTTTCGAGATTATTCGAAAGTCAATTTTTGAAACGGCAAATATATCCCGATCTGTTAGAATCTGAGAGACAAAACTTATGTCACTTTGAGGGAAAGTATATGTCAAATTCATGTCAGAGTCACGTCAATGTATGTCCAAGTGTTTGGAGGATAGAGATATTTTAATTTTTCGAGATTATTCGAAAATCAATTTATTAAAAGGCAAATATCTCCCGATCTGTAGGTATCTGAGAGACAAAACTTATGTCACTTTGAGGAAACGTATATGTCACTTCACGTCAGATTCACGTTAAAGTATGTCCAAGGGTTTGGAGGATAGAGGCATTTTAATTTTTCGAGATTATTCGAAAGTCAATTTTTGAAATGGCAAATATCTCCCGATCTGTAGGAATCTGAGAGACAAAACTTATGTCGCTTTGAGGGAACGTATATGTCAACTTCGTGTGAGAGTCACGTCAATGTATGTTCTAGGGTTTAGAGGATAAACACATTTTAATTTTTCGATATTATTCCAAAGTCAATTTTTGAAAAGGCAAATATATCCCGATCTGTAGGAATCTGAGTGACAACACTTATGTCACTTTGAGGGAACGTATATGTCAACTTCATGTCAGAGTCATGTCAATGTATGTCCAAGTGTTTGGAGGATAGAGATATTTTAATTTTTCGAGATTATTCGAAAGTCAATTTTTTAAAAGGCAAATATCTCCCGATCTGTAGGAATCTGAGAGACAAAACTTATGTCACTTTGAGGGAACGTATATGTCAACTTCATGTCAGAGTCACGTCAATGTATGTCCAAGAGTTTGGAGGATAGAGACATTTTAATTTTGCGAGATTATAAGAAAGTCAATTTTTGAAAAGGCAAATATCTCCCGATCTGTAGGAATCTGAGAGACAAAACATATGTCACTTTGAGGTAACGTATATGTCAACTTCATGTAAGAGGCACGTCAATGTATGTCCAAGGGTTTGGAGGATAGAGATATTTTAATTTTTCGAGATTATTCGAAAGTCAATTTTTGAAAAGGCAAATATCTCCCGATCTGTTAGAATCTGAGAGACAAAACTTATGTCACTTTGAGGTAACGTATATGTCAACTTCATGTCAGAGGCACGTCAATGTATGTCGAAGGGTTTGGTGGATAAAGATATTTTAATTTTTCGAGATTATTCGAAAGTCAATTTTTGAAAAAGGCAAATATCTCCCGATCTGTAGGAATCTGAGATACAAAACTTATGTCACTTTGAGGGAACGTATATGTCAACTTCATGTCAGAGTCACGTCAATGTATGTCCAAGCGTTTGGAGGATAGAGACATTTTAATTTTTCGAGATTATTCGAAAGTCAATTTATGAAAAGGCAAATATCTCCCGATCTGTAGGAATCTGAGAGACAAAACTTATGTCACTTTGAGGGAACGTATATATCAACTTCATATCAGGGTCACGTCAATGTATGTCCAAGGGTTTGGAGGATAGAGACATTTTAATTTTTCGAGATTATTCGAAAGTCAATTTCTGAAAAGGCAAATATCTCCCGATCTGTAGGAATCTGAGAGACAAACCTGATGTCACTTTGAGGGAACGTATATGTCAACTTCATGTCAGAGTCTAGTCAATGTATGTCCAAGGGTTTGGAGGATAGACAAATTTAAATTTTTCGAGATTATTCGAAAGTCAATTTTTGAAAAGGCAAATATCTCCCGATCTGTAGGAATCTGAGAGACAAAACTTATGTCACTTTGAGGGAACGTATATGTCAACTTCATGTCAGAGTCACGTCAATGTATGTCCAAGGGGTTGGAGGATAGAGATATTTTAATTTTCGAGATTATTTGATAGTCAATTTTTGAAAAGGCAAATATCTCCCGATCTCTAGGAAACTGAGAGACAAACAATATGTCACTTTGGGGGAACGTATATGTCAACTTCATGTCAGACTCACGTCAATGTGTGTCTAAGTGTTTGGAGGACAGAGGCATTTTAATTTTGCAAGATTATTCGAAAGTCAATTTTTAAAAGGCAAATATCTCCCGATCTGTAGAATCTGAGAGACACCACTTATGTCACTTTGAGGGAACCTATAAGTCAACTTCATGTCAGAGTGACGTCTATGTATGTCCAAGGGTTTGGAGGATAGAGACATTTTAATTTTTCGAGATTATTCGTAAGTCAATTTTTGAAAAGGTAAATATCTCCCGATCTGTAGGAATCTGAGAGACAAACCAAATGTCACTTTGAGGGAACGTATATGTCAACTTCATGTCTGAGTCACGTCAATGTATGTCCAAGGGTTTGGAGGATAGATAAATTTTAATTTTTCGAGATTATTCCAAAGTCAATATTTAAAGGCAAATATCTCCCTATCTGTAGGAATCTGATAAACAAAACATATGTCACTTTTAGGGAACGTATATGTGATCGTCATGTCAGAGTCACGTCAATGTAAGTCCAAGAGTTTGGAGGATAGAGACATTTTAATTTTTCGAGATTATTCGAAAGTTAATTTTTGAAAAGGCAAATATCTCCCGATCGGTAGGAATCTGAGAGACGAAACTTATGTCACTTTGAGGGAACGTATATGTCAACTTCACGTCAGAGTCACGTCAATGTATGTCCAAGGGTTTGGAGGATAGAGACATTTTAATTTTTCGAGATTATTCTAAAGTCAATTTTTGAAAAGGCAAATATCTCCCGATCTGTAGGAATCCCAGATACAAAACTTATGTCACTTTGAGAGAACGTACATGTCAACTTCACGTAAGAGTCACGTGTATGTACGTCCAAAGGTTTAGTGGATAGAGACATTTAAATTTTTCGAGATTATTCGAAAGTAATTTTTTGAAAAGGCAAATATCTCCCGATCTGTAGGAATCCCAGAGACAAAACTTATGTCACTTTGAGGGAACGTATATGTCAACTTCATGTCAGAGTCATGTCAATGTATGTCCAAGGGTTTGGAGGATAGAGACATTTTAATTTTTCGAGATTATTCGAAAGTCAATTTTTGAAAAGGCAAATATCTCCCGATCTGAAGGAATCTGAGAGACAAAACGTATGTTACTTTGAGGGAAAATATAAGTCAACCTCATGTCAGAGTGATGTCAATGTATGTCCAAGGGTTTGGAGGATAGAGACATTTTAATTTTTCGAGATTATTCGTAAGTCAATTTTTGAAAAGGTAAATATCTCCCGATCTGTAGGAATCTGAGAGACAAAGCAAATGTCACTTTGAGGGAACGTATATGTCAACTTCATGTCTGAGTCACGTTAATGTATGTCCAAGGGTTTGGAGGATAGAGACATTTTAATTTTTCGAGATTATTCGAAAGTCAATTTGTGAAAAGGCAAATATCTCCCGATCTGTAGGAATCTGAGAGACAAAACTTATGTCACTTTGAGGGAACGTATATGTCAACTTGATGTCAGAGTCTCTTAAATGTATGTCCAAGAGTTTGGAGGATAGAGACATTTAAATTTTTCGAGATTATTCGAAAGTCAATTTGTGGAAAGGCAAATATCTCGCGATCTGTAATAATCTGAGAGACAAAACTTATGTCGCTTTAAGGGAACGTATATGTAAACTTCATGTCAGAGTCACGTCAATGTATGTCCAAAGGTTTGGAGGATAGAGACATTTGAATTTTTCGAGATTATTCGAAAGTCAATTTGTGAAAAGGCAAATATCTCCCGATCTGTAGGAATCTGGGAAACAAAACTTATGTCACTTTAAGTGAACGTATATGTCAACTTCATGTCAGAGTCACGTCAATGTATGTCCAAGGGTTTGGAGGATAGAGACATTTAAATTTTTCGAGATTATTCGAAAGTCAATTTTTGAAAAGGCAAATATTTCCCGATCTGTAGAATCTGAGAGACAAACCTTATGTCACTTTGAGGGAACGTACTTGTCATAGTCATGTCAGTCACGTAAATGTATGTCGAAGGGTTTGGGGGATAGAGAAATTTTAATTATTCGAGATTATTCGAAAGTCAATTTTTGAAAAGGCAAATATCTCCCGATCTGTAGCAATCTGAGAGACAAAACTTATGTTACTTTGAGGGAACCTATATGTCAACTTCATGTAATAGTCACGTCAATGTATGTCCAATGGTTTGGAGGATAGAGACATTTTAATTTTTCGTGATTATTCGAAAGTCAATTTTTGAAAAGGCAAATATCTCCCGATCTGTAGGAATCTGAGAGACAAACCAAATGTCACTTTGAGGGAATGTATATGTCAACTTCATGTCAGAGTCACGTCAATGTATGTCCAAGGGTTTGGAGGATAGACACATTTTAATTTTTCGAGATTATTCGAAAGTCAATTTTTGAAAAGGCAAATATCTCCCGATCTGTAGAATCTGAGAGACAAAACTTATGTCACTTTTAGGGAACGTACTTGTCATAGTCATGTCAGAGTCACGTAAATGTATGTCCAAGGGTTTGGGGGATAGAGAAATTTTAATTTCTCGAGATTATTCGAAAGTCAATTTTTGAAAAGGCAAATATCTCCCGATCTCAAGGAATCTGAGAGACAAAACTTATGTCACTTTGAGGGAACGTATATGTCAACTTCATGTGAGAGTCTCGTTAATGTATGTCCAAGGGTTTGGAGGATAGAGGCATTTTAATTTTTCGAGATTATTCGAAAGTCAAATTTTGGAAAGGCAAATATCTCCCGATCTATAGTAATCTGATAGACAAAACTTATGTTACTTTGAGGGAACGTATATGTGAACTTCATGTCAGAGTCACGTCAATGTATGTCCAAGGGTTTGGAGGATAAAGACATTTTAATTATTCGAGATTATTCGAAAGTCAATTTTTGAAAAGGCAAATATCTCGCGATCTGTAAAAATCTGAGAGACAAAACTTATGTCACTTTGAGGGAGCCTATTTGTCACCTTCAGGTAAGAGTCACGTAAATGCATGTAAAAGGGTTTGGAGGTGAGAGACATTTAAATTTTTTGAGATTAGTCGAAAGTCAATTTGTGAAAAGGCAAATATCTCCCGATCTGTAGGCATTTGAGAGACAAAACTTATGTCACTTTAACGGAACGTATATGTCAACTTTATGTCAGAGTCACGTCAATATATGTCCAAGTGTTTGGAGGATAGAGACATTTGAATTTTTCGAGATTATTTCTAGGTCAATTTGTGAAAAGGCAAATATCTCCGAATCTGTAGGAATCTGAGGGACAAAACGTATGTCACTTTGAGGGAATGTATATGTCAACGTCATGTCAGAGTCATGTCAATGTATGTATGAAGGGTTTCGAGGATAGAGACATTTCAGTTTTTCGAGATTATTCGAAAATCAATTTTTGAAAAGGCAAATATCTCCCGATCTCTAGGAATCTGAGAGACATAACTTATGTCACTTTGAGGAAACGTATATGTCAACTTCACATCAGAGTCACGTCAATTTATGTCCAAGGCTTTGGAGAATAGAGACATTTTAAATTTTTCGAAATTATTCGAAAGTCAATTTTTGAAAAGTTAAATATCTCCCGATCTGTAGGAATCTGAGAAACAAAACATATGTCACTTTTAGGGAACGTATATGTGATCGTCATGTCAGAGTCACGTCAATGTAAGTCCAAGAGTTTGGAGGATAGAGACATTTTAATTTTTCGAGATTATTCGAAAGTCAATTTTTGAAAAGGCAAATATCTCCCGATCGGTAGGAATCTGAGAGACGAAACTTATGTCATTTTGAGGGAACGTATATGTCAACTTCACGTCAGAGTCACGTCAATGTATGCCCAAGGGTTTGGAGGATAGAGACATTTTAATTTTTCGTGATTATTAGTAAGTCAATTTTTGAAAAGGTAACTATCTCCCGATCTTTAGGAATCTGAGAGACAAACCAAATGTCACTTTGAGGGAACGTATATGTCAACTTCATGTCTGAGTCACGTCAATGTATGTCCAAGGGGTTAGTGGATAGAGACATTTAAATTTAAGGAGATTATTCGAAATTAAATTTGTGAAAAGGCAAATATCTCCCGATCTGTAGGAATCCCAGAGACAGAACTTATGTCACTTTGAGGGAACGTATATGTCAACTTCATGTCAGAGTCATGTCAATGTATGTCCAAGGGTTTGGAGGATAGAGACATTTTAATTTTTTGATATTATTCGAAAGTCAATTTATGAAAAGGAAAATATCTCCCGATCTCTAGGAATCTGAAAGACAAAACGTATGTTACTTTGAGGGAACCTATAAGTCAACTTTATGTCAGAGTGACGTCAATGTATGTCCAAAGGTTTGGAGGATAGAGACATTTTAATTTTTCGAGATTATTCGTAAGTCAATTTTTGAAAAGGTAAATATCTCCCGATCTGTAGGAATCTGAGAGACAAACCAAATGTCACTTTGAGGGAACGTATATGTCAACTTCATGTCAGATTCACGTCAAAGTATGTCCAAGGGTTTGGAGGATAGAGGCATTTTAATTTTTCGAGATTATTCGAAAGTCAATTTCTGAAAAGGCAAATATCTCCCGATCTGTAGGAATCTGAGAGACAAGACTTATGTCACTTTGAGGGAACGTATATGTCAACTTCATGTCAGAGTCAACTCAATGTATGTCCAAGGGTTTAGAGGATAAACACATTTAAATTTTTCGATATTATTCCAAAGTCAATTTTTGAAAAGGCAAATATATCCCGATCTGTATTAATCTGAGAGACAACACTTATGTCACATTGAGGGAAGGTATATGTCAACTTCATGTCAGAGTCACGTCAATGTATGTCCAAGGGTTTGGAGGATAGAGACATTTAAATTTTTCGAGATTATTCGAAAGTCAATTTGTGAAAAGGCAAATATCTCCCGATCTGTAGGAATCTGAGAGACAAAACTTATGTCACTTTGAGGGAACGTATATGTCAACTTCATGTCAGAGTCGCGTCAATGTATGTCCAAGGGTTTGGAGGATAGAGACATTTAAATTTTTCGAGATTATTCGAAAATCAATTTTTGAAAAGGCAAATATCTCCCGATCTGTAAGAATCTGAGAGACAAACCTGATGTCACTTTGAGGTAACGTGTATGTGAACTTCATGTCAGAGTCACGTCAATGTATGTCCAAGAGTTTGGAGGATAGAGACATTTTAATTTTTCGAGATTATTCGAAAGTCAATTTTTGAAAAGGCAAATATATCCCGATCTGTTAGAATCTGAGTTACAAAACTTATGTCACTTTGAGGGAAAGTATATGTCAAATTCAAGTCAGAGTCACGTCAATGTATGTCCAAGTGTTTGGAGGATAGAGATATTTTAATTTTTCGAGATTATTCGAAAGTCAATTTTTTAAAAGGCAAATATCTCCCGATCTGTAGGTATCTGAGAGACGAAACTTATGTCACTTTGAGGAAACGTATATGTCACTTCACGTCAGATTCACGTCAAAGTATGTCCAAGGGTTTGGGGGATAGAGGCATTTTAATTTTTCGAGATTATTCGAAAGTCAATTTTTGAAATGGCAAATATCTCCGATCTGTAGGAATCTGAGAGACAAAACTTATGTCGCTTTGAGGGAACGTATATGTCAACTTCGTGTGAGAGTCACGTCAATGTATGTCCTAGGGTTTAGAGGATAAACACATTTTAATTTTTCGATATTATTCCAAAGTCAATTTTTGAAAAGGCAAATATATCCCGATCTGTATGAATCTGAGTGACAACACTTATGTCACTTTGAGGGAACGTATATGTCAACTTCATGTCAGAGTCATGTCAATGTATGTCCAAGTGTTTGGAGGATAGAGATATTTTAATTTTTCGAGATTATTCGAAAGTCAATTTTTTAAAGGCAAATATCTCCCGATCTGTAGGAATCTGAGAGACAAAACTTATGTCACTTTGAGGGAACGTATATGTCAACTTCATGTCAGAGTCACGTCAATGTATGTCCAAGAGTTTGGAGGATAGAGACATTTTAATTTTTCGAGATTATTCGAAAGTCAATTTTTGAAAAGGCAAATATCTCCCGATCTGTTAGAATCTGAGAGACAAAACTTATGTCACTTTGAGGTAACGTAAATGTCAACTTCATGTCAGAGGCACGTCAATGTATGTCCAAGGGTTTGGAGGATAGAGATATTTTAATTTTTCGAGATTATTCGAAAGTCAATTTTTGAAAAGGCAAATATCTCCCGATCTGTTAGAATCTGAGAGACAAAACTTATGTCACTTTGAGGGAAAGTATATGTCAAATTCATGTCAGAGTCACGTCAATGTATGTCCAAGTGTTTGGAGGATAGAGATATTTTAATTTTTCGAGATTATTCGAAAGTCAATTTTTTAAAAGGCAAATATCTCCCGATCTGTAGAATCTGAGAGACAAAACTTATGTTACTTTGAGGAAACGTATATGTGAACTTCATGTCAGAGTCACGTCAATGTATGTCCAAGGGTTTGGAGGATAAAGACATTTTAATTTTTCGAGATTATTCGAAAGTCAATTTTTGAAAAGGCAAATATGTCTCTCTCTGTAAAAATCTGAGAGACAAAACTTATGTCACTTTGAGGGAGCCTATTTGTCTAATTCAGGTCAGAGTCACGTAAATGTATGTAAAAGGGTTTGGAGGATAGACACATTTTAATTTTTCGAGATTATTCGAAAGTCAATTTTTGAAAAGGCAAATATCACCCGATCTGTAGAATCTGAGAGACTAAACTTATGACACTTTCAGGGAACATACTTGTCATAGTCATGTCAGAGTCACGTAAATGTATGTCCAAGGGTTTGGGGGATAGAGAAATTTTAATTTTTCGAGATTATTCGAAAGTCAATTTTTGAAAAGGCAAATATCTCCCGATTTGTATAAATCTGAGAGACAAACCAAATGTCACTTTGGTGGAACGTATATGTCAACTTCATGTGAGAGTCTCGTCAATGTATGTCCAAGGGTTTGGAGGATAGAGACATTTAAATTTTTCGAGATTATTCGAAAGTCAATTTTTGAAAAGGCAAATATCTCCCGATCTGTAGAATCTGAGAGACAAACCATATGTCACTTTGAGGAAACGTACTTGTCATAGTCATGTCAGAGTCACGTAAATGTATGTCCAAGGGTTTGGGGGATAGAGAAATTTTAATTTTTCCAGATTATTCGAAAGTCAATTTTTGAAAAGGCAAATATCTCCCGATCTGTAGCAATCTGAGAGACAAAACTTATGATACTTTGAGGGAACCTATATGTCAACTTCATGTCAGAGTCACGTCAATATATGTCCAAGATTTTGGAGGATAGAGACATTTTAATTTTTCGAGATTATTCGAAAGTCAATTTTTGAAAAGGCAAATATCTCCCGATCTGTAGAATCTGAGAGACTAAACTTATGACACTTTCAGGGAACATACTTGTCATAGTCATGTCAGAGTCACGTAAATGTATGTCCAAGGGTTTGGGGGATAGAGAAATTTTAATTTTTCGAGATTAGTCGAAAGTCAATTTTTGAAAAGGCAAATATCTCCCGATCTGTATAAATCTGAGAGACAAACCAAATGTCACTTTGAGGGAACGTATATGTCAACTTCATGTGAGAGTCTCGTCAATGTATGTCCAAGGGTTTGGAGGATAGAGACATTTAAATTTTTCGAGATTATTCGAAAGTCAATTTTTGAAAAGGCAAATATCTCCCGATCTGTAGAATCTGAGAGACAAACCATATGTCACTTTGAGGAAACGTACTTGTCATAGTCATGTCAGAGTCACGTAAATGTATGTCCAAGGGTTTGGGGGATAGAGAAATTTTAATTTTTCCAGATTATTCGAAAGTCAATTTTTGAAAAGGCAAATATCTCCCGATCTGTAGCAATCTGAGAGACAAAACTTATGATACTTTGAGGGAACCTATATGTCAACTTCATGTCAGAGTCAGGTCAATGTATGTCCAAGGGTTTGGAGGATAAAGACATTTTAATTTTTCGAGATTATTCGAAAGTCAATTTTTGAAAAGGCAAATATCTCCCGATCTGTAGGAATCTGAGAGACAAACCTTATGTCACTTTGAGGGAACGTATATGTCAACTTCATGTGAGAGTCTCGTCAATGTATGTCCAAGGGTTTGGAGGATAGAGGCATTTAAATTTTTAGAGATTAATCGAAAGTCAATTTTTAAAGGTAAATATCTCCCGATCTGTAGGAATCTGAGAGACTAACCTTATGTCACTTTGAGGGAACGTATGTGTCAACTTCATGTGAGAGTCTCGTCAATGTATGTCCAAGGGTTTGGAGGATAGAGGCATTTTAATTTTTCGAGATTATTCGAAAGTAAAATTTTGGAAAAGGCAAATATCTCCCGATCTATAGTAATCTGATAGACAAAACTTATGTTACTTTGAGGGAACGTAATTGTGAACTTCATGTCAGAGTCACGTCAATGTATGTCCAAGGGTTTGGAGGATAAAGACATTTTAATTTTTCGAGATTATTCGAAAGTCAATTTTTGAAAAGGCAAATATCTCGCTATCTGTAAAAATCTGAGAGACAAAACTTATGTCACTTTGAGGGAGCCTATTTGTCTAATTCAGGTCAGAGTCACGTAAATGTATGTAAAAGGGTTTGGAGGATAGACACTTTTTAATTTTTCGAGATTATTCGAAAGTCAATTTTTGAAAAGGCAAATATCTCCCGATCTGTAGAATCTGAGAGACAAAACTTATGATACTTTCAGGGAACATACTTGTCATAGTCATGTCAGAGTCACGTAAATGTATGTCCAAGGGTTTGGGGGATAGAGAAATTTTAATTTTTCGAGATTATTCTAAAGTCAATTTTTGAAAAGGCAAATATCTCCCGATCTGTAGGCATCCGAGAGACAAAACTTATGTCACTTTAAGGGAACGTATATGTCAACTTTATGTCAGAGTCACGTCAATTTATGTCCAAGTGTTTGGAGGATAGAGACATTTGAATTTTTCGAGATTATTCCTAGGTCAATTTGTGAAAAGGCAAATATCTCCCAATCTGTAGGAATCTGAGGGGCAAAACGTATGTCACTTTTAGGGAACGTATTTGTCATAGTCATGTCAGAGTCACGTAAATGTATGTCCAAGGGTTTGGGGGATAGAGAAATTTTAATTTTTCGAGATTATTCGAAAGTCAATTTTTGAAAAGGCAAATATCTCCCGATCTGTAGGAATCTGAGAGACAAATCATATGTCACTTTGAGGGAACGTATATGTCAACTTCATGTCAGAGTCACGTCAATGTATGTCCAAGGGTTTGGAGGATAGACACATTTTAATTTTTCGAGATTATTCGAAAGTCAATTTTTGAAAAGGCAAATATCTCCCGATCTCTAGGAATCTGAGAGACAAAACTTATGTCACTTTGAGGGAACCTATAAGTCAACTTCATGTCAGAGTGACGTCAATGTATGTCCAAAGGTTTGGAGGATAGAGACATTTTAATTTTTCGAGATTATTCGTAAGTCAATTTTTGAAAAGGTAAATATCTCCCGATCTGTAGCAATCTGAGAGACAAACCAAATGTCACTTTGAGGGAAAGTATATGTCAACTTCATGTCAGATTCACGTCAAAGTATGTCCAAGGGTTTGGAGGATAGAGGCATTTTAATTTTTCCAGATTATTCGAAAGTCAATTTCTGAAAAGGCAAATATCTCCCGATCTGTAGGAATCTGAGAGACAAGACTTATGTCACTTTGAGGGAACGTATATGTCAACATCATGTCAGAGTCAACTCAATGTATGTCCAAGGGTTTAGAGGATAAACACATTTAAAATTTTCGATATTATTCCAAAGTCAATTTTTGAAAAGGCAAATATATCCCGATCTGTATTAATCTGAGAGACAACACTTATGTCACATTGAGGGAAGGTATATGTCAACTTCATGTCAGAGTCACGTCAATGTATGTGAAAAGGTTTGGAGGATAGATATATTTTAATTTTTCGAAATTATTCGAAAGTCAATTTTTTAAAAGGCAAATATCTCCCGATCTGTAGGAATCTGAGAGACAAAACTTATGTCACTTTGAGGGAACGTATATGTCAACTTCATGTCAGAGTCACGTCAATGTATGTCCAAGGGTTTGGAGAATAGAGACATTTAAATTTTTCGAGATTATTCGAAAATCAATTTTTGAAAAGGCAAATATCTCCCGATCTGTAAGAATCTGAGAGACAAACCTGATGTCACTTTGAGATAACGTATATGTGAACTTCATGTCAGAGTCACGTCAATGTATGTCCAAGAGTTTGGAGGATAGAGACATTTTAATTTTTCGAGATTATTCGAAAGTCAATTTTTGAAACGGCAAATATATCCCGATCTGTTAGAATCTGAGAGACAAACCTTATGTCACTTTGAGGGAAAGTATATGTCAAATTCATGTCAGAGTCACGTCAATGTATGTCCAAGTGTTTGGAGGATAGAGATATTTTAATTTTTCGAGATTATTCGAAAATCAATTTTTTAAAAGGCAAATATCTCCCGATCTGTAGGTATCTGAGAGACAAAACTTATGTCACTTTGAGGAAACGTATATGTCACTTCACGTCAGATTCACGTCAAAGTATGTCCAAGGGTTTGGAGGATAGAGGCATTTTAATTTTTCGAGATTATTCGAAAGTCAATTTTTGAAATGGCAAATATCTCCCGATCTGTAGGAATCTGAGAGACAAAACTTATGTCGCTTTGAGGGAACGTATATGTCAACTTCGTGTGAGAGTCACGTCAATGTATGTTCTAGGGTTTAGAGGATAAACACATTTTAATTTTTCGATATTATTCCAAAGTCAATTTTTGAAAAGGCAAATATATCCCGATCTGTAGGAATCTGAGTGACAACACTTATGTCACTTTGAGGGAACGTATATGTCAACTTCATGTCAGAGTCATGTCAATGTATGTCCAAGTGTTTGGAGGATAGAGATATTTTAATTTTTCGAGATTATTCGAAAGTCAATTTTTTAAAAGGCAAATATCTCCCGATCTGTAGGAATCTGAGAGACAAAACTTATGTCACTTTGAGGGAACGTATATGTCAACTTCATGTCAGAGTCACGTCAATGTATGTCCAAGAGTTTGGAGGATAGAGACATTTTAATTTTGCGAGATTATAAGAAAGTCAATTTTTGAAAAGGCAAATATCTCCCGATCTGTAGGAATCTGAGAGACAAAACATATGTCACTTTGAGGTAACGTATATGTCAACTTCATGTCAGAGGCACGTCAATGTATGTCCAAGGGTTTGGAGGATAAAGACATTTTAATTTTTCGAGATTATTCGAAAGTCAATTTTTGAAAAGGCAAATATCTCGCTATCTGTAAAAATCTAAGAGACAAAACTTATGTCACTTTGAGGGAGCCTATTTGTCTAATTCAGGTGAGAGTCACGTAAATGTATGTAAAAGGGTTTGGAGGATAGACACTTTTTAATTTTTCGAGATTATTCGAAAGTCAATTTTTGAAAAGGCAAATATCTCCCGATCTGTAGAATCTGAGAGACAAAACTTATGACACTTTCAGGGAACATACTTGTCATAGTCATGTCAGAGTCACGTAAATGTATGTCCAAGGGTTTGGGGGTTAGAGAAATTTTAATTTTTCGAGATTATTCTAAAGTCAATTTTTGAAAAGGCAAATATCTCCCGATCTGTAGGCATCCGAGAGACAAAACTTATGTCACTTTAAGGGAACGTATATGTCAACTTTATTTCAGAGTCACGTCAATATATGTCCAAGTGTTTGGAGGATAGAGACATTTGAATTTTTCGAGATTATTCCTAGGTCAATTTGTGAAAAGGCAAATATCTCCCAATCTGTAGGAATCTGAGGGGCAAAACGTATGTCACTTTTAGGGAACGTATTTGTCATAGTCATGTCAGAGTCACGTAAATGTATGTCCAAGGGTTTGGGGGATAGAGAAATTTTAATTTTTCGAGATTATTCGAAAGTCAATTTTTGAAAAGGCAAATATCTCCCGATCTGTAGGAATCTGAGAGACAAATCATATGTCACTTTGAGGGAACGTATATGTCAACTTCATGTCAGAGTCACGTCAATGTATGTCCAAGGGTTTGGAGGATAGACACATTTTAATTTTTCGAGATTATTCGAAAGTCAATTTTTGAAAAGGCAAATATCTCCCGATCTCTAGGAATCTGAGAGACAAAACTTATGTCACTTTGAGGGAACCTATAAGTCAACTTCATGTCAGAGTGACGTCAATGTATGTCCAAAGGTTTGGAGGATAGAGACATTTTAATTTTTCGAGATTATTCGTAAGTCAATTTTTGAAAAGGTAAATATCTCCCGATCTGTAGCAATCTGAGAGACAAACCAAATGTCACTTTGAGGGAAAGTATATGTCAACTTCATGTCAGATTCACGTCAAAGTATGTCCAAGGGTTTGGAGGATAGAGGCATTTTAATTTTTCCAGATTATTCGAAAGTCAATTTCTGAAAAGGCAAATATCTCCCGATCTGTAGGAATCTGAGAGACAAGACTTATGTCACTTTGAGGGAACGTATATGTCAACTTCATGTCAGAGTCAACTCAATGTATGTCCAAGGGTTTAGAGGATAAACACATTTAAAATTTTCGATATTATTCCAAAGTCAATTTTTGAAAAGGCAAATATATCCCGATCTGTATTAATCTGAGAGACAACACTTATGTCACATTGAGGGAAGGTATATGTCAACTTCATGTCAGAGTCACGTCAATGTATGTGAAAAGGTTTGGAGGATAGATATATTTTAATTTTTCGAAATTATTCGAAAGTCAATTTTTTAAAAGGCAAATATCTCCCGATCTGTAGGAATCTGAGAGACAAAACTTATGTCACTTTGAGGGAACGTATATGTCAACTTCATGTCAGAGTCACGTCAATGTATGTCCAAGGGTTTGGAGGATAGAGACATTTAAATTTTTCGAGATTATTCGAAAGTCAATTTTTGAAAAGGCAAATATCTCCCGATTTGTATAAATCTGAGAGACAAACCAAATGTCACTTTGGTGGAACGTATATGTCAACTTCATGTGAGAGTCTCGTCAATGTATGTCCAAGGGTTTGGAGGATAGAGACATTTAAATTTTTCGAGATTATTCGAAAGTCAATTTTTGAAAAGGCAAATATCTCCCGATCTGTAGAATCTGAGAGACAAACCATATGTCACTTTGAGGAAACGTACTTGTCATAGTCATGTCAGAGTCACGTAAATGTATGTCCAAGGGTTTGGGGGATAGAGAAATTTTAATTTTTCCAGATTATTCGAAAGTCAATTTTTGAAAAGGCAAATATCTCCCGATCTGTAGCAATCTGAGAGACAAAACTTATGATACTTTGAGGGAACCTATATGTCAACTTCATGTCAGAGTCACGTCAATATATGTCCAAGATTTTGGAGGATAGAGACATTTTAATTTTTCGAGATTATTCGAAAGTCAATTTTTGAAAAGGCAAATATCTCCCGATCTGTAGAATCTGAGAGACTAAACTTATGACACTTTCAGGGAACATACTTGTCATAGTCATGTCAGAGTCACGTAAATGTATGTCCAAGGGTTTGGGGGATAGAGAAATTTTAATTTTTCGAGATTAGTCGAAAGTCAATTTTTGAAAAGGCAAATATCTCCCGATCTGTATAAATCTGAGAGACAAACCAAATGTCACTTTGAGGGAACGTATATGTCAACTTCATGTGAGAGTCTCGTCAATGTATGTCCAAGGGTTTGGAGGATAGAGACATTTAAATTTTTCGAGATTATTCGAAAGTCAATTTTTGAAAAGGCAAATATCTCCCGATCTGTAGAATCTGAGAGACAAACCATATGTCACTTTGAGGAAACGTACTTGTCATAGTCATGTCAGAGTCACGTAAATGTATGTCCAAGGGTTTGGGGGATAGAGAAATTTTAATTTTTCCAGATTATTCGAAAGTCAATTTTTGAAAAGGCAAATATCTCCCGATCTGTAGCAATCTGAGAGACAAAACTTATGATACTTTGAGGGAACCTATATGTCAACTTCATGTCAGAGTCAGGTCAATGTATGTCCAAGGGTTTGGAGGATAAAGACATTTTAATTTTTCGAGATTATTCGAAAGTCAATTTTTGAAAAGGCAAATATCTCCCGATCTGTAGGAATCTGAGAGACAAACCTTATGTCACTTTGAGGGAACGTATATGTCAACTTCATGTGAGAGTCTCGTCAATGTATGTCCAAGGGTTTGGAGGATAGAGGCATTTAAATTTTTAGAGATTAATCGAAAGTCAATTTTTAAAAGGTAAATATCTCCCGATCTGTAGGAATCTGAGAGACTAACCTTATGTCACTTTGAGGGAACGTATGTGTCAACTTCATGTGAGAGTCTCGTCAATGTATGTCCAAGGGTTTGGAGGATAGAGGCATTTTAATTTTTCGAGATTATTCGAAAGTAAAATTTTGGAAAAGGCAAATATCTCCCGATCTATAGTAATCTGATAGACAAAACTTATGTTACTTTGAGGGAACGTAATTGTGAACTTCATGTCAGAGTCACGTCAATGTATGTCCAAGGGTTTGGAGGATAAAGACATTTTAATTTTTCGAGATTATTCGAAAGTCAATTTTTGAAAAGGCAAATATCTCGCTATCTGTAAAAATCTGAGATACAAAACTTATGTCACTTTGAGGGAGCCTATTTGTCTAATTCAGGTCAGAGTCACGTAAATGTATGTAAAAGGGTTTGGAGGATAGACACTTTTTAATTTTTCGAGATTATTCGAAAGTCAATTTTTGAAAAGGCAAATATCTCCCGATCTGTAGAATCTGAGAGACAAAACTTATGATACTTTCAGGGAACATACTTGTCATAGTCATGTCAGAGTCACGTAAATGTATGTCCAAGGGTTTGGGGGATAGAGAAATTTTAATTTTTCGAGATTATTCTAAAGTCAATTTTTGAAAAGGCAAATATCTCCCGATCTGTAGGCATCCGAGAGACAAAACTTATGTCACTTTAAGGGAACGTATATGTCAACTTTATGTCAGAGTCACGTCAATTTATGTCCAAGTGTTTGGAGGATAGAGACATTTGAATTTTTCGAGATTATTCCTAGGTCAATTTGTGAAAAGGCAAATATCTCCCAATCTGTAGGAATCTGAGGGGCAAAACGTATGTCACTTTTAGGGAACGTATTTGTCATAGTCATGTCAGAGTCACGTAAATGTATGTCCAAGGGTTTGGGGGATAGAGAAATTTTAATTTTTCGAGATTATTCGAAAGTCAATTTTTGAAAAGGCAAATATCTCCCGATCTGTAGGAATCTGAGAGACAAATCATATGTCACTTTGAGGGAACGTATATGTCAACTTCATGTCAGAGTCACGTCAATGTATGTCCAAGGGTTTGGAGGATAGACACATTTTAATTTTTCGAGATTATTCGAAAGTCAATTTTTGAAAAGGCAAATATCTCCCGATCTCTAGGAATCTGAGAGACAAAACTTATGTCACTTTGAGGGAACCTATAAGTCAACTTCATGTCAGAGTGACGTCAATGTATGTCCAAAGGTTTGGAGGATAGAGACATTTTAATTTTTCGAGATTATTCGTAAGTCAATTTTTGAAAAGGTAAATATCTCCCGATCTGTAGCAATCTGAGAGACAAACCAAATGTCACTTTGAGGGAAAGTATATGTCAACTTCATGTCAGATTCACGTCAAAGTATGTCCAAGGGTTTGGAGGATAGAGGCATTTTAATTTTTCCAGATTATTCGAAAGTCAATTTCTGAAAAGGCAAATATCTCCCGATCTGTAGGAATCTGAGAGACAAGACTTATGTCACTTTGAGGGAACGTATATGTCAACATCATGTCAGAGTCAACTCAATGTATGTCCAAGGGTTTAGAGGATAAACACATTTAAAATTTTCGATATTATTCCAAAGTCAATTTTTGAAAAGGCAAATATATCCCGATCTGTATTAATCTGAGAGACAACACTTATGTCACATTGAGGGAAGGTATATGTCAACTTCATGTCAGAGTCACGTCAATGTATGTGAAAAGGTTTGGAGGATAGATATATTTTAATTTTTCGAAATTATTCGAAAGTCAATTTTTTAAAAGGCAAATATCTCCCGATCTGTAGGAATCTGAGAGACAAAACTTATGTCACTTTGAGGGAACGTATATGTCAACTTCATGTCAGAGTCACGTCAATGTATGTCCAAGGGTTTGGAGAATAGAGACATTTAAATTTTTCGAGATTATTCGAAAATCAATTTTTGAAAAGGCAAATATCTCCCGATCTGTAAGAATCTGAGAGACAAACCTGATGTCACTTTGAGATAACGTATATGTGAACTTCATGTCAGAGTCACGTCAATGTATGTCCAAGAGTTTGGAGGATAGAGACATTTTAATTTTTCGAGATTATTCGAAAGTCAATTTTTGAAACGGCAAATATATCCCGATCTGTTAGAATCTGAGAGACAAACCTTATGTCACTTTGAGGGAAAGTATATGTCAAATTCATGTCAGAGTCACGTCAATGTATGTCCAAGTGTTTGGAGGATAGAGATATTTTAATTTTTCGAGATTATTCGAAAATCAATTTTTTAAAAGGCAAATATCTCCCGATCTGTAGGTATCTGAGAGACAAAACTTATGTCACTTTGAGGAAACGTATATGTCACTTCACGTCAGATTCACGTCAAAGTATGTCCAAGGGTTTGGAGGATAGAGGCATTTTAATTTTTCGAGATTATTCGAAAGTCAATTTTTGAAATGGCAAATATCTCCCGATCTGTAGGAATCTGAGAGACAAAACTTATGTCGCTTTGAGGGAACGTATATGTCAACTTCGTGTGAGAGTCACGTCAATGTATGTTCTAGGGTTTAGAGGATAAACACATTTTAATTTTTCGATATTATTCCAAAGTCAATTTTTGAAAAGGCAAATATATCCCGATCTGTAGGAATCTGAGTGACAACACTTATGTCACTTTGAGGGAACGTATATGTCAACTTCATGTCAGAGTCATGTCAATGTATGTCCAAGTGTTTGGAGGATAGAGATATTTTAATTTTTCGAGATTATTCGAAAGTCAATTTTTTAAAAGGCAAATATCTCCCGATCTGTAGGAATCTGAGAGACAAAACTTATGTCACTTTGAGGGAACGTATATGTCAACTTCATGTCAGAGTCACGTCAATGTATGTCCAAGAGTTTGGAGGATAGAGACATTTTAATTTTGCGAGATTATAAGAAAGTCAATTTTTGAAAAGGCAAATATCTCCCGATCTGTAGGAATCTGAGAGACAAAACATATGTCACTTTGAGGTAACGTATATGTCAACTTCATGTCAGAGGCACGTCAATGTATGTCCAAGGGTTTGGAGGATAAAGACATTTTAATTTTTCGAGATTATTCGAAAGTCAATTTTTGAAAAGGCAAATATCTCGCTATCTGTAAAAATCTAAGAGACAAAACTTATGTCACTTTGAGGGAGCCTATTTGTCTAATTCAGGTGAGAGTCACGTAAATGTATGTAAAAGGGTTTGGAGGATAGACACTTTTTAATTTTTCGAGATTATTCGAAAGTCAATTTTTGAAAAGGCAAATATCTCCCGATCTGTAGAATCTGAGAGACAAAACTTATGACACTTTCAGGGAACATACTTGTCATAGTCATGTCAGAGTCACGTAAATGTATGTCCAAGGGTTTGGGGGTTAGAGAAATTTTAATTTTTCGAGATTATTCTAAAGTCAATTTTTGAAAAGGCAAATATCTCCCGATCTGTAGGCATCCGAGAGACAAAACTTATGTCACTTTAAGGGAACGTATATGTCAACTTTATTTCAGAGTCACGTCAATATATGTCCAAGTGTTTGGAGGATAGAGACATTTGAATTTTTCGAGATTATTCCTAGGTCAATTTGTGAAAAGGCAAATATCTCCCAATCTGTAGGAATCTGAGGGGCAAAACGTATGTCACTTTTAGGGAACGTATTTGTCATAGTCATGTCAGAGTCACGTAAATGTATGTCCAAGGGTTTGGGGGATAGAGAAATTTTAATTTTTCGAGATTATTCGAAAGTCAATTTTTGAAAAGGCAAATATCTCCCGATCTGTAGGAATCTGAGAGACAAATCATATGTCACTTTGAGGGAACGTATATGTCAACTTCATGTCAGAGTCACGTCAATGTATGTCCAAGGGTTTGGAGGATAGACACATTTTAATTTTTCGAGATTATTCGAAAGTCAATTTTTGAAAAGGCAAATATCTCCCGATCTCTAGGAATCTGAGAGACAAAACTTATGTCACTTTGAGGGAACCTATAAGTCAACTTCATGTCAGAGTGACGTCAATGTATGTCCAAAGGTTTGGAGGATAGAGACATTTTAATTTTTCGAGATTATTCGTAAGTCAATTTTTGAAAAGGTAAATATCTCCCGATCTGTAGCAATCTGAGAGACAAACCAAATGTCACTTTGAGGGAAAGTATATGTCAACTTCATGTCAGATTCACGTCAAAGTATGTCCAAGGGTTTGGAGGATAGAGGCATTTTAATTTTTCCAGATTATTCGAAAGTCAATTTCTGAAAAGGCAAATATCTCCCGATCTGTAGGAATCTGAGAGACAAGACTTATGTCACTTTGAGGGAACGTATATGTCAACTTCATGTCAGAGTCAACTCAATGTATGTCCAAGGGTTTAGAGGATAAACACATTTAAAATTTTCGATATTATTCCAAAGTCAATTTTTGAAAAGGCAAATATATCCCGATCTGTATTAATCTGAGAGACAACACTTATGTCACATTGAGGGAAGGTATATGTCAACTTCATGTCAGAGTCACGTCAATGTATGTGAAAAGGTTTGGAGGATAGATATATTTTAATTTTTCGAAATTATTCGAAAGTCAATTTTTTAAAAGGCAAATATCTCCCGATCTGTAGGAATCTGAGAGACAAAACTTATGTCACTTTGAGGGAACGTATATGTCAACTTCATGTCAGAGTCACGTCAATGTATGTCCAAGGGTTTGGAGGATAGAGACATTTAAATTTTTCGAGATTATTCGAAAATCAATTTTTGAAAAGGCAAATATCTCCCGATCTGTAAGAATCTGAGAGACAAACCTGATGTCACTTTGAGATAACGTATATGTGAACTTCATGTCAGAGTCACGTCAATGTATGTCCAAGAGTTTGGAGGATAGAGACATTTTAATTTTTCGAGATTATTCGAAAGTCAATTTTTGAAACGGCAAATATATCCCGATCTGTTAGAATCTGAGAGACAAAACTTATGTCACTTTGAGGGAAAGTATATGTCAAATTCATGTCAGAGTCACGTCAATGTATGTCCAAGTGTTTGGAGGATAGAGATATTTTAATTTTTCGAGATTATTCGAAAATCAATTTTTTAAAAGGCAAATATCTCCCGATCTGTAGGTATCTGAGAGACAAAACTTATGTCACTTTGAGGAAACGTATATGTCACTTCACGTCAGATTCACGTCAAAGTATGTCCAAGGGTTTGGAGGATAGAGGCATTTTAATTTTTCGAGATTATTCGAAAGTCAATTTTTGAAATGGCAAATATCTCCCGATCTGTAGGAATCTGAGAGACAAAACTTATGTCGCTTTGAGGGAACGTATATGTCAACTTCGTGTGAGAGTCACGTCAATGTATGTTCTAGGGTTTAGAGGATAAACACATTTTAATTTTTCGATATTATTCCAAAGTCAATTTTTGAAAAGGCAAATATATCCCGATCTGTAGGAATCTGAGTGACAACACTTATGTCACTTTGAGGGAACGTATATGTCAACTTCATGTCAGAGTCATGTCAATGTATGTCCAAGTGTTTGGAGGATAGAGATATTTTAATTTTTCGAGATTATTCGAAAGTCAATTTTTTAAAAGGCAAATATCTCCCGATCTGTAGGAATCTGAGAGACAAAACTTATGTCACTTTGAGGGAACGTATATGTCAACTTCATGTCAGAGTCACGTCAATGTATGTCCAAGAGTTTGGAGGATAGAGACATTTTAATTTTGCGAGATTATAAGAAAGTCAATTTTTGAAAAGGCAAATATCTCCCGATCTGTAGGAATCTGAGAGACAAAACATATGTCACTTTGAGGTAACGTATATGTCAACTTCATGTCAGAGGCACGTCAATGTATGTCCAAGGGTTTGGAGGATAGAGATATTTTAATTTTTCGAGATTATTCGAAAGTCAATTTTTGAAAAGGCAAATATCTCCCGATCTGTTAGAATCTGAGAGACAAAACTTATGTCACTTTGAGGTAACGTATATGTCAACTTCATGTCAGAGGCACGTCAATGTATGTCGAAGGGTTTGGTGGATAAAGATATTTTAATTTTTCGAGATTATTGGAAAGTCAATTTTTGAAAAAGGCAAATATCTCCCGATCTGTAGGAATCTGACAGACAAAACTTATGTCACTTTGATTTAATGTATATATCAACTTCATGTCAGAGGCACGTCAATGTATGTCCAAGGGTTTGGAGGATAGAGATATTTTAATTTTTCGAGTTTATTCGAAAGTTAATTTTTGAAAAGGCAAATATCTCCCGATCTGTAGGAATCTGAGAGACAAAACTTATGTCACTTTGAGGGGACGTATATGTCAACTTCATGTCAGATTCACGTCAATGTATGTAAAAGGGTTTGGAGTATAGAGACATTTTAATTTTTTGATATTATTCGAAAGTCAATATTTGAAAAGGCAAATATCTCCCGATCTGTAGGAATCTGAGATACAAAACTTATGTCACTTTGAGGGAACGTATATGTCAACTTCATGACAAAGTCACGTCAATGTATGTCCAAAGGTTTGGAGGATAGAGATATTTTAATTTTTCGAGATTATTCGAAAGTCAATTTTTTAAAATTCTAACATCTCCCGATCTGAACGAATCTGAGAGACAACACTTATGTCACTTTGAGGGAACGTATATGTCAACTTCATGTCAGAGTCACGTCAATGTATGTCCAAGCGTTTGGAGGATAGAGACATTTTAATTTTTCGAGATTATTCGAAAGTCAATTTATGAAAAGGCAAATATCTCCCGATCTGTAGGAATCTGAGAGACAAAACTTATGTCACTTTGAGGGAACGTATATATCAACTTCATATCAGGGTCACGTCAATGTATGTCCAAGGGTTTGGAGGATAGAGACATTTTAATTTTTCGAGATTATTCGAAAGTCAATTTCTGAAAAGGCAAATATCTCCCGATCTGTAGGAATCTGAGAGACAAACCTGATGTCACTTTGAGGGAACGTATATGTCAACTTCATGTCAGAGTCTAGTCAATGTATGTCCAAGGGTTTGGAGGATAGACAAATTTAAATTTTTCGAGATTATTCGAAAGTCAATTTTTGAAAAGGCAAATATCTCCCGATCTGTAGGAATCTGAGAGACAAAACTTATGTCACTTTGAGGGAACGTATATGTCAACTTCATATCAGAGTCACGTCAATGTATGTCCAAGGGGTTGGAGGATAGAGATATTTTAATTTTCGAGATTATTTGATAGTCAATTTTTGAAAAGGCAAATATCTCCCGATCTCTAGGAAACTGAGAGACAAACAATATGTCACTTTGGGGGAACGTATATGTCAACTTCATGTCAGACTCACGTCAATGTGTGTCCAAGTGTTTGGAGGACAGAGGCATTTTAATTTTGCAAGATTATTCGAAAGTCAATTTTTGAAAAGGCAAATATCTCCCGATCTGTAGAATCTGAGAGACACCACTTATGTCACTTTGAGGGAACCTATAAGTCAACTTCATGTCAGAGTGACGTCTATGTATGTCCAAGGGTTTGGAGGATAGAGACATTTTAATTTTTCGAGATTATTCGTAAGTCAATTTTTGAAAAGGTAAATATCTCCCGATCTGTAGGAATCTGAGAGACAAACCAAATGTCACTTTGAGGGAACGTATATGTCAACTTCATGTCTGAGTCACGTCAATGTATGTCCAAGGGTTTGGAGGATAGATAAATTTTAATTTTTCGAGATTATTCCAAAGTCAATATTTAAAGGCAAATATCTCCCTATCTGTAGGAATCTGATAAACAAAACATATGTCACTTTTAGGGAACGTATATGTGATCGTCATGTCAGAGTCACGTCAATGTAAGTCCAAGAGTTTGGAGGATAGAGACATTTTAATTTTTCGAGATTATTCGAAAGTTAATTTTTGAAAAGCAAATATCTCCCGATCGGTAGGAATCTGAGAGACGAAACTTATGTCACTTTGAGGGAACGTATATGTCAACTTCACGTCAGAGTCACGTCAATGTATGTCCAAGGGTTTGGAGGATAGAGACATTTTAATTTTTCGAGATTATTCTAAAGTCAATTTTTGAAAAGGCAAATATCTCCCGATCTGTAGGAATCCCAGATACAAAACTTATGTCACTTTGAGAGAACGTACATGTCAACTTCACGTAAGAGTCATGTGTATGTACGTCCAAGGGTTTAGTGGATAGAGACATTTAAATTTTTCGAGATTATTCGAAAGTAATTTTTTGAAAAGGCAAATATCTCCCGATCTGTAGGAATCCCAGAGACAAAACTTATGTCACTTTGAGGGAACGTATATGTCAACTTCATGTCAGAGTCATGTCAATGTATGTCCAAGGGTTTGGAGGATAGAGACATTTTAATTTTTCGAGATTATTCGAAAGTCAATTTTTGAAAAGGCAAATATCTCCCGATCTGTAGGAATCTGAGAGACAAAACGTATGTTACTTTGAGGGAAAATATAAGTCAACCTCATGTCAGAGTGACGTCAATGTATGTCCAAGGGTTTGGAGGATAGAGACATTTTAATTTTTCGAGATTATTCGTAAGTCAATTTTTGAAAAGGTAAATATCTCCCGATCTGTAGGAATCTGAGAGACAAACCAAATGTCACTTTGAGGGAACGTATATGTCAACTTCATGTCTGAGTCACGTTAATGTATGTCCAAGGGTTTGGAGGATAGAGACATTTTAATTTTTCGAGATTATTCGAAAGTCAATTTGTGAAAAGGCAAATATCTCCCGATCTGTAGCAATCTGAGAGACAAAACTTATGATACTTTGAGGGAACCTATATGTCAACTTCATGTCAGAGTCAGGTCAATGTATGTCCAAGGGTTTGGAGGATAAAGACATTTTAATTTTTCGAGATTATTCGAAAGTCAATTTTTGAAAAGGCAAATATCTCCCGATCTGTAGGAATCTGAGAGACAAACCTTATGTCACTTTGAGGGAACGTATATGTCAACTTCATGTGAGAGTCTCGTCAATGTATGTCCAAGGGTTTGGAGGATAGAGGCATTTAAATTTTTAGAGATTAATCGAAAGTCAATTTTTAAAAGGTAAATATCTCCCGATCTGTAGGAATCTGAGAGACTAACCTTATGTCACTTTGAGGGAACGTATGTGTCAACTTCATGTGAGAGTCTCGTCAATGTATGTCCAAGGGTTTGGAGGATAGAGGCATTTTAATTTTTCGAGATTATTCGAAAGTAAAATTTTGGAAAAGGCAAATATCTCCCGATCTATAGTAATCTGATAGACAAAACTTATGTTACTTTGAGGGAACGTAATTGTGAACTTCATGTCAGAGTCACGTCAATGTATGTCCAAGGGTTTGGAGGATAAAGACATTTTAATTTTTCGAGATTATTCGAAAGTCAATTTTTGAAAAGGCAAATATCTCGCTATCTGTAAAAATCTGAGAGACAAAACTTATGTCACTTTGAGGGAGCCTATTTGTCTAATTCAGGTCAGAGTCACGTAAATGTATGTAAAAGGGTTTGGAGGATAGACACTTTTTAATTTTTCGAGATTATTCGAAAGTCAATTTTTGAAAAGGCAAATATCTCCCGATCTGTAGAATCTGAGAGACAAAACTTATGATACTTTCAGGGAACATACTTGTCATAGTCATGTCAGAGTCACGTAAATGTATGTCCAAGGGTTTGGGGGATAGAGAAATTTTAATTTTTCGAGATTATTCTAAAGTCAATTTTTGAAAAGGCAAATATCTCCCGATCTGTAGGCATCCGAGAGACAAAACTTATGTCACTTTAAGGGAACGTATATGTCAACTTTATGTCAGAGTCACGTCAATTTATGTCCAAGTGTTTGGAGGATAGAGACATTTGAATTTTTCGAGATTATTCCTAGGTCAATTTGTGAAAAGGCAAATATCTCCCAATCTGTAGGAATCTGTGGGGCAAAACGTATGTCACTTTTAGGGAACGTATTTGTCATAGTCATGTCAGAGTCACGTAAATGTATGTCCAAGGGTTTGGGGGATAGAGAAATTTTAATTTTTCGAGATTATTCGAAAGTCAATTTTTGAAAAGGCAAATATCTCCCGATCTGTAGGAATCTGAGAGACAAATCATATGTCACTTTGAGGGAACGTATATGTCAACTTCATGTCAGAGTCACGTCAATGTATGTCCAAGGGTTTGGAGGATAGACACATTTTAATTTTTCGAGATTATTCGAAAGTCAATTTTTGAAAAGGCAAATATCTCCCGATCTCTAGGAATCTGAGAGACAAAACTTATGTCACTTTGAGGGAACCTATAAGTCAACTTCATGTCAGAGTGACGTCAATGTATGTCCAAAGGTTTGGAGGATAGAGACATTTTAATTTTTCGAGATTATTCGTAAGTCAATTTTTGAAAAGGTAAATATCTCCCGATCTGTAGCAATCTGAGAGACAAACCAAATGTCACTTTGAGGGAAAGTATATGTCAACTTCATGTCAGATTCACGTCAAAGTATGTCCAAGGGTTTGGAGGATAGAGGCATTTTAATTTTTCCAGATTATTCGAAAGTCAATTTCTGAAAAGGCAAATATCTCCCGATCTGTAGGAATCTGAGAGACAAGACTTATGTCACTTTGAGGGAACGTATATGTCAACATCATGTCAGAGTCAACTCAATGTATGTCCAAGGGTTTAGAGGATAAACACATTTAAAATTTTCGATATTATTCCAAAGTCAATTTTTGAAAAGGCAAATATATCCCGATCTGTATTAATCTGAGAGACAACACTTATGTCACATTGAGGGAAGGTATATGTCAACTTCATGTCAGAGTCACGTCAATGTATGTGAAAAGGTTTGGAGGATAGATATATTTTAATTTTTCGAAATTATTCGAAAGTCAATTTTTTAAAAGGCAAATATCTCCCGATCTGTAGGAATCTGAGAGACAAAACTTATGTCACTTTGAGGGAACGTATATGTCAACTTCATGTCAGAGTCACGTCAATGTATGTCCAAGGGTTTGGAGGATAGAGACATTTAAATTTTTCGAGATTATTCGAAAATCAATTTTTGAAAAGGCAAATATCTCCCGATCTGTAAGAATCTGAGAGACAAACCTGATGTCACTTTGAGATAACGTATATGTGAACTTCATGTCAGAGTCACGTCAATGTATGTCCAAGAGTTTGGAGGATAGAGACATTTTAATTTTTCGAGATTATTCGAAAGTCAATTTTTGAAACGGCAAATATATCCCGATCTGTTAGAATCTGAGAGACAAACCTTATGTCACTTTGAGGGAAAGTATATGTCAAATTCATATCAGAGTCACGTCAATGTATGTCCAAGTGTTTGGAGGATAGAGATATTTTAATTTTTCGAGATTATTCGAAAATCAATTTTTTAAAAGGCAAATATCTCCCGATCTGTAGGTATCTGAGAGACAAAACTTATGTCACTTTGAGGAAACGTATATGTCACTTCACGTCAGATTCACGTCAAAGTATGTCCAAGGGTTTGGAGGATAGAGGCATTTTAATTTTTCGAGATTATTCGAAAGTCAATTTTTGAAATGGCAAATATCTCCCGATCTGTAGGAATCTGAGAGACAAAACTTATGTCGCTTTGAGGGAACGTATATGTCAACTTCGTGTGAGAGTCACGTCAATGTATGTTCTAGGGTTTAGAGGATAAACACATTTTAATTTTTCGATATTATTCCAAAGTCAATTTTTGAAAAGGCAAATATATCCCGATCTGTAGGAATCTGAGTGACAACACTTATGTCACTTTGAGGGAACGTATATGTCAACTTCATGTCAGAGTCATGTCAATGTATGTCCAAGTGTTTGGAGGATAGAGATATTTTAATTTTTCGAGATTATTCGAAAGTCAATTTTTTAAAAGGCAAATATCTCCCGATCTGTAGGAATCTGAGAGACAAAACTTATGTCACTTTGAGGGAACGTATATGTCAACTTCATGTCAGAGTCACGTCAATGTATGTCCAAGAGTTTGGAGGATAGAGACATTTTAATTTTGCGAGATTATAAGAAAGTCAATTTTTGAAAAGGCAAATATCTCCCGATCTGTAGGAATCTGAGAGACAAAACATATGTCACTTTGAGGTAACGTATATGTCAACTTCATGTCAGAGGCACGTCAATGTATGTCCAAGGGTTTGGAGGATAAAGACATTTTAATTTTTCGAGATTATTCGAAAGTCAATTTTTGAAAAGGCAAATATCTCGCTATCTGTAAAAATCTAAGAGACAAAACTTATGTCACTTTGAGGGAGCCTATTTGTCTAATTCAGGTGAGAGTCACGTAAATGTATGTAAAAGGGTTTGGAGGATAGACACTTTTTAATTTTTCGAGATTATTCGAAAGTCAATTTTTGAAAAGGCAAATATCTCCCGATCTGTAGAATCTGAGAGACAAAACTTATGACACTTTCAGGGAACATACTTGTCATAGTCATGTCAGAGTCACGTAAATGTATGTCCAAGGGTTTGGGGGTTAGAGAAATTTTAATTTTTCGAGATTATTCTAAAGTCAATTTTTGAAAAGGCAAATATCTCCCGATCTGTAGGCATCCGAGAGACAAAACTTATGTCACTTTAAGGGAACGTATATGTCAACTTTATTTCAGAGTCACGTCAATATATGTCCAAGTGTTTGGAGGATAGAGACATTTGAATTTTTCGAGATTATTCCTAGGTCAATTTGTGAAAAGGCAAATATCTCCCAATCTGTAGGAATCTGAGGGGCAAAACGTATGTCACTTTTAGGGAACGTATTTGTCATAGTCATGTCAGAGTCACGTAAATGTATGTCCAAGGGTTTGGGGGATAGAGAAATTTTAATTTTTCGAGATTATTCGAAAGTCAATTTTTGAAAAGGCAAATATCTCCCGATCTGTAGGAATCTGAGAGACAAATCATATGTCACTTTGAGGGAACGTATATGTCAACTTCATGTCAGAGTCACGTCAATGTATGTCCAAGGGTTTGGAGGATAGACACATTTTAATTTTTCGAGATTATTCGAAAGTCAATTTTTGAAAAGGCAAATATCTCCCGATCTCTAGGAATCTGAGAGACAAAACTTATGTCACTTTGAGGGAACCTATAAGTCAACTTCATGTCAGAGTAACGTCAATGTATGTCCAAAGGTTTGGAGGATAGAGACATTTTAATTTTTCGAGATTATTCGTAAGTCAATTTTTGAAAAGGTAAATATCTCCCGATCTGTAGCAATCTGAGAGACAAACCAAATGTCACTTTGAGGGAAAGTATATGTCAACTTCATGTCAGATTCACGTCAAAGTATGTCCAAGGGTTTGGAGGATAGAGGCATTTTAATTTTTCCAGATTATTCGAAAGTCAATTTCTGAAAAGGCAAATATCTCCCGATCTGTAGGAATCTGAGAGACAAGACTTATGTCACTTTGAGGGAACGTATATGTCAACTTCATGTCAGAGTCAACTCAATGTATGTCCAAGGGTTTAGAGGATAAACACATTTAAAATTTTCGATATTATTCCAAAGTCAATTTTTGAAAAGGCAAATATATCCCGATCTGTATTAATCTGAGAGACAACACTTATGTCACATTGAGGGAAGGTATATGTCAACTTCATGTCAGAGTCACGTCAATGTATGTGAAAAGGTTTGGAGGATAGATATATTTTAATTTTTCGAAATTATTCGAAAGTCAATTTTTTAAAAGGCAAATATCTCCCGATCTGTAGGAATCTGAGAGACAAAACTTATGTCACTTTGAGGGAACGTATATGTCAACTTCATGTCAGAGTCACGTCAATGTATGTCCAAGGGTTTGGAGGATAGAGACATTTAAATTTTTCGAGATTATTCGAAAATCAATTTTTGAAAAGGCAAATATCTCCCGATCTGTAAGAATCTGAGAGACAAACCTGATGTCACTTTGAGATAACGTATATGTGAACTTCATGTCAGAGTCACGTCAATGTATGTCCAAGAGTTTGGAGGATAGAGACATTTTAATTTTTCGAGATTATTCGAAAGTCAATTTTTGAAACGGCAAATATATCCCGATCTGTTAGAATCTGAGAGACAAAACTTATGTCACTTTGAGGGAAAGTATATGTCAAATTCATGTCAGAGTCACGTCAATGTATGTCCAAGTGTTTGGAGGATAGAGATATTTTAATTTTTCGAGATTATTCGAAAATCAATTTTTTAAAAGGCAAATATCTCCCGATCTGTAGGTATCTGAGAGACAAAACTTATGTCACTTTGAGGAAACGTATATGTCACTTCACGTCAGATTCACGTCAAAGTATGTCCAAGGGTTTGGAGGATAGAGGCATTTTAATTTTTCGAGATTATTCGAAAGTCAATTTTTGAAATGGCAAATATCTCCCGATCTGTAGGAATCTGAGAGACAAAACTTATGTCGCTTTGAGGGAACGTATATGTCAACTTCGTGTGAGAGTCACGTCAATGTATGTTCTAGGGTTTAGAGGATAAACACATTTTAATTTTTCGATATTATTCCAAAGTCAATTTTTGAAAAGGCAAATATATCCCGATCTGTAGGAATCTGAGTGACAACACTTATGTCACTTTGAGGGAACGTATATGTCAACTTCATGTCAGAGTCATGTCAATGTATGTCCAAGTGTTTGGAGGATAGAGATATTTTAATTTTTCGAGATTATTCGAAAGTCAATTTTTTAAAAGGCAAATATCTCCCGATCTGTAGGAATCTGAGAGACAAAACTTATGTCACTTTGAGGGAACGTATATGTCAACTTCATGTCAGAGTCACGTCAATGTATGTCCAAGAGTTTGGAGGATAGAGACATTTTAATTTTGCGAGATTATAAGAAAGTCAATTTTTGAAAAGGCAAATATCTCCCGATCTGTAGGAATCTGAGAGACAAAACATATGTCACTTTGAGGTAACGTATATGTCAACTTCATGTCAGAGGCACGTCAATGTATGTCCAAGGGTTTGGAGGATAGAGATATTTTAATTTTTCGAGATTATTCGAAAGTCAATTTTTGAAAAGGCAAATATCTCCCGATCTGTTAGAATCTGAGAGACAAAACTTATGTCACTTTGAGGTAACGTATATGTCAACTTCATGTCAGAGGCACGTCAATGTATGTCGAAGGGTTTGGTGGATAAAGATATTTTAATTTTTCGAGATTATTGGAAAGTCAATTTTTGAAAAAGGCAAATATCTCCCGATCTGTAGGAATCTGACAGACAAAACTTATGTCACTTTGATTTAATGTATATATCAACTTCATGTCAGAGGCACGTCAATGTATGTCCAAGGGTTTGGAGGATAGAGATATTTTAATTTTTCGAGTTTATTCGAAAGTTAATTTTTGAAAAGGCAAATATCTCCCGATCTGTAGGAATCTGAGAGACAAAACTTATGTCACTTTGAGGGGACGTATATGTCAACTTCATGTCAGATTCACGTCAATGTATGTAAAAGGGTTTGGAGTATAGAGACATTTTAATTTTTTGATATTATTCGAAAGTCAATATTTGAAAAGGCAAATATCTCCCGATCTGTAGGAATCTGAGATACAAAACTTATGTCACTTTGAGGGAACGTATATGTCAACTTCATGACAAAGTCACGTCAATGTATGTCCAAAGGTTTGGAGGATAGAGATATTTTAATTTTTCGAGATTATTCGAAAGTCAATTTTTTAATATTCAAACATCTCCCGATCTGAACGAATCTGAGAGACAACACTTATGTCACTTTGAGGGAACGTATATGTCAACTTCATGTCAGAGTCACGTCAATGTATGTCCAAGCGTTTGGAGGATAGAGACATTTTAATTTTTCGAGATTATTCGAAAGTCAATTTATGAAAAGGCAAATATCTCCCGATCTGTAGGAATCTGAGAGACAAAACTTATGTCACTTTGAGGGAACGTATATATCAACTTCATATCAGGGTCACGTCAATGTATGTCCAAGGGTTTGGAGGATAGAGACATTTTAATTTTTCGAGATTATTCGAAAGTCAATTTCTGAAAAGGCAAATATCTCCCGATCTGTAGGAATCTGAGAGACAAACCTGATGTCACTTTGAGGGAACGTATATGTCAACTTCATGTCAGAGTCTAGTCAATGTATGTCCAAGGGTTTGGAGGATAGACAAATTTAAATTTTTCGAGATTATTCGAAAGTCAATTTTTGAAAAGGCAAATATCTCCCGATCTGTAGGAATCTGAGAGACAAAACTTATGTCACTTTGAGGGAACGTATATGTCAACTTCATATCAGAGTCACGTCAATGTATGTCCAAGGGGTTGGAGGATAGAGATATTTTAATTTTCGAGATTATTTGATAGTCAATTTTTGAAAAGGCAAATATCTCCCGATCTCTAGGAAACTGAGAGACAAACAATATGTCACTTTGGGGGAACGTATATGTCAACTTCATGTCAGACTCACGTCAATGTGTGTCCAAGTGTTTGGAGGACAGAGGCATTTTAATTTTGCAAGATTATTCGAAAGTCAATTTTTGAAAAGGCAAATATCTCCCGATCTGTAGAATCTGAGAGACACCACTTATGTCACTTTGAGGGAACCTATAAGTCAACTTCATGTCAGAGTGACGTCTATGTATGTCCAAGGGTTTGGAGGATAGAGACATTTTAATTTTTCGAGATTATTCGTAAGTCAATTTTTGAAAAGGTAAATATCTCCCGATCTGTAGGAATCTGAGAGACAAACCAAATGTCACTTTGAGGGAACGTATATGTCAACTTCATGTCTGAGTCACGTCAATGTATGTCCAAGGGTTTGGAGGATAGATAAATTTTAATTTTTCGAGATTATTCCAAAGTCAATATTTAAAGGCAAATATCTCCCTATCTGTAGGAATCTGATAAACAAAACATATGTCACTTTTAGGGAACGTATATGTGATCGTCATGTCAGAGTCACGTCAATGTAAGTCCAAGAGTTTGGAGGATAGAGACATTTTAATTTTTCGAGATTATTCGAAAGTTAATTTTTGAAAAGCAAATATCTCCCGATCGGTAGGAATCTGAGAGACGAAACTTATGTCACTTTGAGGGAACGTATATGTCAACTTCACGTCAGAGTCACGTCAATGTATGTCCAAGGGTTTGGAGGATAGAGACATTTTAATTTTTCGAGATTATTCTAAAGTCAATTTTTGAAAAGGCAAATATCTCCCGATCTGTAGGAATCCCAGATACAAAACTTATGTCACTTTGAGAGAACGTACATGTCAACTTCACGTAAGAGTCATGTGTATGTACGTCCAAGGGTTTAGTGGATAGAGACATTTAAATTTTTCGAGATTATTCGAAAGTAATTTTTTGAAAAGGCAAATATCTCCCGATCTGTAGGAATCCCAGAGACAAAACTTATGTCACTTTGAGGGAACGTATATGTCAACTTCATGTCAGAGTCATGTCAATGTATGTCCAAGGGTTTGGAGGATAGAGACATTTTAATTTTTCGAGATTATTCGAAAGTCAATTTTTGAAAAGGCAAATATCTCCCGATCTGTAGGAATCTGAGAGACAAAACGTATGTTACTTTGAGGGAAAATATAAGTCAACCTCATGTCAGAGTGACGTCAATGTATGTCCAAGGGTTTGGAGGATAGAGACATTTTAATTTTTCGAGATTATTCGTAAGTCAATTTTTGAAAAGGTAAATATCTCCCGATCTGTAGGAATCTGAGAGACAAACCAAATGTCACTTTGAGGGAACGTATATGTCAACTTCATGTCTGAGTCACGTTAATGTATGTCCAAGGGTTTGGAGGATAGAGACATTTTAATTTTTCGAGATTATTCGAAAGTCAATTTGTGAAAAGGCAAATATCTCCCGATCTGTAGGAATCTGAGAGACAAAACTTATGTCACTTTGAGGGAACGTATATGTCAACTTGATGTCAGAGTCTCGTAAATGTATGTCCAAGAGTTTGGAGGATAGAGACATTTAAATTTTTCGAGATTATTCGAAAGTCAATTTGTGGAAAGGCAAATATCTCGCGATCTGTAATAATCTGAGAGACAAAACTTATGTCACTTTAAGGGAACGTATATGTAAACTTCATGTCAGAGTCACGTCAATGTATGTCCAAAGGTTTGGAGGATAGAGACATTTGAATTTTTCGAGATTATTCGAAAGTCAATTTGTGAAAAGGCAAATATCTCCCGATCTGTAGGAATCTGGGAAACAAAACTTATGTCACTTTAAGTGAACGTATATGTCAACTTCATGTCAGAGTCACGTCAATGTATGTCCAAGGGTTTGGAGGATAGAGACATTTAAATTTTTCGAGATTATTCGAAAGTCAATTTTTGAAAAGGCAAATATTTCCCGATCTGTAGAATCTGAGAGACAAACCTTATGTCACTTTGAGGGAACGTACTTGTCATAGTCATGTCAGTCACGTAAATGTATGTCGAAGGGTTTGGGGGATAGAGAAATTTTAATTATTCGAGATTATTCGAAAGTCAATTTTTGAAAAGGCAAATATCTCCCGATCTGTAGCAATCTGAGAGACAAAACTTATGTTACTTTGAGGGAACCTATATGTCAACTTCATGTAATAGTCACGTCAATGTATGTCCAATGGTTTGGAGGATAGAGACATTTAAATTTTTCGTGATTATTCGAAAGTCAATTTTTGAAAAGGCAAATATCTCCCGATCTGTATTAATCTGAGAGACAAACCAAATGTCACTTTGAGGGAATGTATATGTCAACTTCATGTCAGAGTCACGTCAATGTATGTCCAAGGGTTTGGAGGATAGACACATTTTAATTTTTCGAGATTATTCGAAAGTCAATTTTTGAAAAGGCAAATATCTCCCGATCTGTAGAATCTGAGAGACAAAACTTATGTCACTTTTAGGGAACGTACTTGTCATAGTCATGTCAGAGTCACGTAAATGTATGTCCAAGGGTTTGGGGGATAGAGAAATTTTAATTTCTCGAGATTATTCGAAAGTCAATTTTTGAAAAGGCAAATATCTCCCGATCTCAAGGAATCTGAGAGACAAAACTTATGTCACTTTGAGGGAACGTATATGTCAACTTCATGTGAGAGTCTCGTTAATGTATGTCCAAGGGTTTGGAGGATAGAGGCATTTTAATTTTTCGAGATTATTCGAAAGTCAAATTTTGGAAAGGCAAATATCTCCCGATCTATAGTAATCTGATAGACAAAACTTATGTTACTTTGAGGGAACGTATATGTGAACTTCATGTCAGAGTCACGTCAATGTATGTCCAAGGGTTTGGAGGATAAAGACATTTTAATTATTCGAGATTATTCGAAAGTCAATTTTTGAAAAGGCAAATATCTCGCGATCTCTAAAAATCTGAGAGACAAAACTTATGTCACTTTGAGGGAGCCTATTTGTCACCTTCAGGTAAGAGTCACGTAAATGCATGTAAAAGGGTTTGGAGGAGAGAGACATTTAAATTTTTTGAGATTAGTCGAAAGTCAATTTGTGAAAAGGCAAATATCTCCCGATCTGTAGGCATTTGAGAGACAAAACTTATGTCACTTTAACGGAACGTATATGTCAACTTTATGTCAGAGTCACGTCAATATATGTCCAAGTGTTTGGAGGATAGAGACATTTGAATTTTTCGAGATTATTCCTAGGTCAATTTGTGAAAAGGCAAATATCTCCGAATCTGTAGGAATCTGAGGGACAAAACGTATGTCACTTTGAGGGAATGTATATGTCAACGTCATGTCAGAGTCATGTCAATGTATGTATGAAGGGTTTCGAGGATAGAGACATTTCAGTTTTTCGAGATTATTCGAAAATCAATTTTTGAAAAGGCAAATATCTCCCGATCTCTAGGAATCTGAGAGACATAACTTATGTCACTTTGAGGAAACGTATATGTCAACTTCACATCAGAGTCACGTCAATTTATGTCCAAGGCTTTGGAGAATAGAGACATTTTAAATTTTTCGAAATTATTCGAAAGTCAATTTTTGAAAAGTTAAATATCTCCCGATCTGTAGGAATCTGAGAAACAAAACATATGTCACTTTTAGGGAACGTATATGTGATCGTCATGTCAGAGTCACGTCAATGTAAGTCCAAGAGTTTGGAGGATACAGACATTTTAATTTTTCGAGATTATTCGAAAGTCAATTTTTGAAAAGGCAAATATCTCCCGATCGGTAGGAATCTGAGAGACGAAACTTATGTCATTTTGAGGGAACGTATATGTCAACTTCACGTCAGAGTCACGTCAATGTATGCCCAAGGGTTTGGAGGATAGAGACATTTTAATTTTTCGTGATTATTAGTAAGTCAATTTTTGAAAAGGTAACTATCTCCCGATCTTTAGGAATCTGAGAGACAAACCAAATGTCACTTTGAGGGAACGTATATGTCAACTTCATGTCTGAGTCACGTCAATGTATGTCCAAGGGGTTAGTGGATAGAGACATTTAAATTTAAGGAGATTATTCGAAATTAAATTTGTGAAAAGGCAAATATCTCCCGATCTGTAGGAATCCCAGAGACAGAACTTATGTCACTTTGAGGGAACGTATATGTCAACTTCATGTCAGAGTCATGTCAATGTATGTCCAAGGGTTTGGAGGATAGAGACATTTTAATTTTTTGATATTATTCGAAAGTCAATTTATGAAAAGGAAAATATCTCCCGATCTGTAGGAATCTGAAAGACAAAACGTATGTTACTTTGAGGGAACCTATAAGTCAACTTCATGTCAGAGTGACGTCAATGTATGTCCAAAGGTTTGGAGGATAGAGACATTTTAATTTTTCGAGATTATTCGTAAGTCAATTTTTGAAAAGGTAAATATCTCCCGATCTGTAGGAATCTGAGAGACAAACCAAATGTCACTTTGAGGTAACGTATATGTCAACTTCATGTCAGATTCACGTCAAAGTATGTCCAAGGGTTTGGAGGATAGAGGCATTTTAATTTTTCGAGATTATTCGAAAGTCAATTTCTGAAAAGGCAAATATCTCCCGATCTGTAGGAATCTGAGAGACAAGACTTATGTCACTTTGAGGGAACGTATATGTCAACTTCATGTCAGAGTCAACTCAATGTATGTCCAAGGGTTTAGAGGATAAACACATTTAAATTTTTCGATATTATTCCAAAGTCAATTTTTGAAAAGGCAAATATATCCCGATCTGTATTAATCTGAGAGACAACACTTATGTCACATTGAGGGAAGGTATATGTCAACTTCATGTCAGAGTCACGTCAATGTATGTCCAAGGGTTTGGAGGATAGAGACATTTAAATTTTTCGAGATTATTCGAAAGTCAATTTGTGAAAAGGCAAATATCTCCCGATCTGTAGGAATCTGAGAGACAAAACTTATGTCACTTTGAGGGAACGTATATGTCAACTTCATGTCAGAGTCGCGTCAATGTATGTCCAAGGGTTTGGAGGATAGAGACATTTAAATTTTTCGAGATTATTCGAAAATCAATTTTTGAAAAGGCAAATATCTCCCGATCTGTAAGAATCTGAGAGACAAACCTGATGTCACTTTGAGGTAACGTGTATGTGAACTTCATGTCAGAGTCACGTCAATGTATGTCCAAGAGTTTGGAGGATAGAGACATTTTAATTTTTCGAGATTATTCGAAAGTCAATTTTTGAAAAGGCAAATATATCCCGATCTGTTAGAATCTGAGTTACAAAACTTATGTCACTTTGAGGGAAAGTATATGTCAAATTCAAGTCAGAGTCACGTCAATGTATGTCCAAGTGTTTGGAGGATAGAGATATTTTAATTTTTCGAGATTATTCGAAAGTCAATTTTTTAAAAGGCAAATATCTCCCGATCTGTAGGTATCTGAGAGACGAAACTTATGTCACTTTGAGGAAACGTATATGTCACTTCACGTCAGGTTCACGTCAAAGTATGTCCAAGGGTTTGGGGGATAGAGGCATTTTAATTTTTCGAGATTATTCGAAAGTCAATTTTTGAAATGGCAAATATCTCCCGATCTGTAGGAATCTGAGAGACAAAACTTATGTCGCTTTGAGGGAACGTATATGTCAACTTCGTGTGAGAGTCACGTCAATGTATGTCCTAGGGTTTAGAGGATAAACACATTTTAATTTTTCGATATTATTCCAAAGTCAATTTTTGAAAAGGCAAATATATCCCGATCTATATGAATCTGAGTGACAACACTTATGTCACTTTGAGGGAACGTATATGTCAACTTCATGTCAGAGTCATGTCAATGTATGTCCAAGTGTTTGGAGGATAGAGATATTTTAATTTTTCGAGATTATTCGAAAGTCAATTTTTTAAAGGCAAATATCTCCCGATCTGTAGGAATCTGAGAGACAAAACTTATGTCACTTTGAGGGAACGTATATGTCAACTTCATGTCAGAGTCACGTCAATGTATGTCCAAGAGTTTGGAGGATAGAGACATTTTAATTTTTCGAGATTATTCGAAAGTCAATTTTTGAAAAGGCAAATATCTCCCGATCTGTTAGAATCTGAGAGACAAAACTTATGTCACTTTGAGGTAACGTAAATGTCAACTTCATGTCAGAGGCACGTCAATGTATGTCCAAGGGTTTGGAGGATAGAGATATTTTAATTTTTCGAGATTATTCGAAAGTCAATTTTTGAAAAGGCAAATATCTCCCGATCTGTTAGAATCTGAGAGACAAAACTTATGTCACTTTGAGGGAAAGTATATGTCAAATTCATGTCAGAGTCACGTCAATGTATGTCCAAGTGTTTGGAGGATAGAGATATTTTAAATTTTCGAGATTATTCGAAAGTCAATTTTTTAAAAGGCAAATATCTCCCGATCTGTAGAATCTGAGAGACAAAACTTATGTTACTTTGAGGAAACGTATATGTGAACTTCATGTCAGAGTCACGTCAATGTATGTCCAAGGGTTTGGAGGATAAAGACATTTTAATTTTTCGAGATTATTCGAAAGTCAATTTTTGAAAAGGCAAATATGTCTCTCTCTGTAAAAATCTGAGAGACAAAACTTATGTCACTTTGAGGGAGCCTATTTGTCTAATTCAGGTCAGAGTCACGTAAATGTATGTAAAAGGGTTTGGAGGATAGACACATTTTAATTTTTCGAGATTATTCGAAGTCAATTTTTGAAAAGGCAAATATCACCCGATCTGTAGAATCTGAGAGACTAAACTTATGACACTTTCAGGGAACATACTTGTCATAGTCATGTCAGAGTCACGTAAATGTATGTCCAAGGGTTTGGGGGATAGAGAAATTTTAATTTTTCGAGATTATTCGAAAGTCAATTTTTGAAAAGGCAAATATCTCCCGATCTGTATAAATCTGAGAGACAAACCAAATGTCACTTTGGTGGAACGTATATGTCAACTTCATGTGAGAGTCTCGTCAATGTATGTCCAAGGGTTTGGAGGATAGAGACATTTAAATTTTTCGAGATTATTCGAAAGTCAATTTTTGAAAAGGCAAATATCTCCCGATCTGTAGAATCTGAGAGACAAACCATATGTCACTTTGAGGAAACGTACTTGTCATAGTCATGTCAGAGTCACGTAAATGTATGTCCAAGGGTTTGGGGGACAGAGAAATTTTAATTTTTCCAGATTATTCGAAAGTCAATTTTTGAAAAGGCAAATATCTCCCGATCTGTAGCAATCTGAGAGACAAAACTTATGATACTTTGAGGGAACCTATATGTCAACTTCATGTCAGAGTCACGTCAATATATGTCCAAGAGTTTGGAGGATAGAGACATTTTAATTTTTCGAGATTATTCGAAAGTCAATTTTTGAAAAGGCAAATATCTCCCGATCTGTAGAATCTGAGAGACTAAACTTATGACACTTTCAGGGAACATACTTGTCATAGTCATGTCAGAGTCACGTAAATGTATGTCCAAGGGTTTGGGGGATAGAGAAATTTTAATTTTTCGAGATTATTCGAAAGTCAATTTTTGAAAAGGCAAATATCTCCCGATCTGTATAAATCTGAGAGACAAACCAAATGTCACTTTGAGGGAACGTATATGTCAACTTCATGTGAGAGTCTCGTCAATGTATGTCCAAGGGTTTGGAGGATAGAGACATTTAAATTTTTCGAGATTATTCGAAAGTCAATTTTTGAAAAGGCAAATATCTCCCGATCTGTAGAATCTGAGAGACAAAACTTATGATACTTTGAGGGAACCTATATGTCAACTTCATGTCAGAGTCAGGTCAATGTATGTCCAAGGGTTTGGAGGATAAAGACATTTTAATTTTTCGAGATTATTCGAAAGTCAATTTTTGAAAAGGCAAATATCTACCGATCTGTAGGAATCTGAGAGACAAACCTTATGTCACTTTGAGGGAACGTATATGTCAACTTCATGTGAGAGTCTCGTCAATGTATGTCCAAGGGTTTGGAGGATAGAGGCATTTAAATTTTTAGAGATTAATCGAAAGTCAATTTTTAAAAGGTAAATATCACCCGATCTGTAGGAATCTGAGAGACTAACCTTATGTCACTTTGAGGGAACGTATGTGTCAACTTCATGTGAGAGTCTCGTCAATGTATGTCCAAGGGTTTGGAGGATAGAGGCATTTTAATTTTTCGAGATTATTCGAAAGTAAAATTTTGGAAAAGGCAAATATCTCCCGATCTATAGTAATCTGATAGACAAAACTTATGTTACTTTGAGGGAACGTAATTGTGAACTTCATGTCAGAGTCACGTCAATGTATGTCCAAGGGTTTGGAGGATAAAGACATTTTAATTTTTCGAGATTATTCGAAAGTCAATTTTTGAAAAGGCAAATATCTCGCTATCTGTAAAAATCTGAGAGACAAAACTTATGTCACTTTGAGGGAGCCTATTTGTCTAATTCAGGTCAGAGTCACGTAAATGTATGTAAAAGGGTTTGGAGGATAGACACTTTTTAATTTTTCGAGATTATTCGAAAGTCAATTTTTGAAAAGGCAAATATCTCCCGATCTGTAGAATCTGAGAGACAAAACTTATGACACTTTCAGGGAACATACTTGTCATAGTCATGTCAGAGTCACGTAAATGTATGTCCAAGGGTTTGGGGGATAGAGAAATTTTAATTTTTCGAGAATATTCGAAATTCAATTTTGGAAATGGCAAATATCTCCCGATCTGTATAAATCTGAGAGACAAACCAAATGTCACTTTGAGGGAACGTATATGACAACTTCGTGTCAGAGTCACGTCAATGTATGTCCAAGGGTTTGGAGGATATACACATTTTAATTTTTCGAGATTATTCGAAAGTCAATTTTTGAAAAGGCAAATATCTCCCGATCTCTAGGAATCTGAGAGACAAAACTTATGTCACTTTGAGGGAACGTATATGTCAACTTCATGTGAGAGTCTCGTCAATGTATGTCCAAGGGTTTGGAGGATAGAGGCATTTTAATTTTTCGAGATTATTCGAAAGTCAATTTTTGGAAAGGCAAATATCTCCCGATCTATAGTAATCTGAAAGACAAAACTTATGTCACTTTAAGGGAACTTACCTGTCATAGTCATGTCAGAGTCACGTCAATGTATGTCCAATGGTTTGGAGGATAGAGACATTTTAATTTTTTGATATTATTCGAAAGTCAATTTTTGAAAAGGCAAATATCTCCCGATCTGTAGGAATCTGAGAGACAAAACGTATGTTGCTTTGAGGGAACCTATAAGTCAACTTTATGTCAGAGTGACGTCAATGTATGTCCAAGGGTTTGGAGGATAGAGGCATTTTAATTTTTCGAGATTATTCGAAAGTCAATTTTTGAAAAGGCAAATATCTCCCGATCTGTAGGAATCTGAGAGACAAACCAAATGTCACTTTGAGGGAATGTATATGTCAACTTCATGTCAGAGTCACGTCAATGTATGTCCAAGGGTTTGGAGGATAGACACATTTTAATTTTTCGAGATTATTCGAAAGTCGATTTTTAAAAGGCAAATATCTCCCGATCTGTAGAATCTGAGAGACAAAACTTATGTCACTTTTAGGGAACGTACTTGTCATAGTCATGTCAGAGTCACGTAAATGTATGTCCAAGGGTTTGGGTGATAGAGAAATTTTAATTTTTCGAGATTATTCGAAAGTCAATTTTTGAAAAGGCAAATATCTCCCGATCTGTAGGAATCTGAGAGACAAACCATATGTCACTTTGAGGGAACGTATATGTCAACTTCATGTCAGAGTCACGTCAATGTATGTCCAAGAGTTTGGAGGATAGACACATTTTAATTTTTCTAGATCATTCGAAAGTCAAATTTTTGAAAGGCAAATATCTCCCGATCTATAGTAATCTGATAGACAAAACTTATGTTTCTTTGAGGGAACGTATATGTGAACTTCATGTCAGAGTCACGTCATTGTATGTCCAAGGGTTTGGAGGATAAAGACATTTTAATTTTTCGAGATTATTCGAAAGTCAATTTTTGAAAAGGCAAATATCTCGCGATCTGTAAAAATTTGAGAGACAAAACTTATGTCTCTTTGAGGGAGCCTATTTGTCAAATTCAGGTAAGAGTCACGTAAATGCATGTAAAAGGGTTTGGAGGATAGAGACATTTAAATTTTTTGAGATTAGTCGAAAGTCAATTTGTGAAAAGGCAAATATCTCCCGATCTGTAGGCATTTGAGAGACAAAACTTATGTCACTTTAACGGAACGTATATGTCAACTTTATGTTAGAGTCACGTCAATATATGTCCAAGTGTTTGGAGGATAGAGACATTTGAATTTTTCGAGATTATTCCTAGGTCAATTTGTGAAAAGGCAAATATCTCCCGATCTCTAGGAATCTGAGAGACATAACTTATGTCACTTTGAGGAAACGTATATGTCAACTTCATGTCAGAGTCACGTCAATTTATGTCCAAGGCTTTGGAGAATAGAGACATTTTAAATTTTTCGAGATTATTCGAAAGTCAATTTTTGAAAAGTTAAATATCTCCCGATCTGTAGGAATCTGAGAAACAAAACATATGTCACTTTTAGGGAACGTATATGTGATCGTCATGTCAGAGTCACGTCAATGTAAGTCCAAGAGTTTGGAGAATAGAGACATTTTAATTTTTCGAGATTATTCGAAAGTCAATTTTTGAAAAGGCAAATATCTCCCGATTGGTAGGAATCTGTGAGACGAAACTTATGTCACTTTGAGGGAACGTATATGTCAACTTCACGTCAGAGTCACGTCAATGTATGTCCAAGGGTTTGGAGGATAGAGACATTTTAATTTTTCGTGATTATTCGTAAGTCAATTTTTGAAAAGGTAAATATCTCCCGATCTTTAGGAATCTGAGAGACAAACCAAATGTCACTTTGAGGGAACGTATATGTCAACTTCATGTCTGAGTCACGTCAATGTATGTCCATGGGGTTAGTGGATAGAGACATTTAAATTTAAGGAGATTTTTCGAAAGTAAATTTGTGAAAAGGCAAATATCTCGCGATCTGTAGGAATCCAAGAGACAGAACTTATGTCACTTTGAGGGAATGTATATGTCAACTTCATGTCAGAGTCATGTCAATGTATGTCCAAGGGTTTGGAGGATAGAGACATTTTAATTTTTTGATATTATTCGAAAGTCAATTTTTGAAAAGGCAAATATCTCCCGATCTGTAGGAATCTGAGAGACAAAACGTATGTTGCTTTGAGGGAACCTATAAGTCAACTTTATGTCAGAGTGACGTCAATGTATGTCCAAAGGTTTGGAGGATAGAGGCATTTGAATTTTTCGAGATTATTCGAAAGTCAATTTCTGAAAAGGCAAATATCTCCCGATCTGTAGGAATCTGAGAGACAAGACTTATGTCACTTTGAGGGAACGTATATGTCAACTTCATGTCAGAGTCAACTCAATGTATGTCCAAGGGTTTAGAGGATAAACACATTTAAATTTTTCGATATTATTCCAAAGTCAATTTTTGAAAAGGCAAATATATCCCGATCTGTATTAATCTGAGAGACAAAACTTATGTCACTTTGAGGGAACGTATATATGAACTTCATGTCACAGTCACGTCAATGTATGTCCAAGAGTTTGGAGGATAGAGACATTTTAATTTTTCGAGATTATTCGAAAGTCAATTTTTGAAATGGCAAATATCTCCCGATCTGTAGGAATCTGAGAGACGAAACTTATGTCGCTTTGAGGGAACGTATATGTCAACTTCGTGTGAGAGTCACGTCAATGTATGTTCTAGGGTTTAGAGGATAAACACATTTTAATTTTTCGATATTATTCCAAAGTCAATTTTTGAAAAGGCAAATATATCCCGATCTGTAGGAATCTGAGTGACAACACTTATGTCACTTTGAGGGAACGTATATGTCAACTTCATGTCAGAGTCATGTCAATGTATGTCCAAGTGTTTGGAGGATAGAGATATTTTAATTTTTCGAGATTATTCGAAAGTCAATTTTTTAAAAGGCAAATATCTCCCGATCTGTAGGAATCTGAGAGACAAAACTTATGTCACTTTGAGGGAACGTTTTTGTCAACTTCATGTCAGAGTCACGTCAATGTATGTCCAAGAGTTTGGAGGATAGAGACATTTTAATTTTTCGAGATTATTCGAAAGTCAATTTTTGAAAAGGCAAATATCTCCCGATCTGTTAGAATCTGAGAGACAAAACATATGTCACTTTGAGGTAACGTATATGTCAACTTCATGTCAGAGGCACGTCAATGTATGTCCAAGGGTTTGGAGGATAGAGATATTTAAATTTTTCGAGATTATTCGAAAGTCAATTTTTGAAAAGGCAAATATCTCCCGATCTGTAGGAATCTGATAGACAAAACTTATGTCACTTTGAGGGAACGTATATGTCAACTTCATGTCAGATTCACGTCAATGTATGTCCAAGGGTTTGGAGTATAGAGACATTTTAATTTTTCGAGATTATTTGAAAGTCAATTTTTGAAAAGGCAAATATCTCCCGATCCGTAGGAATCTGAGAGACAACACTTATGTCGCTTTGAGGGAATGTATATGTCAACTTCATGTCAGAGTCACGTCATTGCATGTCCAAGGGTTTGGAGGATAGAGACATTTTAATTTTTCGAGATTATTCGAAAGTCAATTATTGAAATGGCAAATATCTCCCGATCTGTAGGAATCTGAGAGACAAAACTTATGTCACTTTGAGGGAACATATATGTCAACTTCATGTCAGAGTCACGTCAAAGTATGTCCAAGCGTTTGGAGGATAGAGACATTTTAATTTTTCGACTTTATTCGAAAGTCAATTTATGAAAAGGCAAATATCTCCCGATCTGTAAGAATCTGAGAGACAAAACTTATGTCACTTTGAGGGAACGTATATGTCAACTTCATGCCAGAGTCACGTCAATGTATGTCCAAGGGTTTGGAGGAGTGAGACATTTTAATTTTTCGAGATTATTCGAAAGTCAATTTTTGAAAAGGCAAATATCTCCCGATCTGTTGGAATCTGAGAGACAAAACTTATGTCACTTTGAGGGAACGTATATGTCAACTTCATGTCAGAGTCACGTCAATGTATGTCCAAGGGTTTGGTGGATAGAGGCATTTTAATTTTTCGAGATTATTCGAAAGTCAATTTTTGAAAAAGCAAATATCTCCCGATCTGTAGGTATCTGAGAGACAAAACTTATGTCACTTTGAGGGAACGTATATGTCAACTTCATGTCAGAGCCACGTCAAAGTATGTCCAAGGGTTTGGAGGACAGAGGCATTTAAATTTTTCGAGATTATTCGAAAGTCAATTTTTGAAAATTCAAATTTCTCCCGATCTGAAGGAATCTGAGAGACAACACTTATGTCACTCTGAGGGAACGTATATGTCAACTTCATGACAGAGTCACGTCAATGTATGTCCAAAGGTTTGGAGGATAGAGATATTTTAATTTTTCGAGATTATTCGAAAGTCAATTTTTGAAAATTCAAATATCTCCCGATCTGAAGGAATCTGAGAGACAACAATTATGTCACTTTGAGGGAACGTATATGTCAACTTCATGTCAGAGTCACGTCAATGTATGTCCAAGAGTTTGGAGGATAGAGACATTTAAATTTTTCGAGATTATTCGAAAGTCAATTTATGAAAAGGCAAATATTGCCCGATCTGTAGGAATCTGAGAGACAAAATTTATGTTACTTTGAGGGAACGTATATGTCAACTACATGTCAGAGTCACGTCAATGTATGTCCAAGGGGTTGGAGGATAGAGATATTTTAATTTTTCGAGATTATTTGATAGTCAATTTTTGAAAAGGCAAATATCTCCCCATTTCTAGGAAACTGAGAGACAAACAATATGTTACTTTGGGGGAACGTATATGTCAACTTCATGTCAGATTCACGTCAATGTGTGTCCAAGTGTTTGGAGGACAGAGGCATTTTAATTTTGCAAGATTTTTCTAAAGTCAATTTTTGAAAAGGCAAATATCTCCCGATCTGTAGGAATCTGAGAGACTACACTTATGTCACTTTGAGGGAACGTATATGTAAACTTCATGTCAGAGTCACGTCAATGTATGTCCAAGGGTTTGGAGGATAGAGACATTTTAATTTTTCGAGATTATTCGAAAGTCAATTTATGAAAAGGCAAATATCTCCCGATCTGTAGGAATCTGAGAGACAAAACTTATGTCACTTTGAGGGAACGTATATGTCAACTTCATGTCATAGTCACGTCAATGTATGTCCAAGAGTTTGGAGGAGTGAGACATTTTAATTTTTCGAGATTATTTGAAAGTCAATTACTGAAAATTTAAATATCACCCGATCTGTTGGAATCTGAGAGACACCACTTATGTCACTTTGAGGGAACGTATATGTCAACTTCATGTCAGACTCATGTCAATGTATGTCCAAGGGTTTGGAGGTTAGAGATATTTTAATTTTTCGAGATTATTCGAAAGTCAATTTCTGAAAAGGCAAATATCTCCCGATCTGTAGGTATCTGAGAGACAAAACTTATGTCACTTTGAGGGAACGTATATGTCAACTTCATGTCAGATTCACGTCAACGTATGTCCAAGGGTTTGGAGGACAGAGGCATTTTAATTTTGCGAGATTATTCGAAAGTCAATTTTTGAAAAGGCAAATATCTCCCGATCTGTTGGAATCTGAGAGACAACACTTATGTCACTTTGAGGTAACGTATATGTCAACTTCATGTCAGAGTCACGTAAATGTATGTCCAAAGGTTTGGAGGATAGAGATATTTTAATTTTTCGAGATTATTCGAAAGTCAATTTTTGAAAAGGCAAATATCTCCAGATCTGTAGGAATCTGAGAGACAAAACTTATATCACTTTGAGGTAACGTATATGTCAACTTCATGTCAGAGGCACGTCAATGTATGTAAAAGGGTTTGGAGGATAGAGACATTTTAATTTTTCGAAATTATTCGAAAGTCAATTTTTTAAAGGCAAATATCTCCCGATCTGTAGGAATCTGAGAGACAAAACTTATGTCACTTTGAGGGAACGTATATGTCAACTTCATGTCAGAGTCACGTCAATGTATGTCCAAGGGGTTGGAGGATAGACATATTTGAATTTTTCGAGATTATTTGATAGTCAATTTTTGAAAAGGCAAATATCTCCCGATGTGTAGGAAACTGAGAGACAAAGAATATGTTGCTTTGGGGGAACGTATATGTCAACTTCACGTCAGATTCACGTCAATGTGTTTCCAAGTGTTTGGAGGACAGAGGCATTTTAATTTTGCGAGATTATTCGAAAGTCAATTTTTGAAAAGGCAAATATCTCCCGATCTGCATCAATCTGAGAGACAATACTTATGTCACTTTGAGGGAACGTATATGTAAACTTCATGTCAGAGTCACGTCAATGTATGTCCAAGGGTTTGAGGGATAGAGGCATTTTAATTTTTCGAGATTATTCGAAAGTCAATTTCTGAAAAGGCAAATATCTCCCGATCTGTAGGAATCTGAGAGACAAAACTTTTGTCACTTTGAGGGAACGTATATGTCAACTTCATGTCAGACTCACGTCAATGTATGTCCAAGAGTTTGGAGGATAGAGACATTTTAATTTTTCGAGATTATTCGAAAGTCAATTTTTGAAAAGGCAAATATCTCCCGATCTGTTGGAATCTGAGAGACAGAACTTATGTCACTTTGAGGTAACGTACATGTCAACTTCGTGTCAGAGTCACGTCAAAGTATGTCCAAGGGTTTGAAGGACAGAGGCATTTTAATTTTCCGAGATTATTCGAAAGTCAATTTTTGGAAAGGCAAATATCTTCCGATCTGTAGGAATCTGAGAGACACCACTTATGTCACTTTGAGGGAACGTATATGTCAACTTCATGTCAGAGTCACGTCAATGTATGTCCAAGGGTTTGGAGGATAGAGAGATTTTAATTTTTCGAGATTATTCGAAAGTCAATTTTTGAAAAGGCAAATATCTCCCGATCTGTAGGAATCTGAGAGACACCACTTATGTCACTTTGAGGGAATGTATATGTCAACTTCATGTCAGAGTCACGTCAATGTATGTCCAAGGGTTTGGAGGATAGAGAGATTTCAATTTTTCGAGATTATTCGAAAATCAATTTCTGAAAAGGCAAATATCTCCCGATCTGTAGGAACCTGAGAAACGAAACTTATGTCACTTTGAGGGAACGTATATGTCAATTTCATGTCAGAGTCACGTCAATGTGTGTCCAAGGGTTTGAAGGATAGAGAGATTTTAATTTTTCGAGATTATTCGAAAGTCAATTTTTGAAAAGGCAAATATCTCCCGATCTGTAGGAATCTGAGAGACAAACCTTATGTCACTTTGAGGTAACGTATATGTCAACTTCATGTCAGAGTCATGTCAATGTATGTCCAAGGGTTTCGAGGATAGAGACATTTTAATTTTTCGAGATTATTCGAAAGTCAATTTCTGAAAAAGCAAATATCACCCGATCTGTAGGAATCTGAGAGACAAAACTTATGTCACTTTGAGGTAACGTATATGTGAACTTCATGTCAGAGTCACGTCAATGTATGTCCAAGGGTTTGCAGGATAGAGACATTTTAATTTTTCGAAATTATTCGAAAGTCAATTTATTAAAAGGCAAATATCTCCCGATCTGTAGGAATCTGAGAGACAAAACTTATGCCAATTTGATTGAACGTGTATGTCAACTTCATGTCACAGTCACGTCAATGTATGTCCAAGGGTTTGGAGGACAGAGGCATTTTAATTTTGCGAGATTATTCGAAAGTCAATTTTTGAAAAGGCAAATATCTCCCGATCTGTAGGAATCTGAGAGACAACACTTATGTCACTTTGAGGTAACGTATATGTCAACTTCATGTCAGAGTCACGTAAATGTATGTCCAAAGGTTTGGAGGATAGAGATATTTTAATTTTTCGAGATTATTCGAAAGTCAATTTTTGAAAAGGCAAATATCTCCCGATCTGTAGGAATCTGAGAGACAAAACTTATATCACTTTGAGGGAACGTATATGTCAACTTCATGTCAGAGTCACGTCAATGTATGTCCAAGAGTTTGGAGGATAGAGACATTTTAATTTTTCGAGATTATTCGAAAGTCAATTTTTGAAAAGGCAAATATCTCCCGATCTGTAGGAATCTGAGAGACAAAACTTATGTCACTTTGAGGGAACGTATATGTCAACTTCATGTCGGAGTCACGTCAATGTATGTCCAAGGGGTTGGAGGTTAGACATATTTTAATTTTTCGAGATTATTTGATAGTCAATTTTTGAAAAGACAAATATCTCCCGATCTGTAGGAAACTGAGAGACAAACAAAATGTTACTTTGGGGGAACGTATATGTCAACTTCATGTCAGATTCACGTCAATATGTGTCCAAGTGTTTGGAGGACAGAGGCATTTTAATTTTGCGAGATTATTCGAAAGTCAATTTTTGAAAAGGCAAATAACTCCCGATCTGTAGGAATCTGAGAGACAATACTTATGTCACTTTGAGGGAACGTATATGTAAACTTCATGTCAGATTCACGTCAACGTATGTCCAGGAGTTTAGAGGACAAACACATTTTAATTTTTCGAGATTATTCCAAAGTCAATTTTTGAAAAGGCAAATATATCCCGATCTGTAGGAATCTGAGTACAAAACACTTATGTCACTTTGAGGGAACATATATGTCAACTTCATGTCAGAGTCACGTCAATGTATGTCCAAGAGTTTGGAGGATAGAGACATTTTAATTTTTCGAGATTATTCGAAAGTTAATTTTTGCAAAGGCAAATATCTCCCGATCTGTTGGAATCTGAGAGACAAAACTTATGTCACTTTGAGGTAACGTACATGTCAACTTCATGTCAGAGTCACGTCAATGTATGTCCAAGAGTTTGGAGGATAGAGACATTTTAATTTTTCGAGATTATTAGAAAGTCAATTTTTGAAAAGGCAAATATCTCCCGATCTGTAGGAATCTGAGAGACAAAACTTATGTCACTTTGAGGGAACGTATATGTCAACTTCATGTCAGAGTCACGTCAATGTATGTCCAAGGGGTTGGAGGATAGACATATTTTAATTTTTCGAGATTATTTGATAGTCAATTTTTGAAAAGGCAAATATCTCCCGATCTGTAGGAATCTGAGAAACAAAACTTATGTTACTTTGGGGGAACGTATATGTCAACTTCATGTCAGATTCACGTCAATGTGTGTCCAAGTGTTTGGAGGACAGAGGCATTTTAATTTTGCGAGATTATTCGAAAGTCAATTTTTGAAAAGGCAAATATCTCCAGATCTGTAGGAATCTGAGAGACAATACTTATGTCACTTTGAGGGAACGTATATGTAAACTTCATATCAGAGTCACGTCAATGTATATCCAAGGGTTTGAAGGATAGAGGCATTTTAATTTTTCGAGATTATTCGAAAGTCAATTTCTGAAAAGGCAAATATCTCCCGATCTGTAGGAATCTGAGAGACAAAACTTATGTCACTTTGGGGGAACGTATATGTCAACTTCATGTCAGAGTCATGTCAATGTATGTCCAAGGGTTTAGATGATAAACACATTTTAATTTTTCGAGATTATTCCAAAGTCAATTTTTGAAAAGGCAAATATCTCCCGATCTGTTGGTATCTGAGAGACAAAACTTATGTCACTTTGAGGTAACGTATATGTCAACTTCATGTCAGAGGCACGTCAATGTATGTCAAAGGGTTTGGAGGATAGATATATTTTAATTTTTCGAGTTTATTCGAAAGTCAATTTTTGAAAAGGCAAATATCTCCCGATCTGTAGGAATCTGAGATACAAAACTTATGTCACTTTGAGGGAACGTATGTGTCAACTTCATGTCAGAGCCACGTCAAAGTATGTCCAAGGGTTTGGAGGACAGAGGCATTTAAATTTTTCGAGATTATTCGAAAGTCAATTTTTGAAAATTCAAATATCTCCCGATCTGAAGGAATCTGAGAGACAACACTTATGTCACTCTGAGGGAACGTATATGTCAACTTCATGACAGAGTCACGTCAATGTATGTCCAAAGGTTTGGAGGATAGAGATATTTTAATTTTTCGAGATTATTCGAAAGTCAATTTTTGAAAATTCAAATATCTCCCGATCTGAAGGAATCTGAGAGACAACACTTATGTCACTTTGAGGGAACGTATATGTCAACTTCATGTCAGAGTCACGTCAATGTATGTCCAAGGGGTTGGAGTATAGAGATATTTTAATTTTTCGAGATTATTTGATAGTCAATTTTTGAAAAGGCAAATATCTCCCGATTTCTAGGAAACTGAGAGACAAACAATATGTTACTTTGGGGGAACGTATATGTCAACTTCATGTCAGATTCACGTCAATGTGTGTCCAAGTGTTTGGAGGACAGAGGCATTTTAATTTTGCAAGATTTTTCGAAAGTCAATTTTTGAAAAGGCAAATATCTCCCGATCTGTAGGAATCTGAGAGACTACACTTATGTCACTTTGAGGGAACGTTAATGTAAACTTCTTGTCAGAGTCACGTCAATGTATGTCGAAGGGTTTGGAGGATAGAGACATTTTAATTTTTCGAGATTATTCGAAAGTCAATTTATGAAAAGGCAAATATCTCCCGATCTGTAGGAATCTGAGAGACAAAACTTATGTCACTTTGAGGGAACGTATATGTCAACTTCATGTCAAAGTCACGTCAATGTATGTCCAAGAGTTTGGAGGAGTGAGACATTTTAATTTTTCGAGATTATTCGAAAGTCAATTATTGAAAATTTAAATATCACCCGATCTGTTGGAATCTGAGAGACAAAACTTATGTCACTTTGAGGGAACGTATATGTCAACTTCATGTCAGACTCATGTCAATGTATGTCCAAGGGTTTGGAGGTTAGAGATATTTTAATTTTTCGAGATTATTCGAAAGTCAATTTTTGAAAAGGCAAATATCTCCCGATCTGTAGGTATCTGAGAGACAAAACTTATGTCACTTTGAGGGAACGTATATGTCAACTTCATGTCAGATTCACGTCAACGTATGTCCAAGGGTTTGGAGGACAGAGGCATTTTAATTTTTCGAGATTATTCGAAAGTCAATTTTTGAAAAGGCAATTATCTCCCGATCTGTAGGAATCTGAGAGACACCACTTATGTCACTTTGAGGGAACGTATATGTCAACTTCATGTCAGAGTCACGTCAATGTATGTCCAAGGGTTTGGAGGATAGAGAGATTTTAATTTTTCGAGATTATTCGAAAGTCAATTTCTGAAAAGGCAAATATCTCTCGATCTGTAGGAATCTGAGAGACAAAACTTATGTCACTTTGAGGTAACGTATATGTCAACTTCATGTCAGAGTCACGTCAATGTATGTCCAAGGGTTTGCAGGATAGAGAAATTTTAATTTTTCGAAATTATTCGAAAGTCAATTTATTAAAAGGCAAATATCTCCCGATCTGTAGGAATCTGAGAGACAAAACTTATGCCAATTTGATTGAACGTGTATGTCAACTTCATGTCACAGTCACGTCAATGTATGTCCAAGGGTTTGGAGGACAGAGGCATTTTAATTTTGCGAGATTATTCGAAAGTCAATTTTTGAAAAGGCAAATATCTCCCGATCTGTAGGAATCTGAGAGACAACACTTATGTCACTTTGAGGTAACGTATATGTCAACTTCATGTCAGAGTCACGTAAATGTATGTCCAAAGGTTTGGTGGATAGAGATATTTTAATTTTTCGAGATTATTCGAAGGTCAATTTTTGAAAAGGCAAATATCTCCCGATCTGAAGGAATCTGAGAGACAAAACTTATATCACTTTGAGGGAACGTATATGTCAACTTCATGTCAGAGTCACGTCAATGTATGTCCAAGAGTTTGGAGGATAGAGACATTTTAATTTTTCGAGATTATTCGAAAGTCAATTTTTGAAAAGGCAAATATCTCCCGATCTGTAGGAATCTGAGAGACAAAACTTATGTCACTTTGAGGGAACGTATATGTCAACTTCATGTCAGAGTCACGTCAATGTATGTCCAAGGGGTTGGAGGTTAGACATATTTTAATTTTTCGAGATTATTTGATAGTCAATTTTTGAAAAGACAAATATCTCCCGATCTGTAGGAAACTGAGAGACAAACAATATGTTACTTTGGGGGAACGTATATGTCAACTTCATGTCAGATTCACGTCAATGTGTGTCCAAGTGTTTGGAGGACGGAGGCATTTTAATTTTGCGAGATTATTCGAAAGTCAATTTTTGAAAAGGCAAATATCTCCCGATCTGTAGGAATCTGAGAGACAATACTTATGTCACTTTGAGGGAACGTATATGTAAACTTCATGTCAGAGTCACGTCAATGTATGTCCAAGGGTTTGGAGGATAGAGGCATTTTAATTTTTCGAGATTATTCGAAAGTCAATTTTTGAAAAAGCAAATATCTCCCGATCTGTAGGTATCTGAGAGACAAAACTTATGTCACTTTGAGGGAACGTATATGTCAACTTCATGTCAGATTCACGTCAACGTATGTCCAAGGGTTTGGAGGACAAACACATTTTAATTTTTCGAGATTATTCCAAAGTCAATTTTTGAAAAGGCAAATATCTCCCGATCTGTAGGAATCTGAGAGACAATACTTATGTCACTTTGAGGGAACGTATATGTAAACTTCATGTCAGAGTCACGTCAATGTATGTCCAAGGGTTTGGAGGATAGAGGCATTTTAATTTTACGAGATTATTCGAAAGTCAATTTCTGAAAAGGCAAATATCTCCCGATCTGTAGGAATCTGAGAGACAAAACTTATGTCACTTTGAGGGAACGTATATGTCAACTACATGTCAGAGTCATGTCAATGTATGTCCAGGAGTTTAGAGGACAAACACATTTTAATTTTTCGAGATTATTCCAAAGTCAATTTTTGAAAAGGCAAATATATCCCGATCTGTAGGAATCTGAGAGACAACACTTATGTCACTTTGAGGGAACATATATGTCAACTTCATGTCAGAGTCACTTCAATGTATGTCCAAGAGTTTGGAGGATAGAGACATTTTAATTTTTCGAGATTATTAGAAAGTCAATTTTTGAAAAGGCAAATATCTCCCGATCTGATGGAATCTGAGAGACAAAACTTATGTCACTTTGAGGTAACGTACATGTCAACTTCATGTCAGAGTCACGTCAATGTATGTCCAAGAGTTTGGAGGATAGAGACATTTTAATTTTTCGAGATTATTCGAAAGTCAATTTTTGAAAAGGCAAATATCTCCCGATCTGTAGGAATCTGAAAGACAAAACTTATGTCACTTTGAGGGAACGTATATGTCAACTTCATGTCAGAGTCACGTCAATGTATGTCCAAGGGGTTGGTGGATAGACATATTTTAATTTTTCGAGATTATTTGATAGTCAATTTTTGAAAAGGCAAATATCTCCCGATCTGTAGGAATCTGAGAGACAAAACTTATGTTACTTTGGGGGAACGTATATGTCAACTTCATGTCAGATTCACGTCAATGTGTGTCCAAGTGTTTGGAGGACAGAGGAATTTTAATTTTGCGAGATTATTCGAAAGTCAATTTTTGAAAAGGCAAATATCTCCCGATCTGTAGGAATCTGAGAGACAATACTTATGTCACTTTGAGGGAACGTATATGTAAACTTCATATAAGAGTCACGTCAATGTATGTCCAAGGGTTTGGAGGATAGAGGCATTTTAATTTTTCGAGATTATTCGAAAGTCAATTTCTGAAAAGGCAAATATCTCCCGATCTGTAGGAATCTGAGAGACAAAACTTATGTCACTTTGAGGGAACGTATATGTCAACTTCATGTCAGAGTCATGTCAATGTATGTCCAAGGGTTTAGAGGATAAACACATTTTAATTTTTCGAGATTATTCCAAAGTCAATTTTTGAAAAGGCAAATATCTCCCGATCTGTTGGTATCTGAGAGACAAAACTTATGTCACTTTGAGGTAACGTATATGTCAACTTCTTGTCAGAGGCACGTCAATGTATGTCAAAGGGTTTGGAGGATAGATATATTTAATTTTTTCGAGTTTATTCGAAAGTCAATTTTTGAAAAGGCAAATATCTCCCGATCTGTAGGAATCTGAGATACAAAACTTATGTCACTTTGAGGGAACGTATGTGTCAACTTCATGTCAGAGCCACGTCAAAGTATGTCCAAGGGTTTGGAGGACAGAGGCATTTAAATTTTTCGAGATTATTCGAAAGTCAATTTTTGAAAATTCAAATAACTCCCGATCTGAAGGAATCTGAGAGACAACACTTATGTCACTCTGAGGGAACGTATATGTCAACTTCATGACAGAGTCACGTCAATGTATGTCCAAAGGATTGGAGGATAGAGATATTTTAATTTTTCGAGATTATTCGAAAGTCAATTTTTGAAAATTCAAATATCTCCCGATCTGAAGGAATCTGAGAGACAAAATTTATGTTACTTTGAGGGAACGTATATGTCAACTACATGTCAGAGTCACGTCAATGTATGTCCAAGGGGTTGGAGGATAGAGATATTTTAATTTTTCGAGATTATTTGATAGTCAATTTTTGAAAAGGCAAATATCTCCCGATTTCTAGGAAACTGAGAGACAAACAATATGTTACTTTGGGGGAACGTATATGTCAACTTCATGTCAGATTCACGTCAATGTGTGTCCAAGTGTTTGGAGGACAGAGGCATTTTAATTTTGCAAGATTTTTCGAAAGTCAATTTTTGAAAAGGCAAATATCTCCCGATCTGTAGGAATCTGAGAGACTACACTTATGTCACTTTGAGGGAACGTATATGTAAACTTCATGTCAGAGTCACGTCAATGTATGACCAAGGGTTTGGAGGATAGAGACATTTTAATTTTTCGATATTATTCGAAAGTCAATTTATGAAAAGGCAAATATCTCCCGATCTGTAGGAATATGAGAGACAAAACTTATGTCACTTTGAGGGAACGTATATGTCAACTTCATGTCAAAGTCACGTCAATGTATGTCCAAGAGTTTGGAGGAGTGAGACATTTTAATTTTTCGAGATTATTCGAAAGTCAATTATTGAAAATTTAAATATCACCCGATCTGTTGGAATCTGAGAGACACCACTTATGTCACTTTGAGGGAACGTATATTGTCAACTTCATGTCAGAGTCACGTCAATGTATGTCAAAGAGTTTGGAGGATAGAGACATTTTAATTTTTCGAGATTATTCGAAAGTCAATTTTTGAAAAGGCAAATATCTCCCGATCTGTAGGAATCTGAGAGACAAAACTTATGTCACTTTGAGGGAACGTATATGTCAACTTCATGTCAGAGTCACGTCAATGTATGTCCAAGGGGTTGGAGGGTAGACATATTTTAATTTTTCGAGATTATTTGATAGTCAATTTTTGAAAAGGCAAATATCTCCCGATCTGTAGGAAACTGAGAGACAAACAATATGTTACTTTGGGGGAACGTATATGTCAACTTCATGTCAGATGCACGTCAATGTGTGTCCAAGTGTTTGGAGGACAGAGGCATTTTAATTTTGCGAGATTATTCGAAAGTCAATTTTTGAAAAGGCAAATATCTCCCGATCTGTAATAATCTGAGAAACAATACTTATGTTACTTTGAGGGAACGTATATGTAAACTTCATGTGAGAGTCACGTCAATGTATGTCCAAGGGTTTGGAGGATAGTGGCATTTTAATTTTTCGAGATTATTCGAAAGTCAATTTCTGAAAAGGCAAATATCTCCCGATCTGTATAAATCTGAGAGACATAACTTATGTCACTTTGAGGGAACGTATATGTCAACTTCATGTCAGAGTCCTGTCATTGTATGTCCAAGGGTTTAGAGGATAAACACATTTTAATTTTTCGAGATTATTCCAAAGTCAATTTTTGAAAAGGCAAGTATCTCCCGATCTGTTGGAATCTGAGAGACAAAACTTATGTCACTTTGAGGTAACGCATATTTCAACTTCATGTCAGAGGCACGTCAATGTATGTCCAAGGGTTTGGATTATAGATATATTTTAATTTTTCGAGTTTATTCGAAAGTCAATTTTTGAAAAGGCAAATATCTCCCGATCTGTAGGAATCTGAGAACAAACATGATGTCACTTTGAGGGAACGTATATGTCAACTTCTTGTCAGATTCACGTCAATGTATGTAAAAGGGTTTGGAGTATAGAGACATTTTAATTTTTTGAGATTATTCGAAAGTCAATTTTTTAAAAGGCAAGTATCTCCCGATCTGTAGGAATCTGAGAGACAAAACTTATGTCACTTTGAGGGAACGTATATGTCAACTTCATGTCAGAGTCACGTCAATGTATGTCCAAGGGTTTGGAGGATAAACACATTTTAATTTTTCGAGATTATAGAAAGTCAATTTTTGAAAAGGCAAATATCTCCCGATCTGTAGGAATCTGAGAGACAAAACTTATGTCACTTTGAGGGAACGTATATGTCAACTTCATGTCAGACTCACGTCAATGTATGTCCAAGAGTTTGGAGGATAGAGACATTTTAATTTTTCGAGATTATTCGAAAGTCAATTTTTGAAAAGGCAAATATCTCCCGATCTGTTGGAATCTGAGAGACAAAACTTATGTCACTTTGAGGTAACGTACATGTCAACTTCATGTAAGAGTCACGTCAATGTATGTCCAAGGGTTTGAAGGACAGAGGCATTTTAATTTTTCGAGATTATTCGAAAGTCAATTTTTGAAAATGCAAATATCTCCCGATCTGTAGGAATCTGAGAGACACCACTTATGTCACTTTGAGGGAACGTATATGTCAACTTCATGTCAGAGTCACGTCAATGTATGTCCAAGGGTTTGGAGGATAGAGAGATATTAATTTTTCGAGATTATTCGAAAGTCAATTTCTGAAAAGGCAAATATCTCCCGATCTGTAGGAACCTGAGAGACGAAACTTATGTCACTTTGAGGGAACGTATATGTCAACTTCATGTCAGAGTCACGTCAATGCATGTCGAAGGGTTTGCAGGATAGAGACATTTTAATTTTTCGAGATTATTCGAAAGTCAATTTTTGAAAAGGCAAATATCTCCCGATCTGTAGGAATCTGAGAGACAAAACTTATGCCAATTTGATTGAACGTGTATGTCAACTTCATGTCACAGTCACGTCAATGTATGTCCAAGGGTTTGGAGGACAGAGGCATTTTAATTTTGCGAGATTATTCGAAAGTCAATTTTTGAAAAGGCAAATATCTCCCGATCTGTAGGAATCTGAGAGACAACACTTATGTCACTTTGAGGTAACGTATATGTCAACTTCATGTCAGAGTCACGTAAATGTATGTCCAAAGGTTTGGTGGATAGAGATATTTTAATTTTTCGAGATTATTCGAAGGTCAATTTTTGAAAAGGCAAATATCTCCCGATCTGAAGGAATCTGAGAGACAAAACTTATATCACTTTGAGGGAACGTATATGTCAACTTCATGTCAGAGTCACGTCAATGTATGTCCAAGAGTTTGGAGGATAGAGACATTTTAATTTTTCGAGATTATTCGAAAGTCAATTTTTGAAAAGGCAAATATCTCCCGATCTGTAGGAATCTGAGAGACAAAACTTATGTCACTTTGAGGGAACGTATATGTCAACTTCATGTCAGAGTCACGTCAATGTATGTCCAAGGGGTTGGAGGTTAGACATATTTTAATTTTTCGAGATTATTTGATAGTCAATTTTTGAAAAGACAAATATCTCCCGATCTGTAGGAAACTGAGAGACAAACAATATGTTACTTTGGGGGAACGTATATGTCAACTTCATGTCAGATTCACGTCAATGTGTGTCCAAGTGTTTGGAGGACGGAGGCATTTTAATTTTGCGAGATTATTCGAAAGTCAATTTTTGAAAAGGCAAATATCTCCCGATCTGTAGGAATCTGAGAGACAATACTTATGTCACTTTGAGGGAACGTATATGTAAACTTCATGTCAGAGTCACGTCAATGTATGTCCAAGGGTTTGGAGGATAGAGGCATTTTAATTTTTCGAGATTATTCGAAAGTCAATTTTTGAAAAAGCAAATATCTCCCGATCTGTAGGTATCTGAGAGACAAAACTTATGTCACTTTGAGGGAACGTATATGTCAACTTCATGTCAGATTCACGTCAACGTATGTCCAAGGGTTTGGAGGACAAACACATTTTAATTTTTCGAGATTATTCCAAAGTCAATTTTTGAAAAGGCAAATATCTCCCGATCTGTAGGAATCTGAGAGACAATACTTATGTCACTTTGAGGGAACGTATATGTAAACTTCATGTCAGAGTCACGTCAATGTATGTCCAAGGGTTTGGAGGATAGAGGCATTTTAATTTTACGAGATTATTCGAAAGTCAATTTCTGAAAAGGCAAATATCTCCCGATCTGTAGGAATCTGAGAGACAAAACTTATGTCACTTTGAGGGAACGTATATGTCAACTACATGTCAGAGTCATGTCAATGTATGTCCAGGAGTTTAGAGGACAAACACATTTTAATTTTTCGAGATTATTCCAAAGTCAATTTTTGAAAAGGCAAATATATCCCGATCTGTAGGAATCTGAGAGACAACACTTATGTCACTTTGAGGGAACATATATGTCAACTTCATGTCAGAGTCACTTCAATGTATGTCCAAGAGTTTGGAGGATAGAGACATTTTAATTTTTCGAGATTATTAGAAAGTCAATTTTTGAAAAGGCAAATATCTCCCGATCTGATGGAATCTGAGAGACAAAACTTATGTCACTTTGAGGTAACGTACATGTCAACTTCATGTCAGAGTCACGTCAATGTATGTCCAAGAGTTTGGAGGATAGAGACATTTTAATTTTTCGAGATTATTCGAAAGTCAATTTTTGAAAAGGCAAATATCTCCCGATCTGTAGGAATCTGAAAGACAAAACTTATGTCACTTTGAGGGAACGTATATGTCAACTTCATGTCAGAGTCACGTCAATGTATGTCCAAGGGGTTGGTGGATAGACATATTTTAATTTTTCGAGATTATTTGATAGTCAATTTTTGAAAAGGCAAATATCTCCCGATCTGTAGGAATCTGAGAGACAAAACTTATGTTACTTTGGGGGAACGTATATGTCAACTTCATGTCAGATTCACGTCAATGTGTGTCCAAGTGTTTGGAGGACAGAGGAATTTTAATTTTGCGAGATTATTCGAAAGTCAATTTTTGAAAAGGCAAATATCTCCCGATCTGTAGGAATCTGAGAGACAATACTTATGTCACTTTGAGGGAACGTATATGTAAACTTCATATAAGAGTCACGTCAATGTATGTCCAAGGGTTTGGAGGATAGAGGCATTTTAATTTTTCGAGATTATTCGAAAGTCAATTTCTGAAAAGGCAAATATCTCCCGATCTGTAGGAATCTGAGAGACAAAACTTATGTCACTTTGAGGGAACGTATATGTCAACTTCATGTCAGAGTCATGTCAATGTATGTCCAAGGGTTTAGAGGATAAACACATTTTAATTTTTCGAGATTATTCCAAAGTCAATTTTTGAAAAGGCAAATATCTCCCGATCTGTTGGTATCTGAGAGACAAAACTTATGTCACTTTGAGGTAACGTATATGTCAACTTCTTGTCAGAGGCACGTCAATGTATGTCAAAGGGTTTGGAGGATAGATATATTTAATTTTTTCGAGTTTATTCGAAAGTCAATTTTTGAAAAGGCAAATATCTCCCGATCTGTAGGAATCTGAGATACAAAACTTATGTCACTTTGAGGGAACGTATGTGTCAACTTCATGTCAGAGCCACGTCAAAGTATGTCCAAGGGTTTGGAGGACAGAGGCATTTAAATTTTTCGAGATTATTCGAAAGTCAATTTTTGAAAATTCAAATAACTCCCGATCTGAAGGAATCTGAGAGACAACACTTATGTCACTCTGAGGGAACGTATATGTCAACTTCATGACAGAGTCACGTCAATGTATGTCCAAAGGATTGGAGGATAGAGATATTTTAATTTTTCGAGATTATTCGAAAGTCAATTTTTGAAAATTCAAATATCTCCCGATCTGAAGGAATCTGAGAGACAAAATTTATGTTACTTTGAGGGAACGTATATGTCAACTACATGTCAGAGTCACGTCAATGTATGTCCAAGGGGTTGGAGGATAGAGATATTTTAATTTTTCGAGATTATTTGATAGTCAATTTTTGAAAAGGCAAATATCTCCCGATTTCTAGGAAACTGAGAGACAAACAATATGTTACTTTGGGGGAACGTATATGTCAACTTCATGTCAGATTCACGTCAATGTGTGTCCAAGTGTTTGGAGGACAGAGGCATTTTAATTTTGCAAGATTTTTCGAAAGTCAATTTTTGAAAAGGCAAATATCTCCCGATCTGTAGGAATCTGAGAGACTACACTTATGTCACTTTGAGGGAACGTATATGTAAACTTCATGTCAGAGTCACGTCAATGTATGACCAAGGGTTTGGAGGATAGAGACATTTTAATTTTTCGATATTATTCGAAAGTCAATTTATGAAAAGGCAAATATCTCCCGATCTGTAGGAATATGAGAGACAAAACTTATGTCACTTTGAGGGAACGTATATGTCAACTTCATGTCAAAGTCACGTCAATGTATGTCCAAGAGTTTGGAGGAGTGAGACATTTTAATTTTTCGAGATTATTCGAAAGTCAATTATTGAAAATTTAAATATCACCCGATCTGTTGGAATCTGAGAGACACCACTTATGTCACTTTGAGGGAACGTATATTGTCAACTTCATGTCAGAGTCACGTCAATGTATGTCAAAGAGTTTGGAGGATAGAGACATTTTAATTTTTCGAGATTATTCGAAAGTCAATTTTTGAAAAGGCAAATATCTCCCGATCTGTAGGAATCTGAGAGACAAAACTTATGTCACTTTGAGGGAACGTATATGTCAACTTCATGTCAGAGTCACGTCAATGTATGTCCAAGGGGTTGGAGGGTAGACATATTTTAATTTTTCGAGATTATTTGATAGTCAATTTTTGAAAAGGCAAATATCTCCCGATCTGTAGGAAACTGAGAGACAAACAATATGTTACTTTGGGGGAACGTATATGTCAACTTCATGTCAGATGCACGTCAATGTGTGTCCAAGTGTTTGGAGGACAGAGGCATTTTAATTTTGCGAGATTATTCGAAAGTCAATTTTTGAAAAGGCAAATATCTCCCGATCTGTAATAATCTGAGAAACAATACTTATGTTACTTTGAGGGAACGTATATGTAAACTTCATGTGAGAGTCACGTCAATGTATGTCCAAGGGTTTGGAGGATAGTGGCATTTTAATTTTTCGAGATTATTCGAAAGTCAATTTCTGAAAAGGCAAATATCTCCCGATCTGTATAAATCTGAGAGACATAACTTATGTCACTTTGAGGGAACGTATATGTCAACTTCATGTCAGAGTCCTGTCATTGTATGTCCAAGGGTTTAGAGGATAAACACATTTTAATTTTTCGAGATTATTCCAAAGTCAATTTTTGAAAAGGCAAGTATCTCCCGATCTGTTGGAATCTGAGAGACAAAACTTATGTCACTTTGAGGTAACGCATATTTCAACTTCATGTCAGAGGCACGTCAATGTATGTCCAAGGGTTTGGATTATAGATATATTTTAATTTTTCGAGTTTATTCGAAAGTCAATTTTTGAAAAGGCAAATATCTCCCGATCTGTAGGAATCTGAGAACAAACATGATGTCACTTTGAGGGAACGTATATGTCAACTTCTTGTCAGATTCACGTCAATGTATGTAAAAGGGTTTGGAGTATAGAGACATTTTAATTTTTTGAGATTATTCGAAAGTCAATTTTTTAAAAGGCAAGTATCTCCCGATCTGTAGGAATCTGAGAGACAAAACTTATGTCACTTTGAGGGAACGTATATGTCAACTTCATGTCAGAGTCACGTCAATGTATGTCCAAGGGTTTGGAGGATAAACACATTTTAATTTTTCGAGATTATAGAAAGTCAATTTTTGAAAAGGCAAATATCTCCCGATCTGTAGGAATCTGAGAGACAAAACTTATGTCACTTTGAGGGAACGTATATGTCAACTTCATGTCAGACTCACGTCAATGTATGTCCAAGAGTTTGGAGGATAGAGACATTTTAATTTTTCGAGATTATTCGAAAGTCAATTTTTGAAAAGGCAAATATCTCCCGATCTGTAGGAATCTGAGAGACAAAACTTATGTCACTTTGAGGTAACGTACATGTCAACTTCATGTAAGAGTCACGTCAATGTATGTCCAAGGGTTTGAAGGACAGAGGCATTTTAATTTTTCGAGATTATTCGAAAGTCAATTTTTGAAAATGCAAATATCTCCCGATCTGTAGGAATCTGAGAGACACCACTTATGTCACTTTGAGGGAACGTATATGTCAACTTCATGTCAGAGTCACGTCAATGTATGTCCAAGGGTTTGGAGGATAGAGAGATATTAATTTTTCGAGATTATTCGAAAGTCAATTTCTGAAAAGGCAAATATCTCCCGATCTGTAGGAACCTGAGAGACGAAACTTATGTCACTTTGAGGGAACGTATATGTCAACTTCATGTCAGAGTCACGTCAATGCATGTCGAAGGGTTTGCAGGATAGAGACATTTTAATTTTTCGAGATTATTCGAAAGTCAATTTTTGAAAAGGCAAATATCTCCCGATCTGTAGGAATCTGAGAGACAAACCTTATGTCACTTTGAGGTAACGTATATGTCAACTTCATGTCAGAGTCATTGCAATGTATGTCCAAGGGTTTCGAGGATAGAGACATTTTAATTTTTCGAGATTATTCGAAAGTCAATTTCTGAAAAGGCAAATATCTTCCGATCTGTAGGAACCTGAGAGACGAAACTTATGTCACTTTGAGGGAACGTATATGTCAACTTCATGTCAGAGTCACGTCAATGTATGTCCAAGGGTTTGGAGGATAGAGACATTTTAATTTTTCGAAATTATTCGAAAGTCAATTTTTTAAAAGGCAAATATCTCCCGATCTGTAGGAATCTGAGAGACAAAACTTATGCCAATTTGAGGGAACGTATATGTCAACTTCATGTCACAGTCACGTCAATGTATGTCCAAGGGTTTGGAGGACAGAGGCATTTTAATTTTGCGAGATTATTCGAAAGTCAATTTTTGAAAAGGCAAATATCTCCCGATCTGTAGGAATCTGAGAGACAACACTTATGTCACTTTGAGGGAACGTATATGTCAACTTCATGTCAAAGTCACGTAAATGTATGTCCAAAGGTTTGGAGGATAGAGATATTTTAATTTTTCGAGATTATTCGAAAGTCAATTTTTGAAAAGGCAAATATCTCCCGATCTATAGGAATCTGAGAGACAAAACTTATGTCACTTTGAGGGAACGTATATGTCAACTTCATGTCAGAGTCACGTCAATGTATGTCCAAGGGGTTGGAGGATAGACATATTTTAATTTTTCGAGATTATTTGATAGTCAATTTTTGAAAAGGCAAATATATCCCGATCTGTAGGAAACTGAGAGACAAACAATATGTTACTTTGTGGTAACGTATATGTCAACTTCATGTCAGATTCACGTCAATGTGTGTCCAAGTGTTTGGAGGACAGAGGCATTTTAATTTTGCGAGATTATTCGAAAGACAATTTTTGAAAAGGCAAATATCTCCCGATCTGTAGGAATCTGAGGGACAATACTTATGTCACTTTGAGGGAACGTATATGTAAACTTCATGTCAGAGTCACGTCAATGTATGTCCAAGGGTTTGGAGGATACAGGCATTTTAATTTTTCGAGATTATTCGAAAGCCAATTTCTGAAAAGGCAAATATCTCCCGATCTGTAGGAATCTGAGAGACAAAACTTATGTCACTTTGAGGGAACGTATATGTCAACTTCATGTCAGAGTCATGTCAATGTATGTCCAAGGGTTTAGAGGATAAACACATTTTAATTTTTCAAGATTATTCCAAAGTCAATTTTTGAAAAGGCAAATATCTCCCGATCTGTTGGAATCTGAGAGACAAAACTTATGTCACTTTGAGGTAACGTATATGTCAACTTCATGTCAGAGGCACGTCAATTTATGTCCAAGGGTTTGGAGGATAGATATATTTTAATTTTTCGAGTTTATTCGAAGTCAATTTTTGAAAAGGCAAATATCTTCCGATCTGTAGGAATCTGAGAACAAACCTGATGTCACTTTGAGGGAACGTATATGTCAACTTCTTGTCAGATTCACGTCAATGTATGTAAAAGGGTTTGGAGTATAGAGACATTTTAATTTTTTGAGATTATTCGAAAGGCAATTTTTGAAAAGGAAAATATCTCCCGATCTGTGGGAATCTGAGAGACAAAACTTATGTCACTTTGAGGGAACGTATATGTCAACTTCATGTCAGACTCACGTCAATGTATGTCTATGAGTTTGGAGGATAGAGACATTTTAATTTTTCGAGATTATTCGAAAGTCAATTTTTGAAAAGGAAAATATCTCCCGATCTGTTGGAATCTGAGAGACAAAACTTATGTCACTTTGAGGTAACGTACATGTTAACTTCGTGTCAGAGTCACGTCAATGTATGTCCAAGGGTTTGAAGGACAGAGGCATTTTAATTTTCCGAGATTATTCGAAAGTCAATTTTTGAAAAGGCAAATATCTCCCGATCTGTAGGAATCTGAGAGACACCACTTATGTCACTTTGAGGGAACGTATATGTCAACTTCATGTCAGAGTCACGTCAATGTATGTCCAAGGGTTTGGAGGATAGAGAGATTTTAATTTTTCGAGATTATTCGAAAGTCAATTTCTGAAAAGGCAAATATCTCCCGATCTGTAGGAACCTGAGAGACGAAACTTATGTCACTTTAAGGGAACGTATATGTCAACGTCATTACAGAGTCACGTCAATGTATGTCCAAGGGTTTGGAGGATAGAGAGATTTTAATTTTTCGAGATTATTCGAAAGTCAATTTCTGAAAAGGCAAATATCTCCCGATCTGTAGGAATCTTAGAGACAAACCTTATGTCACTTTGAGGTAACGTATATGTCAACTTCATGTCAGAGTCACGTCAATGTATGTCCAAGGGTTTGGTGGATAGAGACATTTGAATTTTTCGAAATTATTCGAAAGTCAATTTTTTAAAAGGCAAATATCTCCCGATCTGTAGGAATCTGAGAGACAAAACTTATGTCACTTTGAGGGAACGTATATGTCAACTTCATGTCAGAGTCACGTCAATGTATGTCCAAGGGGTTGGAGGATAGACATATTTTAATTTTTCGAGATTATTTGATAGTCAATTTTTGAAGAGGCAAATATCTCCCGATCTGTAGGAAACTGAGAGACAAACAATATGTTACTTTGGGGGAACGTATATGTTAACTTCATGTCAGATTCACGTCAATGTGTGTCCAAGGGTTTGGAGGACAGAGGCATTTTAATTTTGCGAGATTATTCGAAAGTCAATTTTTGAAAAGGCAAAGAACTCCCGATCTGTAGGAATCTGAGAGACAATACTTATGTCACTTTGAGGGAACGTATATGTCAACTTCATGTCACAGTCACGTCAATGTATGTCCAAGGGTTTGGAGGATAAACACATTTTAATTTTTCGAGATTATAGAAAGTCAATTTTTGAAAAGGCAAATATCTCCCGATCTGTAAGAATCTGAGAGACAAAACTTATGTCACTTTAAGGGAACGTATATGTCAACTTCATGTCAGACTCACGTCAATGTATGTCTAAGAGTTTGGAGGATAGAGACATTTTAATTTTTCGAGATTATTCGAAAGTCAATTTTTGAAAAGGAAAATATCTCCCGATCTGTTGGAATCTGAGAGACAAAACTTATGTCACTTTGAGGTAACGTACATGTTAACTTCGTGTCAGAGTCACGTCAATGTATGTCCAAGGGTTTGAAGGACAGAGGCATTTTAATTTTCCGAGATTATTCGAAAGTCAATTTTTGAAAAGGCAAATATCTCCCGATCTGTAGGAATCTGAGAGACACCACTTATGTCACTTTGAGGGAACGTATATGTCAACTTCATGTCAGAGTCACGTCAATGTATGTCCAAGGGTTTGGAGGATAGAGAGATTTTAATTTTTCGAGATTATTCGAAAGTCAATTTCTGAAAAGGCAAATATCTCCCGATCTGTAGGAACCTGAGAGACGAAACTTATGTCACTTTAAGGGAACGTATATGTCAACGTCATTACAGAGTCACGTCAATGTATGTCCAAGGGTTTGGAGGATAGAGAGATTTTAATTTTTCGAGATTATTCGAAAGTCAATTTCTGAAAAGGCAAATATCTCCCGATCTGTAGGAATCTTAGAGACAAACCTTATGTCACTTTGAGGTAACGTATATGTCAACTTCATGTCAGAGTCACGTCAATGTATGTCCAAGGGTTTGGAGGATAGACACATTTGAATTTTTCGAAATTATTCGAAAGTCAATTTTTTAAAAGGCAAATATCTCCCGATCTGTAGGAATCTGAGAGACAAAACTTATGTCACTTTGAGGGAACGTATATGTCAACTTCATGTCAGAGTCACGTCAATGTATGTCCAAGGTGTTGGAGGATAGACATATTTTAATTTTTCGAGATTATTTGATAGTCAATTTTTGAAAAGGCAAATATCTCCCGATCTGTAGGAAACTGAGAGACAAACAATATGTTACTTTGGGGGAACGTATATGTTAACTTCATGTCTGATTCACGTCAATGTGTGTCCAAGGGTTTGGAGGACAGAGGCATTTTAATTTTGCGAGATTATTCGAAAGTCAATTTTTGAAAAGGCAAAGAACTCCCGATCTGTAGGAATCTGAGAGACAATACTTATGTCACTTTGAGGGAACGTATATGTAAACTTCATGTCAGAGTCACGTCAATGTATGTCCAAGGGTTTGGAGGATAGAGGCATTTTAATTTTTCGAGATTATTCGAAAGTCAATTTCTGAAAAGGCAAATATCTCCCGATCTGTTGGAATCTGAGAGACAAAACTTATGTCACTTTGAGGTAACGTACATGTCAATTTCATGTCAGTTTCACGTCAATGTATGTCCAAGGGTTTGAAGGACAGAGGCATTTTAATTTTTCGAGATTATTCGAAAGTCAATTTTTGAAAAGGCAAATATCTCCCGATCTGTAGGCATCCGAGAGACAAAACTTATGTCACTTTGAGGGAACGAATATATCAACTTCATGTCAGAGTCACGTCAATGTATGTCCAAGGGTTTGGAGGATAGAGACATTTTAATTTTTCGAGATTATTCGAAAGTCAATTTTTGAAAAGGAAAATATCTCCCGATCTGTAGGAATCTGAGAGACAAACCTTATGTCACTTTGAGGTAACGCATATGTCAACTTCATGTCAGAGTCATGTCAATGTATGTCCAAGGGTTTCGAGGATAGATACATTTTAATTTTTCGAGATTATTCGAATGTCAATTTCTGAAAAGGCAAATATCTCCCGATCTGTAGGAACCTGAGAGACGAAACTTATGTCACTTTGAGGGAACGTATATGTCAACTTCATGTCAGAGTCACGTCAATGTATGTCCAAGGGTTTGGAGGATAGAGAAATTTTAATTTTTCGAAATTATTCGAAAGTCAATTTTTGAAAATTCAAATATCTCCCGATCTGAAGGAATCTGAGAGACAAAACTTATGTCACTTTGAGGGAACGTATATGTCAACTTCATGTCACAGTCACGTCAATGTATGTCCAAGGGTTTGGAGGACAGAGGCATTTTAATTTTTTGAGATTATTCGAAAGTCAATTTTTGAAAAGGCAAATATCTCCCGATCTGTAGGAATCTGAGAGACAACACTTATGTTACTTTGAGGGAACGTATATGTCAACTTCATGTCAGAGTCACGTAAATGTATGTCCAAAGGTTTGGAGGATAGAGATATTTTAATTTTTCGATATTATTCGAAAGTCAATTTTTGAAAAGGCAAATATCTCCCGATCTGTAGGAATCTGAGAGACAAAACTTATGTCACTTTGAGGGAACGTATATGTCAACTTCATGTAGGAGTCACGTCAATGTATGTCCAAGAGTTTGGAGGATAGAGACATTTTAATTTTTCGAGATTATTCGAAAGTCAATTTTTGAAAAGGCAAATATCTCCCGATCTGTTGGAATCTGAGAGACAAAACTTATGTCACTTTGAGGTAACGTACATGTCAACTTCATGTCAGAGTCACGTCAATGTATGTCCAAGAGTTTGGAGGATAGAGACATTTTAATTTTTCGAGATTATTCGAAAGTCAATTTTTGAAAAGGCAAATATCTCCCGATCTGTAGGAATCTGAAAGACAAAACTTATGTCACTTTGAGGGAACGTATATGTCAACTTCATGTCAGAGTCACGTCAATGTATGTCCAAGGGGTTGGTGGATAGACATATTTTAATTTTTCGAGATTATTTGATAGTCAATTTTTGAAAAGGCAAATATCTCCCGATCTGTAGGAATCTGAGAGACAAAACTTATGTTACTTTGGGGGAACGTATATGTCAACTTCATGTCAGATTCACGTCAATGTGTGTCCAAGTGTTTGGAGGACAGAGGAATTTTAATTTTGCGAGATTATTCGAAAGTCAATTTTTGAAAAGGCAAATATCTCCCGATCTGTAGGAATCTGAGAGAAAATACTTATGTCACTTTGAGGGAACGTATATGTAAACTTCATATAAGAGTCACGTCAATGTATGTCCAAGGGTTTGGAGGATAGAGGCATTTTAATTTTTCGAGATTATTCGAAAGTCAATTTCTGAAAAGGCAAATATCTCCCGATCTGTAGGAATCTGAGAGACAAAACTTATGTCACTTTGAGGGAACGTATATGTCAACTTCATGCCAGAGTCATGTCAATGTATGTCCAAGGGTTTAGAGGATAAACACATTTTAATTTTTCGAGATTATTCCAAAGTCAATTTTTGAAAAGGCAAATATCTCCCGATCTGTTGGTATCTGTGAGACAAAACTTATGTCACTTTGAGGTAACGTATATGTCAACTTCATGTCAGAGGCACGTCAATGTATGTCAAAGGGTTTGGAGGATAGATATATTTTAATTTTTCGAGATTATAGAAAGTCAATTTTTGAAAAGGCAAATATCTCCCGATCTGTAAGAATCTGAGAGACAAAACTTATGTCACTTTAAGGGAACGTATATGTCAACTTCATGTCAGACTCACGTCAATGTATGTCTAAGAGTTTGGAGGATAGAGACATTTTAATTTTTCGAGATTATTCGAAAGTCAATTTTTGAAAAGGAAAATATCTCCCGATCTGTTGGAATCTGAGAGACAAAACTTATGTCACTTTGAGGTAACGTACATGTTAACTTCGTGTCAGAGTCACGTCAATGTATGTCCAAGGGTTTGAAGGACAGAGGCATTTTAATTTTCCGAGATTATTCGAAAGTCAATTTTTGAAAAGGCAAATATCTCCCGATCTGTAGGAATCTGAGAGACACCACTTATGTCACTTTGAGGGAACGTATATGTCAACTTCATGTCAGAGTCACGTCAATGTATGTCCAAGGGTTTGGAGGATAGAGAGATTTTAATTTTTCGAGATTATTCGAAAGTCAATTTCTGAAAAGGCAAATATCTCCCGATCTGTAGGAACCTGAGAGACGAAACTTATGTCACTTTAAGGGAACTTATATGTCAACGTCATTACAGAGTCACGTCAATGTATGTCCAAGGGTTTGGAGGATAGAGAGATTTTAATTTTTCGAGATTATTCGAAAGTCAATTTCTGAAAAGGCAAATATCTCCCGATCTGTAGGAATCTTAGAGACAAACCTTATGTCACTTTGAGGTAACGTATATGTCAACTTCATGTCAGAGTCACGTCAATGTATGTCCAAGGGTTTGGAGGATAGAGACATTTGAATTTTTCGAAATTATTCGAAAGTCAATTTTTTAAAAGGCAAATATCTCCCGATCTGTAGGAATCTGAGAGACAAAACTTATGTCACTTTGAGGGAACGTATATGTCAACTTCATGTCAGAGTCACGTCAATGTATGTCCAAGGTGTTGGAGGATAGACATATTTTAATTTTTCGAGATTATTTGATAGTCAATTTTTGAAAAGGCAAATATCTCCCGATCTGTAGGAAACTGAGAGACAAACAATATGTTACTTTGGGGGAACGTATATGTTAACTTCATGTCAGATTCACGTCAATGTGTGTCCAAGGGTTTGGAGGACAGAGGCATTTTAATTTTGCGAGATTATTCGAAAGTCAATTTTTGAAAAGGCAAAGAACTCCCGATCTGTAGGAATCTGAGAGACAATACTTATGTCACTTTGAGGGAACGTATATGTAAACTTCATGTCAGAGTCACGTCAATGTATGTCCAAGGGTTTGGAGGATAGAGGCATTTTAATTTTTCGAGATTATTCGAAAGTCAATTTCTGAAAAGGCAAATATCTCCCGATCTGTTGGAATCTGAGAGACAAAACTTATGTCACTTTGAGGTAACGTACATGTCAATTTCATGTCAGATTCACGTCAATGTATGTCCAAGGGTTTGAAGGACAGAGGCATTTTAATTTTTCGAGATTATTCGAAAGTCAATTTTTGAAAAGGCAAATATCTCCCGATCTGTTGGAATCTGAGAGACAAAACTTATGTCACTTTGAGGTAACGTACATGTCAACTTCATGTCAGAGTCACGTCAATGTATGTCCAAGAGTTTGGAGGATAGAGACATTTTAATTTTTCGAGATTATTCGAAAGTCAATTTTTGAAAAGGCAAATATCTCCCGATCTGTAGGAATCTGAAAGACAAAACTTATGTCACTTTGAGGGAACGTATATGTCAACTTCATGTCAGAGTCACGTCAATGTATGTCCAAGGGGTTGGTGGATAGACATATTTTAATTTTTCGAGATTATTTGATAGTCAATTTTTGAAAAGGCAAATATCTCCCGATCTGTAGGAATATGAGAGACAAAACTTATGTTACTTTGGGGGAACGTATATGTCAACTTCATGTCAGATTCACGTCAATGTGTGTCCAAGTGTTTGGAGGACAGAGGAATTTTAATTTTGCGAGATTATTCGAAAGTCAATTTTTGAAAAGGCAAATATCTTCCGATCTGTAGGAATCTGAGAGACAAACCTTATGTCACTTTGAGGTAACGTATATGTTAACTTCATGTCAGAGTCATGTCAATGTATGTCCAAGGGTTTCGAGGATAGAGACATTTAAATTTTTCGAGATTATTCGAAAGTCAATTTCTGAAAAGGCAAATATCTCCCGATCTGTAGGAATCTGAGAGACAAAACTTATGTCACTTTGAGGTAACGTATATGTGAACTTCATGTCAGAGTCACGTCAATGTATGTCCAAGGGTTTGCAGGATAGAGACATTTAAATTTTTCGAAATTATTCGAAAGTCAATTTTTTAAAAGGCAAATATCTCCCGATCTGTAGGAATCTGAGAGACAAAACTTATGCCAATTTGAGGGAACGTATATGTCAACTTCATGTCACAGTCACGTCAATGTATGTCCAAGGGTTTGGAGGACAGAGACATTTTAATTTTTCGAAATTATTCGAAAGTCAATTTTTGAAAAGGCAAATATCTCCCGATCTGTAGTAATCTGAGAGACAACACTTATGTCACTTTGAGGGAACGTATATGTCAACTTCATGTCAGAGTCACGTAAATGTATGTCCAAAGGTTTGGAGGATAGAGATATTTTAATTTTTCGAGATTATTCGAAAGTCAATTTTTGAAAAGGCAAATATCTCCCGATCTGTAGGAATCTGAGAGACAAAACTTATGTCACTTTGAGGGAACGTATATGTCAACTTCATGTCAGAGTCACGTCAATGTATGTCCAAGAGTTTGGAGGATAGAGACATTTTAATTTTTCGAGATTATTCGAAAGTCAATTTTTGAAAAGGCAAATATCTCCCGATCTGTAGGAAACTGAGAGACAAACAATATGTTACTTAGGGGGAACGTATATGTCAACTTCATGTCAGATGCACGTCAATGTGTGTCCAAGTGTTTGGAGGACAGAGGCATTTTAATTTTGCGAGATTATTCGAAAGTCAATTTTTGAAAAGGCAAATATCTCCCGATCTCTAATAATCTGAGAAACAATACTTATGTTACTTTGAGGGAACGTATATGTAAACTTCATGTCAGAGTCACGTCAATGTATGTCCAAGGGTTTGGAGGATAGAGAGATTTTAATTTTTCGAGATTATTCGAAAGTCAATTTCTGAAAAGGCAAATATCTCCCCATCTGTAGGAACCTGAGAGACGAAACTTATGTCACTTTAAGGGAACGTATATGTCAACGTCATTACAGAGTCACGTCAATGTATGTCCAAGGGTTTGGAGGATAGAGAGATTTTAATTTTTCGAGATTATTCGAAAGTCAATTTCTGAAAAGGCAAATATCTCCCGATCTGTAGGAATCTTAGAGACAAACCTTATGTCACTTTGAGGTAACGTATATGTCAACTTCATGTCAGAGTCACGTCAATGTATGTCCAAGGGGTTGGAGGATAGACATATTTTAATTTTTCGAGATTATTTGATAGTCAATTTTTGAAAAGGCAAATATCTCCCGATCTGTAGGAAACTGAGAGACAAACAATATGTTACTTTGGGGGAACGTATATGTTAACTTCATGTCAGATTCACGTCAATGTGTGTCCAAGGGTTTGGAGGACAGAGGCATTTTAATTTTGCGAGATTATTCGAAAGTCAATTTTTGAAAAGGCAAAGAACTCCCGATCTGTAGGAATCTGAGAGACAATACTTATGTCACTTTGAGGGAACGTATATGTCAACTTCATGTCACAGTCACGTCAATGTATGTCCAAGGGTTTGGAGGATAAACACATTTTAATTTTTCGAGATTATAGAAAGTCAATTTTTGAAAAGGCAAATATCTCCCGATCTGTAAGAATCTGAGAGACAAAACTTATGTCACTTTAAGGGAACGTATATGTCAACTTCATGTCAGACTCACGTCAATGTATGTCTAAGAGTTTGGAGGATAGAGACATTTTAATTTTTCGAGATTATTCGAAAGTCAATTTTTGAAAAGGAAAATATCTCCCGATCTGTTGGAATCTGAGAGACAAAACTTATGTCACTTTGAGGTAACGTACATGTTAACTTCGTGTCAGAGTCACGTCAATGTATGTCCAAGGGTTTGAAGGACAGAGGCATTTTAATTTTCCGAGATTATTCGAAAGTCAATTTTTGAAAAGGCAAATATCTCCCGATCTGTAGGAATCTGAGAGACACCACTTATGTCACTTTAAGGGAACGTATATGTCAACTTCATGTCAGAGTCACGTCAATGTATGTCCAAGGGTTTGGAGGATAGAGAGATTTTAATTTTTCGAGATTATTCGAAAGTCAATTTTTTAAAAGGCAAATATCTCCCGATCTGTAGGAACCTGAGAGACGAAACTTATGTCACTTTAAGGGAACGTATATGTCAACGTCATTACAGAGTCACGTCAATGTATGTCCAAGGGTTTGGAGGATAGAGAGATTTTAATTTTTCGAGATTATTCGAAAGTCAATTTCTGAAAAGGCAAATATCTCCCGATCTGTAGGAATCTTAGAGACAAACCTTATGTCACTTTGAGGTAACGTATATGTCAACTTCATGTCAGAGTCACGTCAATGTATGTCCAAGGGTTTGGAGGATAGACACATTTGAATTTTTCGAAATTATTCGAAAGTCAATTTTTTAAAAGGCAAATATCTCCCGATCTGTAGGAATCTGAGAGACAAAACTTATGTCCCTTTGAGGGAACGTATGTGTCAACTTCATGTCAGAGTCACGTCAATGTATGTCCAAGGTGTTGGAGGATAGACATATTTTAATTTTTCGAGATTATTTGATAGTCAATTTTTGAAAAGGCAAATATCTCCCGATCTGTAGGAAACTGAGAGACAAACAATATGTTACTTTGGGGGAACGTATATGTTAACTTCATGTCAGATTCACGTCAATGTGTGTCCAAGGGTTTGGAGGACAGAGGCATTTTAATTTTGCGAGATTATTCGAAAGTCAATTTTTGAAAAGGCAAAGAACTCCCGATCTGTAGGAATCTGAGAGACAATACTTATGTCACTTTGAGGGAACGTATATGTAAACTTCATGTCAGAGTCACGTCAATGTATGTCCAAGGGTTTGGAGGATAGAGGCATTTTAATTTTTCGAGATTATTCGAAAGTCAATTTCTGAAAAGGCAAATATCTCCCGATCTGTTGGAATCTGAGAGACAAAACTTATGTCACTTTGAGGTAACGTACATGTCAATTTCATGTCAGATTCACGTCAATGTATGTCCAAGGGTTTGAAGGACAGAGGCATTTTAATTTTTCGAGATTATTCGAAAGTCAATTTTTGAAAAGGCAAATATCTCCCGATCTGTAGGAACCTGATAGACGAAACTTATGTCACTTTGAGGGAACGAATATATCAACTTCATGTCAGAGTCACGTCAATGTATGTCCAAGGGTTTGGAGGATAGAGACATTTTAATTTTTCGAGATTATTCGAAAGTCAATTTTTGAAAAGGCAAATATCTCCCGATCTGTAGGAATCCTTGAGACAAACCTTATGTCACTTTGAGGTAACGCATATGTCAACTTCATGTCAGAGTCATGTCAATGTATGTCCAAGGGTTTCGAGGATAGATACATTTTAATTTTTCGAGATTATTCGAAAGTCAATTTCTGAAAAGGCAAATATCTCCCGATCTGTAGGAACCTGAGAGACGAAACTTATGTCACTTTGAGGGAACGTATATGTCAACTTCATGTCAGAGTCACGTCAATGTATGTCCAAGGGTTTGGAGGATAGAGAAATTTTAATTTTTCAAAATTATTCGAAAGTCAATTTTTGAAAATTCAAATATCTCCCGATCTGAAGGAATCTGAGAGACAAAACGTATGTCACTTTGAGGGAACGTATATGTCAACTTCATGTCACAGTCACGTCAATGTATGTCCAAGGGTTTGGAGGACAGAGGCATTTTAATTTTTTGAGATTATTCGAAAGTCAATTTATGAAAAGGCAAATATCTCCCGATCTGTAGGAATCTGAGAGACAACACTTATGTTACTTTGAGGGAACGTATATGTCAACTTCATGTCAGAGTCACGTAAATGTATGTCCAAAGGTTTGGAGGATAGAGATATTTTAATTTTTCGAGATTATTCGAAAGTCAATTTTTGAAAAGGAAATATCTCCCGATCTGTAGGAATCTGAGAGACAAAACTTATGTCACTTTGAGGGAACGTATATGTCAACTTCATGTAGGAGTCACGTCAATGTATGTCCAAGAGTTTGGAGGATAGAGACATTTTAATTTTTCGAGATTATTCGAAAGTCAATTTTTGAAAAGGCAAATATCTCCCGATCTGTTGGAATCTGAGAGACAAAACTTATGTCACTTTGAGGTAACGTACATGTCAACTTCATGTCAGAGTCACGTCAATGTATGTCCAAGAGTTTGGAGGATAGAGACATTTTAATTTTTCGAGATTATTCGAAAGTCAATTTTTGAAAAGGCAAATATCTCCCGATCTGTAGGAATCTGAAAGACAAAACTTATGTCACTTTGAGGGAACGTATATGTCAACTTCATGTCAGAGTCACGTCAATGTATGTCCAAGGGGTTGGTGGATAGACATATTTTAATTTTTCGAGATTATTTGATAGTCAATTTTTGAAAAGGCAAATATCTCCCGATCTGTAGGAATCTGAGAGACAAAACTTATGTTACTTTGGGGGAACGTATATGTCAACTTCATGTCAGATTCACGTCAATGTGTGTCCAAGTGTTTGGAGGACAGAGGAATTTTAATTTTGCGAGATTATTCGAAAGTCAATTTTTGAAAAGGCAAATATCTCCCGATCTGTAGGAATCTGAGAGACAATACTTATGTCACTTTGAGGGAACGTATATGTAAACTTCATATAAGAGTCACGTCAATGTATGTCCAAGGGTTTGGAGGATAGAGGCATTTTAATTTTTCGAGATTATTCGAAAGTCAATTTCTGAAAAGGCAAATATCTCCCGATCTGTATTAATCTGAGAGACAAAACTTATGTCACTTTGAGGGAACGTATATGTCAACTTCATGCCAGAGTCATGTCAATGTATGTCCAAGGGTTTAGAGGATAAACACATTTTAATTTTTCGAGATTATTCCAAAGTCAATTTTTGAAAAGGCAAATATCTCCCGATCTGTTGGTATCTGTGAGACAAAACTTATGTCACTTTGAGGTAACGTATATGTCAACTTCATGTCAGAGGCACGTCAATGTATGTCAAAGGGTTTGGAGGATAGATATATTTTAATTTTTCGAGATTATAGAAAGTCAATTTTTGAAAAGGCAAATATCTCCCGATCTGTAAGAATCTGAGAGACAAAACTTATGTCACTTTAAGGGAACGTATATGTCAACTTCATGTCAGACTCACGTCAATGTATGTCTAAGAGTTTGGAGGATAGAGACATTTTAATTTTTCGAGATTATTCGAAAGTCAATTTTTGAAAAGGAAAATATCTCCCGATCTGTTGGAATCTGAGAGACAAAACTTATGTCACTTTGAGGTAACGTACATGTTAACTTCGTGTCAGAGTCACGTCAATGTATGTCCAAGGGTTTGAAGGACAGAGGCATTTTAATTTTCCGAGATTATTCGAAAGTCAATTTTGAAAAGGCAAATATCTCCCGATCTGTAGGAATCTGAGAGACACCACTTATGTCACTTTGAGGGAACGTATATGTCAACTTCATGTCAGAGTCACGTCAATGTATGTCCAAGGGTTTGGAGGATAGAGAGATTTTAATTTTTCGAGATTATTCGAAAGTCAATTTCTGAAAAGGCAAATATCTCCCGATCTGTAGGAACCTGAGAGACGAAACTTATGTCACTTTAAGGGAACTTATATGTCAACGTCATTACAGAGTCACGTCAATGTATGTCCAAGGGTTTGGAGGATAGAGAGATTTTAATTTTTCGAGATTATTCGAAAGTCAATTTCTGAAAAGGCAAATATCTCCCGATCTGTAGGAATCTTAGAGACAAACCTTATGTCACTTTGAGGTAACGTATATGTCAACTTCATGTCAGAGTCACGTCAATGTATGTC